>NC_083403.1:35103669-36486586 GCF_020745735.1 Hemiscyllium ocellatum | reverse complement strand
AACCAACTGCTCAGTCAACGAGAAGTCATGAGCTGATGATCACAAGTGGACTGACTGACCCTACTGCTTGCAGTAAGTATTACCCTTGTGGGTTTATAGTGATGAACTTCCCAAATTGTGCAAAACATAAGAAAAAAGCCATAGCAGAAGTGAGCTTGTAACCAGCTTGAACTGGAAAAATACCCTTTCAGATCAGATATTCCAACTAAGTCTATATTTTGACTTGACTGAAATCTTATAATTCAAGTTAAATTTAATACTTCAGCCTTTAGACTCACAATTCAGCTTATCACAGAAGCACAGTGGTTTGTAAAAATGCAAGTTACACACTGCCTGATACAGGCTGACCGCAATGAGGCGGCGTTGTCAAGGTAACTCCAACAGCGAAAGGTGTGCCTGAGAAGTGGAAACTTCACTGTTGCTTGTGTCCGGCCTTGGAGGCAGCAAAGTGATGGTGAAGGACATCACAGCAACATCAGTGAAGTGGGCCCTGCAGCAAGACATGCAAGTCTGACAGTGGTGGGTCCACCACTGGCAGCAGTGAGGAAGTGGAGGAGGGATGGCAGCGCATACATCAGAGATGATGTACTGACTCAGGACTGATGGACTTTTGTTAAGCTATATCTTTCTGTTTTTTTCTTATTCCTACAACTATTCAAAATGGTGCCAGATCATGGCAACAGTGGAAAAGCTTTTCACTGTATTTTACTGCTTTTCTCTCTAAAAATTACATTTATTGGTCAGAACATTGTGTATTGGGGTTGGGAGGTCATGTTGCAGCTCTACAGGATGTTGGTTAGTCCACTTTTGGAATATTGTGTTCAGTTCTGACCTTCCTGCTATTGGAAAAATGTTGTGAAACTTGAAAGGGTTCAGAAAAAATTTACAAGAATGTTGTCAGGGTTGGAGGGTTTGAGCTATAGGGAGAGGCTGAATACACTGGGGCTGTTTTCCCTGGAGCATCGGAGGCTGAGGGTGACCTTATAGATGTTTACAAATTCATGAGGGTCATGGATAGGATAAATAGACAAGGTCTTTTCCTTGGGTTGGGGGAATCCAAAACTAGAGCGCATAGGTTTAAGGTGAGAGAGGAAAGATTTAAAAGGGACCTAAGGGGCAATTGCTTCACACAGAGGGTGGTACGTGTATGGAATGAGCTGCCAGAGGAAGTGGTGGAGGCTGGTACAATTACAATGTTTAAAAGGCACCTGGATGGGTTTATGAATAGGAAGGGTTTAGAGAGATATGGGCTAAGTGCTGGCAAATGGGATTAGACTAATTTAGGATATCTGGTCGGTATGGATGAGTTGGACTGAAGGGTCTGTTTCTGTGCTGTGTTTCTCTATGACTCTATGTGACAATAAAATCATTCAGTTAATCCCATTAATATTGAGATGGATTATTGTAACATATTGCATAGACAAAAATGTATATTATCCACAAAATACCTATAGCTGGTGTTCAGAGGCATTGGGGATTATGCTATATACTCTGTTGAACACAGTTAACCACTAGGTTAAGTAACAAAAGTTATCAACTATGTACTCAAAACAGCACTCTCTCAGTCAGATGTCTCATGCCAACATCAGACAGTAATCGGGTGTATACTGGCTGAATTTTGAATGACAACATTAACACTTCTGGAAATGACTGCTGAGAAGAGCCATGAGACTGTTCTGTAGCTTCATATCAACTGGATTAGGAAAAGAGGCTGAAACATATGACCTTATATCCTCAAAAGGTAGACATTAAAAGGGGAATTCATTACAAGGTACAAAGAATTGTAATTCCATGGAACAGCTGCAACCATTTCACACTTAACTCTGTAAATGTGCACAAACACGGAAATTCAATAAATATGAAAAAGTCCCTGCAGTCCACAGTGAACATGAGTCTCCACAAAAGTTCAGAAACATTTTAGAGGATTCTCGAGGGGCAACTGAGGAAAAACAGAGGCCATGAAGAAAGCACTGATCTTGAGAGAGTGACTCTGCCAAGCAGGGAGTATCAAAACTTGCATTTAGCATAGTGAAACCTCACATAGAGCTAAATGCTGACTTGCAGCACAAAATCCTATTAGTTGTCAAGTTGGAATTTTTATAGTTTAGACAGATATGTTAATTGGAGAGATTTCTAAAGGTGTGCGTGAATTCTCTTGAGGCGCGTCTATTGTCATCCACTTTAATGTCAGTGTCTTGGTTGTTAGTTTTCCATTGGAATTAAGTTGACTGGCGAAGGACAGGGGGAAAGGGTGGGCAGGATGACATCAAATCTAGCAAATTAGTCTAACAGTTATCTTACCCCAAAACTCAACTGGAAAGCAATAAAATAAGCAAATGATTATTTAATAGCAAGAAAACATTTGAAATAATTACCTCATAGATTTCCTTACAATATCACCTGTCCTAGCAGAAACCCACTTGTATATTGATAAAGTTGTTACTGGGTTAAATTGTGACAAGCAGAATTCTCCAGAGACTTTGAAGAATTTTGATAAAAATCTTTGGTGGTAAAAATAAGTTTTGACAATGAAGTCTTTTTTAAAAAAAGTGCTGGCATTGATTTATGAGTGCAACCATAAACAAATTGAACACAAATTAACGCCTCACTTAAAACATGTCCATTTTAGTATCAGCTCTTAGATTCTCAATTCAGTTCCAACACAGCAGCAAAGTGATATTGATGACAGAAGATCTGGTATATATTTACAGAGATGACTTTCTGACTTGTATGTCAAGGGAAATCATTTATATATGTTTCTGTAATTATAACAAATGATCAGGATGACACCCATAAAAAAAGATGTGAACATTACAGTCATTTGAGTGTTGATTATTCTAAGTCTCTAAAGATCATTATGATAGCAACATTTGAGTTCCATGTGCCTTGTTTGACAACTCGTCAGTAAAATAGAATTATTTAAAAGGGATTCAGAGAGGTTTCTGAAACTCAAACTGTTTGTACCAAAGGCCTTTTGTCATTCCATAATTTTTGTTAACAGGTTATCTTTCAATCTCAAAACATTGAATGATCAGATTTGGTTTGAAATTGCTGACCAATATTGCCCAAAGCAAATTCATGTTTGCTGAAAAAGAAATAGAAAGGCTGCGACCTGAGAAGATTGGAATATCCAATAACAGCTAAAATTAGGAGTTTGGATAAAAAGTATAGCAAATTCCACCAGAAATTACGGTTATTTTGGCTAATATTTTAAAATGAAGGGAAATTTGAATTGACCCTTTAAAAAATGTTGTTGTTTTGTAAACAAAACGAATGATGTTTTGACTGCCAATGATTACAGGAAGGATGTGGAAGCTTTGGAAAGGGTGCAGAGGAGATTTACTAGGCTGTTGCCTGGTATGGAGGGAAGGTCTTACGAGGAAAGGCTGAGGAACTTGAGGCTGCTTTCGTTAGAGCAAAGAAGGTTGAGAGTTGACTTAATTGAGACATATAAGATCAGAGGGTTAGATAGGATGGGCAGTGAGAGCCTTTTTCCTCAGATGGCAATGGCTAGCATGAGGGGACATAGCTTTAAATTGAAGGGTGATAGATATAGGACAGATGTCAGAGGTAGTTTCTTTACTCAGAGAGTAGTAGGGGAATGGAACACTCTGCCAGCAACAGTAGTAGACTCGCCAACTTTAAGGGTATTTAAATGGTCATTGGGTAGGCATATGGATGAAAATGGAATCGTGTAGGATAGATGGGCTTCTGATTGCTTCCAGGTCAGCTCAACATCCAGGGCCAAAGGGCCTATACTGCGCTGTGATATTCTGTGTTCTATGATTTTAGTAGTGATATATACAAAATAGAATTACCGTCTGAGATAAATGCTGCGACTTATTAACGTGGAAATACAACATTATTTTCTGATACTAGCTTACTACAGCAATTAATTTAGCCAGCTGTTTAAAATTAAAACATTATGTCATCTGCTATTATCTTTTCAGTATCTACCTTGGGATCAATTCTGACAGAGAGTCACGGAATTCAAAAAGGTAACTTTTTTTTTGCCACAGATACTACAGACCTGCTGAGATTTTCCAGCAACTCCTGTTTTTGTTAGGTTCAAGGATCCTGAGACCTTCACCTTGGTGCCATAAGTGAATCTGCTGCATAAACAAAAACCTATGGAATTCTGCCTATTGTTTTTGATATTTTCTATTCATTGCTTTTTACATCTTAGATTTCATAAAATAGATGATTTTGCAAACTCTTTTTAAGTGCATTTATGACCTCCATGATGCATTTAGACAAGCTGAGCTGCAAGATGTCAATATAATCATCTGCTGTTACCTGGAAGAAGCTTATTCTGCAGAAACTCACGTTATCTTCATGACTATAGGTAATAGGCTAGCTATCGAAGAGCACGATTCCGGGTCATTTATCTGACAGCATATATCGGAGCATTTCCTATTGAAGTGAACAGAAATAGTACTGGGCATGGTGGTTCTGTCAATGTTATGTAGTCTAATCTAGACCTGCAAAACTCTCTGAAAAGGGTAACTTATCCTCCAGAGACCCAGCTCTGCTGCTGCACAGTATCTGTTCCCAAAATGAAAATTCCATTCACATACAACAGAAAATCTATTCAGTTGCGTAGCTGACAGACTCTGTTGCAATTAGAACTACTTCATTGTGGCTCACAGTAACACAAACTATCACAGTACTTTGAAGTGTAAAATTGCAGGTTGGATTAGTCTAATGTGGGATCAAAAATAATTGGTGTAATTCGCAATTGTGCATTAATACATTACATCTGGGGAAGAAATCCAACTTGTATGTATTGTAGTAGAACTCCATTTAGACTTAAAATAATTAGACATTGACAAAGGGTAATCAAGGAAGGATCAGCCCAGCACATTTTATTTTACTGACAGGTCAAGTCCCACCAGAAAAACTGAATTAGCCTTTGCAGCATCGAAACTTGGAAGGGAATTGTGACCGAAGAGAATGTTCAATTCACTTCCATTTATAGCATCTTGAACATTCAATGTTTGAATTCAATGCCAACCGGAATATTAGACATTGTCAAAACCTCGCCTTAGTTTTGGCTTGCTCTCTTCCCAGTGTCCTGTATATTTTTTCCCCTCAAGTATTTACTGAGTTGTCTTCTGAATGTTGCGCTTGCATTGACTTCCAACACTTGACCAGCGTAGAGCAAATGTGCTGTTAAAACCGTTTTAGCCTCATTGCGTTCCAGTGATGTACCGATGTATTCTCAGTGCCTTTATGGTTAGCTGAGGCAGCTGGTGGACTAATGCTTCACAAATACAAACAATGGAGTTTTGGCTGGAGAAATTCAATGTGCTGACAGTGAGTGAAACTTTGGGAGATCAATTTTTTAAGTGAACTGGAAGCATTATTTAAAGGGGTGCTTCCATCTATCCATTCATCTGAGAGTTACTGGGACTTTTCATAGTTAAAAATCACACAACACCAGGTTATAGTCCAACAGGTTTAATTGGAAGCATACTAGCTTTCAGAGCGTCACTCCTTCATCAGGTGATGGAGGATAGTTGCTCTGAAAGCTAGTGCTTCCAATTAAGCCTGTTCGACTATAACCTGGTGTTGTGTGATTTTTAACTTTGTACACCCCAGCCCAACACCAGCATCTCCAAATCATGAGATTTTTCAGATTTTGAAAATATTCTTGAGTTCCAAATTTGTTTCTTTTTGCTTTTATGAGCTACGCACCCCCTCAGTGAGTAACCAGAACTTGTCATTTGATAGTTTTGACTAGATTGGTGGCTCAGTGGTTTGCACTGCTGCCTCATACCCTAGGTACCTAGGTTCAATGCCACCTTTGGGTGACTTTCTGTGTAGAGTTTCCATGTCTTCTCTGTGTCTGTGACTCAATGGTTAGCATGGTAGCTTATACTGTGTCAATTATCTGTTTAAACCCTTCGAACGAATGAATAACGGACCGATCCCAAGATATCAAGAAGGTCAGTATCTTCCTTGATTCCAGCATTTAGTTTATATCATGCTGTCGGTCAGTTCCCAGCATTTTTTAACCACTTAATGTTGTTAAGGTAAGGGATTACAGAAAGTACTATCCTACCAACTTAGGAATGTCTACATGGAAACCTAAAACAAGAGACCCAGATATCATATGTATTCCAGAGAGAGAAAGAACAGCGTCTCTTCTGGCCATACACTGTGTGTATCATATTTTATTAAATATTTCTATTCCTATTCTAAAATGTATCATTTCATAAAGATTCATTTTCTTACATTGCCAAGAGTCACTTATGTGCATATAATGACAGTACACAAGCAGTCTCTGCTTCCCTGGGGAAACTGTAATTTATCTCTGCAGCCATTTACAAAGCCCACAGCTGCTTCTGATCCATGTAGCCATAATTTGTCACCAGCCGTCAAGGTCACTCAAGATTTCGTTCAAGTTTGGACATCACTAACGTCTATGTTATTTGTCCATTGTGATCATGGATGCCACATTTGCCTCTGAATTCCAAGATTGTGGACTCAGTCTAGGACCTGAACAGTCAAGTCAGAACTGATCCTCCCATGCAGTCAGTAGGTGCTGTTGTGGCTCAGGTAGGGAAAAAGTGAGGATTGCAGATGTTGGAGATCAGAGCCAAAAAGTGTGGTGCTGGAAAAGCACAGCTGGTCAGGCAGCATCCGAAGAGCAGGAGAGTCAATGTTTCAATCATAAACTCTTCATCAGGAATGTGAGGGGGTGGGGAGACCAAGGAGGATGAGACTTAAATGGGAGAGGTGTTGGGCTGGGAGGAAGGTAGCTAGGAATGTAATGGATGAATGAAGGTGAGGAATGGTGGTGATAGGTTGGAGTGGAGGATGGAGCAGATAGGTGGAAGGAAGATGGACAGGTAGGACAGTTCAAAAGGGCAGTGTCGAGTTGGAGGATTGGATCTGGGATAAGGTGGGGGAAGGGGAGATGAGGAAACTGTTGAAACCAACATTGATTCCATGTGGAAGATAAGGTGTTCTTCCTCAAGGTGTTCTTCCTCCAGACCAAAGAGGTTGCCATGGACACCTGCATGGACCACAGCTTTGCCTGCGTCTTTGTCGGGTATGTGGAACAATCCATCTTTTGCAGTTGCACCAGCACCATTCCCCATCTTTTCCTCTGTTACATCGATGACTGTATCGGTGCCACCTCATGCTCCCATGAGGAAGCTGAACAGTTCATCAACTTCAGTAACACCTTCCACCCTGACCTCAAGTTCACCTGGAGCACCTCTGACATCTCCCTCCCCTTCCTCTTCAACTTCATTTTCAGCGATTGGCTCAACATGGATATCTATTTCAAACCGACTGACTCCCACAGTTACCTGGACTACATCTCCTCTAACTACCCCCTCTGGTGAAAACACTATCCCTTATTCCCAATTCCTCTGCCTCTGCCGCACCTGCTCCCAGGAGGACCAATTCCACTTCAGAACATCCCAGATGGCCTCCTACTACATGACTTCCTCATTAAGTTCACCCCCCCCTCGCCCCAAAGCAACTCACCCCCAAATTCCTGCACCTTCTCTTGCTACCACAAGAGGTGTAAAATGTGCACCCACACCTTACCCCTCATCTACATCCAAGGCGCTAAAGGTTCCTTTCACATCCAGCAGAGATTTTTCTGCCCATCTAAACAACTCATCTACTGTGTCTGTTGCTCTCAATGTGGCCTCCTCCACGTCATAGAAACAGGAAGCCAAATTGTGGAACATTTCATAGAACATCTCTTAGATGCAAGCACTAAACAACCCCACCACTCTGTGGTCAACCATTTCAACTCCACCTTCCATTCTGCCAAGGACATGCAAGTCCTGGGCCTCCTCTGCCACCAAATCCTAGCCACCCAACGCCTGAAAGAAAAACACCTCATCTTCCGCCCTTGGAACCCTCTAACCATACGGAATCAATGTTGATTTCACCAGTTTCCTCATCTCCCCTCCCTTCATCTTATACTAGATCCAACCCTCCATCTTAAACTTTCCGGACCTGTCAATCTTCCTTCCCACATATCAGCTCCACCCTCCACTCTGACCTATCACCATCAACCCTACCTTCATCCAAATATCATATTCCCAGCTACCTTCCCCCCAGCCCAACCTCTTTCAGCCCCCTTGGGCCCCTCCCTCCCCCACATTCCTGATAAAGATCATATGCCTGAAACATTGACTCTCCTGCTCCTCGGATGCTGCCTGACTGGCTCTGCTTTTCAAGCATCACACTTTTTGAAGCTCTTGTGATTCAACTTGTCGAACCATCAAAAGGTTCAGATACAGAAGACAATGATTTATTTAAGTGCACATGAGAAGAGTCCATCTTAATGATTTGAAGGGTGAACTCTAACAAAGCCCCATAGGTTCTCATCTCTTATACATCTAGGTAATACAGTCAATTCCTAATGTGATGAATTTTACAACCATGGGATTGCCAGATGTCATATATTTCAGACAGTGCATTCAATTAGGACTTGTTCATGCCCAATTGTATCCTTCCCTTATCCTACACATGTGCAGTCTTGATTGTGTCCCTGTTTCTATCACTCCTTCGCTTGGCTTTTTGTCATCCTGTCTAGGGTACATCTGCTAATCTACTGTCCTACTTACACATGTTTTACAAAAATACTTATAGCTGATGTTGTATTTAATCTTTTCAGCTTTAACCCTTCCAGTGCTCTCAGGATACAGCATTCAATGAGGACCTATCAGCACTCTCAGTCGGTTACATTAGATCCCACAGCACTACTTCAGCTAAGTGCAGGAGAGTTATCCTTCGTATCCTTGGTAACATTTATCTTTGCCGTTTCTGAGAGAATACCATGTGCAAATTGAACACTGTACTTCCTGTATCACAACTGACAGCAGATCAAAAGTACTTCAATAGCTGTATAACACTTTGGATTATCCTGTGCTCCCATGAGGTGCTAACTAATTACATGCTTTCATTTTCATGGCCTTTCTCAGTTATCTCAATGGTAATTCTTCCAGGCCTGACCAATGTGTCACCTTTCTTGTGAATACCAACAACCAACATGAAAGAGCTGTGGTATTTGCTGCTGCAGCTAACTTTACTGCTGCCCAGCCAGTCATTGATTGAAATCACTGAGCTATTGAATGACTATCCAGCAGCTTTTGTCAACATGAAGATCTTTACTCCAGTAATGATTGCCGGCCATGTTATCAGTGCTGAAGGAAGTTTCAAGTCTGCACCATGTTTGTAGGGTAGATGTTACAACACCTTCATCCCACAGCAATTAACAATCTTGACCCTATAAGAAGCTGGCTATATGGATGCATGGGCTACTCTCTCCATGTGTAACTGATAACTCTCCTTCCCAGATCCACCATTTACGATTGGCTTGGGTATAGCCAAATCTGTGTCTGAGTACAATAGAGAGGGTCGTTGAAACCAAGTTTGAAGTACCAGAATGAATCTTGGTGCTCTTACATTATCCCCACACAAAATATCAGAATCAGGAGGGCACTAATTTAACATGTGCGGAAAATGTAACCTCTGATGGTGACTCCATTTCTGTTCCCTTCAATTTTAACTGCTTTATCCAATTAGTCAGCAAAGATATTTGCATGAAAATGCTGGGGTTGTCCTTCAAAGGCTGAGATAGCAGGAAGGAGAAATGTTAACATTTTATGATACAATAACAATTTGGATTGACTAATGCCTCTGTTTTAGTTAAAATATCCCAAGGCACTTTGCAACAATATATGACAAGTATATACAGAAAGTATATTCTAAAATATTAAAATAGATGACAGCCCACCCAACGAACAAGGTATGTTTAACCAACCAAAGAAGGTGATTATGTTGTGAAGCAAACAGTTTTAGGGAGGAAATTAGGAAATAAATATAGACAGCATGTGTACCAATGGTTAAAAATAAAATCTTGTTTGGAAGCTTTACATAAGGGCTGAATTAAATCAGCATGGCTATTGTATTATTACATAGACCATAGACCAGACAGGCACTTTAAGGTTATTAGATGATATCAACATGTGACATTCCAGAATAAAGATACCCACCTCACCTTTAGTAACAGTTGCTGTAGCAGCAGTGGTAATTATCTTAACAGGCTGCTTGTTCCTTAAACAGTCAGTAAGCATAGAACCCCAACAATGTGTATTTCTACAACCTTATAGCAGTGCAAATAGTTAGTGTTATTAATAAACTTCAAGATATCTACCCCAGCAAGATCCCAGCCTTCCCTGCATATATTACAAGGGCTATCAGGTAGGGAACACTCAGATGATATCATATCAATACCTTAAAACTTAGAAACCACATCAAATACCAACAACAAAACTGCCATTTTATGTGTGGTCAAGCTGAGGAAGCTTAAGCTGAATGCAAGTACTTACTCATCACATTCTCTGCCTTGCTGCTGTGTTCAAAGAATTGTACCTTTGACATTGTTGTCAGGAATTCATACTGCAGCATATCTATTTTTACATTGTGCACACATAAATCTAGTTCAATCAGACCTTATTAACATATACAATTTGCAGGGAAAATTACACAAGGTCTGTAAAGTAGCAGCTAGCTTGCTAATTAATGTCTTCTTCAAGCAAATAATCAACTATTGTACAATGATTCTCGAAAGCATGAATATAGTTTAAACACTGTCAACAATTGAAAAAAAGAATTTCTTTCATTAGAACAGAGGAGATTAATAAAAATATGATAATTGTATTCAAAATTATGAAAGAATGCGATAAACTAAATCGAAACAGGTCGTTTTCATTGTCCAATGAATTTAGATGAATTTAAATTTAGAAATTTAGGGCAAAGAAGAGAAGCAGTATTTAAACAAAGAGGGCACTGGGACTACAGTAAACATGACTGGAGTCAGTGATTGAATCTGAGGTAGTTAACAAGGCAGGCTAAAAGGAAAATAAAAAGATATGGTCATATTCTTTAATCTCAGTTTAAGCTTCTAATTGGTTTGTCTGAACCACTGCAAACATGGAAATAGTGGAATGCAGCATGTAACAATGCAACTAATGTGATCATGTCATTTCCCACTGCGATAATGTAAATGACTTTTCAGAACATGTGTCGTAATAGTCTCCACTGGAGTGAAGTCTGTGTCCTTTGCAACTCAGGTGAAGCACTCAGCACACTCAATTTCCATCTGGTCTATGTTAAGTGACCTCTTATTGATTGTTCACAGATATCTCCTTACTTCATGATTAGTCCTCAACAGTACTATGATCTTCTACCCTTGATGCACAAAGGACACCCCTCCCCCTACGAAAAAAATGTACCTACATTGTTTCTCTGATCTGATGTAGGATGGAGGAAATCAGATTGCTCATTGAGACCAGTTCTGGGAAAGGTGGGTACTGTACAAAAGACTAACACCAATGTCCTTGAGGGAGAGGGGTGGAGGCAGTGGGAACGGGGAGGTGTTAGCTGGTGTTTGCTTGTGCTGTCAGAGACAGTTTGAACAAGAATGGCAAGAGATTGGGAAACTGAGCAGAGAGATGAATAAATTACAGGAAGGAAGAAAGAAAGCAAAAGTGAAATACAGGGAAAATAAGGGTGAATCACAAATAGGTCATAGTGTTAAGATGATTGGCAAGGTTAAAAAGCCAAATCTAAAGATTTTGTGTCATTATGGGCAAGGCATTTGCAATAATGGAGATGAATTAGCAGCGCAAATGGCTATAAACAGATATGCTATAGGTGTGACCCAGCGATGTGTAACTGCAAATGTACTGAACTGAACATCTAGGGGTCGTCATTATTTGGATGGACGGGCAAAAAAGGGAAAGCAGGTGGGGTAGCATTGTTAGTAAAGGAATAAATAAATGCAATCTTTGAAGAAGTGTATAGAATTTTAGAAATCATTACGTGGAAATAAGAAATACCAAGGGGCAGATAATATTGTCTTTAGGTCCCAAACATTAATGGTGACATAAGGGAAGACATTAAACCAGATATCAGAGATGTATACAATAAGAGTACAATTGTAATCATGTGACTTTAACTTATATATAGATTGAACAAACCAAACCAGCATTGGTTTTGTGGAGTAGGATTTCCTGGAGTATATGCATGATTTTTTTTAGAGCAATGAATTGAGGAACCAGGGTACAGACATTCCAGACTGGATACTGTGAAATCAGAAAGGACTTATTAACAATCTTGTGGTGATCCCATGGGGAAGATTGAAATTGTCATTAAGATGGGGAGTGTAGCAGACAAATTTGAAACTAGAGTCCTAATTCTAAATAATGGGGACCATTAAGATATATGGAGTGATTTGGCAAGACTGGATTGGGGCAACTTACTAGAGGCGTTGATGGGGATAGGCAATCATTTATAATTAAAGAACATGTGCATGAGGTATAATAGATATTCATTAATGTCTACCACAAAAACAAAAGAAGAAAAGTAGCCCAATCATGCTTTGCAAAATCAATTTACACTAATATTAGATCCAAAGAGGAGACATATAAAAATTGCCAGAAAATTTGCACATGGAGCCATAATGGTATTCACTCAGAAGGAGGAGGATGAAGGTATGTACAGAATATGGGAAGATGGAATGTGGGGTTCATGAGCAGATTAATATTTGAGCAAGCACTTGAAATGTCAGAACATTCAAGGCTATGGGCCTAGAGCTGGGAAATGAGATTACTGTAGATTTAGTGTAGATTTGGCAGTATAGACTTGATGAGCTGAATGGTGTTTCTGTGCTATATTATTACATGAAAAGCCACAAGCCTAAAGATTGAAAACATTTCAGAATTCAGTAATAGAGGGCAGATAGTTTGATTACAAAGAAGAAAACAGAGCATGAGAGTAAAATTGCATGGAAATACATAAATACTGACCATAAAAGCTTTTATAAATACGCAAAGAGAAAACATTGAATCCAGATAAATGTAGATCCTTTAATGTCAGAGGTAGGGAGATTATAATATGGAACAAAGAAATGGCAGAAAAACTGAGCACATGCTTTGATTTTGTCTTCACAAAAGGCAAAATAAACTGCCAGTAAACCAGTGGTCTACTGAAAAGGTTGAATTGAAGAAAATCAGTATTTGTATGGAAATAGGGCCTGGGAATCAGTAGATCATAAGCCTGAATAATTAACAGGGTCTGATAAACCTATATGTCAGCATATGAAAGAAAGTGGTGCAGAAAACATCGGATATGTTAGTGATCATCTTCCAAAATTCTATCAATTCTGGAGCAGTTGCTGCAGGTTAGAGGGTGGCCAGTGTAGCTCCACTCTTTAAGAAGGGAGAGATATTGCAGAGAATTACAGATCATTTATTCTAAAATTGCTTGTTGTGAAAGTGCTAGAGCTGTTATAGAAGACATAGTAACAGAATATATGGAAAGCATTAGATTTACTTAGATTTATTTAACATTGTCATTTGTACCTCAGTACAGTGAAAAGTATATAATGTTGGCACATTCTGGCCTCATCTTGGATTAAAGGATAAATTACTGAATAAATTGTGCATATGGTAAAAATATTGAATAAATTAATATTAAATTGATATGACTAAAACCAAAACAGCTTCAAAAGTTCATCTTTCCTTCTCTGTAGAGCTTAACCTCTCTGCTGCTCCAGTCTCCACTGTCTGATATTATCACTGGGGTCCTGGCAATATGCTCCATTCATGAGATTTAATGCATCCAACATGAGTTTATGAAAGGTGAATCACGCTTAACAAACCTACTGGAGTTTTTAAGGATATAATGAGTATATTAGAGAATGAAAACCAGTGGATGTTTTGTGTTTGGATTTTCAGAAGGTTGTAATGCATCAATAAAAAATGTGAGGAGTCATTGAATTTTCTTAGCATTTTGTGGAAGTAAAGGCATTGGTGCGCTTACTTGACCATAGCATCGATGTGGATGGAGTAGGATAGATTGTCGGTGAAGTTGATTCCTGAGAGCTTAAAGTTCTCAGTGACCTCTACCTCAGTGCCATTGATGTGAACAGGGCATGCCCTCCACTCTACATCCTAACGTCAATGACCAGCTCCTTCAGTTTGCTGATATTGAAATAGAGATTATTGTCTTTACATCATGCTTTAAGCTCTCTACCTCTTTCCTGTACCCGTAGTGAGATCCAGCCCACTACGATGATGCCATTAGTGAATTTGTAAGTGGATTTAGAGCTGAATTTTGCCAGACAGTCCTGAGTATATAAGGAGTATAGTAAGGGACTGGGTACATAGCCTTGCCGGGCACCAGTGTTGAGGATTATGGTGGACAAGGTGCTGTTGTGTAACCTTACTGATTGTGGTCTGTGGGTCAGCAAGTTAAGGATCCAGTTGCGGCAGGGGGGTTGGGTGGGTGGGGGTTGGTTCTCAGAGTTTAGAGTTTTCTTGGAATATTGGTGTTGAAGGCAGAGCTATAGTCAGTAAATACAAGCCTGATGTGGGTGTGCTTGTTATCCAGATGTTTTGGGGATGAGTATAGGGCCACTGAGATGGCGTCCACTGTGAACCTATTGTGACAGTATTTGAATTGTCAGGCATCTAGTCAATCTGGAAGGCTGGAGGTTGATGTGTGCCATTACTAACCTCAAAGGACTTTATAATGAGGTTATAATCCTTATAATGATGGATGTCAGAGCCATTGAGTTATAGTCATTAGGGCACATTGCCTAAGTTTTCTTTGGCAGTGAGATGATAGTGGTTTTCCTGAAGCAGGTGGACACCTCACATCGTATTAAGACAAGGTTAAAGATATGCACAAATGCCTGCACCGACTGGTCCTTGCAGGGTCTGAGTACATGGCTGGGGACTCAATCCAGGCCAGTCACTTGCTGTGGGGTCACCCTCGAAAAGACCAATCTGATGTCTGTGGCAGTGACTATGGGTACAGGTTCATCCAAGATTATTGGGGCAGATGACATCATTTCACTGAACATCTGTTCAAAAAGAGTATAGAATGCATTGAGCTCATCAGGGAGGGATACATTGTTGCCAGTGATTCTACTCGGTCTCTTTTTGTAGCCCATTACATAGTGTAAGCCGTGCCCAGTTGACAAGTGTTCATGTAGATTGTCTGGGACTCCAGTGTGGTCTGGCATTGTCAACATACACAATATATTCTGCTATTCTCCTCATCAGACTGTCCTATAAGGAGAAGTTGTTTTGACTGGGCCTGTATTCACTAGAGCTTGGAAGAATGAGAGGGGGTCAAATTAAAATGTATAAAATTCTAACTGTGCTGAACTGAACTAGATGCGGGGGTGGGGGGGAGGAATGTTTTGTCATGTTGAGATGTCTAGAACTGGGGAAACTGTTTCCAGGTAGATCACTTAGGACTGAGTTGAGGACCCATTTCTTTGCTTAAAGGGTGGTGAGCCTATGGAATTCTCTACCACAGAAGGCTGATTTTGATATTCACTGAATATCAAAAAGGAGATAGCTATATTTTTAGATTTTAAATGTATCAAATGGTATGGGGAGAAAACTGGAATATGACATTGTGATACAGGATCATATTAAATGGTGGAGCATTCTTGTACAGCCCAATGTTTGTATCTGTGTCCCACTAACCCAGTGAGGGCAAGAATAGGAAGATATGACAGACAAATGTGTGGCTGAGGTGTTGGTGCAAGGGACGGTGTTTCAGATTTGTGGATCATTGATATCCCTTCTGGGGAAGGCATGCCTTCCACAAAAGGGATGGGTTACACTTGAACCCAAAGGGTTCAATAGCCTTGCGGACAGGTTTGCTGGAGCTGTTGGGGATGCTTAAAACTGGTTGGGAGGAGGTGTGGGAACCAGAGTGTCAGGTCAGAAGATGCAGCAGTCGGTATAAAGGTGGTGATGAGACCGCACCTGGAGTATTGTGCACTGTTCTGGTCTCTTTACTTGAGGAAGAATATAATGGCTTTGGAGGCGGTGCAGAGGAGGTTCACCAGGTTGATTTCAGAGATGAGGGGCTTACCGTATGATGAGAGTTGAGCTGCCTGGGACTGTACTCACTTGAATTTAGAAGAATGACAGGGGATCTTATAGAAACATGTAAAATTATGAAAGGGAAGGATAAGATAGAGGCAGATAAGTTTTCTCTGCTGGTGGGTAAGACTAGGACTAGGGGACTTGGTTTCAAGATTAGGGAGAGTAAATTTAGGACGGAGATGAGCAGGAACTGCTTTTCCCAGAAACCAGAGAATTTATGGAATTCTCTTCCTGAGGAAGTAGTGGAGTCAGCTTATTCAAGACACAGTAGGATGGGTTTTTGCATGGTAGGGGAATGAAGGGTTATGGGGATAATGCAGTAGGAGGAGCTGAGACGATGGACAGATCAGCCATTATCTTAATGAATGGCAGAGAAGGCTCCACTGGCTCCTCTTGCTTCTGTTACTATGAAGCTGATTTGAGCAGCCATTCCCCCTCCACCACCCAGCAGTATACAGAGACAACTTTAGAATGGGTGGGAAGGTGATGGCTTGGTGCCTCCCCTATTTTACATGCCCTCCCATCGAAACTTCACCAGGTCGGCCACTTAACATGCAACTCACTGCTTCCTTCCCTTCCTCCCTCCCCACTGATTGAAAAGAAACCCTGTATGATCACAAACAATCATTCTGGCTTTCCATAGTCAGGTGATCTGTCGGCAGCCATCTTGCAACTAGCTTGAGTAAAATGTGCTCGCATCATTATATCCCTTGAACTTGTAGCCTGGTATACAGACGTCTAGCTGATATTGTATGTGGAATTGTATAAACCCAGCTACTAAAAAGAAATGATCAGAACTGCTTGAAGGTTGCTAAAAGTAAGCTGCAAAGCAGATGGCAGCTGAATAACAGGGTGAGGCACTCAATAGCGGGACATTTCCTCTCTTGACTCTAGTTCAAACAAAAAAAAAACATGAAACAGATTTGGTAGATTTTGTACTTGCAATGGCAAAACTATGACAGGTTTAATGAACAAGTCTGAGCATTAATGAATAGTTACATTTTTATCAGTTTGGATGAACTTGTTATACAGTGTATTCCATCTGAAATCTCTCCAAAGAACAGAAAAAAACCTTCAGAACTTTTGAAAGAGTGTTTTGAGCCTCAAGTAAATGTTCCTTATGAAGAGCATGTGTTTAACATGAGACCTTGAAATGTAGCATAGTACATTGACAGGTATGTAGACACATTAAAATTGTTCAGAAAGTATGATGAAATTGAATGATTTTCTGATCATAGGTAATTTTTATCTTTGGCATAAGGGATCCAATAGTGGCAGAGTGACTGCAAATGGGAGTCCATGAAGAATTTAAAATGATGTGTAGAATGTCTGGGCTTGTAAATCAACAGCTGCAGTGCAAACACAGATGGGAGAACAGGCAAGGTTGTTCACAAGATGGAGAAGCAGCTCTGGCCTGTAAATTAAGTGAAAAGGAGCAGAGAAGTTTGAAGTGCAGCACTGTCCAGCAATACATTAACTACCCACAGAAGGGCCAACAGAAAGATCAAGGCCAAAGAAAATATTGCAGAGGTTATTACGTAATACAATGAGAGCATGTCCAGCATAGAGAAAACTGATTCAACTGGAAGAAGCTAAACTCCATTTTGTATGCAATTATTTAACTAAAAAACTTGAAAGGGTTCAGAAAGGATTCACAAGGATCTTGCCAGGGTTGGAGGATTTGAACTGCAGGGAGAGGTTGAATAGGCCAGGGCTGTTTTCCCTGGAGCTTCGGAGGCTGAGGGGTGACCTTATAGAGGTTTGTGAAATCATGAGAGGCATGTTTAAGATAAATAGACAAGGTGTTTTTCCCGAGGTGGGGTGTCCAAAACTAGAGGGCACAGATGAGAGGGGAAAGGTATAAAAGAGACCTAAGGGACAACTTTTTTACGCAGAGGATGGTATGTGTATGGAATGAGCTGCCAGAGGAAGTGGTGGAGGTTAATACAATTGCAACATTTAAAAGGCATCTGGATGGGTATATGAATAGGAAGGGTTTGAAGGGATATGGGCCAGGTGCTGGCAGGTGGGACGAGATTGGTTTGGGATATCTGGTCGGCGTGGATGAGTCATATGATTCAATAACTCTAAGTCAAGTAAGTCCCTAAAATCCCATGGAATCTTACCAGGCTGTGAGCAGTGTGGACTATGTAAAGACTCTATTCCATTCTCCCAGTTCCTCCATCTGTTATGCATCTAATCTGATAATGATCATCATGTGGGCCCCTGAAATGACCACCTTCTTCCTCAACTGAAAATTCCCCAGCACTAGTTAACAAGGCACTTAATGAGGTCTGACTCACCTCCTTCACTTCAGCACTGACACCCCTCTCTTCCCTCTTACAACAATGTTAGGATGTTCCTTGTTCTCACCTACTATCCCATCAGCATCCACATCCAGAGGGTCATTAGCCACCATTTCTGCCACATCCAGTGGGACGCTGCTGCTAGACACATATTCCCCCCCCACTCTCTCCCCCGTCAGCAGTCTACAGGAACCACTCTCTCCGGAACACTCTGACCTACTCCTCCTTCTCTCGCAACACTTCCCCAGAGCCCCATGGCACCTTTCCTTGTTACCACAAAATGTGTAACAGCTGCCCGCTTCGTTCCTCCCTCCTCAACATCAAAGGTCTAAACACATCTTCCAGGTGAAGCAGTACTTTGCCTGCACTTCACAGAATCTAGTCTATTGCATTCACTGCTCACAAAGTGGTCTTCTTATGCTAGGGAGATGAAATGGAGACTAGGTGACGCCTATGTTGTGTCCATAAAAAAAAGACCCTGAGCTTCTGGTTCCCAGCATTTGAACACAGTACCATGTTCCCTGACCAACATCTCGGTCTCAGGCTTGCTGCAGTGCTCCAGTGGAGATCAGCACAAGCTGGAAGAACAGCACCTCATTTTCCAATCGGGGAACCTGCAGGAAAGTGAACGTGAGAAATGCCACATCAGCCATGAACCTACAGAATGAACAGGTCTGTGGGGCCTATTCTACTTCCTTTTCCTTATGTTCCTATGGTGTAAGAGCAGATGTATTGTCAGGTCTTATCAGTGAGGTGTAATTTTGATACACCAGCTAAGATGCTCAAACGACCATAGTCTTTAAGTGTTAGTTGAACAGCTTGAACAATACAATAACTGAAAAGCTACTCGCTTTGTACAGTATTGATTCATTACCTATGCTGTACATAAATAAAGTCATTTCTAAAAAACATTTTTAAACAAAGTTTTTCCTGGTAAACTATTGAACAAAGGAGATGAATTAATAGTTCATCCAATAGTTGCTCACTGACAATACCTCCATTATTATAAATGAATAATAAATAGACTATGGCTTATTTATCAGCATTTCAACCAAACTATCAATTGCTCAATTTGTTAGGTTTGGTTAAATTTGCTGCCTCCACGCTCACCATTCTTGCTCTTGATGAAACCTTACCAACCCTTAATTGAAATAGCTTATTCTATAAAGTTATAATTACTTCAAGCTAAAAACAAAGTGAAATGATTTGAATCCACAAAACTACACCATTCAAAGCAGGGAGAACTGGGAGAAGGTTCAGAAAGAGTGAAAATAAAATGAAGTCCAATAATATTGGTTTAATGATATGATAAGATGGGATCCTGAAGGAGCAGTAACAGCGATGTGGGAGAAATAAATGGCATCGGTGCCACACTGTCACTGAAGCCTAGGGGTGAAATGACTCTGTGAAGAGCACCCGTCCAAATTGTGGGTGGTCTTCAACATTTAAAATTCCATGTTCTCAAGGCCAGTTGTTTTTTTCTGATCTGATGCAATGGGTATCATCTAGGATGAGCCCGCTGATATGCTTTGCTGTCACCTCTAGGGACCAATTTAGGAACCATTCATATAACAATAACAGTCCTTGATACCATGCAGTTACAGTTGGAGATTTATCACACTGAATCCTGTCTGCACACCATAATTGCTCTGCAGGCAGTTCGTTGTCATATGACGGGTCTGTCTGCACCTAATTAAACATAAGTAAAGACTGGCATTTCGTCAAAGATGTTTGCCTCATGCCACTTAACCTAGAATAATAATTCTTGCAGTAATTCTCTAATATGCTCAGTTGAAAATATTTTCCCTGCAGCACTAAGGTTAAGAATTCTAAGAATGCCAATCCATTCACCTTGGCAATAAAGCATGTTAAAACACTAAATGGTTGGGAATTGTTGGTTTTATTGTGATTCACGTGATTTAAAAGATAGGTATCCATTGATAGTTACATAAACTGGAATGAAAACCTATTTCCTGATAAATCCTGCAGATGTGTTATTACACATTATACATTCAAAAGTCATATTTACCTGAAAGTGCAATAAAAAGCATAGTTAAACTAAAAGTACATTGAAGTATAATGCCAAGGTGGTAGCTACCAAAATAGCAACTTGCTTGTCATTTTCTAGAAGGGGTTGGGCTAGTTTGCAGTCTCACCAAGCACTCTACATCATTTGGAACAATAAAGTCAGGTTAATGTATTTGAAAGAAACCCTGACTTTCTTGTGACAGAAAAATATAGGTTAAAAATTAATGATAGCAATTTATTAAAAAAAAGTTGTGAGAAACCTGAAAGATAACAGTTAAAGCAACGGTGATTTAAAATAAAATGAAATGAATTATATGAAGCTGAGTCCCTTAATTCAATCTTCTTGACAAGAGCAGCAGGAAGTTGGATCACTGCATTTTTTCCACTGTCACATTAATATAAAACTGCTTTTAATGAAATGTCACAACTCTAACATACTGCATTTATATTTGCCTAGAGATGGATGGTCAAAAGCTTTTAGAGTGTTAAATCAATGTACAACAGGTATGGACTGTCCCACTTTGTCTGATGAGAAGAAATACATTTAGTAATCTGAAAATAAAATGTAACTTGTTGATTTAACCTGAGCATTGATGGAATGTAGAGTGACCAGTGGAAGTGACATGTCACCATTTGTTTTCCAGGAGATGCTTAGACATACACACTTCAAACAAAATAATAACTATGTAGACAGATGTGCACTCTGCTAATTATAATATTGACAGAAAGAGAAACATGTCGAGTTGACTGTATTTATTGTCTGGATGAGTGGTGCTGGAAGAGCACAGCAGTTCAGGCAGATCCAAGGAGCAGCGAAATCGATGTTTCGGGCAAAAGCCCTTCATCAGGAATAAAGGCAGTGAGCCTGAAGTGTGGAGAGATAAGCTAGAGGAGGGTGGGGGTGGGGAGAATGCAGCATAGAGTACAATGGGTGAGTGGGGGAGGGGATGAAGGTGATAGGTCAGGGAGGAGAGGATGGACTGGATAGGTGGAAAAGGAGATAGGCAGGTATTCATTATCCTTTATCTGCAGAATTGGTTTGAATTGAATCTCAAACCCAGGACTTGAAACTATAATATGGGGGAGAATTCAGCACAGAAGGATGCTTGAATAAAGGAAAAATACTGTGGTTGCTGGAAATCTGAACAGAAACAGGAAGGATGCGAGAGAAATTAACAGATCTAGCAGCATCTGTAAAAAGCAAAACCAAGTTTATATTCAGCATGACTCTTCTTCAGTTCTAAAGAAGAGTCGTCCAAGTCTTAAAATGTTGACTTTTGTTTTTCTTGCTTCAAATGCTGTCAGATCTGTTGAGTTGCCTGTGTTTGTGACTGAGGGGGTGCTTCCCTGTCATAGACGGCATTTCAGAGCTCAATCAGGTCACTTCTGTCTGCTTTGTCACCTGGTAAAAATTCCAAGGTACAGAAAAAAAGAACTCATTCCCCCAATTACTGCTTCAGCTGAGTCAACTGAAAGTTTCAATATTGAGATCGATAGACTTTTGTTAAATAATGGTATTCAAGATTTTATGGGTCAGGGAAGTAAGTTCGATAAATGTTATTCAGGTCAGATCAACAATAATGAAACTGAATTACAGAACAGCCTGGAAGGACCAAGTTACCTAATCAGTCTCTATGGTCTTCGTATTAAAAGAAGAGCAGGACTTTTTCTGTGTTCTGACAAGACTCCTCCTTCAATTAATCCACTTATTATAGGTTGCCTGTATATTTGTTTCATTATTGCTTATGAGTTTAGCTTTGTACAAAGTGGTCACAAACTTTGCTTAGTTATCAACAGCATAACTAATGATTTCATCAAATGCAGCAGTTTGGTGATGTATGTCTATCTTTCAACCTAAGTGCTAAATATTGATTCATTGTGCATTCTAATAGTTAACTTTAAAAAGGCTTTATTCTAAGTGGCAGTGATGAGGAATCAAGTCTGGGAAGATGTGAAAATCAAATAGAGAAAACACGTGAGATAGCAAGATAATGGAAATGGTTTTCCAATCATGGTATGATGAGTATATAAACTCATGAGTCAATAAAGCTAGAAGTGACAAAAAGAGTTAATATACAGAACTGAAGGCTCTGTATCTAAAACTCCCATAAGATCTGGAATGGAATCAAGAAGGTAACAGAGCAAATAAGAAAGAAATGTGAGTGATCTAGTCACCATTATAGATACATGTCCTCTCAATGGCAAAGACCAGGACCTGATTATTCAAGGGTGCATGATATATCAGAAGGACAGAAAGACAGAAAAAGAGAGAGAGAGCATTGTTAATAAAGAGTGACATTGCTACAATACAGAGAGTTGACATTAGTTTTCAAGATCAAGACATAGAATTGGTATTGGTAGTGATGAAAAATATTAAAGCTAAGATGTCACTTGTAGTAGTTGTATACAGACCTCCTAGCTGGACCACACTGTAGGACATGGGACATAGCAAGAATAATTGGGGCTTGTGACAAAATGTGTTGCAATGATTATTGGTGATTTTAATGTACATCTTGGTCTATTGGCCAAATCCATTTGGTACAGGTTGTGTCGATGATGAGTTCATGGAGTATTCTCAGGAATGTTTCTGAAAGCAACTTGTTTTTGAAGCAATTAGGGATTATATCTGGTAATGCGTAAGAAGGTAGATTAATTAATGGTCCCCTAGTGGAGCCATCTTCAAAATGAATGATGAAAAGATTCATAAGGAAGGAGTATTTACAGTTGGAAAGAAAACTAACTTGGAATAGGAGAAAAAGACAGCAAGAGACTCTATATGTATATAAAAAGAAAAAGAGTAAGCAAAGTGAGTGTTTATCCTCTCGTGAATAAATGAGAGTAATTGCATGAAAGAGAATGTCAGATAAATTCTCTTGCTCCTTCTCACTAGACTCTTCACTCTTTGCTATTTCTGGGAAGTATTTCTTGTCCTCAATGAACCTTCAACTAAATTATTTTGATTGCTTTGTTATTTCTTTGTTTTAGTTTTCAAAGGTTATGACTGCCTTTTCTAATCTTTACATTTTTATTTAATTAGTAAGGTTTTCATGGTCTGTTTTATTTTTCATGCAAGTTTAGTCTCAAACTTTATTTTTCCACCTTCATCTATCTCTGGGTCCTCCTTTGTTTGAATGGAGAGGGGTTACCCATCTTTGAGGTAAAGAGAATTCTAGAGATGTCCTGGTGTATGAATCACCACAGGTTGGTGCATAGACACAGCAAGTAATTATGAAGATAGCTACAGTGTTGTTTTGACGTTTTCTAACCAACCTGTTCAGAGATTTTATGACACATTTCTGGAAGAGATGGGACTTGAACCGAGGCTTTTATATATATGTATATTATATATATACAAAAGCCTGGATTCAAGTCCCATCTCTTAAGAAGTAAAAGTAAAAGCTCTTTGCTTTTAATCCTTTAGGCTGTAGTATCCTTAGACAATGCCTCAATGCTATCCTTAGCTTCTTTTGCTAGCCATGGTTGAGTCACTTTTCCTGTTGTGTTTTTGTACTAGAAAGGAGTGCATCATTTTTGAAGTATGCATTTATTCCTGAAATATTAACCATTGCTTATCCATTGTCCTGCCTCTTAATCAAGTTACCCATCCTACTATTGCCAACCCACTTTCGTTCCAATCATGTTTGACGAGCATAATGGAGTTCTTTGAGGAAGTAACAAAAAAATGGATACATGTTCTATATCTAAATTTCCAGAAGCATTTGACATGGTTCACAAAAACGGTAATAAGACAAAATAAAAGATCATGGATGGAGGATTAGTTAGCCAGCAGAGAAGAGAAAGTAGGTATAAATTCAGCAATTTTAGGTTGACAGCATGTGATGAGTAGAGTGCCAGTCAGATCAATTTTGCATTCTCAATTGTGAGCAATCTATATCAATGACTTAAATGGAGAGACAGAACTTGTGGATGCTAAGTATTCTGATAATGCCAAAATGATGATTGAGTAAGTTGTGAAGAGATTATAAGGTGTCTGCAAATGGATACAGTGATTGGACAAAAAATTGGCATTGTATACTGTCATTAAATATGAATTTATGCATTTCAACAGGAAAATACAAAATCAGCATGTGTTTAAATGGAGAGAGATTACTGATCTTTGAGATAAACAGAATTCCAGAAAAGACCTGGTGTATGAATTATAACAGGCTAGTGTGTAGTGATAGCAAGTAATTATGAAGCCAACTACAGCATTGTTGTTTTGACATTTGCTAACCAACCTTTTCAGAGATTTAAGGACACATTTCTGGAGTAGATGGGACCTGAACCCAGGCTTTCTGGTTCAGAGGTAGTGACACTACCACTGTACCACAAGAGCCCTAGCACTGTGAAGTGCGCATGAATATATAAAGATAAAGCTTTTGCTGCAGTTGGCCAGGATGTTCGATAAGACCACATCCAAAGTAGTGTTCAGTTCGAATTCATCTTTTTCTATGTAATTACTTCTGCTATTCCAAATAACTGTCTCTAGAAGTTTCCCCAACACAGGAGCAAAGCTGATTAATCTGCAATTATCTTGATTTTTCTTGAACAGGCTGTATTGCTTACAATTTTCCAGTTATCGCACCTTATTTGAATCTAAGGAAGACTGAAAGATTGTGACCAGTGCCTTGCTATTTCTATGTTCACTTCCTTCAGAAATCTTGGATGCATCTCAATCAATAATGATGTCTTGTCAACTTTAATACAAGCAATCTATCCAACACTTCTGCCCAATCAATTTTCAACCCTTCTAATGACAGAGTTCCCTCCTCTGTCATCATGGCCTGGATAATATCTCTCTCTTTGGTAAAGATAGAGGCAAAATATTTATTTAACATCTTAGCCTCCAGGTACATATCCCCTTTTTGATTCCAAATCAGCTCCCTCCTCCTTTTACTACTTTTTTTTACAATGTATATGGCTATAGACAGGTTTGGGGCATCTCTCCTTGATTTATCTTGTGCTTTAAAACATTATTGCCTCCTACATGTTTAGATGCCAGTCTTTAGATCTCTGGACAATGGTGTTTTACACATACACTTTCCCTGAGCTTGTTGGCTCATTATCTTCGAATCCTGATGTATGAAATGTGATTTCATTTACATCTGTATTTGCAGGTTACCAAATATGGCTGTCTATTGCATTGTCTGATACCTCTCTTTTCACATGGTTTTGTTACTTTGATGAAAATGTGTTGCTGGTTAAAGCACAGCAGGTTAGGCAGCATCCAAGGAATAGGAAATTCGACGTTTCGGGCATAAGCCCTTCATCAGGAATGAGGAGAGTGTGCCAAGCAGGCTAAGATAAAAGGTAGGGAGGAGGGACTTGGGGGAAGGGCGATGGAGATGTGATAGGTGGAAGGAGGTAGGCGGTGGATGGGAGATCCCCTGAGGTGATGAGGTTATGGATGGTCTGGGAGATGATGGTTTGGTGGTGGGAGGTGGGGTCGTGGTCGAGGGGACGATAAGAGGAGGCATCCGCGAGCTGGCGTTTGGCCTCAGCGGTATAAAGGTCGGTGCGCCAAACTACTACCGCGCCTCCCTTGTCTGCCGGTTTGATGGTGAGGTTGGGATAGGAGCGGAGGAGTGGAGGGCTGCACGTTCTGAGGGTGGGTGAGGTTGGGATTGGAGCGGGAAACCGAAGATTTGTTACTTTGATATCCTCTTTGCTGATTTTAAAGTTACATTATTACATCACACACACACACACACACACACACACACACACACACACACACACACACACACACACACACACACACACACACACACACACACACACACACACACACACACACACAATGCCCACTGAGGGATTCTGACCACAGAAGATCTTGCTTGGAGTAGAACCTAAACTGAAAACAAAGGTAACGGATGTCACAGTCAAGCAACATACATGGAGAGAAAGCAAGTTAGTGACCTTAACCAAAGTTTCATTCTGTCTTGGCTTAGAGTTCTCATCCAGTGTCTAGAGTTGTACCACCTGTATTGCTTTTTGTTGACATTTCTCTATTTCTCAACTTGGTATTGCCTTGTGAACATATATTGGATCTGGGACTAAATTTTAAACCTTACTCGCATTAATAATTAGTGTGACAAATGCCTACTACTCAATGTGGTTATTCTAGAAGTGAATGGTGTTGATTTCAGCCTGTTTCTTATTCAGTGACTTTATAGTCTTGACCACACTCTCTGCTTTTTTTTTGTTTGACTGAGGATGGAGTGGAGAAATAGCCATTTAGTTAACATCTGCCTCCAAAAGTGAATTTCCTGAAGTACTTATTGATGAATTGATGTCCATTGTCCGATACTAACTTTTCTGGGAAACTGTGTTGCAAAGATGCTTTCCAATGCCCTGAACACTTGTCGGTGTTGAAGGAAGCCTTGTTATTTCCCTTAATCCATTTTGAATAAAAGTCACAAGGCCAAAGTATATCCTTCTTTTGAAAGTGAACCAATCCATTACTCAACTTTCTTATGCTTGATCTTTCCTAAAATCTTGATGAACTTAATGCCTCTGTTAGTTCTGGAATCTGTACATGGCACGGTAGCTCAGTGGTTAGCACTACTGCCTCACCAGCGGCAGGGACCCGAATTCGATTCGAGCCTTTGGTGACTGTCTGTGTGAAGTTTGCACGTTCTCCCAGTGTCTGTGTCCCTCTGAGTGCTCCAGTTTCCTCCCACAGTCCAAAGATGTTCAGGTTTGGTGAATTGCCATGCTAATTTGCCCATAGTATTCAGGGATGTGCAGGCTGGGTGCTTTAGTCAGGGAAAAGTTGAGTAATAGCTTGGGGAATGGGTCTTGCTGGGTTTCCCTTTGGCGGGTCTGTGTCCACTTGTTGGGCTGAAGGGCCTGTTTCCACACTGTTGGAATTCTATGTCTCTCATTATGAAATGCTATGCCATATATCTTTCAAAATGCCTAACTACCACAGAGATTGTTGGACTCCTGCTCTATGCCTTATCATGCTTTGATGTCCCATATTGATTTTCTGAAGAATTTCTCTTTTCATCTCCGTCATCTTTTTATCAATTACTCACCATTCTATATTCATACTCCACTAATTCTTTCTACATTGTCAAGTGCTGTCTTTGCCAAGAGTGTGGCGTTGGAAAAGCACAGCAGGTCAGGCAGCATCCAAGGAGCAGGAGAATCGATATTTTGAGCATAAACCCTTCCCAAAATGTCAATTCTCTCCTCCTCACTTGCTGCCTGACCTGCTGCGCTTTTCCAGCACCACATCTCGACTCTGATATCCAAAACCTGTAGTCATCATGTTCTCCAAGCACTGTCTTTGCTCAAGGTACTTTGTTGACCACATGTTCATCACAGTTTCTGACAATTGTTTGAACTTTGTGCACTATTTGTCAGAATTTTGAGCTGCATGAATTTCCCAGAGTTTTCCCTCCGTTGCCAATGGAGTATTGGTCAGAGCCATAGAATAAGATTCCAATTCTACAAGACTAGAATAATCATCTTATTTGAACCTGTGCTTTCCATGAGAGACTATCTGCCATTACTTGTGAACTACAGAAAGCATTGACTACGACGTCAGTATCATGAGTCTAAGCCTGAGCCTTTGAATGTGCAGAGGCATTTGTGAGGTTTCTTCTGATTCCAATGACATTAAGAAGAGTTTTCTTTTTCTCACTGAAAGTCATAATGCTTTGGAACTCTCATCCTCAGACAACAATGACAGGAAAGCTGCATTGTTTTTAAAGTCAGAGGTAGATGGATTCTTAACCCATGAGGCAGTCAAAGGTGATTGATGAGTTGACAAAAATGTCGAACTGAAGCCACATTTGGATCAACCAAGATCTCTTAGAATGGCAGATAGGCTTGAGGAGGTCAAATAGCACACGCATGCTTCCAATCGGAATTATCTGCCTTTTTGTCTTTTTCTGAGCTTCACATGGAGAAACTGGAATGCATTTTGCCCACTTTAGGGCTGTAAATGGATACAACGAGGACCAATTTTATCATCCGATCATCTGAATGCCAAGGATATCCAAAAGACATCTGTTCTGGGGCCAGGCTATTTGCCAGCAGTCCCTTGCAATGCGATTGTAACACAGATTAAAGGCTTTTTATATGCCTTAACAAGAGTCTTTAGTTTTCTTTTTAGATCTCATTGCATAGTGAATGGGCATAATCCATCAGTATTAGAATCATAGATATGTACAGCATGGAAACAGACCCTTTGGTCATCTCGTCCATGCTGACAAGACATCCTAACCTAATCCAGTCCTATTTGCCAGCACTTGGCTGCTATTCCTTTAAACCCTCATATTCATGTACCCATCCAGATGGCTTTTGAATGTTATTATTGTATCTGCCTCCAACACTTCCTTTGGCAGCTCATTCCATACACGCACCACCCCCTGTGATACAAACATTGCCCCTTAGGACCCTTTTAAAGTTTTCCCCTCTTACCCTAAACCTATGCCCTCTAGTTCTGGACTCTCCCACCACAGGGAAAAGACCTTGCCTATTTACCCTATCCATGGCCTCATGATTTTATAAACTTCTATAAGGTCACCCCTCAGCCTCCAATGCTGTAGGGAAAAAAGCCCTAGCCTATTTACCCTCTCCATGTAGCTCAAACTGTCCAAACCTGCCAACATCTTTGTAAATCTTTTCTGAATCCTTCCAAGTTTCACAACATCTTTCTTATAGGAGGGAGACTAGAATTGCACTTAATATTCTAAAATTCTGGATCAGTGGTGCTGGAAGAGCACAGCAGTTCAGGCAGCATCCAAAGTGCAGCGACATCGACGTTTCGGGCAAAAGCCCTTCATCAGGAACGTCGATTTCACTGCTTGTTGGATGCTGTCTGAACTGCCGTGCTCTTCCAGCACCACTGATCCAGAATCTGGTTTCCAGCATCTACAGTCATTGTTTTTACCTCTTAATATTCCAAAAGTTGCCTAACCAATGTCCTGGAGGAAAAAGTGAGGTCTGCAGATGCTGGAGATCAGAGCTGAAAATGTGTTGCTGGAAAACCGCAGCAGGTCTGCAGATGCTGGAGATCAGAGCTGAAAATGTGTTGCTGGAAAAGCGCAGCAGGTCCGCAGATGCTGGAGATCAGAGCTGAAAATGTGTTGCTGGAAAAGCGCAGCAGGTCTGCAGATGCTTGAGATCAGAGCTGAAAATGTGTTGCTGGAAAAGCGCAGCAGGTCTGCAGATGCTGGAGATCAGAGCTGAAAATGTGTTGCTGGAATTTCCTGTTCCTTGGCTGCTGCCTGACCTGCTGCAGTAACCAATGTCCTGTACACCCACAACATGACTTCCCAAGTCCTATACTCGATGCTCTGACCAATAAAGAAAAACATACTAAATGCCTTCTTCATCTTCTACCTGAAACTCCACTTTCAAAGAGCTCTGTATTTGCACTCAAAGATCTATTTGTTCAGCAACATTCCCCAGGACCTTACCATTTAGTGTAGAACTCCTGCTCTGATTTGCCTTTTCAAAACACAGCACCTCACATTTATCTTAATTGAACTCCATCTGTCTCTCCTGCAACTCCTCAGCCCACTGGCCCATCTGATCAAGATCTCATTGTACTCTGAGGTAACCTTCATTGCTGTCCACTACACCTCCAATTTTGGTGTCATCTGCAAACCTACTAACTTTATCTCCTATGTTCATATCCAAATCATTTATATAAATGATGAAAAGCAATGTGTTATGGACTGAGTGGTAACCACTTAGGAAAATTAATTAAATGTTGCTGTGCTCAGTCAGGCTCCCAACAGGCATTCTTGCCTCTGTAATGACCCAAGAGTAAAAAGTGAGGTCTGCAGATGCTGGAGATCAGAGCTGAAAATGTGTTGCTGGTTAAAGCACAGCAGGTTAGGCAGCATCCAAGGAACAGGAAATTCGACGTTTCGGGCCAGAGCCCTTCATCAGGAATCCTGATTCCCGATGAAGGGCTCTGGCCCGAAACGTCGAATTTCCTGTTCCTTGGATGCTGCCTAACCTGCTGTGCTTTAACCAGCAACACATTTTCAGCTCTGTAATGACCCAAGCCTGAAATCCACCATCTCCAGACTAGGACTTAGGTTAAGGCCTTTGCTGTTCAGGAAAAGGACCAATCATTTAATTCTGTAAAATCGACAGACTGCCTATGAACAAATGCAAAAGACATTATCTAATCAATCGGTTCAGGGATGTTCTTACATCTCTGGAGCAAGTGGGACATGAATCAGGACCTCCGAGTCCTGAGGTAAGGACACTGCATTCAAATGCAGATGGTCTCTGAGCCTCTGGGTTTGAAAACAGTTGTCAACACATTGTTGATTATACTCCTCAAGACAGACAAAGTCACTTCCTGCCACTCACAGTGCAACGGCAAATATAAGCTGCTGTTGCACTTCGTTCTATTAACTGACACATATCTGATTTATTTGACACCCAGAATAAGAGCACGTTTAGCTGGGCTGGAGTTTATTAACGTCAAAAGAAACAGTTCTCAATGAACATAGATCAGTGTGATTAACAACAAAATCCTATCAAGAGAGCTACTTGTGACATTGCTGGTATCTCATCAGGTCAATGATAAACTCTAGTACTGTTGCAAGACTAGCTTTGATATTATCTTTACGTATATTTAGGCCACCAGTACCAACAAAAGAAATTAGCGACTCCTAATTTTCTTTGATTTTCATTTTAAAATATAATGCAATATTGTTCACATCACAATTTGTACAGACTGCTACTGGAAAGATTTGGGAATTCTGCTAGTCACTTTTTAAAAAATAAATTCCAATCTGAGTAAATTGAATTTATTGCATTTAAGATTTGTTTTGCATGACCTAAGTAATGCTGGATAATCAGCAATGGAACTCCAAGGAAAATCCTAGATATATCTGCTACCAGAGTTGAACTATCACTTTGGAGCTCTCCAGGCTCGGTCAGTAACTGCACTGAGCAGCAGAGCAGAACGTTCTAATGACGTACTGTTCACAAACCGTTCATCTCCCTTCTCACTTTCTGATGTTGATCGATGACTCTGTGTCTCCAACAACGTCTGTCTGCAGGCCAGAAAGATCCCAGATTTGATCCTGGTTTGGTGCAATTGGCTGGTTTCAGCTTAGCTGCGAATCGGAATATTTTAACTGATTTCAGAGTTCCTTGGTCAGGGAGGAAATACCAGCCAAGGGCTCAGTCAGAAAAAAAATCTGTGTAGTCTTCCTATGAGAACAGGACTGTTCTTGCCTCTTACACTGAGTCAAAATAAAACATACTGGGGCTGACAGCTGAAACTCTCGTGTGGGGCAAGCCTAATACAAAACACCACGAAAGAAGAGGTGCAATTTAAAATGACCACCGCTGCCTCTCTATGACGGTGAAGGGGCATACTTTCAGTTGGATGGCTTCCAGTTTCATCTATGCACTGGCAAATAGTGTGGGCAAGTGAGACGAGGGCTTTTGGGATGAGCTGTCAAATAACCACCCCACCTGTCCCCTGCCCTACTCTGGTTGAGCCTGCCATGGTTACCTGGCCATTGTCCATGGTGATCTCTCTTGTCTGCATTGTGGACTAGAAGTCCGCGTTAGAACTGGACTATATGAGGCATCATAATAGGTCTTAATTGTCTTTGACTGGCGACACACCACTTCCAGATGAGCACTCATCTGACCCTAACTTGACTTCTCTGATAAAGGCATAGACGAGGATCCTGATACTGACAGAGCAGCTGTTAGAATGAAATTGTGGGCTCACCTACTCTCAGTCCTAATTCCAATTTACTTCTCAAATCCAACTCCAAATTTTTAGATTGTTGACCTTGAATCAGAACTGGGTGAAAGTTTAAGATGTGAGTAAGTCTGCAGTCCAACCATTTAAGAATGACATCTACTGAGGGTTGTAGCTTTCTGCCGTGTGTCTTCATGTGTTTGAGCAGGTCGATTCTGAGCATGCGAATCTTTGGAAAAACTGGATAAGACAACTTACAAGACAGCGGAATCTGGATTAGAGCATTTTCTCCTTTCATCCTTCTCTGCTATCACTCTACCCCATTATTAGGTTGAGGTTTGAGGGTGGCGAGGTTTGAGGGTGGCGTGGTGGCTCAGTGGTTGTCACTTCTGCCTCTCAGCACTAAGGACCTGGGTTTGATTCCAGACTCGGGTGACTGTGTAGAGTCTGCACATTCTCCCCTTGTCTGTGTGAGTTTGCTTTGGTTTCCTCCCACATTGAAAGGCTAGATGGCTTGGCCGTGCTAAATTGCCTGCACTGTTTCATTGTAATAGAAGCAGGAGGAGGCCATTTGGCCCATTGAGCCTGCTCTGCCATTCATAAAGATCATAGCCGATCTATCCATCATCTCAGCTCCTCTTACCTGCATTATCCCCATACCCCTTAATTCCCCTACCATGCAAAAACCCATCCAACTGAGTCTTGAATGTATTCAATGAAGTTGCATCTATTGCTTCATCGGGCAGAGAATTCCATCGATTTTCTACTCTTTGGGAAAAGCCGCTTCTCCTTATCTCTGTCCCAAATCTACTCCCCCTAATCTTGAGGCCATCTCCTCTTGTCCACAAGTGGAAACAACTTCTCTGCCTCTATATTATCTATCCCTTTCATAACTTCATATGTTTCGATAAGATCCCCTATCATTCTTCTAATGTCTAGTGAGTACAGTCCCAGGCAGCTCAACCTCTCCTCATAGGGGAACCCCTCCTCTCCGGAATCAACCTGGTGAACCTCCTCTGCACCGTCTCCAAAGTCAGTATAACTTTCCTCAAGTAAGGAGACCAGAACAGCAATACTTATACTCCAGGTGCAGTCTCACCAACACCTTGTACAATTGCAAGGTGCTCTTAAAGTCAATCCCTCTAGCAATGAAAGCCAATATTCCATTTGCGTCCCTGATTACCTGTTGCACCTGCAAATCAATTTGTAGCGATTCATGTACAAGCACTCCGAAGTCCCTTGGCACAACAGCATGCTGCAATCTTTCACCATTTCAATAATATTCTGACCTGCTATTATTACTTCTAAAGTGAATAACTTCACATTTACCATCACTGTACTCAATCTACCATACCCTTGCTCACTCACCCAACCTATCCATATCTATCTGCACACTCTTCACATCCTCTACACAATTTGCCTTTCTACGCAATTTAGTGCCATCAGCAAACTTGGATAAGTTACACTTGGTCTCCTCTTCCAAGTCATTTATATATATCATGGGTCCAACACTGACTCCTCTGGCAATCCACTCACCACTGTTCTCCAACCAGAGAAACATCACTGTGCAGGGATGTGCAGGCTAGTGAATTAGCCATGGGGAATGCAGGTTTACAGGGATAAGTGGGGAAGTGAGTTTGGGTGGGATGCTCTTTGGAGGATTGATGTGACTCAATGGGCTGAATGGTCTCCTTCTGCGCTGTAGGGATTCTGTGGTGCTGTGACTCAGGTGATGCAGCTAGTGTCATGGAATCATAGAGATACACAGCACTGAAAGAGATCCTTTGCTCCAACTCGTCCATGCTGACCAAATATCCTAACCAAATCTGGTCCCATTTGCCAGCTGTTGGCCCAGATCCCTCTAAACCCTTCGTATTCATATACCCATGCAGATACCTTTTAAATGTTGTTATTGTACCAGCCTCCACCACTTCCTTTAGCAGCTAATTCCATACATGCACCATCTTCTGTGTAAAAACGTTGCCCCTTTGGTCCTTTTTATATCTTTCCCCTCTCACCCTAAACCTATGTCCTCTAGTTCTGGACTCCCGCATCCTAGGGAAAAGACTTTGTCTATCTACCCTATCCATGCCCCTCATAATTTTGTAAACCTCTATAGGGTCACCCCTCAGCTTCTGTTGTTCCAGGGAAAACAGCCCCAGTCTATTCAGCCAGTCCCTACAGCTCAAACCCTCCAACCCTGGCAACATGCTTGTAAATAATTTCTGAACCCTTTCAAGTTTCACAACATCCTTTCTATAGGAGAGAGACCAGAATTGCACACAATATTCCAAAAGTGGCTGAACCAATGTCCTGTACAGCTGGAACATGACCTCCCAACTACTATTCTCAATGCTCTGACCAATAAAGGAAAACATACCAAAGGCCTTTTTCACTATATACCTGCAATTCTACTTTCAAGGAGCTATGAATCTACACCCCAAGGTCTCTTTGTTCAGCAACACTCCCTGCAACCTTATCATTAAGTGTGTAAGTCCTCTGTTTTGCCTTTCCAAAATGCAGCACCTTACATTTATTTAATTTAAACTCCATTTGCCATTCCTCGGCCCATTGGGCCATCTGATTAAGATCCTGTTGTAATCTGAGGTAACCCTCTTTGCTATAGACCTAACAGTGATCCTTGTGGCATTCCACTGGTCACGGGGGGCGGGGAGGGGGAGAAGGGAGGGGGAGAATGGGGAGAAGGGGGAGGGGGGGTAGTTTGTTAACTGGCATTCCTTTTAGTGAGGACTGATTGTTAAACTCCTGATGTACACAATGTGTTTCAGGTGTAGCTCAGTTCTCATTAGGGGATTGTTTCACTGGCTGGTTACAGTCTGTGTTACTCTTTTGTCCTTTTGAAAAAAGGACAATGTTAATTTTATGGTAGGGCTTGGCCCTTGGACTCTATTTTTCTTTACATTTTGTATGTGTCTTCACTTTTTATTGGTGATTTGACAGAGCCTTTGTGGAAAACATACATTCTACCAGAGGAGCTGTTCCTGTGGGGAGGCCTAGCCCTGGGACTGGGCCTCTGAAGATTGAACACCTGTGTGTGTGTGCTGGGAGGTGAGCAGTTGCTGTATCCTGGAGTTTGGGAGAACACCTTTCCCTCAAGAGTGGACCAAACTGCTGTGAGTTAACTGCACCTGCACCTGTACATTGTACTGTTCCTGTGAGTGGGCCTGGTTTTCCAAGGCTGGGCTAGGACTCTGGAGACTAAACAACTGTGTGCTGTGGGGTGTGCATTTGCTGCCTTCAGGAGTGGACTCTGCCCTTGGTTACAGACTCCGTTTTTAGTAACGGACTCTATTTCTGACCATGTATGTCGTATACTGGAGTGGACTCTTCCTGGCAATGGATTCTATATCTTGAAGAGTCTATGTATGGATTTGGACTGTGTACAAGAAAGGACTTTTTTTATTGTGGTGTTTCCTGGGTCTATCACCTGCACTGTCTTGTGTCCCTGGGTCTGACCGGCCTTGTCGTGAGCTGGGAGGCTCATCCGTCGCCCTGAAAGCTGTCACCCTGAGAGCTGGAAGGTGGGTAGGCCATCCTGTGAACCTGAAGGTTGATAGGCTGTCCTGAAAGCCAGAGGGTGGGTAGGCCACCCTGATGCCAATCATCTTGAGAGCCAGATGGTGAGCAGACTGTTCTGAGCGCTGTCGGCCTGATAAGGGGTAATTGGGACGGGCTGTCCTAGAGGTGGTCAAAAGGTGTCAGAGCAGCCAAGAGCCAGAAAGTGCGCAGGGGTGGGCTGAGATCCAGAAGGCTTGTGGGCTACCCTACATGCTGTCGTCCCAGGGAAGGGTACAGGCTGTCCTAGAGGTGTCTGGAAGGTGTGCCAGGATAGCCCACTGGCTGGATGGCACATTGGCTCTCACCCACCCCAATGTGTAGGGGCAGACTGAGGGCCAGAAGGTGGGTAGCCATCCTCAGTGCTGTCACCCTGGGCAGGTACTGGGGTGGGCTGCCCCAGAGGTGGTCAAAAGGTGCTGAGGGTGGTTAGTGAAGCTGGAAGGTGGGTAGGCTGTCCTGCCCACTGCCACCCCAGTGCATACCAGGGCAGGCTGTCCTAGAGGTGATCAAAAGGTGTCAGGGCACACAGAACTAGAAGTGGCATGGGGAGGACTGAGTGCCAGAAGGTACATGGGGGTGGGCTACTTTAGTGGTTGGAAGGTGGGAGGAACAGGGTCTGTATTGTCTGCACCACTTATGTAACTGGATTGTCCTTTTATGTGAAACTGGGATTTGAGGTTTGTCCTCATCTCCCTGTAAACTGTTTGAATGGCAGGGTTTGGGGTCTGGCTTTGCTGCTTTCCCTTGTTAAATTGTTGTTGTATACAGCTGTAAATGTTAACTGTTCTTGTAATTTGTTAAATAAAATAAATAGGAGATTGAGTCTCCCTCATTTGGGAGACTGACTATGCTGGCTGGTGTTAGTCAGTGTTACTGTTTCTGCTTTTTTAGGAGGGGGAAACCAGATTCCTGAACTAGCTGAATTATTTAGCCAGTTTGTTAACTGACATTCCTTTTAGTGAGGACTGTGCATCAGGAGTTCAAGTGTTTTAAGTGTAACTCAGATCTCATTAGTGGATTGTTGTTTCACTGGGTGGTTACAGCCTGTTTCTTTTTTTTTCAAGAAAAGGATGATAATTTTGTGGTAGGGCTTAGCCCTTGGACTCTAGTTTCCTTTTTTGTCTTCACTTTTCATTGTTTGGACCGAGCCTTTGTGGAAGACATACCTTTTACCAGAGGAGCTGTTCCTGTGGGGAGGCCTAGCCCTGGGACTGGGCCTCTGAAGATTCAACACATGTGCTGGGAGGAGAGCACTTGCTGTGTCCTGGAGTTTGGGAGAAGACCTGTCCTTTGGGAGTGGACCAAACCCCTGAGTTAATTGTACCTGTACAATGTACTGTTTCTGAGAGGGCTTGCTTTTCCAAGGCAGGACTCCTGGAGACTGAACACCTGTGCTGTGGGGTGTGCATTTGCTGCCTTCAGGAGTAGACTCTGCAGTTTGATGTGGACTCCATTTTGGACCTCAAACTGGAGTGGACTTCATTTCTGGAAATGGGCTCTATATTTTGAAGACTTTTTGGAATGTGCACCAGAAAGGACTTTTTTGGTTATTAACTGTATTGTGGTGGTTGTTTGGTCTATCACTTGCACTGGATTGTGTCCCTGGGTCTGGCAGGCCTTGCTGTGAGCTGGGAGGCACATGGGTCATCCTGAAAGCTGCCCACGTGACAGCCGGGGGGGGGGGGTTGTAGGTCATCCTGTGAACCTGAAGGTTGGGAGGCTGTCCCGAAAGCCAGAGGGGGGTAGGCCACCCTGATGGCCAGATGGTGGGTAGGCCATTCTGAGTGCTGTTGTCCTGAGAAGGGGTAATTGGGACAGGCTATCCTAGAGGTGGCTGGCTGGTTTAGTTTAGATTAGACTTAGTGTGGAAACAGGCTCTTCGGCCCAATAAGTCCACACAGACCCGCCGAAGCGCAACCCACCCATACCCCTACATTTACCCCTTACCTAACACTACGAGCAATTTAGCATGGCCAATTCACCTGACCCGCACATCTTTGGACTGTGGGAGGAAACCGGAGCACCCGGAGGAAACCCACGCAGACACGGGGAGAACGTGCAAACTCCACACAGTCAGTCGCCAGAGTCGGGAATTGAACCCGGGTCTCAGGCGCTGTGAGGCAGCAGTGCTGACCACTGTGCCACCCAGCTGGTGTGCCAGGATAGCCCACTGGCTGGATGGCACATCAGGATGGGTGAGCCTAATGGTACATAGGGGCAGACTCTGCCAAAAGGCAGGTAGCCATCCTCAGTATTGTCACCCCAGGCAGTCACTGGGGCAGGCTGCCCCAGAGGTGGTCGAAAGGTGTCAGGGCTGTCTAAGCTGGAAGGGGTATGGGGTGGACAGAGCCAGCAGGTACATAGGGGCGGCCAGCCTTAGTGGTGGGAGTGACAGGAGCTTGCTGGGTCTGTATTGTATGCACTCTTGTGGGCAGCACAGTGGTTAGCACTGCTGCCTCACAATGCCTGAGACCCGGGTTCAATTCCCAACTCAGGCGACTGACTGTGTGGAGTTTGCACATTCTCCCCGTATCTGCGTGGGTTTCCTCTGCGTGCTCCAGTTTCCTCCCACAGTCCAAAGATGTGCGGGTCAGGTGAATTGGCCATGCTAAATTGCCTGTAGCGTTAGGTAAGGGGTAAATGTAGGGGTATGGGTGGGTTGCGCCTCAGCAGGTCGGTGTGGACTTGTTGGGCTGAAGGGCCTGTTTCCACACTAAGTAATCTAATCTAAATGGATTCTCGTGTACAAAGGTCATTGTTGCTGTCTTTTATAGGTGGAACTGGGATTTGAGGTTTGTCCTCATCTCCCTGTAAACTGGTTGAACAGTAGGGGGTGGGGCCTGGCTTTGCTCCTCTCATTTGTAAAATTGCTGTTGTATACAGCTGTAACTGTTTTTAAATTTATAATAAACTGTTTTGTAATTTTGTTTAATAAAATAAAAAAAGCTAGAGTCTCCTGCCTTCAGGGACTGGCTCTGTGCTGGCTGCTTAAAGCCCATGCACTGTCTGTATGTAAATTACAGGGTGACTGGGTGATAGGATACTGGTCCCTGTAAGTTTAGTGCACTAACGTTTCGCAATTCAGGTGCAGAGCATCCATAATCCTGAGTTCTGGAACTTATTTTTATTTAAATAACATTATTCTTGTTAAATTTGACATTCACATTTTCCCATATTCTACTCAATTTGACTTTTTAACCCCACCCCGAGCCACTCATTCTTCTGCATACTCTACATCCTCCTCACATCTTACTTTCCTGACTAGTTTTGTGACAAAACAGGGGCTACAGCAAGTCTTTGACTTCAGGGGCTGACTCCAAGCTGGCTGGTCAGAGCCCAAGAACTGGGCAGATGTAAATGAAAGGTGACTTGGTGATTTCAGAAAATGAGGGTGCAAAAAACAAAACTAGTAAAGGAAAATCAGCCTTCATTCAAAAGGTTACAATTAGCATCCTAATCAGAAGGGTATTCAGGGGTGTGAAGGACCTTGGAATGCATTTCCATAGGTTCCTGAATGTTGCAGCTCAAGTGGCAAGGAAGGCATAAGGGATATTTTCTTTAAATGGGCAAGGTATTGGCTCCAAGAGTGTGTACTGCTGGAACTATATAAGGCACTGGTTAGACCACAGCTGGAGTCCTGGTCAACACATTAAAGGAAAGACGCATCTTTTCTGAAAGAAAACAGTGAAGATTTACACGAATGTTGCCAGGGCTTGAAAATTGCAGGCACGAGGAAAGAAGGTCTGCTTTAAAACCAAGGAGGCTAAGGCCTGGACTTACATATCAACAGGGCAAGACCTTTTGTGGGCTCAATGTTCTCAGTCATTGTTGACACCCACTCAGTGGTTAGATATAGAGTTCACTTGTCAAACATGGGGTCAATAGAAAATGCCTTAATAAAATCAACATGCAGACAACATCTAAAGCACAATAGAACATCTGAGTGCATATTTTTCAATGCACAGACTCCTGAAAGTGTTGGTTACATATAACGGGCTATCATTTACCAGCAGGGAATTTTGATATTTCCTAAAATTGAACGGTTTTCAACACTAAGTGCAGCTCCATACTACCCATCATCTAATGGCCAAACTTAGAAGACTGGCTTGAAAAAAAACACCTACAGCCTCGCTCAATACCAAACTGTCCTGGTTCCTATTTGATTATTGGACAATCCCTTGTAACTACAGAGAGCTCCAGCAGAGTTGCTAATGGGAAAAGGCTCAAAACCAGATTAAGTCTGATCTCCCTGGATCTGGTGAGGGAGGGTGAAACAGCATCATGAATATCAATGCCAGTCACATGTTTCCGCAAGGCAGGAGAGACAGTTTGATACAGGGGAGGATGTCTCTATGAAATGTTGACAAGTCCTCAGAACCAGAAATGGATGTGGTCTTTGATAAAATCTGATTGAAGATCTGTAGCTCGGGTATCCGTTGTTGTGGTTCTGCTTCCAGGTCTTTGATACCATAAAAAGAGAGGGACATTCTACTGAGGCACTCTGGATTAGCTCTCGTGCATTATGTGCTGCATGTATCAGATGTTGAATTGAAGGAGCCTGATCCACTGCTAAAACGTCCTCCTAGACACTCCAGGAGAAAGGACCGGCTTATCTCTGTGGATTCAGAGAAAGGGATTTAGTGATTGTTAAGAAGCCAGCCAGATGGATGTCATGGTTGGGGCTGTTAATCTCTTCCAATCAGGGAGTCCTAGCTGATAGAGAAAGAGACAAGTGATCAGAAAAACAAAAGATGAGTGCTGAACCTGGGTGTCCTTGGAGAAGGAGCACGCGGCGTCCACCAACACCCTGGAGTTGTTCAGGAAGAGGTGGGTGCCGCAGGGAGTGGAGTGCATTATTATCCCCCTCCAACTCTATTTTGATTTAGTCCCTGTCCTCCCCTTCACAGTTTGATCACACAGCATTGCCCTTTGATGTGAAGGGCACTGCTTGTCACTGGCCACTTGTGTGTTTTCCCTGTCAAGAGTTGTCAGTGTGTGCACTTGTGCAGGGACTCTCCTCCTTGAAAGGGGGCTATCCCTGGACTAGCTGCCCCACACTTCGAGAGAGAAAGAAGGAAGGAAGGGACACAGAAGACAGAAGAAGGAGGAGGTGGAAGGAGGTGAGAGCTTGGAGTCCCGGGCCTAGTTTTGGAGTTGCAGCCTGGGCCTTGCCCAGGTCAAGTCAGTGTTTAGCTGACCTGGGGCCCACTCCCACTGCTGGTCTCTGGGACCCCGCCTGGGCCTACCTCCACCAGTGCTGCCTGGGACTCGCCTGAGGCCCCTTCCCACAACCTCCACCATTGCTGCGACCTGAGGCCCACCTCCACCGCCGCTTCCTGGGAGTCCCTCCCCAACAGGTGTGCCTCCACCACTGGGACCGAAGGCCTGCCTGGGACTCGCCAGAGGCCTGCCTCAACTGCTGATGTTGCCTGAGGCCTGCCTCCACCACTGCTGCCTGGGACTCGCCTGAGGCCCCTTCCCACAGCCTCTACAACTTCTGCGACCTGAGGCCCACTCAGCACCGCTGCTGTCCAGGACTCAATTTTGGGGCTGCCTGGGACTTGCCTTGGGGACTCTCCCCAACAGGCCTGCCACCACCGGTGACCAAGGGCCTATCTGGGACTCGCCCGAGGCCTGCCTCTACTGCTGCCGTTGCATGAGGCTGGTCTCCACCATCGCTCCCTGGGACCCGCCTTGGGCACCTCCCCAAGAACTCCGCTGTTGCTACTGCCAGAGGCCCACCTCCACCACTGCTGCCGGGGGCCTACAGAGTATGGCGAGCCCGAAGGTTACAGGGCCCAGCCGGACCTACGCCGGGGTAGCCGCTGCCTTAGGCTCGGCTGTCCCAATCCCGGCCGCAACCGCAACTCCCTTCAGGCACCTGACTAAATGCCTGGGGGTAAAGGCCTATCTCCATCCCAACATGACCATCGAGGCCTGCAGTAAGGCCATAGCTGGTGTGGTTGGCCTACTGGCCATCGTCGCTGCGGCCCGCATGTACGGGAAGGCCGTATTCTTTCTTAAGACCGAGCAGGCGGTCCACCTGGCTGTTGAGAGGGGGCTCACTGTGGGTGGGACACATTTGCCCATCGACCCTTTGGAGGTCACAGCCCAGAGGGTCGTGATCTCCAACGCCCGCCCTTCATTGCCAGTGAGCTCCATCCTTTCGATGGGGGAGGGAGCGGTGACTGAGGGTGACCTCCCGGAGGAGGGTTCGGGATCGGTGGCGGACACTGGGGACGACATGGAGTCTGTCTCCAGCGACACTTTTGAGTCCCAGGTGCCCCCGCACCGATCTCCCCCTCATCCCCCTCGAGGAACTCCGGGAGTTTGTCGAGGAAACTGAGTTGCCGTATCAACGGCAGCAGGGAGTCACAGCGCAGATTCCAGACCTTCTCGGTCCTTCGGGACAGGAGGTATGCGGTGTGCTTCCTGCAGGAAACCCACACTTCCCCGGGAGACGAAGCCACCTGGCTCCTGGAATGGCGTGGGGGTGTTCTGCATGAGTCACCTCACCCGCAGATCTGGCAGGGTGGCTATCTTGTTGGCCTCCAGCTGAAAATGTGGGATCTTGGGGGTCAGGGAGCCAGTGCCAGGCCGTTTGCTTCACCTGACGGTTCGGCTGGGGGGCGCGGTGCTTCACTTGGTGAACGTCTACGCTCCCCTGGCCGGGCCGAGGCAAACGAGCTTCTTCGAAGAAGTGTCCGCTCATCTCGCTTCCATCGACGAGAACCAGTGCGTCCTCGGCGGAGATTTTAACTGCGTCCCCGAGGACGGGGACCACGGCGGTGCCCGCACAGGTTCGATGTCAGGGAGGAGGTTGGGGGATTTGGTCAAGTCCTTCAACCTGGTGGACGTCTGGCGGAAACTCCATCCTGACTCCATCGCCTTCGCCTTCGTGAGGCCTGGGGTTGGAGCGTCCAGAATCAACCGCCTGTACGTTTCGCGGGTGTACGCCTCCTGTCTTCCGAAGGCCTCCACACAGCAGGTGTTGTGCACGGACCATTACCTGGTGTGGGCAGACCTCCTTCCGTTTGGTGCCAGGCTCGGTTCCACATACTGGCACTTTCACAACCTGCTGCTGGAGGCTGAGCGGTTCCGGGACTCGTTTCATCGTTTCTGGGCCGTCTGGAGAAGGAAGTGGGGAAGCTTCCCCTCCCTGAGGCTACAGTGGGACGTGGGCAAGACTCACGTCCGCGTCTTCTGTCAGGAGTATTCCAGGGAAAGAGGCGGAAATCCAGAATCGGGGAGTTGGAGAGGGAGATGCTCAACCTGGAATCACGCCTCGGTCAGCCCAACGCGGACTCGGCGCTGCGCGGGGTGTACGAAGATAAGAAAACTGCACTCCGGGACCTGCAGCTCGTCGGGGCTCCTCCAGGACCTGGACCGCGGCTCCCCCTTCTACTCGCTGGAAAAAAGGTGTGGCACCCGTCAGCAGCTCCTTGTGCTGCTGGCCGACGACGGGTCCCTCGTCTCGGATCTGGAGGGTATCAGGGCCCACGTCCGATTCTATTACACTACACTGTTCTTTCCGGATCCATCCAGCGAGGATGTTCGCAGAGTTCTGTGGGAGGACCTGCCGCCGCTCGGCCCGGAGGACACCAGAAGGCTCGACGCTCCCGTCACTTTGGAGGAGCTGACCGGCTCTCGAGGGGCAAATCCCCGGAGCTGGACGGGCTGACTGGAGTCCTTCAGGGCATTCTGGGACGTCCTGGGGAGCGACTACGCACAGGTTCTGGGGGAGTGTCTAAATGCCGGAGAGCTGCCCCTTTCTTGGCACAGGGCGGTCATCTTTGAAGAACTGGCGTCCGGTCTCCCTCCTCAGCACGGACTACAAAATCTTCGCCAGCGTGTTGTCTTCTCGCCTGGCTACCATGCTGGCCCACATGATTCACCCGGACCAGTCCTACGCGGTCCCGGGCCGGAGGATACACGACAACGTCCACCTGGTCCGGGACCTGATCCATTTCTGTCGACGGGCTGGTCTGCCGAGCGCCTTCCTGTCTCTCGACCAGGAGAAGGCGTTTGACAGGGCCGATCACGCGTACCTGCTCGGGACTCTGTGGGCAGTCAGGTTCGGGACGCAGTTCATTGCCTGGATCTGACTTTTGTACGCTGCTGCAGAGTGTCTGGTTAAAGTTAACGGGTCCCTGACGGTGCCCCTTCGCTTCAGGAGAGGAGTGCGTCAAGGCTGCCCCCTGTCCGGCTAGCTGTATTCCCAGTGTGTGGAGCCTTTCCTGCGCCTCTTGTGGAGGAGGTTGTCGGGGCTGGTTCTGCGCGGTGCGGGCACGGGGTGGTCCTCTCGACCTACGCTGACGATGTGCTCCTCACTTTCACCGACCCGGCTGACCTGGGGAGGATGCGCGAGTGCCAGGCTGTGTACTCGGCAGTGTCTTCCGCCAGGATCAACTGGGCCAAATGTTCCGGACTACTGGTGGGTCCGTGGTGGGTGGACTCGCTGCCGGAGGAGTTTCGGGGGTTCAGCTGGAGTACCACCCATCTCCTCTACCTGGGGGTCTACCTCAGCCCGACCGAGGAATCCTGGCCGGCCAACTGGCAGGAGCTGGACAGGACTGCTCCAAATGCTATCTTACAGGAGCCGAGTGCTGGTCATAAACCAGCTGGTGGCCGCCATGCTGTGGTACCGGCTGGTCACTTTGGTCCCTCCTCCTGGCTTTGTCGCTGACATCCAGAGAACGTTGGTCGCCTTCTTCTGGGATAAAAAGATGCACTGGGTCGCTGCGCAGGTTCTGAGCCTCCCTATTGAGGAGGGCGGTCAGTCGCTGGTGTGCGTCTGCACCCAGGTCGCGACCTTCTGCCTTGAGACCTTGCAGCGATACCTTTACGTCGAGCCTCCTCCTAGGTGGTGCACCCTGGTGACGTATTTTTTCCGCCAGGTGCGCAACTATGACACGCAGATCCTGTTCGTCGACCGTGACGGTTTGGAGGTCGCCCTCAAGGTGCTGCCTGTCGTTTACGAGGACCTAATCACTGTCTGGAACATGGTTGAATCGCGTCGCGCCTACCCTCCGGCAGGAGTAGTGGCTGTCGTCAGGGAGCCGTTGCTCAGGAATCCGCACCTCCGTGCTCGCGGGTTCGAGTGGCTGTCAGAGGGGAGGGCCGTGGCAGCGAGGATGACCAGGATCGGGGACGTGCTGGGTGCCGGAGGCCTTTGACTGGACGTTGCCGCAAGACATAGTGAGCAGGGCAGCAGTAGACATCCGGTACGTGGCCACCACCATCCGACGCCTTAAAACGGCGGTGCTCGGACCCGACGTAGTGCACCAGTTGGAGGACGCTCAGGTGTGCGGTGGGATCCCGTCTGCGCTCACCCCAGCCCGGACAGAATTTCACATTGGCCCCAAGGTCCCTGACTTCCCGCGGGAGCCTGTGCCCCACAACCTGAGCCACCTCCGAAATTTTAATTTTGTCCCTTTTTCAAGTACGTAAAAAGGCGGGCCCTGTATCGACTGCTGCACACCGTCCACCTCCTCACCCTCACCCACCGTCCGGACACGCCTTAGCATGCCCATTTGCCACCGGGCGGTGGGGATCCCCAGTGGAGGGCCCTCTACGTGGGAGTCCTCCCCCTTTATCTCTCGGGGATCTGGGGTGGAGAGTGCTGCACGCAGCAGTCCCCTGCAACCGCAGATTGCAGTGGTTCACAGACTCCCAGCCCAACTGTTTGTTCTGTGGAGTCCGTGGACCGTGTGTATATTGGGTGTGGGCATTTGCACTCTCTCTTTGATTTCCTCAAAAACCTTCTCCTCTGCTTTTGGTTGCACTTCAGTCCCACGCTCCTGATCTTCAGGCACCCCGGTACGGAGGCAGGAGGGCAGGTCTGAAGAGCTCCTCGTGGGTCTGCTCCTGGGCCTGGCCAAACTGGCCATAAACAAACAGGTCCAGGCAGCGGGCCGTGGAGGGGGTTGTTAGGGCCAACTGCCTGGCCCTCTTCCGCGGTTATGTAAGGGCCCAGGTCTCCTTGGAGAAGGAGCACGCGGTGTTTACCAACACCCTGGAGTTGTTCAGGGAGAGGTGGGCGCCGCAGGGAGTGGAGTGCATCATTTCCCCCTCCAACTCTATTTGATATAGTCCCTGCCCTCCCCTTCACTGTTTGATCACACAGCATTGCCCTTTGATGTGAAGGGCACTGCTTGTCACTGGCCACCCGGGTGTTTTCCTATCTTCCTGGCGGTGGAAATTAAATAAAAATTTGTGCAGTTTGTGTTTCTCACCTGCGCGCACACACACCATGGATGCGGGGGAAAAATAAGCACTACCGCAGTTAGGCGGTAGTGCGGGGGGTTAATTTTAAAGAAATAAAAAAGAAATAAACAGGATTATGATCACACAAGCATTGCCCTTTGATGTGAAGGGCACTGCTTGTCACAGGCCTCTCAGGTTTTTCCTTTCTTCCTGGTGGTGGATATTGAATTAAAACGAATCTTTATTTAATGTGTTTGGTCCCTTTAATGTAGAAGGGGTTCCTCTTAATTGGATGGAGGCACAAAACTGGTGGTTGTCAATGGCAAATGTTACCAGCACAGCCTGATTTCAGGATAGACTATGGTGCAGGCAACGTTTTTATTTCTTTTTATTCATTCACTGGATGGAGATGTTGCTGGCCAGACCAGCATTTATTGCACATCCCTAATGGCCAGGAGGACACTTCAGAGTCAACCTTGTTGCTATGGGTCTGGAGTTATTACATGTAGACTTGACAAGGTGAGTATGGCATATAATAAATCAGATGGGTGTTTTTTTTTTTCCCTGGCAGTCAACCATGGATTCATGGTCATTATTAGACTCTTAATTCCAGATTTTTATTGTATTCAAATTCCACCATCTGCCATGGTGGGATTTGAAGATGGTTGCCCTGAACACCAGATTAACAATCCAATGTTAAAGCCACTGGACTATTGCCTCCCCCTAAATGGGCCTTTTTACACTCATAAGGAAAAAAAAAATCTGAAGGATAAATGTTCATTCTGGTATGAAAAGAGTGCACCTATGGGGAGCTGAACAAAGCAAGCATTAGAAACTGCAACAGAGAAGGGAATATTGGCAGGAAGAAACAATTGATTTACTTGTTTCAAAGAAAAACTTGACGAACAAATCATTTGCCAGTTTCACCAGCTGGTGAAACGTGCATGAAGTGAAAAAGAGCAAAACAAAGATGGTTGTACTCGAACGAAGGTGTGCTTGAATTATTTATCACAAAGTGTCGCTATTTTGTTGTATTATTTAGCAGCACATGACTTACAAGCCTCGATGGTTTCAGTGCTGCCCTTTACAATGCCTGTATTTCTGAACCAAGCATGGAATATGTTCCAAATCACATTTTAGAACGAAAACAGCAGCCACCAAGTTAATAAGTTGAATACTTTAATTAAGACTCAGACATTGACAGCACAGAAGGAAACCATTTGGCCCATCTCGTCCATACTAAGGAAAAAAGGTGTCTTGTTTGAAGGGATATGGGTATTTCTGGCTGGGCCAGCATTTATTGCTATTCCCTCATTACCCTTGAGAAGATGAGCTGCCTTCTTGACTCCTCTAGTCTTATTGCTATGGCAACATAGATGAACGTTTAAATACTGCTTAAAAACATTAACAACTCAACCACCCCTTCAGGCATTGAGCTTCAGACTCCCACCAACTAATGGCAGATAAAAATTCTTGTCAACAGTCCTCTTAGCCTTCCGCCTCCTACCTTAAATCTATGTCCCTGGTGCTTGTTTTCTATGTTAATGAAAATAATGAGAACAAAGGAGACCCCGATCAATGGTCCTTGTAATCAAACATAACTTTATCTAGTCCCCTTTCAATCTTCATTGCTCCAATGAGCACAACCCCAGCCTATCCAATCTTTCCTCATTTCTCAGAACCCCCAGCCCTAGCAGCGCCTCAATAAATCTCCTCTGCACTCTCTCTAGTGTAATCATCAGCTTCCTAAATGTGGTGACCAGAACTGGACACAGTACTCCAGCTGTGGTCTAACCAGCATTTTAAACTGTTACAGGACAGGTTTGTTACCCCTTTATTCTGTGCCTTGGTTATTAAAGACAGGCATCCTAAATGCCTTCTTGTCCCATTTGCTGCTGATATCCCTTGATAAACATACCAAGATGCCTCTGATTTTCAGTACTTGCTAGAGTCCTACCATCCATAACAAAATCCCTGTTAGTCCTCCACAAGTGCTTTAGCTCACACCTTTCTAGATTGAAATCAATTTGCCATTGCTCTGCCCAGCTGACCAGTGCACTGGAAACCTTCTGCAGTTTATAGCTATCCTCCATATGATTTAACATCCTCCCAGTTCTCCTATCATATCCCTTATATTTCATTCCAAATCATTAATGAACCCCACAAACTGCAAGGACACAAGCACCAAGTCCTGTGGAACCCCATTGGAAAAAAGATTTCCATTTACAGGAACATTCCTCCACCAACACCATCATAAGGCTTCCTGCCTCTCAGCTAATTTTGGATCCAATGTGCTACTTTACCTTGGATCCCTTGGGCTTTTACTTTCTTGAACAGTTTGTCAAGAGGGACCTCATCAGAAGTTCTGCTAAAGTCCATGTAGGTCACATCAAACATATAAACCTGATCAACAATCCTAGTTACCACTTTTGAAATTGTGATAAAATTTCGACTCATACAGTACACAAGAGTCCCTTCAGCCAACCGAATATGCACTGACCTATCATCACTAATCATACTTTCCAGCACTTGACCCATAGCCTTGAATATTATGACATTTCAAGTACTCATCCAAGTGTTTTTAAACATTGTGCTGTTTCCTACCCCAACTATCCTCCCAAGCAATGCATTCCAGACCCCAACTACCCTCTGGGTTAAAAGTCTTTCCTCATTTCCCATCAAAACCTTTTGCAGTTCACCTTTAGGTTTTGCCACTTTATTATTGTTTCTTCAAGCACTACGTTTATTTACCCTGTCTATTCCCCTCATGTGACCAGAACTGTACATACTGCTCCAGCGGCAGTCTAACCAAAGTGCACAGCTCCAAAACAATCTCCCCACTGTTACAATCTGTGCCACAACTGATAAATATAAAAGTCCTGTGCGCCTTTTTAACAACCGAATAACCTGTCCTGCCACCTTCAGGGATTTATGGCCAAAACGCCCCAAGATCCCTGTGTTCCTCTGAGCTTTCTTATGTTCTGAAATTCATTAAGTACTCATTTTTCCTGTTACTTTTTCCAAAATGCACTGCCTCACACTTTTCAGGATTAAATTCCATCTAGATTAAAATGTACAAACCATAGGAATTCAGTGCAGAAGTAGGCAATTAATCCTCTCGAACCTACTCAGGCATTTAATGCTATCATGTCTGATCTCATCTCAAGCACAACTCCGTTTTCCTGCCCTCTCCTTAACACTTTGACCCATTACTAATTGAGAATCTGTCTATGTCCCCCCCCCAAATTTTCTCAATATCCCAGCATCCAACACATTCTGAGGTAATGAATTCCATAGATTCATGACCCTTTGAGAGAAGTAATTTCTCTTCACATTTGTTTCAAATCTATGACCCCTTATCCTAAAACTATGACATCTCATTTTAGACTGTTCTACATGAGGCAAACTCTTTCTAAGTTTGCTTTGGTAATCTCCTTTCGCATCTTGTGTACCTCAATTAGATTTCCTCTCATTCTTCTAAACTCCAGAGAGTAGAGGCCTAAAGTGCTCAGTCTGTCTTCTTAAAACAAAGCCCTCATCTCTGGAATGAATCTAGTGAACCCTCTGTGAACTGTCTCCAATGCAACAACATCCCTCCTCAAGTAAGGTGACCAAAATTGTACACAATACTCCAGGTGCGGTCTCACTAATGGCTTATACAGTTGTTTCAACCTCTCTTCATAAGACAAGCCCTCCAGTCCAGACAGCATCCTGGTAAACCTTCTTTGCACCCTGTCCAAATCCTCCGTATCTTTCCTATAGTAGGGCAACCAAAACTGGACACAATATTCCAAGTGTGGCCTCACCAGGGACTTGTAGAGCTGCAGCAAAACCTCGCGGCTCTTAAACTCAATCCTCCTGTTAATGAAAGCCAAAACAACTTGTGCTTTCTTAACAATCCTCTCCACTTGGGTGGCAACTTTGAGGGATCTATGTACTTGAACACCAAGATCCCTCTGTTCCTCCACATTGCCAAGAATCCCATCTGTAGCCCTATTTTCAGCATTCAAATTCGACTTTCCAAAATGCATCACTTCGCATTTATCCAGGTTAAACTTCATCTGCCACTTCTCAGCCTAACTCTGCATCCTGTCTATGTCGCGCTGCAGTCTGCAGTAGCCCTCGATACTACCAATGGCACCTCCAAACTTTGTGTCATTGACAAATTTACTAATCCATCCCTTGGATGAACCTCATCCAAGTCATTTATAAAATCTACAAAGATCAGAGGCCCAAGAACAGAGCTCTGTGGGACACCACTCATCACTAATCCCCAGGCTGAATATTTTCCACCTACAACCATCCTCTAGGAGAAAGTGAGGACTGCAGATGCTGGAGATCAGAGCTGAAAATGTGTTGCTGAAAAAGCGCAGCAGGTCAGGCAGCATCCAAGGAGCAGGAGAGTTGACGTTTCGACTTTCCTGCTCTTGGATGCTAACTGACCTGCTGCGCTTTTCCAGCAACATATTTTCAGCTACAACCATTCTCTGCCTTCTATCAGCCAACCAATTCTGAATCCAGACTGCCAAATTTCCCTGAATCCCATACCTCCTGACTTTATGAATGAGCTTACCATAAAGTCAACCTTATCAAATGCTTGCTGAAGTCCATATACACCAGATCCACTGCTCAACCTTTGTCGACCTGTCTTGTCACCTCCTCAAATAACTCAATAAGATTTGTGAGGCATTACCTGCCCCTCATAAAGTCATGCTGACTGCCTTTAATCACATTATGCTTTTCCAAATAGTCATAAATCCTATCCCACAAAAGTTTTTCCAAAACTTTGCTGACCACAGAGGTAAGACTGGCTGGTTTGTAATTCACAGGGATTTCTCTATTACCCTTCTTGAAAAGAGGAACAACATTTGCCTCCCTCCAGGACTACTTCCGTGGAGAGTGAGGAAGCAAAGATCTTTGCCAAAGGCTTAAGCAACCTCCTTTATCGCTTCCCGGAGCAACTTAGGATAAATCTGGTTTGGCTCTGGGAACTTATCAATTTTAATGATTTTCAAAATTTCCAGAACATCAACTTCCTCAATCTTGATCTGTTCAAGCCTGTTTCACAGATTCTCAATGTTCTGATTCCCAACAAGGTCCCTTTCCTTAGTGAAAACCAAAGCAGTTGTGGTCACTGTCACCAAAGCGTTCTCCCACCGTGAGATCTGACATGTGTCCTGGCTCATTGCGCACCAAATCCAAAATGGCCTCTCCCCTTGTCAGCCTGTCAAGGAAACTCTCCTGAACATATCTGACAAAAATGGCTCCATCCAAGCCATCTGCACTAAGGAGGTTCCAGTCAATATTGGGAGAATTGAAGTCACCCATTACAACAACCCTGTTACATCGGCATTTTTCCAAAATCTGTCGGCCTATGTGTTCTCAATCTCCTTACTGCTATTTTGGGGTCTGTAAAAAAAACCCCAATGAGGTGGCTGCTCCCTTGATGTTCCTAACTCCCACCCATACTGACTCAGGAGACACACCTTCCTCAACAATCTTCAGTTCTGTAGCTGTGGTACACTCTCTGATTAGCAATGCTACACTCCTCCTCTTTCTCCACCCTCCTTGTTTTTTTTTAGATTAGACTTACAGTGTGGAAACAGGCCCTTCGGCCCAACAAGTCCACACCGACCCGCCGAAGCGCAACCCACCCATACCCCTACATTTACCCCTTACCTAACACTATGGGCAATTTAGCATGGCCAATTCACCTGACCCGCACATCTTTGTGACTGTGGGAGGAAACCGGAGCACCCGGAGGAAACCCACGCAGACACGTTCTAAACCCTGGAACATCTAGCGACCATTCCTGCCCCTGTGGAACCCATTTCTCTATTATGGCCACAACATCATAGTCCCAAGTAGTGATACAACCTCTAAGTTTATCACTCTTATTTCTGACACACCTTGCATTAAAGCAGACACACTTTAACCAATCCCTTTGTTCCATCACATGAATAACCTTCCTGATAGATTCACTCCATCCTGTCAGTTTCCCATATCTAACTACCCCACTCTCAGATATGTAGCTCTGGTTCCCAAACCCCTGCCAAACCAGTTTAAACCCTCCCGAACCACACAAGCAAATCTCCCACCCAGGACATTTGTGCCCCTCCAGTTCAGGTGCAACCCGTCCTTCATGTACAGGTCCCACCTTCCCAAGAAGGCATTCCAATGATCTAGGTATCTGAAGCCCTCCCTCCTGCACCAGCCTCGCAGCCAAGTGTGAAGCTGCATGCGCTGCCTGTTCCTCACCTCACTATCTCGTGGCACCGGTAGCAAACCTGAGATCACTACTTTTAGATTAGATTACTTACAGTGTGGAAACAGGCCCTTTGGCCCAACAAGTCCACACCAACCTGCCCCTACATATACCCCTTACCTAACACTACAGGCAATTTAGCATGGCCAATTCACCTGACCCGCACATCTTTGGACTGTGGGAGGAAACCGGAGCACCCGGAGGAAACCCGCGCAGACACGGGGAGAACGTGCAAACTCCACACAGTCAGTCGCCTGAGGCGGGAATTGAACCCAGGTCCCTGGCGCTGTGAGGCAGCAGTGTTAACCACTGTGCCACCGTGCCGCCCACCGTACTCTACTCATCCTGCTCTTCAGCTTCCAACCTAGCTCCCTGTAGTCACTTTTCACATTCTCAATCCCTTTCCTGGCTATATCATTGATGCCAATATGTACCAGGATTTCTGGCTGCTCGCCCTCCCACTTCAGAATCCCATAAATCCGATCAGTGACATCCCGTATCCTGGCACCCAGAAGGCAACATACCTTCCGGGAGTCCCGTTCCTGACCACAAAATCTCCTGTCAATTCGTCTAACTTTTGAGTCCCCTACCACTAGTGCTTTTCTATTCTCCCCCCCTTCCTTTCTGAACCTCAGTGCCAGAGACCTGACAACAATGGCTTTCCCCTGGTTGGCTGTCCCCACCAGCAGTATCCAAAACACTATACTTATTGCTGAGGGGAACAGCCACAGCGAGTCCCTGCTCTATCTATCGGTTCCCTTTCCTCCCTCTGACTGTAACCCAGATGTCCTTATCCTGTGTCTGAGAAGTGGCCACCCCCCATAACTTCCTCTCAATTTCTCCCTCAGCATCCTGGATGATCTGCTGTTCATCCAGCTCCAGCTTCAGTTCCCTAATCTGATTTTCGAGGAGCTGGAGTTGGGTGCACTTCCTGCAGATGTGGTCAGCAGAGACATGTGTCATGTGTCTCATCTGCCATGTTCTGTAGGAGGAACATGTAATTGCCCTATCAACCATACCCCACTAATCTGATAGCCCATACAGGACTGAAGAAAAAAAGAGAAAACTTGAAAACTTACTGAGTTTAGACCCTTAGTAAGGTTAGAAGAGGTGGGTGGGAGGGAGGCCCTATAGTGTACTACATTTATGTACTTTCCCTACTTTTATATTCTATTCCTTTAGCAAACAATCCAAACTTCCATTTTCCTTGCTTATTATCTGCTGCAGCTGTGTACTAGTCTTCTGTGATTCATGCATGAGGACACCTGCAGGCCTCTGCACCAAAGCACTTTGAAGTTTCTCTTCACATAGTTATTAAGTTTTTATATCCACAGAATCCCTGTTATCCATATTGCTTGTTGCACCTTCAAAGAAGGCTGGAAAATTAGTCAAATATGATTTACACTTCATAAAATCAAGCTAATGTTGATGGATTGTATTTTGACTTTTCAAATGTTATTATTTTCTTAATAACATGGCAGCATGGTGCTCAGTGGTTAGTACTGCTGCCTCACAATTCTTTTTAAATTAACGATCCTAAATAACAAACAAGTGTACATTGAGATATTCATTAGCATTCATGTTATTTATTTCTATACCTAGAAAAGCAAACTTTGAGATATGAAGTAGCTGAAGACACTGACACCTATGAACTTAAGATTGTGGATCTGTGCGATTAATTCAAAAAAATCACTTATTGGAAAAGGAAATGTAGGTAAAAACAAGGATTGCAGATGCTGGAAACCAGAGTCGAGATTAGAGTGGTGCTAGAAAAGCACAGCAGTTCAGGCAGCATCCGAGGAGCAGGAAATTCGACGTTTTGGGCAAAAGCCCTTCATCAGGGGAAGGAAATGTACCTATATTTTCATATTTACTCAAAATATTCTGATCTTCTCACTACCAAATATCTCACATTCCACTTTGTGCTGTCATCTAACAGATAAATAATCATGCTACCACCTGATCTGCTTTGGGCCCAATAGAGAAAATGCAAGTTTGTGGCTGCACTTTGATTGTTTGATACTCACCCAACATTCAGCTTCAAATTGTGATTTCTTTGTGATTATTTTCTTTTCAAAGTACAGGTGAACATATGAACAATGAATGAGAGTAGTGCATTCAGTCCTTCGAGCCTGCTTCGCCATTCCATAAATGCACGGTTGATCTGATTTTAACCTCGACTCTGCATTGCTGCACATCCCTGATGACCTTTCATCCTCTTAGAAATCAAGAATCTATCTGCCACTGCCTTAAGAACATTTAGTCTCAAGTCTAGGGGTATTCAATTTTCAGGGATGATAGATAAAGGAGGTGGGTAAGCATTGCTGGTGCAGGAGGAGATTAACACAATAGTAAGGAAGGACATAAGTCTGGACAATGTGGAATCTGTATGGGTGGAGCTGGTGAACACCAAGGGAAAAAAATGCTAGTGGGAGTTGTGCATAGCTCACCAAACAGTATTAGTGAGATTCAGAATGGCATCGAACAGGAAATTAGAGATGTATACAGGAATGGCACAGCTGTTATTATGGGTAACCTAAATCTGCATGTTGATTGGACTAACCAAACCTGTAGCAATGCAATGGAGGAGGGTTTTCTGGAATGTATCAGGGAGAGTTTCCTCAATCAATATGTCAAGGAACCAACTCGAGAACAAACCATCCCCGCTTGGGTTTTGTGTAATAGAGAGGATAAATAAGCAACGTTCTGGTGCAAGATCTTCTTGGGAGAAGTGAACATAATTTGGTTGATTCCTTCTGAAGATGGAGAGTGAAAAAGTTCAACCTGACATTAGGGTCCTGAACTGAAAGAAAAATAACTTTGATGGGATGAGGCATGCATTGGCTAGGATAAACTTAACGGGTCGATGGTGACTAGGTAATGGCAGACATTTAAAGAACACATGGATGGACTTCAACAATTGTACGTCCTTGTCTAGTATAAGAGTGAAACAGAAAGATGGCTCGACCATGACTAACAAGGGAAATCCGAGACAGTTTTAAATCCAAACAGAGACGTATAAATTAGCTAGAAAAAGCAGCAAACCTGAGGACTAGGAGAACTTTAAAATTCAGCAGAGGAGGTTAAAGGATTTAATTTCTATGGGGAAATTAGAATTTGAGAGTGAGCTTACAGAAAACATAAATACTGACTGTAAAAGCTTCTACAGATATGTGAAAAGACCAATAAAGGTCTCTTACAGTTAGAATCAGGTGAATTCAAAATGGAAAACAAAGTTATGGCAGACCAGTTGAATAAGCACTTTGCATCAGTCTTCACCAAGGAGAACATAAATAACCTTCTGGAAATGTGAGGGGACAGAGGGTCAAGCATGAAGGAGGAACTGAAGGAAATCCTTATTAATCAGGAAATGATATTGGGGAAGTTGATAGGATTAAAACGCGATAAGTCCCCAGGGTCTAATGCTCTGTATCCCAGAGTACTTAAGGAAGTCCACTAGAAATAGTGATCATTTGCCAGTATTCTATAGACTCTGGAAGCATTCTAATGGACTGGAGGGTAGCTAATGTAACACTCCTTTTTAAAAAAGGAGGCAGTGAGAAAACAGGGAATTAAAACAGGCCTGACATTGATGGTGAAAAAAATGCTGGAGTATTTTAAGTATGTAATAACTGAGCATTTGGAAAACGGTGACAAAATCAGTCCCACGTCAGCATAGATTCACTGAAGGGAGATCGTGCTTTAGAAATCATTTGGAATTTTTTGAGGGAATGACCAGTAGCATGGACAAGGGTGAATCAGTAGATGTTATGTATCTGGACTTTTAAAAGGCTTTTGACTATGTTCTTCACATGAGACTGGTAAACAAAATTAAAGCTTGTGGTATCAGAGATAAAGTATTGAAGAGGATAGAGAACTTGTTGGCAGGCAGAAAGTTGGAATAAACAGGTACTTTTCAGAGTGGAAGGCAGTGATGTGTGGAGTGCCGCAGGGTTCATAATATACATTAATGATTCAGATGAAGGAATTGAATGCAATATCTCCAAATCTGCAGACGACACTAAGTTAGATGGCAGTGTGTGCTGTGAGGAGGATGCTACGAGGCTGCAGGGTGACTTGAACAGGTTGGCTAAGAGATCAAATATGTAGCAAATATAATATAAAGTGGATAAATATGAAGTTATCCAATTTGGTTGCAAAATCAGACATGCAGATTGTTATCTGAATAGTGGTAGTTTAGTAAAAGGTGAGGTGCAATGTGACCTGGGTGTCACGGTGGAACAGTTGCTGGAGGTTGGCATGCAGGTGCAGCAGGCGGTGAGGAAAGCAAATGGCATGCTGGCCTTCATAGGGAGAGCATATGAGTACAGGAGTAAGGATGTATTGCTGCAGTTATGCAGGGCCTTGGTGAGGCCACATCTTGAGTATTGTGTGCAGTTTTGGTCTAGCCTGAGGATGCAGCAATACAATACTCCAGAAGCGGTATCACCAATGCCCTGTATAACTTAAACATTATTTCCATACTTCATAATTCCTCTCACCATAAGCCACATTCTATTAAAATTTCTGATTACTTGCTGATCCTCAGACTAACCTTCTGTGATTCGAGTACTCAGACACCCAGATCCGACTGCATCTTAGAGCTCTGTAACAATCATATGCTTATTTTAAATTCTAATCGCCAAATTAGATAATTTTGCATTTTCAATATTACACTCTATTTGTGCGATATTTTCCCATTTACTTTGTCTATCGATGTCTCATTGTAGGCTCCTCATGTTCTCTTCACAATCCACTAACAATGCATTTAATTTCGAATTAGCTTGAGAACAGATGTTCAAAAGATGCTCCAATGATCATTTCACACACATTGATATTCTCACATTTTTGCTTTCCAATTTTTCTTTGCTTTTGCTTTGCTATTCTCATTGGATAGCTGGTGACAGTTTAGTAATGGTTAGTGGTATGTGAAAATTATGACCGTCTTTAGATTTGGTGGATATCCATTCAGTTAGGCACTATAGTATCAACCAATATGTGTGAAGAAAGATATGGATGTGGTTCCCTCTGATATATATGGCCATGAATTGACTGGAAACAATCTACAGACCATTGTGTCTTGTGATAATCTCTGGCAAACATCATTTTGTAAGCAAATTATCCCAAATATCAATGACCAAAGAGGCGTGTGGAATTTTTTGTAGCAGTTTCCAATCATTTGCTTTGTAAATCATGAAAGAAAATAACAAGTAACGCTGAATCCTACATCCTGGCCTGTATGTCTCCAAAAATATCAACTTGAATTTGTCATAATTGTTTTCTCAATGGGATATGATTTGACAGAATTTTCCTTGAGTATACCTGCTACCCAGCTCACTAGAAGCAAACAATTGCTGACCATCAAGCTGTTTCTCAGGATCATTCTTTCAGTTTATTAACACCTAGCTATCCTTCTTTGACAAAATGCAATACAGTTTGATGTATTGCATTGGGATAGCTGCTCAAATTCAGATCGGATCTCAGACATTCCTGGCTTGAAGGAACATATTTTAATTTGCTTTGATTTTAATGAAGTGGTATTTCACTGAAACATTAGCACACAATGCTGAAGATTTCTTTTAACGATAAACAGAAATTTGTTATGAAAAGAAATTACGATCAAATAACAAATTTCTGTTTCATCGTTAAATCTTAAAAACTTTCAGTTCCCACAAACTCCTCTCATACACTACTCACACAAGAGTTCCTGTATCTAACACTTCAGTAGATCCAAGTCACTTGTGACATCAACTTCAGATAGCTTTCTCATCGAGTTATTACAGCTGATCTTAAGTGCATTCTATTTCAAGTCACCTCTTCAGAGTTTTATCTCCAAACTGCTGATTGAAGACTAATACTAACTCATTAGTCAAAGGCAATCTAAAGCATTGTACCGTCCTCCACTCAGGAGCATTTGACTGCACGATCAGCTTATTCAACGGAGTACACAGGACTGCCCAAAACACAAATCAAAATACTTCATTTTACACGATGAATGTTTCTCTTAAGCTTAATTTTTTAAAAATTCAGAAGTTTCCAACAAAGCTCAAGCCCCTTTATTTCCCTTGCTGGGTCTCAAAACAACCTAAGATAAACAAAGCTCCATTAGTAGTTCACAAGTATCATTGGGTCTAAACGCAGGCCTCAAAAACTATTTCAAAATGAACCATCAAAAATACTTCCTACGGAATTATTTTCAGGCTAATTATTAAATCCAAACACATAGAAAACCCACAGAATACTAGGTCAAAACCCAGAACTCCAAATTTACAGAATATTGCAAATAAAAGACTGCCCCTTGACCATCGTCCCTCTTGACCATTCATTACTATGAAACATGGTGAGCTGCCTGGCTATCTGTTGGCACTAAAAGGCAGGTCAGGGTAGAGATGTTGTGAGTGAGTGAGTAGGTGCAATATGCGTGAGCACTAAGAAAACTAGCTGAGATCCCTGAGGTGCACTCTCTTCCAATGCATGAGGTGACTGCCTATCCACGTGCACAAAGTGGCTTGCTGGCAGAATTGCAATGATAGGCGTCAGTGAGTTCCAAACTGCAGTATTGTGGTGCTGAACTGTGTCCTAAATCTTCCATGGCAATGTGATGGGATTGGTGTTTTGCAATGTCAGCCTCTGTAGACCTTGCCATCCATGGGGTATGCCCTGAGATAATGGGGTACATTGGCCAAGATCAAAAGCCTGGAGAAGACTCTGGTGAGCTGCAAGAACCTGCTCAGAATTTCCTGTCAGGAATTGCCAATGTCATAGTTGTAGGTGTGTTTGCTGAGCTGGAAAGTTGATTTGCAGATGTTTCGTCCCCTGTCTAGTTGACATCTTCAGTGCTTTGGAGCCTCCTGTGAAGCACTGCTGTACTGTGTCTTCTGGAATTTATTTGATTTCGTTCCTGCTGCTTCCAGTTATCGGTTCCAGTTGTTCATTGTAGTGGCTGGTATATTGGGTCTAGGTCAATGTGCTTGTTGATGGAGTCCATGGATGAGTGTCCTGCTTCTAGAAATTCTCTGGCTGTGCTCTGTTCGGCCTGTCCTATGATTGTTGCGTTGTCCCAGTCAAAATTGTGGTCCTCGTCACCTCTGTGTGTGGCTATTATTGTGTGTAGAAACAACTGGTCATGGTATTTAGTGGCTAGTTGGTGTTCATGGATGCAGATTGCTATTTGTTTACTTGTTTGTCCAATATAAAGTGTGCAGTCTTTGCATGAAATATTGTAAATTACATTTGTCTTGCACATGATGGGAATAGGGTCTTTTGTTCTGATGAGTTGTTGGCTGAGCGTGGTTGTCATGAATCCCAGTGGTCGGAGAAGTCTGGCTGACAGTTCCGAGATTTTTTTTATGTAAAGGGAGCATGGCTAGTGAGTTAGGTCATGTTCGTCGCATTGTTCGGCATCTGCGGATGAAGTTGCGGGGATATTTGTTCTTGGCAAATACTCTGTAGAGGTGTTCTTCTTCCCTTCGTAGGTGGGGAGTACTGCAGTGTCTTGTGGACCTTTTGAACAAGGTCCTAATGCAGCTTCTGTTGTGTGTGTTCAGGTGGTTGCTGTTGTAGTTCAGGACCTGGTCGATGTGTGTGGCTTTCCTGTACACATTTTTGCCAGTGTTTAATTCCTTTCCACTGCCTGGGAAAATAGCAACCTGCATTTCAGTGAGATGACATTAAAAAATATTGAAATGTTGATTATGGAAGCAGATTCCTTACCACTCCCCAGTGAGATTCTTATCTTGCTGTTTAAACATTAAGTGGAAAGTTTGATTCTTTTAAGACGTTGAGATTCTAACTTTTTAAAAGTCTTGCCGTTCTTTCCCAATTGACTCACCACTAACTTTATTATTCAGGGCCTGGAAACTTTAGCCCAAGGACTCCAAGCAACATGGTTATGGAGGAACTCAAGAGTTACTTTGTACTGGAGTGTTATCCAATCTAACTTGGAAATCCAAGCAAGTATTAAAAAGAAAAAAAGGCAAACAACGCTTCAGAAAGGTTGGTTGCTGGTCAATTCTAGTATGCAACTCCAATTTAAAGCTGAACCAGTTATGTTGTAATTACAACTAAACTACATTGCATGTGCAGAGTACTCATTAAAACTGCAGCATCAAACTACCTTAGAGATTGGGCATTTGTTACATCAATGATCTAGTTACACTTCCCATTTAAATCAGTGGAGCAGGAAACTTGTCAGTTTGCATAATAGATTCAGAGCCAAAATACTGGATGCATCACAACATTAAATGGAGAATTACTTCTCCTCTTTTGGCATTCTTTAATTATATTTAAAGCCTTTCAGCTGTCTAGTCTTGATTTATGGTTTGGAAAGGACAGGACAAAGCAAGGGATTCAGTAGATTTGTAATCTTTGATACTGATTCATATTAAAACCTATTCCACTGAATGAATGGAAAAATTGGGAGCATACAGGAAGAAAAAATTCCTCAAACTCCACCATGCAAATTAATTTTAAATCAGCAGTAGCAGCAAACGGAGATGTTAGTTACGTTCTAAAGGAGACCTGACATTTGATTTAATCTCTTTATTTTGTTGGGGTCAGTCTTTGTTTCTTGAATTCAGACTTTTAACATGGTCAGAACCTGAGCACTTGTACTGGGTAACAAGATAATGAAACAACCTACTCAATAATCCAGCATACACCACTAACTGAAGGTGCATGCTAGATATGGTGATCAATCGATACAAGTTAAAAACCTCTGTCGAAGGATTGCTACACCTTTGATACAAAATGTGCTTTTCATAACATTATTACTTCATTTAACACAGTGCTATAAAAATCTAGACAGACAAATGTTTCAAGACATGATAAGATGATAAATAAATCGTGTGATAGACTAGATGTAGTAGATGAAGCTTGTGTGGATGAGAAAGATCAGCAGTGAACTGTTGAGCTGCATGGCCTGTTTCTATGCTGTTAAATCGTATATAATAGCTAATAGCAAATTAAATTAACTACAAAGGCTTGTTGAGTACTACTGTTAAATCTGTTACAGTGAATTTATACAAATTTATGCATTAATAATTTATGCATTAATAACCCTGGGCTAATGCTCTGGGAATCTTGTTTAAATCCCATGATGGCAGCTGTTAGAATTTAAATTAAATGAATAAACCTGGAACATAAAGCTAGTCTTGAAAATGTTGACCATGAAACTATCATTGTATCTTTTTCTTGAGAAGTCATCTGATTCACTAACATTCCTCAAAGAAGGAAATCTTCCATCTTTACTGAGTCTGGCCCATATGGGACTCCACAGTAATGTGCTTGACACTTTGCCTTTTGAAATGGCCTCGCAAACCATTCAGTTAAGTTCAGTTCGGGGTGCGCAACAAAAGCTGGCCTGAGCAACAATATCCACATCCCATAGCAGATTAAAGAAAAAAATATAAAGTTGGCTATATGTTTAGAAATAGCTTGAGAAACAAATTCCAAGCTAAATGTTCTTATTCAGCTTCTTTACATACATGATGTTTATTCAGTTGTTAACTGGACAGTGGATATATTTATTTCATAAGTTAGTAAACAAAGAACCTCCAATAGTACTGGTTGAATTTGAAATCTGAGTCTAGAGTACAACTGTTTTGTAAGGTAACTGTTCTGAACAGATTGAATTAAATTTCACTCCATTTGATGATGCAACAAGCGTGCATGGAGAATTGAAGGGATCAGCTAATGGGGTCAAACATATCTTTTCTGGCTTCTGATAGTCCTTGCAATAACTTCTAACTTGCTTAACTCGTACTTATTGCTAACATGCACTAAACTGTGTCTTTTTGTTAAGATTAGTACTGGTCCTTGGTGAAATTCACTCGTGGATCATCCTTGAACTGGACAATCTTTTAATCTGAGTAAATAAAAGAAGATTAGTCCCATATAACAGGGTGCTAGCCAATGTATTTGTTTTTGTGCTTTGGAGAAAAATTCATTTGATGTTTATTTTAAATGTTCCTGGCCAAGATAGCTGCCAACAGATTCAGGCCAAGGATCATGGAGGGGATCATTGCATCCAAGTGTCTCTCCTCCTCCATGGTTACGTCTACTCCCAGGTGCCCATGGAGAGTCACAACATGGATTCAGCTGGACAATAGAGGCCTTGAGGAGCTCAGAGGGTTTCTTACTGGCTAGAGTATATCATCAGACCTGATGACGATATAATGATTAAAGATGAATGAGTTTCCATTGACATTTTGATTCCTTTTGCTGCAGTGTTCCACCGAGGGGCTGTCTAACCTGTAAATCTTTACTTAAGAATGGTTTGGGACCACAAACATGTGACAGTGACATGTGGATATTTTTGGAATTTGCCTGTTTTCAACTTTAATGGTGCAGAGTTGTTAACCGTAACAATCCTTACAACTTGTTCCTAACAGCAGAGTTTGGTGCCCCGATCGTCAAAGTTTCAACAATTGTGTTTGGTATATCCAAGGTAATCATTGTGATCCATCTTCTCTCCTCTTCCCTTCTTCATTTGCTGATGGATTATCAACACCTTGGATTCTTGTCTGACAGTTCAACATTACCATTTATATTTTTGCTGCATAAGATCATTAGCATCAAGTCCCTTGGAAATTATTAAGCACAGGTTTTAAGAATTTGTTCTGGCAGTTTATAATAAACTTTGAAAGGATATGAATGAGTTCATGTATATAATGCAAATGTATTAATCAAAGTACAAAAATACAATGTATTGATATGCATTGCATATCTTGAAAATTTGTGTGTTAGGTTTGTTTCATCAATTTGCATATTATTCACATAAATATTTACATTTAACCCAGAGATAGATTCGGGGCATATTTATGAAGGAAAAGTCAATTTGTCACATTTTAGATTTAGAGGCGAAAAATGTGGCACTGGAAAAGCACAGAAGGTCAGGCAGCATCTGAGGAGCAAGAGAAATGTTGATTCTCCTGGGCCTCTAGATGCTGGAGGCTGTAGATCTCCAGCATCTACAGTCTTCACTTTCTCCTATATTTTAGCTTTAACCAGTTTGCTTATCTTGATCACTTCCAATTCCTTAGACAAGTCAGAGTAAACTGTTTTTTTTAAACACATAAAAAAGCCAATTGATATATTACCTGATTTGCAAATGAAGAGAGAGCAATACATATGTAAACATTGAACAACTTCACAGAATCCTCATAGTACAGAAACAGGCCCCTTGGCCCAACAAGTCCACATCAACCCTCCAAAGAGCAAACCACCCAGACCTACGCCACTACCTACATTTACCCCTGACACATCTCTGAGCACTATGGGCAACATAGCTTGGCTAATTCACCTAATCTGTACATCTTTGGATTGTGGGCAAAAACCGACGCAGACACAGAGAGAACTCCACTAAGACAGTCACCCAAGGCTGGAAGCGAACCCAGGTCCCTGGCACTGTGAGGCACCAGTGCTAACCACTGAGACACCATGTTGCCCAACTGTACTTAAACTAATTCCCATCTGTAATTTTATAAAGTAAGCAAGATGGTTGTGTAGGTTCTTAATCTTTTAATTTTAAATGCCCATTGTCCTTAATATTAATGCATTACTAGAGCCACAAGTTCATTGTGTGGGGAGCAGAGGGGACAGCTCCCATCTGTCTGTTACTCCCTCCACCTAATTGCTGAGGATCATCAGCAAAGATTCTTCACTGCTACTTTTTTACTGGTTCCCCCATAATACCCTCTCCTCCCAACAAACCCATTTGTGGGCGGCACGGTGGCACAGTGGTTAGCACTGCTGCCTCACAGCGCCTGTAGACCCGGGTTCAATTCCCTACTCAGGCGACTGACTGTGTGGAGTTTGCACGTTCTCCCCGTGTCTGCGTGGGTTTCCTCCGGGTGCTCCGGTTTCCTCCCACAGTCCAAAGATGTGCGGGTCAGGTGAATTGGCCAAGCTAAATTGCCCGTAGTGTTAGGTAAGGGGTAAATGTAGGGGTATGGGTGGGTTGCGCTTCGGTGGGTCGGTGTGGACTTGTTGGGCCGAAGGGCCTGTTTCCACACTGTAAGTCTAATCTAAAAGTGTTGAAGACAGGCATTAGAGATGCACACAGTGTTGATACAATTTAAAACTGGATTACCAACCTGTCATTCATAGGCAACAGTTGTTTAAAAGATGGTGAGTTTTGTATTGTTTGAATGACCTATGTTTAAGAGGTGGGCCCTTTATCAGCATATTAAAATCACATCCTCATTATGCAATTGGGAACCAGATGTAAATTCAACATTTTCTCTGCTGGCTTCCCATGGCTTCCAAACAGCAAAAAAGCATAACATTTATTAACAGCAAAGAAATGTGTATACATTTACTGCAAGACATGTGGGCCTGGAGCAGCTGATCTACCTCTGAAGAAAGCATTCTTCCTCCCCCTTCACTCATTGTCCTTTTACTCAATCTCTTCTGTGATTTGAGATGCCTCCAACCACACCAAGCTCCCATCTGTCTGTTACTCCCTCCACCTAATTGCTGAGGATCATCAGCAAAGATTCTTCACTGCTACTTTTTTACTGGTTCCCCCATAATACCCTCTCCTCCCAACAAACCCACCTCTCAGCAATCAAAAAGCCTACCAACATGCCCAGGAACTGTGCAGGAATCTGGGAAAAGTTATTAATGAGGTCTTACCACTCCTGTATAATGGAAGCATAACCTCCTTACTTTTGTATTCAATTCCCTTCACAATAAATAATGATATTCTATTAGCTTTCCCAATTACTTGACGTACCTGTATATCAATCTTTAGTGAATCAAGTACTTGGACCTGTAGGTTCTTCCGAATCTCAGAGCTCTGCAATCTCTCACTATTGAGAAAAGATGCTTGTTTTTAAATGGATATTTTCATATTAATCCACATTGTACATTATACTTGATTTGCTTGGTCTTTGCTCACTCATTTAATCTATCTTTATCCCTTTGTAACCATCTTATATGCACCTAAAACATAGAATGTAGAACATTACAGTGCAGTACAGGTCCTTCGGCCCTCAATGATCCGTTGACCACCTAACCAACACTATTCCATTCTCGTCCATATGCCTTGGCAATGACCATTTAAATGCCCTTAAAGTTGGTGGGTCTACTACTGTTCCATGCTCCTACTACTCTCTGAGTAAAGAAACTACCTCTGACATCTGATCTATATCTATCAATCCTCAATTTAAAGCTATGTCCCCTCATGCTCGCCACCCTATCTAACCCTCTGTTTATCTTATATGTCTCAATTAAGTCACCTCTCAACCTTCTTCTCTCTAACGAAAACTGCCTCAAGTCCCTCAGCCTTTCCTCATAAGACCTTCCCTCCATATCAGGTAACATCCTGGTAAATCTCCTCTGAACCCTTTTCAAAGCTTCTCCATCCTTCCTATAATGTGGTGACCAGAACTGTACACAATACTCCAAATGTGGCAGCACCAGAGTTTTGTATCGCTGCAGCATGATCTCGTGATCCCAAAACTCAATCCCTCTATCAATAAAAGTCAACACACCATTTGCCTTCTTAACAACCCCATCAATCTGGATGGCAACTTTCCAGGATCTATGTATCTGGACCCCGAGATCTCTCTGCTCATCTACCAAGAATCTCACCATTAGCCCAGTACTCTGCATTCTTGTCATTCTTGCCAAAGTGAATCACCTCACACTTTTCCACATTAAACTCCATTTGCCACATCTCAGCTTATCTATTTTTACACTATCCAGAACTGCTAACACCTCCCCCAAATGCCCCTCAATCTCAGTAGTCTATTAGCCTGTATTTCAGTATTCTCCTCAACCATATTGCTTTTTTTCCAGTGTGAATACTGATGAAAAATATTAATTTGGTGCTTCCCCTGTTTCCTCTGACTCCATGCACAACTTCCACCACTATCCTGGATTGGTCCTAACCTTATTCTCGTCATTCTTTCATTCCTAATATACCTTTAGAAAGCCTTAGGGTTTTCCTTGATCCTATCCACCAATGACTTCTCATTTCCCCTCCTGGATCTTCTTAGCTCTCTCTTTAGGTCTTCCCTGGCTAACTTGTAACTCTCAAGCACCTGAACTGAGCCATCACATCTCATCTTAACATAAACCTTCTTCCTCTTGACAAGAGATTCAACTTCCTTAGTAAACCACAGCTCCCATGCTCGATAGCTTCCTCCCTGCCTGATCAGTATCCTTATCAAGGATCCGCAGTAGCTGGTCCTTGAATAAGCTCCATATTTTTCAATTGTGCCCATCTCCTGAAGTTTCCTTCCCCATCCTATGCATCAAAATCTTGCCCAATTGCATCGCAATTGCCTTTCCCCCAGCTATAACTTTTGACCTGTGGTATATACCTATCCCTTTTCATCACTAAAGTAAACATAACCAAATTTTGGTCACTATTACCAAAGTGCTCACCTACCTCCAAATCTAACACCTGGCTGAGTTCATTACCCATTACAAATCTAATGTGGCCTCGTCCCTTGTTGGCCTGTCTACATACTGTGTCAGGAAATCCTCCTGCACACATTGGACAAAAAACTAACCCATCTAAAGTACTTGAACTATAGTATTCCCAGTCAATACTTGGAAAGTTAAAGCCCCCATAACAACTACCCCATCACTCTCGCTCCTATTGAGGTTCATCTTTGCAATCCTATCCTCTACACCTCTGGAACTATTTTGGAGGCCTATAAAAAAACGCCCATCAGGGTAACCTCTCCTTTCCTGTTACTAATCTCAGCCCATACTGCTTCAGTAGATGAGCCTGAAACCATAATACTGTCTTTGACTAACAGTGCCACATCACCCCCTCTTTTATCATTTTCTCTGTTCTTACAGAAGCATCTAAACTCTGGAACCTGCAACAACCAGTCTTGTCCATGCTCTGGCCCATGTCTCTGAAATGGCCATAACATTGAAATCCCAGGGAGCAACCCATGCTGCAAGTTCAGCCACCTTATTCCGGATGCTCCTGGCACTGAATTAGGAACACTTCAGACCAACTTCTTGCTTGCCGGTGCCTTCTTGCAATCTTGAAGTCTTAGTTCTGACTTCACTACTCTCAACCACCCATACACTCGAAATACAATTCGGTTCCCATCCCCCTGCTGAAATAGTTTAAAACTTCACAACTTACTTTCCTACTTATCTTTGTGTCTTCAGCAAATCCTTGATCCCTGTCAGCTTGCAATCAATTGAATTAAGCTAAAATTACTCACTCCACCTGACATGCATCAGTGGCAATAGACTTCTGTCTTTGTAACTGTTAAGAGTAAGTGAGGAGATGGAGAAGAACACTAGTTTAAACTGCTGCATGGAATAGCTTACATTATTGAATTCAAATATGTTAAAATTCCCCTGTGGTCCAGCGCAAATGTAACATTTAGTATGACAGTAAAGTATTAAAGATTCTCTAATTTTTTATTAAGAATTCCTCCCATTGGCTTAAGTAATAGAACCCAGTTCTGCCTGCCACAGTGGGTGGAATTATTCATTGCATTGATTTATCTCATTCACGGTATATAGCAGGAAGATTACTTTTAGGTGTCAAAGCTGGTCTTTGTATAACTATCAGAAGTGCACATTTTGCATAGCTAGTGTATTCCAGTTTTACCAGATGCTATAAATCCCCAGTTACAACAATGTGCAAGAGCTCGACTTGCCTCAAGAAATTAGCCAGTCATTTTTCAGTATGCTTTACTTGCTGCTGGTAGGAGCTGACGAGCAACCCAGAAGTCATTGCAATCTATGTTTTGTTGAAAACATAGGAATGAATATGCATGAGTCACATGGCATTCAACTCGTTTTTCTGTGAATCGTTTGACAGAACCTAAATCACCTTCTGCATGCACACAAAGAGGATTTAGAGGACACAAGTGTGTGTCTTTTCTTCAAGATACTTTTGGCACACAAGAGGCTTTGAGGTGGCCTAGATTCATAGATCAGGGATGTTTACAGCACATAAGGAGACCATTCAGCCTATCAGGTATGTGCCAGTCAACAAACATCTGACTACACCAATCCCATTTGCCAGCTCTCAGCCTGCAGCTGTGGAGGCTACGACAATGCTGGTGAACATTTTAAATTAATAAAATAGCAGTAAAGTAGATATTGCTTAAATGTTCAGAATTTCTGACTCAATCATTCTTTCAAACAATGAGTTCCATACTCCCAGTAGCCACTCAGTAATAAAAAATCTCTTTAACTTTTACTAACTGAAAACATGTCTTCGTATCCATCCTGTGTTTGGCCCTCTTAATCTTCTTCACCTCTACAGAGTCCAAGTATCAATCTTTACTTCCCCAAAGAAAACAAACCCAGCCTATCTAATCTTTCCTCATAGCCCAGACCCTCCAGCCCAGAGACCATCCTGGTAGGTCTCCATTGCACTTTCCATAATGCAAACACGTCCTTTGTACTATGTGGACTAGAATTACATGCAGTATTCCAGTTGTAGCCCAACCAGCATTTATGTCATACCAGCATAATTTACCTGATCATGCATTCTATGCCTTGATTTATAAAGCAGATTTTCCATATTTTCTCTTTACCATTTTATCTATCTGCCGTTCTAGCTTCAGGGACCTGTGGATATTTACACCGAGACCCGTCCCAGCTTCAATACTTTCCAAGGTCCAACCATTCAGAGCATAAACCCTTCAATTGCTAGCCCTCCCCAAGTACAACCCCTCACACTTAATCTAGGTTGAATTTCATTTTGCTTTCAGTCAGCCAGACTTCCTGCATGTTCTTTTTAATTCTCTAGCCATGTCTAGGAACATTTTGTATCTCCATTTTGCCTGAGAAGGATTCTGCTAGCAACACTTTGGCTGCATCTTCTTCAAGCTCTGCCACTCCCATTTCAGCACCTTTGCTTCCTTCTAGTTCCTCACCTAAGTAGACCACACCAGTCTTGGAATTAGGTGTAGCACGTGAACTGCCATTTGTTAATGTGATACCTGCCCGACTGTTCCTGTTTTCAAACAGTTGTTTTCTACTCTTTTAATAAATAACTATAAATGGGTTGGACAGCCCCTGGTGGAATGAAAATTCCAAAGTCAATGGAAACTTATAAAGGAGACGCTTTAATGTCACATTAAAATGTAATTTCTAAAGGTGAAGATGCACCCCAGTATCTGTGATGTTCACCTACCATTGAAAACGTTTACTGTATTGACAGACTCTGCATGCTCCTTATCCATTGATACCCGCTCGCGACATACCCACAGAGAAAAGGCAAACAAGTCAATCAGAGTGTCAGGAGTGTTGATGGGGAGTGTTCAAAGCCTGGGTGTCAGTTCTCTCGTTTTCCAGGAATTAGACTTAAGGGGCTGATTTTTACCCGAAGGTGGCTAAGTATCAATTTTGGTGAGTTCCATGGAGAATTTCTTGTTATTTTTAAATCTGAGATTTTTTTTTCATTAAGCAAAGTTATCAAACAAGCATGTACCAAAGGCAAGTGTATGCAGTTTGGTCACATATCAGCCATGCTTTCATTGAATGGCAGAACAGGCTTGAGTGGCTGACTGGCCTACTCCTAATCCTGTATTCATCTGTTCGTTCCACAAGCCCTAATGATGCTGATCGTAATCTTCTACTTGGCACAGATGAAACTACAGACCACCACCAGGATCCTCAAGGATTCTTTGAAGTCCAGCTTTTAAAATCTTTAAAGTGCACCCAGTCAATTGCCAACTGTCTGAAGATGGCCTGTTAATGCCCCAGTGATATCAGACAGTGGGAAGATGGCACCATGCTTTGCCAATGGTGATCTGAAGGTCCTATTGGATGAAGGGTGCACATGGTCACTGCCCTGAGATGTTGATGCCTGTTGTCCAAGACGAAGGTCCAGATGAGCAAGCAGTGAGCTGCCATTACCAGGTAACTGCTCCAACACCATGTTGGGAATTGTAATCTTCTCATTTCTATCAGCAAAGTAGGTGAACGAAAAATTGGGTATCAATGAGTCATGGTGGTATATTAGTGAAGATGCTAATGCATACAAACAGCTGCCCATTATCAAGAATCTCATCTCTGCATTCAACACTTGGTTAGGAAGTGAGATTTGTCACCTTTGGCACTGGGGATCTCTTCACTGCCAACCTTAGGTGTTTGTCTCAACTCTTTCATCAATTCCCACATCATTCAGTGACTGAGAAGATTCTTCCCATGCTTCAAAGATTTCCTGAGTACAGAAATCAAAATTGTCCGAAAGCATTTGACTCCAATCAGAGTCAGAAAATCTTTCAGAATGTCCCGGGGAGCAGAAAAACTGCCCATTGGAAGTTTAAAATTTGTGGGAAATTCCTGTGGAGTTAGTGGATCAAAATTTCCCTGGAGTCCCATACTTATCTCTGGTCACATACCCAGTCTCCAACTATTGAGAGAGTAGATCATCTGAGCAATAGTGTCTAGGGTTACACCTGAAACGCTGACTTCTTCACCTCCTGATGCTGCCTGGATTGCTGTGTTTTTCCAACCACCTGCATGTTTACTTTGGATTCCAGCATCTGAAGTTTTTTTGTCTCTACTCAGGATGGCATTTCAGCATGTTCTCTTGAATCATCTTTATTAAAAGTGAGCAGAGAGGAAATGAGGACTGCAGATGCTGGAGATCAGTGTCAAAAGTGTGTTGCTGATGAAGGGCTTATGCCCGAAACATCAATCCTCCTGCTCCTCGGATGCTGACTGACCTGCTGTGCTTTCCTAGCATCACACTCTCGACTTAAAAGTTAGTAGATTTGTTCCTTGGTGCTGAAGTATTCATAATCATTGAAAATGTTTTAGCATTTTTTTGTATATTAATAAAATTATTGTTTAGCAAAAAGAAAGAGTTTGAAGTCAACTGGAAACTAAATAGCTCTCCATTAAGACCATTAAAAAAATCACCCTTGTGGTTATCTGACATTAACTCACTCTGTGTTTGTTCTGTCTACATCTAAGTATCTGAGGACTTGATTTCCGAGCAATGCTACAATCTACTAATCTACAACTGTTAACCTGGTACTTAACACATGGTTTTTTGTGGGACTTTGTTGTCTGCAAATTAATGTGATTTCAAAATCCACATCATGAGGTCTAAACCTCACTAGCTGTTAAGCACTTCCTCAGTTGGTGAAAGGTGTTTTGCATAAGATCTCCAGAGTAGTGAGAAGAACAATCAGGCAGCTGCTCTCAGTTTGTATGTAAAGACTGTCCAGGAAAGAACATGCATGTGACTACGTTCAACCGCAATGCCTGATTGGATTGAGTTAGTGCATGAAGTAAAAAGTGAGGTCTGCAGATGCTGGAGATCAGAGCTGAAAATGTATTGCTGGTTAAAGCACAGCAGGTTAGGCAGCATCCAAGGAACAGGAAATTCGACGTTTCGGGCCAGAGTCCTTCATCATGAATTAGTGCATGAAGCACAAGTCCCACGTTTCAGCTACTAGAAACTTGTAGTGCTCAAGTAACCATATTCAGGTAACAGTCAAAACATCAGAAGGAATGAGAAGTGGGAAGGGAATTGTATGAAAATGAAGGTTACCACTCAGGACAAATGTGCAGTATACAAATTTCTCATTGAAACTTCATGTTGTTTTTAAAATGAAGACATGAATGACCAAAGAAAATGTCGGTCAAAGTCTAAATGCTTCTTAAAATGTTGCTTCTCAGACAATCGCAGCATTGCACAAGGAGTGCGTAAATCAAAGAAATTCTGAGGATCAAGAATGATGTGATAGATATGGAGCTAAGACATGTGTATTCTTTTATCAGCTGGTGCAAGAGGATGCAGCCTGAGGCAATTTAACAAGGACATATATCTCACAAATTTGATCTTTCGCATTGGCAAGAGAACAGAAGAGCTATAAGAAGGGTTTGCACAGAGGGACCAATAGACAACTCACACATTTTTCATGGACTGAAGCATGCTTCAATAGCTCTGGGTGAATGAGATATTTCATTTGAAAGAAAGTTAGAAATGTGAATTTTTCTGTCAAGCAACTGGAAAACTGACAATTCAGAACGGTATTGTACCCACATCTGTTCTACTTGTTGACCTTACATTCCTAAAAGCTTCAGAACTAATTATACAGAAGCTAGACATTGCTCCAGCAATGTTGTAGGGCAAAAACAATGTAGAATTTATTCACTGAACATGAAAAAGCTGATCATATGGGTGCCAAATGCATGTCTTTTTGATCAGGAGCCTCCCATCCCGAGAAATTATTGCTTACTATCCTGTCATCATGATGATTTCTGTCTTTCTTTTTCTATTTTGTAGTGATAGAAGCAATGCATCGTATTACAGTTCCAAAAGCTAAATTTTTCAGTACAGCCTGTGACCTTGGGATACACAAACCCATAACTATGTATTCTTTCACAAAAGTAAGCTATTAGTGTAAAATCACACAACACCAGGTTATAGTCCAACAGGTTTATTTGGAAGTACGAGCTTTTAGAACATTACTCCTTTACCAGGTGGTTGTGGAGTATAAGATCATAGGACACAGAATTTATAGCAAAAGTTTACAGTGTGATGTAACTAAAATAATATATTGAAAAATACTTGGATTGTTTGTAAAGTCTCTCATCTTTTAGAATGGGCCCGTTGGTTTCAGTTCTTCCATATGCAACCCCCAGAACTTTTTTAAAGTTACATTTTTGAGTGAACTTTAACAATAGGTGCCATGGTGGCCCAGATAATGCATTGAAGGTGGGAGGTGTCCTGTGTGAGACTGTCTGTGCCCCAATGGTCAGACTGATTCTAATCTAAAAAAGGGATTTACAGAATCTTACATTGATTCATGCAGTTTTTGACCAAATAAACGTAATTCTGCAAGTACAAATTCACCCCACAAAGTTATACTTGTGTGTGTGTGTGCGTGTGTGTGTGTATGTGTGTGTGTGTGCAGTACAGTGGGGTCACCTCTAGTGTGATGCAAACCCAAGGCCCCAGTTGAGGCTATCCCCATGAATACCGAACCATTCCCTCACAGTAGGAAAACATTTCAGTGGTCCAGGATATTTGATCTCGGACCTTTAGGTGACCATCCTCCAAAGCGGACATCAGGACAGGCAACAACGCAAAATGGCCAAACAGCGGCTTATAGCCAATTCAGTACTCATGGGGATGGCCTCAACCAACATTACAGGTGACCCCACTGCACCACACACACACACACACACACACGCATACACATGTTTGTGGAGTGAATTTGTACTTACAGAATTACATTTTATTTTACTGAAAAACTGCATGAATCGATGTAAGATTCTGTAAATCCCTTTTTCAGATTAGAATCAGCCTGACTATTGGGGCACAGACAGTCTCATACAGGACACCTCCCACTTTCAATACATTATCTGGGCCACCATGGCACCTATTGTTAAAGTTCACTCACAAATGTAACTTTAAGAAAATTCTAGGATTTACATATAGAAGAACTGAAATCAACAGGCCCATTCTAAAAGATAAAAGACTGAACAAACAATCCAAGAATTTTTAAATCTATAATTTCAGTTACCTCACATTGTAAACTTTTGCTATAGATTCTATGTCTTATGATCTTATACTCCACAACCACCTGATGAAGGAGCAGTGTTCCTAAAGCCATTGCTTCCAAATAAACCTGGTGATGTGTGATTTTTAACTTTGTAAAACCCAGTCCAACACCAGCACCTCCAAATCATGTAAGCTATTAGCACATTGTAAAGTATCCACGGATTATTAATTGACCACTTACTGGGATGGGGATCAATCGTACATATAGTAACAGCCAAGGAAAAGAAGGAAGCATTCTGCCTATTGAGGTTCATCTATCTAATACTTGTGTGCACCAGACCCAAATATTCAACTGCTGATGAAAGTCTGTCTCTTCCGATCTTATCTTGCTCAAATATTAATCATTGTTTGCATGAAGAAGCGCAAAATTATATCAGTTTTACTAAATTGAATTTTTGTTTTCTGACCCTTCTCCCGTGGTTCAGTCTGAAACAATATATTGAGTTTACCTACCAATATCACTTAAAATTTCATGTACTTTAATAGGATTTCCTAATTTAATTTTCTTTTTGCTAACATGTAAAACTTGGGATTGGAATACTGAGATTCTAAGATAAAACTATCAAGCTATTATTAATGATTAGAGGTAAGTTATGCCATTTAAAACGTCATTGTCCTGCAAGGAAACAGGTTTAAAAAAAGAGATAGCAATTGAAATTTTCAAGCTCATCCAAATTTGCACTCAATTTTGTTTTATCTTTATGTTCTGCAAAATGCTAACATTTATTTTCACACATATAAACTGACAAAATAGGATTTGAAACTGCCAGTGATATTTATAAAAGTGAAGTCTGTAAATCGTGGAAATTATTGTGGTGTGCTTCTGGACTTGAATGCATGGTTTTAGTTTCTTGCTGTGTCACCATCAGGAAGGAGGAGTGAATGAAATAAAATTTGCTCTCCTACTGTCCTTATTAGAGGCAGTTTTATATTTTCTTTTGTTACTTTGGTTTTGCAAAATAAACAAATTTGGCATTTCATTTCTGAAGGGCTCGTAATTTCCTTAATGGTATTCTATTTTTTTTGTGTAGGTATGTTAAATGCAATATTTATTATGAATGACTGTACTATTGAGAGCATTGATCGCCTTGACAATAATCCGGCAATGTGATGAGCTATGAGGAGGTAGATTACAGAGATGTAGCTGAAATTGGAACTTTTCCTCAAATCCTCACCTCAGTCATAACTGACTGCCTCTTTATTCTGAGTCTGTGATACCCATTCTAGATTTCCTGGTGAGGGGAAACCATCCTCCGAACATAGAACATAGAACATAGAACATAGAAAGATACAGCGCAGTACAGGCCCTTCGGCCCTCGATGTTGCGCCGACCGAATCCTACCTAACCTACACTAGCCCAATAACTTCCAAATGCCTATCCAATGCCCGCTTAAATGACCATAAAGAAGGAGAGTTCACCACTGCTACTGGCAGGGCATTCCATGAACTCACAACCCGCTGTGTAAAGAATCTACCCCTAACATCTGTCCTATACCTACCACCCCTTAATTTAAAGCGGTGTCCCCTAGTAACACCTGACTCCATTAGCGGTAAAAGGTTCTCAGTGTCGACCCTATCTAAACCCCTAATCATCTTATACACCTCTATCAAATCTCCCCTAAACCTTCTCTTCTCCAATGAGAACAGCCCCAAGTGCCTCAGCCTTTCCTCATAAGATTTTCCTACAATTCCAGGCAACATCCTGGTAAACCTCCTCTGCACTCGTTCCAATGCCTCCACATCCTTCCTATAGTATGGCGACCAAAACTGCACACAATACTCCAGATGAGGCCGCACCAGAGTCTTATACAGTTGCAACATGACCTCAGGACTCCGGAACTCAATTCCTCTACCAATAAAGCCCAGTACACCATATGCCTTCCTCACAGCACTATTTACCTGGGTGGCAACTTTCAGAGATCTGTGTACATGGACACCAAGATCCCTCTGCTCATCCACACTACCAAGTAGCCTACCATTAGCCCAGTAATCCATCATCTTGTTACTCCTACCAAAGTGAATGACTTCACACTTAGCTACATTGAATTCCATTTGCCACCTTTCTGCCCAGCTCTGCAACTTATCTATATCCCGCTGTAACCTACCACTTCCTTCCTCACTATCCACAACTCCACCGACTTTTGTGTCATCTGCAAACTTGCTTACCCAGCTTTCAAGCCCTTCCTCTAGATCATTTATAAAGATAACAAAAAGCAATGGTCCCAAAACAGATCCTTGTGGTACACCGCTAGTAACTGCACTCCAAGATGAACTTAGTCCATCAACTACTACCCTCTGTCTCCTTCCAGCCAGCCAATTCCTAATCCAAACCTCTAATGTATCCTCAATGCCATACCTCCGTAGTTTTAGCATTAGCCTACCATGGGGAACCTTATCGAACGCCTTACTAAAATCCATATACACAACATCTACTGCTTTACCCTCGTCCACTTCCTTAGTCACCTTCTCAAAGAACTCAATAAGGTTTGTGAGGCACGACCTGCCCTTCACAAAACCATGCTGGCTATCCTTGATCACGTTATTCCTATCCAGATGTTCATAAATCTTATCCCTTACCATTCTCTCTAAGACTTTGCCCACCACTGAAGTCAGACTCACTGGCCTATAGTTACTAGGGCTATCCCTACTCCCTTTCTTGAACAAGGGGACCACATTCGCTATCCTCCAGTCCTCTGGTACTATTCCCGTTGACAATGACGACATAAAAATCCAGGCCAATGGCTCTGCTATCTCCTCCCTAGCCTCCCATAGGATCCTAGGGTAAATGCCATCAGGCCCAGGAGACTTATCTATTTTCATCCTCTCCAATATTCCCAGAACCTCTTCCCTGCATATTTCCAGGCCATCCATTCTAATCATTTGTGACTCCATATTCACGTCAGCAACAGTGTCCTGTTCCTGAGTGAATACTGATGAAAAGTATTGATTTAGTGTCTCTCCAATCTCCTCCGCCTCCACGCACAACTTCCCACTACTATCCTTGACTGGACCGATACCTACCCTAGTCATCCTTTTATTCCTGACATACCTATAGAAAGCCTTTGGGTTTTCCCTAATCCTACCAGCTAAAGACTTTTCATGTCCCCTTCTCGCTTCTCTTAGCTCTCTCTTTAGATTCTTCCTGGCTACCTTATAACTCTCTATCGCCCCAACTGAACCTTCACGCCTCATCTTTACATATGCCGCCTTCTTCCCTTTCACAAGGGATTCCAATTCTTTACTAAACCACGGCTGCCTCACAAGGGCCTTTACACCATGCCTGACTGGTACATACTTATCGAGGACACGTAGTAGCTGCTCCTTGAACAATCCCCACATCTCATTAGTGTTCTTCTCTTGAAGCCTGTTTTTCCAATCCACACATCCTAAGTCATGCCTCACTGCATCATAATTTCCCTGTCCCCAGCTATAACTCTTGCCCTGCGGCGCACACTTATCCCTCTCCATCACTAAAGTAAAAGTCACCGAGTTGTGATCACTGTCCCCGAAGTGCTCACCTAACATTCACATCTACTCATTCAAGCCACTTGGGAATGTTATATATTTCCATGCCATAATCTCTCACTCTCTATTCATTGGAAAATGCCTGCAACCCAAAACCGGCTATGCGAACCTTTGTTGGACCTCCTCCAAGTCAAATACAGAACAACCTCGATTATCTGAATGAGAGGGTTGGGCAATATATTGTTCAATTAATTGATTGTTCTGATAACAGATAGCATTTTTACAGGACCTTGAGATCTTGTTCAGATAATCCAAATTTTGGATAACTGATGTTCAGATAACTGAGGTTGTTCTGTTTATCCTTCCTTACATAAAGAAACAAAAAGCAACTCATCATACTCCATGGTCTGATCTTATTAATCTATTGTCCATGATTCACACAATTAGGATTTATTCTGAAATGCCCTGTAAGCACTGAAATAAACCTACCTCTAAGGAGTTACCCTTCAGTTTTCTTAAATGAAGAATATGTTTATTACTTTGAAAGCCCAAGAAAAATAATCAAGATGCATCATAGAGCCTTCGTACAGTCACTTGGACACATGCGCAAACACACAGACATGATACACACATAACAAACAAAGCACACACACAGACTCAGGGATACAAATACACGAATAAACACTTTTAAAAGTGGATAATATTTAGTACAAAGGAAGGTTAAAAGAATATGCAGTTCAGAGTCCTTTAGATGTCCTGAAAGCATGAGCTTTTAAACCGAGATTATGCTTGGTTATTTTGTTTCTTGGCTCAACAGCAGCAGTGAATATCGCAGTTATCTGCAATCTATTGAAATCTGTCAATAAATCTAGTGTTGAATAAAAGATTAACATCTGATTATCTTCTTCATCATCTCACTTCACCGTGGCTCAACAAAGCCTCTTCGTCAGTTTGGAGAAGCCGGTGTTGGACTGAGGTGCACAAAGTTAAAAATCTCACAACACCAGGTTAAAGTCCGACAGGTTTATTTGGAAGCACTAGCTTTCAGAGCGCCGTTCCTTCATCAGGTGGTTGTGGAGAATAAGATTGTAGAATTTATAGCAAAAGTTTATGTCTTACAGAGTGGTATAACTGAAAGTATATATTGAAAAAGACCTGGATTGTTTGTTAAGTCTCTCATCTGTTAGAATGACCATGCTGCTTTCAGTTCTTTCATATGTAAATCACAAAACTTTTTTAAAAAAGTTACATCCTCAAGTGCACATTCACAATTGGTATCAATTGGTGCCATGAATCCATGTAAGATTCTGTAAATCCGTTTTTTAGATTAGAATCAGTCTGACCATTGTGGCACAGACAGCCTCACAAGGAATTAACACCTTGAATATCTTATCTGGGCCGACATGACACCAATTGTTAACGTGCATTTGAGAATGTAACTTTTAAGAAATGTTTTGTGATTTACATATGACAGAACTGAAAGCAACATGGTCATTCTAAAAGATGAGAGACTTAACAAACAATCTGGATCTTTTTCAATATTTAATTTCAGTTACATTACACTGTAAACTTTTGCTATGAATTTTGTGCCTTACAATCTTATTCCCCACAATCACCTGATGAAGGAGCAGTGCTCCGAAAGCTAGTGCTTCCAAATAAACCTGTTGGACGTTAACCTGATGTTGTGAGATTTTTAACCTTCTTCCTCAGTTGTTTAATTGTCTCTCGTCATTGACAAATGGCTGTGGCAGAATTACAGTAATTTGATCTCATCTGTTAATTGTTTGGGTTACTTCGCTGTGTCAGGATGGGAGAATGACAAAACTTTCTTTACTGATATAAAACCTGTTATTAACCATGAACAGAAATATTTTGGGAATGTTATCAGTCTAAATTGCCTCTCAAATCACACACTGTCTTGAATGGTAAATGTATTACCAATTCTTCATTATAGTTTCAAATCTTCATGGATGATTCACTGTCTAAGTGAAGTCAATACAGAATACCAACTTGTTAAATATGAATGTAGAGTTTATGTATTCAAATCAAATGCATAGTCCAGGTTTACTTAAATGCATCTAATAAATATTTAACACCATAGAATTAAATACGAGAAAATGTAGAGAGCATACTTGAGCTTAGATTTATTGTGCTGATATCTGATTCAATTCAAACAATAGTTTAAAAAAATTTATACACTGACTTCTACTTTTGAGTGGTCTTTATGGAGTTTTCTGACGTTAAGAATCACAAAATATTTTCCAATATTTTCCTGCATGATCAATAATAAGTAATTTTGTCTGTTTCATACTGTTCCATTTAGCTATAAGCACACAATATGAAATGTTTTAAAAAATAAATAGTCTCTCTGCTCTCTCCATATTACACTATGTACCATCACACAAACATAATCCCATGCTTTCTCATTACATGGTAATTTCTTCTTTTTAAAACCTCTCAAAGAATTTCTCTTCTGCCAAATAGACTTTACTCTCCTGTGACCCTGTTACGAGTTCCAATTTCAGCTACATCTCTGTAATTTACCACCTCACAGCTAGTCACATTGTCGGATTGTTGTCAAGGCGATCAATGCTCTCAATAGTTGGAAAGCTCCAAGTACAGTCAGAATAAAAATCACATTTAACATACCTACACAATACGATAGGATGCCATTAAGAATATCACTAGCCGTTCAGAGAATGTCTGCCCAATTTATTTTTGTGTTATTTATCAATACTGATGGAGCATCAGACAATAAGTTTGGATGCACAGTTTTTAATGAAATTCTGGCAAAGTGCACAGAGATGTACACTGCCATTTGTCATTCTTATAGACTTACAGACTTACACTGTACTTAATTTTGCGGACATAACCACAAATACAATAGGTGGGCAACTATTGTGGCTTTTACTACTGATTGAGATGTATTTCACAATCCAATCATTGCAGAAAGAACATTCAGTCCCAGGGATTATGGGCCAGATGGACAGTTACATCACTACAATCTGGTTCACTTGTGATTGGTATCCACGAATGTGGCTCTGTGATAATCACACAGGATCCCAGTATCTTTCATATTAATTGCCGGTTTCAAATGCACTTGAGTCTGCATTCAGCAGTTTGTAAATAAACCTTTACTATGCAAATGCTTAGTTCTAAATTTCTGTCTGAGTTATGCCCAAAACTGGTGTTAATCTTTCTAAATTAACGTGGAATGTCAATAACATGATTTAAACAAGCAAACAGGAAGCGCAGGGAAAAAGCTGGTTTGTCTGTTATACTTGCCACTCTGGGGAGATGTTGAAGTTGTACAAGACATGTACTTGGAAAGGCAAGGACTGATTAGGGACAGTCAACATGTCTTTGTGTGTGGGAAATCATGTCTCACAAACTTGATTGAGATTTTTGAAAAAGTAACAAAGAGGATTGATGAGGGCAGAGCAGTAGATGTGATCTATATGAACTTCAGTAAGGCGTTCAACAAGGTTCCCAATGGGAGACTAATTAGCAAGGTTAGATCACATGGAATAAAGGGAGAACTAGCCATTTGGATACAGAACTGGCTCAAAGGTAGAAGACAGAGGGTGATGGTGGAGGGTTGTTTTTCAGACTGGAGGCCTGTGATCAGTGCAGTGCCACAAGGATCAGGGCTGGGTCCTCTACTTTTTGGCTTTTACATAAATGATTTGGATGTGAGCATAAGAGGTACAGTTAGTAAGTTTGCAGATGACACCAAGATTGGAGGTGTAGTGGATAGCGAAGAGGGTTACCTCAGATTACAACAGGATCTGGACCAGATGGACCAATGGGCTGAGAAGTGGCAGATGGAGTTTAATTCAGATAAATGCGAAGTGCTGCATTTTGGGAAAGTAAATCTGAGCAGGACTTACACACTTAATAGTAAGGTGCTAGGGAGTGTTGCTGAACAAAGAGACCTTGGAGTGCAGGTTCATAGCTCCTTAAAAGTGGAGTTGCAGGTAGAAGAAGGCGTTTGGTATGCTTTCCTTTATTGGTCAGAGTATTGAGTACAGGAGTTGGGAGGTCATGTTGCAGCTGTACAGGACATTGGCTAGGCCACTGTAGGAATATTTCATGCAATACTGGTCTCCTTCCTATCGGAAAGATGGTGTGAAACTTGAAAGGGTTCAGAAAAGATTTACAAGGATGTTGCCAAGGTTGGAGGATTTGAGCTCTAGGGAGAGGCCGAACAGGCTGGATCTGTTTTCCCTGGAGCGTCAGAGGCTGAGGGGTGACCTTATAGAGGCTTACAAAATTATGAAGGTCATGAATAGGATAAATAGACAAAGTCTTTTCCCTGGAGTCAGGGAGTCCAGAACTAGAGGGCATAGGTTTAGGGTGAGAGGGGAAAGATATAAAAGAGACTTAAGGGGTAACTTTTTCACGCAGAGGGTGGTACATGTATGGAATGAGATGCCGGAGGATGTGGTGGAGGCTGGTACAATTGCAACATTTAAGAGGCTTTTGGATGGGTATATGAATGGGAAGGGTTTGGAGGAATGTGGGCCGGGTCCTGGCAGGTGGGACTAGATTGGGTTGGGATATCTGGTTGGCGTGGACAGGTTGGACTGAAGGGTCTGTTTTCATGCTGTACATGTCTATGACTCTGTGACTAAGACACTTGTTCAACCTCAGTTGGAGTGGTGTGTACAGTTGTGGGTGCCACATTATAGGAAAGACATGAACACACTTGAGAGAAAGCAAAAGCAATTTACAAGAATAGTTCCAAGTGTAAGCAATTTCAGTTTTGAAGATAAATTGAAGAACCTAAGACTATTGTCCATGGAGAGAAGGAGGTTGAAAGCAGGTGTAAATGAGGTTTTCAAATCATGAGTGGGCTGGATAGAGCATTTCGGGTGAAACTGTTCCAATTGTAGATAGATCAAGAATGAAATAGCATTGATTTAAAGTGATCTGCAAATGAAGCAAGAGTGATAGAAATAGTAATGGTGATTTATTGTTACATATATTTATGAAAATACAGTAAAATGTATATAAACCACCATAAGCTGACACCATTTTTAATTACATAAATTATAAAAAGAAATAAATCATACAAAGTTGGGACAAATGACATTTTTTTTTGTTTCATACATAGCTTCATGATTTCCCAAGTGGCTCTGGGACACTGCCACATTGAGCAGCCTGCACACTCAACCATTTCCTGAGGATACAGCACCAAGGAGGAAACACGCTGAAGCAGCCCCCACTGCCACAGACTGGACCCAGAACATTGCCTCTGCCAATGACACCCCTTCACCACTGATACTCCAGCCTCAGCCATCACCAGAAGACTGCCCTAACTCTCGAAAACCGGGCCGATCGCAACTTCCAAGGACTGATTGACCATGCAAATTAATTCCTGAGGATTGAGAGATCAGTCACTCCACCACCATTGCAGATGCCACCAAAACATCAGAGGAAAAGAACGGACCCCAAGCCATTAACTCTGGAACAACTAGTCAAGCTGTGACTGCCATTGCCACGAAGAATAGACAAAATCCACCAGTAAGCAGCTCCCCACAACCTCTCTCCAACACCACAGCTGTAGAAAGAAAATAAAATAAATTTGTATCAAAAGTTAAATGGAAATAAGAAAAGAAAGGTCCAGTCAATCATGTGAGAGGGAGCTGATGGGCCAGGAGCTTGAACACCTCCCATCCTACTGCCTCCACCATCTTGATGTGAGAGAAAAAGTTTTTCACCAGCAAGTTGTTCGGGTACGGAATAGATTACCTGAAACTGTGGCAGAGGCAAGTTCAACTGAGGCATTCAAGAGGGCATCAGATGTTTGTTTGAATAGCAATAGTTTGCAGGGATATGGGACAAAGGCAGAATATTGGCACCTGGTAATACGGCCATTTCAGGTATAATGGGCTAAATGGCTTCCTTTTACACTGAATAATTGTGGGCTTCTGTGATTCATGATGTTTGGAACAGCATGTTACTCAGTACTGCATCCCAGCAAACCAGAAGAGTAAATATTGGACCAGAAAGAAAAATAATTAAATTTTGAAAATGACTCTCTGTCATCACTGTCCACCCCCAGGCAATGGAATAGAGAAAGGAAGAAATTGGTGGTAGATGTGTGAACTGTGTGCGGTGTTCCAGATCTCCTGAAGTCCCCATTGTTGTGGAAAGTAATGACTCTGAAAGAATTAATGTTGAAACTGCATTATACTGTAACAAATCTGATGATTTCACACAGGAAGGGAGGAGAATGAGTCCACCATGGGGACCTGATATAGAATGTTAGGTCATCTCTGGCCCTTGATAGTCTTTGTAATTAATTTGTCAATGCAATTTGCCACTGTTGCTATCGCACAATTAATTATATTTTGTTGTGTAAGACAAGTGACTTTTCTCATTAGGATCCAATCATCTTACGAATCAGGACTAATGGTGCTCTACCCTAACCACAAACTACCAGTGTTTGATAGCACAATATAGAACATGGTGATCAGTGGTGTGGTTTATTGCTTAAATATTTCCAGGTAACAATGATGAAAAAATGTCAACGTAACCCAAGAGGAACATATTTAGAGAAGAAAAAATTATTTAACCATCTAAAGACCATGATTGCCCTCAGAATACTCAGACAGTCAGCAGCTAAAACTCAGTAGCCAAATTAGCAGTCCACGCTAATTATAGAAGCAAATGCAGCACTGTTGATAAAAACCATCACCTCAGAGCTGGTAAATGTTGCAAGAAAACAATGGAGGTTAGGAAGAAAGCAAAAATAGTTACATTACAAAGTTACAGAGTTTTTGTTGAAGGAGTCAACTTGGAGATATGTGAGTGAAGTTAGAAATCACAAAAGGTAAAAGGGTAAAATTTGAAATAATGGCACAAGAAATCAAGCTGGGCAGTGAAAGGGAGTACTTACCTTTCAAACTGTGTGTCATCGCCACTGGGAGCCAATTGCAGAAGTCACAGCCATAGTATTTCTACTGAAACTGCAGAATCAGAGAAGTCACAGGTAAGGTGATAAATAAACAAACTGAAAAAGGCTGAAACCTGAGTCAAATGGGACAAGATTTGTAAAAGAATTTAACAGTTGTGATAAGATCAGGGTAAACATGGTTTAAACTCCATTTTTGTTGGAGTTATTACAGTCTCAATCACAGGCATTTATGTTGAAAATAGTGTGAGGTGCTGTGTGTTGTGGTTTCAGCCATGAAAACATAGCATGAAAACTCTATCTTGGCTGGAGAAAGAGGGACAACTTGTAGAGTGGGAAAACACCAGTTTCCTCATGTAAGATGCAGAGAAATCCCCAGTGAACAGTACTGGGCTACAGTCTTGCTATTCCAAAATGTTAGTTAAAAGGAGTATCGTGCTGCAGAATTATCATAATACAGAGTGTCAACCTCAATTGCAAAAAATCGCATATGGTTGAAAACACTTGCAGAGAAAAGAAATATTGCAGCATTGCTATTATACCAAGTTCAAAACTTTTAAGAAAGTTTTATGGAAGATAATTAAAACACTATGGATTTAATACAAGATTACAAGTTTCGAAGCTATCAGCATTTATCTATTGCGGAAAATATAACAAAATAGTATTAAGATATTGTAGAATTTAAAATAGCCTTAAAGTAATAAGGATAAATAATTACATGAAAAAGAAATTACAAAAGAAACAATACTTCCATCAAGATTTATTGTCAGAGATATATCAAAAAGAACACTGTTTTGGACATCATGGGGAAAGCAGTTCTTAAGGTGCAGAATTGCTTCAAAGGAAAATGCTATATTTTAAGGTGAACAAATAAATACTCACCTTGTATTCAGTAGGTGACAATGGCATTCAATGCTAAAATGTAAGAAACAAAGTATTTTTGAAGAAGTTCAGACAGTTTCTAATAATTGCTTAAATCTCAGACAAACAACATCCTTGAAAGAGCAAGATTTAACAAAAGGGTTTAGCATCTTGGATAAATGTGTTGATTACATCTACAAAATAATGGAGTACTGCAACAGTAGATCTTTGAAAGTAGAATGCATAAGAGACATCATTGTTGTGGGAATTATCAGAGTCTTTTTCAGCTTTGTTATACTCCAAGATTTGGCTTTGAAAAAAATACTCAAATAGCACTTGATGCATAGATCAGGAAGACTCACAGGTAAATGCTGAAGGGTCAAGAACACTGTACCTTAGGAAACCACCAGAACCTGTCAGTTTTATAAAGTACAAACACTCGACAGACACACATGACTAGTCAACACAAAGAGGAGACTCACTAGCAAATGTTAAGAGTCAAAGTCGGAACTGTAGAACAACAATGCCTCACAAATACAGGCAATAGCCAGCAATGACAAAAGAAGCAAAATCTGGAAAGCTCTAGGTCTATCCCAACAGATGTGCAGAAGTTGTACAAAGCTTTAAGGCAGCAAAAAAAAAACAAAAACTAGCATTTAGTCTTATCAAGAGATTAATATGACAGAACCTGATCCATTTCAAAAGATACTTATGTTAGACAATGTAACTCCTCTAGAAAAGATAGCTGAGATACTTGATGTGAAATTTGATGATGCATCAAGTTGAGCTTATCAGAACCTGCTTATGTCAATAGACATCATTGACTTTAAGCTTGATGCAGGAATGGGTATCCCATCAGATGAATCATTCTACCTAAAGATTTGAGTTACATGGAATGGAATAGACAGTTCTCAATATTAAAGAAATACTACAAACAACACTACCATATTAAGAATACCAGATTGTACAGAATTTACAATCAGTAAACTTCTCTGTTGAATAAGAAGGCATGTTTTATGAAGTTGTCGATTAAGTTCTACCCTGTCTATTAGACTCAGGCCCTTAAATCCAGCAGCAAAGAATTGCAAATTAGTGGCACCATACAGCTCCAACTACAAGCCACCAGTAGTTGGTCACACAATATACAACAGCAAGCATCACCAATACAAGCCTTTTACCAATTGATTCAACATGATATCAACAAATAATTCAACGCATTGGATATTTCAAATGTTAAAGACCTTGACAACACAATTACTGTAGACTTGTGTTCCAGAATACGCTTTGTCCGAGTGAAACTGTTCTAGTACAACACTGAGAACTAGTGAAAATTATTTGAAGATCTGCAGGTCTATCCTACCTTCAAAAAGCAGGACAGATCCAATTACACCAATTTCTGCTCTGACAATCTGCTCTTATCATTACTTTTCTAATGTAAGGAGCCATCAACACTGCTTTCAAACTGTATTTTCTCAACAATAACATGCTCAATGAAGTTCTGTTTGGATTCCACCAGGGCCACTCAGCTTCTGACTCATTACATCCTTAGTCCAAGCATGGAAAAGATAATTAAACTACAGAGGTGAGGGAAGAGTGACGACACCTGACATTGAGACATTGAGTGTGGCATCAAGGGGCCCTGACAAAACTGGTATCAATGGGATTGATAAAATGATCAATGTGAAGATAAATTTCCATTGGTTGGAATCATACCTAGCACAAGCTCTCCCTGAATCCCATGTGATCTAACTTTATTAATCAGTCTAGCATGCAGAACCTTGATGTATAGGCACACCTACAGCACTGTTAGGAAGAGGTCTCCTGAATCTTAAACTAATGAAAATGAAGGAACAGCCTTATAGTTCCAAATTAGGATAATATGCAGAACCTTGAGGTATAGGTAAACCTACAGCACAGTCTGGAAGAGGTCTCCTGAATCTTAAACCAGCACTAGTGTAGATGGTAATGGTTGTTGCTTAACCATCTCTATCTGCAAGAGTTCCTGAGATTAGTGTACTTGGCTTAGCAATCTGCAGCCTTTTTAATCAAATGCCTCCCCTCCAGCATAAGGTTCAGAAGTGGGGATATTCAGTGATAATTGCACAATGTTCAATTGTACAAGATGTGGACAATATCCAGACATAAGTTAACATATGCTAAGTAACATTCATATCACACAAGTGCCAGGCATCGCCGTCAATGGTTAATGGTAGTTTGTTGCTAAATCTCAAGAGTTATTATTGAGCACAAACTGAACTGAAGCAGCCATATACCTAGCCATAAACTGTGACTACACAAGCAAGTCAGAAGCTCATAATTCATCATTAGATATCTCACCTACTGCTTCCCGTGTGCCGATTTAAGTCAACACACATCAAGCATTTGTCGGAATACTCTCCATTGACCTAGATGAGTGCATTTCCAACAACACTCAAGAAGCTGGACACCATCCAGCAAATAGCAGTTTCCTTCTTTGGCACACAACATATACCTTCAACATCTAATCCCTTCACCACTCCACACACTGTGCAGCAGCATGTATCAATTATAAAATACACTGTAATAACACTCCAAGGCTCCTTCAAAAATACCTTCCAAACCACCCATCTCTACCACCTACATGGCCAAGGTAGCAGATTCTTGACAATGACATCATCTGCAAGTTACCAACCAAGCCACATATTATCCTAACTTGGAACTATAAGGCTTCATTTTCATTGGTTTAAGATTCAGGAGACACTTCTTAAAGTGCTGCAGGTGTACCTATACCTCAAGGTTCTGCATGGTAGACTGATTAATAAAGTTAGATCGCATGGGATTCGGGAGAGCTTGCCAATTTGATACATAATTGGCTTCACAGTAGAGACCGAGAGTAATGGCGGAGGGTGGTTTTTCAGACTGGAGGCCTGTGACCAGTGTTCCACAGGGATAGATATTAAGTCCACTGTGGTTGGTCAATTATATAAATGATTTGGATGAACGTCTGGGAAGTAAGTTTGCAAATGACACCAAAATGGTTGGTATACTGATAATGAAGGTTATCTAAGATTACAAAGGACCTTAATCAATTATGCCAATTGGCCAAGGATTAGCAGATGGAAGTTAATTTAGATTAATGCGAGGTATTGCTTTTTTTTAGTGTGAGCAGCAGCTGAGTTTAAACAAACCCGGAAGACTACAGCTAACTTTAGACAGTTTGTTTTAAAATTACTTACTGGTATCGGGCAGCGGTGGGTTTTTTTCTCTCTCTCTTCACAGAAAGAGCAGGTGAAGTAGGGGAAACTGACGATGACCAGAGGGGCAGCCGGGAAGGAAAGCAATGAGTATATAAATCAGGAAGGCGGCTAAACCCACCCACCCTCCTCCTCTAACCTCCTTACGTACTCTGTTTTTTTAAGGTAAGGATTTTCTATTTCTTTCCCAGTGACTGGTTAAAAATTTACTTTTTTGTTTATCTATTAATTCTTTTTTTAGGAAAAGACTATAGCAGAGAGGTATCAGAAAGTATTTTAACTCAAACCTGTACAAAGTAACAAAGTAATTAACTAAGCAGAGCCTAGCAGGGAAGACAGTAGAGCAAAAATGGCAGGAGTTTGTGGGTATAATTGAGGACACAGTACAGAGGGTCATCCCCAAGAAAAGAAAGATTATCCGGGGAGGGATTAGACAGCCATGGCTGACAAAGGAAGTCAGGAAATGTATTAAAGAAAAAGAGAAATCCTATAAAGTGGCCAAAAGCAGTGGGAAATCAGAAGATTGGGAAGGCTACAAAAACAAACAGAGGATAACAAAGAGAGAAGTAAGGAAGGAGCAGATCAAATATGAAGGTAGGCTAGCCAGTAATATTAGAAATGATAGTAAAAGTTTCTTTCAATACATAAGAAACAAACAACAGGCAAAAGTAGACATTGGGCCACTTCAAACTGATGCTGAAAGCCTAGTGATGGGAGATAAGGAAATAGACAGAGAACTTAACAAGTACTTTGTGTCAGTCTTCACAGTGGAAGACATGAGTAATATCCCAACAATTAAAGGGAGTCAGGGGGCTGAATTGAGTATGGTTGCTATTACAAAAGAGAAAGTGTTAGAAAAGCTAAAAGGTCTTAAAATTGATAAATCTCCGGGCCCCGATGGGATACATCCTAGAGTTCTGAGAGAAGTGGCTGAGAAAATTGCGGAGGCATTGGTTGAGATCTTTCAAAAGTCACTGGAGTCAGAGAAAGTCCGGATGATTGGAAGATCACTGTTGTAACCCCCTTGTTCAAGAAAGGATCAAGACAAAAGATGGAAATTTATAGGCCAATTAGTCTAACCTCAGTTGTTATTAAAATTCTAGAATCCATCATTAAGGATGAGGTTTCTAAATTCTTGGAAGAGCAGAGTCTGATTAGAACAAGTCAACATGGATTTAGTAAGGGGAGGTCATGTCTGACAAACCTGTTGGAATTCTTTGAAGAGGTGACAAGTAGGTTAGACCAGGGAAACCCAGTGGATGTGGTCGATCTCGATAAGGTGCCACATGGGAGCCTGCTGAGCAAGGTGAGGGCCCATGGTGTTCGAGGTGAGCTACTGGTATGAATTGAGGATTAGCTGTCTGACAGAAAGTAGAGAGTTGGGATAAAAGGTTCTTTTTCAGAATGGCAGCCGGTGACAAGTGGGGTCCTGCAGGGTTCAGTGTTGGGGCCACAGCTGTTCACATTATATATTAATGATCTGGATGAAGGGACTGGGGGCATTCTAGCGAAGTTTGCCGATGATACGAAGTTAGGTGGACAGGCAGGTAGTACTGAAGAAGTGGGGAGGCTGCAGAAGGATCGAGACAGTTTGGGAGAGTGGTCCAGGAAATGGCTGATGGAATTCAACGTGAGCAAATGTGAGGCCTTGCACTTTGGAAAAAAGAATAAACGGTGAGAAAATTCATAAAACCAAAGTACAAAGGAATCTGGGAGTGCTAGTTGAGGATTCTGTAAAGATAAACATGCAGGTTGAGTCTGTGATTAAGAAAGCGAATGCAATGTTGTCATTTATCTCAAGAGGGTTGGAATATAAAAGCACCATTGTGCTACTGAGAATTTATAAAGCTCTGGTTAGGCCCCATTTGGAGTATTGTGTCCAGTTTTGGTTCCCACACCTCAGGAAGGACATACTGGCACTGGAGCACGTCCAGCAGAGATTCAGATGATCCCTGGAATGGTTGGTCTAACATACGAGGAACGGCTGAGGATCCTGGGATTGTATTCATTGGAGTTTAGAAGATTAAGGGGAGATTTAGTCAAAACTTACAAGGTAATACATAACTTGGAAAGGGTGGATGCTAGGTAATTGTTTTCTTAGGCGAGGAGACGAGGACCTGTGGACACAGCCTTAGAATTAGAGGGGGTCATCTCAGAACAAAAATGCGGTGACATTTCTTCAGCCAGAGAGTGGTGGGCCTGTGGAATTCATTGCCGCAGAGTGCAGTGGAGGCCGAGACGCTAAATGTCTTCAAGGCAGAGATTGATAGATTCTTGATGTCACAATGAATTAAGGGCTACGGGGAGAATGCGGGTAAGTGGAGTTGAAATGCCCATCAGCCATGATTGAATGGTGGAGTGGACTCGATGGGCTGAATGGCCTTACTTCCACTCTTATGTCTTATGGTAAGACAACCAAGTGCCGGACTTACATAGTTAATGGTAGGGCCTTGGAGGGTGTTGTCCAATAAAGGGTACATAGTTCTTTGTAATTTGTGTTACACATGGTGGTTAAGTCAACATTTGGCCTGCTTTACTTCATTACACAGACAATTGTGTATAAAAGTTAAGACGTCATGTTCAGTTTGTACGGGACTTTGGTGCGGCTACTTTTGGAGCACTGTCAACAGTACTGGTTACCCTGCTTTTGGAAGGATAACATTAAGTTGAAGAGCTTTCAGAAAGTATTTATCAGGGTGTTGCTGGATAAGGAGGGTTTGAGTTATAAGGAGAGGCTGGATAGGTTGGGACTGTTTTCACAGGAAAGCGTACGAAGTTGAGAGTGACCCTGTAGAGATTTTGAAAAATCGTAAGTAGCATAATTAAGATGGATAGCAAATTTCTTTTCCATAGGGGAATGGGAGTTCAAAACAAGAGGGTATATTTTTAAGGTGAGAGGGGAAAAATTTAAAAAGGATGTGATAGTCAGCCTGTTCACACAGAAGTGGTTTGTATGTTGAATGAACTGCTAGGGGAAGTGGTAAATGCAGCCATAGTTACAACTTTTAGAAGACATTTGGACAGGTACATGAAAAGGTTTAGATGGATATGGACCAAATGCAAGCAAATGGGATTAGTTTAGTTTGGGAACGTGGCATGGAGGAGTTGGACTGAAGGATCTGTTTCCGTGCTGCATGACTCTAATGGCAGTCATTCCGGAAGGAAGCTGGACACCACTTTTCTTCAAGCAGTTATGGATGTGCAGCAAATGCTGGTCTCACCTGTGATGCCCAGGTCCCAGGGCGGAATTAAAAGAATCATTCATGTTAATTTTCTGTCATTTTTCTTCAGCTACCAGATGAAATTCACAACCTTAAGATAGAGAAAGGGATGAAGCATTTGACTTTGCACCAAACCACAATGTTTGTTGTTCACTCCTCCTGGGTGCACCTGCCATTTAAATACAATTCCAAGGTGTGATAGTGATGCTCCTTGTTTTTGTTTCAGAGAGGTCGTAAGGACAGATGTTCTGATATGTCTGGGTTCATCTACTCAAAGAAGCTTTCAATTAAAAAAAATGCTTGTACACTGATAGGGCAGTGACCAGTTCTCCCAAATCAGCTTTTCTCCGGTTTGTTTTGGTTTTAGCAGGCTGGTTGTTTCACAGCTGCTAGTCAAGTCTTAGCTGGGAACCCAGAAAGGCTGCTAGACCCAAAGATACAGTCCCATGCTGATCCTCTCTGATATCTCTCCTGTAAGAACCTGTGTTTGATTTTACCTTATTTTGCCAAGGGGGTGTTTATGGGGATATTGCAAGTATTTGGAACTATTGACGTACGAGAGACGTTATGGGCGGCACGGTGGCGCAGTGGTTAGCACTGCTGTCTCACAGCGCTTGAGACCCGGGTTCAATTCCCGACTCAGGCGACTGACTGTGTGGAGTTTGCACGTTCTCCCCGTGTCTGCGTGGGTTTCCTCCGGGTGCTCCGGTTTCCTCCCACAGTCCAAAGATGTGCGGGTCAGGTGAATTGGCCATGCTAAATTGCCCGTAGTGTTAGGTAAGGGGTAAATGTAGGGGTATGGGTGGGTTGCGCTTCGGCGGGTCGGTGTGGACTTGTTGGGCCGAAGGGCCTGTTTCCACACTGTAAGTAATCTAATCTAATCTAATCACAGACTCCATTGGGTTTTCAGATATGTTATGTTATTCTATATTCTGTTCTATTTTTGTCATGCATCAATAAATTCTGTTTTTAAACTGAGTGGTTGAGCCAGCTGCTTCACTCCTGATAAATACACTTTTAACTAGAAAAGTTCAGGTCTGGGCTACCTTCTTGAAATGTTTTGAGGGAGTCTGGCCTGTTCTATAACAAAGGGTATTTCATTTTTGAATGCAAGTATAATATAATTCTTACCAATGTTCTTTGCTTGTATACTTTTTCCATCATGCAGAAGCAGGGAAGGCTTAGTCTTTTTCTATGTCTGAGATACGACTTTTATAAAGAGACATCCTGTAGACTCTGCAAGAACTGTGTCTATTGTTTGAAATGTTTTATTTAGATATGTGCAGTCATGAGTTACAGCCTACATTGAGGACTCAAACTAATGTCCATTCATGGATAAAGCAAATTGAGAGAACCCAGACACTTGTTAGGAGAGTACAATGCAAATTGTGATCTTTGTAGTAATTCCCTGCTGTGAATTAGGGATTTCAAACATATTTGTATTAAACTAATCCAACTACATTCTGCAGAAGTTCATTAACACTGTCTTGTTCAGTCATGCATTGCTAGCTCAAATCCTTTGTATGTCAGTCATCAAGTCAACCGATATTGTCTCAAAATGCTGAATCCATATTATAATAAAAAGGAACAAATGTGCCTATTTCATCTGCCAGTCAGGATTCTTGGACTTGGTTTCTTATATTTCAATTGGGATCATTTGCTAATTTGCTTTCCACAGTTGGATATTTCATATTTAGGTTAAAATTATATTATGGAATTGAGACAAACTTTAACTTCTCCAACTTACTACAAACATTTCATGGATAGACACTGGATATCCGCTGTGCAAAATAGCCTGACTGAATTTTTTGCATCTCTTTATTTAGCAGAAGTCATCTCAGTAGTTATATCTCCAGCGAAAAGAGTCCTTCACACAACTGGTTTAATAAGGTAAAGCTATCTTATTAAGGAGTGTTTTTCTACTTTATTGATGGTCAAATCTCACCCAATGGGAGTTGTCAAAACTTGCCTTTACAAGTTTTGTTTTTTTTAATCTTTATGTGTTTTTACACAAGTGCACACGTTAATTGCTATATGTGATGTACCAACAACAATCTGTGAACATGAAGTTTATGATTCTTTTTCAAAAATTAAATTCACTTATATAGCATCTGCCACTCTGTGAGGATGTTCTAAACTGCTTCAAAGTCATGGATCACATTATTGTTGAAGTGTAGTCTCTGTTGTTGATAGGGTAAATCAATTTGTGAATTTCTACAAACAGCCTTGAAAGAAATGAACAGTTCAGCCTAATCACAATAGTAGCACTGCAACATGGTTTTAGTTACATGAGCACATCAGTCAAATGCACTTGCCTATGTTGAGAAAGAAAACATTTCTGTTCTTTCTCTAGCCTTTTGCTTTTATTGGAAACATAGAAATGTAAAATGTTTTGTAGCACAGAGAAAAGATATTTGACCAAAACAAAGAGATCTCCTGCCATATCCTGCTTTACAGACCTCCGTCTGAAACCCAGAAGGTTAAATACATATTCAACATTTTTAAATGTGATGAAAATTCCTTCCTTTCCCACTATTTCAGACAATGAGTTATACGCCACCGATGCCCTCTGACTGTAAAAGAAATATCCCTCAACTCCCCTCTAATTTTTCTACTAATTATTTTAGTTATTGTCACCCAGTTGTTGAACTCTCTGTAGGAAAATGGGTCCTTCTCACTTTCTTGTGTGGTTTGATGCTACACTATAAATTTTGTTTTTTTTTACATGATTGGCTGAGGAGGAAACAATTTCAAGTGTGGTCTTCAAACTTTGAATTCATAGTAATAACATTTGTTATGAATTAATATTAAACATTATTATACATGCTAATCATAGACATGTTAGGCATTGACTTATACTGACATCATTTTTCCAGAGTGCTCTAACTCCACCCACTTTGTGATATTTATACTCCGTGACATGCAGCTCTGTGACGCCATTGCAAGTCTGCTCCAGTGTCTTAATTCCTTTACACAACACTTCCTAGCCTATATTGTATTGCCCAGTCTCCCTTTCTCTGCAATCTCCTTCAATCTTATATTATTCAAGATATCTTCACTCTCTAATTCCACCTCTAGAGCATCCTTATTTGAGTTGCTCCATGAAAAGTGCCCATTATTTGTTTTGCCTAGATCCTAAGTTCTGTCATTCCTTTCTTGCAATTGGCGTGGTGGCTCAGTGGTTAGCACTGCTGCCTCATAGTGTCAGGGACCGAGGTTCAAATCCAGCCTGGGGTGACTGTATGTATGGAGTTTACACATTCCCCCTGTGTCTCTATGGGTTTTCTCCAGGTGCTCTGGGTTCCTCCCACAAGCACAAAGATGTGCAGGTTGGTGATTTGGCCACACTAAATTGTCCATTGTGTTCAGGGATGTGTAGGTCAGGGGTGAATGGGTTTGCTTGGGATGCCCTTCAGAGTGTTGATGTGGACTTGTTCGGCAAAGGGCCTGTTTCCTCTCTGGAAAAAGACTTTTCCGTTTTAAGTCTCCATTTAACACCTTCAACTTTCTTTTGTAACTCAACATTCTGTAATGCCCATTTGAAGCACTTTTGGATGCTTCATTACAATTAAGACATTGGCCTTGCAATATCCTCCTGATAAATGGAAACAAAAACTTCTCTTCTTCCCAACTAGTTTAATAAAAGAAAATGATTGCCAAAACAATTGATGTATTAATTCTACTTCTTAAATATTAAATTTATGGAACTTAACGATTTAGTCTTGAGGCTGAGAACTCCAGAATTAAGGTATCTAAGTAATATTGTATGGGATGAAAGAAAATAAATACAAATGTCCTAAATATTGTTTAAATATATGTTTATATAAATGGTTTGAATATGAATATGGGAAGCATGGTTAATAAGTTTGCAGATGACAAGAAAGTTTGTGTTGTCATGGACAGTGAGGAAGATTATCTCAGAGTACAATGGGACTTTGATCAGATGAGCCAATGCGCCAATATGTGGCAGATGAAGTTCAAGTTACATAAATGTGTTGTGTTGCATTTTGGTAAGACAAATCAGAGCAGGACTTATACACTTAGTGGCAGAGCCCTCAGGAATGTTGTCAAACAGAGAGACCTAGGAGTGAAGGTGCAGAGTTCCTTGAAAGTGGAGTCGTGGGTAGACAGAGTGGTAAAGAAAACATTTGGCACACTTGCCTTCATTAGTCAGAAAACTGAGTGTAGGAGTTGAGATACCATCTTGTGGCTATACCGGACATTGGAAAGGCCACTTCTAGAATATTGTGTTCATTTCTGCTCACCATTCTATAGGAAGGAAGTTGTTAAACTTGAGAAGGTGCAGAAATGGTTTGCAAGGGTGTTGTTGGGACTGGAGGATTTGACTTATAGGGAGAGGCTGAATAGGCTGGGGCTTCTTTTGCCGAAAGCATCAGAGGCTGAGGGGTGACCTTATAGATATTTACAAAAACATGAGGGGCATGGATAGGGTGAATAATCAAAGTCTTTTTTTTCAATGGAAGGGAAGTCTAAGTCAAAAGAGCATAGGTTCAAAGTGAGAAAGGATTTAAAAAGGACCTACAAGACAACCTTTTCTCGCAGAAGATGGTGCATTTGTAGAATGAGTTGCCAGAGGAAGTAATGAACGCTGGTATGATTACAACATTTCAAAGGCATATGGATGAGTATATGAATAGGAAGACTTTAGAGGGATATGGACTAAATGCTGGCAAATGCGATGACATCAGATTGGGATAATTGATCAGTGTGGATGAGTCTGTCCGAATAGTCTGAATCCGTGTTGTAAATCTCATGACTGCGTAAGTCCATGATATATACAGCTGTAAGTATGTACATCTTGGTGAAATCTTGTCAAATATTTCATGTCATACATGAGGTACTAAAGAGCTGGGGACATGGTTCCCAAGCTACACTGGTGTAAGTCAATATTTGGCAAGTGTGGGTAAGATTTAAAAATGTGCAAATAGAACTCTGGAGCTTTCAATACATACCATTAATTTCTAATATTTTGCATCGAGAAATGGAGCAAGGTGATGGAGAAGCATCAATTTACCAATCACTCAAGGTAGTCACTGAAATCATACTGAAATCATGGCTTAATTATTGACTCCCAGTTATTCTGTATCTTTAATTATTTTTAACTTTCTTCCGAAACATTCTTTGATCAGATTTCTTTACATTTGGTGGTTTTCAATATAAATAAATCTGAAGTTCTTGCAAATATGTAGCCCAAATCTAAATTTATTTAGTTTTTTTAGCCCTTTCACTGCTCCTTGTAAGTAGAAGTGGGTACTGCAGAGGATGGAGATTAGAATCAAGATTAGAGTGGTCCTGGAAAAGCACAGCAGGTCAGGGAGCAATCAAGGAGCAGGAAAATCGACATTTCGGGCAGGAGGCCTTCATCGAGAATGGCCGATGAAGGGCTTTTGCCCAAACATCGTTTTTCCTGCTCCTCGGATACTGCCTGACCTGCTGTGTTTTTCCAGTAGCACTCTAATCTTGACTGCTCCTTGTAGCTCTGTCTCATTAAAGCTAATGTTGATGGTAATAACGCTTGTTGTGAGAGGGCAGATATCTCTTAGAAAAGCCTTCTCCTTAACTTCCCGGTCTTTGTGTTACTTTTCACAAAAATATGCCCTTTTCCCTTACATGCTCCAGTGCTTCTTACCAGTGCAGAATCTTTCTACTATTTCCATATCTGTTCTGTCTTTCTTTCTCTCTGTCTATAAATTGCATTTCAGCTTCTGGCTGACTCTATCTTCTTAGAGTGGTTATGCACTTAAAGGGGTAATGTAATTCCTTAAATCTTGGTCTTTTTATATCGGCCATCTACAGTTCTTCTCCTCATGGTCAATGCCAGATCAACAAAAATGTGGTATTTTATAGATGACCACACCCTTTTCTTCTATTTATTCAAGGGAAATGAACCTTGGTCAGCATTGACCATCTGAAATTGCTTTAGATGTGGTGAGCTGACTTCTGAAATTGCTTCAGTCCTTAGAGTATAGGTATACCCACTGTACTGTTTGACAGGAAATTCAAGGATTTTGACCCAGTGACTGTGAAGGAACAATGAAAATCAATTCAAGTCAGGATGGTGAATGACTTGGAGAGAAATTTGCAGCTGGTGGTGTTTCCATGCATCTACTGCCTTTGTCTTTCTGTGTGATAGAGGCTGGATGGCTGGAAGATTCTGTCAAAGGAACTTTGGGAGTTACTGTAGTGCATCTTGTAAATGAAACACATTGCTGTCACTGAGTGTTGTTTCTGAAGGGAATCAATGTCGAAAGAGATGGAATGGGTGCCAAGCAAGTGGGCTGCTTTGTCCTGGGTGATACTAAGCTTCTTGAGTTTGTTGGAGCTACACTCATCCAAACAAATGGAGAATATTCCATCACACCCTTAACTTGTGCCTTGTGGATAGTGGACAAGCTTTGGGAGTTGTGTGGTGACTTATTCACTGCAAAATTCCTAGTTTGTCACTTGCTCTTGTAACTCTAGTTCAGTTTCTGGTCAGTGGTAAAGTCCTAGAATGTTGATAATGGGGAATTCAGGAATGGTAATGTCATTGAATGTCAAGGAGTGATGGTTGGCTTCTTTCTTGTTGGAGATGGTCATTGCTTGAATCTTGTGTGACATGACTATTACTTATTTTTTATCAATCCAAATCTGGAAGTTGTCTGGGTCTTGTTGCATCTGGACATGGACCGATCCAGTATCTGAAGTGTTGTGAATGGTGCTGAACATGATGAAATCATGAGTGAATAGTTTGATGTTATATTGAAGGGAAGGTCATTGATGAAGCAACTGAAGTCAGTTGGAGCTAGAATACTATCTTGAAATACTCCAGCAGAGATGTCTTGGAGCTTTGTGATTGACTGCTGACAACCCTAACCATCTTCTGCATTTCCAGATACAAGTAATCAGCAAATTAGTCCACCAGATTTCCCCGATTCCCGTTGACTCCAGTTGTTATACTCAGTCAAATGTATCCATATTGGCAAGGGCAGTCACTGTGTCCTCACCTCTGGAGCCAGATCTTTTACCCATGTTTGAACCAAGGCTGTAATAAATTCAGGACCTGAACGGTCCTGGCAGAACTCAAATTGAGCATTTTTCAGCAGATCATTCCTCTGCAAGTGCACTTGTAGGAACTGTCAGTAACCACGTTCATTACTTTGCTGGTGATTGAGTGTAGATTGAGAGGGTAGTAGTTAATCAGTCTGGACTTACCTGTGTTTTTCTGCACACGACATAATACAAAAACTTTCCATATTTTTGTACAGATGCTAATATCATACCAGATGTGGAACAGCATGGCTAGGGTCCTGGCTAATTCTAGAGCCCATCTTTGGTATTATTTCCAGATGTTCTTAGGGCACATAGCCTTCATTGTGTCCATTGCTTTCAGCTGTTAATTGATAATGCATGAAATGAATTACATTTTTTGAAGACTGGTATTATGATGCCAGGAATTTTAAGATGAGTCCTTGTATTGCTGGTCTCTTGTAGTATTTACCATCTCTGTGATTAAGTGCTACTGTTTCACAATTGTTGGTGACAAGTCTTTCTGTAAGATCGTCAAATGATCTCCCCTCAGTTTGAACTTATCATAGAGGATCTGTTCATCAGTATATGAAAAGAACTGATGGAATGATGTTCTGCTGTTGCAGAATCCCTGATGTCTTCCTTGTACCTCTATAATAGTGTTGAAACCATCCTGAAATGACAATAAAACACATGGAATCCTTTGGTTAGACAGCAATGCAGTTAAATTTCCAGACTATTGCTGGAAGAAAAATCTCACATCATAGCACCATGTCCATAAGTATTCATTGAAGTTGCTGTATATTTTTCAAAGTATGAACATTCTTTCTTCACCTTTTCCCAGTGTCTACTTGTTTTGCATGGAAATAATTTTCCAAAAACATCATTTCCAAGTTCCTTGCATTCCAACTTCACAATTCCCCAACAGTCTTACACCAACAGTGCAAAGAACAGCACTGATTTAGAGATCTGTTGCTTTTTGAATTATTGGTAGTTCTACTTTCAATCAGTGTCATTACAAGCAGAAAGGGATTTTTGGTGACTTAATTCTACATTTTAAATTATTCTGGATTGTCACAATTTAGAATTATTAGTCAAATTAGAAGTCTGCCTGAATCTGAAAGAAAGCTCCTTTAAGACTTAATGCGCAGGCTGCTGCACAGCCCCATGGGTGAAGCATTACTGGTTTTTGTTTGTTTTCATTATATGTGAGTGTCACTTTGTAAGTCACATTAATAACTTGCACACACCTGAGCTTACAGCATTCAGAGTTGAATGTCTGTTCTTGCTGTTGATGAGGACTTTTTTGAAGGAAAGGTTATTATTTTGAAGGAAGGAGGGTTAGGAAATTTTATGTTTTTCAGATCAAAAAGTAAAATCTTTGACATGCAGTTGGTGGGGTGCCCTGCATGAATGTTTTGTATGCTGTCCAGCTCAAAGAGCGATTAACTCCAGGAGCTGGAGAATGGGATGTAAGGCGAAAATGCAATTTTGTTCTCAGTAGGCTATCAGTGTATTTTCGTGAGGATCTAATTGAAGGCATGCTTCATTTGCCTTCGCTATGAAGAGTGTTTCACTTTCATAGTTACGACTATAAATGACCTTATAAAAAGAGCTGCATTTTACCATTACATGGATTATATAGAAAAGACTTCAGGCCATGCAATGGCAGTGTTAGACTAATGATTTACCTTTGCAAAGTGCTGACAGAGAGAATCAAACCTTTTGTATTTATCATGCAAGTGGGTTGTCCCTGATGGCAAGTACTTGTTGTCCTGGGGGAGTAGGAAACAATGACACAAACACAAAGCTTTGGACCTTTGCTTTGTTGAGCATGAGAAACTGGTTGAAAGTTCATTTCTCAGTGTCCTAGTACCTACCCTCATTCGCAAAACAACAAGGTGACTGCTATAACCTTTAGATCCACGGTAAGAATAAGAGTTTCATCTGTCTATGGTGACTATCTGTACTGTACTGAAAATTGACATTAGCTGGGAGCAGAGCCAAGCTCAGTTACAATGCTCCTCATCGGAAATTACCATTCAGAATTCATCACTGGAGTTTGCAGATGAAAAGTGCCCATTTCAGTGAGACTGATGGAAGGTTTTCAAGCTACACAAACACTATAATTCAACCCCCAAATAAAATGACTCCACCATTTTGGCACTACAAATCATTCCTTTTTGCGTTTACTCGAGTCGAAGAAAGAGTAACCTTAACGATTGTTAAAATTGAGAAAAACATTTTTTTTAAAATACATGACGTCAGGTATACTGCTTTCATGTAATCACTTAGGGCTTTAAAATCAGGCACACAGGCGAAAGTGGGACAAATATCCTTATTGGTTGTTTGTTATACAGTGTCTGAGTGTTTAAACAGTGGCCGGGGAAAGGGAACTTGAGTGGGAAGATTTGTATGAGGGAAACAAAGATGTAAATGAAAAATAAAAAGATAAAAAGCAAAATTGGATGGCAAGGAATCAAGGGCTTGCAGCAAATAGTGCTGGAGTACGTAAAGATGTGTAAAAATATCAAAATGTCTAAATATCCTATACCTGATGCATAGAGCATTCACAGTAAGGTAGATGAATCATTCAATATATTTGCGATTAGAGAGACCGAGCTGTGGTGAACAAGGCTGGAAACTAAACATGCAAGGGTATTCAAGATTTTATCAATGCGAGGTTCTGGTTTTCATCAGTAAATTGCTGATTTTAGGTGGTTCGAATCATCCCAGATTGCCGGTTCTGGCACCAGACTTAATTAGGAATGCAAAATGAAGAAGACAGCAGAGAGGTGTTTGAGAGGCAAAATAACCTCTGTGCTTAGTTAAATACAAAAAGATAAGTATAGTGCAAGAAATAAAGGCAAATGCAATAAAACAATGAAATGAACACAATTATACAGAGGACAGTAATGGATTACACTGTTAAATTAAACACAGATTAAACACTATTACAACTTTTGATTACAGACGCTTTAATCAGGCTTCCTCCCCTTGATGCCCCAGGCAATGTCACCACCGGCCTTCCACTCCCTGCTAGCTAGGTCGAAAACATTGAGGTTTTGGAAGTTTCAGCTCACCTCTGTGGAAAACACAATTTTAAAGTGTGTCTAGTTGCTGAGGTATTTGCTGTTAGCTCCCTTGATTCAGAATAGGCCTGGATCTGGAAGCTCATGTTTTCTGTTTGGCCTCTGTGGAGCTTGGTTCTGAAGCAGCTTGTTGTGTCTGGAAGCCTGTGGGGAAGCAGTTTGTGCAGAAGCTTGTTGTTGATAATGCTCTCTCTCAGGTGGCAGTTATACAGCCTGTTTGCCCCATTATCTCCTATCAAATCTGTGTTGTCTATTGTGTTTCCTTCTGAAGTCAATTGGTTTCCTGATAGTTAAGGGTATGTGTAAATGTATTTTGATTGGCTTTGAATGTCTGGTATATCTGAGAATGAAATTTGATTGAACGTGAGTGTTTGGTTTCTGTATAGGCCCCATATTGTCTGTGCTGGTATCTCGAGGAGTAAAAGTTTGTTTTGGTCCAGAGTGTTAGGTTTGATTCTCCAAGAGTGGTGGCATAAATTGGAATTGAGAGTGCGTTGCTAGAAAAGCACAGCAGGTCAGGTAGCATCCAAGGAGAATAGACGTTTTGGGCCGGAGCCCTTCATCACGAATGAGAGCCTGATCTCCAGCATCTGCAGGCCTCACTTTCTCCCGCATTAATTGAAATTCCGTGCTGGACAATGGTTCCAAGCAGCCATCTCTGTGTCTGTGCATCTTTCCCAGAGCTCAGCCCAGCTATCCCCTTTACTTTTAAGTTTGGAAAAGTCCAGTGTTTGGTCCAATATTTTAGAGGATGGGGATTTTTTTTTGCTCAATCCTAAGCAAGGGCAGGATAAACGGAAAAGGAGTTTGGTTGACATTGCTCATGGAAGATGAAGTCAGTGTAATAGTGAGAAGATATTGGCACATGGAGTCTGGAGGTAGAATCAGGCTGGGTAGAGTTCTGAAACAACAGGAGGAGGAAAACATTGGAGTTGTGTATAGTTTTCCAAACAATAACAGGTAGGTAGTTGATGGCATTAACTGGGAAATTAGAGATGCATGTGACAAGGGTGCTACTGTCATCAGGGGTGATTTTTAATCTATATGTACTGGACAAATTACATTTGCATTGATATTGTAATGGATGCATTCATGGAGTGTAAATAAGATACATTTTGAGACCAATACATTGTCCAACAAACTCGGATGCAGGTTCCCTGAGATTTTGTTTTGTCCTGTGAGAAGAGGTTAAGTAATATTCTTGTTGTGAGAGGTCCTTTAGGAAAAAAAGTAACCTTAACATGATAGCATTCTTCATTTGGATAGAAACTGAAATTGTCCAACCAAACAAAAGGCACTTAATCTAACCAAAGGAATCTACAAAGATTTGAGGAGTGCCTTGACTTAGTACGCCATGTAAATGTATTAAAAGGCATCATACTGTGCAGATACTGATTAATAATTAAGAAATGAATTAATGTTTTGCAGCAACATTCCTTTCAGGCAAAAGACCATTCAGCAGATGTGGCCACACTGCAGTTAAAAAAGAAATTAAGGGTGGTATTAGATGCAAGGAGGAATTATGTAAAGTTTCTCAAAAAATAGTAAGCCTGAGGATTGGGACAAGTTCAGAATTCAGGAAAGGCCAAGAAATTGATTAATAGGGTAAAGTAGAGTATGAGAGTAGAGTATGAAATGTAGGCTCATTACAGTCTGAACCAAGACAATCTATGATGCAGAACAAGGTCATATTTCCAGGTTTGCTGGTAACAAAACAACGTGGAAGTATGAGTGGTGAGGAGAATATAAAAAGGCTTCAGGGAAGTTTTGACAATTCAAATGTGTGACACATACGATATAGTGAGGATGAATGTGAAGTTGTTCAATTTGATAGGAAAAATGAATGACAGGATATTATTTAAAAGGTGATACATTAAGAAGGTTGATGTACATTGGGACTCAGTGTTCTTGTATTGATTGTTGAGAGCAACATGCAGGTATAGCGAACTGCAAGGAAGGCAAATGGTGCATTGGCCTTTTAATGCAAGTGTGTTTGAGTACAGGAGCAACAAAGTCTTACAGCGACTATACAGGTTCCTGATGGGAACGCACCTGGAATATTGTGTGCAGTTTCGGTCTCTTGACATGAAACAAACTTGCAATAAATGGAGTGCAACAAATGTTTACCAGACCGATTCTTGGAATGACAGGTTTATTCCAAGAGATTTTTTTTTTGATTGGGCTTGTATTGATTGGAGTTTAGAAGAATGGGAGATGATTTCATTGAAGTATATATAATTCTGCCAGAGGTGGATAGACTGGATACAGTGAAGATGTCTCTCCTGGCTGTCTCATTCAGAAAAAAGGGGTCACAGCCTTAGGATATACAGTCAACCATTTCACATTGAGATGAAGAAAATTTTCTTCTTTCAGAGGTTGGGGAAACCTGTGGAATTCTCTAACACAGAACACTGTGAAGGTGAAGTCACTAAATAAATAGAAAGAACTAGATAGATTTCCAGAAACTAAATGTGTAAAGTGCACAGAACAGGAATACAGCATTAAGGTAGAGGTCATGATCATGTTGAATGGCAAAGTCAATTTGATGGGTTGAAGAGTCGACTTTGCTGCTATGTCCTACTTTCTTTATCGATGCTTAAAAATGTGTTGCTGGAAAAGCGCAGCAGGTCAGGCAGCGTCAAAGGAGCAGGAGAATCGACGGTTCGGGCATAAGCCCTTCTTCAGGAATTTCTTTATCAATGTCAAAGTGTTCCACCTCACTTTTACTTGTTTCCTCTCAATCCCAAAATTCTATGGTTTAAAGTTAGTTGACCAGATTTTAAAGATTACCGATCCCCAAACTTTATATCATAGTGATACAATGGGTCTCACAATCTTCCTCTCTTACTCAGTGATAGAAGATCTATTCTCCAATCAGTTTCTGTCCTTTGCAATGACTGAGATCAGGAAGTCAGATTCTAAAACATTGTTTTTTGTCTTTTTTATATAGATATTTTTATTGAAACTTTTGTATGTTTCACAAGTTTACAAATAAAAAAAACCCAAGTTTAAACATTGATATACAATTAAATATTAAATAAAAAATAGCCAAAATCTATTAAACAAAAGAAGAGATACCGAAAAGAAAAAAAAAAGACAAAACATTGAGGGCTTCATTTTTTCCATAATATCGAGCATCAAATATAAGAACAAGAGGTCTCTCACATTGGTAGATTTCATTTACGTTATGATAGAAGGCAAACCACTTCCCCTTGCCTTTTACCTCATCTAAGTCTGGGGCATTATTATGCAAGTGATTGACCATTTATTTCAGTGTGATTCGTAATCTTACGAATCAATGATAATATTGGACCTGATTTTCTGAGAAGTGGCAATCACATCATTTTATGCGAGAGAGAACTCTGCATTTCTGACAGGACTCCCACAGAGGTGCAGCGCTGTGCTTCCATTTTGACAGTTCTCTGGTCATGCACAATTATCAGGGGATGGTAAACCACTCTCCCTTTTCACAGCAGTCAGTTGCCATATTCTGAAATTTAAGATCCACAGTCACAGTCACTTTGACAGCTGCTGTTAAAGAGTTAGTACATATGGTAAGTGTGAGGTTTGCGTGCTGGGTATGGATAGGATGCTGAGTGGGTAAGGGAGTAGGATGTCAGGTTTGTAGGGTGCCAAGTAGGCAGGGAGTGGGGTGCCTTCATGGATATGCAGTAAGATGCCAGGTTGGGTAGGATCTTGTGGGTAGGAAGTAGATGCCATGTGGGTAAGGGGTAGGTTGCCATGGAAAGGATACTAGGTATGTAAGATGACAATGTGCCAGATATGGGTTTAGATTAGCCCAGGGTGGTTGGGAGATAACAGGCCTGGCAGCAGGTGGGGAGAAGATTAAATGTCAGGGCCTGAGGGAAAAGGCAGTGATGCAGATGTAGGGGCAAAGAGGTGTCAGATACGAGGAGGTAAGAGTGGGGGCATAGTCAGATTGGTTGGAACTGGATATGAGGAGCAGTGGATCCACAGCAGGTGATTATAGGGTGGCCCCCTCCCACCCCAGTCAGAGGAGAATTATGTTCCGGAATAGGATAAGGGAGGGACTGGGTAGCAAGTCTGGAATAGGAAAAAAGGAGACTACTTTTCCAGAGTCGGAAAAGGGGAGGAAGTGGATCTGAAGCTGGGCAAGAAAGGTGTTGAGTCTGGAAAATGGGATGTCAGGTCAGGGCCTGGAAAACATATAGTTGGGGAAGTTTGAGCTTTTTATCGACAATTGAATACTTGCTTAAGTTAGACAACAGGCTGGATTTTTTGAGGAATGCCATTTCCAGGCCTTATTCTTTGCAAAAGAAGGGAGCTTAGCATTTCTGAGAGAAAGTTCCACTCAGCTTTCCCTCAAAAGTGCCAGGTGAGCAGAATGCCAGGTAAGTAGGGTGCAGACTGGGAAGGATGCCAACTGGGGAAGGAGTAGAGTGCCAGGACTAGAATGCCAGATGAATAGGGCAACAGTGCCTGGGTGCAAGCTAGGTAGGGTGCCAACTGAGGTGAGGCTGGGGAACTGGTGGGTAGGTGGTAAGATGACAGGTTGGAATGATGCCTAATGAGAAATGGGTAAGGTGTCAGAATGCAGGATGGCAAGGTAAGTGTAACACTGATAAGGGTAGGTCAGGTTGAATGGGAGAAATTGAGTCCAGCAGGATGTGAAGGCTGGGTATTAGATCGGGACGTTCAGATGAAAGATCAAGTCATGTCGGTGTGGCAGCGGGAGTTAGACTTTTACTTTGTTTCATCGGAACCCTCCAAAGTCTCCCACTGAAATTGAGATATTCAATTTCAATTCGATTTCATGAGCAGTTCTTTCAGATTGTGGTACGCTGGGGATTATGCCATAAACAACTCCTAGCTATGCTGGAATAATGACTGCCTGACCATCAGGAATATCTGGGTCTGTTTTGCACTTTATAATGCCAAACAAAACCTAGGAGGTTTACAACAGCACTGATCTGTTATTGCTTGTCATCAAACAGAATGGCATGTGAAGCAGGCTTCAGACAATGTCTGTATTTTATCTTTCATTCAGATCATGAACCAGTACAGGTTTGATTGAATTCTTTACAGCAAGATATTTGGAGCATAAACTCTTATGTGCTTTGTAAGTTTCCAGGGAAATTATCCCACCATAGAATGTTATCAGGTGCATTGTGCTCTTGGACATTTAGCTGCACTGAATGCAAAGTGTTGGTGGATTGAGCTGATCAAACAGCCTACACGTGCTGTACAGGTGTGACTTTAATATCAGCATTTACCTGTATAAGTAGAGTGTTGAACAATTACCAGATCTGGGCAATATCCCTGGTGATCTGCATCTGCGTCATTCTCCCTGTCTTAATGAGTTTGCATAGTTCAGGTCTGACAGTGAACTTATCTGGCATTGATGCTGAATGCTGGAATTAACATGGGATTTCTACACATCATCTACTCCACTGCCCCCATCAAGCCGGAAGGTGGATTATAACACGCTGTATAGGCTCACTTCAAGCAGATTTTAATCCCAGATCAATTTCATCTACGGCCAGATAATGTCTGAAGACTGAGATATAGATAAACAGTATACTGGACAAGTTATAACTGGGATGACTGCACTCTTTGAGGCTATTTGGCAAACTTGTAAACGATGCTATATGTCGCAATATTTTTGCAGCTGTTCCAAATTGCAATATACCTGATCGTCAGCACTGCTTTGAATGAATTGCACTGTTGAGGATTAAAATAATATTGAACTTTATAGATGAGCTTAAATTTATTTGCTGTGTTTTCTACCTTCTGTTTTTCTTACTTTGAATCAGATTACTTTCCAATGAACAGAAATCACATTTTAAACAGTCATTGTGTGAGCGTGAACAGCCAGGCAACATCCCTGTGGCACAATCATTTCTATTATTTTAAGCACATGATCAGTTTTTTGAATTTAAGTGCAACCCAGGGTATACCCTCAGAAAATTTCAACTACACAGTTTATATTTGGCGCTGTATAAATCTAACACCAAGTACATGTAATAATTCAAAAAAAACCAAAGAAGTGCAGATGCTGGAAATCAGAAACAAAATCAGAAATTGATGGAAAGACTCACCAGGTCTGGCAGCACCTGTGGAGAGAAAGCAGAGCTGACATTTCAGAATCAGTGATCCTTCCACTATGTTTCATCATTTATATGAATGATTTGGATGTGAACATCGGAGGTATGGTTAGTAAGTTTGCAGATGACACCAAAATTGGAGGTGTAATGGACAGCAAAGAAGGTTACCTTCAAGTACAACAGGATCTTGATCAGATGGGCCAATGGACTGAGGAGTTGCAGATGGAGTTTAATTTAGATAAATGTGAGGCATTGCATTTTGGAAAAACAAATCAGAGCAGGACTTATACCCTTAATGGTAAGGTCCTGGGGAGTGTTGCTGAACAAAAGAGATGTAGGAGTGCAGGTTCATAGTTCCTTGAAAGTAGAGTTGCTTGTTGATAGGGTGATGAAGAAGGCATTTTGCATGCTTTCCCTTATTGGCCAGAGCATTGAGTACAGGAGTTGGAAGATCATGATATGGCTGTACAAAACTTTGGTTAGGCCACTGTTGGACTATTGCATGCAATTCTGGTCTCCTTACTTTCAGAAGGATGTTGTGAAACTTGAAAGGGTTCAGAAAGCATTTATGAGGATGTTGCCAGGACTGGAGGGTTTGAATAGGCTGAGACTACTTTCTCTGAAGTATCAGAGGCTGAATTGTGACCTTATAGAGGTTTATAAAATCATGAGGGGCATGGATAGGATAAATAGACAAGTAATTTTCCCTGGGGTGGGTGAGTCCAGAACTAGAGCATTTAAAAGACATCTGAATGGGTATATGAACAGGAAGGATTTGGAGGGATATGGGTTAGGTGCTGGCAAATGGGACTAGATTAATTTAGGATATCTGATCGGTATGGATGAGTTGGACCAAAGGGCATGTTTCTGTGTTGTACATCTCTATGACTCTATGACCCACTGTATCCACTCCTGTCACCAAACAACCATCTATTCCCATTCCATTTTTCAGCACTTAACCCATAGGCTTATGTGTTATGGAATTTTAAACATTCATCCAATAGCTCCTTAAATATCTTCAGCATTCCTGCATCTATCAGCCTTTTAGATAGTGATTCCAAACGCCCACAATCCTCTGAGTGAAATGATTCTTCTTGAAATCCCTTTTAAATCTTCTGCTCCTTACAGTAAAACGATGCCCCCTCTGGATATCGAGCCCTTCAGTGAGGGGGTATATTACTCCTGACCTACCTTTTCTATACCTTTCAGCACGATATACACCTCAATCAGATCACCCCCTCCACCATTGCCTTCTCTGCTCTCGGGAAAACCCCTCTCAGCCTATCCAGCCTCTCGTCATATCTAAATTGCTCCAGCCCAGGCAACATCCTGATGAAGCTCCTCTGCATCCCCTGTATGGTCTGTGGAGTAAACATAAACTTTCACTTATAAAACATAGGATGATGGAAGTAGACATTTTTCTCTATTTACCGAGTCCCTGAAAATTGTTGCCCCTTTGTCTGACTTTTAGCTTAATATCCTCTGTTCACTTCCTTAGGTGTATATGGATGCTTTCCTGGTGGGGCCATTTTTCTTTGTCTTTGATTTTTCTCATATTTTCCTCAGATTCAGAATGTGCTGCAGATTTTTTTTTGAGAGGACCATAGACCCAGATTGAATGTGACGACATGTCCACAGTACTGATCACATGTGCTCAGACTCTGTCCTTTCCCTGCAGTTCACAGTTTAGCTGGTTCAGTTTTGATGTTACGTCGGTAAGGCTCCAATGTTGAGCAACTGCATAGTGTCTGGCAACTCACTGAACACTTCATTCCTTGATTCAAGAAAAGTGATGGATTTAGGTATCAGATCTAAAAATCTTTGCAGGATCTTCCCTTAACCTAACCACCTCAGATCTGTATGGAGGATTAGTTCAGCATATCATCCAGTTCATCAGTAAAGACTTAAACAAGCAATGCCGAATGGCTCTTGATTGAAGCGAGTTTATAATCTTATCAACAACTTTCATTACATGAGGGAAATCTATAACTTTATTCACTAATGCTTGCTGGTGGATTATACAGAGGTAATTGACAAAAGGAGAAAAATCAGTGTCATTTCTGCAAAATGCAGTAAAGCCCACAATTACACCAAATGCAGTTGGGTGCATCATCAGATTATTGAATGTTTTTCTCAAGCATATCCTCACCCCTTTCAATTCTGAGGAAGGGTCATCAGACCCAAAGTTCTGATTTCTCTTCATGAATACTACTAGACCTGCAGAGCTTTTCCAGCAGCTTTTGTTCCTCACCCCTTGTTTTCACTTTAAGGGGAGAGAGGGTGAGATTATGCTCTTTAGTTGACATGTAGTAGTCCCATAGCAAATGGGCAGAGGAGTGCGACTAACTGAGCATTTCTTGCAGAGGTCAGAGTCCAGGTGGACATGATGGACAGAATGACCTCTCATGTTTCTAGTACACTGGTTTTACACATCAGCTCCTGGTATATTCCTCATTCATTGCCTTGTCACCACAAAATATATTTCACCCTGCAATGTTAGTCCATCCGGGTCAAGCTGAAACATGATACAATGAGCTGGCAAAACCTATTCGAGCATGCACTTTTCTCAAGCCACACAGTTTCGAGAAGCAGCAGTGGTAGAATGATTGACATATATATGGTGGGAGAAGGTGGCTGGGCAATGCGATCAATTGTCTGAGGTTCTGCATTGACCGGTTATTGCTATGTTCATGCTGGAAACCGTGGCTGTGGAAGATCTTTAAGAATGTTTTTAAGAAACCAAACATATTGTGTCTGGAATTTTTGTACCAGTGTGTCAGTTGACAATAACAGATGTGCACAATCAACTTCATGTATGGAACGAAGATGTCTGAAAATCTTTTGACTATGATTTAGATAGAAAGTCTCTCAGCAGCCTTAATTGTCCTCAATCTTCATGGCATCCATTTTAGAATCTGTTTTACATAAAATTTAAAAGGCAGATAGAAAAAAATTACTCACCTAATAGAAAAATATAAGTTCTATTCTAATAAGAGCTATAGAGTCATACAGCATGGAAACAGACCCTTGGGTCAACTTGTCCATGCTTACATTGTTCCCTAACTAAACTAAACCTGCTTGCTTTTGATCCTCCACACATTTCTTATTCATGTACTTATTCAAATATCTTTTAAATGTTGTAACTGCATCCACATCCATTACTTCCTCTTGCAGTACATTTCACACACTTAACCATGCTATGTGTAAAAAACTTGTCACTCCTGTCCTTTTTAAATCTTTCTCCTCTCACCTTAAAGATATGCCCCTTAGTTTTGAACTTAGGGAAAAGACCTTTGCTGTTCACTCTATCTATGCCACTTATAACTTTACAAACATCTATAAGGTCACTCCTCATCCTCCTACATTCCTGTGAAAATAGTCCCAGCTTATTCAGCCTATTTTTACAACTCAAACCCTCCATTATATCCTGGTAAATCTTTTCTGAACCTTCTTCAGGTTAACAATATCCTTCCTATGACAGGGTGACCAGATCTGCACACAATATTCCAGAAGAGGCCTCACCAACGTCTTGTATAACGTCAACATAACATCCCAACTCCTTTACTCAAAGGTCTGGGCAATGAAGGCAAGCGTGCTAACTCCTTCTTAACTATCCTGCCTACCTGTGATGCAACTTTTAAAAAATGATGTTCCTGACCCCTAGATCTCTCTGTTCTATAACATTACCCAGCTTTTACATATGTTAAAAAAAGATTGGTTTCAAGGCTTGAGAGGTGGGGTGAAGGGGGCTGTGATGTTAAAAAAAGTATACAGCAGCTGACAGTAACTGATCTGCATCAACTGCAATTGGATCGTTGTGCATTATAGAAGCCTTCAACAACAATCTGCAGCAAGCAAATGGTGAATGGACTGTGAATCATGCCGGTAATGTATGTGCAGGGCAACAGAAAGGTCAAGTAATACTGCATGAGCTTTAAGTGACAGGGAATAGTCACATATAAAGTCACGCTATTATTTTCAACACAAAGCAATCATCATCTATCATTGAAGGGCAATCATCATCACACCAATAAGAGCCAAGATTGTTCCTTTTAGTCTCAAAATGTTAAAACATAACTTATCTTTAGAAACAGTTGAGAAGGAAAATCAAGCTTTTGTATTTGTTGGATAAATTAGATACTTCTGACAACCGACCTGATTGAAAATAACATGCGCAAATATGTTCTAAATGCAAGTGGTTTTCAAGAACCTGCATCAATGCATTCGGTCATTTCGATATTGCAGAACACTATCAATTAATGTGGGCCATCAATCACATCAATCAATCAATACTTCCATTGAAAGGTGCACATTAGAATAAAAGTATTCAATCCTATTTATGATAAGAAATCTAGTTGGGCTTACTTATTCAATGCTACCAACATACACAATATAGACATAATTAGTTAAGTCAGATAAATTGTCAAGCTCCAAGTTTGTTTACAGATTCTCATTCCTTCCATTTCCACTTAGTTGACTTTTTGAAGTGTTTCAATTTAGTGAAATGCTCTCAAATGTACCGACAGACAAACATAGATATATAAGAAGATAAAAATTCAGAGCAGGAGTTGACTATTCGACCTCTCAAGCTACTCTACCATTCAATATGATCATGGCTGATTTGATTATGTTCTGTTCCTGCCTCCTCCCAGTAACCTGCCCACCCTTTTGTTTATCAAAAATCCATTTCCCACTGCCCTTGAAATATTTAAAGACTGCTTCCACCACCTTTCATGATCAGAGTTCCAAAGACTCTGAGAAAAATAACTTCATCTTCATTGTAAATGGATGACACCTTGTTTTTATACTGTAACCCCTTGGTCTATATTTCCCCACAAGAGGTAACAACCTTTCCACAACCACCTTTTAAGATCTCTCAGGAGTTTTTCTATTTCAGTCAATTTCCTCTTATCTTGCTAAACTCCAAGCTACCAGCTGAGCCTGTCCAACCTTTCCTCACAAGAGTCAAGTAAACATTCTCTGAACTGCTTTCAAAACATTTACGTCTCTCTTTAAATGAGGAGACAAATAGTATACACAATACTCCAGAAGCAGACTCACAAATGACCTGTATAATTCAAGCATAATTTTGGTCTTCAATTTTTCTCTCAATAAATGACACTATTCTATTAGGTTTCTTAATGACATTTTATACTTGCATACTACCTTACAATAAGACATACAGATCCCTCTGCATCTTAGATCTCGATAATCTCACACCATCTATATCATGTCAATCTTTTTTATTTTTCCTACCAAATTGACATTTTTACATTTTACAACATTTGCTGGATCTTTGCCCACTCACACAAATCTATCTCTCTCCTTGGAGCTTTCTCATGTACTGTTCATAACTTACTTTCATGTCATTATGTTGTCATCAGTACATTTTGGAATCATAGCTTCGGTCCCTTCATCAAAACCGTGAATTGCAAAATGTTGAACCCCCAGCACTGATCCCTGTGACACACCACCCACTATACCTTGCCAAACAGAAAATGGTTAATTGAATAACTCTTCTCTTGTTGACCGGTCAATCCTCTATCAATGCCAAAATGTTGCCCTCTACACAGTGAGGTTTATTCTCCATAGCCACCTTAGATGTGGCAATATATCAAATGCCTTCTGGAACTCAAAGTCAATTATATCCATCAACTCCCCAAACTCGAATCATTCCAAACATTCTTTTACATTCATACTCTGAACTGTTTTCCAATGGTTTCACTGACCAGCAATTTGAGTGATTTGTTGATCAGTAGTTCTAACTTCAAAAGGCAATTTAAAAATTATTTGTTTGAATGTGTAAAGGACACATAATGTCTAAGTAGCAGAATTGAGTTTTGATGTAAAACAGAATACAAGCTAAATGTTCTTTTGTCTAGGGATATTGAAAAAGTATTTATACTGCATCTTTTTTCAAAGTACTTGGCAGCCAATGAAGTGCTTGAAGTGCAGTCATTGTTGCAATGTATGACCCAGGAAACACAGCAGCAAAGTTAGACCATAAAACGCAAAAATTAAGAACAGGATTAGGCTATTAGATCCCTCAATCCCTCTTTACATTCAATAGGATCATGGCTAATCCGGCATTGTTCATGTCCATTTTTCTTGTAACTCTCAATTCCCCTACTGTTCACGAATCTATCTATTTGAACCTTAAATAGACACAAGGACACTGCACACATGGCTGTCTGGGGCAAAGAGTTCCAAAGACTCACCGCCTTCTAAGGGAGGAAATTCCTCCTCATTTCAGTTTTAAATTGGCACCCCTTTTTTCTGCGACCATGCCCTCTAGTCCTAGACTCTCTCATGGGGGAAAACAATTTGATTCAACTTCATCTCATGGGATCTTTGGCATTGACTCAAGAAGCAGATGGGACTACAGCTTAATATCCAACCTGAAAGGTAGCACTTTAGGCAGCACAGCTGTCTATTAATTGTTCATTGACTTATCAGTCTTGATGTTTGTGTCCACATCCTGAAGAACGACTTGAACATTGTGCACACAGGAAAGTATGTGCTACAGACTGATCCATTGAGCTGGGTTTGATTGCAAATGTTAATATCTTTGCTGATAGGAATTGTTGTTTCCACTAAATTAATCTGATCGTGTCTTTTTTATGAGAACCACAATCAAACCTTTATCTCATTTCACGGGCTGAGAATTTAAAGAGTAATAAACAGGAACGCTCTGTATCACTCTCATTTGCTTTCATGATAATATCCTTCAAGGTGAATTGGTGGGCAGAATTTTACTGAGGGTGGGGTTTGCAGCCTGCTCTCATCTCTCCTCACCTGACTTAAATGTTGTTTAGTCGTGAAGCCGTAATATGCTGCGGCAGCACTAAAGAGTGCAGCACGTAGCCTAGATCTTTCAGTGGAAGTTAGTCCCTGCCACCGGTGCTGCTGGTATAGAAACCAGTCCCAGGATCTGTGCCTTAATGGACCCAGACCCAGGTTGGTTGGGGAGATTCCAAACTTCCGGAAGAGAGGCAGAAAGGAATTAAGATCAGGTGGGTTTTAAAGTCCGGGCAGAGAGGTAGGAAGGGATTATTATCTTCCAGGGAATGGACCCTATTTACAAAACACACCCACAAAAGATGTACCTCTATTCACCGTGACATTTTTAAGAAATCAGGCCAGAAAACTGCAACTCCCACCCACCTGCCTGTATTGCAGTGTACACAGTGTGAATATTGGTGTCAACTGGGGTTATAATTAGGTTCATTAATCCATTCTATTTTATAAATGGACTGTGTGAGAGTGTGTGCGTGTTGGTATGACAGAACGCAAATAACCATTACAATCTCCTGAGCTAATTATGATAAGTAAAATTCAGTTACCGTAATCCTTCAAACAAATGGATAGGGAAAACTATTTTAGTGTTTTCCAAAGGAGAATGCGACACATCAAACTGATCGGACTGATGTTCTTCATCAATTAAACCAACTAAAATTTAACTGCTCGAATCCCTCTATCGAAAAGAAATTTCTTTCTGTCAATTTTTGAGCACTGCCTTCGTTATCTACTGTACTGCACTTAGAACAGTGACAAATGTAAGCATGGTTTGGAGGAGCATAAATCAAGCAATTTCAAAATTATTGCAGAGAAAACTGGGAAAGGGATATATCATTTGCTTCATACAATTGAGGGCTCTTTCTAATCAACATTTGAAGAAGACGGAGCACACTAGAAGTCTTCTTCCAGTAGAAAGACTAAGAAGCAATATTTGAGACAACAACCTGGGACTTGATAGCACTATTAATGAGGGAGTGGAGAAGGATGGAATGTGCATTCAGTTACATGGAATATTATGGAAAAAGCTAAAGGGAGAGAGGGCTCAGCAAAGTTTCCAGAACAAGTTATAGTAAAGAGAGTATAGAAAGGGTCAGAAATCTAACTTCAGGCACAGCAGATAAGGGGACAACTATGAGAAGGGGGCAGTCAATGCAGGACTGAGGGTGTTGCACTTACATGCATGCAGAATACAAAACAAGACAAATGAGCTTGTAGTACTGATTGAAATTGGGGAGAAAGTGAGGTCTGCAGATGCTGGAGATCAGAGCTGAAAATGTGTTGCTGGAAAAGCACAGCAGGTCAGGCAGCATCCAGGGAACAGGAGATTCGACATTTCGGGCATAAGCCGAAGAAGGGCTTATGCCCGAAATGTCAAATCTCTTGTTCCCTGGATGCTGCTTGACCTGCTGCGCTTTTCCAGCAACACATTTTCAGTATAGATTGAAATTGGCAAGTATCTCAGGGATGTGGCTGCAAAGGGATCAGGGTTGAGACCTGAGTTCCAGGTATCCAGATTCTATCAAAAGGATAGGCAGAGGCAATAGGGTTGGCTTCCCAGTAAAAAATGAAATTAACTTGATAGCAAGACGTGATACAGAATCAGAAAACATAGAATCTGTGTGGGTAGAGTTGATGAAACTCAAAGGAAAAGAGACCCTGATGGGAGTTGTGTACAGGTCTCCTATCAGTAATCAGATATGGGGAAGAAAATAAAGCAGGAGCTAGAATAGCCATGTAAGAAAGACACTATGAAATAATCACGGGGGACTTCAATATGCAAGTTGACTGGGAAAATCAGGTTGGCGGCAGACCTCACGAAAATTAATTTGTGAATTTTTTTTTGGACAGGATGTCTGTGACTAGCAGTGTTCCATAAGGATCAGTGTTTGGTTCACAGTTGTTTGTCATATTATTTCAATGATTTGGATAAGAAATTAGGAGGCATGGTTAATAAGTTTGCAGTTGGAGCTAAAATTACAAAGAGATCTTGATCAATTGGGCCAATGGACCGAGGAGTGGCAGATGGAATTTAATTCAGATAAATGTGAGGTAAATCGAATAAGGGCAAAACTTATACAGTTCATGCTAGAACCTTGGTTAATGTTGTCGAATGGAGAGACCTGGGGTTTCAGGTACATAATTATTTGAGCCTTCGTCATAGGTGGATGGGGTGGTTAGGAAGGCGTTTGGCACACTTGCCTTCATTGCTCAGACCATTGAGTATAGGAGCTGAGATGTCATGTTGAGATTATATGGGACGTTGTTGAGGCCACGTTTGGATTACTGTGTATAGTCTGTTCACTTTGCTATAGGAAGGATATTATTAAATTGGAGAGGTTTCAGAAAAGATTTACCAGGATGTTGCTGGTTTTATGGACCAGGTCAGACTCCCTCAAAACATTTCAAGAAAGTAGCCCGGAGCCTAACTTCGCTAGTTGGTTTAAGCAGGTAGAGAATGGATATTTCAGGAGAGATGCAGCTGGTCAAATTACTTTGTTTTAAACAAAACAGAATTTATTTACAAGACTACTGAATGAAGCACAAACAAAGGAGAACAGAATATCGAATAACTTAACATACCCAAAAACTGAACAGATTATCCCAATTTATTGATGCTGTTCCAAATTCCTGCAACAATCCCCATAAACACCCTTTGGCCAAAAGGTAACATCAAACCCAGGGTCTTCCTGGAGAGAGGAAAATGGCAGCATGGAACACCACCTTCCATGGAGCTGTCTCTTGGACTGGCAGCCTCAAACTGAACTGACTGCTTTCAATGAATAGCCAGACTGCTAAAACCAAACCAAACCAAACCAGATGGAAGCTGAGCTGGGAGAACTGGTCACTCCCCTTTCATTGTACAAGTGTTTTTTTTTAATCTTGAAAGCATTCTCAAGTAGATCAACCCCAAACATTTCAGAGTCTGTGTCATAGAGTCATAGAGTCATAGAGATGTTCAGCATGGAAACAGACCCTTCAGTCCAACACGTCCAAGCCGACCAGATATCCCAACCCAATCTAGTTCCACCTCCCAGCACCCGATCCATATCCCTCCAAACCCTTCCTATTCATATACCCATCCAAATGCCTCTTAAATGTTACAATTGTACCAGCCTCCACCACATCCTCTGGCAGCTCATTCCATATACGTACCACCCTCTGCATGAAACAGTTGCCCCTTAGGTCTCTTTCATATCTTTCCCCTCTCACCCTAAACTATGCCCTCTAGTTCTGGACTCCCCAACCATGCCCCTCATAATTTTGTAAACCTCTATAAGTCACCCCTCAGCCTCCCTTGCTCCAAGGAAAACAGCCCCAGCCTGTTCAGCCTCTCTCTGTAGCTCAGATCCTCCAACCCTGGCAACATCCTTGTAAATCTTTTCTGAACCTTTCAAGTTTCACAACATCTTTCCGATAGGAAGGAGACCAGAATTGCACGCAATATTCCAACAGTGGCTTAACCAACAGGACCTCCCAACACCTGCACTCAATACTCTGACCAATAAAGGAAAGCATACCAAATGCCTTCTTCACTATCCTATCTACCTGCAACTCCACTTTCAAGGAGTTATGAACCTGCACTCCAAGGTCTCTTTGTTCAGCAACACTCCCTAGGACCATACCATTAGGTGTATAAGTCCTGCTAAGATTTGCTTTCCCAAAATGCAACACCTCGCATTTATCTGAATTAAACTCCATCTGCCACTTCTCAGCCCATTGGCCCATCTGGTCAAGATCCTGTTGTAATCTAAGTTCACCCTCTTCGCTGTCCACTACACCTCCAATTTTGGTGTCATCTGCAAACTTACTAATGGAGCAGCACCATCACACTGGGAATGGAGGGTTTGAGTTGTAAAAATATGCTGATTAAGCTGAGATATTTTTCATTGTAGTGTAGGAGGTTGAAGTGTGACCTTTATAGAAATTTATAAAATCATGATGGGTTTTGATAAGAGCAAAGCTCTTTTCCCTCAAGTGGGGGAGTTCAAAACTCAGGGCATATTTTTAAGGTGAGAGGAGAAAGATTTAAAAGAACGTGAGGGACAACTTTTTCACACAAAATAAGTTGTAAATGCAGTTACACGTACAACATTTAAAAGACATTTGGACAGGTATATATTCAGGGAAATATTCAGGGAAATATGGCCACATGCAGGGAAATGGGACTTACTTTGTTGGGAACCTTGGTTAGCATGGTTATGTTAGAACAAAGTGTCTGTTTCCATTCTCTATGACTCCATGAAAGTCTACGAGATGTTTTTTTTTGAGCAGCTTGTGCTAGAGCCCTCAAGGGAACAGGTAGTTCTAGATTTCGTAATGTGTAATGAGACAGACTTGATTAGGGAGCTTAAGTTGAAGCCAGAGTTAAATTGAAGGGAAGCCTAACAGGGAAGACAGTGGAGCAGCAATGGTAGGAGTTTCGGGAGAGGGGTGGTAATTCAGGAGGCACAACAGAAGTTCATCCCACATAAGAAGAAATATACTAAGGGGAGGGTGAGGCGGCCATGACTGATGAGGGAAGTCAGAGCCAGTATAAAAGCAAAATGAAAAGCCTACAGTGTGGTGAAGATTAGTGAAAAGCCGGAAGATTGGGAAGGCTTTAAAAATTGGTAGATAATAACCATAAAGGTGGGGAGAAGATGAAATATGAGAGTAAATTCATTGGTAATTTAAAAGAAGATTGCAAGAGGTTTTTACAGATATCTAAAAGACAAGAGTGAACATTGGACCACTGAAAAATGAGGCTGGAGACATAAGTGTTGGGGATGTAGTAATGGGACAGAGAAGACTAATTCTGCTCCTATATTTTATAGCTTTATCCTACTTCTGTGCTGCTTCTGCTGCAACAACCTGAACTTCTTGAGCATTATGGATAATATGGCATTTTTTTGACTTGACTGGCCTCTACTTCACTGCAGCTGAGTAAAGTGAGTAATGTTTGGCAGCTGATTTAGACACAGTACATAGGATGTTACAATTTGGCTAAAAATACAGCAAGTGGTTTGACGAAATTGTGAGTAACTTGGATCAGTAGTACTAGCAGCTCTCATTTAACATAAAAATCAATGCTGCAACTTCAGTCCATTGGACCAACTGGCTACTCAGTTATTTACATATGACAGGAGGAGGACTGATTTTGATGGCTGCCTGTATTATGGGGGTCAGCTCAGGAGTGCACGGGAAGGTGGTGGGGTAACACCTGACTTACTTTACGTTCCCCACACTGGCAAAAATATGACATATAATCCAGTACATTATCTTTGTCATTGTCAACATAATTCACGGGGAACATAGTTCACCCGACCGCAATACTTACTTATCGAGTTTAGGTAAATCTTTCTTTATTGTCTGAACAATACTTACTTAAAGGTATTGTAAGATTTTGATCAAAGGAGTGTCAGATGGACCTGTCAACCTTATAGAGATTTATTAAATTATGAGGGGCATGGATAAGATAAATCGACAAAGTCTTTTCCCTGGGGTGGGGGAGTTCAGAACGAGAGGGCAAAGGTTTAGGGTGAGAGGGGAAAGAAATAAAAGAGACCTAAGGGGCAACTTTTTCATGCAGAGGGTGGTACATGTATGGAATGAGCTTTCAGAGGATGTGGTGGAAGCTGGTACAATTGCAACATTGCTGAAAATGTGTTGCTGGTTAAAGCACAGCAGATTAGGCAGCATCCAAGGAACAGGAAATTCGACGTTTCGGGCCAGAGCCCTTCATCAGGAATGAGGAGAATGTGCCAGGCAGGCTAAGATAAAAGGTAGGGAGGAGGGACTTGGGGGAGGGGCGATGGAGATGTGATATGTGGAAGGAGGTCAAGGTGAGGGTGATAGGCTGGAGTGGGGTGGGGGCGGAGAGGTCAGGAAGAAGATTGCAGGTTAGGAGGGCGGTGCTGAGTTGAGGGAACCGACTGAGACAAGGTGGGGGGAGGGGAAATGAGGAAACTGGAGAAATCTGAGTTCATTCCTTGTGGTTGGAGGGTTCCCAGGCGGAAGATGAGGCGCTCCTCCTCCAGCCGTCGTGTTGTTATGTTCTGCCGATGGAGGAGTCCAAGGACCTGCATGTCCTCGGTGGAGTGGGAGGGGGAGTTAAAGTGTTAGCTCATTTTCAGCTCTGATCTCCAGCATCTGCAGACCTCACTTTTTACACAATTGCAACATTTAAAAGGCATCTGGATGGGTATATGAATAGGAAGGGTTTGGAGGGATATGGGCCAGGTGCTGGCAGGTGGGACTAGATTGGGTTGGGATATCTGGTCGGCATGGACGAGTTGGACCGAAGGGTCTGTTTCCATGCTGTACATCTCTATGGCTATGACTCTATAACGCTGTCTTTAGTTTTCATTACCATAAAGTTTTACATTCAGTGACTTAAAAAACCTGACAACTGGTGACAACCATGGATTTGACTGTGCCTGAGGGCACTTCCTTAAAGATTAGTTATAACATGCTGCAGCACTGATGCTCTCAAATCAGTTAATTGTAGTTTGATTTCAGGACTTGAGAGTTAGCTGATCGCGAAAAAAAAACAATGATAAGGCAGCTGTTGTTTGCCTTCAACAGTGCTGGACTAGGGAAGGGAAGAATCACCCTTCCAAATTCGGATCTAAAGAATGGCATTGCACACAGAGCTGTACTCCAGTTAGAGTAAGCATCTCCAGGAGAGAAAGCCCACAAAAATACATGTACGTATGGCTGACAAGGAAAAAAAGATCTGCTTGTATTTCACAAGAGAGGGTAATACCTGATGCGTGAGAAATAAAATCATTGCAGTACTTAATGTAAAAGCTCTAAATTGAGATCAGTCTGATCAGTTCCTTCTAGGGCATTACACTTGCAGACATGTTATTGAGTATAAAAGTAATGAAATGCTTATGTTGCTTTGCTAAATTGTCGTGAAATGGTAAATTTAATTGAGAGTCACAGACCTCATGAACCGCAAGTGTAACCTTCACAATTAAGCAACTGAGTGACAATTTATCACATATCCATTATTGGATATATTGTTTGCTGTTTCATTGCTTTCAATCTACCACATTTCTGTTTTTAAAAAATGCATTATGCAACACTGTTCACATCCTTAGGAAACTCGAAAGGGCTTTATATCAATGAAATGTTTTCAAATGGCGTTGCTATTGATAATTAGGCAAAAACACTCTCCATTTTCTTGCAAGCAAGTGATACTATTAAATTGGAGAGGGTTCAGAAAAGACTTACCAGAATGTTGCTGGGACAGCAGGGTTTGAGTTCTAAGGAGGGGCTGGGTGGGCTGGGATTTTTTTACTCTGGAGAGTATAATGTTGACCTTATAGAGGTTTATAAAATTATATAGCGGTTTATAAATCCATGAGGGGCATAGGTATGGTGAATAGCAAAGGTTTGTTTTCTCCTGTAGGATGGGCAAGTTCATAACTCTGGGGCATATTTTTAAACAGAGAGGAGAAAAATTTAAAATTGAAAGGCAACTTTTTCATACAGAGGATGGTTTGTATGTAGAATAAATTGCCAGAGGAAGTGGTAGATGCAGTGATAGTCACAATATTTAAAAGACATTTGGACAGGTACATGAATAGGAAAGTTTTAGAGGGATATGGGCCTAATGCAGGCAAGTGGGACTGGGTTAGTTTGAGAATTTGGTTGGCAGGGACGAGTTGGACCGAAGGCTCAGTTTCCGTGCAGTATGATCCTATGACTCTGTTTTAAGTGGTGTTGGTTGAAGGATAATTCATGACCAGGACAATACCCATCCTCAGTGGTAGATGGGTGTGAACATCTTCAGCATCTGAATTGAAAATGATGGCCAGGAATTTGGTTTTAGTCACTTGAAGAGAGAAAGAAGTGGCAAAAAAATGAATAATCTATATTTTGCCATCTATAATGTGTAGGGTGAGACAGACATAAGAAAGGAAATATAGAAGACAATATCATGTACAATATCTCCTGAGGTATGGCCAATTGCCACAGCTGTAAATATCTGATGGCCAACATACTTATATCATTGCATAAAGTCACCAGCTACTCCAAAGGTTTCATATTTGACCAAAGATTTGACAAATGTATTTGAATGATTTATTTATTGTCACTTGCATTTTACAGTGGAAAGCTTCAATAATTGCTATAATCTGGTGCCATTTTGAGTAGATTTAGAATAAAAAGGATAAGAAGTATAACTGAAAGAGAGTCTTGAGTCTTGAGCCAGCCCACTAATGGCACCTATGGTACCACTCCTCCTCTATTGCCTCACTGCCACTTGCACCTGACCCACCAATGTAGGAGTCACCACTTTGTAGGTGGCATCTCTTCACTGCTAGGCCCACCTTGCCAATGCCACCGCTGATGCCGATGCCAGGTTCCATGCTGAACTCACACTCGCCCCATAGCAAGGTGTCTCTGAATCTGCTGCCACCTCAATGCTGCCAGGACTCCCAGCTCTGGGCACACCATGCTGCCACCACTGCAGCTGCCACCGCGCCAATGCCAGGAGTTCCCACTCTGGGCCGATTGCAATCAAGAATCCCTGACTTTCCTGCCAGGCCGGGCTGCCACCACCCTCTCAACCAAGAGTCTCACACCGGCTGCCCTCTCCAATATGTCACCTTGTTGGTGACCGCCAACTTGAAAGGACCGCTGCTGCTGCCTTCAATTACTGGAGGGGATTTGCCGCCGTTAGCCCTGAATGCCAGGAGGACATCCCTGCTGCTGCAGCCACCATCATCTCCAGTTGCTGGGACCCACATCTGCCTCCGACTGCTGGGAGGAGCTGCCATTCCATACACGATTTTGGCGTCTATCCTGCCGTAAAAGGCTCCATGGAAAAGAAAAAAAAGTGAAAGAAAGAAAGCAGAAGTAAAAGGAACCAAAAAGAAAGAAAGCATGTGGGAACAGATGAGCCCTGGGTTAGACTGCTACTCTTCCATCATTGAGCCTCCTTAATCACATGAGTATGAAGAATGATGTCAATACTTCTGCAATCTCTTGTTTGTTGTGCACCTGGCAGATGATTCAAGATTCAAAGAAGTAAGTGGAAATTTATTGAATGCTGTGGTAAAAATTTCCATGTCACGGTTTCACATGCGGGTGGCCATCAGTGGAACATTTTCACATTTTGGACCAGATTTCCCAAAGGGTTGGAGACAGGACGTACCTTAAAATATGCCCTGCTGAAGTTCCAGTGCAATGAATACATGGGAATTGTCAAAGAAGTTTAAATTTAGACCAATAAATTTCCTTCCTCCACTTTCAGATTGGAGTTGAAGATTTCAGAGAGTTCTGATTTACTTCCCTAAATAATTACCCACAATAAGGTGAGCAGAAATGGAAAGCCATTCTAAATCATGGGAAATAATACAACTCACTTCACCTTTATTCCCCATCCTGAGCCATCCAAACTCCCCTCCCTGACACTCCAACTGCCCCTAAACCTCTAATATTCTTGTCCCTCTAATACCATCTGACTTTCTAATACATTTTCCCAGATCTCCAATACTTATCGCTGAACCTCCAAATCACCTGACCCTCTAACCATGCCCCTCCCAAAGCTGCCCTGACATGAGTTTAACAATTGCCACCTGCTTAATGTTCAGGTTCCACCCTATTCTATTGATGTCACATAGTCTGTGGATTGAGATAGAGTTTTCTCCCAACTTTTGGAGGGAGCAAAATTATCTGCATCAGATTCCTAAGGCATTAGTAATATGTCTGAACAAGTGTAATTGTACTTAATGCTCTCACGTAACGGACCTCATGTTAGTTCATTGTGTTTCTTCGGTAGATACTCAGTGATCCGATATCAATAATCACTAGATATACCCAAAGCAAGGACAATGAAGGCTAAGGTGAAAGTCAACCATCCCAAACAACCCCTACTCAAAACCTTATCAGGCAAAGGTTGTAATACCAGCAGCAGTCAGCAGCGGTCATCTGGGGAAAATACCACACCACCCTACTCACCTTGCCACCTTATTTTACCAAACTACCCACTTTTCAAAAACTCTATATCCACTTACGTCACTTTTGCTCATTCACTAACATATGAAAAATGAGGGTGTAGGTTTGCTCGCTGAGCTGTAAGTTTGATATCCAGATGTTTCATTACCTGGCTAGATAACATCATCAGTGGCGACCTCCAAGTGAAGCGAAGCTATTGTCTCCTGTTTTCTATTTATATCTTTCTCCTGGATGGGGTTCCTGGGGTTTGTGGTGATGTCATTTCCTGTTCGTTTTCTGAGGAGTTGATAGATGGTATCTAGATCTATGTGCTTGTTTATGGCATTGTGGTTGGAGTGCCAGGCCTCTAGGAATTCTCTGGTATGTCTTTGCTTAACCTGTCCCAGGATAAATGTGTTGTCCCAATCGAAATGGTGGGTTTTTTTCATCCGTGTGTAGGACTACGAGGGACAGAGGGTTGTGTCTTTTTGTGGCTAGCTGGTGTTCATGTATCCTGATGGCTAACTTTCTTCCTGTTTGTCCCACGTAGTGTTTGTGGTAGTCCTTGCATGGAATTTTATAGATGACGTTGGTTTTGTCCATGGGTTGTACTGGGTCTTTTAAGTTTGTTAGGTTTTGTTTGAGAGTGTTGGTGGGTTTGTGTGCTACTAGGATTCCAAGGGGTCTTAGTAGTCTGGCTGTCATTTCTGAAACGTCTTTGATGTATGATAAAGTGGTGAGGGTTTCTGGCTGTGTTTGGTCTGCTTGTCGTGGTTTGTTCTTGAGGAATCTGTGCACTGTATTTTTTGAGTATCTGTTCTTCTTGAATACGTTGTATAGGTGGTTCTCCTCTGTTTTCCGAAGTTTGTCTGTGCTGCAGTGTGTGTTGGCTCGTTGAAATAGTGTTTTAATACAGCTTCGTTTGTGTGTCTTGAGATGATTGCTGGTGTAGATAGAAAAGACATTTAACATGATCAACAACACCCTCACATGCATAAAAGTTCACCAAGGAGGAAGAAACAGACAACAAGCTCGCATTCCTGGACGTCACAGTTGAAAGAAAGGACAACGGAGAACTACAAACCTGCGTATACAGAAAACCGACAAACACTGACCAAATACTTAACTACACCAGCAACCATCCCAACACACACAAACGAAGCTGTATCAGAACACTATTCCAACAAGCCACCACACACAGCAGTACAGGCGAACTTCAGAAAACAGAGGAGAACCACCTATACAATGTATTCAAGACGAACGGATACTCAAATAATACAGTGCTCAGGTTCCTCAAGAACAAACCACGACAAGCAGACCAAACACAGCCAGAAACCCGAATCACCTTACCATACATCAAAGAAGTTTCAGAGCTATTCAATTCAACTAGCTTGATCCAGAATTTCAACAGCCAAACAGATAAAAATGCTTATTGTTTTAATCAGCAGCCACAATGGCATATTCTGTTCATACATTTCTTGTTGGTTGGGTTTTCGTTTAAAGCTTTTCTACAAAAACTAACATCCATCATGTTTTACAGATGGAAACATTAAACAAGGATATTTTGTTCGGTTTCTTGACACCCCTGCTGTTTGCTTTATTCTGTTATAATATGGCTATTTGTCATGTCTATTGTTACTATTTGATCCATTATGAATTGCATTATTTTCAGCATTGAGCACACTGCAGTAACATATGCAGGATTGCATTCATGGCTAGGAGAAATAAGGTATGTTTTTTTTCACAGTGACTTACTCCTGTTGTTAGCTTTACAGCAGAATAATTATGAACAGATGCAACAATCCTATTTTGCAAAGGAGGATCTGAATATCAGAGTTCTAATAAATGTCAGCATCTACCACCTACTAATTAACCTTTCTCTGTCGCCCTGAGCCTTTGTAAGCTGAACTGAGTTCCATCTTGAAAAACATATAATAAAAAGAAAAATCCAGCCTTTTATTTCTGCTTTTGAAAGGAATTTGTGCACAGCGTGATGTTAAAGTCAGAGTGCCTCCAGGGAGTAAAATCTTTGCTGAGGTCAACACTTAACTATAATGCCTCCAGCGCCTTCAATTTTTACTAGCTTTCGGTTCAGCAGCAAGTTATGTCTCTTACATTGTCCTTTCAAGTTTTCACTCCACATCTTGTCTTTATTGTCACCTCTCTATACAGTAAAGTGGTTCAGAAAATCTATGATCTGCTTTCTCCTGGTAACATTATCCTGGTAACTTTTTGATATGATGTGTAGTAGGAATGCCTTCCATCAGATTGTATTCAGAGTAATTACAACAAACTGTATAAATTCCAATGCATTTTATCCATCTGAAGAACTTTACTGCTGATGTGAGTAACTCCAATGTTGTTAGGATATCAAAATATCATTTTTTAAAAATTATGATATTTAACTTAAAAACAAAAGGTCATTGCTTGAAAGGAATAATGATAAAGTAAAACAAATCAAGCTATCTAAATTCAGAGCACAGTTTGAAAGATTTAAACATACTACAAAACACCGTCTCATCTATTCCAAAACACTGTCCATTTACAGTGTCAACACCAGAAAGTTTACACCTCTACCTCAAATCTTCAAATTCAATCCAAACAATTCCTTTCAGTTCTTTCCTGTGAACTGTGAACTCTTCTTACATGATTGTCCATAAAACTGAAAGCTTTGACTTTCTGTCCTTTAACAATCTGCCAATTTGGAACCAAAACCTTCTGACCTGGAAGATACTCAAATTAAAATTCTCCTCAGGTAATTCACTTCTTTCACTCTTCTATAAATATTTCTGGGAAAAATTATATTGCGCTCTGACCTGCATTGTGAGAAATTTCAATTGTCATGATCTATGTGGGAACTAATGACATAAATATTCTGCTTCGACAATATGAGGAGTTTGTCTGCAAAATAAAACCCATGACCGCAAAAATAATCATCTCTGCATTGTTGCCTCAGCCGTGCACCATTAGAATATGAGAAATAGGAACAGAATGAGGTTGTTCAGCTCCTTGAACCTGTCCTGCCATTCGATAGGATCATGACTAATCTGATATTCCCCATGTCCACTTTCCTGCTCTTTCCCAATAACCCTTGATTTTCCTCCTGAACAAAGACCTATCTTTCTCAGCCTTACATATACACTGGGACTGTGTCCCTACAGTTCTCTGTGGCAAAGAGCTCCACAGACTCAGAACCCTCTGTGAGAAAGAAAATCCTCTTTATTTAATTGATGCCCGTTTATTCCGAGACTGAACTCTCCAGTCCACGACTCTCCCTTGAGGGAAATGATCTTTTCAGCATTTATCCTGTTAAGTTGCTTACGAGCCCTACATGTTTTAATGAGATCACCTCTTATTCTTCCTCATCCAAGTGAGTGAAGTGACAACCTGTTTTTAGCCTTTGCTCATAAGGCAATCCTTCCATACCAGGAATCATCCAAGTGAACCATTTCTGTACTGCCTCTGATGAAATGATATTTTTTCTTAAATAAGTGGACCAAACTGCTTACAGTATTTCACATATAGTCTCACCAGCACCTTGCACTTTCATAATAAGCCTTCCCTACTCTAATATTCCAATCTCCTTGAAACATGGGGCAACATTCCATTAGTGTTCCTGATTACCTTCTGCACCCTGTGTGCTAGCTTTCTATGTTTCATGCACAAGTATCCCCGAGTCCCTTTGTGTTGTAACTTTCTAGAGTTAAATATTGACATCGCAATTGATGTTGCGTTAAATAGGTTAGACAGTTAAATGCATAGCTAGTTGCATTTCAGGGGCAATGGTGTTAGTATTCAGGGAAAAGTGAGCTATTCCATTAGGACAGGCTCCACATACACCATCCTGAGATCAGTGTGCTGGCAAATCATTTAACTAGGCCAGTGGACTGCACTTTAAATAAACAAGGCAGGTTGCAGAGGGTTCATGTGAAGGGAAATTCCCAAATCTGAAAAGAAACATTGAAACATCAGAATGATATAGCAATGAGGTTAGAGGCAAATGGTGCAGGTCAGGAAAGGACAAAGTATTTATCAAAAATTGTGCATCAGTAACTAAGATCATGACAGGAAATAGGTCAAAAAAATATTCTTAAGCATCTGATTATCTCAGCACTGAATAAATCACTCAGCCTCGACCATCCTATAATAGTATTCACAGACCACCATTCTCTGAGAGAAAAAAAATCCTCTGTCTTATATGACCGTATTCTAGAGCTGAGGGGGGTGCAGGAAAGTGAATCCCAGAGAAATCTTACCTTGGAGCAGCTGTGAGCTGGACTGGAGCAGACAGGAGGTCTAGAGCAGAGTGGGGACGGTTGTTGGACCGGGGTCTGGCACGGGCGGTCAGACCACATCTGGCAGCCCCTGTGCTGAGCTACAGCATTCTCAGGTTTATTTGTAATTTATTTATCTGACAATTCTTTTACCCATGTCATATTTCCAACTTATACCACAAATCACCGGAAAGTAATGCATTTACTTTTCTTTTTTTTTATTCTTTTTTATCCAAGATTTGTACCTCTTTACTTTGTACCTAAGATGACGCCATAGGAGGGGACATTATAACTATGGTCCTGTATTTCTGTGCATGACTACATGTGACAATAAAGGATGTTCTAATTCTGCCTCTTTACTCTGAGACAATGTCCTCTTGTCCTAGACTATCCCACAAGAAGAAACAACCTCTCACCATTTACTCTCTCAGGATCTCCAAGAGTCTTACATATTTTAGTAAGGTCTAACATCCAATTAGTAAAACCAAACCTACTCAGCCTGCCCTTCTAAGAAAATCTCTCCATAGCTGTAACAACGTAATGAATTTTCTCTGGACTGCCTCCAATGCCAGTCTATCTTAGATAAGGGAACTAAACCTTTTGACAGTATTTTAGCTGTATTTGGACTGGTGCCTTCTCTAGTTTAATCAAGACTTCCCTGTTTGATACTCCATTCCCTTTGCCTTTTCCTTTACCTGCTGAATTTAGATGCTAGCTTTTTGTGATTCATGCATGAGGAACAAACAATATCCCTTTGCAGCTTTCTACAGACATTCTCCTTTCAAATAATACTTACCCATCTATTTTTCTTGCCAAAATGCATAACCTTACATTTTCCCAGATTAAAGTCTATTTGCAAAATTATTGCCTGTTCCTTTAACCTGACTACATCCTTCTGTGTTCATTCTCATTACTTGTTATCCATTTATTTTTCATTAAGGCACTAGTGCAAAAGGATCTTGACTCATAATATTATGAAGTTGAATTAGAATGGTTAGAAATTTGGAACATCAAGAGTTAGAAAATATTGCTGGAGTAGTTAGCAGACCCCTAAATGTAACTTATATGGAGTCCTACCCATAGTCAAAAACTGCACAGGGCATTAAACAATAAACCATTGGAGATTAATGTAAATATTGGAGATAAATGTGAGTGACTTCAATTTTTTTATATTGGGACAATCAAGTTGTTAAGAGTACCCAGGAAGATGAGTTCTTAGAATGTTTCCTTAACATTTCTTGAGATGATATAGAGTCATTGAATCATCCAGCATGGAAACAGATCCTTTTGTGCAACCACTCCATGCCGAATATAATTCCAAACTAAACTCATCCCACATCCCTGCTCCTGATCCACATCCCTCCAAACCTTTCCTATTCATGTACTTATTAAAATGTCTTTTAAATGTTATATTTATACCCACATCCACCACTTCCTCAGGAAGATCATTCCACACATGAACAACCCTCTGTGTCAAAATATTTGCCCCTCATGTCGATTTTTAAATCTCTCTCCTCTCACCTTAAAGATGTGCCCCCTAATTTGGAAATTCTCCCATCCTAGGGAAAGGATAACAACCTTAACTCTATCTATATCTCTCATTGTTTTATCATCTTTGGTAAGGTTGCCTCTCAATCTCCTACGTTCCAGTGAAAAAGGTCCCAGCCTATTGAAGCTTTTTCTGTGTTGTGGAACTGACTGGAGTTAAAGTTATCTGTGATAATGTCTTGTATAATGAAGCATGGTTAGTTAGTAACATTGTAGTGATAAATAATCTTGGAAATAGTGATCATAATTCCATTGAATTACATACTGCATCTGAAAGTTGTGTGCTCCAACCACGTACAAAACTGTAAACTTAACGTAGGTAGGAGAAGAGAACGTACTGAGATTCATTTGAGAAGTAGACTAAAAGGTACGGTTGTAAATAAACTGTTGGAAACATTTTAAAGACAATTTTTTAAAAAAATCCAGTCAAAAATAATATTTCAGCAAGAGAGACCTATCCAAGTCTCACTCAGATTGAAAATTGTCAAATGTTATGCTGCGCTTCAATAAAAAAAGGGAAAGAAAAGAGGGAACTATAGATCAATTAGCTGTTGGGAAAATGCCACAATGTATTGGAAGTATTAATAATGCATTAAGAAGAGCTTAGTATGATTGGAAGAAAATACAATGATTTTACTGAGGGGAAATTCTGATTGGCAAATTCATTAGAAATTTCTGAGGATCTTGTTAATAAGATAGATAAAGAGGGATATGTAACTATAAAGTATCTGGATTTCAAAAGTGTACTCAATAGGGTACCACACAAGGGTTACTTGGCCAGATAAGGACACATATAGTTGGGGGTAACGCATTAGTATGGATAGAGGATTGGTCAGTTGACAGAAAATGAAAAGTGGATACAAGCAGGATGATTTTCAAGTTGGCAAGCATTGAATAAAAGAGAACAACAATGGTCAGTGCTGGGTCTCTTGACAAATGGAATGAGTGTGGACTCACAAATTTCACCGATTATCAGTCACTCAATTTCATACACTGAAACACCTAATCTGATGTTTATCTGTGGATTTATTCACAGTATATGCACTCTTATTAAATCTTTTTTTTATTTCTGTATTATTCTTCCATGAACTTAGCCTTACATGCCAGATCAGCTCTTCCTTTTTCTGTCTCCAATCATTAATTTGCTGTTTCAGCTGCCAGTATTCAGTCAATAGTTTGTCGCATTCTTATTCCAAACACCAAAGTTGTGCTGCTCTGTATCATCACAAACTTTCTGCTGGGCTTCTGCAAGCTTTCACTTATGTTCAGTCATCTTCTTCACCAACTCCTGCTACTTGTGATACAACCGCCTAGGGTGTAGATTTGCTCGCTGAGTTGTAGGTTTGATATCCAGACGTTTCATTACCTGGCTAGGTAACATCATCATCAATCTACTCATGAGACTGCAAAAAGTTGCAAGGTCATGTGACACTGCCTCACTTCCAATTAGCCTTATTAGCCAATTACACAGCCAGCCCTGACTCTTTATATGTACTGTATTTGGATTTCACCCAATAATGTACCACACAAGGCTTAATAGTCAAGATAAGGGCACAAATAGTTGGAGGAACAACAGGATGATTGTATCTACATAGTCCTACTCCCTTAGCCAGTCAGATGGAGAGGCTGTCTGTCTGGGGGACTGCTCCAATTTGCTGCAGGCCAGAAATCAGGAGGAGACCATATATTATAAAGGGACCAAAGATGATGAGCCGGAGCATTGAGGATTTAATGACTGCAATCCAATAGCTTGGGAGTTTTACTGGTAAAAGCTTGCATGGTGATGGAGTTGCATGGTTGTGTGCCAGATAGGGGAAGCAATCCCATTCCATTAACTGATGAACATTTGTGGAAAGCCATTTCACTCTCCATCCTGTCGTTCCTGACAGTGTCAGACTTGACTCAGTTGTTAACAATCAATCACTTGTTAAAAGAGTTTTGATGGAGAATGCAATGTAAGTCTGCAATTCTATAATATCCTCATTGATATGGTATTACATTTTCAAAAAGAAATATTCACTTATGGCACCATGGGCGTTTCTGGCTGAGCCAGGGTTTATTGCCTGTTGCTAGTTGCCCTTGAGAAAGTGGTGATGAGCTGCCTTCTTGAACTGTGACAGTCCATGTGCTGTAGGAAAACTCACAATGCTTTTAGGGAGGGAATTCCAGGATTTTGTCTTTTAACAATTTGACAATTTCCATATGATAAGTATTTTCTGTGGCTGCATTGTCACATACTACTTGTGCTGTTGTCATTGTCTTTGCTTTCACTTTAACACAAGAAACAAATAATGTGGATGTTAGAAATCTGAAATAAAAATAGAACATCTTAAAGACACATCAGTCTGATGGTGTCTGTAAAGTGAGGAACTGGTCCAGTTGAACCATTAGTTAGGTTTGATTCTTTGAGCTAAAGGAATTGAAGGAAATGGGGTGGAAGTTGGAACTGGATACTGTTTTAGATGATATTGGATGATATTCAATTCGATTGAATGGCAGACAAGGCAAAATGGTTTGACTCCTGTTTGCATGTTTTTGACACTGTTCCTTTCTCCTGCCTTGGTGCTGAGTCTACTTCTGGCTTCACATTCTTGTTTTCTTTTCAACAATTTAAGAGAAAATTTACATTCCTGACATTAAGCTTTACCTGCTGGGAGATTGGATCATAGACTTGGTATACATTTGAATCCTTAATTGCATTATGGAGCAACCGTCTGTGGTGACTACAGTTCTGGAGCTGCTTATCCTGTCAACAGCAATCCCAAATGGAAGCATGATTGCAAGAGATCAACCCTGATTCGATTCTTCTGTGTTGAGGTTGGGATAACTATATGATAGAAAAACCAATGTTTCCTTCAAAATTTAAAAGAAACCTAACAAAGCCTCAAACTAAAACTTAACTCTAAATAATTGATTCATAATATTTGTATGCACACCTCTTCTTACCCTGATAGCATAGATTAAGTTACTCAATGAGCTATGACATTAATTAAGAACAAATGAAACACAATGGTGCAGATATTCTAATAGCCAGATTATTATTAGAGCAATATAGATTTGAGTTATAGGTTGGGACCATGCAGTATCCCTGATTTCACAGTCTCCATGGAAATCGTCCAGGATATTAAACTTTCCTCTAGTCAATTCCCCTGGCTCTGAAGCCTTGCAAGGATTTCATTAATGTTGGAGATTTCAAAGGGTTTGGGCTCAATTATTTTTAATAAGTACCCAGGAAGAGTTAGATGATTAAAAATCTACTCTAGCTCCTGGAAACCTATTAACAATGAAACCCTGACTCACCATTAACCCCCTCAATGATTTCCCACACTGATCCCCTAACTCTTAACACACGTCCCTCCCCAGACTTGGTCATGCTTCAAGCAAGCACCTCTATCCTAGTATTCTCCTACCCACAAAATACCTCTTGGCCTCAGTTGACTCAGTTGAAACCAATCTTCCCCAGTTGTATATCATGGCCCAACCCCTGACCCGCCAGCCTCACCCTCTTGGAACCTGACTCCTCCTAATCCACCTGACATACAACCCCCTGCCTTACTCAGTTGCCTGTCCTCAGTCACAAAGTGTCTTTAACTCCTTAAATGCAGCAGATAATGTCATGCAAAGAGATGGTCGTGACTCCGCCTGCAAAATCACTCCTGTGCTCAATAGATTTCTCCCTGGGTTCTTTTGATATTCACATTTGGGACTGACCAATCTCGAACACCAGCCCAGAAACAAAACCACTGACAGAGAAGTGGCTAATTGGAAGAAGGCTTACCTTTGGTTGAATCCATTCTGAAGATGATCGGAATATATGGACCTGTCTTGCACAAGGCTTTTTGCTCAGTTGGATTAAGTAAATGAAAATCTTGTTTGTTTTTTTTTCAGCACGCTGCTAAGTGTGTAGGCACTTCTCTAAGTTATTTGACTTTTTTAACGAAAGGATTAACTCATGTCTTCAATGGAAGAACATAGTATTTAGTTAGAAGATGAACGTTTAATCCATTGCATGTGAGAATTTTTTTTTGTTAAACTGTCATAAGTAATTTAGATCAGAGATACCAAGAGCTACATGTTACCATGGAATCCTTGCTCATAACACTGTCTGCATGAAGTATTTTGCAGTGAAGTAGCATTTGCTTTGTTTCAAACTTCATAATACATCATGAAACAGCATCAAGATGCACCGTTGTGTCTGCATTATTGGATTTTTGTTAGGTTCATATTTTCCTTAAAATATATTTTTGTACTACGGTGCAGCAACAGGGTAGATAGTTTTCACTTCATGTTTATGCTATAAATTTAGCATTAATAAATCTTTAACCTGGAGTTACAGTCTGACCTGAGACTGGAGTAAAGTGGTGTGGAACTACTAGGAAAGTCTGATTTCATTTCAGTGACGAGCCCAGGTCAGCATGAACACTGCATTTCCACGATTTGGAATCCAAGTTGACATTTATGTGACCAGCTGCCAGGGTTTCAAGGTTAGTCACTAAAATTAAACAAGAAACTGTGGCTGCTGCAGATCTGAAACAAAAACAGAAACTCAACAGGTCAGGCAGCATCTGTGGGAGGAAAGTAGAGTCAACATTTTAAGTCCAATGATTCTTCCTCAGAGCTGTTAGTAGCTGGGAAAAAGTGGGATTTATACTGAAGCTGAAGTTAGAAAGGAAAGGGAGAGGTGAACGGATAGGTGGCGATGGAGATCAGAGAGAGAGAAAGAAAGAGAAAGAGAGATGCAAGGGGTAGGTAAACAAGTTTATGGATGGCAGACCAAGACAGAAGAAAAGCTACATAATACTTTACTGGTTGCGTGAGAAAGGTGCCCCTTAATTCCCTTTAAAATGTTTTCCCCTCACCCTAAATCTATGCCCTCTAGTTCTGGACTCCCCAACCAATAGACTTTGACTATTTATCCTATCCATGCCCCTCATGATTTTATAAACCTCTATACGGTCACCTGATGAGTGACACGGTGGCTCAGTGGTTAGCACTGCTGCCTCACAGCACCAGGATCCCAGGCTTGATTCCAACCTTAGGCAACTGTCTGTGTGGAGTTTGCACATTCTCTCTGTGTCTGTGCAGGTTTCCTTTGGATGGTCTGTTTCCTCCCACAGTCCAATGATGTGCAGGTCAGGTGAATTGGCCATGCAAAGTTGCATAGTATTAGGTGCATTAGTTAGAGGGAAATGGGTCTGGGTGGGTTACTCTTCAGAGGGTTGGTGTGAACTTGTTGGGCCGAAGGGCCTGTTTTCACACTGTAGGGAATCTAATCTCAACCCTGGCAAAAACCTTGTAAATCTTTTCTGAACCCTTTCAAGTTTCACATCATCCTTCCAACAGGAGGGAGACCAGAATTGCACACAATATTTCAAAAGTGGCCAAACCAATGTCCTGTACAGCTGCAACATGACCTCCCAACTTCTATACTCATTGCTCTGATCAATAAGGGAAAACATACCAAATGTCTTCTTCACTGCCCTATCTACCAGCTACTCCACTTTCAATGAACTATGAACCTGCACGCCAAAATCATTTTGTTCAGCATCACTGCCCAGAACCTTACCATTAAGTGCCTCACATTTACCTAAATAAAACTCCATTTGCCACTCCTCGGCCCATTAGCCTATCTGATCAAGATCCCGTTGCAGTCTGAGGTAACCTTCTTAGCTGTCCACTGCACCACCAATTTTGGTGTAATCTGCAAATTTACTAACTATACCTCCTACATTCACATCCAAATCACTTATATAAATGATGAAAAGCAATGGACCTAGCACCGATCCTTGTGGCACACCACTGGCACAGGCCTCCAGCCTGAAAAATAACCCTCCACCACCATCCTCTGTCTTCTACCTTTGAGCCAGTTCAGTATCCAAATGGTTACTTCATCCTGTATTCTGTGTGACCGATCCTTGCTAAACAGTCTATTATGAAGAACTTTGTCAAACGCCTATACTGAAATATAGATCACGTCCATTGATCTGCCCCCAACAATTTCCTTCGTTTCTTCTTCAAAAACCTCGATCAAGTTAATGAGACATGATTTCTCACGCACAAAGCCATGTTGTCTGTCCCCAGTCATTCCTTGCTTTTCCAAATACATGTACAACCTGTCACCTAGGATTCCCTCCAACAACCTGCCCACCACTGATGTCAGACTCACCAGTCTATAGTTCCCTGGCTTGTCCTTGCCATCTGTCTTAGTGGTCCCACATTAGCCACCCTCCAGTCTTGCGGCACCTCACCTGTGACTATTGATGATCCCAATATCTCAGCAAATGGGCCCAGCAACGACTTCCCTAGTTTCACAGGAGTTCTAGGTTTCATGTGATCAGCTCTTGGTGATTTATCAACCATTATGCGCTTCAAGACACCTAGCACCTCCTCCTCTGTAATATGGACATTTTTCAAGATGTCACCATTTATTTCTCCACATTCTGCATCGTCCCTTTCCTTCTCCACAGTAAACACTGATGCAAAGTACTTGTTTAGTATCACCTCTACATCCTGCAGTTCGAAACATAAGCTGCCTTGCTGATTTTTGAGGGGCCCTATTCTTTTCCTAATTACCCTTTTGTCCTTAATGTCTTTGTAAAAATCCTTTGGACTGTCCTTAACCCTATTTGCCAAAGCTATCTGATGTCCCCTTTTTGCCTCTTAAGTATAGATCTATTGCCTTTATACACTTCTCAGGATTCATTTGATCTATCCTGTCTATACCTGACACATGCTTCCTTCTTTTTCTTAACCAAAATCTCAATTTCTCCAGTCATCCAGTATTCCCTATACCAACCAGCCTTTGTTTTCATCTGAACAGGAATATACTGTCTCTCAACTCTCGTTATCTCATTTCTGAAGGCTTCCCAATTTCCAGCCGTCCCTTTACCTGCAAACATCCGCCCCCAATCAGCTTTTGAAAGTTCTTGCCTAATAACGTCAAAATTGGCCTTCCTCCAGTTTAGAACTCCAACTTTTAGATCTGGTCTATCCTTTTCCATCACTATTTTGAAACTATGGTCACTGGCCCCAAAGTGTTCCCCCACTGACACCTCAGTCACCTGCCCTGCCTTATTTCCCAAGAGTAGGTCAAGTTTTGCACCTTCTCTAGTAGGTACATCCACACACTGAATCCGAAAATTTTCTTGTACACACTTAACAAATTCTTCTCCATCTGAGCCCTTAACACTATGGCAGTTCTAATCAATGTTTGGAAAGTTAAAATCCCCTCCCATAACCACCCTATGATTATTGGAGATAGCTGAAATGGCCTTACAAATTTGTTTCTCAATTTCCCATTGACTGTTGGGTGATCATCCCTTTCTTATTTCTCTTCCCTGGACGTATTCCCAGGAATATCCTCCCTAAGTTCAGCTGTAATGCTATTCCTTATCAAAAATGCCACTCACCCTCCTCTCTTGCCCCTGTTACTATTCTTCCAAGAGCATTTGTATCCTGGAAAATTAAGCTGCCAGACAAAATGATCTGCCAGAGGAAGCATTGGAGGTTAGTACAATTATAACATTTAAAAGGCATCTGGGTGGGTATATGAATAGGAAGGGTTTCGAGGGATATGGATCGGGTCATGAAGTAGACTGTCTAAGAAGTAATGAACCCTTCATCATTGCACAATACTTCATCTAAAATAGACTGATTGATTAGGAATTTGGTTGGACACGCAGAGAAGTGCTCCTTTTCTAATCATGTCACTAGCTGACTTACCAATATCACAGAATCACAGTTATTATAGTACAGTGGGAGGCCATTCCACCCATCCTGCGTGCATTGGCTCCCTGAGCATTTTGGCATTGTGACAATATCCTACCTTTCCTCTGTAACCCTGCACAAAGTAAACAAGGCACAAAAATGATAAGCTCAGAGACAGTGGGGAGCAGAATGGAAGAAAAATAGAGTCAGGCTCCAAAGTTGTGGAATTCAATATTGACTCTGATATGAGTAAAGTGCCGAATTGGAAAATGAGGTGATGGTTTTGAGCTTCTTTGCAACAGAGCATCAGATTTCATATGTTTGAAAATAAAAGCTTCTAACACTTTTCTCCTGTCAATTTTGAAGAAATATAAAGAAATGTCGAAAGGTTGAAACAAGAGTGTAAACATGTTGGAGACAGTTCATGGGAAGGAGGCATCTTTCAGATAATATTTGAGTGACTTTGTCGGCACAGACTCGATAGGATGAAGGGCCTCTTCTGTACTGTATGAATGTCTGACCATGAGTGGTGTCATTAAAATGATGCAAGAGAATTAATGTGGCAAAGTAATTTAAGGACAGAATTTCTGTGTTTAGGAACCTGGCCATTTTAAAATATAATCAGAAGATATGGCTACCAATTAAATCGAGGATTCTCAAAGGACTAAAGAAAAATATTCATCATGGAGTTATTGATCACAATGTTGATGGGCAAAGCATATTTTGATGCAAGTTTGTTCACTGGCAATAGAGTTTTGGATGACTTTACATTTTCAGAGATTACGGGGGATCAAGCCAATTGTATAGTTGAGTACTCCAAACTAAAAGCATCAGTAGACATTAACAGCTAGCATGATTTTAATCTTTTGTTTTTCATAAGAAATTGGATAAGACTTCAATCTATTGTATGCATTGTGCCCTTATAATTCCTTTTGTAGCAATCTGAAAGATGTGCACATCTGGAATCTTTCAAAGCAGTGGCATGGAACTACCATGTTCAATGAATAATGAGTTAAGTGCTATTAATACATTAAAAAAAAGTGAAGTATCTTGATGGGAAAATAACAGCATAAAATATTCTCCATCTAGGTTTTAAATCAATAAGATTGAGGTGAAAATTAGACGTTAATTTTTTACATTGTGCTTGATTTTGCAAAGCTTCATGGGTTGCCCAATGTCTTCCTGATCCTGGTAATAAGGAAAGAGCAGACAATCACAGAGATTCATCAATGTTTTATGAACAGCTCCTTAAATCTGCAGCTAACAAAGTGGCGACCCACTTTGCATGTCTGCTTTTAACTGGTCCCAGGTTCCAATACATAAGTAATGACAACTTATATCTGCCTTGTACTTATAACAAAACAATGAAATGTTCCAAAATACTTCACTGTGGCGCTATGGAACAAATTATAGCATTAAACTACATCAGGAGACATAATGGCAGAAATATGGTCTCAGAGGTAGGTTTTAACGGGGGTCCTGAAGAATAAAAGTGAGATAGAGATGTAGAATTAGCATTATTTATGAAGAAGTTTCAGAGTTAAGATCCAACCATCTTTTTAAAAGAAAACATTCATTTGCAAGATGTCGTTGGTGCTAGTGGATTGTTTATCTTAAATGGTATGAAACCTCTTGAATGTCATTGGAGCTGCACTAATCCAGGGATGTGGGAAGCATTTTATCACATTCCTGACTTGTGCCTTGTTGATAGTGAATCAGACTAATCCAGTTCAGACTGACTGTTTCTGTATGTGAGGTGTGAATGGTGTAAAATACTGAACAATCATCAATAAACATCCCCACCGATGGAAGCAAACTCATTGATGAAACATGGGCTTGGCTTCAGACACCACCCTGAGGCACTCCACTTACGCTGACCTTGAACTAATCTGATTGACCTTCCACAAGCAAAACTACCTTCTTTTGTGTGAGGTATGGCTCCAATTAAAGGAGGTTTTTCCCACAATTCTCACTGACCCCAGTTTTTCTTGGTATTGCTCTCAATCAAATGTGGCTTTTATGTAAAGGGAATCCATTCTCACCTCTAGGGTTCAGTTCTTTTTTCCATGTTTGGATCAAGACTGTAATTACATCAGGAACCCAGTGGCCCTGGCAAAACTGAAACTGAGCATCAGTGAGCAAGTTGTGAAAGTACCATTTGATTGTACAGATGACAAACACTTTCTCATTTTGCTGATGACTGAGTGCAGTCTGATTGAATAATTGTTCATGTGGTATTTGTCTAGCTTTTTGTGCACAGGTCTTACTGGGCAATTTTCCAGTTGTGGGCAAATGCCAGTAATTTTGCTCTGTTGGAACTGCTTGGCTAGGGAACCATTGATTTTGCCACTCTGTCCTGTTGCTATTTATGGCTTTAGTAAGTATTTTAGCAACTAGAAACGTACATTGATGCGGCATGAGATTATTTGCTGCGTCAAACTATATTTCATGTCTTCACTAGATATGTCTCTTCACTTGAGAATTGTCTTGCGTACATCTGGGTTCCATCTACTCTATTTTTGATTCACCCTTTGGCGATTTTTCACTGCCACCTTTGCCTTTCCATTTGGCTGGAGGCAGTGTGGGAATGATGTGTGGTGCTGAACATCACAATCGTTTATGAAGCACTAGAATCCTTGATTGAGATCTGAGGGCCAATGTCACTCATCACAATGTCTGAATGCTATAATGTCTGAGGAGTGCTTTCAGACACACTACAATTTTCTCTTGTAAGTCTCTGATATCACTAATCTGAGTAGTTGTTGATAATGATGAGATAAACAGTTCCTGTGACATTGTCAAATTGTTTATCACTTTGGATTGGATGGTGCCAATCTGTTCTGTGATGCTTTGCTTCTTTCCTGTAAAACCTTTGACTCAGTTCCTTGCAGCTAAAGCACTCCTTGCCCCACACTAGATAGTTTTCCTTTCCTTGCACATGGACCCTTGAAATACTTAAATCATTTACTGTGGCCTTAAACTTACTGCTGTCCCTTCTGCAATTATTTCATCCTTTCTTCCTGAGTTCTAATACTAAATACACACCACTCATAAATAAAATTAGTCAAAAATTCAGGAAGGATCTTCAAGAATTTCACCATTTTTCCAGTCTGTCTTTTCAGCAGCTCCGTGAGATGTAAGGTGTAATTAAGTTTGTAGTCTCCTTTTGCCAGCACTGATGATGGAATAGTCATTCTTTGTTCAGGTTTTCTGTTTAATTGAGATTGTGAAGGTTACATTTCTGTCTCAAATTGCCTCTCATCTGCCTTCATGACTCCAAAACAGAAAGCAACTGTTTCATGGAAATGCATTTCACTAAACAGAAATTCTGGAAAGACTCTTTTGCCTTTTGCAACGTTTACATTTGAGCACTGCAAGGATATCAGTAACACATGGAAAAGGAAGAAACAGCAAAATATCATGCATTGGTGACCTTTTTGCAGGTCACTGTTCAAACAAATCAATTCATCCAAGTAATCATGCCTTTTCTTGCTAACAAAAAACACCAATGAAATAAAAATGAACAAAACTAAATATCTCATTGTTCAGTAATGTAGCTCAGTTGATTCTTGTTCAATTCTGCCTGTTTCCTTTGTTTTTCCTAAAGCTTTGTTCTTGTCATATTTAGTTCTTTTGTTTAATCTTATCATCATATGGTTGGTGGTAGGGAGCGGAGAAAAGAGAAGGTTTGATCTGTTGTTTTGCTTTAATTGTTTTTCAGTTGGAACAAACATTGCTATTCCCTTTCAACAGACAGAGCTAATCAAAGTTGTGAATTATCAACCATTTCTGGGGGGATTCTTCAAAATCCTTAATAAAAAAAGCACTGCTAATGTCTTTCTTTCTGCTCAATCTATTACCCTGAAGAATGATTTTAAGTGCTCCAAGAAATGAGCAATTTTTTTTCTATTTGATATAACAATGAGAACTAAGATGCTTGCTTGATGAATAATGCCTGAGACTAATACTTAAAGGATCTGAAAGCTGTTTATTTACATCAGTATGATGGAAGGCTATTAAGAATGAGCAGTGAGTCAATGTCAGAACCCAAGGTGACCCCAGTTGGAAATATGTGTTTATTGAAAAACATTTAAATGTTGGCATGCAAGTCGGAGTAAAAAGCCACTCATTATATATTGAGAAAGTCACTGCATTCTTACTCGTGACAAACCTAGCAGTCACTAGAGTGGGGGAGATCCTCACTCCCTGATACCCCCCACCCAGAAGGAGGGGCAGTCACTAGCCAATACACCCAAAAGAAGCCATTCCATTAAATGCAGGGCAGGACAAAATGAGAACACAAAACTAGAACAGGACGTTGGGAACAATGTGTGCGATTCTGGTCTCCCTGCTATAGGAAGGATGTTGTGAAAATTGAAAGGGTTCAGAAAAATTTTATAAGGAAGTTGCCAGGGTTGGAGGGCTTGAGCTGTAGAGAGAAGCTAAATAAGCTGGGGCTGTTTCCATGGAGAATTGGAGGCTGAAGGGTGACCTTATAAAGCTTTATAAAATCATGAGGAGCGTGGATGGGGTAAATAGACAAGGTCTTTTCCTTGAAGTGCAGGACTCCAGAACTAGAGGGCATAGGTTTAGTGTGAGAGGGGAAAGATTTAAAAGGAATCTAAGGGGCAACTTTTTCACGCAGAAGTGGTGCGCGTATGGATTGAGCTGCCAGAGGAAGTGTGGAGACTGGTACAATTACAACATTTAAAAGGCATCTGGATGGTACATGAATAGGAAAGGTTTAAAGGAATATAGGCTGGGTGCTGGCAAATAGGACTAGATTAATTTAGGATATCTGGTCAACAAGGATGAGTTGGACTGAAGGAGTCTATTTCTATGCTGTACACCTTCATGACTCTATGAGTAGACAGTTTAGCCCTTTGAGCCTGCTCAGCCATTTAGTAAGATCATGTCTGATCTCATCACCGCCTCAGCTCTACTTTCCTGCCCACTCCCCCTCGCCCTTCAACTCATCACGGATTAAAGGTCTGTCTAGCTCCTTCTTAAATTTGCTCAATGTTTCAGCATCCACCACACTCTGGGATAATGAATTCCACAGAGCCACAACTCTTCGAGTGAAGTGTGGTCAGGTGACCTATGACTTCAGAGATTATTACAGAAATGTCATCATTTTTCATGATCATGGATAAAAACTCAAAAGTGCAGAATCCAAATTTAAACCGAGCCAGTCTCTGTAATTTATAAACTTCACATCTGGAACTGACAGTATTTATATAGCCAGGCCTTGGGCCATCAACTCCCCATGGAAATCAGACAGGCGTGGACCTGCTTGACCAGCTATTAATGGACTGATTGTTTCAGATTGCACCGTTTCCATCTCCAGTGAAGCTGCTTTGTCAGCAGAATATTACACAGACTTGTTGGCACTAGCTCAGTAGGAAACCAAAGGCACTATGTGATAAGGACAGCACTTAACTGTTGAATGTTCAAAACCATACTCTCAGAATATGAAAAGTAGTTATTTCAGTGGTACTTGTCTTCCTGCCCCCGTTTGATGTTATTATTAGACACAGGCCACAGAATCTTCCAGAAGGGCTTTAACATAAGGATGAAACGAGGAACCTGGAGCCCCAGATCTCTCTGCTTTTCCAGAGATCATCTTCGACTGGCGTCTGAGCTGCACAGCATCTCCAGCTCATTGTACATTGCAGTGAGCATCATCAGACTGACCAGACCCAGAATCTCAGTGAGACAGCCCGAGGACTAGAACCAGCTCTCAAGGAGAGGGGAAGCCCACATTGATGACTGCAGTTCCTGAAACATACCCAGCCCTCAAAGACCAAGGAACAGCCTGTCCCAGCCTTATTGAAAAGGTGTTACCTGTCTTTTCAGACAAACAGTTCAAATAAGCAGTAGAGACCTGTGGATAGGGTGTAGTGAATCCTCCAAAATACATGTCATAAATAGATAGCTAGTGTTGAATTGAAACTAGTTACTGAGAGATTTAAGGCTGCACACTGAAGAGTCCTGTGAAGAGACTGATAGACTTTTATAGAGTTTACTTAAAGTACAAGAGAGGAGTCTGATAAATATTGTTTTCCCTTGATAAAGAATTCAATAAAATTGTGTTGGACAATCCCCAAACTCTTGTCTCCCAAACCCCATTCCCATTCTTTGGCATCTTCAAATATGCGGCATAAGACCGTGAACCCATATGCAGCTATCCTGATGTCACCCATTATATTTGCAGGGCTGGTAACTTATGAATCCTTTCAATTTTCTTGAGTTGAGACATCTTCTGAAGAAGATGTAGTTCATGTCAACCCAGTGGCATTGTGAACCAATGGGCAAGCCTGCCCTGGATTTGGGAACCTTTTGTTATGTATGTTTATAAGGTATTGGCAACTTGATTTATCTAATAAGTTACTGCATGATAATTCAAGTATGTTTGTAATGCTGTGCTTCATGACAGTCATTGTACTTAAAAAATAAACTGTGATCAATTGCTTTATGACCTAATAACAGCTGTTAATAACAAAACTGAGTTTTGTTGAAGTAATTTTGAAATGAATGTTTAATATGGAGAGAGAAGTGGGCATATGGGTGCGGCAGATAGTGGGAAAGGAAGGCGATAGAGGGATGGAGATAGCGAGTGAGGGAATGATGGGGGAAAGGAATAAAGGATATGCTACTAACATTCACATATAGAACTGGGTGCTATACCAAGGAGTGGGGGCAGGCCTATCAAACTGCTTATCTCAACATATCTGTTCTCCATTTCCACCTTGGATTTGCCTTTGGAGGCAGCAACCCGGATTCCATTTGACACTCATCGCCCAACCACAAAACATAGCATGGCAGGTCATAGGTTTGTGACTTCTCGAAATCTCCTGATTCTAAAGGAAAAATGCAAAAACCCTAACTTGATATCTCAGTTTGATGACCTTTCAGTAGATTTGAAGAAAGGTAGACAGCTACTGAACCAATACAAACGGGGAGAGTATGGAATAACAAAGCGGGGAAGGGGGAGGATCTGTGATGGGGAGAGGTCACTGAGATTGACTACAAATTATTTCATCATATATGAGTCAAAGTGAGTGGTAAAGAGTAAGTATATACATGAAGGAGTATATGACTAGATAATATGTGTATTGACTGCATAGCTGCCATCTAAATTCACCATATAGTGATAAAGGAAAGAAAGTGGGCAGCACGGTAGCACAGTGGTTAGCACTGCTGCCTCACAGTGTCAGAGACATGGGTTCAATTCCTGCCTCAGGCGACTGACTGTGTGGAGTTTGCACGTTCTCCCCGTGTCTGCGTGGGTTTCCTCCGGGTGCTCCGGTTTCCTCCCACAGTCCAAAGATGTGCGGATTAGGTGAATTGGCCATGCTAAATTGCCCGTAGTGTTAGGTAAGGGGTAAATGTAGGGGTATGGGTGGGTTGCTCTTTGGCACGTCGGTGTGGACTTGTTGGGCCGAAGGGCCTGTTTCCACACTGTAAGTAATCTAATCTAATCTAAAAAAAAGTGATAAACCTAAACCAGCAAATAATAAAGGAAGAAGTTGAGAGCAAAGATGAACTAAAATGTTTTCCAATAAGGGCAGCTATATATTAATTTTGTGTACTTGTCAGATTTCAGATTTCCCAGTGATTGCAATATCGGGAGACTTCAATGCCTTACGTTTAGAGTAGTGTTGAACAACTGATAGTAGGTCATGGATTTAGAATTGTCCTCCCCGTTGTGCAGACCCCAGAAGTTGCTATGAGTTTTGATGGAGTATTGTCAGTATGCACCTATTATTTCACCATCACTAGCACTGTAAAATCCAGGTCTATGTGGTTACTTCTTGAAGGGGCTCTTAAACCAACAAGCTTCTAATTCAGAGGCAAGAATGTTGCCAGTGGCGCAAACTGATGTAAGTTTTATGCTATATTCATAATTTAGATTGGGATGGTGTGGCTATGATTAGAAAGAGTAGAGGTAGATATGGGTGTGGTTTTAATGTAAAACCAGTAGGAACTTTCAGCATTGATTCCATATTTTTTTAAAAATCACCTCATTAACAGGATACACCAATCAGAATTTTGTTCCCTTATTGTGTATGATATCTATAATTAGCATAGAATGCTCTTTGGTATCATTAGTGTACTATTTGTTCAGAGAATGCTCATGCCATTCATCATATTCCTGCGCCGTCATTTCATTTCATGGTCAACAAGTTATGAAGCTTTTACTTGTATTCTACTGAATGCCTTTTGGGAGCTTAAGAAAGTTTTGAAGTTTAGATGATCAGGAAAAGCCTGGATGGATAGTGTACACTATGAATCAATGACATGTCTCCCCCTGTCTGCTTCAAGAATTGCCATACAAGGTATAAAATTACTGACAAACTAGCTTAGATTTTTCAACTGCAATTGCATCTCTACATTTGGAAGTGTTCAATAATAATTGGGGTAATTGTTAAAGATTTCTTCTTTTCTCAACTGGGGAATAACTATTGCATTTGGTAGGAAGTGATAATGGCTGGACCTCTTCACTGTATTGTTATGTGTCAAATTGATCCCAGCTTTCACTCCATTTCTTTCAAGGAGCATTAAGCGAACTTCAATAACCGAAACATAATTGGTCATAGTGCACAGCTAGAAGGATTGTCATCAAAAATGCATTAGGGAGGCAGACTGTCCTTGCCAGAAAATTTACTTCAGATAATGTACATGTTCACTGTGTGTCCTGAAGAAGGCCTTTGCCCAAAGCAAATTCAACAGCTTTTATCAAGCTCTTCAAAGTTCTGTTACTTCTACAAAAGCAAAACAGTTATTGCTTTAGCTTTTTCAGTTTGAGTTGGCTGAAGGTTCATTCACAAACCCCACAAGGTTCTGTAAAATGGAAGTGTGAAAATAAGAAGCTTTATTTTCATCATTTCCTAGCAAGTTGGAGAAAGGGACATGAAGGGTTGAGTTGGTGGGGAGGGTGTCCCCTAGGTTTCTGAGGTGAACTGCTGACCCACACTACCATGTGTGACTGATATGCCTTGCACCCATATCTGATTCACAAATATGAAATTGAAATGAAAGAATCTGCCATCACGCCTCAAGAAGGTGGAGTAAGTGGTTTTGTGTAACAAGGCCTGTTGACTATCGCTGAACAACGTGAGGCCCTTGAAGGTACAATTGCATTCATTGGACACAAACATGGTACATACAGTGAAATCATCTGTCATCATAGAAACATGCATGTGAAACACATCTAAGAGCTACTATGTGGGATATAAATTCTGACCACAAGCAATCATGACCATGCCATTGTCATTGGCCATTCCAAATTGATCATAGTGAAGCAAAAATTATTACAGGTGTATTCAAAATTTTGGCCTGCTTTCTACAATTTAAAAAAAATCCGAAGTCACATAGGCCCACAAGGGCATGTTGATGCCCTTGTCCTCAGGCTGATATTTTCCAACATGTTCTTATGAACAATGCTACTTTTCTTTGGTGATATGGTGAGGTGGGGGTTGGACAAGGTTTCAGTTTTCCACACTGTAAGCAATCTAATCTAATCTAATCTAATCTAATCTAATCTAATCCAATCCTACTATAGTTTTGTATTTCTGAAGGACAGATCATACTACATTCAGCAAAAGAATGTCTTCTTTTGTCAAAATATCCATGTTGAGGTATTCCATGTCCTTCACATCCCACAATATCTGAGGACTGTGCCAATCTGTAATTTGTGTGTAATGTGAATGATGACTACATATATTGCTAATGACCTGTTTTATATCTGGTATTCCCCATCAAGAATCATTGGATCTCTGACAAACAGTGGGGGGTCATTGTCACTGTGACACAGTGCGATAAATGTGCAGAGAAATTGAGGAGGAATAGTTGTTTCAGCAGGCCCAGAACCTGGCCAAGCCCTTAGGCTGCCAGACAGCCTCCATTTCAACTGCTCATTCAATATCTTTTTAAGGGTTGTGAGGTTTCCCATATCTAGTATCTTCCCAGGTGTGAGTTCCAGATTCCCACCACTCTGGGTGAAAATTTTTCTTCTCAAATTCCTCCCTAAAGCTCCTCAAAATTCTTTCACTTCATATCGAGCCTCCAGTAAAGGAAATAGCTGTTTTCTACCCATCCTGCCCATGCCCCTCATAATCTTATACACCTCAATCAGGTCCCCTTCCCAACCTTATAACCTCTAAAGAAAACATTGCATGTGTATCCAATCTCTATCCACAGCTGAAACAGTCCAACCCAAGCAACGTCCTGATGAATCTCTTTTGCAACCCCTCTGGTGCAAACACATCCTTCCTATAGCATGGTGACCAGGACTGCAGTTGTGGTCTGACCAAAGTCTTATGCAGCTCCAGTATAACTTCCCTGCTCTTATAATCTATGCTATTACTGTTAAAAACAAGTGACCCATATGCCACCATGATGACTCAGCTAATCTGTCCTGCCACTTTTGGGAATCTGCGAATAAACAGTCCAAAATCCCTCAGTCACCTTTGAAATTGCCAGTGTCCTGCAATTCATCTAGTCAATGATCATTTTTTTATTTCTTTTGCATGAAACAGAAGTATATTTGCAGAAAAATTATGAAATAATGGTTTATGGGAGCAACACAACATTAACAGGAGGAATTTACAGTAACAGTACATGAACATTAATAATAACGTTAATGTTAATGGCCTACTCTGGTATATAATCAGATCAGATCCAGTCTTTACTACCAACTCCCCTTTGTTATCTTTGTTCAATGTCCCTCAATATCTATTCATCCTGAAGGTAAAACTTGTCTCAATTGTTTTATCTTTAGCAAATTAACCTGCTAGCCAAATTATACTTAACCTGGTAAGATGTCTTCGAGCGTCAGAGATTTGTGAACAAGCACCCCAGGGTCCCTATAATCTTCTGAGCTTTCTGGGGAAGATAATGGAGATCCTGTAGATGTAGTATATCTAGACTTCCAGCAGGCATTTGATAAACAAGTTTAATATACAAGCTGAGATTATTTGTTATTGAGGTAATTTATTATCTTGGAGAGAGGATCAGCTAACCAATAGAAAGCTGTGATTTGGGATAAATTGGACTTCTGGTTCACAAGATTTAACAAATGAGAGGCTACAGGATTTGTTCCTCAGGCCCCAACTAATTATAATCTATATAATGACTTAGCTGCAAGGACAGGAAGTACCACAGCCAAATTTGCAGATGACACTAATATAGGTAGCAATGTAAATTGCAATGAAGAAATAGTACATTTACAAATGGATATGGATAGGTTAGGTAAATGGGCCAAACATTTGAAGATGGAGTTTAACTTGGACATGTGTGAGGTCATCTACTTTGGCTAGAGGAATAGTAAGACAATTTATTTTCTAAATGGAGAGAAACATCAGAGTGTTCCAGTCTAGAGGGATCTTGGTGTCCTCCTGCGTGAATTGTGGAACACTAATATGCAGGTATAACAGATAACAAAGAAGACAAGTGGAATTTTGGCATCTATCCCTTAAAGAATAGAGTTTGAAAGGAGGGAAGGGTTGCTGCAACTGCACAAGGTATAAATGAGACGCCATCTGGAATATTACATATAATTTGGTCACCTTATTTAAGGAAGGATGTAGTTACATTGGAGACAGTTCAGAGGAAGTTCACCAGATTGATTCCAGAAATGAGAGGATTTTCTTATGAAGAGAGGTTGAGCATTTAGGCCTGTATTCTCTGGAGTTCCAAAGAATGAGTGGAGATCTAATTGTGCAATGGATGCTAAAGACAATTAACAAAGTAAGCATTGACAGGATCACTCTTCATGTGGGGCAATCTCAAATAAGATGTCATAGTTTTACGATAAGTGGTAACAGATTTAAAACAGAGATGGGGAGAAATTACACCTCTGCAAGAATTGGGAATCTGTGGAATTCACTACCCCAGAGTGTGGTGGATGCTGGGAAATTGAGTAAATTTAAGAAGGAGACAGACAGATTTTTAATCCGTGATGAGTTGAAGGGCGAGGGGGAATGGGTAGGAAAGTAGAGCTGAGGCTGTGATGAGATCAGACATGATCTTACTAAATGGCTGAGTAGTCTCAAAGGGCTAAATTGTCTACTCATAGAGTCATAGAGGTGTACAGCATAGAAATAGACCCTTCAATCCAACTCATCCTTGTTGACCAGATATCCTAAATTAATCTAGTCCCTTTTGCTAGCACCCAGCCCATATCCCTTTAAACCCTTCCTATTCATGTACCCATCCAGATACCTTTTATATGTTATAATTGTAACAGCCTCCACACTTCCTCTGACAACTCAATGCATATATGCACCACTTCTGCATCCTTCGATCCCTTTTAAATCTTTCTCTTCTCACACTAAACCTATGCCCTCTAGTTCTGGAGTTCCCCACCTCAGGGAAAAGACCTTGTCTATTTACGCTATCCACCCTCCTCATGAATTTATAAAGCTCTATAAGAGACAAGATTACTAACAGTGTGGAAACAGGCCCTTTGGCCCAACAAGCCCACACTGACCCACTGAAGCGTAACCCACCCAGATCCATTCCCCTACACTTAACACTACAGGTAATTTAGCCTGGCCAATTCTCCTAACCTCTTCATAAGAAAATCCCCTCAATTCTGGAATCAATCTGGTGAACTTCCTCTAAACTGCCTCCAATGTAACTACATCCTTCCTTAAATAAGGTGACCAAATTATATGTAATATTCCAGATAGCATCTCGTTTATACCTTGTACAGTTGCAGCAATCCTTCTCTCCTTCCATACTCTATTCTTTAAGGGATAGATGCTAACATTTTAGGAGGAAACTGGAGCACCCGGAGGAAACCCATGCAGACACGGGGAGAATGTGCAAACTCCACACAGAGAGTCGCCTGAGTCAGGAATTGAACCCGTGCCACCCACACGGTCACCCTTCAGCCTCCAATTCTCCATGGAAACAAGCTTATTCAGCCTCTCTCTATAGCTCAAACCCTCCGACCCTGGCAACTTCCTTATAAATCTTTTCTGAACCCTTTCAAGTTTCACAACATCCTTCCTATAGCATGGAGACCAGAATCGCATACATTATTCCCAAGTCCTGTTCTAGTTTTATGTTTTGATTTTGTCCTGCCCTGCATTTAATGGAATGTATTGGGTTGAAGGGTAATGGTCCTGTCTTTCATTGAGTACTCCATTGTGTGTTTGCTTTTTCCAAGGTGCATCACCTCAGATAGATCAGGTTGAAATTCCACTCGTCCCTAATCTACCCAATTTACCATTCCATCTATATCTTCCTGTAACCTAATACCTTGTTCCACACTGGCCAACCTTTGTGTCATTCACAAACTTAGTTAACGTAATACCCCCTCCTCCCCCAACCCCCGCACCATCACATCACCACCACCACCACCATCACCCACATACACATGCTTTCTTCTGGATTATATGAGCAATGAACCACGTGGTATGCCATTGGTCACTGGGCTCTAGTCACACAAACGGTATTCTGTCATCGATGTCCATCTTCTACTGCTAAGCCAATTGGTCATATAATTCCAAGAGAGGTTTATGGATGATTTGGATGGAAACATGCAGATTGTGATATACCTATGCAATTTGGGGTCCTTGTTTCTCTGGTTGTAAAGAGGTCTCGTGTTTAAAGGGTACTGTCAAAGCAGCCTTGATGAGTTGTTGAAGGTGGTGGATGGGGTGCCTATTGATTGGACTGCTTTTTCCTGGCTGCTGTTGAGTTTTTTGAGTAGTGTTGGAATACACACTCAGCTAGGCAAGTGGAGAATATTCATCAGAATCCTGATTGTCCAACATAAACGTATTCATGAAGAAGATGTTTACGCTTTTGAAATGTCAGCACTTTGTCAGGATACTGCAGAAGAGAAAGAAAATAATCTTAAGGAACTTTAGAACGTTTACATGGTGGCAAACTTGACAGGAACCGTTAATATGGAATATGTAGATAAAAATCTCTGTGCAGACACTGAAACAAAAACAGAAATTGTTGGAGAAAACATCATCAGAGAGTTAACGTTTCCAATGGGTATATCAGAGTTATGCACGATGACACTATGAAATTCCCATCAAAACAGATTCAGAGAGAATTAAAGATCTGACACAATGCTTCACCACCACCTGGAATGCTTTGAAAGCATCCATTTAAATCAGAGCATGCAGAAGGTTCCACTAATGTCAAGTAAATAATTCCCCAGTGAAAGTTTATTGTATACCTTGTCTAACTTATTCTAATTATTAAACAGACTCGCAATTACACTTCTCCCAGACTCCTTACACCCCACACATACTGACCTACCACCTCCATCCCCCCAGGACCCAAAACTCCCCACCTTAGGATGACACTCCACTCTCTCTCTTCCCCAAATCTCCCCAAACTCTTGCTAATTTAGCATGGCCAATCCACCTAGCCTGCATATCTTTGGAATGTGGGAGGAAACCGGAACAAGAGGAAACCCACGCAGACACAGGGAGAATGTATAAACTCCACACATAGAGCATAGAACATTAAAACACAATGTGCACCATCATGTGAAACCAATCTGCAGCCTACCTAACCTACACTATTCCGTTATAATCCATATGTTTATCCAATGACCATTTAAATGCCCTTAAAGTTGGCGAGTCTACTACTGTTTCAGGCAAGGCAATCCACGCCCTTACTACTGAGTAAAGAAGCTACCACTGACCTCAGTCCTATATCTACCGCTTCTCAATTTGAAGCTATGTCTACAGGTGCTAGCCATTATCATCAGAGGAAAAAGGCTCTCACTGTCAACCCGGTCTAACCCTCTGATTATCTTGCATGTTTCTATTAAGTCACCTCTCAATCTTCTTCTCTCTAAAGAATACAGTCTCAAGTCCCTCAGCTTTTCCGCATGAGACCTTCCCTCTCTACCAGGCAACATCCTGGTAAAACTCCTTCGCACTCTCTCCAATGCTTCTACATCCTTCCTATAAAGCAGTGACCAGAACTGTACACAATATTCCATGTTCGGTTGCACCAGAGTTTTGTACAGCTGCACCATGATCTCATGACTGTGAAACTCAATCCCTCTACCAATAAAAGCTAACACACAGTATGCCTTCTTAACAACCCTATTAACCTGGGTGGCAACATTCGGGGATCTTATGTACATGGACACCGAGATTTCTCTGCTCATCCACACTACTAAGAAGCTTACCATGAGCCCAATACTTTTTATTCCTGTTACTCTTTCCAAAGTGAATCAACTCACACTTTTCTACATTAAACTTCATTTGCCACTTCTCAGCCCAGGTTTGCAGCTTATCTATGTCCATCTGTGACCTGCAACATCCTTCTGCACTATCTACAATTCCACTGACTTTAGTGTCCTCCGCAAATTGACTAACTAATTCTTCTGTGCCCTCATCCACCTCATTTATAAAAATGACAAACAGCAGTGGCCCCAAAGCAGATCCTTGCAGTATGCACCACTAGTGCCTTAACTCCAAGATGAACACTTGCAATCATGCAACACCCTCAGTCTTCTTATAACTGGCCAATTTCTGATGCAAACTGCTAGACCACCCTCAATCCCATGCCTCTTTATTTTCTACAATAACCTACTGTGAGGAACCTTCTCAAACATTTTACTGAAACCCATATACATCACATCAACCACTTTACCCTCATCCACCTGTTTGGTTGCCTTCTCAAAGAGCTCAATAAGGTTTGTGAGGTATAACCTACCCTTCACAAAACTGTGTTGACGGTCCCTAATCAAATTATTCCTTTCTCGATGATTATAAATCCTATCTCTTATAATCCTTTCCATTTTTTTACCCACAACCAAAGTAAGGCTCACAGGTATATAATTACCAGACGGTCACCCAAGACTGGACTCAACCCCTGATCCCTGGTACTGTAACACAGCAATGCTAACCACCGCGCTGCTAGGAGGAAGTGAGGACTGTAGATGCTGAAGATGAGAGTCGAGAGTGTGGTGCTGGAAAAGCACAGCCGGTCAGGCAGCATCTGAGGGCCAGGAGAATTGATTCTCCTGCTCCTTGGATGCTGCCTGACCTACTGTGATTTTCCAGCAGCATACTCTCGACACTAACCACTGTACTGACCAAAGATATCAATTGTTAAGAGATATAAAGCAAAGGAGTTATGTCACAGACCAGGCTGAGGGATGAAATGGTGAGTGGCTAATGGTGAAAAAAGGTTAAAGGGTCGAATGGCTTACTCCTGTTCCTATGTTCTTATTCCAGTGCAAGTCTTTGGAATAGAACTTAGGCATACAACCTGCTAACTCAATAGCAAGCCTGCCTGCAACTGAACAACGCGACCATTATCAAAGTACTTAAAACCTGAACACACCAAGATAAATGTCAATGCATTTAACAAAGGTTCCCACTGAGCTGCACAGGAGAAATCCTCCTTTTCTGAACTTTCTGAAGTAACAATGCCAGAACTACAACTCCATTTTGTTGTTGCAAATCTACAAATCGAGCAAAATGAAATAAGTCACAATTCAATTCTTTGCACACCAAGTACGATTCTCTTAAAATAACTGCCGCAAGAACAGCAGCATCAGTGTGAAACAAAATCCCTCTGTTCCTCTGGCACAGTGAGCTCCCCCCCTCCCCCCACCGGCCTGGAACTGGTTGGAGTGTAAGGACCTTGCACAGAAATTCCTCACAGCCAAGAGATTCAGTGGGAATAGCCTCACTGTGGGATATCGGATGTGTAATTCTGTTACACAGCATTTCCGCAGCTGGCGAATGCATTTATGGATATTTAGAGAACAGACAAAATTAGGTTAGCAGCACTCAAAATCCTTCACAAGTTCCGAAGTGGAGCTGAAAGCTTTGATGCCCTCTTTTTGAAGTATTAGAGCCAATTAAGATCTCTTTGCTGAACAATCATTTTAACTGGCTCTGATCCCTGCTGACCTTTTATGAAAGCCCTTCAGCCTTTGCTGCAATGAAACACAGATAGAGGATTGGACGCAGAGCAGAAACAGTGCATGAACATTGAGAATATTTAGTTGTGCTTCATTATCGAAAGCCAAGACCGAAGATGGAGCACCATTCACAGTGCTTGGCATCACATGCCCATGGGAGTACATCAATTCAGCGCCTGATTGCAAACACAAGCTCAGTCTATTGAAGCTAATAGCACAGCTCAGACATTTAATAGCGACTTAGCATGTAAGGAGGTTAGACTGACACAGAGGCTTGATGTCCAATCATCATGGGAATGAGACTAAATAATACTCAGAATAATCTCCCAAATTCGTGGCCCAGGCAAGGAATTTCATACACCACGAACGCAAATTTAATATTCACACATATGCTGTGTACAATCTTCAAAGCATTTGAATGAACATTAAGAAAATCGTGTGGAGTACCCACACTCATTTCCGGGCAGCATAGTGGCTCAGTGGTTAGCACTGCTGCTTCACAGTGCCAGGGACCCAGCTTTGATTCCAGCCTTGGGTGACTGTGTGGAATTTGCACATTCTCCCCATGTCTGCATGCTCTGGGTGCTCTGGTTTCCTCCCATAATCCAACGATGTGCAGGTCAGGTGAAATGGCCCATGGTGTTAGGTGCATTAGTCAGGGGTAAATATAGGGTCGAGGAATGGGACTGGATTACTCTTTGGAGAGTCGGACTTGTTGGGCTGAAGGGCCTGTTTCCATACTGTAGGAATCTCATCCTCATTTTCTGAAATGGAAGCAGACAATTGTGGAAATGCTCAGCATGTCAGACAGCATTACTTGTAAAAGAAACAGGGCTCCTCTTCCAGGTCAATCACCTTTTCAGTATATATTCTCAGTGGACAAGGGATGGGAATGCAAGGGCAGCAAATTACATCAAATATGCAAACACTGGAGAAAGCAGAAGTAGATTCTGTAATTATGATGGCAACCAGGAGAATAACTCAGATTTCCAGTTCCCCCAGAAATGAGGTGTCCTTCCTGTCATTCTTATGGAATTGGTAACTATATTAATACCTCTTGAAATAGTAGGGCAAACCTAACATTACTCCAACATTGTAGGAATGTTTTGTTTTCATATATGAGATGAAAAATAAACTGAAGCAGCCAATATTTGATACTTAACAAGACTCACAAGAAGAGAGAAAGAGAGAGATGATGAATAACATTTAACTCATTACCTGGAAAGTCAGATAACGAGTCCATGACTTGGATGCCATGTACCCACACACACAGTGTGCCTTGCATCATATCATTCTTTTCAAAGGAAGACAAATGTCTCGATAATTCAAAATTTAGAAAAACAATGTTTGCTTTGGGGATCCATGACAAACCTATGAACATAATCTCATGCAGGTATTATTACAACAAAAAGTTGTTTAATTGAGATGAAGTCTGGCCCTGCTGTCAAAATCCGCCTTTGGTTCTTGACTGCTGAGTACTTCCAGTTGTTACTTTTTGTTTGGAGACTGTGAACAAATTATAGGACCACCAGGGCAGCTGCATTTCATAAAATCCTACAATCTCAGGATGTTTGCTTGCAGCTGCTTTACCAGGTTGGCAGCAGTATGAAGCATACCAGTGTAACAAGCTTCAGTACATTCTCTTGCCATTTCTTATGAAGCTCATCTCATTAATTACCTACCCAGCCCGTGTGACGTCTCTCAGTCTAATTTCTGCCCCAGCTTAACTATCGTCCTTCCCAGAACAACCCGCCACTCAGCACATGTTTGCCGAATCGCCAAAATCTCTTGTCCCCATGCTGGAGTGCACTTGGACAAGCACTGGCATCCCAAAGGTGCCCAGTCAGATGGAGGTGTGCCCAGCAATAGGCTCCTCACCCTTTATGAGGTGGGAATCCTGGCTCTTGCAGGAGAATATTAGGAGCAGTACGGCGGAAAAGTCGACCACATCCCACCAAATAAGCTCCACTCACTTCAAAACACTGGCTGTGACACCATCTTGCTCTCTCTTTTACCTCGCAGTGTCCGCTAGCCCACTCTCGGCCTCTGAGGTAAAAAGCCCAGCTCTGCCAAATAACTACAACTCTTGAGGGCATGAGGACCAAGGCCTCACAGGAAGCATCAGCAAGATTGTGCCCTGAAAACCCCTCCAGCAGCCCCGTTACTGACACTTCGGTGAGTGGAGGTTGGATCTCTAGGCATAGAGCGAGCAGATATAGAATCTGGTGACAGCTCCCCAGCTGTACAAGGAAGAAATGCCCCATGTCTTGGCATTCCAAGGACTTCCAGAGACAAGAGACCTGCTTAGCTCAAGGCAGAAGGGGATCTGTGGTGTTGGCAATCAAAGACTTCAATCACAGAGTGGAGCAGCAGCGTGTTATGAACCAGGCCAGACCCTTCAAAACATTTCAAGAAGGTAGCCCAGACCCTAACTTTACTCATTATTTTAAGCAGGTGGAAAGCGGATATTCCAGGAAAGATGCAATTGGTCAAACCACATAATTATGAACAAAACAGAATTCATTTACAAGTTTAATGAATGAAACACAAGCAAAAGAGAACAGAATACAGAATAACTTAACCTATCCAAAAGCCCAACAAATTATCCAAACTTAATGATGCTGTTCCCAATATTTGCAACATTTCCCATAAACACCCCTTGGCACAAAAGGTAAAATCAAACACAGGGTTTTACAGGTGGGAAGTCAGATAGAGAGCAGCATGGACTTGCTTCTTTGGATCCAGCAGCTGCACTACTATCTGACTGTTTTCAGTGAACAGCCAGACCAAACCAAACCAGAGTGAAGCTGAGCTGGGAGAACAGGCCCTGCCTTTGCATTGTACAAGATTTTTTAAACTTAAAAGTCTTTTGCCTGAGGCATTGCCTGTTAACTATAATCAAATTGGCCCAGAAGCCTTCAAACTTAGAGTCTGTGTCTTTTATAACCTCTCTTTAAAAAAGGCAAGGACAACATAACCTTGTTAAATGAGTAGCATCATCACAGGTGGCAGCAGGAAGGTATGGGAGATGCAATGGCCAAACTTGTCTCGAGCCTGCAACAGTGAAGGGAATCAAGCCTCTATTGACAGGTTTGTGGCTATCAATTGAAACCAGGCCCAATTCATTTACTCTTAGGTATAGTTACTGAATTCAACAACTAATTCAACATGGTACTGGATCCTAACTCTGTAAAACTCAAACTGAAATTCCTTTCTTACTCTCTTCTGTTTATAATTAAGTTCAATAAAGGCCATTTACCGAGCCTGTCTACTGATAATGTCTAGATAGATTCCCATACAATGCCAATGTGTATGAGTTAAGGTACTGTCATTCACTTCCATTGCAATCTGTATTGTATAAGGTATGATTCATGTCTCATTCAGCTCCAAACTGATATTGCCACACAGCCTTTGGTCAGAGACAGTTGAGTTCTTTATGTACCCGAAGGGAGCAGAGGCACTGTATGTAACTGTAAAGAACCTTTGAACATTAATGTAAATTAAACCTATTACTATCTAAAACAAATGGCTTTTGTGGAAGAGAAGTGCCCCTTCTGTTAGATTTGCCAGTGATCTACTAATATCACTGCTAATTGGATCCACCTTGGAGAAATGAAGCAACTACCTAATCCAGAATACCATATGCTGATGGCAATAGTATCTGAAAATACAATAGTTTGTATCACATGTGCTGCCTTTTAATATCAAATTTGTCGTCTTCCAAGTCAAGTAAGAATGATGCTTGAATTTGTTGCTCAGATCCTTGAGTATAGATGTTGGGGCATATTGCTGAGGTTGTACAGGACATTGGTGAGGCCTCTTCTGGAGTATTGCATGCAGTTTTAGTCATTCTGTTATAGGAAAGATGCGATCAAGCTGGATAGGTTTCAGAAAGGAATTACTGGGATGTTGCCAGGAATGGAAAGCTTGAGTTATAAGGAGAGACTGGATAGCCTGGGACTTCTTCCACTAGAGTGTAGAATGTTGAGGGGTGACCTTACAGAGGTTTATAAAATCATGAGGGATATAGATAAGGTGAATGGCAGATTTGTTTTCCCTCAGGTGAAGGATTTCAAGATTAAGGGGCATATTTCTGAGGGTAGAGGAGAAAGATTTTTAAAAGTCACAGGAGGCAACTTCTTTACACAGAGAGTGGTTCATGTGTGGAATAAACTGCCAAAGGCAGGCACAATTACAATGTTTAAAAGTCATTTGGGTAAGTACATGGATAAGAAATATTTGGAGGGATATGGGCCAAGCGCAGTCAGGTGGGACTAATTTAGTTTGGGATTATGGTCGGCATGGACTGTTTGGACCAAAGGGTTTGTTTCTGTGCAGTATGACACTCTGACTATGACTCTACCTCGGACTCGTCCAAGAATAACCCAAGGTTATTACTAATTCAGATTATACCCTGCAGCATGATTCAATTGTTGCTAGCATGATTCTTCAACTAGAAGTGATTTGTTATGGTAAATATCTTCCAGTTAATGTGTAAATTCATCAGTGTTGACATCTGGCAGACACCAATCTTCACAGTGTATATACTGGAAGCACCTTGTCCACTTGTTCTGAAAACGTTGGAGACAAACACTTTTGGAGTCTTAACATTCATTCAAGCTCTTTATGCTCACTGTTTAGTAGCTTATGAACTATTGATTCTAGTACTCTTGGGATCCATTTCAGTGTAGGGGTTTCTTTTTAACTGATTGGCTATGGTATTCAAACCTTGTTTGCATAAAATGTGGAAAGGAGCTGTATAATGAAGATCTGAGTTAAGGAGTACTGAAGAAGTCTACATCACTGGTCCTGCAAGCAGCAAGCATGATTCCAAGTGGCTACTAAGGTCCACTAGAGACTGTCAAGACAAGCAGAGTGTCTGATCTACAAACAAGTCCAAGAAAGTGACTCTTTGTCCTCTATCCCTGCTTACGTGTAGTCTCTTGCAAAGACTGTCCTTTCACAGATGCAGCTGGGGCTGTTTCCTAACACTGTTGTTGCTGCTCTTATGTCTCCAACTGTCCCCTCCACCCTCAATCTCCAAAACAGTGTGAGAAGCTCACAAAATTCTTTGTTAACTTATTAGCTTCCTCTGCCACATACCTCCAATTCCATTAGCACTGAATGCACATCTTTCACTAGTCTTCTCTTCTAATACCCTCTACAAGTTCAGATTGCTTATGAGCTCCACCTCTTGCTCCCTAAATACTATTTTTTACAAATGTTTAATACTCAAATTGCCCTCCTTGTCCATATATTAGCCAATATTGTTTACAGTTGTCTCTTTTCAGGCTTGTCCTTCTCTCCTTTCTCATGCCTCCCCTCAAAAGATCCTTTCTCATTTCCAACTTCCCTTTCCCACCTCAAAGTCCTTGAACAGGTTAACACTTTCCACAATCTCTATCCATCTTACCCAGAAGCTCAGGCTTGAATCCCTCAAAATCATGTTAAATTCATTCAAAACTAATGTCAAGCAATGGCCATGGCTATCGTAGAATCATAGAATCCCTGCAGGAAACAGGCCTTTCAGCCCAACAAGTCCACACTGACCCTTCAAAGAGTAACCCACTCAGAGCCATTCCCCTACCTTATTAATCTACATTAATTCCTGACTAATTCACTTAACCTACACAGCCTGAACACAATGGGTAATTTAGCATGGCCAATTCACCTAACCTGCACATCTTTGGACTGTGGAAGGAAACCCATGTAGACACGGGGAGAATGTGCAAACTCCACATAGACTCACCCAAGGCTGGAACTGAACCCGGTTGCCTGACACTGTGAGGCAGCAGTGCTAACCACTGAGTTTAAATTCATCAGTATTGATATCTGACAGATGCCAGTCTTCACAGTATATCTACTGGGAGCAGCTTGCCCACTTCATCTGAAAACATTGGAGAGAAACAGTTTTGGAGTCTTAACAAAGTTCATTAAAGCCTCTTATGCTCAGTGTTTAGTCGTTAGTGAACTATTGATTCTTATAGACTGTGATCCATTTCAGTGTAGGGATTTCTTTTAAAATGATTAGCTATGATATCCAAAACTTTGTTCGTCAGCTTAAAATATAGAAAGGAGCTGTCAAGAGAAAATTTTACTGTTTCCCATTTTGATGTCCAATAGCATTACCATCACTGAATACGACATCATCACATTCTGAGGTGAGCATTTTGATCAAAGACATGTGTTTTATCTACATTTTTAATATAATTTATTTTAGTGTTTGTTTTAGTGCTTTATCTACATTTTAATATAATTCATTTTTGTGTTAGGATTTGAGCTTATAGCATGAATGCTATGGTTTGTGTGTCTGAATGAGCTTAATGATTAATTTGTCCTATTTCAGTAGCCATGAAAATTTCTTTTAGAACAAAGTACAAGAGAAACTGGAGGCCAATGGGAATTAATTTTCACCAGGAGGCTTCTTTCTGGAAATGAACAAAGTAGACAGTCATGTACTGGAGTTTCAGTTTGGAAGGGAGTTTTTTTTTTGTTTTTCTTTTATTTCAAGGAAATACTCATAGCTTTAAAACAAGCTCAGAGTTTCAGTTTTCCAGTTTTGCAGACATCTGAGTTGATGCTGGATGCATGAAACAGTTGATCCTAAAGAAAGGAGGTATTTCAGCACTGTTAAGAAATATGTTACTTCATTGTAAGGAGGTTAGTTTTATAATTCCAGATCACAGTATTTGGTTAAAATCCTGAAGGTATATTTGAAGCTGAGAAAATTTGGGCTTGGTTGTATAAAGACTCAGGAAAGAGATGATCAGACTCTTAAGACTGGGGACTTGGAGCAACAGTTAAGTTAAACCTTGTGAATAGCCTTACTGCATTTCTCTTTTGTTTATGATGCTCTGGACCATGGTGCTGTGCTAGGTTCACTCACCTTCTTTGCAGTCACCCGTCTACACTGGGAGCATGAACCTCATACTAAATGAACATGAGGCTTCGTCCAAGCTAAATTCTGGATCCTCATACATGTGCCACTTACAGTCAGAATCTTCCGTCCCTGATTGACAAAATTCTGATGTAAGTGAACTAAAGAGTGTGGCTGCTTTCTGAAACACAGTATCTGGGTACCTGTTCCCCTCCTTGATGTATTACAGTGTATATAGCTCAGACTCCAGCTAAGCAATTCTGAGCAAATGCTTCCCAACACTTGCTGCAGATGTGGTCACCAGCTCCTACATACTATGGCTGTAATTCATCATCTACCCAGTCATGTCTATTCTATTTAATTGATTAATTTTGGATGGTAAATATTTTAAAGCACTTTTTAAACTGTGCTCTTCAGCTGCAATAAGGTTTCCTGATTTAAACCACTTGGCCAAAGAAAAGACACATTGAAGAAACACTGACCAATCACCGAACTGTTTTCCTTTGTAGTCAGACTTTGGCAGGTGGAAACACTTTGAAGGGTGTAGTCACTGTACTGGGATCAACTAGGTAGATCTCATAGAACACCAGTTCCCTAATTGGGTCTGTTGATATGGTCCAATCAGGGAACCATGGCTGACAGATATAAACAGGAGTGTTCGTCCTGAAAGCTGTCACCCCGAGAGCCGGAGGGAGGGTAGGCTATCCTGTGAACCTGAAGGTTGGTAGGCTGTCCCAAAAGCCAGAGGGTGGGTAGGCCACCCTGATGCCAGTCACCCCGAGAGCCAGATGGTGGGCAGGCCGTTCTGAGCACTATCGTCTTGATAAAGAGTAATCGGGACGGGCTGTCCTAGAGGTGGCTGAAAGGTGTCAGAGCAGCCAAGAGCCAGAAGGTGCGTAGAGGCAGGTTGAGATCCGGAAGGCTTGTGGGCTACCCTACACGCTGTTGTCCCAGAGAAAGGGACAGACTGTCCTAGAGGTGGACGAAAGGTGTGCCAGGATAGCCCACTGGTCGGAGGCGCAACGGGGTGGGTGAGAGCCCAATGGTATGTAGGGACAGACCGAGAGCCAGAAGGTGGGTAGCCGTCCTCAGCGTTGTCACCCTGGGCAGATACCGGGGCGGGCTGCCCCAGAGGTGGTCAAAAGGTGTGTTAGGGCGGACTGAGAACTGGAAGGTAGGTAGGGGCGGGCTGCCTTATAGTGGTCGGAAGGTGGGAGGGGCGGGGGCTTGCTGGGTCTGTATTGACTGCATGTTTGTATGTAACAGTATTGTCTAATATACAAATGTCATTGTTGATGTCTGTTTATATTTTTTGTGTGAAACTGGGATTTGAGGTTTGACCTCATGTCCTTGTAAACTGTTTGAATGGTAGGGTTTGAGGCCTGGCTTTGCTGCTCCTCTCCCTTGTAAAATTGCTGTCTCTTGTATGCAGCTGTAAATGTAACTGTTGTAAACTGTTTTTTGTAATTTTGTTTAATAAAATATATAAACAGGAGTGTGAAAGGTTCAAGTCACTCTGAGAGCTGGCTCTGAGGGAACTGGAGCAGTGTCAAGGGCTTTCCACGTGTAAATAACAGGTGACTCTGGTGTTGGCAAGTCAGCCTTATTTCAGATGGGTTGTCTGTTATTGGTTTTTAAACTTCTTTCCCCAACTCTCCTTCCTACACAGGTCCTCCTTTTCTTTATAAAACTGTTGTCCCTGTTGTCTCACTTTGTTTGAGGAGCTGCTGATCTCCCTCCCTCTCCCACTCATGCAAAGTTGCAGTGTTCCCATTCCCTTGATTTTTTTTTTTGACTAGCTGTCTCAAGTGTCTCTCTCTCTCTCATACTGTTTAGTAATACTGGGTCCTTCTGTCTATTGCTATTTTAGGAACTGGTGACTATCTTCAGCTCATCCTCGCTCCTGCTGCAGACTTGAAAGTGTATCATCTTTTCTTCCTTGTGGCTGGGTCAAAGTCCTGGACTGCCTTACTAACAGAATTATGGGTGTTCCTATACCACATGGACTACAACACATGAAGTTATAGAGTTGTGCAGCATGCAAACTGAACCTTTGGTCCAACTCATCCATTCCGATCAGATATCTTAAATTAATCTAGTGCCATTTGCCTATATCCCTCTAAACCCTTTCTATTCATTTACCCTTCCAGATGCCTTTTAAATGTTGTAACTGTACCAGCCTCCACCACTTCATCTGGCAGCTCATTCCATACATGTACCACCGTCCATTTTAAATTTTTCTGTTCTCACCTTCTACCAATGCCCTTTAGTTTTGGACTCTCCTACCCTGGGGGGAAAAAAAATACCTTGGCTATTCACCCTATCGATACCCCTCATGATTTTATAAAGCTCTCTACGGTCACCCCTCAGCCTCCGATGCTCCAGAGAAAATAGCCCCAGCCTATTCAGTCTCTTCCTAATGCTCAAACCCCTCCAACCCGGGTAACATTCAAGAAGGCAGCTTAGCATTCTGAAGCACAATGAGGAACAGGCCATAAATGCTGGGCTTGACAGCAATGCCCGCGCCAATGAAACAATTTAAAATAGAAGTAAAGTCGGGTGCATGTGCAGAATTAAAATCCAGGCAGTAAAATTTAAAACCGTCAGGGCACTTACATTGAAATCATTGAGTTGTGCATTTTGAAATAATTGGCAGATAACACATTGTTTGAAATGTGTGTGTGTATTCTGAATGAAAAAGACATGCAGATGCTCACCACAGAATTGATATTGGTGATTCCAGCTGACTAGATATCCTAAAGCATTCTCTTTCCAATTTACTGTAATCAGTGAGCTTCCTCCTTGAGCTCACACATGGCACTTGTTTTCCCAAAAGCCAGAGACAGGTGGTTATCTGTGGCCAATTAAAAATTGATGCTTAACCAGAATTTAACAAGACCAATTACTGAACTGAAGATGACTGGGTTGTCTGTGCACATCTACATTTCCAAGGTCATCGAAAACTTCAACATGTTCCTAATGCAAAGGATATAAAGAAAGTGGAGCAGCTATGGAAGTGGTGGAACCTGAGGGATGTTGAATTTATTCAATAAATACTTATCATTTACGTTATTCATTCTGTTTGCATGGTGTCAACTTGCAAGTTAGAAATAAAGACATTTTACTGCAGAGTCAGCAACATAGCCACAAACCTTTGTGTAATAGAATTTAATATGTCCACCTGTGTCAAAAGCTTTAGATGTAATCAAATAATTGGTCCTATTAAAGTCTAATTCAATGTCAATTTATAATTCAGAGTTTCAATATTGTGGGAAAATAAGTATTGTGTTGTTAACTCAAGGAAGAAGCCAAGTGTTTGCACCAAGTTACAATGGAATATTTCAAGATGTCTTGTCAGGTGACATACTATATAATGTGAAATACATTTGCTGAATTATTTTTTATTTAACATGATGGTTACATTTCAACTCAAGAATTGAAGACATTCAGACCTACAGAGCTATTTGGCTGTGGTGGTACAGGATATTCCAGGAGATATGTTAGGAGTTACTCTCTACTGCAGTCAGTCAACAGAATCCATTTTGTTATGTGTGAAAGAGAGAGAGAGAGAGAGAGAGAGAAAAACAAGAGAGAGACAGAAACAGGGAAAGACTGTCTTACTTTTTCTTTCAAGAACTAAAACTTTTGGCCAGAAGTAATTTTCCCTCCAAAGTTTTTTGTTACCTTGGTGTGTGTTTATATGTTAAGGTATTTAGAAGACAAAATACTTATATGAAAAGGAGATACTGGAAATCTGAAACAGGCAGAGAGAATGTTGGAGGAACTCAGGAAGCCTGGCAGCATCTGTGGAGAAAGAAAGCAGACCAAATGTTTCAAGCCTAGTGTGACCCTGCGTGAGAACTGAGAAGAGCTGTTAAATGGTCATCTTTTGTAATTTTGACACAAAAAAGAACAGCAGTGAGGGAAACAGCTGGTGTGGACGCACAGTCTAAAAGATAAAGGGATTGTTAATTGTAGTGAAAGAAAAATAAATCTGTAAAGTAGGCATATCTTAAGGTGAGAAATGGAGAAAACAAGTCCACTTCACTGACAGCAAAATACACAAGGCAAATACAAGGCAAGATAATTTGTGGGGGTGAGGGGTGAGAATGCAGTTTCTGAGCTTCCTGAATTCAAAATTGACTCCTAGAGCTTGTGAAGTTCCCATGCAGAAAACGAGCTTTTGTTCCTCGAGCTTGTACTGAGCTTTGGTGGAGCGTTTGCTACAAGCCCAGACCAGAAACGAGAAGATTAGAGCCAGATGCCTTGAAATGGCAACAGGGAGCTCAGGCTCATTCCTACAGACCAAACGGTGTTGTTCCACAAAGAGATCACCCAGTCTGTGTTTGATCTTACCAGTGCAAACGAGAGGGCATTGTGAGTACTGAATTCGGTAGACTAGATTGAAACAAGTAAAATATTCCTTCACCTGGAAGGTATGTTTGTGTCCTTGGACAGTAAGGAAAGACTAGGCAAGTGTTATGCCATCTGAGATTGCATAAGAAGGTGCCATAGGGAATTTGAGAGTGTGGACCAGTGGACCAGGTGTCATGGAGGGAACATCCCCTGCAGAATTCTAACAGTGGTTGGCAGAGGAAGAATGTGTTGAATTGTGACAGAAATGACAGAGAATGATCCTTTGAAAGCTGAGACTAATTGGACAGAAAGTCAGCACTGGAGAACCCTGTTGTTTATCTGGGAAGGACAAGAAGGAGTGAGAGTAAAACAGCAGGAGATAGTTTGAGCATAGCTGAAGGCCCTGTCAACCACAGCGGGTGGAAAATGGAGGTTTCTTCAATTAAGGAAAAAGGTCATGTCAGAGATACCCTCTACAAGATGGCATCACAAGAATAAATGCAATGGAGATGGAGAAACTGGAAGAATTGAATGGAATTTTTGCAGGTAGTAGGGTGTAATGATGTGTAGGAAAGGTATCTGCAGGAGTCAGTCAGCTTGTAATCGGCATTGATAGAGTATCTATCACAACAATAGAAACAGTAAAGTCAAGGAAGGGGAGTGAAGAGCCAGAGATGGGTCAGGTTAAGGTGAGAGAAGGATGGAATTTGGAAAGAAAATTGATGAGAAAGAGTTGTGGGTGAGAGTCCGAGCTGGGCAGGAACAAGGAATGTTCCACATACCTCATACAGAGACAGGCATGACTGGGACCCATGGGAGAGGTTGTTAAGAGTGTAACCAGGTTAACCAGGCCAAAGAGTAGTGCTTGGAAATATTTATTCTTTAATATCACAAAACTGTCTGTTCATCAGCTTTACATCTTTGCTGAACAAACCCTGTTTACACAATAATTTTATTGCTTATTAAAGAAAATTAGTTGGTGGCAGTCAGCAGTCAGACCATTTGGAAACAAAATTGATGATAAAGAGTTGTGGGTGAGAGTCAGCCATGGTCAGCTCAGGAGACCCATTGGAGAGAGCCTGTGATGTTTGTCTTTTTAACTGTTATTTTTCTGGCCTATGATTATTCTGTATATAGCTGCATTATAACTTTTTCTTTATGTTTTCATTCTTTAACTAAGGATTGTACCTAAGTACTCTGTACCTAAGATGGCACTGCAAGTGGTAACCTATAAAATATTTACTGTACTCATTTGAGTATGTGTAACAATAAAGCTAATTCAATTCAATTTTGTTTTGTTTTCTATACATAATTATAGACAGCATTTATAATTGACCATATCAGTAACTAGGGAAAGCATTTAAATTTATAAAATCACAAAATTATTATGATGCAGAAGTCGACCCATCTTGTCTGCACTGATTCTATTGCCTAATGCCAATCTCCAGGCTTTTTCCCATATCCCTGCACAAGATCTGTATCCAAATTGTCATCCATTGTTCTCTTGAATCCTCATCTGCTTCCATCACATTTCCAGGCAGTTCATTTCATACCTTAACTACTCATTTTGTGGAAAAGATCAACATCACCCTTGCTTGTTTGCACAGTCTTTTATACCTGGGTCCTTTTGTTCTTTATTGTTTTATAAGCAGGAGCAATTTCTCTCTGTCCAGCCCACTCATGATTTTGAAAACCATTGATGAAATCTCCTCTCAACTTCCTTCTCTGCAATCTCAACTTCTTAAATCTATCATCATCTTATAGTTCTCATACCCTGGTAACATTTTTGGACATTATTTCTGCAGTCTCTCCAATGCATTTGCATCTTTCCTTTAATCCTGAATTTACAACAGTCCATAATATTCCAGCTGAGGTTTAACAAGTATCTTGTAAAAGTTTAATGTCACTTCCTTGCTCTTGTATCCATGCCCCTGTTCATAACATTGTACATTTTATTCACCGCTCTCTCCAGCTTCCCTGCCACCTTTAATGGCCAGATCCCTGTGCTTCCTGAAAACTCTACCACCTATTTTAGATTGTCTTTCAATGTTCCTCCAACCAAAGTGCATCATCTCACACTTCTCTGCATTGAACCTCATTTGCCACACAAACTTGTCAATGTCCTTTTGGATTTCCACACATTCACCTTCACAGTTACAATCTTTTCAGGTTTATTGTCACCTATAAACTTCGAAATTGGCGCAACAAGATCTAGACCATCATGATGTATCAGGAAAAACAATGGTCCCAATACAAACCCTTGGGGAACTACATTTACGAATCCTCCTCCAGACCAAAGAATATTCACTGACCATTATTCTTGATTTCCCATCACTCAGACAATTGTGTATTCATGGTGTTACTGAAGTTTTTATACTATCAGCTATAGCTTTCCTCACAAGTCTGTTGTATACCACTGTATCAAATGCTTTTTGGAAATCCATGTACACTACATAAATAACATTAACCTCATTGAGCCTTTCTGTTACCTCTTCCAAAATGTTCAGCAAGCTAGTAAAGTGTGTTAGCAATCTGTGCTGACTTTTCCTCAAAAAAACTCACCTTTTTCCACGTAATAACAAATTCTATCCCAAATAATTGCTTCCAGAAGGTTCCCCACCACCACCGATGAATTGACTGCTCTGTTAATGCTGGAATTATCCTTACAAACTTTCTTGTTTCAGGCCATAATATTTACCACTCTCCAGTCTTCTAGCACTTCCACTGAATCCAGGAAAGACTGAAAGATGACAGCTAGCGTCCCCACAATTTCTACACACACTTCCTTCAAAATTCTTGGATGCATCTCAAGTTGATAAGTGCCCTGTGCACTCTTCCAATCTCAGTCAGAACTATTGGCCACAACTGCTTTGAAGTATATGTGAATTTTCAGTTTTGTTCTGAAGGTTAAGTTGTGCTAGCTTTGTGGAGAGGCCCATCCAAAGGCTTAGCTGATAAAAATCCAAGAGTGAAACGGGGAAGCAAAATCTTTGCATGTATTCTTATGAATGGTTGGTGTATATTTAATGGGAGAAGCACAGCAAAGCTGGAGAAACAATCTTCTTTTTACTGTAGAAAAATAGCATAACATTTGGAAAAGAAATCATTGGCAATTTCAAAGTCAGAAGTCACACAACACCAAGTTATAGGTTAACTGGTTTATTTAAAATTACAAGCTTTCTAACCTGCTCCTTTAACAGATGAACGCAATGCCAGCATTTGTTCCCCACCCTGACTGCCCTTGAATTCTCTGGCTTGGCATTTAAGAATCAACCAAATTGCAGGGGGTCTGGAGTGACATGTTGGCCAGGCCAGGTGTGAACAGCAGATTTCCTTCTCAAACGGGCATTAATGAAAGAGATGGATTTATAGCAATAATTAATGGTCGTCATTACTGACCCTGCCAGACTAGAGATTCAAATATCATGAACCGAACATAGATTCCAGTCACTATCTTGGTGAGATTTGAATTCACCTCCAGAGCAGTAACATAACCCAGTTGATTTTCTCGTCTGGAACCATTACTCCTGTATTATCATTATTCTTTAATTTAGTCATGGCAAAAGGAACCAGGAACAAGGTAGGTAAGCACTAACACAGTTTAGAAATCAGGTTTTGCTCTGTGTGGCTCATTGACTTTTGGGGCAAGTTGTTCACTAATGCAAAGGAAATAAGTTCACTATGAGCTTTCAAAACAAAGCTGAGCGAGTTTCATGATAAGGTTTATATCACTGTGTACAATTGGATGAATGATCTATTGGGCAGTTTATCTGACATTAAGTGGTGAAAAGAGACCCAGTGTAATTCTTTATTCTTTGCATGCTTGAAGCTGTTTTTCTATGTACTATTCTATGAGCTTCAGTTGGTACGAGCCCACAATAAAATAGATCTGCTGCCCCTCATTAATCTGAGAAAGGGGCCTAAGATCTGTTCAAGTTAAACACTTTAGCGTGTCTGGATATTGTGCAAAGCCAATGTTTTAAAGATATATCAAGTCTCCTGGGGGCAGAGCCAATGAAGTTGATCATATTTGATATCACATAGAGCAATTTTCCTTTCTAACAATTAAAACTAAAATACTTGCAAATGCATAGATGTATCATAAAGGGTTCAGTGAAGAGTGCCAGATGATTTTGGCCTGAAGGACTATCTATGAAGAAAGAAAAAGCATGTAAGTGTATTTTTCATGAAAAAATTAAGACCTGGGAGAAAGACTTTCAAACTAACAAGATACGGTTGAGTTAAGTCAGATTTTTAATTTAAGCAAGGAGCATTGGACTAGAGGGCAAATGTAAAAAATCCACAAGCCTTTAGCAATGGTAGTTAAAAAATAATTACTTTCTTCCCCCAAATTCCCAGAGATAGTAATGGATTTTAGGTCAAATGATGCATTTAAAACTGAACTGGTTTGATATATTCAGAAAGAGAATTGGATGTCCTAGATATTCTCATACTGCTGGGATATGCTTTTTTTTTATCAGAAAGTTGAGGAGAAGGAATGAAATTCATGAGATGAACAGAAAGATGCATGTTTTATGGAAAGGCATAATTACACATGGTATCTGGACTGACATTGAATTTGTTTACATTAAAATCATTGATTAATACATGACATTTAGTAAGCAAAATCTGGTGACAAATGTCCTCCACACCTCAGGAAACAAAAAGTCCTCTGTCACAGAGACTAGATAATGCTTTTTCTTAGACAATCAAGTCTTAGAAAGAACACCAATGAGATTTTCCTAATACTAACAAGAGAACATGAGCATTTGCAAGTTTGTAAAGCTAACCATTTTCCTACTGCTTCTCAAGAAACTGTGAGTCCACCTCCAATGTCTAGCATTGGATAATCCATTCAATCCACCTTTGAGATGAGCTGACAGGATGTACTGAAATACTGTAGCACCTCTGTACAGGTGGGTACACAGATTTGTTTCATGTCCCTACTCGATTGGCAAGTCCTTTACTAAATCTAGAAATCCCATTATTGACAGACACCAGGTAGGTCCTACCAGCTACTTACTGTTGCCATAGTGAAGGTTTGTGGAATCCACAAAGACATGAGATCTCATCAAGAGCAACTTGCTATCATTTTAACACTGCTACAATGGAAACTTTATGCAGATCTTCCAAGTTGTAATCAAGTTGTTCTCCATGTCAAATGTAAACCATTATTGCTAAGGGCAAGGAAAAGCTTCTTGGAACTGATATATGTTCATAATTCTGCTGCTTGGATCAAGAGATCATTGGGAATCAAGAGGAAACAGAAGTGACAGATAACACCAAGGCACCCAGTTGATGTTCCTGTTAGAAGCAACTCTGTGTTAGCATGTGGTCTTGGTGGTGTTGTAGGAGGTAGCATTTCAAAACACATTGAACATATGCCAACCATGTGTCATGAATGCAAGAATGTTTGAATTGGATAGTTTATTTTCTCTATTCTGTGTTTTTTTTTAAGATGTCCCATACCACATGAATTACGACACTTCAAAAATTAGGTTTGTTTGATGAAATGTTTGGAAAGGTGTTGCAGCATCTTCCAATAATATCTTTGTTTTGTTGACTACAGATGTCCACCCAGATGACTACCAACATTTTCCACTTCTTATTTCTAATTTGTATTCTTACTGTCAAGGTTTCCTGCCATGACATTTCTGGATGAGGATTTGGCTCATGTTTCTCCCCAATCTTGTAACATTGCTATCAGATGAAATATTTTGATAAGGATTAATTCCAAAATTAGTCCCTTTTAATGATGTTATATCAGACACTATTGAAAATGACTGTCAATCATTTTAATTGTTTTCAGCTCTTGTTGTGTGATAGCATTAGTAATGTAATGGACACAGGATCAGGGAATCAAACTCTTGGTATTCTAATTTATTTCCTGTACACAAAGAGCAGGAGAAATTTGATGTGGCCAATTACTACTCCATCAGTCTACTCTTGATAATTGGTAAAGCGATGGAAGGTGTCAACAATCATGCTATCAAGCAGCATTTTCTTAGTGCTAACTTGCTCTCTCGAAAGCAAGTTGGGCTCTGTCAGGGCCACTCAGCTCCTGACCTCATTACAGCCCTAGCTAAAAGAATGAAATAAGAGATGAGTTGAGTATGACTGGCCTTGAAATCAAGGCTGTATATAAGCAAATATGACACCAAAGAGCCCTAACAAAACAGGAGTCAATGGAAATCGGGGTAGTCTCTCCCCAGGTTGCAGGTGTAACTGCTACAAAGTAAAATAGTTGTGTTTTTTGAAGGTCAGTCACCTCAGCTAGTGACCAAGAGTTCCTCATAGGCTGGTGACCCATTATTATCCCCCAGCATGAACACTTTTTTTTATTATTAGCTATGTAAGCTTTCCCACGCTTCTTTAGTGTGTCCATACTTTAAAAGTTAATAGACCCTATTGTCCTTCTGAGATAGTATTGATCTTCTCCTTCAGTATCTGTTCGGGAGTCGCTCAGGTTTTTGCTTCCAGCACAATTTAACAGTTTCGTCCAAATTTCAATTTTCTGCCAACTGCAAGAAATCTGACAAAAAGATTCATCAGTAAATTCAACAACAATTCTTCTCCATATGAATTCTGATTTCAAAGCTCCTTATTTCTATTGATCTGTGGAGATCATTAATTAAATCCTGGAAATTGTTAAATCTTATTCATTCAATAATTTTATTTGTTCCTAACATGATGTACCAATCCAAAGCTTTGAGGAAATCTTCAAAGTTGCCCGAACTCTCTTTGGTGTTTTGTTTGTTAAAATGAGAAGACAATGGAGTAGTGGTAATGTCTCTGTATTATCAATTTAACAATCCAGCACCCCAAATGTTCTGGGGGCAAGAGTTTGAATGCTACCAAAGCAGATGGTGTAAAATGAATTCAATAAAAAAACTGGAAGTAAATGTCAGGAAATGGTGGCTATCTAACAATTTTCATATATAGCCTTCTGGTTTATCAATGTCCTTTAGTGAAGGAAATCTGCCGACCTTACCTGGTCTGGGTTACCTGTGTCTCTAGAGCCATGACAATGTGGAATGGCTTAGCAAGCCATTCACTTCAAGAGTTGGGCAATAAATGTTATCTGTCTAAGTTTCCACCTTTCACCTTCTTTAATGACTACCTTGCCTTCTCTTAGAGGACTCTTCCTCAGTTCAAGTTCTTTCTTTGCTCGATGAGATTTCTTGTGAGAATTTTCTGCACCAAAGGCATCATACAAAAATAAGTATTGTTTGTGATTCATGGAGTCAACGAATCAGCATTTTTGGAATACTACAAATTGGAAAGGGTCTGTTTCTGTGCTGTACATCTCCATGACTCTATGACCAGTCTGCAACGTTTACTTTGACCTTTGAAAATGAATGAAACCAACAATAAGTATGATTGGGATGTGCCGATATTGGACTAGGGTGTACAATGTTAAAAATCACACAACACCAGGTTATCGTTCAACAGGTTTACTTGGAAACACTAGCTTCCGGAGCACTGCACCTTCATCAGGTGGTCCTGATGAAGGAGCAGCGCTCTGAAAGCTAATGCTTCTAAATAAACCTGTTGAATGATGGTCTGGTGTTGCATGATTTGTAACAATAAATATGAGTTTTCAAAAGAATAGTTATACAAACTTCTTAGAATGCTATTTACAAGAATGAAAGTCAACATGTTATTGTAAACAACAAAATGATTCATCTTTTTAGAGTAGCTAGTATGACACAGATTAAAGGATCCAACCGCTTTGTCAAATAGATGACTAACAGCCAAGCAGGAATCTAACATGGCATTTATTGCATATAATTTTAAAAATATTTTTGGAAAGATGGTACTAGAGTCTTATAAATTATTCTTTGAAAACCATTTATGACATGGTACTTTCTCTTGGGAATTTCAAAACTTGGCTATCATTGTCAGGTTTGAAAAGATCAGATAACATGGAGCACATGGAAATTACTTTTGATTTCATTAATTTGTTTCACCCGTCACTTGGAAAACAAATAAATCGGCAAATGTTAATACTTTATTTTCTTTCGTGTTTATTGTTTCCGTTGATTCAGCTGCTTTTGTTTGCACACCAGCCTCTAATGTAATTACCTTCGGAGTACCTTTTGGAATGTCGAACCGAATTCAACTCCCTGGGGAGAAGCCATATTCTGTAACAATAATGTCAGAGATATCATCAGTTCTGGTTGCATTTTGCTTATGCCAATGTGTCTTGCTTTGCTTGATGCTTTGGCCTATCTTTCTGCTGGATTTACAACTCAACCCACTATTGTGCTCAGCAGGAACTCAGAACAGCTTATCCTCCCGTTGGTGGAGCACGGCCTGCTTTTGTGTGAAGATTTATACTGTGCAATTATTTGAAATTAGTTATCACAAATGCATCAATCAACAAAAGGATGTTTACTGGGGAATGTGGGAGATTAAAGATTTGGTGTGAAATTGATTCTGACACATTTGATTATTATTCAAATTTCAGAATTTCCCTAGCTCCCTGTCTTAAGGCGATTTAATACTTTCACAAGATTGCATTTCATCCATTTCTTAACGTGTGTTACATAGAGCAACAGCATTTGCTCTTTGATGTTTTAGTCCCTTAAGCTTTCTCTTTTTTTTTTGCATGTACCGCGTTACATACGCTTTTGAAATTTATTTTGGCAAGACAATGGGAGCAGATGCCACACTAACTGATCCAGTCTATATTAACTATAATAGGCAGTCTATTGTTCCAAAAGTATTGGACGCAGAAATAGCAGACAGAGTGAAATGACATGTGACCATTTGATTGCCATGCAGCCCAACCTGCCAATGTTGCTGACTGTCCTTCATTAAACAAAGGAAGCCAGACCTCAGATGTTTGGCATTCCAAGAATCCATCATCTGGACATGTGCTACTTCAATAGTTGGTGATGGTTCTGGAGGAGTTGATGCTTATGTTACATTGAGCTCCTCTAATTTAGTCAATTGAGACACACAGTCTGAGGGCAGAGACAGTGAGTCCTACATTAGCTTTGATGTATTCTGCACGGTTCCTGAGAGCCTTAGCAATTACGACCAACCATGTACAGTTGTAATCATTGCTATAATACAATAAAGTGTTTTGCACGTTTTGTCAAGATGGTGTAAAGATATTGATGATGTTTTGACTTGCATGGATTATTAGAAAATCTCTAGACAAATTAAAGACAAAGGAGGATAGGTGGTAGCAAATAAACAACTTATATCCGAATACCAATACTGTGTATGGAGTTCAGAATCAACACATCTCAATTTTAAGCCTACAAACATGGGATTAACAACTTTGTAGAAGCAAGAATTCAACTAGAGTAGAGAACAACTTGTTAAGAAATGAGACATTGTTTAATAATTATAGACCCTATCCATGCTCCCATGATTTTATAAACTTCTATAAGGTCACCTCTCAGTCTCCGATGCTCCAGGGAAAATGACTTCTCCCTGCAACTCCACTTTCAAGGAACAATGAACCTGCAACCCTCGGTCTCTTTTTTCATTAACACTCCCTAGGGCCATACCAATTAAGTGTCGAAGTCCTGCCGAGATGTGCGTTGCCAAAACGCAACATCTCGCATCTATCTGAATTAAATTCCATCTGGCACTCCTTGGCCAATCAACCTATCTGATCAAGATCCTGTTGTACTCTGAGATAATCTTCCACACAAGGGGGAACCAGGAGAAGATTTTAATTGTTCTCCCAGACACATTGCAGAATCCAAACATAAGAAAGAATCCAGTGTAAGAATTAAAATTGAGGGTTATGAGAGCTGTTTATGATGGTCAACATAAAGGAAATCCCAGCCATCACTGGGCTATTGCAAATGTAAAGTCCTCTGTCTTCCACTCTGAATGACTAATGGCAATGACAAAGGTAGTGCTGAGTGAGCAGTGATCTTTCAGCAGTACAACTGAGAATCTGAAAGAACTCAATTTCACCCGTCAAAACTTCATAGTGAGCCATTAAAGACATCGGCCTGAGCACCAATTTGAGAGAGATCAGCTGTATACACTTTAATGGAGCCCCAGATAAATGTCCATAAATTCAGAACATGGTCAAGAAAAGGAAATTGCCTAAGCTTGTTAGATACTGCAAATATGGGATAGGCAGTCAGCATAGTGGTATTAATGCTGCATTGTTAACCAAAGATCCAGCTAATGTTCTGGGGACCTGAATTCAAATCCTATTGCAGGAAACAGTGGAATTTGAATTCAATAAAAGTCTGGAATTAAGAGTCTAACATGACCAAGAATCCATTGATGATTGTCTTGATGAAGGGCTTATGATCGAAACGTCGACTTTCCTACTCCTTGAATGCTGTCTGACTGGCTGTGCTTTTCCAGAATCATATGTTTTGACTCTGATCCCCAGCATCTGCCATCCTCACTTTCTCCCTCTCTGAAAATCCCATCTGATTCACGTATGCCTTTGTGGGAAGGTAATCTGTCACCTTTACACGGTCTGGCCTACATGTGAATCAGACCAATTGCAGTGGGAGTGGTGGAGTAGGCAGCCATCCTTTCTGTCCGCGTTTTTAAACATCTTTTCTTTCTTTTTCATTCTTTTCTCTATTTTTTCTTTTTAGTTTTTGCTTCTACTTACCTTCAGGGAAGAGATTGATCGTGGTAACACCAGTAGTGATGACATCTACAAGGAAGGTCGAAGGTGGTAGGAAGGTGACTTTGTTGGTGTCCAGGGTGTAGCAATGGCTGGTGAGCCCAGCGCAGGAGTCTGTTGCACGGCAGCGAGGAGGCAGATGGCAGAAGGTTGATCAGAGGACCTGGTATTGGCTGCAGAGGCAATGTCCATGAGTTAGGCCCAGCAGTGAAAGATGGAGCCTGAGGAACAGTAACTTCGACTTTGGTTGGGTCCATCGCTGGCATCAGTAAAGCGTTCACAGAAGGGTCATGCACTCTCTTTAAGCTACATCTGTGTCTTAAATTTCTCGAAACAGCACAGTAATCATGGCAGCAATCAAAGATTTTTGTTGCACTTGTCTATATTTTTCACTGTCAATTACACATTTCACTGTAAAACACACACATCTGAGATGAAACCTGAGCTCATATGATTCCTGGTGGTCTGTTGTGCAACAGCATCACTGAAGCCATCAATTACAAAATTGTCAACAATCCAGTAAGACGAGAAACATTGAGCAACAACCTCACAGCATCCAGATGAGAAGCAGCAGGTGACAATCCCTCAATGAGGTAGAGGAGAATGAGCAGTTCCTGAATCTACCAGCCTCACTGCCATTATTTACAGATACCAGAAGTCCAATGCAAGGATGTACCAGGCCACCATCACTGAACTGTGTCATTTACTGGAGCAAGTCTAGTGCTCAGAAGGAATGGGTGACATTCCTGACCCAATGCCCATCAATGTCACTATTGTATTGAATTCGTATGCCAGCTGTTTCCTTTCAGCTGTCTTAGAGTAACTCAGATCGAACTATCACCTCTTAACATTCATTGATGTTACCATTTCTGAATTTCCCCGTTATCCATAACCTGGGGGCAGGAAATGGCCGGGTGGGTTTAATTGATTGGAAATTGAATTAGATTCACCTGAAAATAAAGTGGCTACATGAACAGTACTCAGTAATAAGTGACTCACCTCCTGACTCCTCAAAGCCTGTCCACCATCTCCAAGGGACAATTTAGGAGTGCGGTGGGATAGCTCCAACAATGCTCAAGATTCTTGACATTATCAATGATAATGCACATCCACAAATATTAACTTATTCTGCACCAACATTCAATAGCAGCTGTGTGTATTGTTGATAAGATGCAATGCAGAGATTTACAAAGGTTCCTCAGACAGCTCATTCCAAACCTACAGCGACTACCATCCAGAAGGACAAAGGCAGCAGATGCATGGGAACACCACCACATGCAGGTTCCCCTCCAAGCCAGTTATCATCAGTCTTGGAAATATATTGCCATTCCTTCACTGTGTCAGTGGGTCAAAATCCTGGAATTCCCTCCCTCATGGCATTGTGGGTCTACCTACAGCACATGGCCAGTGTTGTGGGTCTTCCTACAGCAGCTGAAGGAAGCAGCTCATCACTACTTCTCAAGGGCCACTCGAGGTGGGCATGAACTACTAGCTCAGCCAGAGACACCAATATCTTAAAAATGAATAAAGAAAATAAAAGGAATGCAGAATGGTGCATACATTCAGCAGGTACTGATTGTGTTGAATTTCTCTGTGGTGTTTGCTAGTCTGTTCACGGAGAAACACTAGTGCCAATCATGATTCTGATAATATTAGTGGACTCCTCTGATCTTCTATCCAGTTTATCTACTAGAGAAGGTGCAAAACTTGACCTACTCTTGGGAAATAATGCAGAGCAGGTGACTGAGATATCAGTGGGGGAGCACTTTGGGGCCAGCGACCATAATTCTATTAGATTTAAAATAATGATGGAAAAGGATATATCATATCTAAAAGTTGCAGTTCGAATTTGGAGAAAGGCCAATTTTGACGTTATTAGGCAAGAACTTTCAAAAGCTGATTGGAGGCAGATGTTCGCAGGTAAAGGGACAACTGGAAAATGGGAAGCCTTCAGAAATGAGATAACAAGAATCCAGAGAAAGTATATTCCTGTCAGGGTGAAAGGGAAGGCTGGTAGGTATAGGGAATACTGGATGACTAAAAAAACTGAGGGTTTGGTTAAAAAAAAGGAAATGTGTAAGGTATAGACAGGATAGACCAAGTGAATCCTTAGAAGAGTATAAAGAAGGTAGGACTATACTTAAGAGGGAAATGAGGAGGGCAAAAAGGGGACGTGAAATAGCTTTGGCAAATAGAATTAAGTCGAATCCAAAGAGTTTTTACAAATACATAAAGGACAAAAGGGTAACTAGGGAAAGAATAGGGCCCCTCAAAGATCAGCAAGGCGGCCTTTGTGTGGAGCCGCAGAAAATGGGGGATATACTAAATGAGCATTTTGTATCAGTATTTACTGTGGAAAAGGATATGGAAGATATAGACTGAAATAGATGGTGACATCTTGCAAAATGTCCATATTACAGAGGAGGAAGTACTGGATGTCTTGAAATGGGTAAAGGTGGATAAATCCACCAGACCTGATCAGGTATCCCCTAGAACTCTGTGGGAAGCTAGAGAAGTGATAGCTGGGCCTCTTGCTGAGATATTTGTATCATCAATAGTCACAGGTGAGATGCCGGAAGACTGGATGTTGGCTAATGTGGTGCCACTGTTTAAGAAGGGTGGTAAGGACAAGCCAGGGAACTATAGACCAGTGAGCCTGATGTCGGTGGTGGACAAGTTGTTGGAGAGAATCCTGAGGGACAGGAAGTACATATATTTGGAAAGGCAAGGACTGATTAGGAATAGTCAACATGGCTTTGTGAGTGAGAAATCATGCCTCACAAATTTGATTGAGTTTTTTGAGGAAGTAAAAAAGAGGATTGATGAGGGCAGAGCGGTAGATGCGATCTCCATGGAGTTCAATTAGGCATTCAATAAAGTTTCCCATGGGAGACTGATTAGCAATATTAGATCTCACGGAATACAGGGATAGCTAGCCATTTGGATACAGAACTGGGTCAAAAGTAGAAGACAGAGGGTGGTGGTGGAGGGTTGTTTTTCAGAGTGGAGGCCTGTGACCAGTGGAGTGCCACAAGGATCGGTGCTGGGTCCTTGACTTTTTGTCATTTACAAAAATGATTTGGATGTAAACATAAGAGGTACAGTTAGTAAGTTTGCAGATGACACCAAAATTGGAGGTGTAGCGGACAGCGAAGAGGGTTACCTCAGATTAAATCAGGATCTGGACCAGATGGGCCAATGGGCTGAGAAGTGGCAGATGAAGTTTAATTCAGATAAATGCGAGGTGCTGCATTTTGGGAGAGCAAATCTTAGCAGGACTTATACACTTAATGGTATGGTCCTAGAGAGTGTTGCGGAACTAAGACCTTGGAGTGCAGGTTCATAGCTCCTTGAAAGCGGAGTCGCAGGTAGATAGGATAGTGAAGAAGGCGTTTGGTATGCTTTCCTTTATTGGTCAGAGTATTGAGTACAGAGGTTGGGAGATCATGTTGTGGCTGTACAGGAGACTGCTTAGGCCACTGTTGGAATATTGCATGCAGTTCTGGTCTCCTTCTTATCGGAAAGATCTTGTGAAACTTGAACGGGTTCAGAAAAGATTCACAAGGATATTGCCAGGGTTGGAGGATTTGAGCTATAGGGAGACACTGTAGGCTGGGGCTGTTTTCCCTGTATCACCGGAGGCTGAGGGGTGACCTTATAGAGGGTAACAAAATTATGAGGTGCATGGATGGGGTAAATAGGCAAAATCTTTTCCCTGGTGTCGGGGAATCCAGAACTAGAGGGCATAGGTTTAGGGTGAGAGAGGAAAGATATAAAAGAGACCTACAGGGCAACTGTTTCACACAGAGGGTGGTACGTGTATAGAATGAGCTGCCAGAGGAAGTGGTGGAGGCTGGTAGAATTGCAACATTTAAGAGGCATTTGGATGGGTATATGAATAGGAAGGGTTTGGAGGGATATGGGCTGGGTGCTGGCAGGTGGGACAAGATTGGGTTGGGATACCTGGTCAGCAAGGATAGGTTGAACCGAAGTGTCTATTTCCATGCTGTACATCTCTATGACTCTCTGACTTTAGTGGCTGTCTCTGACAAACCTGCCTGCTGTTACAGAGCCTTTCTGTGCAAGAACCAAACTATCTGTGGGAGATGCTATGTGGGCTAACATATAGAAATTCATAAGGTTGCACCAATGAATGTGAACAATGTTCTGGTAAATCAAATGGCAATCAATCTCAGAGCCAGTGAGCTGCATTTGAGAATCCCCTTTTTTTGGAAACGTAAAATACTGTGGGACTAGTACTGATGTAAAGTCAGAATCACTGCATAGTTACTGTGCAGAAAAAGACCATTTGGCCCCCAGCCTGAAACGATGATTTTCCTGCTCCCCGGATACTGCAGCGCTTTTCCAGCCACACGCTCTCAACAGTTATCTGAATGGACATTATGACATTGAAACATTCTCCTCCCTTTTCCCTGTTATCCTGTACATTTTTTTTCCCAATGATCATCTAATGCCCTCCTGAATGCCTCAAGTGAAATATCATCACCACACTTCTCGACTCTAAATTCCAGAACTACCTACTTCTATGTAAAGAAGTGTTTTCTCACTTTGAATATTCTTCTTTTGTAAATTATTTATATCTTTGTGCTCTTGATCATTTTATGAATAGGATCAGTTTCTCCTCAATGCCCTGTCCAAATGCTTCATCATTTTGAAATGTTACTCTACCTCCTCTTCGCTTTCTTGTCTCCAATGAGAACAGTCCCAATTACTGCAAATTAGCCTTGTAACTGAAGATTGTCATTTCTGCCATTATTCTTCCTATCCTCTTCTAAGCTTTCGCGTTGTCCCTGAAATGTCATGCCCAGAACTCTACCGAATATTGGAGCTGATGTCTATCTAGTCATTGACGTGGAATGGTCACTATATTCCCTTCCCTGTGAATGATGCCTGACCAGTTGAGTATTTTCAGTCTTTTTCTCTTGTTTGAAGTCCGGCCTTTTGTTGCTCAAGAAACTTTTGGCCGGATTTTGTTGAGAGATTGGAGATTGAAACAACCGTCGAGTTAAAATTCAGTCACTTTCAATGTCACTTCACTGCAGTGCAATTTTGACCTTTTTATTTGGAACCTATTTGCTTGAGACTAGTGCCTGATCTCCACTGTGTTAAAATGTTCATGCGAGGTAGTGGATATGGTGCACAAAATTCATAAGGATTCCCCAGTCTAGAATTTGACCTATCACATCCAGTCATAGACACAGAGTTACGTTAGTCTCCTATTTTACTAAACTTTCATCAAAAACAGTGCAATGTTATGCCTATACCCCAGAATCACTCAATAAATTGCACTTATGCAAAGGTTTAGCCTTTAGCAAATTGTGGCAGCAATCAGATAAAAGCTTGATACAAGCCACAAGAAAAATCTATTCTCAGAACTGTTCAACAGAGACATGAAACTTGTGACAGAAGGTTAGAAAGACTGGGATTTTAATCTCAGCATCGAAAAGCAGCCTTAAGCAAAAAGAATTGAGTTATCTTGGAAAAACTACAGTCATTTTCCTTTTGAAACACGCTCTCCAAATTCTTGGTTAGATGTAGTAACTTCCAATAAACCAAAACACGACAGTGTTAGCACATCACAAATAATGGGCTAAGAGTCCCTCTGGTCTGTTAGACTGTGTTTATTAGTTGCTTGAAGTATCCAATAGAGAAAACGTTCACAAGTGCATTTACAATGCAGCTGCCTGCAGGTACCTGAAGAAATCTAAACCATGACTTATTTCAAATTCAGCTTGTGGGATCATTTAAAATCAGAGCTGAGTTTCAATGGAAAACATTCTGTCAAGTTACTTTCAAACCACCAGCAGTGGCAGCAATGGCCTTCAGTGTTTTTAACTGGCTAGTCTCCTTGAAATATTGTTAGTCCAAAAGCCACATAAAACAAATGGCAAGAGGGACATGGAATAATTTGCATTTGATACCAGTTGTTTCCAGTGAATAGTTATTTGAATGAGCACATAGCAGTGATCAATGCGTATTACTGTTTCATGGCAGCAGTTTACAACTTTTCTTGGCTTTTACCTGCATGGTCTTTGGGCAGAGGAGTTAGCAATGTCCTGTCATTTTTTAAATTTCTTGATTAAAGTCATAGAGCCACAGAGCTGTACGCACAGAAACAGATCCTTCAGTCCAACTTGTCGATACCGACCAGATATCCTAAATTAATCTAGTCCCATTTGCCAGCATTTGGCCCATATCCCTCTAAACCCTTCCAATTCATGCACCTATCAAGATGCCTTTTAAATGCTTTAATTGCACCAGCCTCCACCACTTTCTCTGGCATACACGCACTACCCTTTGCGTGAAAAAGTTGTCCCTTAAATCCCTGTGAAGGTTTCCCCTCTCAACTTCAACTATGCTTTCTAGTTCTGGACTCCCTACCCAGGGAAAAAGACACCTTGCCTATTTATCCTATCCATGCCACTCATGTTTTTATAAACGTCTATCAGGTCACTCCTCAGCCTCTGATTCTCCAGGGAAAATAGGCCCAGTCCAATCAGCTTCTCCCTATAGCTCAAACCCTCCAACCCTGACAACGTGCTTGTAAATCATTTCTGAACTCTTTCAAGGTGTTTTCCCTATAGTGTTGGAGGCTGAGAGATGATCTTATAGAGGTTTATAAAATCATGGGAGGCATGGATAGGGTAAATAGACCAGGTCTTTTCCCTAGGATAGGAGAATCAAGAACTATAGGGCATAGTTTTAGGGTGAGAGAGGAAAGATTTAAAAGGGACCTAAGGGACAATTTTTTTTACTGAGAGTGTGGTACAGATAAATGAACAGGAAGGGTTTAGAGGATGTGGGTCAATTGCTGGCAAATGGGATTAGATTAGGTTAGGATATCTGGTCAGCATGAATGAGCTGAACTGAAGGATTTGTTTCCATGCTGTACATCTCTATGACTTTGTGACTAAGTTACACAACAACTTTCCTGTAGCAGGGAGATTAGAATTGAATGTAATATTACAAATTCATCTCTGTTATGTTTCATGGTCATTGCATCAGTATACCTTTAAGAGACAAAATGTGTCAAATATACCTAAGATGTCTGCTCGCAATATCATCAGTTTCATAGCAGAAGACCCAATGAAATTAAGATATCAGATGCTGTCTTAATGGGACTTGAAGCTGCTGATCTTCTGTAACTGAACAGCTTAATAGTTGCCCATTGTGAATGTGATAATTGTACACACCATTGTGCAATAATGAATATAATTTGATCTTCCAATGTTACTTTATCCATACCTAATTACTTATATTATGAAGGATGACTAAGATAAGCATTGCCTCAACCAGTAAATATATCCTGCAAAATCTATGTAATCATTAGTTATGTTGGCCATGTATAAAGAAATGACTAAAAGATCTCTAGTTGATATTTGAATATCTAATTGAAGATCAACTTGATATTAGAACTCACCATCAAAGAATTCCATCAAAAATAAGCCTAATCAGCAACATCAACTTCTGTAGGTAAAGGCACCCATACAGATTGACCAGAAGACAGAGCTAAATTCTTCCTGATTAAAATCATCAGTTCCTTCAAAACACAGAAATTTCCCTTCCCTTTAAAATAAAAAGTCTTATTTTGAAGACCTGTACCATTAAGTTATCTGTTTTGCTCCCTGTCACAAAGGAAATTAATGGACCAGCAGGCAACTATTACAATCATAAGAAAACATCAGTTTAATAGTTCCCATTCTACAGCTGCACATCTCTCTGGAAGAAACTACAGCTTGAAAAGTATATTTTTACGCCATTGATTTTAGTATGTTTTCCCAAATTAGCACCAATGTTTAGAAAAATGTCCAGATTACATCATTTGGTATGGATGCCTATAGTTCTTAAATTGCAGGATGTGAACAAGAAAGATGCAGGGAAAGAGAACATAAAAGGGAAAATATAAGAATGAAGGAAAATATACGGGAAAAGGAATAAGCAAATATTACACATAACTCCACTTCGATTAAAAAAGAGCAAATGCCTCCAAAGGTGTGTAAGGCAAACACTTCTTGGAAGTGGGGTGGTGGTGGGGACAGGGGAAGAACCTTTGTGTTTACAGTTATCGAGGATAGGCAGTTGACAATTTGTATCAATTTCCTGACAGTTTCTGGAGTTCATTAAGAAGTAGCAGTTTAGATATGATACATCAGTTAATTAGACAAAAAAAGTATCTGACTGTGACAGATGAGGACACTTCTCTGACCCGGAAGGTGTCCTATAGAATTGAGTAGCATGGCTAGCAGGGATAGAGTGTTCATCCCTGATGTTGTGTCAGCTTTGGTAGTCGGAATCCTTTATCCTCGGGCTGATGTGAATTCCTGGTCTACTCCCAAGTAAATGGGGCTCATTCCCCAACTGTCACTAGTGAGCTACCTCGTGGCTGGCAATCTATTTTATTAGATTACTTACAGTGTGGAAACAGGCCCTTCAGCCCAACAAGTCCACACTGACATGCAACCCAGCCAGATCGATTCCCCTACATTTACCCCTTCGCCTAACACAACAAGCAATTTAACATGGCCAATTCACCTAACCTACACATTTTTGGACTGTGGGAGGAAACCGGAGCACCCGGAGGAAACCCATGCAGAATGTGCAAACTCCACACAGTCAGTCGCCTGAGACAGGAATTGAACCCGGGTCTCTGGCGCTGTGAGGCAGCAGTGCTAGCCACTGTGCCACCGTGCTGATTTTATGTCAAACAGCTGTCTTAACACTTTCAGCTATTAAGCATGGGCAACTACTCATGTACCTGGATATTTAATGTCCCAGCTCCAACCTTTATTCAAAGGTTAGATTTCATTCCTCCTAGGAACAAAACTTCCTATTTTCTCAAACACTGCATTGGTTATAGGGTGATATGGTCACCTTATGTCCTATAGATTATTTGTGTATCTTTGTACGTGGCTAGTTATGTCTGTAATGTTGTCAAGTGAGGTCTCATGGTACACAGGAAATACGAGATATAGAAGGCTGTGAGAAACGCAGTTTTAAAGGGGAACCCAATTTCCAACATATAGAACTTGACATCCATTAATTGCTTTCCAGAGCTAGATTTTTTCAAAACATGTACAACTCTGTTTTACATATCATGTCACAAAGCCAGCAATTGCAAATGTCTATTAACTGGCTTTCCTTCAGATGACACAAAAAAGGGCATGAGTATGACTTTTTCCAAAAAAGAACAGTGAAAGAGTTTATTGATTTAATTATTGTCACCACACCAATTACAGCTTCAAAAAGGATCTTCTGGACAAGAAAAGAGTCCTACCATTTTTGCATTACAAGTATGAAGCCATAGTGAAAGGTCAAAAAAATTATATGTTTGACGTGAGACCAACACCATTGCTATGGAGTGATATTCAGCAAACCAACAAAAACCATTACTAATGTAGCTTGCTGCATCACTGAAGAGCTGTCCAGCTTTTACCAATTTCTGTAAAGCACATGCCACCAAAGCACACTGATCTAACCCCAGAACAAAGTACAAGCAACCAACAAGTTGGTACAATGCTGTAACATTGGCAGAAAGGAAAGTGTTAAGAAGTTGCACAAATGCAGTGGAATCTCTATAGTCAACCGAGAGTCAATGAAGTGCAAGGCATATTTCAGAAGCGGAACCCCATTTTCCATTCTGGTAATCTCACACACCATGTTGATGGTCAAGGTGACCAACACTTTTGCAACAATTAATACCATCGCACCTGAAAGAGCTAGTCAGTGCCCAATAAAAGCTAAAATCAACATAAGAGTTAGCGCTAACATGTTACCGTTACACATCTTGTAAGACATATACCACTGAGCCTGGAGTGTGTCAGAAATACAATTACAATTACTTGGAGGCCAGCAAAAGTTACTCAAACAAGCCAGATCATTCAAAGACATTACTGATCATGGTGTGACATTGCAAAGAAATGAATGACTACCCAATGCTATGCACGACGTAAGAGTGGAAGTAAGGCCATTCGGCCCATCGAGTCAACTCCAACATTCAATCATGGCTGGGCATTTCAACTCCACTTGTCTGCACACTCCCGTGTCCCTTAATTCCTTCTGAGGTTAAGAACTTATCAATCTCTGCCTTGAAGACTTTTAATGTCCTGGCATCCGTGGCAATGAATTTCACTGACCACTCTCTGGCTGAAGAAATGCCTCCTCATTTCCATTCTAAATTAACCACCTGTAATGCTAAAGCTGTGCCCAAGGATCCTAGAATCCCCATCTAACGGAAACAAAAACCCAGCATCCAACCTTTTCAAGCCATGCATTATATTGTAAGTTTCTATTGGATGTCCCCTCAACGTTCTAAACTCTAATTCCAGGATCCTCATCAGTTCATCGTATGTTAGGCCAAGCATTCCAGGGATCATCCGTTTGAATCTCCACTGGACGTGCTCCAGTACCAGTATGTCCTTCCTGAGGTGTGAGACCCAAAACTGGACACAGTATTCTAAGTGGGGCCTAACCAGGGCTCTGTGTTTTACATTCCAACCCTCTTGAGATAAATGGCAACTTACATTTGCTTTCATAACCACGGACTCAACTTGCAAGTCAACATTTAGAGAATCCTGGACTAGCACTCCCAGATCCCTTTATACTTTGACTTTATGAATTTTCTCACTGTTTAGAAAATAGTCCATGCCTGTATGCTTATTGCCAAAATGCAAGATCTCTCATTTGCTCACATTGAATTTCATCAGCCAGTTCTTGGACCACTCTCCTTCTGGCAGACAGCCAATCCTCAATCCATGCCAGTAGCTCACCTTGAACACCATGGGCTCTCAACTTACTCAGCAGCCTCCCATGGGGCACCTTATCAAAGGCCTTTTGAAAGTCTAGGTAGATAATATCCACTGGGTTGCTCTGGTCTTACCTACTTGTTACCTCTTCAAAGAATTCTAACAGGTTTGTCAGGCACAACCTCCCCTTACAAAATCCATGCTGACTTGTTCTAATCCGACCCTGAACTTCCAAGAATCTAGAAATCTCATCGTTAATGATGGATTCTAGAATTTTACCTACAACCGAGGTTAAGCTAACGGCTTAAAAGTTTCCATCTTTTGTCTTGAACCTTTTTTGAACTAGAGGGTTCCAACAGTGATTTTCCAATCATCTGGGACTTTCTCTGACTCCAGTGATTTTTGAAAGATCTCAACGAACGCCTCCGTTATTTCTTCAGCCACCTGCTTCAGAACTCTAGAATGTAATGCATCGGGGCCAGGAGATCTATCAATGTTTAGACCTTTTAGTTTTTCTAGCACTTTCTCTTTTGTAATGGCTACCATACTCAAGTCTGCCCCTCGACTCTCCTTAATTGTTGGGATATTACTCATGTCTTCCACTGTGAAGACTGACACAAAGTATTTATTAAGTTCTTCAGCTATTTCCTTATCTCCCATCACTAGCCTTCCTGCATCAATTTGGAGCAGCCCAATTTCGTTTTTTGCTTCTCATTTGTTTCTTATGTATTGAAAGAAATTTTTACTATCATTTCTAATATTACTGCCTAGCTTACCTTCATATTTAATCCTCTCCTTTCTTATTTCGCTCTTTGTTATCCTTTGTTTGTGTTTGTAGTCTTCCCAATCTTCTGATTTCCCAGTGCACTTGGCCACTTTATAGGGTCTTTCTTTTTCTATGAAACATTTGCTGACTTCTTTTGTCAGCCATGGCTGTCTAATCCCTCCCCAGGTAATCTTTCTTTGGGATGAACCTCTGTGCTGTGTCCTCAATTACACCCAGAAACTCCTGCCATTGTTGCTCTGCTGTCTTCCCCACTAGGCTCTGCTTCCAGTTGAATATTCTCAGTTGCTCTTTCATGCCCTTGTAATTACCTTTATTTAACTGTAACATAATTACAACCAATGTTCCCTTACCTTAAGTTGTTTATAAAGTCTGGCTCATTACATAGCACTAAGTCCAGAATAGCCTGCTCTCTTGTGGGCTCCATCACAAACTGTTCCAAAAGCCATCCTGTAAGCATTCCATGAATTCCCTTTCCTTAGACCCTCAGGTAAACTCAGTCCATTTGCATATTGAATTCCCCTGTGATCACCGTGACCTTGCCTTTCTGACATGCTGTATCTATTTCCTGGTATATCTTGCATCCCTGGTCCTGACCACTGCTGGGAGGTCTGTAATAACTCCCATTACATTTTTTTTTGACTTGGTGGTTTCTCAACTCCACCCACACAGATACCACATTATCTGACGCTATGTCGCTCATTGCCATAGATTTAATTTCATTTTTAATGAACAAGGCAAGCCCGCCTCCTCTGCCCACCTCCCTGACTTTTCAATAAGATGTAAATCCTTGAATGTTTAATTGCCAGTCCTGAACCCCCAGCAATCTTGTCTCTGTGATGCCTACCACATCATAATCATTCACAATGATTTGTGCTGTTAATTCATCTACTTTGTTATGAATGCCATGAGCATTCAGGTAAAGCATCTTAATGTTAATGTTCTTATTCCATCACCTCTAGTAATATGTCCTCAGTTACCCTTTCATTTTGTTTCATTCCTAGTGTGCCTCGAACTTAAACCCTGCACACATGCTAACCTGCTGCTTATCCTTCTGCTTGTCTCCATACTCCCTGTTGCCTTCCCTTTCCCTTCCCCCGACTCACGAATTTAAAGTTCCAGTGTTCCTTTTCGCCTGAACACTGGCTCCAGATCAGTTCCGGTGGAGACCATGACCTGGTTTCAAAACTGATATGTCCCATGAAATGGAATCCCTCTTTCCCACATCTCTTAGCCACATGCACAAAGAGAGTGAGGGAGAATTCTCTGACAAGAATGATTGTGTGATGTTGAGTGGTATCATCCAGTAGCAAGACAATCAAGTTGTCAACCAAGATCAGCAGGGGATATCAGTTTATGAGCATCTCCTATATTTGAGATAATGTATGTGAGACCGTAGTTTTGCTAACTGCTTCACATCCATCAAGGAGACCAAATGTTTATGATCCATCTCAATTATATCTTTGAGGCCCAAATTTAATTAGGATTATTTTTGTGTGCAGCCCCTTATTACCACTAAAGCTGCTTTCTCAATGATAGTGCAATATATGGGATTTTGATATCCTTCTGGCTTCACATGAAAAAGAACAACCTCAATGCCTGTGCCTATGTCATTTGTGATAATAATCATGGAATATGCTAGACTGTGGAGTCCGGTATGCCCATAATCCTCTGAAAGATCACCTGTTCCTGGGCAGCCCAATACCAGGTCCATGATTTCTTTAACATTTTCTCAAACGTTCTGTAACAGAGGTGAGGAATATTAAAAACTTACCTAATTTGTTCACTAGACCCAAAAACTGTTGCAGAATGTGCACCAACTTGGTATGTTAGGTAGCTAGGAAACTGTTTTTGTTTTTGAGGGATTAGCTTGCATCCAATTTGCTGGTGATGTGACGTAGGAAATAAATGGAATCCTAGAAAATTTCCATTTGTCATTCAGTGCAAGGCCGGATGCTTGTAAATCTTTCAGGACATAATGTTATCTTCCATCGAGGATCTTAGTTTTTACAACTGGGATCAAGAAATCATCCATATGGCATATGATGCCATCGAGTCCCTGTAAAATGTTGGACTTAATGCAGTGGAAAATCTCTGCAAAGAGTAAACGTAGCAGTGCTGAGGAGTTGAGATGTTTCATCTAGAGGGACCTGCCAAAACTGCTTTATTGAATTGTGCAAAATCCATCAAATTCATATTGAGCCATTGGGCTTGGGAATTATGACCACATCTGAGCACCATTCTGGAAGTTTGATCATCAAGTGTTATCTCCTCTGTTGGCCATGTCATCTAGTTGTTTCTTTGATTTTTCTTTTAGTTGATCAGGGATTTCCCTATGTGCAAAGAGACACATTCGTTTGGTGTCAAAGTGTAACCAATGATATATGCTTTCTCATCATGTATGTGATCTTTTTATGGCAGCTGAACATGCAACATCCCTTTAGTCATGTCCATGGTACCGCCATCTGCACACAGCTTTCAATCAGGTCATGATATGTTCACCTTAGTTAAAAATCACACAACACCAAGTTATAGTCCAAGAGGTTCATTTGAAAGTACAAGCTTTCAGAGGACTGCTCCTACATCAGGTAGGGTTTTGGACAAAAGTCCTTCATCTAAAAAAAACTCAGTTCCATGATGGGAGATAAAATTATGTCCTGAAATAGTTACACTGAATAACAAATGGAAATTTTTGAGGATTCCATTCATTTCCTATGTCACGTCACCAGCAAATGGGATACAAGCTAATCTCTAGAAAACAAAAACAGTCAAAATCTTCCTACCTATCAGGTTGGTGCATATTCTGCAACAGTTTCTGGGTTTAATGAACAAACTGGGTAAGTTTTTAATATGCCTCACTTCTGATACAGAATCTTTGAGAAAATCTTAAAGGAATCATCAATCTGGTGTAACCTAATGTTGTATGATTTTTAACTTTGTCTATCCCAGTCCAACACCGGCTCCTCCATGTTTGTGTCCATCTGAGCAACATGCATTACCATCTGAATATACCATGACAACAGATCTGATATCTAGCTAGCTAGCTAAAATAGTCATAGAATCATACAGCTTGGAAACAAACTTTTCAGTCCAACTCATCCATGCCGACGAGATATCCTAAACTGATCTAGTCCCATTTGCCTGCATTTAGCCCATATCCCTCTGAACCCTCCTGTCAATTCTGCATCAAGAGAGTGTTAAATTTCTCCAAGGAATCGAGGATATTCTTTTTTTTATAGATTGTTGGTCCCCATATTAGGAAATTTGTTTCATTGCAGTATTAGACTGCTCTTTATTTCAACGCAATAAATGTGTTGGGTTTGGAAAGAATTTGGTTTCATGTTTGGTATGTTCTTTAGACTGTACCACCCACCAAGCTGGTGGCAGAGGAGGACACGCCACCTGGAGGTTGTTCTTTCTCTTTTCTTTTTTTTCTCTCTTCTCCGCAGTCCCAGAGCAGTGCATGGGAAAACGAATCCCAGAGCAGAGCAGCACAAGAGGTTATAAGTCCCAGGGTAAAAACAGTTGCTGGAAACCAGATTCTGGATTAGTGGTGCTGGAAGACCACAGCAGTTCAGACAGCATCCGAGGAGCAGTAAAATCGACGTTTCAGGCAAAAGCCCTTCATCAGGAAGCCCCAGAGCAGTGCATGGGAAAACAAATCCCAGAGCAGCATGAGGGGAGAAAACTCCCAGAGCAGTGCGAGGGATAAAAAAACCCGTAGCAGCAGGAGGGGAACCAAGCCCCAGCGCAGTGCAAGGGAAGACGAACCCGAGAGCAGCACGAGGGGAAACAAGCCCCAGAGCAGCTCGAGGGGAAACAACACTCAGAGCAGTGCGAGGGGAAATGAATCCCAGAGCAGCTCGAGGGGAAACATGTACCAGAGCAGTGCGAGGGGAAATGAATCCCAGAGCAGCGCTAGGGAAAACAACACCCAGAGCAGTGTGAGGAGAAATGAATCCCAGAGCAGCACGAGGGAAACAGGTCCCAGAGCAGTGCGAGGGGAAATGAATCCCAGAGCAGCATGAGGGGAAATGAATCCCAAAACAGCATGAGGGAAAACAAGCCCCAAAGCAGTGCTAGGGGAAATGAATCCTGGAGCAGAACGAGGGAAAACAATGCCCAGAGCAGAGTGAGGGGAAATGAATCCCAAAACAGCACGAGGGTTAACAAGTCCTAGAGTAGTGCGAGGGAAACAAGTCCCAGAGCAGTGCGAGGGGAAATAAATCCAAGAGCAGCACGAGGGAAAACAATGCCTAGAGCAGTGCGAGGGGAAATGAATCCCAGAGCAGCACAAGGAAAAACAAGTCCCAGAGCAGTACGAGGGGAAATGAATCCCAGAGGAGCTAGAGGGGAAATGAATCTCGGAGCAGCTCGAGGGGAAACAACACCCAGAGCAGTACGAGGGGAAATGAATCCCAGAGGAGCTCGAGGGGAAATGAATCCCAGAGGAGCTCGAGGGGAAATGAATCCCAGAGGAGCTCGAGGGGAAATGAATCCCAGAGGAGCTCGAGGGGAAATGAATCTCGGAGCAGCTCAAGGGGAAACAACACCCAGAGCAGTGCGAGGGGAAATGAATCCCAGAGGAGCTCGAGGGGAAATGAATCCCAGAGCAGCACAAGGGAAAACAAGCCCCAGAGCAGTATGAGGGGAAATGAATCCCAGAGCAGCTCGTGGGGCAACAACACCCAGAGCAGTGCGAGGGGAAATGAATCCAGAAACAGCACAAGGGAAAACAAGCCCCAGAGCAGTATGAGGGGAAATGAATCCCAGAGCAGCTCGTGGGGCAACAACACCCAGAGCAGTACGAGGGGAAATGAATCCCAGAGGAGCTCGAGGGGAAATGAATCCCAGAGGAGCTCGAGGGGAAATGAATCCCAGAGGAGCTCGAGGGGAAATGAATCCCAGAGGAGCTCGAGGGGAAATGAATCTCGGAGCAGCTCAAGGGGAAACAACACCCAGAGCAGTGCGAGGGGAAATGAATCCCAGAGGAGCTCGAGGGGAAATGAATCCCAGAGCAGCACAAGGGAAAACAAGCCCCAGAGCAGTATGAGGGGAAATGAATCCCAGAGCAGCTCGTGGGGCAACAACACCCAGAGCAGTGCGAGGGGAAATGAATCCAGAAACAGCACGAGGGAAAACAACACCCAGAGCAGTGCAAGGGGAAATGAATCCCGGAGCAGCTCGAGGGAAAACAACACCCAGAGCAGTGCAAGGGGAAATGAATCCCGGAGCAGCTCGAGGGGAAACAACACCCAGAGCAGTGCTAGGGGAAATGAATCCCAGAGCAGTGCAAGGGAAAACAAGGCTCTGAACAGTGCAAGGGGAAATGAATCCCAGAGCAGTGCTAGGGAAATGAGCCCTGGAAATCCGTGACAGGAAAAGCAAGTCTTAGAGCGGTGCAACCTACCTTGTTGCAGCTGAGTGCTGGTGTGGAGTGGACTGGAGGCTTGGAGTGGAGGACAGTTGTTGGACCGGGGCCTGGCGTGGCGGTCAGACCATGTGCTGAGCTGTTGCTATTTGAAACTCTTTACTGGTCTGTAATATCAATGCTTTAACTCTGTTATAACTATCTCACTTCTAACTTACTTTAGAGGCACTGTAGTATTGGAATAACTTTTCCTTTTATTCCACTTTTGTATCCAAGATTTATACCAAGGTACTTGTACCTACAATGGTGCCATTAGAGGCAGCCATTGTAGAAACCTTTCTCTATATTCCTGTACTTCTGTATGGGAGTACATGTGACAATAAAGGATATTCTGTGTTATTCTATTCTATTCTTTGAGAAATTATCTTTCTTCTGACAGTCAACATATTTTGATGTTAAGATGGACTGTTTTGTCTTCCCTGTTGTGTGGCTTTGGAACAAAGTACTGTGGCATTTGACTGCTTAGGATTTTGTATTGATGTTGTCACATACAGCATATCTTCTCTTCTCTAGTTGAATACTCTCTTGTGTTTTAAATAGTCAATGTTCTTTGTAGGATGCTTCTTGAACAATTTTCAAGACTTCTACCTGGGCTGTTCATTCGAGAGCTGAAAATGTGTTGCTGGAAAAGCGCAGCAGGTCAGGCAGCATCCAAGGAACAGGAGATTCGATGTTTCGGGCATAAGCCCTCCTTCAGGAATGGAAGCCTTTCCACATTTTCAGCTCTGATCTCCAGCATCTGCAGACCTCACTTTCTCCTGTTCATTTGAGAGTCCCTCCTTAAATAAGCTCTTATTGTGAGGTTCCATAGTTACATGTTTCAAATAGTACACATAGGTTAATGAAGATACCTACAGACTGCCTTAGGAATGGATTTCTGCCTTTGAGTAAGATCTCACCAGTGTCTTATTTGTTCTTAAAGTGAAATATTGATCAAAGGCAATCAGAAGGTTGTCAAACATAGTTGTTTTTCACATATGTAACTCTAGGTTGGGGGAGACCTAACCTAGAGGTTTAAGGTGAGAGGGGAAACATTGAAAATGACCTGAGGGGTAATTTTTTCATGCAGAGAATGGTGCATGAATGGAATGAGCTGCCAGAGGAAATGCTGGAGGCTGGTACAATTTCAACATTTAAAAAGCACTTGGATGGAAAAATGAATAGCAAAGTTTTGGAGGGCTATGAAGTAAATGCGAGCAAATGGAGCAAAGTCAGATTGGGATGTCTGGTCGGTGCAGACAAGTTGGACTGGAGTATTTGTTTCCATCCTGCATAACTCTGCAACTATGAACTGATTTTCTTCTTAGGCAGTAGATAAGTGTGTTAATCTGTTCTGCATTTGATTTGGTGTCGGATGTTGAAGCTGTTTCAAATCTTAAAAATTATGTTTTCCACATTTGACGTTTGATGATCTATCAAATGATAGTTTTAATTTTTTTTATTGTAAAGATTAATATAGATGAATATTTAACAATACAGCACAGGAGCAGGCCCTTTGGCCCACAATTTTTTGGATTAACTGATTATCGATAGGCACTTGAGGATGTTGATTGTTTTCTTCATCTGGAAATGTATTGTTAGTATCTTGATCTCCTTGCATTGCTTTCATTTTGTTGCCATGTTGGATTCTTGGATAATCAAAGATGACGTTGAAGCTTTATTGTTCAAAAGATTGTTGCTATTGTAGTAAAACTGAAAGCTTTTGAAGTTTCTGTTATTCTAAATGCTGTTTTCATTGTAAAGTTTATGTTTTTTAGAATGCTGATTTCATAAAGGTTAATGAGGATATTCCTTTCCCAAGAGATTTCTAAAAGACCTGTTGGTGCAAACTTCCTCAAAATGCTTCTATCAATAAGATTCAATTATCATTTTTGGCTATCTAAAAGATGACTACCATGACATTTCTGTTGGTTTTTTTTTGTTCTGGTACTTTTCGCTGAATTCGATTTCAAGTGATCAGATTCATACTCCTTGTTTTTGAAAAAAACTATATGCTTCTCAACCAAAATGTCAAAACAAAGATCTCAGAGATATCAAGTTCCAGCAAATGAATTTTATTGATGATTTGTTTGATTCAACCAATTCACTATGAACCTCAGAGTCATAGAGAGATATATAGCACGGAAACAGATCATTCGATCCAATTCGTCCATGCTGACCAGATATCCTAAACTAATTGAGTCCCAATTGCCAGCACTTGGCCCATATCTCTCTAAACCCCTCCTATTCATAAACCCATCCAGGTGCTTTTCAAGTGTTGTAACTGTACCAGGCTCCACTACTTCCTCTGGTAGCTCATTCCATATACACACCACTCTCTGTGTGAAAGCGTTGCCCCTTCATTCCCTTTTAAATCTTTCTCCTCCCACCCTAAACCTATGCCGTCTAGTTCTGGCTGAAGAGACCCACGTTATAGGCAAGGTCAGCTGTATTCAAGAATTTAATTGAACAGTAGAATTTTCCATGGTATAACAAACCTTAGGGACAGTGGCCCCACCTGCCAGAGCCTCTGTTCATCTGGGGTAGGGATCTATGTTGATCAGCCACTGGGAAGTAGTAATTACTGCTAGTACAATACACCTACCCAATGTTCAGTGACATTGCTGGATCCCAGGCCATAGCTAGCTGAGAGCAGAAGGATTAATTTCTAATCTGAGACAAACATATTTTTGTCAAGCAAAGATATTAAGGGATATGGGCCAAAGGCAGATAAATTGAGTTAGGCCACAGATCAGCCCTGATCTCATTGACTGGCAGAACAGGCTCGAGGGCTGAATGGCCTACTCTTGTACATATGTTTCTATAGTCAGCAACAAAAGATGGATCTCGGTGGATCCTGTCCTCTTTCAATACCCAGCAAAAAGTATTTGCTACTTTTTAATGAGCAACACTGCCATGAGGTTTTCTTTGTCATTCTCCCTGATTATCAACCCTCCATCCAGCACTGGACATATTGTGCCAGACTTGGGGTGACTCCAGTGTGTGGACATTAATTGCCCAATTAAGGACTTCAATTATTAGCAGGGCAGGAAGACTATTCTCAGAACATCCCACCGTGAATTTAGTCACAGTAGGGGAGGGAGGATGGTGGGTTCCCATGACCGCCTCCCACCCCTTCCCCTCACACCCATGGGAAACGGCATTTAATTTTGCCCTATGTCTCACACAAATGTTATATCTGATCCTTTTTTTTATCATTTGCATTCTATATGCATTTCCAGATCTCATAGCACAGCTCAAAAATTGGAAGTGTAGTGGACAATGAAAAAGATTGCCTCAGAGTACAACAGGATCTTGATCAGATGGGCAAATGGTCTGAGGAGTGGAAAATTGAGTTTAATTTAGATAAATGTGAGGAAAGGCAAATCCGGGCAGGACTTAAGGTAGGGTCCTGGGGTAGTGTTGCTGAACAAATAGTTTCAGGTAGATAGGATAGTGAAGGAGATGATTGGTGTACTTGGAAGGGAACATTAACTTTTGTTTCTCTTCACAGATGCTGATAGATCTGCTGAATGTTTCCAGCAACTTCTGTTTCTGTGTTTGACATGCTTGCCTTTATTGTTCCATGCATTGAGTATAGGAGTTGGGAGGTCATGTTCTGGCTGTACAGGACATTGGTTCAACTACTTCTGGAATTCTGCATTCATTTCTGATCTCCCTGCTATAGGAAATTTGTTGTGAAACTTTAAATGGTTCACTAAAGATTTACAAGGATGTTGCCAGGGTTGGAGGATTTGAGCAATAGGGAGAGGCTGAATAGGTCTGGGATTATTTTCCCTGCAGCATCAGGGGCTGAGGGGTGACCTTATAGACATTCATATAATCATGAGGAGGAGAGATGGGATTAAAGCCTAGGTCTTTTCCTCATGATCACAGAGTCCAGAAGTAGAGGGCATAAGTTTAAGGTGAGATGGGATAGATTTACAAAGGACCTAAGGGGCAACTTTTTTCATGCAGAGGGTGATGCATGTATGGAAAGAGCTGCTAGAGAAAGTGGCGGAGGCTGGTACAATTACATTTAAAATGCATCTGGATGGGTACATGAATAAGAAGGGTTGAGAGGAATATGAGGCAAATGCCGGCAGCTGGGCCTACATCATTTGAGGATATCTGGTCAGCATGGATGAATTGGAGTGAAGGTCTGTTTCCATGCTGTACAATTCTATGACTCTATGACTCTAATCAGGTTCACCATGACTATGCCCATCTACATGTTCTTTTATCCTGTGGTTGTAACTGGATGCTTCATACATAACACTTTTGTTAGCCGTGGCTCATCTCACCTTTGAGTCTCAGTCCGTTGGCCTAAGTATGCAATTTATCCCAGCATTCCAGTTCAACAATCTCTGTTGGAGATGCTACATTTCAGAAAAAAAGAACCTGATGCCATTTCCTGTGTCTCCTGTGAATGGAAGACATACCAGCCCTCTATTTCAAAGATAATAATATCTCCTGGTCAATATTCTTCTCTCAATAAACTTCAGAGGAACAGTTTATCTGTTCATTATCCCATTGCTGCTTGTTGGTCATGACTACAAATTAGTCACCACATTTACTCCATTAAACCAGTGACTAAATTTCAGAAGCACTTCATTAGTTCTAAAGTGCTATAAGACTTCTTGATGTCATGAAAGGAACTGTATCAATGCAGAGCCTGTTCTTTGATTCTTTCATATTCCCCTTCCCTACTCCTGAAAGCATTGCTGCTGCACCTTCTAAATTGTTTTTCTAACAACTCCTGGGTTTAAAAACATTGTAGCTCCTGACATCCATCTGATTTGATACACGCAGTGTCAAAGATGTATTGCTTTTAGGTGGGCGTTGATGTAATACAATTTATGCTTTAGTAATCCATAAGAAGTCACCAATTAAAATGCAGAAGCATCATCTAGTTTGTGCATCAGGATTTAACAAGACGGGGAGAGCTATTTTCATTTTGCACAGTTGTTTTGTAAAGTGGACTCTGTCTTAACGCCTTTGGCAACTTCAGAACCATGCCCTCTGGTTCACAATTCTTTAATGAGCAAGAACAAATTTGTCTCTCTTTACTCTGTCCAAACCCGTCATGGCTTTGAAAACTTTTTATTGAATTGCAGCTTAGCTTTCTCCTTTCCAAGAAAAATAGAGCCAAATGTTCTCCAATCTTTCTTCATAATCACGATGCTTCGTTTCTGGAACTGTTCTGTAAATCTCTTCTGTACTGATATCCTTCATATATTGTGACACCCTGAACAGTGGCTCTTGCTGAGGACGGTGCTCCTATTCCTGAAGCCTAGGGTACTGAATGCTTCTGTAACTATTCTCTGTACCTGTCCTGATACCTTTAATGACTTATGTGGAGTACAAAGGAGCCAGGACACTTCACAAATGCAACCTGACACTGAGCAGTTTAGGGAGATGGCCTGAGCTTGAATGACGAGGTAGATTTTAAGGAGCATCTTAAACCTGGAGAGGTAGAAAGATTTAGAGAGGCCTTACCAGCTGGCAGCATAGCCATAAGCCAGGGGTGAAATTAAAACGGAAGGTTGAGAAGTGGAGGGGCACAGAGATCTCAGGAGAGTTATGTGGCTGGAGCAGATTGCAGAGGTGTAGGAGGGTGAATCCATGCAGGGATTTGAAAATGACAATGAGACTTTATAAAATTCATGCATTGCTCAGCAATATACGTTAGTGAGGTAGGTACAGAGGTGACAGTGACCGGGAATAGGTGTGGGCTAGCCTGCATAGCTAAGTTTTGGATCACCTCAAGTCTAGTGAGGGTAGACTATAGGAGACCAGTTAGCAATGCATTTAAACCGTCAGATCCAGGCTAATGTAATGCAAGTTTTCAGGAGCAGATGACCTGAGGCAGAGGTAGCATCAAATAATACTAAAAGAGACCTTAGGAGCAACTTTTTCACACAGAAGATGGTACGGGTATGGAATGAGTTCCAGAGGATGTGATGGAGGCTGGTACAATTGCAACATTTCAGAGGCATTTGGATGGGTATATGAATAGGAAGGGTTTGGAGGGATATGGGCCAGGTGCTGACAGGTGGGACTAGATTGGGTTGGTATATCTGGTCGGCACGGACAGGTTGGACCGAAGGATCTGTTTCCATGCTGTACATCTCTATGACTCTATAACTCTATGTACATATACATTCTCTGCTCCTGGGCACCTTTCACAACTGTATCATTCATTTTATACTGTCTTCCTATGCATTTTGTATCAAAGTGCATCTCCTCACAGTTCACTATACTGAACTTCAGCTGCCACCTGTTCACCTACTCTATCAACACATGAATGCCCTTTTGAGGTTTTACACTGTTGTCCTCACAGTTTACAATTCTCTCAAGGTTTGAGTTATCCACATAATTTGAAATCATCTGCTGCACACCAAGGTCTAGATTGTTTACATATATCAGGAAATGCAAGGGTTCCAATGCCGACTCCTGTTAAACTGAGAAGGTATTTGTTTTTTGATTATCTACTCTCTGATCTTGATACCATTCATTCGTTATATCAGAAACGTTTTGCCCTGTGTGCATCCTGTTTCTGACTTGAATGCCTCCCACTGCATTGGCACACCTTTATCTGCAAGTAGCTACCCATTGGGCCAAATATTATCTACCACACCCTGTCCACTGATTCCTATAACATCATAAGGCTAGGTATCCATAAATGGGTTTAGAATAGGTGATTAGCCTATTCATCTGGCACAGACATGATCGGCTGAATGGTCACTTTCTAAACTGTAACAGTTCAGACTAGAAGGCTATCAGACACAGAAGCAGAAGTAGGCCATTTGGCCAATCAAGTCTGGTTCATCATTCAGTAAGGGTGTGGCTGATCTCATAATCCTTATCTCCACTTTCCTGCCTTTCTACATAACCTTTGATTCTCTCAGTGATTAAGTATCTGTTTTTCTCAACCTTGAATATACTTAACAGCCGAATTTCTACAGCCCTCTGAGGTAAATAATTCCACAAAGTCACTAACCTCTAAGAGATTAAAAACCCTTCCATTTCTATGGTAAGTGGACAACCTTTTTCTCTGAGATTATACCCTCTGTTCCTTGACCTTTTCTGGGAGGCAAAACAGATTCTCCATGTCTACCCTGTGAAGCCTTTTAAGAATTCTCTTTGAAATAAAGGCTAACATTTATTTTCTTTCTCTATTACCTGCTGAACTTGAATGCTGCTTTTTTTTTGTGATTCATGCACTGAGACTGAATATGTCATCTTAGCAAAAGCCCACAAGATCTCATTATTAAGTCAGGATGAAATATGGCTTCAATTCAGTAAACAACTGGTCTCATCTCCTGTTACATCCAAGGAATGAATTAAAAAGTGGACTTTTAAAACTTCTTACATAAGCAGAATACAATGTCAAGAATGGCTTAAATATAATTAGCATTCAACACAGAATTGGAACTGTGATGTACCGTACTTTTTAAAATGGATTCCTCATGTATTTGCTGTTTATCACCCAATTTTCAAGCTTTGTACTTTGGATAGGTAATCTGTACACGCAATGATTTATAAGATCTATGTAACTTACCTAGGATTTAAAACAAAAATGATCTTTAGTCTTTCTGGGTTTGTACTATTCAGCTGGGAAGCTTATCCACAGAATCATAGAATCAGTGAATTGTATACCACAGACAGAGGACATCAGCCTATCGAGTCTTGCTAACTTTAAAATGATTATCCGAATCTCGATTATCCGAAGAAGATTTCAAGGTCCCACAAAGACATTACATCAACGGGGTAAGTGTATTCAATTTACCTGTACTGAAGGAGAGTGAAAACACTGGCATAAACAAAGAAACACAGGCAGCTCAAACATCAGTGACTGCACATTTTTTAGGTAAGGGTTAGTTACATAGCCCTTTGCAAAAATAAGTGTTTTACAGTAATCCCAGCACTTTACCGGCCCGTTCATTTTTAAAAAAAACGGCCGAGAAAGTAAACGCATGTGTGAGGCGAGGCTTCCAGCTTTCCATCGCGAGGCTGAGTTCCTGGAAACTGATACTGTATGTGGTCTCATGATTGTTGAAGCTGTGTGGGACCTTGTTTAATGTTGGGATTTCATGGTAAAGGTTTAGTTCTTATCATTTTAACCTGTAACTCGTAGACTGCAAAGATTAGTTTGTTTAAATGGCAGACTCATTAAAATTATAGATTTAAACAAATTTTCCAGTTAGGTCAGTATGGCTTCCCCTGTTGTAGCTAAAATCAATTATCTGAGTAGTCAATTATCCAATCAAAATAGTGCCCGCCGATCTTGTTCAGATAATCGAGCTTCCTCTGTGAACCTAACACCTCAATTCAAAATTCAAAAGTAGGACAGTTACTTGAACTGTGGTATTCATCCTTTTAAAGCTTAGCACGTGATTGAATCAAGGACTCGGCTAACATCACAAAAAGAGTTGCCATGGGGAATCCAGGTAGCGATGTGCATGTAAGTAGTTCCATAACTGAAAGTTGTCAGTTTGTCTGTCAACTATACTAATTGCAAATCTCGTATGAAATTAGAAGTTCTCTGTGAAGGAGCACAATGCAAGAACATGATCGTGTTTGTGATTATTCCTTTTTCTAAAAAAAAGGCAACAACATAAATTTTAAAAATCCCAGGAGAACATTAGTCAAGATTTGAAACAGTGCAAAGAGTTACATTTACATCAGAACCCCAGGAAAAGAAATCAATACAAACTTGCCACTGGCTAAACAGTGAGCAGTTGACCTATGAGCTGCTCAGCTCAGTGTTCTGTGTAGCCAGAGTTAGCCCTCAATTGGGCTGGAGAAATTGCAAGGCTAGCAAGGAAACCTGTCATTCCACTCCCCTGTATAAAGGGAGAAAAAAAAATGTGGAAAAGAAAATACTGAGCCATTGCCGTGAACAGCACAGAGATGAGAGAAGTGAGAGAAGCATGACAGCAATATTGCTGGATCATCACACAGAATAACAATATGGTAGAGCTGCTATAAATTCTACACAGATCAACGCTGTTGGTAAAAACACGGAACGTGAGGATTAGTGACTACCAGAACCTGGTGGCGGTTGTCCATTTTGTTAAGAGTTCATCCAGAAGTATAAGTAAGTAAAACTTATCAATGATGCATACTGCTTCAACTCATCTTGTATACTTCAAAAATGAGGCTCCATTACCATCAATGCATTCATCTAGAATATTACTGCCGTATTTATGCTGTATTCTCCCCCTCTGGCTGGGAATAGAGGGCAGGAGTGAAAGGGGAGTGCTGAAAGCCACAACCAGGGTCAATCTTTTTTTCTGTAAAAGCAAGGCAGAGATCTGCTTGCTGCATTTTAGTCTCAGTGAATCTGTCCACTGCACTTTGGGCATTTGGCTGTGATGAGTGCAGGAGAGGGGGTGCTTGGTTGAGGGGGTTGCAACATAAGAAGATAGAGAGGCCTCAATGTGGATGGAGAAGAGATTGGAGAGGCTAAGGGGACTATGGGTGAAATTAGGTTGCTGCAAGCTTGGGGGTGGTGGTACAGTGATGTAGCTGGTGAGAATGGAGTGAATAAAAGTGTGCGAAACCCAGAGGTTATAAGGTGGGGAGACTCTGGACTTGCAGTGATAGTGGCAGGAGTGGTGACAAGAGGCTGCAGTATTGGTCAGGGGGCAAGAGTGCAAGGGAAAAGATTGTGAGACCTAAGGGCGAGGGAAACAGAAAGGTTTTGTGTGGATGGCGAAAGAGGTTATAAAGAAAGAACAACTGTTTTCAAGTGAAGAGTTGGGAAAACTTCAAATGAATTATTGAATTTTTAGCTGAAGTTCATGTGTTCAGGAATTACTACATGGGGAAAGTAAGGACGTAGAGTGTGGATTAGAGTAGACAATTCAGCCCTTCAGGCTTGTTCTGCCATTTAATGCAATCATGGTTTGTCTTCCCTCAGCCTCAGTTCCACTTTCCTGCCATTCTCCATAATGTTTTGATTAATTCCTAATTAAAAATCTGCCTCCTCCTTACATTTATCCAGCATCCCAACATTCACTACACTCTGCGATAGGGAATGCCACAGATTCACATGTCTTTGAGAAAAGTGATTCTTTCTCATTTCTGTTTTAGATTTTCCATCTATTAGCCTAAAATACTCAAGAGTATTGACCTAAACTTCTCCATCTTTCCTCATAAGATGGCAAGGCTTTTTTTAATCTCTGGAACTAATCTCATGAACCTTCTCTGAATTGCCTCCAATGCAATTACATCCTTCCTCAGATAAGGGAACCAAAACTGTACACTGTACGACAAATGCAGTCTGGATCTAGATGTAATGGATGCTATTGTGATGAACACGGTTGTTAGTTAAAAAGAATCTGAAATTGAGATCTTAAATGCAGTAATAAAGGTAGTAACTGCCTGGTTAAAATAAACCAGTTTTTAAAATATATGATGGAAATGACCTCAACAATCTGGAAGCTGTGTGGAATTTTGTTTTGAGAAGAGTCATAGAGTTATACAATTATACAGCATGGAAACAGACCCTTTGTTCCAACTTCCTGATGAAGGGCTTTTGCCCGAAACATCAATTTTCCTGTTCCTCGGATGCTGTCTGACCTGCTGTGCTTTTCCAGCAACACTCTAATCTTGACTCTGATCTCCAGCATCTGCAATTCCCACTTTTGCCTCGGTCCATCTAGTCTATGCAGACCATAATCCCAAACTAACCTAGTCCCGCCTGCCTGTGCTTGGCCTGTATCCCTCCAAACATTTCTCATTCGTGTACTTAGCCAAATGTCTTTAAAACATTGAAAGTGTACCCACAAACACCATTTTCTCTGTAAGTTCATTCCACATACGAATCACTCTCCATGGAAAAAAGTTACCTGTCATGTTTTTTTAAAACCTTTCTCCTGTCACTCTAAAATTATGCTTCCAATGCCAGGGAAACACAACCAGAGGGAAAAGGACACCTGCTAGTCACCTCATCTATACCCCTTATGATTTTATAAACCTCTGTCAGGTCACCCGTCAATCTCCTGTGCTCCGCTGAAAAAAGGCCCCGCCAAACCAGTCTCTCCTTATAAATTAAACCCTCCATTCCTTGCCAACATTCAGGTAAATCATTTCTAAAATCTCTCTAGCTTAATAATATCCTTCCTAAAACAGGGCAACCTAAACTGAACTCAGCGCTGGGAAGCACGGTGGCTCAGTAGTTAGCACTGCTAACTACACTGCCTCACAGCATCATGCAACCGAATTTGATTCTACCCTTGGGCGACTGTTTGTGTGATGTCTGTATATTCTCTCTTTGTCTGCAGGGGTTTCTTCTGTGTGCTCCGGTTTCCTTCCCTACTCAAAGCTTTACAGGTTTTGTAGATTAGCCTCGCCAAATTACCCATAGTATCCAGGGATGTGCAGGCTAGGTGGATTAGCCATAGGAAAAGCAGGGGAATAGGGTATGGGGATAGGTCGGGGTGGGATGCTTTTCGAGGGGTCTAGGTGTGCTTGATGGGCCAAATGGCCTGCTTCCACACTAGGGATTCTATGATTAAATGCTCCAGAAGAGGTCTTGCCAATGTCCTGTACAACCTCAACATGATGTTCCAACCCCTATATTCAAAGATCTGAGCAATGAAGGTGAGCATGCTAACTGTCTTCGAGACCACCCGATCTCCATATGATGCAAACACAACAAAACTATGTGCCTGAACTCCAAGGTCTGTCTGTTTCAGTTGTTTTGAAAGAACAAAACTTTGTTGTTAACTAATGTCAGTTCTCCTGTACAAATTTAAATCCTGTGGTGATTAGGAATTTAATGTTTCCTTTATGTATAGTTGATTTAAAGATGATGGATGCTTGATAATTATTGAGGTCATTGATGAATTCTTCTAATTCTGCTTCATACATCAATACAGAGATAACACGGAAAATAATGTTACCATCTGACTGCATCATCTCAAAACTCAGCACTGCCCTCTTGACCTGTCCATTGTCTTTCCCATCTATCCGTTCCATCCTCCTCCCTGACTTATCAGTTTCTCTCTTACCTTTATCTATCTATTGCATTCCCAGCGAACTTCCCCACAGCCCCAACCCCCTCCCATTTATCCCTCAGCCCTTGGCCCACAAGCCTCATTCCTGATGAAGGCTTGTGCCCGAAACATCAATTCTCCTGCTCCTCGGATGCTGCCTGATCTGCTGTGCTTTTCCAGCATTACACCCTCAACTCTGCATCATCTAGTTAATCATAATGAAAGAAATAGCCTCAGGAAACCAAAACCTAGTCCCCAAAAGTCAAAGGTTCACTCTGAACAGGAGCCCTTGAAAAGAAAGTGAAGTTAGTTCGCGCCTTGATTGACATGGGACACTATTTATTAACCAATAGCCCTCACAAAGACAGTGATGATATATGAGATACCAACCATAGTGATACAAAGAACCACCACAACTTCACAGTTGGCGGCACGGTGGCACAATGGTTAGCACTGCTGCCTCACAGCGCCTGAGACCCGGGTTCAATTCCCGACTCAGGTGACAGACTGTGTGGAGTTTGCACGTTCTCCCCGTGTGTGTGGGTTTGCTCCGGTTTCCTCCCACATTCCAAAGATGTGCGGGTCAGGTAAATTGGCCATGCTAAATTGCCCGTAGTGTTAGGTTAGGGGTATGGGTGGGTTGCGCTTCGGCGGGTCGGTGTGGACTTGTTGGGCCGAAGGGCCTGTTTCCACACTGTAAGTAATCTAATCTAATCTAATGATTGTGGTCCAAAATCAAACAGATTTACTCACCATATGAGGCAATGATTTCCTCCTTGTCACAAATTACTTTTCAAGCTTTCCCAATATTCAGTCCATTCCATAAACCTGAAGAGAATATTTCTGACAATGTCTCACAATATAAGCACAGAATTTTTTGAGACAAGTGCCAAATGAGGCGTAAATCATTTGACTGCCTCACCACCCACTGACGTGCCTAGGAAGTGTAGGGAGACAAAGCAGAGTTTTCATATTGCTAAGAGCCACTCAGTAGAGATGATGTTTGGAAGCTACATTTTGACAACGCTCTTAATCCATCACCTCAATATAGGTCTAACTTCTCGAAAAACAAGGAAAATTGAGGAGACTTCATGACAACATGAAGATGTCTAAACTGCGCAGAGGACAGAAAGTCAGAATTGCATATCGTACCTCAGGAGCCTAATAACCCTAAGCACTATCCATATGTGTAGTGAACTTAGATCCCATGAAATCACAAGATTAAATGGATACAGCTTTGGGGAAAAAAACAATAGCCAACTAGTGAAACTGTATAGTGTTCCAACTGTGCATAGAACACACACAATGATACAAATGGATATTAGCAATAATCTACACTCTAAAAATGCAAAATGTACCAACGCACTTACAAGGAGAGAATAAATATGTGTGAAGTCTAGATCTCCTGAAGGCTATGCTTCATGAGATCCAGGATGGTATGCTTGACAGACTTTTAGCTTCTGAACTTTATGCATTTGACAGTTCTTGTTTCTATGAGAATAATTTTGCAATGACAAAGTATATGTGTATTTCTTTTCTTATTTTTAATGTCATTTTTAATAGTAAAGTAAGACGTTGTAGTATCACTGTTTCAAGAGCTGATTATGCTAATGGAACTAGGGACAGGCTGAAAGGATATGACCAGCAACATGATGACAAACAATGGCACATTTGACGATGGATATGAATGTAAGTCACTCTGGATTTGAAAGTTGTTTATCTTTTAGGTAAACTTTTTTGAGTTTTTATTAAGCAAATTAGGCCTATGCTATTTACTAATCCAGCACATGAATAGTAAATCTGTTAAGGAACACAACACAAGGATTTGACAGAAGGATCATTTTTTGGAAAATTGATAAAATCCATTATTAAGTATGTAATAGAACAACATTTAGTAAAGCATGATACTGTCAGACAGTTAATGGATGAGAAATTATCAAAGTATCAGAGACATGGTCTAAATAAAATTAGCTTACTTAATTTTTCCTTCAGGTGCTCCGGTTTCCTCCCACTATCCAAAGGTGTGCAGGTTAGGTGAATTAGTCATGCTAAATTGCCCATAGTGTTCAGGGATGTGTAAGTTAAGTGAATTAGTCAGGGGCAAAAATAGTGTAATAAAATAGAGTGAATGGGACTGGGTGGGATACTCTTCGGAAGGTCAATGTGGACTTGTTGGGCCAAATGACCTATTTCCACACTGTAGAGATTCTATGATTCTATGAAATCATCATTAATGGGGAAATTAATGGAGTTCAAGAATGACAAATACCCAGGATCTGATGGTTCCCATCCACAGGTGTTAAAAGATGTAGAAGAGCTCATTGCTGATGCTTTAACCATAACCTTTTGGAGTTTTCTGGATTCAGGAATTGTATCTCTAGGTTAAAAGTTGCACATGACACTTCACTCTTTAAGAAGGGTGTCAGACGGAAGTCATGGAATCGCTGAAAATGTGTTGCTGGTTAAAGCACAGCAGGTCAGGCAGCATCCAAGGAACAGGAAATTCGACGTTTCGGGCCGGAGCCCTTCATCAGGAAGTCATGGAATTACAGACTGGTTAGTCTGACACCTATGGTGGGGATCTTGTTGGATTTTATAATCAAGGATCGGGTAACTAATCACCTCAGAAGATTTGATTTAATCCAGGAGAGTCAGCATAAATTCATAAAAGGTAGGTCATGCCTGACAAACCTCAGAGTTTTTTTTTGTAAATGTGACAAGATAGTGTACAGGAATGAGTTGATAGGCTTCCAGAAGGTTTTTGATAAAATCTCATACATGAAAGTGTTAGCTGAGGTGAAGAATCTGGTACTGATCTGGATAGGAAATTAGCTGTGTGGCAGGAAATAAGGCATTGGAATAATAGGTATATGTTCAAACTGGCATGACATGAAGGGGGGTATCCCACAGAGATCTGTATCGGGGCCTCAATTATTGACAATATTCACTAATAACTCAGATTCAAAAAAATTCAAATATCCAAACTTTCTGATGACACAAAATGAGGCAATATCATAGACAGTGTTGATGTTGGCATGAAATGTTGTTAGATGAGGTGAATGGGCAAAGCTTGGCAGGTGTGTTTATTATAAACAAGTGAGAGGCTATCCATTTTGGAAAGAATCGACCAGAGTATATTTTTTAGAAGGCACATAGTAAAATAATAGACATCCAATGAGATTTGGGGTTTCAAGTGGATTGTTCCTCAAAATATCACAATCAGGTACAGAAAATAGTCAAGAAGGCTCACGGAATGATGGCCTTTATTATCAAAAGGGGTGGAGCATAAGGATGCAGATGTTATGCTGCAGATATGCAAAACCCTTGCGAGACTCCATTCAGAGTACTGTGAGCCGACCTAGGCACCATGTCTTAGGAAGGATGATTCGGCTCTGGAAAGAATTTAACACAAGTTTATAAGGATGATAGCTGGATTTCAAAAGTTAGGTTAAAAGAGAGATTAGACAAATGAGGCCTTTATTCTCTGGAATTTACAATGTTAAATGATGATCTAATTGAAATCTTCAATATATTGACAGGGAACGACAGAGTTGATAAAGATAAACGTTTCCACTGGTTGAAAAGTTTGGAACCAAGCGGCATAGTCTAAGAATTAGGGCCAACCCATTCGGGAGGGAAGTTAGAAAACATCTGCACGCGCAAAGAGTAGTGGAGATTTGGAACACTATGCTTCAAATGGCGGTCAATGCTTGTTTCATTGTTAAATTTAAATCTGAGATTGATTTTTTTTTAATTAAACAAGGGTACCAAGACAGGAATATGGAGTTAGGCCACAGATCAACCATGATCTTATTGCATGGCAGAGCAGGCTGGAGAGGCTGAATGCCTACTCCTGTTTCTGCATTGCTGAATCATGTTTGACAAATTTATTGCAATGCTTTGAGGATTTAACAATCAGGGTAGATAAAGGGAGTGCAGACAATTCAGCAGATTTCTGATCTGAAAGGAGTCAAAGGTTATGTAGAGAGAACAGGAAAGGTAGAGTTTAGTTCAAGGTCAGAACAACTATAATATCACTGTATGATGATGGAAGTTTGAGGAGGTGAATGGTCTATTTCTGCCATGATTTCTTCAGTTTTCGTTTTGTTTTAATGTTCTTTATTGTAATCGAGTTAGTCTCACTCTCCCTCGTTTTTTTTTATGGAATTATTCCCTTTGAATTATTTATCCAATTATCTTTGGAAGCTACAATTAAATCTTTCTGTACTCCTACTTCAGGCAATTTATTCTAACCTCTCATCAACAAATGAAGGAAAAAATCATTTCCCCAATCTCTTCTGTTTCTTTTGCCAGTCATCTTAAATCTGTGGCAGCATTTAGAATCATCGAGATGCACAGCATGGAAACAGACCCTTCAGTCCAACTCATCCATGCCGACCAGATATCCTAACTTAATCTAGTCCCATTTGTCAGCCCATATTCCTCTAAACCATTCCTATTCATATGCCCATCCAGATACCTTTTAAATGTGGTAATTGTACCAACCTCCACTACTTCCTCTGGCAGCTCATTTCATACATGCACCACTCTCTGCATGAAAACATTGCCCCTTACATCCCTTTTATATCTTTCCCCTCTCAACCTAAACCTCTAGTTCTGGACTCGCCCACCTCAGGGAATTTCTACTCCTCCGTAAAGAACAGGTTCTCCTTATTTACTTCATTTATTTATGTTAACATTTGCCCCATAGAAAAGTAGGTAATTTCAATCAAATTGTTCTGACATATTATGGCACATACACAAAGCATGAAAGTTAATTGAAGGTTGTATTATATCATGTTAAATCTGCTTTGTAAATGCTTTCACTTCAGAGAGGCCCTCTGCTCAAGCAGATGAGAGGCGTTGAGTGTTTGACTGGGACCTCGTGGACAGACCATCAGTCTGGCAGGGAGAGGCCAGAGCTTGAAATAGATTTTGGAGTGTGCTTCAGTCTGAGCATTGTGTCTGTGAAAGTGACAGGATGGAGGTTTGCTCTTTAGTTAGCCTTAATTTTCAGCATATTAAAAGTTCAGAGAATAGAATTTCTGTTAGAAGAATGAAATGAATATTCCACATGCCTACTAGAAGCTACCTGTATGTATTTGTACCATCAGAGACAAAGCAAGGTACAATCTCAATTACCTGTGACATAGATTTTTGGAGACTGCTGAGGAAGACTGTTCAATTACACCTCATGTATTTTTCCCTTTTGATTTATCCCTTAACTGTGTCTGCTTGTCCTTTGGCTTTGTGTCATTGTGGTGGATAAAATTAAAGAGGCTTGGGTTTATATAATAGACATTACAGCTTGTGGTTTAATCTTGCTCTGCTACAGCTTCTGTCTCATTAATACATTGCTAAATCTTTAGCTTGCACTTCGAACATGCACATGGTGTCACTTGTTCAAGGTCTGGGTGGGTTACTGTTTGGCGGTTTGGTCTGGACATGTTGGGCTGAAAGGCCTGTTTCCACATTGTAGGGAATCTAATCATGATGAACAATGCTGCTATAATGGGGGCAACTTTCTACATTTTTGCAACTTGTAAGATAGCTAGTAATATGTCCATGAGGCATGTTCTCCATTAAGTTGCTGCCGCGCTCTAGTTGGAAAGCTTTTAAAGTATGTGGCGCTCCCAATGACTCAGCAAGTAAATACCTTTTTTGTTTTGGTTTAGACAGTGTAGCGATGCCATGACCATCATTCTTGATCTGAAATAAGTTGACTAATATTTGTTGAAATTGGCACAATGTAATTGTTCTTGGTATTTGTTGTTATTGGTATTTGTGTGTAAGGAAAACATCCCAAAGCTGCCAGAAGTAATGTCTGCTCATGCACTGAGAGGGGAATGAATGGGTCACACTGGGATTGAAACTAAAATATGGGATGGATTTCTGATTGTCTGGGGAGTAGTCTGGTGTAGCAACTCACCCATCCCTATTCATCACCCAACTCGCACCCTCATCTCAACCATCTACATTCTAGTCCTTTGCAAATTAAGATTTGAAACTACACTTCAAAGTCCTGAAATTATGCTCTGCTAATGTAATTAATACTGTGCTTAATGTGTGTTGAACAACAATTCTATCATTTACCTTTACATTTATTTAGCCTACACACTAAGAGCAGCAGTTCAAATAAACATTTTGCCTAGTTACCTTCACGTCACCAAATTATTTTTAGTCCATGTGCAGCTTAGAGTTTCACCCTGGAAAACTGAAATTTGAGAGGATCCTGGTGGTCAATGAGAACATTAGTTTCTTCTAATTAACTGAGCTTGTGAGTTTTTAACATACAAGACCTAAAAATTAATTTCTGCTTGGGTGTTAAAGCCTCATTGTTACAGAACACTAACTAAAGAGTGGGAGGCTGTGGCAACACTGGACTAGTAATTCAGAATCCCAGGTTCCAATGTTATGGAGACAATGGTTCAAATCCCATCAATGTAGATAGCAAAAACTCAATAGAATAAACATATGGAATTTAAAACAAAACTAACCCTAATGGTGATTGGGTGACTATAATTGATTATCATAAAAATCCACAGGGTTTACTCGTGCCCTTTAACAACTACCTTATCTGGCCTAAGTATGATTCCAGCCTCTTAACTGGTTGGCTCTTAACTGGGTAAAAAAAACAAAAGGGTCACTGGATCCAAAACATTAACTCTGCTTTCTCTTCACAGATGTTGCCAGACCTGATGAATTTTTCCATCACTTCTTGTTTTCGCTTCTGGATAATTCGTGATAGGCAATAAATGCAGCTGAGCCATAAGCTATAGGAGCAGAATTAGGCTGTTCGGTCCATCAAGTCTGCCTGCCATTCAATCATGGCTGATATATTTCTCCTACCTTCTCCCCATAACTTTTGATCCCTTTACTAATCAAGACCCTCTCTCTGTCTTAAATACACTCAATAACTTGGTCTCCACATCCTCTCTGGCAATGATTTCCACAGATTATCCACCCTCTGCTGAAGAAATTTTTCCTCATCACAGTCTTAAACTGTCATCCCTTCACACAGATTCTGTTCCATCGAGCACTAGTATCACCTACTACTTGGAATCATCTTCTACACATGCACTGTCAGTATTCTGTAAGTTTCGATGAGTTACCCTCTTACCCTTCTAAGCTCTGTTGTGTTCAGACCCAGAATCCTCAATATTTTATCATATGACAACCCCAGGATTCTTAAAGACAACCTCTAGACCTACTCCATGTCAACACATCTTTCATTTGATACAGGGCCCAAAACTGCTCACAATATTCCAAATGCTGTCTGGACAGTGCCTTATGCAGCCTCAGTAGTGCATTTCTGCTGTTGTATTCTCTCCCTCTTGAAATGAATAATAACACTGCATTTGCCTTCCTGACTGCCAAGTGAACCTTCATGTTAAACAGCAATTCTATAATTTAAAATAATTTGGTGACATGTGAAGATAATTTATGTTAAGCTTTAGAGAATCCTGAACTAGGACTCCTAAATTCTTCATATTTCTGAAGCCTTTCCCTGCATATTAAGGAGCATATGCCTCAATCCTTGCGAGCACAGTCCATAACCTTACCCTTTTCCACATTTTATTCTATCTGCCATTTCTTTGCCCACTGTCCTAACCTGTCCAAGTCATTTTACAGCCCTCTACCTGCTTGCACAACTTGCCCATCCACCTATCATTGTGTCATCTGCAAACGTAGCAAAAATGTCCTCAGTTTCTCTGCAGGCAAATCACAGGAGAAATGATGTTGAAGATAGGTCAAAGTAGCATTTGGTATGTTTCGCATTATTAGGAAGAGAGGTGAGCGATGCATTTCATAGTATATACAGACTTAGATAGTCTGTATATTCCATTGGGGATGATGTGGAGGTGCGGATGTTAGACTGGGATAGACAAATTCAGAAGTCACATGACACCAAGTTATAGTCCAACAGGTTTATTTGAAATCACAAGCCTTTGGAGTGTATTTCCTTCATCAGGTGAGAAGCACCTGTCAAAAGAATCTATCAAGTGATGGCCAGAGACATGAACCATAGTCCCCCATTCATTTCCTATTTATGGGCTCCTTAACTCACTCCCTTTGCAACACAGCTGTATCTGGCAGTTATATTCAACCTGGTGATTCACCTTATGCAACTAACTCTGCTTCTTTTGAACCTGACTATGTGTAATATCTGAACCACAACATCCAACAGACATGGCACTCACAAGCACACAAACAACAATCCCATGTCCAAAGAAGAATTTCCTGAACTAACAGTGATGTATCCTACTGACACATAGCTCCTTGGTTAAATTAAGCTTGAAAATACAAACCATTTCAGTAGATGATCTCTGATCCATTGAAGTGCTATCTTGGGTTGCTGTTTATATTCACAAAAGTGGCCTTTCTTAACAGAATATTAACTTTACATTGAGTGATAAATATTTTCTTTTTATTAACTTGAAACTAATCACTGCTACAAATACAAAAGAGAGAAATTGCTGGAAAAACTCAGCAGGTCTGGCAGCTTCTATGGATTCAAAGCATGGATAATATTTCAAGTCCAGTGGGTTCACTGGATTCAAAACATCAACTCTGCTTTCACTCCATAGATGCCGCCAGACCTGCTGAGTTTTTTTCAGCTGTTTCTGTTTCTGATTTCAAGCATCCGCAGTTCTTTGCGTTTTTTTTTGTTCCCTCTTGCAGGTGCTAAGCACGGACCAAATAATAGAAGGAAGTACTGCAGTTGTTGGAAATCTGAAATCAGAGCAGAACACACTGGAAATACTCAGCAGGTGAGGGCAGCATTTGTGGACACTGAAACAGAGTCGACTATTTTAGCTCTGTGATCTGGACCAAATACTGTGAAGGGTCAGTGGCCTTGATTTCTCCCCGCACCAGCTTTGCAGGACATGCTGAACAATTCCAACGCTTCCCAGTTCAATTAGAGCAAAGGTAGACACGCTGCCTGCCCTTCAAAAAACATTCAGAATCTTCTTGAGCCTCTCATTTCCCTTCAGAGAGAAACCTAGCAGCTGTTGCCTGGTTTGACACAACATAAAACATAAATTTCAGTACAAAAAAAAAGTTTAGAAAATTTCTGGCTGAGCAAGGCATCACTGTTCAAGCAAAGAATGTACATTTTTTCAAGCAAAAATCCTAACTAATAAAAAAATGACCATTCAAAAGTGCCAAGCAACAGAACTAACAATAAAATCTCTTTTTTTGCTCTTTCACTTAAAAAACAAAACTATCCAGATTCAGACTTTGCCCCAAGTCCTACACATCCAGGAAAAGGAATATGAATGAAAGCCATGGAAACAAGTTGTGTTTAACAAATGCTGTCAAGAGTGTCATGTTGGAAAAGCACAGCAGGTCAGGCAGCATCTAAGGAGCAGGAGAGTCGATGTTTTGGGCAAAAGCCCTTCATCAGAAAGGCCTTTAACAAATGCTGACCTCTGTTGACACAGACCTCAAGCTGGTCTCAATATAATTTATGTAAACTGAGGGTTGGAAATGGGTTACGTTTTTTTTGCATTCATGCGTGTGATGTGGGTGTCACTGACTGGGCCAGCACTTATTGCTTCAGTTGCCCTTGAGATATTGGTGGTAAGTTGTCTTCTTGAACTGCTGCAGTCCATGTGCTAGAGGCAGACAACTCCATTAGAGAGAGATTTCCAGGAATTTGACACAGTGACACTGGAGAAACAGTGATGTATTTCCAAATCAGGATGGTGAGTGTCATGAAGGGAAGTATGCAGGTGACAATGTTCCCATGTATTGCCTACCCTTATCCTTTTAGAGTGTAGTGGCTGTGGTATCGAAGATATTGCCCAGGGATCTTCCATGAATTCTTGCAGTGCATCTTGTAAATAGTACACATTACCGCTACTGAGCAATCGCGGTAATCAAGGGAATGGATGGTTATGAATTTTGAGCCAATCAACTGGGCTGCTTTATCCTGGGTGGTGATAAGTTTCTTGAGTGTTGTTGGAGCTGCACTCATCCAGGCAAGTGGGGAGTATTCCATCATACTAATGACTTGTGCCTTGTGGTTGATGGATTAGCAGGCCTGCTGTTGTAGCCATTGTGTTTATGTGACGAGTCGAGTTGAGCTTCTGGTCAATGGTAACCCCAAGAATGTTGCTAGGGAGTGATTCAGTAATGGTAACACCAGAGAATGTCAAGTGGAAATGGTCAATTTCTGTCTTATTGGACTTGGTCAATGTCCGGTATCTGTGTGGCACGAATGTCACTTGCCATTTTTGTCAGCCCAAGCCTGGATATTATCCAGATCTTGCTGCATTTGAACATGGACTGGGAGTTGTGAATGGTGCTGAATATTGTGCAATCATTCGCAAGCATCCTCATTTCTCACTCTATAATGGAGGGTAGATCGTTAATGAAGCAGCTGAAGATGGCTGGGCCTAGAGCACTATCCAGAGGACCTCCTGCAGAGATGCCCTGGAGCTGAGATGACTGACCTCCAACAGCCACAACCATTTCTCATGTGCCTGGTATGACTCCAACCAGTTTGCTCCCTCATATCAATTGATTATAATTTTGCTAGGGCTCCTTGATGTAAAGGGCTGTCACTCTCACCTCATCTCAGAGATTTTCCTCCTTATTCAGTTCATTGTGTGGGTAGTTGTTTTTGGGGATAGAAGATAGCTCAATCCTGATCTCAGGGCACTCTCGCAGTTGCCCTCACAAACTTAGACTCAATGACTCTGACAGAGTGCAGCTTGTGATAGAGTTTGAAACCAGGACTTTGGTAAGTAAGCGGGTGAGTTCGATGTGGTTACAATTTTCAAAGATAAAATCTCACTTTTCCTGCTTGCAATTAGAATTTAACTGAAAATTATTGTTTAAGTTTCTTCCAGGATTGGTGGGGCGAAGGAAGCCTTCTGTTAGAGATCAAGTGATACTAGTTAATTAAGTCAGAAACAAAAACAGAAGTTGCTGGAAAAACTCAGCAGGTCTGGCAGTATCTATGAAGAGAAATCAAAGGTAATGTTTCAGATATGGTGACCCTTCCTCAGAACAGATCACTGGACCCAAAATATCAACTTTGATTTCTCTTCACAGATTTTCCAGAAACTTCTGTCTTTGTTTCTGAATTACAGCATCCGCAGTTCTTCTGGTTTTACTTAGTTAATTAAGTAAGTGTTCTGCTTTTTGTAACAGCAAGTGAGCTCACTCATCTGGGCTCCTTTTAGTTGGATGAATGAAACTTCAAGTGCAGCTTGTGGCAGACAGAATGCAGTCTGTGACAGAATGTGAAACTAGGAGTTTGATGAGTAAGGGAGATGGTGTGAAAGGAACAGAGGCATTAATTCACTTTTCTAAATTTGTCAGCCTCCAGGAAAACAGGAACTGAAAAGTTGAATAAAAATGGACAGGGAGTCATGTATTTTTCTATGTTCCATCTCTGTAAATATACTCTTTACCATTCTCGCAAATTGAATTCAGATATAAATGAAAAGGGTTCATCACAAGGAAATGGGTAGAGATTAGTTGCTGACTTTTTTGCTTGCATCATTAAATCCAAAAAATGTATTCAGAATGACAAGGTTAAATTAATAATGTTTACAAACAGTAATAATGCTCTTTGGGAGTAATAGGTTTTATTAATTATAAATTAATTAACAAAATGAATTAGTTAAGACACAATAAAGAAAGTAGGGCAGGTGATGTGACTGCAGGATGTGGGTGCTTCTAGATGTCGGCATGATCTAGGGCAAAGATGTCTCTAGTAAGGGTTTGCAACATGAGGATCTTTGCGTCAGAGTTTATGAGTGTTGGAGTTTGAACAGCAAACACTGATGCATCAGGAAGGGTGATGTCACCTGGACACTTACTTGGGTACTGGTGATCATATTTATGATGATAATGTGGCTTTAATAGGTGTAGTTTGTTTTTTTTTGTGAAGAAAGGTTGAGACAGAGATGTTGAGCAGTCTGCTTCAAAACCAACAAAATAAATAGCTTGCGAGGTCTTTAGTTTTTTGAACAAGTTGGAACAATAGAAGCAGCCTGAATGGGTCAGTTCAAGTTTCCACAAAACCAGCATTTTGTTTTTGGCTTTAGCTTACAGTAACAGTTTTTGGCGTCTTGAAGCTAGATGTGGAAGCTCTTATTCCTCTCTCTGTTGCAATTAAAAGCTGGAGTTCTGTTCCTGCTGCTAGAATTGTATGTGAGACAATCTGTTTTACTGAATTCTCCTTTGCCAAGGGTGTGTTTATGGGATTTTACCAAATTAGTAGTAGTTAATATATCTATTATCTTGTTACACATTACAACAGAGTTACAGTTAAGGCAATTCTTTTATTTTTTTAACTTTGTCTGTATTTTAATTACATAATGAAGTGTGTTTTGTTTGAAGCCTGGTAACTTAACTAATTGAATTGATTCTAGAAAAGAATACCTTACACATGCGTTAAAATAAGAAAAAGTTAGATTAGATTCCTTACAGTGTGGAAACAGGCCTTTCAGCCCAACAAGTCCACACCAAACCTCTGAAGAGTAACCCACTCAGGCCTATTTCCCTCTGACTAATGCACCTAACACTGTGGGCAATTTAGCATGGCCAATTCATCTGATCTACACATCTTTGGACTGTGGAAGAAAAGCAGAGCAAACCCACGCAGACACAGGGAGAATGTGCAAACTCCACACAGATAGTTGCCCAAGGCTGGAATTGAACCCTGGGGCTGTGAGGCTGTAGTATAAACCACTGAGCCACCGTGTCACCTGTGCTATTAGGCTCTGGACTATCCTCTTACTATATTTTGAGGGGGTTTGGTCTGGTCTATGACACACCCCTTAGCTTTTCTGATTTGGTTAGCAGTCAGGGACAGGAAATTAGGTTTAGATTTTTGCTGCTCTGCATAGTGTCAGTGCGAATGTCAGTTGAATCTGAAGTTTGGACACAAATAGGTCTTAGCTAACGATGAGTAAATTCATGAGTCAGTCTAAACTGTCGGATTAGGATTGCAATTAACAATTGAAACTAACAATTTATGATTGATTTAGTTTCACCATCATCATATAATTACTGCATTGATAATCTGATGTTACAGGGTCTGTTTAGCATAGCCACTGTAAGTCTTGGCATTCTAGTAACAGGTGACTTTACGTAACTTCATTTGACAAAAAAAACAAGCACCCAGGGATTATGAGGAGGGTGACGAAAAAGCCAAATGTTTTAGAGTTATAGCTGTAAGACTGAGGGCCATTTGTTTGGTTTCAGATTGAGACATCCAGTGTTGAATAAGATATTCCTAAACATTTTAGCCCTTATCAAGGAATCATGATCTCGTAATGCCCTTGTGTTGGTGTATTTAAAAAGTATAGTCATTGACTAAGTGTAATCTTTGAAGTTAACGTTGTAACAATGTGTTTGAGTTTGTAATTGGATTATCCTTATGCATTAACATACAGTATTTACTGCGGAAAAGGAGATGAAAGATACAGACTATAGGGAAATAGATGGTGATGTCTTGCAAAATGTCCATATTACTGAGGAGGAAGTGCTTGATGTCTTGAGATGAGCAAAGGTGAGTAAATCCCCAGGACCTGATCAGGTGTCTCTGAGAACTCTGTGTGAAGCTTGAGAAGTGATTACTGGGCCTCTTGTTGAGATATTTGAATTATCGATAGTCACAGGTGAGGTGCCAGAGGACTGGAGGTTGGCTAACATGGTGCCACTGTTTAAGAAGGCGGTAAGGATAAGCCAGGGAACTATAGACCGGTGAGCCTGACCTCGGTGGTGGGCAAATTGTTGGAGGGAATCCTGAGGGACAGGATGTACATGTATTTGGAAGGGCAAGGACTGGTTAGAGATAGTCAACATGGTGTTGTGCGTGGGAACTCATGTCTCACAAACTTGATTGAGTTTTTTGATGAAGTAACAAAGAAGATTGATGAGGGTAGAGCAGTAGATGTGATCTATATGGACTTCAGTAAGGCGTTCGACAAGGTTCCCTATGGAAGACTGATTAGCAAACTTAGATCTCACAGAATACAGGGAGAACTAGCCATTTGGATACAGAATTGTCTCAAAAGGAGGGTGATGGTGGAGGGTTGTTTTTTAGACTGAAGGCCTGTGACCAGTGGAGTGCCACAAGGATCGGTGCTGGGTCCTCTACTTTTTGTCATTTACATAAATGATTTGGATGCAAGCATAAGAGGTACAGCTAGTAAATTTGTAGATGACACCAAAATTGGAGGTGCAGGGGACAGCGAAGACGGTTACCTCAGATTGCAACAGGATCTTGACCAGATGGGTCAACGGGCTGAGAAGTGGCAGATGGAGTTTAATTCAGATAAATGGGAGATGCTGCATTTTGGGAAAGCAAATCTTTGCAGGACTTATACATTTAATGGTAAGGTCCTAGGGAGTGTTGCTGAACAAGAGACCTTGGAGTGCAGGTTCATAGCTCCTTGAAAGTGGAGTCGCAGGCAGATAGGATAGTGAAGAAGGCGTTTGGTATGCTTTCCTTTATTGGTCAGAGTATTGAGTATAGGAGTTGGGAGGTCATGTTGTGGCTGTACAGGACATTGGTTAGGCCATAGTTGGAATATGACTCGATGACTCTATATCCGTGATAACAAATTGTAGAAATTAACATGCTTTTTGATCTCTTGTGTTATTGGTTCAAGTCTCAAATGAATGTTGGGAAATATACATCAGAACTCTAAACCTTACAGAATGTTCCTACTTGGATGGGGCTTTACTGAAATTAGATGAAATTTACAACACAGAAACCAGCCATTTAGTTCAATTGGTCCATGTTGATGCTTTTGTTCTAATTGAGTCTCATCATAATTCTGAGGAAGAGTCATTAGACCTGGAATGTTAACCCTGATTTCTCTTCATAGATACTGTCAGACCTATGACAACCAACTTCTTTTGTGCCAGTTATGACTGTAGCGATTAGCAAGTTTTACCCCAGAGTTCCAAAAATTCAAACTACTTCACATTATAGCAAGTTCCACTTTGTAATCAAACTTGGGCTGAAGAAATTATTTCTAAATTCCTTCAATTATCCTTGAGGAGGTAGTGCTGGGCTGCCTTCTTGTGTTGTTTGGGAGGGAGTTTCAGGATTTTGACATTATCCCATGGCAATGAAAGATCACTGTTAATATAATTTGAAATCAGGCTGGTGTGTTACTTTGAAGGGAAATTGCACATGCCCATACATTTGCTGCCCTTGCTTTTCAGGGTGATGGAAATTTGGAAGAGGACTGTTAAAAGTGAACCACATTGCTCTATGTCTGGAGTCACATGCAGATTGGATCAAGTAGAGCAGTGGATTTCTTTCTTTCCAGGGAATTAGGTAACAAGTTTTTAAATGACAACAAGTGGTTTCATCATTAGTACTGGTTTATTAATGAATTGAATATAAATTCCATTAGCTAGCATGATGGGATGTGAACTCATGGTCCCAGTCCATTAACCTGGGCCACTAGTTTGTAGATCTGTGGTGCTGGAAGAGCACAGCAGTTCAGGCAGCATCCAACGAGTAGCGAAAGTCGATTTTGCTGCTCGTTGGATGCTGCCTGAACTACTGTGCTCTTCCAGCACCACAGATCCAGAATCTGGTTTCCAGCATCTGCAGTCATTGTTTTTACCTAGTTGATTTTTTTCCACTAGTTTGTAGTCCAGTGACATTATCAAAATTTCACCTTATGCTCATCATAGTACTGGAGAATAATGTCACCATTTGGTCCCCACAAACACAAGCATCACAACCATTCCCACTACTGAAAGTTTGGTGTATAAACATGTTTACAGATCTCTTGCCATTTTAATTCTCTCCAGCTAGAAATGAACACTGGTTTGTTTGCATTGCCTTTATATGGCTTTGCTAACCTGTGATGGTAGTTATAATGTAAATCTGTACCCCGGATCACTTTTTTTAACCTTTATCCGATTTAATCTCTCATTTCTTAAGAGTTTTGTGGCCTCCTTAATCTTCCAATCAAATTGCAATACCTTACACTTGCCTATATTCAAATAAATTTGCTGATGATGTAGCTATTCTGTGAGTTTATTTACTCTACTTACATTGTGCTCATATTTTCTTCTGCATTCTTCTTGTGTCATCAGCATATTTCAAAGTTTTATTTTCAAGTTCAAATCATTTGTGCAAATACTAAACAGCAGCATGCCAGCCATGAACCCTGGGGAGCATCACTTCCCATCTCCATCAAACCTTCGTCACTATCGTTAACCTCTATGTTTTGTTCTCTGGTTTGCAGCTAATTTCGATTTGAAGCTGCTGTTTTTCTTCTGAAATCAAACACACTGACTGGTCATAAGCATCCCTTATCTATTACATTTATTGGATTACCTTTGCCTATCTTTCTTTTACTTTAAAGGATTCAATCATGATCTTCTCTTTTGAGGTCTATGCAGTTTGCACTTTATTGTGCTTTCAAAATCAAGTTAATTGAGTCAAAGGGATGTACAGCATGGGAACCCTCCAACCACAAGGGATGAACTCAGATTTCTCCAGTTTCCTCATTTCCCCTCCCCCCACCTTGTCTCAGTCGATTCCCTCAAACTCAGCACTGCCCTCCTAACCTGCAATCTTCTTCCTGACCTCTCCGCCCCCACACCACTCTGGCCTATCACCCTCACCTTGACCTCCTTCCACCTATCACATCTCCATCGCCCCTCCCCCAAGTCCCTCCTCCCTACCTTTTATCTTAGCCTGCTGGACACACTTTCCTCATTCCTGATAAGGGCTTATGTCCGAAACATCGAATTTCCTGTTCCTTGGATGCTGCCTGACCTGCTGCGCTCTTCCAGCAACACATTTTCAGCTCTGATCTCCAGCATCTGCAGACCTCACTTTCTCCTTGAATGATTGACTGTCAGTCTAAAATATTAATGGTGGCCCTTCTTATCGTTTATCCTATTATCAAGGTATTTAAACAATTAAAGGACAATTGCTGTAGCAGTTTTATTGGTTCCACATTATTTTTGGTCATTTCACTCATGTGTACAAGAATCAAAATATGCAGGGATTAGGCAAAAAGTAATCATGGCCTCGCAGCAGAGCTAACTTAAAAATACCTCTGTGATTTATTTATTCCGAGGAGTTTATTGACCTATTAACAAAAACCAAAGTATGTTAACCAAAGTAATTTATTTCCAATACTTTTTTTTAAAGTATATAAGTCATTCTTTTATTATGAATCTGAAATGTTGAGGTTACAAATCAAACTTTATAGATCCCTTAGGACAGCACAAAACCTGGTTTGAACTTCCACAGGCACATTGTATAGTTGTCATATCAGTAAACAATTCAAAACAGCGCTTAATAAGATACACAGTTGCCAAATCGCTCATGAAAGGTACTCAGGGATAGCATAAATGTTTTGATTCTCTGCTGTCTAACCACAAAGAAAGCAGCCACTCTCCTTAAATAGTTTCACCGTGTATGAATGGTTAGGCTGCAAAGTGGAATAAAAATGGAGATATCTCAAAGAATCTAATATTAATGGGAATTTCCAATGTTTCATACTATCAGTTGGTCAGTCTCACGTTGGACAACATCTGTCCAGTGCATACTGGAATCAAGAATGGAAGCTTCCCAGTATAATGGGAGTTCATTTAATCATGATAGAATTTGGTTTGGAAATGGTAGTGCTCCTGGATGATAATAGAAGGTCTAGTTTGATCTGATTTCAGATATAACTGAAATCAACTTTGTTGGTATGAGAAACTCTAAGAACTGCTGCTGCTGGAAATCAGAAACAGAAACAGAAACAGAAATTGCTGGGAAAACATAGCAGGTCTAGCAGCATCTGTGGAGAGAAAGCAGAATTAACATTTTTTTGTCCAATGTCCCTCCTTCAGGACTGATTGCAATTAGGAAAAGTTCAGTATTTGCACTGAAGATGGGATGGGGGTTATCGGAGAGGAGCAAACTATTGGTGGAAATGTGATACAGAGAGAGAGAGAACAGTTGGACAGATAAAGGAGGGAGTCAAATGGCTTTCGGTGCTCACCCTTTCTGTTCCTTCCCACAGCAGTGTTGGGGTCCTCACTTATCACATCCACCAGCATCCACATGCTAAAGGTCATTAGCCGCCATTTCCGCTACCTCCAGCAGGATGCCACCACCAGATACATATTCCACCGCTCCCTTGTCAGCCTTCCACAGGGACTGTTTCTTCTGCAATACACTGCTCCATTCCTCCTTCAAACCCAAAACCTCCCTACACTCCCACAACACCTTCCCATGCAATCACACAAGGTGTATTAACTGTCTATTTACCTCCTCCTTCCTCACCATCCAAGGTCCAGGCCCACCTTCCAGCTGACGCAACAATTTACCTACACTTCACTCAATCCAGCACTGCACTCACTGCTCACAATGTGGTCTTATCTACATTGGGAGACAAAGCGCAGACTTGGTGATCATTTTGCAGAACACCTACACTCTACAAAAATGACCGAGTTGCTGCCACTTCAACACACTACTGTGTCCCCTTGCCAACATCTCTGTTTTGCATTTGCTAATTTGTGGTAGCAAAGATCACAGATGATTTGTGCATTGACCAAATTGAACTCTCCTCTATTAATGAATTCAGCAGCAATATAATATAGCTGTCACTGTATACAAAGCCTGTAGAACTCTACACCTGGATGAAGCCAGTAATGTTGGGAAAGTCAATTGTTCGTTCCGACACTGACCTTATTGTTGGGAAATGAGAAAGCAGTGTAATTGTGCACTACTTACAAGTATCTTAATTATTATTATTAATAATTATAATCATCAGTAACAGCCTTGATCCATTTGTGAGTTAATGGTTGCTGAAACCCCACACAGATCCTCAAGGAATCTTTGGAAACAGCCAGTTGAATAAAAGTTTAGTGTCGTCATTACTTTGACAACCACAGGGTCAGGATGACTGCCCACCCTTTTAGGTGACATGTCCTGCTCCAGGAGCAAGTTCTGCCAGAACCCTGGGAATTCTCAATCTGCAGCAATACTGAGCCTTTCTCTTCAGAGGAAATGACACTGAGGACGATTGACTCTGGGCCTGCTATACCTCCTCCGCAACCTGTTGGGACCGTCCTCTGAGACTCTGTTTGGCAGCCTGGAGTTTGCTGTTGGTTCACGACGTCCCGACGAGGATTGTCCTTCTCAATATCTCTGCATCGTTACTGTGCAGAATCGATTGGTCACAGTTTCATATAACTAAGTGGGGAACATCAGCAGCAAAACAAATTCTTCATAACATGAGCAGTCAGCATTTACATCACACACACACACACACACACACACACACTCACACACATGACTGTAGGCCTCAATACAGTGATACTTGGAGGATTCCAATAAGGAAGGCCATAGCTTACCCTTATATGGACCTTTGACATGGTTGACCTTAATCCAATGCATGCAGTACAGCCATTTTGCATAATTAGAGTAGGAGATTGTACATTGGGTTGTATTACCAAAGCCTCGTCTCTTCGAGGTGGGAGGGGGAAGTCATCAAGTGTTCATGGTCTGAAGTTGTTGAATCCAGAAGGTTGTGAAGTGCCCAAACTGAAGATGATTTACTTCTCAGCTTTGCTAAAACACTGCAGCAGGCATAGAATGGAACTGTTCCCACCAGGACAAGAGCAAGCACATTTGCATGTGCGTGCTGACTATTTTCAGCTATTAATGCTTCTCTTCATCTCTTTTCTGTACTACCTTCAGCACCCTAGAGTCATATCGGACTTGAAATGTTAACTCTATTTCTTTCCCCGGAACTATTAGGTTTCTCCGGAGTTTAGTTTTGATTTCAGGAGCATCTGCACTACTTTACCTTTAATACAAAAATGACTGATGGAGAGGAAGGTTTAAATGAGGAGAGCTGAACAATTTCCCTCACCAGCTTGTAACAATCTACCATTCAAGGCTTATTCCAAAACATATGCAATATTGTCCAATATCCTCTTTGGATCAATGGCAGTGAATACAATGATTAATGTCTGTACTGTTCCTGAAATCTATTTCGTTATTTATCACTCAGTCAGTTTAACGGCAAAGCATCAGATTATGAACAAAGCAGCCTCAGATTTCCCAGTGAGATTTGGATATTACCCGCACTGGTGAGGGACAGCTGGCTGGGCTTGAGCCACTCAGTTGGGTCTTTCCATCTCCTCTGAGCTCCGACTTCAAGGTCCTGCTCCTGCAAGTTGCTCCCAGGTTACGTTCCCAATACCTTCAAAACAAGTATTTTCAGATGTTTTCCCTTGAAAGTTCCAGAAAGCTTGACTCCCACTGAGGGCGCTTGTGACTTTAAGGTCAACTATCCATGGGTCATATTGACAAGATGCATCTGTTTCATTGTTCTCCCTTCTATTTTTAGCATGATATTCAAGCACCATTTTAGCAGCCATTATCATGAGATTCCTGCTTAATGAGCAGTGTCTGGTCGTGTCTTGCGCTGGCTTTTGTTCCTATAAAGTTGGCCACTTTTCTTCCCATCATCCTTGCAAACACTTGGCTATTAGCCAATTCTGGTACAGTGTAGAAATTAATATGCAGGCATACAGCAACAACAGCAAGATCAAAAATATCCTGCAGATAATGGAATTCTGAAAACTAAACCTTAACAAAGCTATAAACCTGTTGCACTCAAGTACTTATCACAAATACTGCCTCCCTTGCAGAATTGAAATATCACAATGACCTTTTCTTTCCATACATTAGCAAGCAGTGAATTAGTGAAGTTTCTTAATTTATCTTTGCTTGCTTGAATCACAGGCCTAACTACTGATAGGTCTGTGGAGGGAATTTGAGAGGACTAATTTGAAATGGCAAAATACTCACTGCACTTGCAATTATCTCCATTAAAATCAAATAAGACTTCCTTTTTTAAATTGCATTCTACACATGTTCCACATGGATAAATCATAGTGCAGAACAGTCAAAATTTACGTTTCTTCTGTTGTGGAATATGATATATATTGCTTTCTTCCATTCTCCAATTACTTTTCTACCTCCCCTTTGTTATCAGGAAGCAGACCTTCGTGTCCTCTTGTATGTCATACATTGCAAAACGCATTGCAATGGTGCAAAACAGAAGCAACTGTGGAAATGAACTCTTAGCTGAGATTAGCAGAGATAAAGCAGAGCTTTTTGACATTTATATGTTTGGAAAGACAGCAAAGTGTGTTTTGCAAATACTTGATGCAAATTGACTAACTAACTAACAATAACTATGCAATCTGCCCAAATACTTTCATCCAAATTCTAGCCGCATCTTACCATGCAGCATTGTTGGACCAGCTCACTACACCGCAGCTATCTGTAGCATGTTGGCCGGCACAGTGGTTAGCACTGCTGCCTCGCAGTGTTGCAGATCTGGGTTCAATTCCTGCCTCAGGTGACTGACTGTGTGGCGTTTGCACATTCTCCCTGTGTCTGAGTGGGTTTCCTCTCACAGTCCAAAAATGTGCAGGTTAGGTGAGTTGGCCATGCTAAATTGCCCATAGGGGAATGGGTGTGGACATGTTGGGCCGAAGGGCTTGTTTCCACACTGTAAGTAACCTAATGCTCAGCATCCCTATTGCCCATCTGTGAAGATGCTGCTCTTTCAATCAGGGTCATGCTGTCCCTGGCTTTTTTTTTAAAGAGGTTGTAAAAGCAGTGATTCTAAAATGTTTGGGTTTAACTACTTAAGAATGCTTTCAAGTTGTAAAAAATAAATCTGAACAGGGAGTGGCCAGTTCTCCCATCTCAGCTTTACTCTGGTTTGGTGTGGTTTGGTTTTTAGCAGTCTGGCTGTTCACTGAAAACAGGCAGGCATTGTGAAGCTACTGGGTGCAATGAATCAGGTCCATGCTGATCCTCCCTCTCTCTGACATTTTTCCTGTAAGACACTATGTTTGATTTTATCTTTTTTCCAAGGGTTTTTTATGAGGATTGTTGAAAGCATTTGGAACAGGATCATTAAGTTGGGATAGCCTGTTTCGTTTCCAGATAAATTGTTATTCTATATTCTACATAGAACATAGAACAATGCAGCGCAGAACAGGCCCTTCGGCCTTTGATATTATGCCAACCTGTGAACTATTCTCAGCTCGTCCCTCTACACTATCCCAAAATCATTCATGTGCTTATCTAAGGATTGTTTAAATCTCCCTAATGTGGCTGCATTAGCAGGTAGGGCATTCCTTGCCCTTACCACTCTCTGTGTAAAGAACCTGCCTCTGACATCTGTCTTAAATCTATCACCCCCCCAATTTGTAGTCATGCCCACTCGTCAAAACTGACATCATCATCCTAGGAAAAAGTCTTTCCCTGTCTAATTCTCTGATCATCTTGTATGTCTCTATCAAATCCCCCCTTAGCCTTCTTCTTTCCATTGAGAACAGACCCAAGTCTCTCAGCCTTTCCTCATAAGACCTTCCCTCCAGACCAGGCAACGTCCTGCTAAATCTCCTCTGCATCTTTTCCAATACTTCCATATCCTTCCTGTAATGGGGCGACCAAAACTGTACACAATATTCCAAGTGTGGCTGCACCAGCGTTTTGTATAGTTGCAGCATGATATTGCAGTTCCGGAACTCAATCCCTCTACGAATGAAACTTAACACAGTGTGTGCCTTCTTAACAGTACTATTCACCTGGGTGGCAGCTTTCAGAGATCTATGCACATGGACTCCAAGATCCCTCTGCACATCCACACTACCAAGAATCTTTCCATTGACCTAGTACTGCCTTCCTGTTATTCTTCCCAAAGTGCATCACCTCACATTTAGCTGTATTAAACTCCATTTGCCACCTCTCAGCCCAACTCTGCAGTTTATCCAAGTCCCCCTTGCAACCTGTAACATTCTTCCAAACTGTCCACTACTCCACCGACTTTAGTGTCGTCTGCAAATTTACTAATCCATCCACATGTGCCTGCGTCTAAGTCATTTATAAAAATGACAAACAGCAGTGGTTGAAAAATAGATCCTTGTGGCACACCACTAGTAACTGGACTCCAGACTGAATATTTTCCATCAACCACCACTCGCTGCCTTCTTTCAGAAAGCCAGTTTCTAATCCAAACTGCTAAATCACTCTCAATTCCATGCTTCTGCATTTTCTCCAACAGCCTACCATGTGGAACTTTATCAAAGGCTTTACTGAAGTCCATGTATACCACATCAATATTCTGATCTATTTTATCTGTGTTTCATTCACTAATCTTATGAATAAATTCTGTTTTGTTTAAAACTAAGTGGTTAGGACAGCTGCACCTCTCCTGGAATATCCACTGCATACCTCCTTAAAACAACTCGCAAAGTTAGGGTCTGGGCTACTTTCTTCGAAGGTTTTGAGAGAATCTGGCTTTGTCCATAACACATGCCATAGTTAATAAGGTATTGTAAACCAAGACTTGTACTAGTATTCCTAAACTGGTCTATTCATGTGATGGACATTTCGTCAGAAGAGTCGGAAAGGGGGAAGATGGCATCATGTGTTTCCAATGGTAATGTGGCACTTCTGGGGAAGTAGGTGGTGCAAAAGAGTTGCATTGTCTTCCCAAAGAACCAGGAGAAGGTCATTGATCTTCTCCATTCCAAAAGGGTATGTGCCACACACTTCTCTTTACGACCTCATACTTGCTATCTCAGGTACTACGCTCATCTCCCACTGAGGCCAATGCTCTGCAAGTCTTAGCAACATCTTCCCCCTCTCGTTTCCTCCCGACCTCTCATGCCACGACCCCTGCCTACACTCTCAACCAGACACTTCAACACCTTTTGATCACATGTACTAATGCTATCAGTTGTTCCACCCACTTTCATCTCTGTCAATCCCTCTTTCTTTCTTTGATTCCAAGAGAAGACAGTTTGCAATAGGTTTGGAAGGGCCCACATGGGTGGAAAGCTGCCCAACATTATGTTCCTCATGCCAATGAGGAAAGGATACTGATGTTTCAATGATAAATATCATATTCACATTTCCTCTATACTGGATATACAAGACTAATAGATTTTATACAGAATTAGCTGCTAATGAAAGGAAGAAAACTTTATATTTAAAATAACAATTTTATAACCACGGGACAATTTGAAGTATCTTATATTGAATGAAACATTTTTGCTGTATAGTCATTGTTGTCATGGGGGAAAAGCCTGAATACATCCCTGAAAGTTGCAACCCAAGTGGATAGGGTTGTTAAAGCGTATGGGTGTTTTGGCTTTCACCAACGGGGGATAGAGTAAGACCCGCAAGGTTTTGCTGCAGCTCTACAAGTCCCTGGAGAGACCATACTTGGAATATTGTGTCCAGTTCTGGTCGCCCTACTATAGGAAAGATACAGAGGCTTTGGAGAGGGTGCAAAGAAGGCTTACCAGGAAGCTGCCTGGACTGGAGGGCTTGCCTTACGAAGAGAGGTTGAATAATCTCGGATTTTTCTCTCTGGAGAGAAGGAGGAAGAGGGGAGACCTGATCGAAGTATACAAAATAATAAGAGGAATAGATGGAGTCAATAGCCAGAGACATTTCCCCAGGGCAGGATTGACTGGTACAAGAAGTCATAGTTCGAAGCTATTAGGAAGAAGGTATAAAGGAGACGTCAGAGGTAGGTTCTTTACACAGAGAGTTGTGAATGCATGGAATGTGTTGCCAGCTGTGGTGGTGGAAGTAGAGTCAGTGGAAACATTTAAGCGATTGCTGAACATGCACATGGATAGCTGTGAGTTGAGGGGTGTGTAGGTTAAGTTACTATATTTTACATTAGGATTAAATCTCAGCACACCATTGTGGGCCAAAGGGCCTCTTTTCTGCTGTACTTTTCTACATTCTCTGTACTAAACCAAAATCCCCAGAAATGTTTACAAATGAATACAAGTAACTATGAGACAATAAAAGATGATAATATCAATTCTTACAGTCCAGTGTTTTTGCGATAGTTTTTGGTTTTAAAATGGCATTTCATAAAGATTGTTTTTCAATGATAATATGATATTTAATACTGTTCAAAAATAGATTTTTAAAACCACTGTGAAATTTTACATTTGCCATGGTCTTTGATTCACTTATTCTGTCATTAATTGAATAAATGAATTTCTTACATGCAAGCTCTCGCATTGCTTGATGCTAAGTGATATTCTAAATGTCAGCAACTCCTCAAGGATTTCTTTTCACAGCTAAAGATTTAAGACAGTGACAGGATCATGTCTGACAAATAATATATATGTGTATAAGACAAGTTATTGCATCTGCTGCATATTAAACAACTGAGAAGTGGATTACATGTGAAATGCTCTGTAGTTCTTAGATTAGAAGGGGAAAAATGCTTCCAGCTGCATTGCTGGTTTTGGCATTGCAAGAAATATTATGCTATACACGGCTCAATGTTTTGGTCTCATGCAAGTATGCAAGTGAACTCTTCCAAGTACAATGACACAGTTCTATTGATCATAGTGCTGTCAAGCTGCGAGGATCACCAACAGATTGACTCATGAGCAGTAGAACATGGTCTTTGGGAATGCTTTATATAACAATGATGTGTCTATGTAGCTTTGCAAACCTATGGACTTGAAAACTCGGATTCAGTCAATGAAATCCCTTTGCAGCAGAACCTTACTCAAACACCTACAATGAAAGTTGGAAGAAAGTCAAGTTTAATAAATTTCACACAAATTTCAGACAAATGGGAGAAATGTAACGTAAAAATGTATAGGTGTGAAAAGATAGCACAGGTGAAGCATTAATGCCTTTTCACTTTAATATCTAATTGTTAGGTAGACATTAATTATACTTAGGTGTTGCTAATTTGTGCTGAATTTTCATGGAACAATATCCACTTCGACATCACAGCACATAAACTGAAGGAAAGTAAAATCTGTCTGTGCAGAGAGAGAAAAATTTCCCTAATGTTCCAGTCCACAAGATAGAATTAGCTTCCTCTCTAACTTGGGATAAGTCTGAAGTTCCTTAAGGTTGACAATTTACAACTGCAAGGGAGCTACATTTAATGCTGCATATAAAAGGCTGGAGAAGAAGGGCCCTTTTTGTATCAGTGCTTCCATTGTCCACTTACCTGTGGATTAATTATATTTTCCCAAGATGAAGTTTGAGGTCTTGAGAGGGTTCATATTAGCTGAATTGTGATGAGGCCGACAGAAGTAGGCCGAGTTCTCTCTCTGTCTTTCTACAGATATAGAAGGTCCAGATATGAAATCCTTCAAAGGGCCCATGCCCCATGAGAATTTCAAAGTCCACAGCCCCAGTTATTGTGGATACTTTTACAGATATCTAATCTCCTCTGGTCAGGCCCAATGGAGCTTGGAGACCAATATTATCGCTGTGACATTGTTTTTACAACAGAAATCAAACCAGACGTGGGATCTTATGTTCCATTGAGCAATCACAAGTCACAGCCAGCTGTGGCACATCCTGATGCAAAACAACTTGGTTTGATTGCAGCACTGAAATTATGTGCTGGCTGTATGCATTAAGTGTCAGAATTGCCTGTTGTTCATTATTCTCATTTCAGTCACACTCTATAAAGATTCCTTTGGTAGCATCTGCTATTCCTTCCTCTCAAATGCCAACTGGAAGGAAACCTGCTGTGTGATACTGAACTCCTCTCTGTACACTTGGAAAGCAATCTGCTCAACTCTCAGAACAAAGGGCAGCACTCTGTGGTGCCTTGGAAAAAAGAGTATTTACTTTGTTTGCAACATGGTTTGCGAACTCAACTTTGCTCATAAAAAAAAATATAATGGCCCCTATAATATTGTAGAAAAATGTAAAGTATTATTGTAAAATGACACTCTTAACACTTCGATGCATTTTCCTATTACCTTACTTCAATTTGACTTCTTGAAGCAATTTCTCAACATGCAAATTCAAGATCAGTAAACATATTGCTATGTAGATTATTAGCATTTCATTACATTCATCAGCTTATTTTTAAAATGTTTGTCTATGTATGGATGAGGAAATAAGCTGTGGCTCACTGGGCCTGTTTATATTCATAAAGTGCAGCTGAATATCCACATATGGTGACTTTCTACCTCCACCATTTCTTGTGCTACAACCTTTGAAGAGCATTTAAAATTGACAATAACTCATATCCTTTTACAGTAGAGATCTTAAACCCCCGTCACTCGAATTTAAGCATTATTTGCAACTTTTATGAAATCACTGATCCTTAAGGGAATGTCAAAGTGTACAAGTTGCAGAGAGTCACAAGGGTGGGCAGAGAAATGGAATGGTAATTTGTCTAATTTTTAATTTGTCAAGTCAAGACATTTTATTCCTTTATCAAAAAAAAATAAGTATTTTTAAGCCCTGTCCTGAAATCCTTTCCTTGTTATAGCTCACCCTAGACCAGGACTCTGTGTCAGAGGTTCAAAAGCAAGCCTCATTGTTTAATACAAAATCTTACAAAGAACTCATTTGCCTTAAGGTCAGGCAGTGATGATAACTTCTCATGACATGCACTTTTCTGCAACAGGTGGCAGGCTTCAAATTGGAATTGTTTGGCTTTCATTCGCATCAATGGAAACATCGCCACTTGTAAAGTTTTGCTGCTGCTGCCATATCGTGGGTCTTAATATCTTTGCTATTCTCTCCACTCAATTACTGCATATTATATTGAGGGCCAAGAGCAATTACAAATCCACTTGCAAAATTGAATGATTCCGACTTAAATCGTTTAGAAATTATCCGTGGTCCAAAGCCATTTCTGGTTCCATCTTCTGCAAAATATGGTATTAACCAAAAGTGCCATAAAGTACCAGTGACCCATAACCCTATCAGTAAACTACCGAATAGAAAAAAAACTTACGTCAATAGGGTAATACAGTAGCTCAGTGGTTAGCACTGCTGCCTCATAGCACCAGGGATCCAGGTTCAATTCCCGTCTCGGGCAACTGTCTGTATGGAGTTTGCACATTCTCCCTGTGTCTGTGTGGGTTTCCTCCCACAGTCCAAAGATGTGCAGATTAGGTGAATTGGCCATACTAAATTGCCTGTAGTGTTAGGTGTAGGGGAATGGGTCTGGGTGGGTTGCTTTTTGGAGAGTCGGTGTGGACTTGTTGGGCTGAAGGGCCTGTTTCCACACTGTAGGGAATCTAATCTAATCATCAATAACTGATTGCAAAAGCTACTCAAAAAACAGAGGACTGGCAAGCAATAGACTGAAGCATTAAGCTCATGTTTTCTGGGTTGCGGAACAAAGAAAAGCAAAAAGGAAGTATAATAGGTATTTACACACTGCTTCTAGAATGCTTCACAACCAATGTAATATGCTTTGGATTCGATCACTATGATTAAGTAAGCAATGAATCAGCCAATTTGCATACAAGGTCTTTTGGCTAATAAGGTGGATCATTGATCAGTCAATATGCAGTCACAGAGGCTAGATGGATCAGCGTGGGATTTTGAGATAAGAGACAGATTCTTGGGACTTACATGTAGAGAGATTTTGGATTGGTTAGCAGTATGGTCTGGAGTTTAGAAGAATGTGGGGGTATTTCATAGAAACCTGCTAAAGGAACAATGTTCCTATTACTGGGGAGTGCAGACTGAGGCATGGACAGGTTGGTGGCTGACCCAGAGTTAGCATAATCAGTGTCTGCTAGATATACACACAGATCTGCACCCCGTTACTCTAATCATTGGTGTTGAGCATGAAAGACAAGGTAACAGCAAGTAAGGGAGCCTGATCTCAGTCCAGATGCCTCCTCTTCACAGGGCATCAGGAGCCACCAGCTAGAGGAGGAACCATACACAGGCCTCTGAAAAGTCTCCTCTTAGGATCCTGCAGGCATACTACTTTCTGATGTCCTGATGGCACAAAGGTGGCATGTGTGAAACTTGATTATAAATTCATTATGTTTCAAATATATGTTCACCTCTCATCATTAGCTCTGTGAGTTACTGCCACAGAATCTTTAGCTACAAGAAGTACTGTACAGAAACTATCCACTTTCAGTACAACACAATTTGTTAACTCTGTTTGAACAAAGCCACCCTTCTCCAAAGCACTCATCCTAGTGTAATAGTTGCAAACTCCATATAGACTGTTGCCGTAGAATTGAACCCAGTTATAGTTGAATGAAGGAGCTTCGAACAGTGTGAAGGCTTCCATCAATTTGTAATGTTACTATTTATTGGACAACAGGAATGAGCAAACTGACAAACTGCATTTGCAGTTGGGACTAAATACAGAATGCAGGCCTCCGCAACACCACAACATTCACAGTCAGTGCAAGATGACTTAATGCAGCTTAGCTCAATTGATTGAGGGTCACAATGCAATTCTGTCTGGATTGTTTTAGCTGGTGCTGCTGTGCTGTGGGATGGTGAAGCATCCTTGTTTTCCTGTTCAGTACAATAACGTAGCTCTCACAGATCCTCATTGGCTATCACATATAATTTTCACCTCCAGTTATCCAGAGAAAAGCATCCAAGGATCTCATTGGCCCGAATGTTGCACTGCAAATACACTGATCCTCATGGTGTTTTAGATTAAATTAGATTACTTACAGTGTGGAAACAGGCCCTTCAGCCCAACAAGTCCACACCGACCCGCCGAAGCGCAACCCACTCAGACCCATTCCCCTACATTTACCCCTTCACCTAACACTGCGGGCAATTTAGCATGGCCAATTCACCTAACCTGCATATTTTTGGATTGTGGGAGGAAACTGGAGCACCCAGAGGAAGCCCACGCAGACACGGGGAGAATGTGCAAACTCCACACAGTCTGAGGCGGGAATTGAACCTGGTTCTCTGGCGCTGTGAGGCAGCAGTGCTAACCACTGTGCCACCGTGCTGCCCACGGTGGTGTTCTGGACACCATCTCTAAACAGATTTCAATCCCACTGCCCCCCTCTCAACTGCATAACATTCTGTAGAAGATGAGGGACTGTGGCTCTCCTGCACCTTTGCTGCATCATGAGGGAAGCTTTTACTGGAAACTCTGTCTTCGGAGGCTACAAAACATCCACAGGAGGTTGCTGCTGGTCCTGGGCTCCTGGATGCAAGTGTCTCTCATCCATTGCCATGGCCAGAGAAGCAACAGCAGCTTCTGTGCTGGGATTGACTGGGGACTGTTTCACTGTGTTTCCATGGGTGATATCTGAAACAAAACATCTCCTCAGCAATGTGGTATGTCAGCAGCACAAACAAATGGTATTTTAAAAGAGTCTTCCAAATACTAGGACTTGGGGACCTCTGCCAAAAAGAGCAATGGGAAGCTTCCCAATGGACCTTGCGTATTGTTGGCCTGATTTGGATGTATGCTGTTCAAGCCATTTGAAACCAATACAATTGGAGATGGTAACTGTGGTAGCAATAATGAGAAGTTGTCCTCAATCAACAACTCCCACACACCCTGAAACAGATCCCCTGGTTTGGTACAAAAGATGGGTGTCTGACTCTGTGCGCAAAGTGGCCTGATGGCAGCATTGTAATGCAAGGTGTCAGTGCCCTCCAAAGTGAATTTGAATGCCATGATAACATGGTGAAGCTCATGCATGTCTGATGCCAACTGCTGTGGATGAAGGATGCAGGTGGTCACTATACAAGAAATGTGTCCTGAGATGTTGGGGAATACTGGTCAAGATGGAGGCCTAGAGGTGCAGGTGATGAGCTGGAGTCGATAGGTGTTAGCTTGACTTTCACGATTTTCTCCGCTATGTTGCTGAGTAGCAAACAACATATAAATGATTCAAGAAAGGTAATAATGATGTGTGATTGGATGCAAATAGACCTCTGACTGACTGCCAGTGAGATTATTGTCTCCATGTAAAATACTTGAGTAGAAAAGCAGAAGTTTTCTCAGCATTGAGAATGTCATTTTTCTAAACTCAGCATATTTCTTTAACATTTCACCTTTGCTCTTCTGTGTATTTTAACACCAACCATTAAATGGGATCTGGAATCACCAGAAGAGGTTCAAGTTGCCATTTATAAAGGATAGTACACTAGAATTGAATTATCCAGAACATTGGTTAGGCCACTTTTGGAATACTGGGTGTAATTTTGCTCTCCCTCCTATAGAAAAGACGTTGAGAAACTTGAAAGGGTTCAGAAAAGATTTACAAGGATGTTGCCAGGGTTGGAGGGTTTGAACTATCGGGAGAGGCTGAATAGGCTGGGGCTGTTTTCTATGGAGTGTTAGGGGCTGAGGAGTCACCTTATAGAGGTTTATAAAATCATGAGGCATGGATAGAATAAGTAGACAAGATCTCTTCCCTGGGTTTGAGGAGTCCAGAATTAGAGTGTGTAGGTTTATGGTGCGAGGGGAAAAATTGATATGAGTCCCCTTAGGCAGCTTTTTCACGCAAAAGGTGGTGCATGTATGGAATGAGCTGCCAGGGAAATTGGTGGAGACTGACACAATTTCAACATTTAAAAGGCATCTGGAGGGTTGCATGAATTAGGAAGAGTTTAGAGGGATATGGGCCAAGTGCTGGCAAATGGGACTAGATTTATGCGGGATATCTGGTCAGCATGGACGAGTTGGACCGAAGGGTGTATTTCCATGCTGTACATCTCTATAACTGTACATTGCATTTGAATATTCTGTTCCCAAATATGCAGTGGGTGCAATGCATTTAGTATAAGGATTCATTAATTTTTGAATCAAGGAGGCTTCGTATTATTTGAACAGACAGTCATCACTGGTATATGCCCCCCACTGATACAGCTTAGAAAGCAGAATAATTTTGCTGCTGATCCCTTAACATCTGCTGTGTAACATATTTGCTTCATGCACAGTTGCAACCCGATAGGCTAATGCCTACGCCTGTTGTTGCTGCAATTTTAAAAATAGTCACAGTGTAAGTCAGTCTACACAAGTGACCAGTACAAACCAGGCTAATGGCTAACAGACAGCTTCATAGTACAATCATAAAATCCATAAGCAGCTTTATTTTATGTTGGAATTGTCTTCATTGGACATTAGCCACATGACTCCATCCGACATCTATCATACATCTTGTTGGATCTTGCAGTGCGGGCTTGTAAATCTCTTCCAGAGGATGCAGGAGGCCAGTGAACTCAATGCACAATAGTCCATTCAGACAATGTATTATGGACATTTAGTTACTTTAATTGGAGTGACAGAATAAAGTGCGACAATGTAGTGAAGGACTGGAATGAGGTTGAGGTTAGACTAGGGATGGTGGACATTTAGTGGGGGTTAAAGTGGACTTACCAGACCTTATTGAAGAACAGTATATGCATGCAGACATCAATAACATGCAGATTACAAAAGTTCGTGGGAATATGAATGTAACTTTTCAAGATGATGACTTGCTTGGCCTGAAAGGAACTTTGTTTGGTTTCATTAAAAGTAGATTTCTGATATATAACAGGAAACCTAGAAAAATATATAATAGCAACAGCAGTAGGCCGTTCAGCCTTCAAGTCTGCTCCACCATTCAAAATGATCATGACTGATGATCTACATCAGGAACCTTTTCCCACTTTCCCACTATAGCCTTGGAGTTCCCTAGCACTAAGAACCATATCTAACCCACTTTGAAAACATTCAATGTTTTGGCCACAACCACTCTTTGTGTCAGAGAGTTCTACAGGTTTCCCACTTGCTGAGTGAAGTGATTTCTCCTCACCTCTATCCTAAATGACCTAACCCATGTCCTCAGATTGTGACCCCTGGCTCTAGACTCCCTGAACCAGGAACATCCTTCATGGGTTTAGCCTGTCTAGCCTTGTCACAATAAGATGTGGAGACACAAAGGAGAGTCGGGGGGAGTACAATCTTGCAGGAGGAGCGGGGGAGTGGGCATGGGGAGGTGATCTAACACTTCTGGATACATGGAGTTCCTGTTGAATTTATCAATAGGGTCAGTTCACCATTCTCCACTGCTTGCTGCTTGATGTCAATCAGAGTGATAGGCTCGGTGGTTACCAGGTTGGCAGGTCAGAGGTAGGATACCAAAACTGAAGACCACTGAAAATAGTCCCTGGTAACTGAGGGGAGTGGGGTGGGGCGGGGGGAAGGATTTCATGGCACCTGGGGGAGGGGGATGAGCCATTAGGGTCAGGGGATAGGGATACTGTTTCTCCTGGCTCATAGCCGTGCTATATGGAATACTTACCTGCTGGATACAGACTTCCCACCTCCCTCCAGTTGCTGGATCTCCCTCAGGACAATCCAAACAGAAGGCATTAAGTTTTGATCACAGCCAAAGTATCAGTCATAAAGTCTCGTTTACCGACTACGAGGTGGAGCCACCTTTGTCAGAGTGGGTTACTTTGATGATCCCTACCTCTGTTGAAGTTAATAAACCCAAGGAACTGGGGATGCTGGAAATCTGAAACAGAATCAGAAATTACTGGTGGAACTCAGCAAGTCTGGCAGCATCTGTGCAAAGAAAACAGAGTTAATGTTTTGAGTCTAGTGGCAGTTTTTCAGAAGAAAAATCAACACATTAACTCTGTTTCAGTCGCCAAGATGCTACCAGACCTGCTGAGCTCCTCCAGCAATTTCTTTTTTTTGTTTAAAGTCAAAACAGATGGATTGTGTCAGGTTTGGATTGGATTCCAATAAAATTGTTGGTTTCCCAAACTTCCTTTAGGAAGTGACAAATGGGCTAAGGTGTGGCTTAAATTTCTCCCATGGAATTATAAAAGAGCACAGTGATAGAGGATAATTTGACCTCTCGTATCTGCACTTGCTCTCTGCTCAAGATAAACTCAGCCAGTCCAAGTCCTCAACCTTTGCCCCACAGTGAATGTCCCTCACTTCACAATTCCCTTTCAAAAACTACAATTGAATCCATTTCCATCACATGCTTTAGACAGTGGGCTTAATTTGATCAGAAATCAGCTAAGAGTCTATCAGTGAGAATCCTGGGTGGTTTCTGTCCATGGGTTCTAGAGGGATTTCACACACTGTCCTCCAAAACTTGCTTTACTGCCTCTATGGATCTACATTCGTCCTAACTCGCCTCTCACTAGATATGGAAGTACAGGCCACTGCAGGGACATCCTAGGATTCCCAGCCATTTTTTAAAACGTAGCCATACATCAGGTCAACTGATGCTCACTTGCGCTTCACTGTGCACATAGTGCGAGGGAAGCTGAAATGGATCAGTCCACAGGATACATGAAGATAGCATGGTTGACACTGATGCAAATATAGGTGCCCATTTGAACATGTATTGCTATTTAAGAATCAAATACACAGATGATTTATCTGTAGTGTCATCCTATCTTAGAGCCCTGTTTAAGAGACTGTTACACTTTCCCTAATGTCCTATGTTGTCTAATGTGTTAGGTGGCACGGTGGCTCAGTGGTTATCATTATTGTCTCACAGTGTTAGGGACCCGGGTTTGATTCCAGCCTTGGGCAACTGTCTGTTTGGAGTTTGCACATTATCCCCTCCCACAATCCAAATACGTGCAGGTTAGGTGAATTGGCCATACTAAATTGCCCATTGTTCAGGGGTGTGTAGGTTAGGTGCATTAATTAGGGGTAAATGTAGAGTAATACGGTAGGGGAATGGACCTGGGTGGGTTCTCTTTGGAGGGTTGGTATGGACTTGTTGGGCCAAATGGCCTGTTTCCACACTGTAGGGACTCCACGATCCTCTCATTGTAGAATCTGGGACTATCACAAACTGGAAAACCTTCAATGATTGAACAAATTCAACAACAGCAAAAGTAAAGTTAAAAAAAAAATCAGAAGCTGCCTTTGCTTTTGGGTTGTTTGCCTTTTGAGTGGTAACACATTTACAGGGAATGAATGTTCACTTCACAAAGCTCACATTCACTGCAGCTGAGTGTTCAATTCAGTCCTGTCTGACTTGTTGTGTTTGATGCTGCAGAGTTCTATCGAACAGAATGTGATGATCTGCCTGCTCAATGTCCTCATCTTCCTCCCTGGAGAACTGCTGGCACACATCCAGCTCTTTAGGCTCCATCACTTCCCTTCTTTGCCTACCCCAGTTGTGAGAGCACCTCATTCAAGTGGAAATTCATCTTGAAGTGACCTATCATCTGCAAGCAATGACCTTTGTTAAGAATGGACTACTTTACATGCTCAGCCAAAATCAGGGGATTGCATAACAAAGCATGAGCCATAGTCAGTCAGAGGTTTCCAATAACCATCACTGTAAGGGCATTCGACCTTTGACAGGTTAGTATATTCCTTCATACTTTCGGCGATGAAGAGCTACATCAAGGAGTGTCATGGAATGTCTCTGCACGAAACTTTAACGTGGAGATGAATGCAGCACAAGCCATGTCACAAAAGTAGCGTTGGAGATTGTAACTGCTGTAGAATTACTGACACCATTTCCCTCCATCCCCCAAATCACCTAAGAAAGGCAGCATTGGATATAATACGATGTTGGTGAATACTGACTGTTCAAGCAAGCAGAAATTAGCACCATGTCCATTGGCAGACACTGAAACCTTGGTTTATCTTTATTAATTGTAGCTTAAATGTGCTACTTCTAAGGTTGAGTGGGTTTACTTCTGCTTCACAGAGAATGACTATCTTCAATCTGCAATGTCATAGTCAAGATTGCTTGTGACTAGGATTTGTACCTGCACAGTGGGACGACTGTTAATATTTCGGATGACTTTAACCTGTACTGTGAAAATGCCTAATTTATGCAATTGTACCTTAAAGGAAGTTATGTTGCTTATATGTGTATCCCACGTACTCAGACAAAAAAGAAGCAATTGCACTGCACACTCAGTTGTGGCTTCAGCCATTTCCCATTTCCAGTGTGCACTTATGACTTGATAGTATAGAAGGTAATGTGGGTTATGCTTTGCACAATAAGTCTCAGTCCTGTAATCAGAGCTTCCCATCTCAACAAATCTCTGTGTTCCTTTTCTCCTGATACTCCCTCTTGAGGTCATGAACTTCCATATGTTCACCACACCCTTTCCGAGTTACAACTTCATCTCCCTGAGACTTGGCCCTATTGCTAAGTTACATTCATCATTATGTGACTGTCCCCTAACCTTATTGATGGTATGTAGATTGTAACCATCAGTGTTCCCCTTCTTGCAGTAATCCATGTCCTCTAATGCACTATCAGCTCCTCCCCTTATATGTTGCGTTTCCCCCTGCATGCGTATTTTCTCTTCTGTATCCTAACACACAGATACCAATTTCCAGAATTGACTTCTGTAGCCCTGATGACCCTCCTTGTCTTTCCTGACCCCAAGATTGTCTGTAGCTCACTTCAGTGACAACAGTAATGCAGTAATCCTGAAACTGACCATCCTAAGTGACTGACTGACCTTGTCTAACATTGAAACTTGTCTAATATTGACCTTAACTGATATTGGGTGTGACTTGCTGTGCTGGAACCCCCTGACTGAAAGATATGGGCCTTGCACTGACTGAAGACGTCTTTCTTTCCACGTTGAGATATGGCCATTTGACTGATATATGTGAGTGCTGTGAACACTGTTGGCACATGATGCAGGTGTAGGATTGATGTCGGACAGCAATCTAAACAACAACTGCCTTGACCCATCACTGCTGAGAGCTGTGACCATCATGCCTGGCTTTGTGTCTGTTGAACAGTAAGGCAAGACAGAATTACTTGGGCCTTTAAGCTCTGGGTGAGGAGGTCCGAGATGCAGCATGGTCCATTCCATGAGTTGAATGTCTGTACCTCCAAACAATGTGTCTTGGCAGCAGCATTGCCATGAAAGGAACTGGTGTGCTCCAATTGGCAACATAGAAGCACAGAACTGTAAATGGGTCAGACATGTGCTATGAGGATGAGGCTAGTACAACTTATGACTTGCTATTTACAATTTTATCATCACATATATTTTACAGTGACAAAAACAATAAGATACAGCAGAAAGTTTTTCCAATGTCACCATGATCCAGTGCAATTTTGAACAGTTTTAAGTAAAAAGGATAGCTTAAAGAGACTCCATCAACCCTGAGCCAGCTCATCATCAACGATACCTGCACCACCATCCCACCCCCATCGCCTCACCGCCATTTACACCAGACCCACCCAACGTTGGAGTCACTGCTCTTTAGTCACCATCTTTAGCTATTGGGCGCATTCTTCTCCTCCAATACCTCACTGCCTGGGCTGGACCCGCCAACGTCAGAGTCGCATCTCTCACTGCTAGACCCACGTCCATGATGGTGCTGTGATTCCCTTCCACCATAGCTTTGCTACCACAAACATCCGACCCAACCAATGACAGTCACCAATCCTCAGGCGCCATTTTCCACTATTGGCCGACTCACCCGACTTTGCCTCTGCTGATGCAGCGGCCAATGATTTTGATACCAGGTCCCATGCTCACCCCAGAAAAGTGAATAGGGCTGTCTGGCCACTGCCACAAGGTCCATATTGCGTCTATTATAGTCTATGCTGGGCATATTCGAGTTCATGCTGGGCCCACTTGAGTCTATGTTGGACCCACTCGAGTCCACGCTGAGCCCATTCGAGTCCATTCTGGGCCCATCAGTCCATGCTGCACCCATTCAGATCTATGCTGGGCCTATTTGAATCCATGAGGAGAAAGAGAGGACTACAGATGCTGGAGATCAGAGCTGAAAATGTGTTGCTGGAAAAGCGCAGCAGGTCAGGCAGCATCCAAAGAGCAGGAGAATCTATGTTTCGGGCATGAGCCCTTCTTCAGGATTCCTGAAGAAGGGCTCATGCCTGACACGTCGATTCCCCTGCTCTTTGGATGCTGCCTGCCCTGCTGGGCTTTTCCAGCAACACATTTTCAGCCCATTCGAATCCATGCTGGGCTCATTCAAGTCTGTATTTGGCCCATACATGTCTAGGATGGGCCTATCTGAGTCTGTGCTTGGCCCATTTGAGTCCATGCTGGGCCCATTCAAGTCTATGCTAGGCTCACTTGAATCTATGCTAGGCCCATTTGAGTCCGTGCAGAGCTCACTCAAACTCATGCTGGGGCCACTTGAGTCCGTGCTGGACCCACTCAAGTCTGTGCTGGGTCCATTTGAGTCCATGCAGAGCTCGCTCAAACCCATGTCGGGACTACTCGAGTCCGTGCTGGGCCCACTCAAGTCTGTGCTAGACTCACTCAAGTCTGTGCTAGGCCCACTTGAGTCTGTGTGTGGCTTATTTGAGTCCATGCTGGGTCCACTCGAACATGTGCTAGGCCTATTTGAGCCCATGCTGGGCTCACTCGAGTTTGTGTTGGGCCCAGTCGAGTCCGTGCTGGGATTGCTCACCACTGCCAATGGTGAAGGGAAGTAAATAAAATAAAGGGAAAATAAAAAAAAACTAGAATAGAGAAGAAAAAAGAAAAGAAATGTGATCAGAATGGATAAGGTCTAGCATAGGCATCCTACTTTGCTGCCATCATCTGTGGATGGGGATTCCACACAATTATTGCCCATGGAGCATTCCCTGAGATGTTGACAAGTTTTATCTTAAATGGAAGTTCAGAGGAGTAATCAGGTACTTGATAAAACTTTCATGTCAAGTATGGTCATTGTCCCTTTTCTGTCTCAGTGGGAGAGTGGAAAACAGGTGAGATCAGATAATAACTCCATAGCAATTGCTGGTTCATGAAAATATGTGCATACAGTCCTTTCACTGTTCACTGGTGAAATTATTCTTTCTTCATACAAAGCACGGTTGAAAAACTGGACTTTTTTCTTTCTAAATCACTTGTCAATACTCTTGCCGTTCAGCAGCTGAAGACATTCCACCAGATACTGACCATTTGCTGCGTATAAAGTTTTCTCCTCATATCATCCCTGAATCTTGAGCCAATCCCTTTAAATCTGTGTCAGCTGGTTGTCAAGCCTTCCACAGATTGGAATAGTTTCTCCCTATCTAGTAATCAAAGCAATAGACTGGAAATCAGAAATGAAAATAGAAAATTCTGAAGAAACTCAGCTGATCTGCCGAATCTGTGGGAAGAAAAACAATGCTAACATTTTCAGTACAGTATAACTTTTCTTTAAAACTGAAGGGAGCTGGAAAATGACAGTTTTAACTCCATCACAGAAGAGGAGGAAGAGTGAGTAGAACAGATGGTGAAGATGCCCAGAGCTAAAAAACCAAAGAGCTGATTAAACATGGGAAAGGAAGTTTATAGATTCAAAATGGGTGTTAATGAAATGTGTAAGTAGCAGAAAATAGCTCAGCTCTTCTGGAAGCAAAGACTTAACAAACTAGATATGGTGTACAGTCAAATTGGGATGTAATAATATTGGAGAACAATGGTTCTATTCTAAAGTTCCTGAACTCAATATTTTGTCCTAAAGGTTGGAAAGTAAGAAGCAGAAAAAGAATGTTCCTTCAACTTGCATTGGGCTTTGCTGGAACACTGCAGCAAAGGACAGAAATGGCTTGGAACCCTTTTTAAACATGTCAGTGTACATTTTAGAGACATGCTCATCACTTTATCAAAGTATGCAACCTGAGTACATAAAGGTCTTATACTCCACCTTACCATGGATTTGCTTAACAAATGACACACTACTGAAAGAATGCTGCCTTGTTGTAATCTATTTTTCAAATATATTGTAAATGTTCATGCTAATAAACATTTGTTGGCTTCTTCAATATCACAATATTCATATCCAATTTCTTATGTTATGCAGGATAACATAAGCATTGCAGCATGAGATGTAAAGGTAAAGTTATCATAGTCTTATCAGACCATAGGGCTGCTCTCTCATTAGGAAGAGCCATGTAGTGGTAGTTTAACCCGGGAGTTACCACATCTCAAGCCAGGGATATGTTGCGAAGCAACCAGTCAACTGAGCTTCTGGATCAGTGGTGCTGGAAGAGCACAACAGTTCAGGTAGCATCCAACGAGCAGTGAAATTGACGTTTCGGGCAAAAGCCCTTCTGGTTTCCAGCATCTGCAGTCATTGTTTTTACCCAGTCAACTGAGCTAATGACCCATTAACTAATTTAATACCTGGCTAGAAGTAATGCCACATCTGCAAATTTGATAGGTCTTTCAAGGATTCACCATTAAATCTCTTATTCATATTAATTTTCAGAGAATTGTGTGTGCTGATGGGTCGCAAATTTAAGAGAGCTCCACACCTTTGAATATGGGATTTATTTCAATTTAGGAACCCAGTAGAGAGCTAAATATGTGTGTGGTATTCCCTTAGAATCAGGATGGTGTTCACACAAGACAAGAACCTGAACATGGAATTTTTTAAAGAAGGGGTTGCAGTTGCGTTACAACCACACGGCTCTGACTCTTCCATTTTTGGTACCTGCTATAAGCATGCTAGATGGACTTTCAGAGTGATAACCAATATGCTTGGCCATGTGGCTATCAAGTCCTAAGCTGGGACTGGAACATGGAGCATTGGGATACTGCAACAGCATCACGAGACTTCCTAAGTGCTAAGCTGAGCAGCGACATAATCATTATGGCTCCTACAAAAGGGGGTACAGAGAGGATTCTTGTTCAAAGGCAGCTCAGCAAGCTATTCCTTAACACAAATGAATGGAAGGAGAAGTGTGTAGTAATGCTCAGTTGGGAACAATGACAGGAGCTGAAAGGATTCACTTAATAATTAGGGTCAGAAATCTGGAGACGCCCCTCATGTAAATTTCTAACTAATTCAACAAAATTTGGCACCATAGTTCACATAGAGAACAATTAGACATTGCATTTATGATTTCCTGCAGCGTGTTCTCTGTAATCTCTGGGAGAGACCAATTGCATGAGAAATCCTGTAGTTCACCCATAGTGTGACAAAACTGCTTAAACTTTACAAAAAGAAATATTCTCAGTGCTTGCTCTTTGATGGTTTTGTTCCTAAGGCATGATATGATCAATGAACCAATAACTGCTTGAAATTTCACTTGACAGTTGCTATCTTTTCTTCTGCCTCCTTGAAATCAAAATGTTTCCAGTGGTTCTTGACTGATAGCCAGACTTCCTTCAGCATCTATGGTAGGTACAATTGATACGCACCGACAAAGGTTCTGTGATGGGAACTTTTAAACTGTTATGGACCAGGCCCGCCCCCTCAAAATATTTCAAGAAGGTAGCCAACATCGTAACTTTGCTAGTTGTTTTAAGCAGATGTAGAGTGGATATTCCAGGAGAGCATCAGTTGGTCAAACTACTTAATTTTAAACAAAACAGAATTTTTTTACAAGATTACAGAATGAAATACAAACAACAAAAACAGAATACCAAACAACTTAATCTCTCTGAAAACCCAACTTAACGATGCTGTTCCAAATATTTGAACAATCCCCATAAACACCCCTTGGCACAAAAAGTAAAGTCAAATACAAGTTCTTACAGGAGAGAAGTCAGAGAGAGAAAGGACCAGCCTGGACCTGCTTTTGTGTGTCCAGCAGCCTTTGTTTCACATGACAAAGAAGAAAACCAAACCAAGGGGAAACTGAGCTGGGAGAATTGGCCACACCCTTTCATTGTATTGGTTGTTTTTCAACTTGAAAGCCTCTGTCTGAGGCAGTATCTGTTAGTTATTATCAAATTAGCCCTAAAACCCTTCAAACCCCAGACTTTTTAGAGTCTGTGTCATTTACAACCTCTCTAAAAAAATGCCAAGGACAGCATAACCTTGTGAAAGGAGCAGCTTTATCAGAAAACTGATGAGCCCTCAGCTTATAATTGTGAAATGCTTGAAATCTATCCATTTATTTTCTTCAAGGCCTCTTTTTGTAAGCATTCAAGAGGCATGACTAACAGTAAAAGGCTCCGCTATGGGAGTTCCACCTTGAATAAATAGATACTACCCTATACCTGACAGATTCAACAAAGTTCTATCAGCCCTCATTGTTGCTTTGTTCTGGGAGCATTATTCAATCTTAGCATTTGGTTGATGTCCTACTCTAAACGAGAAAAGCTATAAAGAGGGATTTGTGAAAAACTGAGGCAGTGTCAGGCAAAAACAGCAAAACACCATGAAGTTGATAAAAAAGAATTCTTTCAAAACAGCCACAATCATCATAAAAGTTATGAACAGAGCAAGGATTAAATCAAATTACTTAGACCCCTTTAGGTGCTATGTGGTGATGGGTCCAAAATACATGGACATGCTTCTCACAAAAATTGGGCAGGTTGGCAATTTTGACAAAGGAGCTTGCGTACCCAAACCTATTGAAGGGCTTGGGTATTGAAGGGCATTGGGAATAGATCCTGATGAAGAGCTTTTGTCCAAAATGTTGATTGTTCCTTGGATGCTGCCTGATCTGCTGTCCCTTTCCAACACCACTCTAATCTTGTCTCTAATCTCCAGCATCTGCAGTACCCACTTTCGCCTACCCAAACATATTGCTGACCACCCACTGAGTGCTGATTTCCACACTGCTGTTTGGAAATTCCAATGTCTCTCCAACATCTCTTTGCAAATCCATGTAGTAACACACCCTCGATACTGCTATGAGCCCCAACATTTACATTCAGAGGTGAGAGTTCTGCTACTCAGCTGAGAGTGATGGTTCAAAGCTGGGATGGATAAAAATATGGTTTCATCTTAAAGATTTTTTGGGCTATGATTTAAGGGAATGGATGTTGGAGCTGCTGTTACTTGCTATGCATATAAATGATCTTCACTTAATAAACAGCAAAAGAATATCATAATCTTCTATCAACAGTGACATTATTTAGAAATTGTTTGTTCGATATAGCAAAAGTCATAGGCTTACAAAACAGGCAAATAGATGACAGAACATTGCAGACAAAACACAACTTAAAGTAAGAACAGGGATAACAAATTTAAACGGTAATATTCAAATTGAACAATGGGGCAATCAGTAATGAACAGATACAGAGATCAATAAATAGAGCATAAAATATGTAAGGGACATACTTGATTTTGGTCTTAAGGCATTATAGAAAGTATTAAAACGTCAACGGAATAGATATTAGATTTAGTAGCCTATTCTTTGCAAAGAAAACAAAATGGTCTTCTGGAACATTCCTTGCCTCTGCTGCCCCAATTTCACCCGTGAGAGAGGATTTAATTGATGGAAAGAAAGTTGAGAATGACAGCATGCTTTCATTACACAAGAGAAGGTTGCGAAGAATTATGATGTGGCAAGTTAAAAACAGTTAACGAAAGGGAAAAAAAATCATAAAATATAACAAAAATGTGTCTGTTTTCAAGAAAATGGTTGGAATTTGGAAATTTTCACCACAAAGCATTATTGAAGTAGAATCCATAAATCTTTTTAAAAGAAAATTTAATGCTTGTTAAAGCTGTGAGGGACATACATGAGAGTGGGATTAGAAAACAAACAGCAATGATGCAGACTCAATTGGCCAATTGGCCTGCACTATAATATTCTAAGATCTAGTATTTGTGAGCCATCTGTCTTTGTTGCCCATTTGTTTTTATAGCAGTAATTATACAAGGACAACTTAGGAGAAGCTTTAACACCAGTCAGCTCACCGCAGCTTTACTTTATTAGGTTGCTCCTGTACAAAGATTGAATTGATGCAAAATTACGTCACTTTGCATGGATGAAAAGCTTTTTTCATATTAAGTCTAAAGTTCGAGGCTGATCATGATTGTGAGTTCTCAATGCTTCAAACTGACATTGTGTAAATAGAACCATTTTGGTTACACTAATCCATGATTCTAATGCCCATGTTAAAGCTGTTACCTTGCAGAGAATCGTTGGTGGAGAATTAGAGTGTCCTGTCTGATGTGAATTAAGCAGACATACCCTGGGAATTGGTTTACTATCCTGATGTCAATGTTGCTTTGGCTGTCATGAGCTTCTAGTATACAGAGTAAACATTTTTTATTATATTCCTTTAAGCTCTTCAATTTCACCCTCAATTGTTTCAATTCAATCTCACCTACTCTGTCCCTCATTACCTCCTCCCCTCACACACACACACTCCCCGCTTAAATTTAGACATATCTTCTTAATGTTTGTTTATTATTACTAATATCTAGAGCTGAAAGGTTGCATTGTCTACAAGTTGACTACTTGACACATTCCACCAACTCCCCACCACAGAGATGTCAAAGTCAGAAGTGACACAACCCCAGGTTCATATACCAACAGGTTTACTTAAGATGACAAGCTTCCGGGATGGAGGAGGGGCGGGGGGTTGGTGGTGGTGTGCGGGGTGGTGGTGGACGGGGGGTTGCTCCCTCACCAGGTGAAGAAGCGATACTCCAAAAGCTTGTGATTTTAAATAATGCTGTTGGACTATAACTTGATGTCATGGACTTCTGACTTTGACCACCCCAGTCCAACATAGGCATCTATCCACCAGGGAAATATCAACCCCGTTACCTCTGTGTTGTGTTTTCAACACTGAGTCAGGTAATTTTTGGCTTGAATTCATGCTCCTGGGTTGACTCCTCAATGAAGCACTGATGCTTTTTTTGCATTGTCAGAATTCTCATCGTTTAGATGAAATATAACATGAAGTGTCGTTATCTGCTTGCTAATCCAATAAGCAGGCAATTATTTCATTGTACTGTTATAAAAGGCCAGTTATGATATTATAGATTATGTTAGAAGTTAATATCTCTTTAAATGGACACATGGTGCCTTCAGAAATGACTGACAGATGTCATCTGACTTTTTACAGCTCCAATGTTGTCAAGCTCTGAGAGATCTCCAAGTGGATTACAGATAGACACACCCAGGTATGTGAAGATCTTTGAAATTCAGTGCATATTTTCACAAGTGGTAAAACAGAAACACATTGGCAAAGGATTTCGTGGGGCAAGAATAGCTTTTGCTGACCTCAGCAAATGCCCTGTGGGAACAAGATGTTATTACAAAAATGAAATGAAGGATCATCCCCAACCTCCCTTCCCCATGGAAAACGTCAAAGATCCTACAAAAAGCCACTATAAAAGTAGGAATTATTTAATTACAACAAAAGGATAAGGAATCATTCAGTCAAGCCATGATTAATTGGTAATAATTTACTATAGTCATGAACAATATGGTTCATGCATTGGAGATGTACAAGGGAAAAGAATCCTCTGAGTTAGTCATGAGAAGGAGCAAACCCTTCATTTTAACCATAAATGGTAGCAAAATGCTCCAGAACAGAAGCAAAAAGCAGCAGAACTGTTATCACTGCCAAATAAAAGTATTTTAATCAAGTAAAATATATAATCATATTGGGACAGCATGGCATCAGAAATAATAATTACTGGGAAATTTAGAAGTGGAATCCCTCATCGGGTGGAAACAGGCCCTTTGGCCCAAAAAGTCCATGCCGACCTTCTGAAGAGTAACCCACCAAGACCCATTCCCCAATAGTAACCCCTGACCAATTACCTACACTGTGGGCAATTTAGCAAGGCCAATTCACCTAAACTGCACATCTTTGGATTGTGGGAGGAAATCCATGTAGACACGGGGAGAGCGTGCAGACTCCACGCTGACAGTTGACTGAGGCTGGAATCAAATCCGGGTCCCGAGCACTGTGAAACAGCAACACTAACCACTGAGCCGTCATGCTTTAAGTGTAAGGAAAGTGTCAATATTAAGGGGACATGTTGATTTGAACTGGTGACTTCTTGATCTGCAGTCAAACGTTGGAAAGAACAATTTCTGAGATACAGGATAGCCTCCAAATAAGATAATAACTATGGATATTCCCTTACCCACAGGCAACTCTATTCCATCAGCCATTTGTTTTATGCACTTTCCTTCTCTGGACATAGTTAAAGTGCTACAGGACCCTTTAAACCCAGCAAAATAGCAGGTGGTGCAGCAAAGAGAAGGTGAGTGCTAGCATCCAATGCTGATCCCACACTGCAAATAATCATAATGATCCAACCTATTGTGAGGGCTCATGTGGCACAGTGGCAGTGCCCCTACCTTTGAACCAGGAGGTCTGGCTTCAAGTCCCGGCTGTTCTAGTGTTGTGCAATAATATTCTGCAAATTTTTCACTCAGAGGGTGGTACGTAAATGGAAGGAGCTGCCAGATGAAGTGGTGGAGGCTGGTACAATTACACCATTTAAAAGGCATCTTGATGGGTATATGAATAGGAAGGGTTTAGAGAGATATGGACCAAGTGCTGGCAATCAGGACTAGATTAGGTTAAGATTTTTGGTTGGCATGGACGAATTGGACCAAAGGATCTGTTTCCTTTCTGTATATCTTTATGATAAGGAAATATCAATACCCCACTGTGAAGATTACATCGTATAATGTGAATTGGAATACAGGGAAACTGATGCATATGAGGAAATAATATCACCTGACCTTAGTTATTGGAAATAGAAAATATCTACCATATGCTTCAATGCATGTGCCATGCATTATGGGTGTGGATGCAGTGTTTTGGCCCTTTGCCCAGTTTTAGGCTTATGATTTGCCTATTTAAGTGAGATTCTTGGTTCAGTGTACTTATGAACTATAGTCCTGAATTTGATGTTCAGTATTATCTGCTAACTGATCTATCATGGCTAAGTCATCCAAGAGCAATTGGTCTCTGACCAAAATGGCAGTAAAATCCCCAAATATGTCCACCCATTAAAGGAAGGCTGGAAAAATCAAATTGTGAAATTTCCAGGCTCTGGTGCATAAACCACACGCCAGGAAACAAGCTTCCAAAACTTCTGGGAGATGAATGGGTACTTGCCACTGACTGGATCTTGTATTATTGAGTAAAATCCAAGTGACACATCTTCTGGCTTTCAATTACGTGAGCTTTGCATTCCTGCGCCTTGCCCTGAAACCAAACCACCAAGAAAACATTCAGGAGCAACTCCATTCAAACCTCAAGGAGGTCATCTTTATTGTTTCTTTCAGCCATTTCTAGAACCAGCTTGGCGCCATTGCCAATTTTTTTAACCCTTTCCACCATTATTGCTATGCTATTTTGGGCCGGGAATGGAAAGACATTGAATTGAAAGCATGCACCGCCTAAGAGAAGTCCCTCATCTCTGGAATCAATCTAAACCCTCCTCTGAACAGTCTCCTATGGAACGACATCCCTCCTTCAGTAAGGGAACCAAAATTGTCTGCAACTCTCCAGATGTGGTCTCACTACCCCGTATAATTGCAGCAACACTTCTCTCCTTTTGAACTTAATTCCCTTACCAATAAATATTAAAATTCAATTTACTCCTCAAAACATTTCTAGTTGATATTCACTCTTCACCCAGCACAGTTGTTTTTATTTATTTCTTATGTAAGAAGCATTACAAAATTGAAAGTTTTCTTTGCTACCAGAATAATTTGGAAGCAACAGCGTTTGCCAAAGAAAAAGGTGCAAAGTAGACTTACCTATGTAATTAAATATCTTCCTGTTAACTTTCCATTTTACTTTCCTGTATTCACAGCTGTAACGAAAGCAACCTGTGAGATCTGTAATTAGATCTCACTCCACAATGCAGGATAGAATGCTTGGCCTGAAATCCTGTAAGGGTTCCATAGAGGTTACAGCAGGTGATGGGCAAAAAGCCCAGTACAGTGTTGACAACTGGTGTTCCCAACCATTTATGAAATTTCTTTATCATTTTCACCATCCTTTGACCATTGTAACGAGGGAAGATTAAGATGATTTCTGTGTGAGTTCAGGACATATGTCTTTACAAATGGACCTAAATGACATTTGCGTCACATTGTCCAATTATCCCCCTGCTTTCTAATCTTGCTTAATTTAATGATACTCTGGATAGAGTGTGATGGAGATCAAATGTAAAATGTCAACTGTAAGCATGGGTAAAGTCAGAATCATTCCACTGTTTAATTATTCCAACCTTGTAATACCATCAGTTTACACTCCTGGGGCTACACTGCACAAAATCATCAGTAACGCCTCAGAAGGCAGAGGCACTGACAGTCTAATATGTCAGTTTTCTAATCCTTTTAGCCTTGGCAAGCAATCATCTTGGATGAAGGAAGAAAGTCTTGGCATATGCTTGTAAAAAAATCACAACATTGTGAAATTGGATTCGCCAATCTGTGAAAGAGAATTGTTATTTAATAGTTGTCCTCTAATAGTTCTCACAAGTCTGATAATGCGTGGCTTCTGCATCATTACCTTAAGCCTAAATGAAGACCTTTACTGTCCCTTTTTTGAGGCTACTATCTTTTTAAGTAAGCTGACAGTCTTGAACTTTTGTAAAATAGCTTTGGTTAAACAAAATCCTTTCAAAAGTGCAAAGGCATTCAGAACAAATTGATGAGAAAACTATATGCATGTGCACTCAAACTTAATATCAAAGTGCAAGGTTATCATGAAAAAAGGTTTTTTTTAATTGTGCAGGTACGTTCTGATACATTGACTAGAAACATGAATAATAAGGTTGAAATTGAACTTTTAAAATTTTATAACTTACTTCCTAAGAGGTAGAGAGAATACACAATTCAAAGCATTAGAACGATGAAAGTTAAAGTAAGATTGTTCAGTCCATTAATTTCTCCTGTAATCAGTTGTTGCGGGATAGACACCAGCAGTATCCTAAAAGAGAGCATGACTGAAATTCCTGTTGCTTTACTCAGTGGAGGAAGATTAACTGAGTGGAACCAGGTGCCTGTGGTGCCTGCCATAGATCCTAACGCATATGTTGGAGATGAGATCTTGAATGCACTTTAAGTAAAATAATTGTATTAGGTGTGCACTAGTGGTTTCCTTCAACCAAAAGTCCACAAAGTTGAACTATAACACTGTGCCACTCTGCCTCAGCACAGTTGACCAGGATCAGTTGAACTCTACTTGACCGTGAAGGAGCTGACAGATCATTGGGAGATGACTAGTGCCTGCCAAAAATATCAGCCTGCTTTGACTTGCACGTTGAATCCCTTGGGATATGCCAAATGATTTTTTTTCACTCTGAGCAGGCCCATCATGAAATGTCCTTAGCAGGATTTCCTAGGGAAGTCTGATAGCAGCATTGGATTGTGATTGGAGGATGGTCAGCCAGGTAGACCTCATAGAACATGAGATCCCTGATTAGGACTGTTAACCTGCTGGCAGATATAAACAGGAGTGTCAGATGTTCTGTTCACTCTTGGAGCCAGCTTTGAGTTAGTTTGGGCCAATGTCTTGTACTGTGCGTTCGTGGAGTAATTTCAAAAGCTTCACCAACTATATTCCCTGGAGGATAGGATGTGTTTGGAAGATCCAATTGTGCCATTCCACATGAGCCTTGATGAAGAGGTATATTATCCACAATTTAGTAGATTCTACTACCATTTCCATCTGTCCCCTTTCTACCCCCACAACTTTACTTGTTACTTGTGCCTGGAGTAATACAGAGTTCTGGCTGATGTGTTTTTACTTCGCTAATAAATAGAATGTCAGCTAACTAATCAATGTGGGGCACAGTTCTATAATATCAATTTCCTGCAGTCTAATGGTGTGTTAGTTGAAGCCTGGAATGAAACTAAACACACCACTGAAGCCCCATTATGGCTGATTCGATATTGCTCAAGTGGTTTGATAGCTAGAAGCAGTCAAAGGATTGAGACAGAGGTAACAATGAGGTATCTGAATCTGGCACTTGCTTTTTATGAAATTAAATAATGTATGAGGTAAAGCTTTAGCTGACCCTCTTCCAATAAATTTGACATTTTAATAAAGTGAAAAACATTTACATTTTACAGCATTTTACTACATCAAAACACCTGCAGGATTTATTGTTTTGCCCTGCACTGACTGTTGTTGATGTCTGTAAATATGGCAGCCACTCTGTGCCAACAAATCCCATAAGCAACAATGAGATTTGCTGGCAGTTAAATTTGCTTTAAAACTGTGCTGCTTGAAAATGGATTGTTGGCAAGAACTCTGAGAAAAGTCACTAATCTTCTGTAAATAGTGGCTGGTATCTTTAACATCAACCGGAATATGGTGAAACAAAGCCAGTCACTTATAGCAGTATCAACTGTAGCTTTACCTTTTTGTTTGCATCCACATTGCCAGTAAAATATACAGTTAAGTATGTAAGAGACTCTCATTGCTTATGACACTAAGAAAAGCAGCAATATAATTCTATGGTATCTAATGCATTACCAATAATAAATAAATGATAAAGTCACCACAGCCTTTGGGGCGGCACGGTGGCACAGTGGTTAGCACTGCTGCCTCACAGCGCCAGGGACCTGGGTTCGATTCCCGCCTCAGGCGACTGACTGTGTGGAGTTTGCACGTTCTCCCCGTGTCTGCGTGGGTTTCCTCCGGGTGCTCCGGTTTCCTCCCACAGTCCAAAGATGTGCGGGTCAGGTGAATTGGCCATGCTAAATTGCCCGTAGTGTTAGGTAAGGGGTATATGTAGGGGTATGGGTGGGTTGCGCTTCGGCGGGTCGGTGTGGACTTGTTGGGCCGAAGGGCCTGTTTCCACACTGTAAGTAATCTAATCTAATCTAAGCCTTACCAGGCCGTAGGGCTGCTCCCTATTGGAGAGGGATGACTGGTGGTTGTTTAATCTGAAGGCCACCATGCCTCAGGTGATGGGAGAAACTGAGAAGAAGAATACTTCATGGTAACCTCAGTTGGCATGGGAACTGAACACATGGTGTTGGCATCACTCTATTACAAACCAACTTTCCAGCTAACTGAATTAACCAACAGCCCCAATAACAAATGTAATCGCTCCAATAAAACTGAAACAGGAATGAGAGTTAAGGTTCTTTACAAATAGAAGGGAGAGGTAGAGACTTTGTTGTAGATGATGAGAGAGGAGGGTGAGGGGAGAAAGAGCCAGCTTGGGGAAAAGTCAAAGTGTAAAAGACATACAATCACATGTATTCTGTAAATCTAGACTTGTCATACCATTACTAAGATCATTCTTGGATCATGATTAAAAAGCCAGTCCTACAGTTTGGTAGTAGAAGCAGATTTTCCTGGATATTGTCAGCACAAAGCCAGAGGAACTCTATGGATGGAAATATGAGTAGTTGTGCTCTGGGTTGAGGGTCACCAGAGTCAGGATGGGGTGTGTCCATCTTTATGTATTGAATAGTCAGAAACAATCAAGAATATCACAGATCAGACATTTAACGAGGATAGGCAGCTTCTTCGTAACTGAGGGTCATTGGAAACAGGATTACTACATTCCAAACTAGAAGCTGCATGCAATTGAGAAACCCAAGCAAACCCACAACCCAAGGATCAGAACTAATTTTTGCAATTCTGCCATATTCAATTGTGAAATGTGTTATATATTTGAAAAACTGAGAGGGAGAGGAAGCTTCATGGGTATCTGCATCCTCAATGATGGGGGATCCCAGCTCATGAGAGTAAAGGGCAAGGGTAAAACATTTGCAACCAATGTCAGCTAGAAGTGTCAAGTGATTCATGTTGGATATAACCTGGTGTGGGCTGACTTCTAACCACGCTGAAAGTAAGCATGCAGATGCAGCAGGTAGTGAAGAAAGCAAAAGGGCATGCTGACCTTCATAACGAGAGGACTTGAGCACAGAAGCAAGAATATTCTGCTCCAGTATAGGTGATACCTCACCAAGAGTGATGTGTGCAGTTTTGGTTTCCTGACCTAAGGAAGGATGTTTTAGCTATGGAGAAAGTGCAACACACGTCTACCATGTTGATTTGTGGGTTGACAGGGCTGGATGAACAATGAAGAGAGATTGGATCACTTGGTCAATGTTCACTGGAGTTTCGAAAAATGTGAATGATCTCATAGAAACCAATAAAATTCCAACAAGACTATATAGGGCGAATGCATGAAGGATGTTCCCAATGAGCCAAGTGTCAAGTTTAAAGGTAAGCCATTTAGGACTGTGATGAGGAGAAATCTGTTCACCCAAAAAGTGGTGAGTCTGTGGAATTTTCTGCCACAGAAAACAATTGAAGCCAAAATATTGAACTTTTTCACAAATAAGTTAGGTAACTTCTTAGGGTTAAAGGAATCAAATGCAATGGGGAGAAAGCAGGAACATGATCAGCCAAGATCATAACAAATCAGAGCAGGACTAAACCATTTTACCCTTTTAACTTGGGTAAAAAGGGTAAAATGGTTTAGTCCTGCTCTGATTTTCTATGTTCCTTTGCATGTTTACATTTAGCCACGCACCATCCTAACTGGGAAATACATTGCTATTCCTTCAGTGTATATGGGCGAAATCATTCCTCAGAGTCTTCTGGCTTTATCGGCACCCACAAAGATTTATTTTCCCAATTACCTGTTGCTGCTATTCCAGTATTTATTGTCTATCTTTAAATAACAAACACGATGCTGTGGGTTGAGACTCACAGGTTGGCCTGAACATGTGAGAGTGTCAGATTTCCTTCTCTAAAGGTTACTAAATCAGTCGGGTTTTTGTCGCAATTGACAGTGACTGCACACAATCTTTTCATTAAACGCAAATTTCACCTTCCACCATGGTGGGATTTGAAGCTACGTATTGAGTCTGTACTCCTGACCCAGGGACATTAGCAATGTAAACCACTGCAGTGACTGGGGAAAACTACTCTTCATTACCTTTTCAAGGACCAATGGGCATGGCCCATATGTATTAGCCTAACCAGCAATACCAAAACATCTCAAGAATGAAAAAAATGTAGGAAGGCCAGGAAAATGTATTTACAGAAACAGAAATGTCTACATTGATCTATTTATCAGTGCCCAAAGTATATGAGGATGGCAGGTGAAATCACTCCATGAAGGGTTAAACAAAAAACAAATGTTGATAAATCCTTTTAATTCTACTTCGGTGAAAGTAATACAATCTCACCTAATGAAGGAGATTGTAAGCATGAAACTGTAGCCCACAAAGGCCAAAAGATATTCCACAATAACCAAAACATTGCCCTCTGTTATATCTCAAGAATTGCTCTCAAGAAGGCAGAGGTGGGTTGTGGAGTTGTTTGGTGCCAGAGACAAGGTAGGAGTGGTAGTGGGAAGAGAATGAGGGGTATATCCTTCATTCTGTTTTGTGTCACATGCAGCTGTACAAGGTTAAAACAGGGATTGATGCAATTATGGAATTTAGGAATGCAAACAGTGGCAGCAAATCAGTGGAGTACCCTGAATGATGTCCTAAACCGTATATTGGTCATGGTTATCAAGAGGTTCCTGGAAAATCCCCGCACAGAGACTTGTCAAAAACCCGTAAGGATTTCTCAGACCCTGTTTTAAAACCTTATCTGGCTGTGGTGTGCCTAAAGAGAAAGGTGCCCCAGAGCTTTAGTCTTGTACTTTTCATGCGGCTAACTGTTTACGGTATTCAAAAGTTACAAAGTTGGAGACTGACCAAAGATCAGTTGATATTTGTCAACAAATTGACAGGGTGATTTAAAAATTAAGTTAATGCATCTGGTAAGTAATTAATGCAGGTCCCTGGGCTAGAGTTTATGAGTCTGCTCTCCTCTTCAGGATATAGATTTACATTCTACCTTTAGACAGCAGTGTCTTTCTACTGAAGAACTGTATTGATTGAAATACAGCCATCAGATAAAACATTAACTACTCAGCACAACGGCATAAGTGCATATTCTGTCCTAGTTCCTTTCCAACACCCAACCTGCCAACTTCTACCTCTATAACATTAAGTGGTGATTAGAAATTATTTTTTTTTGTACTAGGAAATTATATTTGTTTAAAATGTCACTGCAGTTATATAACAAGTCACCATCAATGGTCTTATTCATATAGTCTTATCATTTTCATTGGCAGCCCTTCCACACAGCAGTCAAAGACAGCATCAGGTTTTGCATGTTAGGCTGCTGAACTGGATCTATGTTATGGATTGAAATTCTTCAGACTTGTTGCAAATACAAGGATGGAAAGAAACAGGTCAGCTACTTAGCCCCTTGAATCTACTCAGCCATTCAATTAGATCATGACTGATCTGAATCTGAATTTCTACCAGCTATCTTGGTTCTGTTAACTTGCTGAAAGAAAGCCAATCAAATTCAATTTTGTGATTTTAATCAACTTAGCCCAAACAGTTTTCTGGAAGAGAGAATTATCATTTTTTTACTACCCTTTCATGGATAAAAATCAGTAAGCTTTACATGGTCAGGAAGGAGAGACCATCTCCAGGGTGAGATAGAGCCTGAATGAGTATATAATTCAGGGAACTTGGAGGCAATGTGGGGGCCAGTGTACAGAGGAAGAGAAACATTTTGCCTGCTTTTTTTTTGGCTCATACTTTTAAGGTTTACTTTTTTAATGGGATAAATTGAAGGCCAGAATCAGGGGCTCAGCTTAAGGGCAATATCGCAGGTAAACTGTAAGTTCATTGGTTGGTGATAGCAACCTGAACAGTGAAGAAGGCTATCTAAGATTACAAAGATGTCTTGATCAATTGGGTCAATGGGCTGAGGAGTGGCAGATGGAGTGCAAATGTGAGGTATTGCATTTTAGTAAAATAAACAAGGGCAGGATTTGCCCAATTAAAGACAGGACCCTGGGTGGTGTTGTAAAACAGAGAGACCTAGGGCTTCAGGTTCATAAATCTTTGAAATTTGCATCACAGGTAGACAAGGTGGTAGAAGGCATTTAGCACACTTGTCTTCATTGCTCAAATCTTTGAGGATAGAAGTTGGGATGCCATGTTCAGGTTGTACAAGATGTTGGTGAGGCTTCTTCTGGAAGCAAGTGAGGACTGCAGTTGCTGAAGATCAGAGCTGAAAATGTGTTGCTGGAAAAGCGCAGCAGGTCAGGCAGCATCCAAGGAGCAGGAGAGTCGACGTTTCGGGCATGAGCCCTTCTTCATGCTATAGAAAAGATATTATTAAAGTGGAGAGGGTTCAAAAAAGGTTAATTAGAATGTTGCCTAGAATGGAGGGTTTGAGTTATGAAAATAAGTTGGATATGCTGGGACTTTTTTCATTCCTGATGAAAGGCTTTTGCTCGAAACATTGATTTTCCTGCTCCTCAGATGCTGCCTGACCTGCTGTACTATTCCAACACCACACTCTCGACTCTAATCTCCAGCATCTGCGGTCCTCACTTTCACGCTGGGACTTTTTTCATTGGAGTTTAAGAGATTGAGGGGTGATCTTACAGAGGTTTATAAAATTATGAGGGGCATTGGTAAGGTGAATAGCAAGAATCATTTCCCTCGATTGGGAGAGTTCAAAAGCAGGTGGGAAAGGTGGGAAGAGAAAACTTTAAAAAGGACATGGAGATACCAATAACATACACAGAGAGAAGAAAAAAAAGTTCTGCTGAGGGAATATGAGCAGCTAAATTAAAAAGCAGAACAGAAAAGGTAATAATCTCTGGATTACTCCCTGAGTGAGGAGCAAATGGGCAAAGGATCAGCAAGATTAAAAAGATATTGTGAGGCTCAAAGGCTGGTGTGGAAGAAATAGATTTGAATTCATGGGACATTGGCATCAATACTGGGGAAGGATGGAGCTGTTCTAATAGAATGCACTTCACTTGTATCATGCTGGAACCAGAGTCCTGTCAAATTACAAACTGGGACCTTAGATAGTACTTTAAAAATAACATTGGAATTTAGGATTAGTTGCATGGAAAATTATGGAAAAAGTTAGAGGAGAAGAAGGCTCAACAGGGGTCAAAGTTTCCAAAACTAGTAATAGGATAAAGGATATGGAAAAGGTTAGGAATCCAACTTCAGCTACCACACGTGAGGGACAACTATGAGAAGGGGTGGCAGTCAATGTAGGACTGAGGGTATTGGAGCACAAATTGGCAAGGAGTGAGAGATGGTAAGAGAGGGAGGTGGTGAGAGAGAAGCAGGGGAGCAAACAGACATATGGAGGTGGATGGAATTTATAGGGGGGAGGTGGTAGAGAAAGTGGCAGAGGGGAAAGAGAGGGAGGGGAGAGAGAAAGAGAGGGAGGAAGATAAGGAAGAGGGAGAACAAGGCAGAGTAATGGGAAAGGGAAAGAATGGGAAAGGTGCAGAGCACAGCAAGAGAGAGAGAGAAGAGAGTAAGAGATTAGGAGGGGATAGAAAGCAAGAAGATAGGGAGGGAGTGAAAATGAGGATGGACATGTGGTGGAGAGAACAGGATGGAAGATGAGTGAAGGAGTGACAAAGTGAGCAAAAGTGCATGGGAGGGACAGACAGCGAATGTGCTTGCAAGAGGAAGAAGGTGAGTGAATGTTGGTCATTTGCTTGAGATACCCTCACCCTTTTTTTTCCTCCTGCTCTCTCCTCAAATTATTTCAACAAAATAGGCTGAGAGAAGAGAAAAAGGCATCTGCTTCTAACCAGCACTTGCATATGAATTTCGGAATGGCAGGCAGTGACCAGTGAAGTACCGCAGGGATCCGTGCTGGGACCACAGCTTTTTACAATATATGTTAATGATATAGAAGATGGTATCAGCAGTAACATTAGCAAATTTGCTAATGATACAAAGGTGGGTGGCAGAGTGAAATGTGATGAGGATGTTAGGAGGTTACAGGGTGACCTGGACAAGTTAGCTGAGTGGGCAGATGCATAGCAGATACAGTTTAATGTGGATAAATGTATGGTTATCCACTTTGGTGGCAAGAACAGGAAGGCAGATTACTACCTCAATGGAATCAATTTAGGTAAAGGGGCAGTACAGAGAAATCTGGGTGTTCCTGTACACCAGTCAATGAAGGTAAGCATGCAGGTACAGCAGGTAGCGAAGAAGGCTAATAGCATGCTGGCCTTCATAACAAGAGGAATTGAATATAGAAGCAAAGAGGTGCTTCTGCAGCTGTACAGGGCCCTGGTGAGACCACACCTGGAGTACTGTGTGCAGTTCTAGTCTCCAAATTTGAGGAAAGACATTCTGGCTATTGAGGGAGTGCAGCGTAGGTTCACAAGGTCAATTCCTGGAATGGAGGGATTAACTTACGCTGAAAGACTGGAGCGATTGGGCTTGTATACCCTTGAGTTTAAAAGACTGAGAGGGGATCTGATTGAGACATATAAGATTATGAAAGGATTGGACACTCTGGCAGCAGGAAACATGTTTCTGCTGATGGGTGAGTGCCAAACCAGAGGACACAGCTTAAAAATATGGGGTAGACCATTTAGGACAGAGACGAGGAGAAACTTCTTCACCCAGAGAGTGGTGGCTGTGTGGAATGCTCTGCCCCAGAGGACAGTGGAGGCCCAGTTTCTGGATTCATTTAAGAAAGAGTTGGATAGAGCTCTCAAAGATAGTGGAATCAAGGGTTATGGAGATAAGGCAGGAAGAGGATACTAATTAGGAATGATCAGCCATGATCAGATTGAATGGCGGTGCAGGCTCGGAGGGCTGAATAGCCTACTCCTGCACCTATTGTCTATTGTCTAATTCTGTGGCAAGGGCAGAGTATTCTCATCAGGGGTGATCCTCCCTTAGCTTACCATTGGTTCTCACTCCTTTCCCTGGTGATCAACAGCTGGAGATTAGTCTGTCTCTCCTTCACTCAACTCCTCATTCCTGATGAAGGGTTTATGCCTGAAATGGCAACTCTCCTGCTCCTCAGATGCTGCCTGACTTATTGTGCTTTCCCAATGCCACACTTTTTGACTCTGATCTCCAGCATCTGCAGTCCTCACTTTGTCTCTCCTTGTCTGAAAATTTAAACAGAAATATCCATTATATGCTTTCTTTTATTGGTCAGAGTATTGAGTACAGGAGTTGGGAGGTCATGTTGCAGCTGTACAGGACATTGGTTAGGCCTCTGTTGGAATATTGTGTGCAATTCTGGTCTCCTTCCTATCGGAAAGATGTTGCGAAACATGAAAGGGTTCAGAAAAGATTTACAAGGATGTTGCCAGGTTTGGAGGATTTGAGCTATAGGGAAAGGCTGAACAGGCTGGGGCTGTTTTCCCTGGAGCATTGAAGGCTGAGAGATGACCGTATAGAGGTTTACAAAATTATGAGGTTAAATAGCATGGAAACAGACCCTTCAGTCTAACCTGTCCAGACCGACCCTATATCCCAAACCAAACTATTCCCACCTGCCAGCACCCGGCCCTTATCCCTCCAAACCTTTCCTATTCATATACCCACCCAAATGCCTGGAGTCAGGGATTCCAGAACTAGAGAGCATAGGTTTAGGGTGAGAGGGGAAAGATATAAAAGAGACCTCAGGGGCAACATTTTCACACAGAGGGTGGTACGTGTATGGAATGAGCTGCCAGAAGAAGTGGTGGAGGCTGGTACAATTGCAACATTTAAAAGGCATTTGGATGGGTATATGAATAGAAAGGGTTTGGAGGGATATGGGCTGGGTGCTGGCAGGTGGGAATAGTTTGGGTTGGGATATCTGGTCGGCATGGACGGGTTGGGCCGAAGGGTCTGTTTCCATGCTGTACATCTCTATGACACTATGATCTCCAGGAATTCACACTTTAAATGGTTATTTTTATTAACAAAATAAATTATCAAAATATTGATTCATTGGCATGGAAATGATTTTTTTCTAAAATTCATAAATAACTTAATGTTCTGTCAACCTAATCTTTCTGAAATTTACTCAACAGACTACAAGGGATACAAGAGTTGAACTGTGGCCCTCATGGGAAAACTTTGGATGACTTTATTTCAGACTCTTACAAGGTGAACAAATTGCTCTCTATCTTTCCTTACAACAGTTCGTTTTGATATAATATTGAAATCCTTAATACTTTTCAAATTGAGATTTTAAATCAGAGTTCTATTGGTGCTGCTTATAAAGAATAGGGGGCAATTCAGATCGATGCACTGTAGTTTTGTCTGAAGGGTTTGAAACATTGATTCTGTTTCTTTCTCCTCAGACACTGCCAAACCTGTTGAGTTTCTCTAGCATTTTTTGTTTGCTGCATTGTATAGTTCCTCCAGAAAGCCACTTCTTTCCCCTAAGCCAATTATAGCATCCATAGCATTAAATACATTAAAGTAAACAATCCAATCATGGTATGTAGCAGACTTTATTTGTAATGGTGTGCTTATATTATAATGTGGAATAGTGGCACTGGGAGCCATTGTGAAAGAAACTATCATATTAATGTTTCAAGGTTATTTCTTCAGCAATAGCAACAACATCAAAGGAATGGTACCTGTGGTGCTGGCAACTGAACCACTGCAATTAAATAAAAACACAAAGATCTTCAATTTCTGTAACATCCTCATGATCTCAGTACAACGTACTCATTAGAATATAGAAAAATGTGGAGGAATCTTATTAAAACATACAAGATTCACAGGAAACTTTGTAGGATGGACGCAGAAAGATCATTTCCTCTTCTGGGAGAGTCGAGGACCAGCAAGATGTGATCTCAGAATAAGAGATTACACGCTTAACGCAGAGGTGATGTGATATTACTTTGTGTTAGATAGTCATGAATCTGACCAATCTTTTACCTCAGAGATCTGTTGAAGTTGGGTCATTAAAAGGTGCGCATCAAGGCTTAGATAGACAGATTTTTCATCAGGAAGGGAACCAAGGGTTATCAGGAAAAGGCAGGAAAGTGGAGTTTTGAGTTCACATATTAGCCATGATCTCATTGCATGCTGAAGAAGAGTTGATTGAATGAACGCCCTACTAATCCACCTGTGAATTATGGTTACATCACAAAACCTTTTTATTATTTTAGCATGAGGAACATTGGGAGCCAATGGGCAGAGGAAAGATTAGTACTTGCCAGGGTGAAAGGTTTCCCACATTTTGCACTCGAGGGAGTGGGTGGAAGAAGGCTGATGAGAATGTGAAGTGAAATACCTGGTGCATTGGAAAACTTGCCTGAAAACCATGTTAGAGCCCTTCAACTTGGTACAGAGCTTTGCACAAAGATGGGATCCCACCTTCTCCAGCCTGGATATGGTGGCCAAAACTATGAGCACTCCTATGAACCCATCCATAATGCAGCCTCTATGGCCAATGTGTCAGCTTCCATTGCAGCTATGCAAATATCCGTGTACTTAGAGGAAGCTCAGATGGAGGTCATGGCAGCTTAGATCATTGCCATGCAAGTTCTGCTGATGTTTTCATGGTTGTGGATTAAAATGTATGAAGGGGCCTGCAAGGTGACACAGCAGCCCAGCACCTGCTCTTCAATGTAATAGTAGCAGCGCCATCCTGTGAAGTGGAAGTGGTTACAAGAATCATGAACCTTCTCTCAGGCTGATGGCATTTGCTTTCCCAACCTTGTCAATCTGTCCTAGCCATTTCTCATGTCTGCCAGTTCACCCAGGTTGTTGGACCGAGGTCATAGCTCAGTCAAAAGCTGGACCTTTTAAACCCAGAGCCACGTAAATTCATCCTCCCTGAGGCTGACTGCAATCTGTCCCTCTGATAGCCAGCATCTTTCCTGCCTCAGGCACAGTGTTAGCACTGTGTATGTATGTCAGGAAAGGTAAAGATACCTGGAAATCGAAACACTAACCTGATGCAGGAGGTTGCTTGGATAGTGTTAGTAAGAAATGGGAAATGATTTCATGTATAAGTTAAGGTTTGCAACATTGAAATAGTGCTGAAAAATGTGTTGCTGGAAAAGCGCAGCAGGTCAGGCAGCATCCAAGGAGCAGGAGAATTAACGTTTCGGGCATAAGCTCTTCTTCAGGAAACATCCTTAGAAGCTGCCTGACCTGCTGCGCTTTTCCAGCAACACATTTTTCAGCTCTGATCTCTAACATCTGCAGTCCTCACTTTATCAACATTTATATAGTGGAATGAGATGCTCATTGACCGAGGGAAGGTAAAAAATGTGAGACTGGGAGAATGGGGATTTGGGGTTATGATTGCTTGTACAGCAAACTTTTCATTACCTGACACTTATGGAATCAATGGTTCTTCTTCAGACCGGGTCAGTGGATTTAAAACACTAACTCTGTTTTCTCCTCTGGGCGGCATGGTGGCTCAGTGGTTAGCACTGACCAGGTTTGATTCCAGCCTTGGGCGACTGACTGTGTGGAGTTTGCACATTCTCCCCGTGTCTGTGTGGGTTTCCTCCGGGTGCTCTGGTTTCCACCCACAATCCAAAGATGTGCAGGTCAGGTGAATTGGCCATGCTAAATTGCCCATAGTGTTAGGTGCATTAGTCAGAGGGAAATGGGTCTGGATGGGTTCCTCTTCGGAGGGTCAGTGTGGACTTGTTGAGCAGAAAGACTTGTTTCCACACTGTGAGGGAATTGAATTGAATCTCTCTACAAACACTGCCAGACCTGTTGAGCTTCTTCAGCTATTTCTATCTCTGATTTCCAGCACCCACTGTTCTTCATTTTTTTAATCACATACACATTCCCTGCAGCTTTAACAACATGAAACAGTCCTTGGAGATATCAAAGATTTTTTGAACCAAACCAGGAACCACAAGAAAACAAACACAATCTTGGTTTGGAGCTGATTGATGGTCGCTCTAAATAACATCAATGGTGAGGCGTAATATTTAGAATCATACAGTGTGCAAACAAGTCTTTTGAAGAACATTATATGCAGACCTACACCTTTACATTTCCTATGGCTAGCTTATACATCTTTGGACTGTGGGAGGAATCTAGAACACCCACAGGAAGCTCACACAGACACAGAGAGAATGTACAAACCCCACAAAGACAGTCACTCAAGGCTGAATTTGAACCCAGATCCCTGGGGCTGTCGTGCTAACCACTGAGCCACCATATCACCCAAATCAGACACAGGCACCACTGGGATCTGAACCCAGAATCACTTGTTTGCTTCCTACTGTTGAATGTATGCTCAGGCATGTGAGGCTAAGAAACAGCAAATGTTTGCTGCAGAAACTGAACAGCTTTCACCAATTCACAGCAGAAAGCTGCATATCCACGCCAGGTGTCTTTTTGCTTTCCATATGTGCCTTTCAGTGCCCAAATAAAGGGCAGTCCTGAGCCCATTTAACTGATGAATAGATTTGATGATGTAGCCCTGACTCCAGAGGCAGGACCATCAGAATGATGCCATGAGTGGTGTGCAAGATGGACATCAACAATGAAACAGCACTATGAGGACTGAACCAAACTACTTTTCATCAATTGCAGCATAAAATTACAATCTGCATTCTAGAACTGAAGGAGGAAACAATATGATACGTGAGAATACATGTAAAGATAAAATTATATGTAAATATAATGATTCAAATGGCAAATGGGATCTTAGACTGTTCTAATCCTGTCTTAGAATGTTGTTATGTGCAGGAGCAGCATTCATACAGTACCAGGGCACCACACTGTGTCCTGATTGAGAAAGAATCTATCGCCTACAGAAATTTCCAGACTTACTCTTGGCAATGAAATCATTGACAGTAAGAAGAATGTGTCAATAACTTTGTGTTGGATTGTAATACAAAATGTTCCATTAAAGAAATTTAAACACAGGAACCCAAATGACTGAAATCTGGATATTCTATCAGGTTACAACTGTATTCATTCAGATGGTGGGGTGAAGGGTTGGATCAATTATGACTCCCTTATTTGGTGAGGGTTGCAATAGTCTTACTACCTATTAATTATCTGCAAATGTGGTTTAGAAGCAACCAATCGGCCAACTTTATTCTTGGTACTCGATCGTATAATTCAGCATTCCAGAGGCAAGGAAACCAAATTGTTCAATCAAAAGGTGAGTGTCTTTTTTTTTAGGAATCCAGAGGTGGTGGGAGATGCAAAATATTTTAGCGTCAGCTGGTCTGGGAGTGCACCCCACCCAATACCTACTAAATCACCCACATCCCCAACCCAAAGTAATGACCTTAATGATTACCCCTGCTCCAAACCACTTGACGGCCTGACAGTCACCCTAACCCAGCCAGAGGGACTGGAGATGATGGGCCCACTACAGCTCATCTGTCAGATGTTAATGTGAGTGAAAAATCAAAATGTCGGGGACTCTTTGTCACTAGAATGTGAAGATGCTGATCAGATTTCACCAGTCAATCAACAAAAACTCAAAGTGGATAAAGTGTGGAGCTGGAAAGAATGCAGCAGGTCAAGCAGCATCAGAGAAGAAGGGGATTCGACGTTTCAGGTCCTGATGAAAGATTCTGATCTGAAATGTCGACTCCCCATCTCATCTGATGCTGCTCTTCCTGCTGTGCTTTTTCCAACTCCACTCGTTATGCACTCTGACTCTCCAGCATCTGCAGCTCTCACTGCCTCCAAGTAACCAAAACTCAAAGGCAATCCTTTTCTACTTATTCTCCCATGCCTCCATTTAACTGAAAAAGAAGGATCTTTTGTGACATCATTATTGCTATGGGAGGAAACACATTGCTGAGCATTGTTCGAGCCTCAGCATTTTTCACTGACAAGGGCCATGAAGGAGCCTTCAACACCATCGCACTCTCTTGAAAGCACAACACATCCAGAAGAAGCCACCCCAGCATCAAGATTCACCCATGCAGCTAATACTGTTTGATATACTGACCTTGCCATGGTCATTACTAATCAATTCATTTAATTAAACATAGCAAGACAAGATGAGGAGAGAATTGAAATTTAATAATAAAATGTTTATGTAATTGTGTGGCATTTAAATTAAGGCCATGACCTCAATTCAGAAAATTACAGTTCTCGAGGTGTGCGTGATTCCTGAGACCGACTGAAGAATAATATCATTCTATTCCATTGAGGATATGAATACCTCACATAATTGAACAATCAATAATCAATTACATTTAACCATTTCTTTCTGACATTGTCAGCATAGGTTCATCATGTCATTTCAAACAGCAAAGAAAATTATCTGAAATGCATGAGATCATGTCCATTTCAAATAATGCAATATATAAGAAGACCATTCAGCCAATCCTGCTTGTGCTATCTCTTTGAATAAGAGGTCCACATAGTCCATCGGATAGTATAATCCTGTGCATATGCTGAAAATGTAAAGGATAACCTAATTATGTGTAAGCAGTCACGATTGTACAGAGATAAGAGGTGAGAATATGTCATGTGATGATGGTAGATATAAACAAACTGTTATCTATAGAACAATATAAGACTGATAGAACATAGACATAGAACATAGAACAATACAGCACAGAACAGGCCCTTCGGCCCACGATGTTGTGCCGAACATTTGTCCTAGCTTAAGCACCTATCCATGTACCTATCCAATTGCCACTTAAAGGTCACCAATGATTCTGACTCTGCCACTCCCACAGGCAGCGCATTCCATGCCCCCACCACTCTCTGGATAAAGAACCTACCCCTGACATCGCCCCCTATACCTTCCACCTTTCACCTTAAGTTTATGTCCCCTTGTAACACTCTGTTGTACCTGGGGAAAAAGTCTCTGGCTGTCTACTCTATCTATTCCCCTGATCATCTTATAAACCTTTATTAAGTCACCTCTCATCCTTCGCCATTGCAATGAGAAAAGGCCTAGCACTCTCAACCTATCCTCGTATGATCTATTGTCCATTCCAGGCACCATCCTGGTAAATCTCCTCTGCACCCTCTCCAAAGCTTCCACATCTTTTCTAAAGTGAGGCAACCAGAACTCCAAATGTGGCCTTACCAAGGTCCTGTACAGCTGCAACATCACCTCGTGACTCTTGCATTCAATCCCTCTGCTAATGAACGCTAATACACCATAGGCCTTCTTACAAGCTCTGTCCACCTGAGTGGCAACTATCAAAGAGCGATGAACATAGACCCCAAGATCCATCTGCTCCTCCACCTTACAAAGAACCCTACCGTTAGCCCTGTACTCCGTATTCTTATTTGTCCTTCCAAAATGGACAACCTCACACTTGACAGGGTTGAACACCATTTGCCACTCCTCAGCCCAGCTCTGCATCATATCTAAGTCCCTTTGAAGCCGACAACAGCCGTCCTCACTATCCACAACTCCACCAATCTTCGTATCATCTGCAAATTTACTGACCCACCCTTCGACTCCCTCTTCCAAGTCATTAATAAAAATTACAAACAGCAGAGGACCCAGAACTGATCCCTGCAGAACTCCACTTGTAACTGGGCTCCAGGCTGAACATTTACCATCTACCACCACTCTCTCACTTTGACCGGTTAGCCAGTTCTCTATACAACTGGCCAAATTTCCCACTATCCCATGCCTCCTGACTTTCCACAAAAGGTTATCATGGGGAGCCTTCTCAAATGCCTTACTAAAATCCATGTACACTACATCCACTGCTCTACCCTCATCCACATGCTTGGTCACCTCCTCAAAGAATTCAATAAGACTTGTAAGGCAAGACCTACCCCTCACAAATCCGTGCTGGCTGTCCCTAATCAAGCAGTGTCTTTCCAGATACTCATAAATCCTATCCCTCAGTACCCTTTCCATTACTTTGCCTACCACCGAAGTAAGACTAACTGGCCTGTAATTCCCGGGATTATCCCTATTCCCTTTTTTGAACAGGGGCACAACATTCACCACTCTCCACTCCCCTGGTACGACCCCTGTTGACAGTGAAGACGAAAAGATTATTGCCAACAGCTCTGCAATTTCCTCTCTTGCCTCCCACATAATACTAGGATATATCCCGTCAGGCCCGGGGGACTTGTCTATCCTCAAGTTTTTCAAAATGCCCAACACATCTTCCTTCCTAACAAGTATCTCCTCTAGCTTACCAGTCCGTTTCATACTCTCCTCTTCAACAATACGGTCCCTCTCATTTGTAAATACTGAAGAAATGTACTCATTCAAGACCTCTCCTATCTCTTCCAATTCAATACACAGTCTCCCACTACTGTCCTTGATTGGACCTACCCTCGTTCTCGTCATTCTCATGTTTCTCACATACGCATAAAAGGCCTTGGGGTTATCCTTGATCCTACCCCCCCAAAGATTTTTCATGCCCTCTATTAGCTCTCCTAATCCCTTTCTTCAGCTCCCTCCTGGCTATCCTGTATCCCACCAACGCTCTGTCTGAACCTTGTTTCCTCAACCTTATGTAAGCCTCCTTCTTCCTCTTTACTAGACATTCAACCTCCCTCGTCAACCAAGGTTCCCTCACATGATCATCTCTTTCCTGCCTGACAGGTACATATACATCAAGGACACGTCGTATCTGTTCCTTGAAAAATTTCCACATTTCAATGACATCCTTCCCTGACAGCCTATGCTCCCAACCTATGCTGCTCAGATCCTGTCTTACAGCATCATATTTACCCTTCCCTACCCTGTTGCACGCACCTATCTCTCTCCATAACCAAGGTGAAAGTCACAGAATTGTGGTCACCATCTCCAAAATACTCACCCACTAACAAGCCCATCACTTGACCCGGTTCGTTACCGAGTACCAAATCCAATATGGCCTCCCCTCTGGTCAGACAATCTACATACTAAGTTAGAAAAGCTTCCTGGACACACTGCACAAACACCACCCCATCCAATCTACTTGATCTAAAGAGCTTCCAATCAATATTTAGGAAGTTGAAATCGCCCATGACTACTACCCTGTGGCTTCTGCACCTTTCCAAAATCTGTCTCCCAATCTGTTTCTCCACATCTCTGCTGCTATTGGGGGGCCTATAGTAAACACCCAACAAGGTGACTGCTCCTTTCCTATTTCTGACTTCAGCCCATACTACCTCCAAAGGCAAATCCCCCTCGAACTGCCTTTCTGCAGCCATTATACCATTTCTAATTAGCAACGTCACACCCCATCCTTTTTTACCACTCTCCCTAATTTTACTGAAACATCTGTAACCAGGAACCTCCAACAACCATTCCTGTCCCTCTTCTATCCACGCTTCCATGATGGCCACAACATCGTAGTCCCAAGTATCAATCCACGCCTTAAGTTCACCCACCTTATTTCTGATACTCCTTGCGTTGAAGTATACACACTTGAACCCATCCCTGTGACCGCAAGTATTCCCTGTCAGTGCTATCTTCTCCACAGCCTCCCTACATTCTTGGACATCCTGAAAAACAGCTAACCTACTTGCTGGACGACAAGTCCGGATCCCATCCCCCTGCCAAATTAGTTTAAACCCCACCCCCCCCCCAACTCCCCCCGAAGAGTGCTAGCAAACCTACCTCCCAGGCTATTGGTGCCCTTCTGGTTCTGATGCAACCCGTCCTGTTTGTACAGGTCCCACCTTCCCCAGAATGCAGTCCAATTGTCCAAATACCTGAGGCCCTCCCTCCTACACCATCCTTGCAGCCATGTGTTCAACTGCACTCTCTCCCTATTCCTTGCCTCACTGTCACGTGGCACTGGCAACAACCCAGAGATGACGACTCTGTCCGTCCTAGCTTTTAGCTTCCATCCTAACTCCCTGCGCTCCTGAATGACCTCCCCGCCCCTCTTCCTACCTATGTCGTTGGTGCCAATGTGCACCACGACTTCTGGCTGCACACCCTCCCCTTAAGGATTCTGAAGACACGATCTGAGACGTCTCATACCCTGGCACCCGGGAGGCAAAAAAACAACCGAGAATCTCACCCATGTCCACAGAACCGCCTGTCTGTCCCTCTAACTATAGAGTCTCCTATAACTAGTGCTCTCCTCCTCTCTCCTTTTCCCTTCTGAGCGTCAGAGCCGGACCTCGTGCCAGAGACCCGGTCACTGCAGCTTACCCCTGCTAGGCCATCCCCCCCCAACAGTATCCAAAGCGGTATACTTATTGTTGAGGGGAATGACCACAGGGGAATCCCTGCACTGCCTGCTTCCTCCCCTTCCCACCTCTAACTGTACAGAGCTACCTCTGCTCTCTGGTATAACTATGTCCCTGTAGCTTCTATCTATCACCCTCTCAGCGTCTCGAATAATTCTCAGTTCATCCAACTCCAGCTCCAGTTCCCTAACGCGGTCTGTGAGGAGCTGGAGCTGGCTGCACTTCCTGCTGGTGAAGTTGGCAGGAGTATCGGTGGTGACCCCTACCTCAAACTCCTGCAGGAGGAACATTCCACTGCCTGCGCTGCCATAACTCTACACTTAGTCTCCAAAACAAGAACACTAAGTAGCTTACCTTTTCTTTAGGTTAGAGGAGGAGGGAGGGTGGGAGACACTACATGTGTAGTGTCTCGGGTTGCTTCTCCACTCAAATAACAATCACTTACCTTCCCAACCGGCTTTGCGCTCCGACTACACTTCTGCCCAGCTCCCGCTGCTCTCTGCTGCAAAAAGACCGTTGGCATCGAGGTAAGTTCTTAAATAATGATGTTATGAAGTTGATTGGGGAGCTTATGCACTATCTTGTATGGGTGCAACTCCCCTGCATATGTTTGAATAAACTGCTGAGCAAAGAGGTTTGAGTCTCACCTGGTCCCTACAGAATCAGAGAGTGTTTGTACTCCTTTTCAAAGTGTTCCTGTTTAATCCACTCCTTTAGGCAGTGTATTCTAGATCACAACAAGCTGCGGCATAAAAAAATTGCTGCTCATGACATATTCTTTGATATTTAGTCACATACCCACAATAGTACCAAATCAAAGCATATTTGTTAGAATAGTTGCAGTCTTCCTGGCCTCGAATCAGGTTGCTACAGAATCAAAGCTCACTCCAAAGCTTGAACACCTGATCTTGGTTAACACTCCAGTGAAACACACAAAGAATACACACTTCCAGATGTGTTCTATTTGCTTGAGATGTTAAAGGTGAACACCCTATTTGTCTCTTGATGTAAACATAGAGATAAGCAGAATTATTTGGGGAAGAAGAGAGATCTAATGCTCAGGTTAACAATTTATCCCTTAATCAAAGTGCTGTAGTAGAAAAGATGAACCATTCATTTGTAAAATATTTGTTATTATCATTGGCTCCTCACTCACTGCAGAAAGAGAAATAAAATGTAAGCCCTTGTCCAAAGGTCTGAAGGAAAATGATTTAATATCTTCCATTTATGGTAATTTGGTTCCACTACTTCTAATTGGATGGACATTTGAGTGGATTCTGCAGCAAGTGAATGGAATATATGACTGAAGACGTCAGCCCAAGATTTCCTGGAAACTAGAGCAAGCATTTCACCTTCACAAAAAAACCAAGTAATAGATGTCATGCAGTGATGCTGCTTAAGAGGTCATAGCATTGAAAGCTTGGATGGAGTCAGATACCAAACAAGCTGCTTGTGTGGCCAATGAGGATTTCAGGTGGGAGACCATGGACTAGGATTTTCTGTATTTCTTTGGAATAACCAGGTTAACATGAATGCCTCCTGGTACAGCAGAATAAAACATTTCCCTTTTTTATTGATTGACCTCCCCTTTTAAAGACCATTGATGAGGCTTGGCCAACTTAAAGATTCATATCAAGGCCCTAAAACAATATCATCGAAGCTGTCAACTAAGAATCTTTCAAGCCAAGCACAGGGACAGAAGAGCCTCCTCTAAGACAAAGATAAGAAATGTGTAGAGGTCATGATAATTTTGCGAAACCTCACATAAATGGGCCATATTATCAGAATTACCATTTCAAGATGACGCAAATGAATTCTCTACTCAGAATTATGCTGGGGAATTCATTAATGTATTCATACAGGGGTCACAAAAAACATTTCAGAGGCAATCACAAAGCCACCATGAAGTTTGCTCTATTAACATCAGCAGATGGGAAGAAGATGCCCAGTTGTGACCAAATGGCGAAGAATCATCAGAGTTCGTGCCAAGGCCTTCTCATCAACAAGAGCAGCCACTGAGAGATTGCAACAAGAGAGACAAAGAGAGATCTCAAACTAACAATACAGAACCACTTTGGCCTGTTGACTCGTGACTTCCTCATTGCTGGAGAGACTGCAAGGCTATATTAAGGTGCAACCTTGTCCAGGACAAAGTAGCCCTCTTGATTCACATGCATCCACCACTTTCAACATTTACTCCCTTCATCACCATCGCACAATGCCAGCAGTGGGAATCTATTGCAAGCACTGCAATAAACTATTAAATCTCCTTTAATAGCACATTCCACCTCTATGTGTTGGAAGGTTAAACGATGTAAATACATGGAAATATTACTATCTGCAAGTTCCTGTCCAAGCCAGCTACCATCCTGACTTATAATTGTATTGTGGAGGATCCGGCATTAGACTGGGGTGGACAAAGATAAAAATCACACAACGCCAGGTTATAGTCCAACAGTTTTATTTGGAAGTGCTACTCACAATGGGAACAAGCAGCATTCTGAAAGTTAGTACTTCCAAATAAACCTGTTGAACTATAACCTAGCGTTATGTGATTTCTAACTATAACTGTATTGTCATTCTTTACTTGTCACTAGGTCAAAATCCTGAAGTGCCTTTCTTAACAGCACTATGACTGAGATTTGGCTGACAGATGTGCAGGATTGGCAGCTGAACATTTCTAGGTTAAAAGGTATTCATGCCTGGTGGTATGAAACACCAGTTTCCAGCCTCCATCTGGTTCCAAGTTGCCTGTCGCTATGAAATCTGTTGTGAACAATATTTTCATTTTGCTTTTAATGGCAGAAAGCCAGCGTGCTAAACTTTCAACGAGCACACCGACAAGCTTCAAAAATAATCTTTCAAAAATAGTTACCAAAACGTTGGAGAATTTAGGTCAATTTAGCTGCTGACATTTTCACCTATGCTAGATACAAAGTATCTCCATAATTTATTAAGAGTTCTTTAGTTTTTGGTACATATATCGTGCAGGTGTGTGGAACAATTTTCATTATGGTAATTGAATGAAGTGACCTACATTTTTTATTTATTCAATGTTGGTGCCAGGTTTAACAAGAGTTCCTGTTTATTCACTAGATCATTAGCACAATGCATTAGATTAAGTAGCTAAAGGTACAGTTTAGCAATTCAGGAGCATAACTCAGTCGATGTATGCTTGTTAAACACATGTTCCCGCAAAGGCTATAATCTTGTTTGACAAATGCCATATGCCACACAATTTCAAATGACAAAAAGAACATCAAAATGTTGCAAATCTTGAAAAAAAACACTCAGCGGTTTACATCTCAGGGGCCCAAAAAGGAAAAATAAGAATTCCCAGTTCACTGCTGCTCCACAAGGACATGCAAGCCATGTTTCTTTTATCTTCAGAGTTCCTCAATTTCAAACTATTTCCTGCTCAATTATGAGCAAAGCAATATATTATACAGAGGCAGTGATGAGAAAGAGTAGTATTTGGATTTGAATTATGGCAGATGCGGCACATATGAAAATCCCATTGTGGAGAGGAAGGTATAATGGTAATTGCTTTGAGGATGCAGAGCAGCAATGTGTTCAACATGAGGTCTTTGCTGAAATGAACTTAAGGTGTTTGCTTGCAGTATATGTGCCTCATGGCAGAGGTAAACTAGGAAGATTATTTGGACATGAGATTATTGCTATATCAACATCTTACCAAAGTGCATATGTATTCTAGAGTCTGTGTGATCCAAAAGCATCATGTAAAGCTTGTGGTCAGCTACATTAGGACCCTGCAACTGCCACAAATCAATGTTTCCTCTATTGCCAACAGATACAGCTCATCCAAAAATAACTCCAATTAATTTTCCATACCTTGCCTTTACTTTGGTGATATGCTAGAATATACTAGGCTTCAGTGCTGTCCAATGACTTCTCGATCTGTTACATAATCTAAACAGTTAAAGCTCCATGTGAGGACCTGAAAATCCATAACATTGTTCCTATTGTTGTTAGCTCCTGTCTGTTTGATGATAAATTGTCACATTAAAACAGGAACTGGCCTTATCCTTTGCAAAGTAAGTATACCTTACAATAAACACAAAAACCTTGAAAACTCTGAGTGAGAACAATTCTGCTTTCCAGTCTTTCTTTGGAGCGCCAAATAACATTATATATTTCAAGGGGAAGATCTTTTATTCATCTCCTACAGAAGTTGTACTCTTTGCTGACTAAAGCTGCGGCACTTTGCAAAAGTACTTTTTTGCCAAAATATTTTGAAGTAAAAAAATGGCAATAATTTCATTGAACAGAGTTTGGAGAATGAATTAAAACAGCATCTAGAATTGCTATGTGGTCTGCTGAAATGTAGTCCACTGGCTTGCTGTTAGTTAATGTTTCTTTCTGAACTGGTTTATTTGGCAGTTTTTGCCTGTAATGTTTGCCACTGCCTTCTATTCTTAGGGATAGGGTGAAGAGGCAGGTGCCACTCTGCCTCAGCCAGAGCAGGAACTGAACCATCATTGTAAGCACTCAAATGAATCCCACACTAGCCATTTAGCCGACTACCTTAGTGGATTGGAGATATGGTGTGGAGATATGGTCATTGACTTTGATTATCCATATGAGGTCATTCAATCTCTTGTAGCTCTGATGCCAGCATCTAAAATCCACACACTGGGAATTCACACTCTTGGCCACCTCTTCCACTCTGTTGAGGATTGAGAGTCTGCTAGCCCTCACAGATACATACAATGTCTGCACTTCTGCACTTCTACCATCAACACAGCTAACACCTGCAGCCCTCTCTATATTATTAAGATCAGTCTTCAAGAAATGTAGTCTGTTTTTTTTAAGTAGAGCAAGCTAGTTATATCGTGTGATCTCCACTTTGTGAAGTGCAGACACAGAAAATAGCACAAAAACACAGTCCACCTTTTCAGTGATACAGGACTATGAGGAAAATAAAGCGGGAGTTTCAATTTTGCGTGCTGCCTGTTTCCAATGGAATAGGAATGCCAGACCATGCATTGCAACCCTTGTACCCAGAAATGGGACAAACACATTTAAGCCGTGTGCACTTTTTCACCAATATGTAATATATTAATCATTATTCTTTGAAGTTTTGTGGGCATCACCAGCATTTGTTACACATCTCCAATTGCCTGAAGACTGAAGGGCTTACTATCCATTTCAGAGTGCAGTTCAGGGTCGACTGCATCACTCTTGGTCTGGAATTACATATAGGCCAGATTGGGTAAAAGCAGAGGATTTCTTTCCTTAAATGACATAAGTGTAGCTAATTAGTTTTTATTTCAATTATTAATCAGTTCATGGCCACCATTACTGAGAATAATTTTCAGTTCCAAATTGATTAATTGGCTTTAAGTCAACTGCTTAGAACATTAGCTGTGTTTCTTGATTATTAGCCCTTTGATATTTGTTTGGATTGAAAGACAATTATGCACAGATGTTATTCCGAGTCTGCCATAGACATGTGACTTCTCCCATGAAACCTCTACCAAAATAAAAGTAAATCAGCCAGCCACAATTAAAATGCTAGTTAAAAAGACATAGCTACAGCTTTTTTTCTGTCTGTTCCTATTCCTGTGCTAGGGGATATGAAATAAAACTGGAATATTTTCCATGCATAATGCAGAATTCAACACCCACATCCCACAAATGGATAAATAAGAAGAAAGTGAACATTACTTTGATAGAGTTCTGGATGAAAAAAAGAGCATGTTGATGGATATGTGAATATATTAAACAGCTCAGATAATCATGCCATATTGGCACCTGAAAATAACCTTATTAAAGATAAAATCATTCAGGTCTTCAGAGATGCTACAATGACAATGTGACTTTTAAGTGAAGAGAACCTGACCGTTGAAAATATTATAAATATGTACGGAAGCTTTGATAAGCAACCTACACCCTTCAAATGTAATAACATGGAGAAAAGCAAGAACTATCTACAGAAGAGTAACAGAAAAATCAATGATGAAAAACACATTGGACTATCATAGAGGTTACTACAGAAGACAAATGAGAAGGTCTGTCTCATATGGAAAATATATGCTTTAATTATAAGATGCAAAACAATTTTATGAATACATGTTTATCGAGCAACCAGACAAACATACTATAAAGACAGTAAAGGTGATTGCTAGAAAGATGTCAGTCAATGGTTTGGATAAATCAAGCGTGCATACTAGTGAGATGTCAGACAAAGAGCAGGTTGGCAACATCAGGTCGAAAGGAGAAAAAATGGTTTGTAACTATGGCAACAAAGCCAGCAGAATGAGAGTATCGAATTAATATGAAGTGTCAGATAGATGCTGGTGCTTCCTGCAACATTATCAGTTTCACAAATCTGTGTAAATTTATACCAGATGGCAATCCAAAAGTCAACCTCAACGTTAAAGGTAGGGCTCAACGATAGAACAATGGCCTCTCTAGAGGATGAATTAAATGAGAGCTTAACATTATGGCTGGACTGAAGACCTGGAATTCCAGACATTTGACACAAAGGTAAAGCAACTCATCTCTACAGAAGCAAATTGAAATCTTGGACTAATAGCTTTAAATGGTCCAAACGAATTTGCAATGTTTGAAGATCACATTGACTATGTTACAACCAAATGAACAGTCCGAGATAGGATTCTAATATATCACCAAACTAAAGGCAATGTTTGAAAATCTCATTGAAGTTATTCTTGTAAATGTTGACAAAGGGCAAACATCGTGGCATGTGCACGGGCAGATCCTAATATAGCTGACCACAAGCTTTACATGATGTTTATGGATCATATAAACTCTAGAATACATAAGCACTTAGGTAAGACATTGATATCGCAATAATGTCACCATGCAAGTCATCACAAAGTCTAGGTAATTCATAATACACTGTGGGTTCAAATCCCATCAAGGTAGCTGGTGGCATATAAATGCAATTAATACATTCTGGAATTGAAAACAAATCTCATGGTGCTCATGAAACTCTCATTCGTTGTTGTAAAAACCATCTGGAGTTCACTGATCCCCTTTACATTCATCTGTGACTCCAGGCTGACAATAATGCGGCTAACCCCTAACTTCCTTATGAAAATGTCTTGCAAGCCATTCAGTTCAAGCCCAATTCAAGGATGGGCAACAAATCGTGATCTGCAGCCCAGTCACAGAAGAAAAAGTTTCAACCTCACTTGATTTGTTCCTTTGTCTCCATGTATATATGTGGTGAAGCTCAGCGCAAGCTGGAAGAACAGCACTTGGGGACCCTGCACCCCTCTGGACTCAATATTGAATTCAATAACTTTAGGGCCTGGACTCTCTCCTAGTTCACTACCACATACACATCAAGCCTTGTTATCACATAGTCTGCTATTACACACTACCTATTGTTCACCACTAACAGTCTCCGGTAACAGCTATTTACCCTCTCAGCCAGATCATTATTGACTCCTTTGTCTGATGAACTATTCTCCTCTCTCTCAGAGTTCCAACCCTACCTATCGTTTACTCCTTATCTCCTCTACTACCCTATCTTCTGCATATAAACCAACATATTCCTGGCCACCATCAGTTCTGAGGAAGGGTCACTGGACCCAAAACGTTAATTTTGGTTTCTCTTCACAGATGCTGCCAGACCTACCTAGCCTTTCCAGCAACTTCTGTTTTGCTTAGTCAATTACATACCCTGTTTTGCTCGAGGAATGCAACATGAGTCATAATAATAAATTTATCAGGAAGTAGTTTTGCGTCAAAATGACAGTTAAAAATATGGAACCCCTTCCCGTAACAGGCTGTAAATCCTGGATTGAGATCAGTTGATTATCACAGATCTGGAGAAAAGACAGGAAATGTAGCTGTGGTACAAAACAGCTATAATCTAATTGAATGGCAGAACAGGCTCCAGGGGCTAAATGACCTACTCCTGTTCCCAGATTCTGCACCTTTTGTAAAAGCATTCTGTTCCAATCACTGTGATATTAATGCTTGAAGTTATGCTATTTAGCTTGTTTTCATTGGTGAAAAGGTTGAGCGATGATGTGATTGTGATCTTGAAAATGCTGAGAGGCATGCATAATGGAGATGTAAGCATTGTACTTAATTTAAACTGTGACTTCAGAATCAGAACAGACAAGTAAAAAATTAACAAGCCTTAAGCAGAAATACAGATTAGGAGTGATTTTTTGCTTTCTGCCACTGAATGCAAGGTATACATAAATGACATGTATATAAAATCAATGGGAAAGACATGCCTCCTGTTCCTCATGGGTGCTGGGTCATGGTTCCAAACCATTTTCTTTTGTCCCTAATCCACATTCTTGGCAAAGTAGATTTGGGCTTGAAACCAAACTCCAAACATGGTAGAGATATGGGAGCCAGATTATCTTACATTCCAGACCGTATTATCCAGCTTCTCAGACTTCCTCAGATTCAGTGGGACTTTGCACACCTGCCTGAGTCACTGGCAGGTGAATGACTGTATCTATTCTCATCACCCAGTCTCCAAGCCTCATTGGAGGTATCAGGCTGATTCCTCCTGCTCAGGCCCATGCTCAGGTCCACTCCTCATGGCCTCTGTCTTGTTCCCCACAACCTGCAGAGAACACCACTTAAAGCATCAGAAAGACCCATAGGTGCCAAGCAATTCTCCTGCGTGGTGCTCTGCCTCCCTATTGTTACCTGCTGCTGGGGACTCTGGGTCAACAGCAAAGACTGCATGGAATGCCCCACACAGAATGTCACACCAAAGGCATAATTGGATGTCCAGTTCCGTGCAGAAATTGGGATTTGGGATTCAATGTCTAGTGTGACTTTCCCATTACAAAATGCATGAACAATGTTTAATCAAAAATTGTGTGACTCATTATTACTCAGTTTTCACTGGCACCATGGCAATGTCATGTGTGGAACAATTTTGGTTGGAATAATAATGTTGGTTATGATTGGAGCTATTCTGCCATTTAGTTAACTCATCAAAATAAAATTTCAGATTATATTATTCGAGCCGTTTCACCTCAGAGTTTGCTATTCTTACTGAAGCCTTTGAAGTTTTGACTGGAGGATTTTGGAATGGTTTCCTTGGAGAAGGTCATAGAGAAACCGATTGGAGATATTCAAAAGCAAGAGAGATCTGGGCAGAGTTGAGAAGGATAAACTGCTCCCCTTATGAAAGAATTATAGTGCACACCAACACTTCTCTTTTTTTATTTTTTTACTTCAACACACATGGCACCTTTTGTTAATCCTTTCAAGATATCATCCCCCAACCCGGCCACTTCACTTGTGACAACTAGAGGCACCTCCACTGCACATGGTTATGCAGAACACAACATGGGTGGCATTTAGGAATTCCCACTCAGTGCAGGGTGTGCAGATCACCAGCGTGAACTACCAAGACATACCTTATCTAAACAGACTATTGGCCCTTTCATTTGTTTTGCTCATGCTCCTACATCAGCACATCAATGCAAAAGATAAGGCTGAAGCTTTCACAGCAATCTTCAGCCAGAAGTACTAAGAGGATGATTCATCTCGGCCTCCTCCAGTGGCTGCATTACAAATACCAGTCTTCAGCCAATTCGATTCACTCAACATGATATCAAGAAAATGGTTGTAGACACAGGATACTGCAAAGGCCATGGGTCCTGACAACATTCCGATAACAGTACCGAAGACTTGTGCTCCAGAACTTGCCATTTTCCTGGCCAAGCTGTTCCAATAGTTACAACTTTGGCATCTACCCAACATTATGGAAATTGCCCAGGTATGTCATGAAGATAAAAAGCAGGACAAAACAAATGCAGCCCATGACTGTAAGCCCATCAATCTACTCTCAATCATCAGTAAAGTGATGGAAGATGTTATCAAGCAGCACCTGCTCAGCACTAACCTGCTCAGTGATGCCCAGTTTGAGTTCTGCCAGGGCCACTTAACTTCTGACTTCATTACAGCCTTGGTCCAAACATGGAGAAAGAAAAAAGCTGAATTCCAGAGATGAAGTGAGAGCGGCATCATGGAGAACTAGCCAGACTGGATCAATGGGTATCTGGGGGCAACTCTCCAGTAGTTAGAATCATTCCTGACACACAGGAAGATGATTGTGGTTGTTGGTGGTCAGTCATTTCAGCTCCAGGACACTATTGCAGGAGTTCCTCAGGGTAGTGTGTGAGCTGCTTCATCAATGACCATAACTCCATTCTAAGGTCAGAAGTGGGGATACTCAACGAAGATTGCTGAAACAGTCCATGTTCAAATTCAACAAGATCTGGACAATATCCAGACTTAGGATGACAAATAGCAAGTAACATTCATGCCACACAAATGCCAGGCTATGACCATCACCAATAAGAGACAACGTAACCACTCCCCCTTGGCATTCAATGGTACCATCCCTGAATACTCACTATCAACATCTTAGGGGTTAACATTGACTGGAGTCACCACATAAACACAGTGGCTACAAGAGCGGCTCAGATGCTAGGAACACTGTGACGAGTAGCTCACCTTCTGACTCCCCAAGCCTGTCTACCATCTACAAGGCACAAGTCAGGAGTGTGATGGAATACTCCCACTTGCCTGGATGAGTGCAGCCCCAACAACACTCAACAAACTTGACACCATCCAGGCCAAAGAGAAAGTGTGGACTGCAGATGCTGGAGATTAGAGTCAAAAGGTGTGGTGCTGGGGCCCCACCATCTCTCCCATTTATCTCTCAGCTCCCTTGGCCCCACCCAATCATATTCCTGATGAAGAGCATATGCTTGATCATCAACTGGCTGGGTCCTCAGATGCTGCCCGACTGGTTGTGCTTTTCCAGCACCATGCTTTTTGACCATCCAGAACAAAGCAACCTGCTTGATTGGCATTACATCCACAAGCATCCATTCTTCCACCACTGGCGCTCAGTAGCACCAGTGTGTACTATCTTTAAGATGCACTGTAGAAATTCACCAAACACCTCAGACAGCATCTTCCAAACCTATGACCATTTCCATCTAGAAGGACAAGGGTAGCAGACCTCCAAGTAACTCGCCATCCTGACTTGGAAATATATCATAGTTCCTTTATTGTCGCTAAGTCAAAATCCCGGTATTCCCTCCCTGAGACCCTTGTCAGTCAATGCAAAACAGGTAGATTGCTTCAATACTCCCAACCAAATCCATCCAACCTACCCAAAAGTCTCACCAACTTAAATGCCATTTCTAGCAAACTACCCACTAATTTACCTCCCTATCCACATGCTACCTTACCCATTGCTATTTTAAACCCCCAGCTATCTCCCACTTACTTAGCTGGCACCTGTATCCTTCATTGACCTGGTTCCCCACCCCATTCATCTGGCACCTGTACTCTCTCACCCTGGCACCCTATTTGCACACACACCTGTCACTCTAACCTTACCCCCTTTGCATTTGTACCCCTCACCCAAATAGCATCTGCACCCTGATTCACTCCTATCTTACCACCTCACCTAACTTCTCTCAGCAGTGGCTTTGGAACTTGTAAAGCGTAAAATACAGCAGCTATTGTTGGAAAGAAAAGGAGTGCTTTTTCAGCACCTACTCACTCAGCTGCTGCTTGTGTGGTTTGCTGGGCTGTTTCTAAGTTCAACTGGATAACTCCAATAAAGGTAAGTGGCAATGTGCTCTTGTCTGAACTGGGTCAGACGCTGAGTTTCTGATCCCCGTCAAAGGAGTAAGGCCATTGTGTTGCTAACTCGTATGAAGGTACAGCTTTGGGAAGTGAGCTCACTCAATCTATTGCTCTCACTGTGGTATATTTATCTGGTTTAAGCAGTAACACATTGTGAGATAATCTCTTAAAAATAAATCACATGGATCATCTCCAGAACAAAGGAGCATTCAATGAATTGAACAAGAAGTACAAGATGTGGTGTTACTTCTGGGATATTGCTGGTCCCACAGCACACGATGTTCATCTGGACCAGGATTATCGATCAGTAATCTTGATATTAACATTTTCTTCTGTAACTGTAGATTTATGACCTGAAGATTCATGGGACAAGAATTCTTTATTTCACTGACATCAGGTCTTTACACAAATAAATAAAGGCTCAAATGAAGCAGGCATTGAATTATCCATATAGTTTACATCTTGGTTGAGGGATCCTTTGTCTGTCCTCCCTCCATGTGGTCTCAACCTGACAAAGACACACCTTTCTTCACAGATGGTCTACAGAAACATGTCTGGTCCTCTGCTTGATACCCACCCTCAACATTGCCACCTGCTGTTGGAGGTCAATGATTCAGAAACATCTATGACAGTGATGTCTGACTGCTTAAAATAGCTTCATACAAAGAACAGGAAGTTAAGACACAGGGACTAGGAGGCCATAAAATGCAATGCCTAACTACAATGGTAAAATCAATAAAGGGCCTATTTATATCTTAAGAAAAGGAATAAATCAATAAGTTAGCAAGCAAGCATCTAATCTGACGTCCCACAGCACCACCTCAACATGAGGAAGCCAAGGCCATGACCACATTCCATTCTAATGAAGATGGAATGAAGATTTACCCCAGCCTCTTCAGGCTTTTACCTCAAGAAGATTGGATGATATTTATGAAGTTTTCCCAGAGCTTTCTCTGCCTTCTGAATTTCTGTGCAAAGAGGTTGGATGACAGTTCATGAAGAAATGTCTTAATTTCCCCATAAGTTTGATCAGTATAATGAACTCTCCTGTTGTGTTAAAAGATGACAATTGATCTTCTTCTCAGAGATTCCAAACAGGAAGACACACAGACAGGGGTGCCCCTGGTAGCAGACTACTAGCAAACCCGGTTTTGTCCATTCTAGAAACAGATCCTGTGGTCCCTGACTCTTTAGTTCTTGATACAGTATGTCAAGAGCGAGTATAGTTGTTCATATAATCTGATGATGAAGTCAGTTATGAACACACAAAATAAGACTAGAAATAGACCATTTGTCCTCTCAAGCCTGGTCCGCCATATAATAGCAACGTGGTTGATGTGTTTGTGTTTCAAACTCCAAATTCCTGTCAACCCCTGAGAACCTTTGATTCCCTTGTCTCTACTTTTAAAATATACTGTAGCCGTGCTTCCACTGCCTTCTGAGGTAGAGAGTTCCAAAGTAATATAATCTAATGAAAGATTTTTTTAAAATCCTAATTTCTATCCCAAAAGGGTGATCCCTCATTTTTAAGTGGTGCTTGCTAGATCTGGACTAACCCAAAAGAGGAAACATCCTCTCCATATCCCACCTGTCAAGACAATTTAAGATCTTATACACTTCAACCCAGTCACCCCTCCCCCCTTACTTTTCCAACCTCAAATGGAAATACCACTATTCAATTGATTCCCTTAACAAAAATCGTCCATTCCAGCTATAAATCTAATAAATCTTCTCTGAGTGGTCTGCAGTGTTTTATATCCTTCCTTTAATAAGGAGCTCAAACTGTAATTAATATTTGATGCATGCTGTCATGAATACCTGATATAACTTCAATATAATATCTTTACTGTTATAAAACAAAGAACCGTAGAAGCTGCAGATCTGAAACAAACGAACAGAGAGGTTGCCAGAAAAGCTCAGCAAATCTAGTTGCATCCCAAGTCTAGCAGTCAATGTTTCAAGTCCAGTGACCCTTCTTTTATGTTTAATTCATCTCATTATAAAAGGAGAGTTTCTCATTTGCCTTCTTGATTATGTGCTGGACCTGAAGATTAACCTTTTGTGAGTGTTTCATTCTAACACATAAATTCCTCTGGACCATCGAATTCTATGGTTATTCTTGATTTAAGTGAGAATATTCTTCCAGTCAAACTGAAAAACGTCACTTTTCCCCACTTTTTTCTCCACTCACCTTTTGCCTCCTCACTCAATCTATCCATATTTTTCGATAGACTCCTTTATGTTTCTTCACAACATCATTTCCAATTGTATTTGTAATACATACAAATTTAGCTGCCATGCCTGAGTTACTCTTAACTAAGTCATTGATGTAAGTTTTAAAATGTTGAGGCCCAAACACAATCCTCTTATATTTATGCATATTTCTTGTTTTTTTTTAACCAAAAACTCAACTTTTGATGTAATACTTTATCAAAAGCCTTCTAAACATCCATATATAGTAGTTTACTGGTTCACCTTTATCTATAGAATGTGTTACTCCTTCAAAGAAGTCTAATAAATTGTCTTCAACATGATTTCCCTTCACAAAACGCTGCTGTACATTCAAACAGTTCCCAAATTTACATCCTCTCAACTGGTCACAACAAAGGTTTAACTATTTTTAGCACGAGCCATGGCAGTTAAAAATATAGTTAACAACTGTTTAGTATAAGGAATGCACAGACAATCACAAGCTCATTCTTGAGTTAAGGGTAGAACAAGTAATCCCAAAGGAAATGATAAACTCATAATGCCAAGCATACAGCCTTCATGCAGTCATGTTTTACCCCACACACACATGCGCGCGCACGCACACACACACACACACACACACACACACACAATGTTAAGAGGGGCTAATATCCAGTAAAAAAGGATGATAGAAGAATATAAAGCTTTGAAGCCTCTGGTTGTCCTTGATGCACAATGTTTTAACCTGAGTCTGCAGTTAGTTTCTTGATTTCTTAGACCATCGGGAGATTGCACATTGAAGATATCTTTGAAGTTTTTGGTTCTCTTAGGTTTTATTTCCAAACAACTAGCAGCAGACATTTTGCTTCCTGAGAGGGAGAGGTTTGTTAAGCCTGTGTTCAGTTCAGCAGGCTAAAGTCTCTCATTTGCAACAAAACCCCTTGAAATAGCTACTTGCTTGTATAATGTGATTACTGAAATGATATTTTCCAGACTTGATAATTGCGGGTGAGGTTCCATCTCCAGAATGTGAAACATTTGAAAGTCTTACAATGGAAAGTCAATCCCATTAGGCTTACTAAATCAGGTCGAGACATGGACAGTTCCACACTTCCTGAGATCCAGGCTGTCTGTTTTGATTGGCCTTGATTATAATGTTAATATCAAATTAGGTTGCATTTCATTTCATTGGTTTCATGAAACTTGGCCAACCTGGCTAGGTCAGGTGATTCTTGCAGCCATTTTAAGTTGTATTTTTGATCTCTTTTTAAAAACATTTCGACCTATAAAAGTTCCGGTACTGAGTTAATTTAAAGATCAATATTCCATATTTTATATCATCATGATGTTTCAAGATCAGCAGGGGAAGATTGATAAGATAAAAACAGACTCTCTCACTGCCAGATCAAAGAAATAATACTAAACTTTAAACTTCAATGAGTCAGCACATTGTGGGCGGCACAGTGGCACAGTGGTTAGCACTGCTGTCTCACAGCGCCTGAGACCCGGGTTCAATTCCTGACTCAGGCAACTGACTGTGTGGAGTTTGCACGTTCTCCCCGTGTCTGCGTGGGTTTCCTCCGGGTGCTCCGGTTTCCTCCCACAGTCCAAAGATGTGCGGGTCAGGTGAATTGGCTATGCTAAATTGCCCGTAGTGTTAGGTAAGGGGTAAATGTAGGAGTATGGGTGGGTTGCGCTTCAGCGGGTCGGTGTGGACTTGTTTGGCCAAAGGGCCTGTTTCCACACTGTAAGTAATCTAATCTAAAAAAGATAAATGTAAAGTCCAATAAGGGCAAAGTGCAGAATACAAATTTAGCCACCCCACAGGAAATATTAACTTTCAAAAAATGCTCAAATTAGATACATGGATTATCAATGAAGGGTTAAACTTCACACAGACAACACAGCTCAGTTCTCAAACTCTAAAGCAAATTTCAAACCAAGGTTATCACAAAGAGAGTGAATGTTGAATGTGTGTGATATTGTTCCATTTTTTATTGTTAGTCGACATCTATCTGCCTGTTATACATTTTATTTCTTCCAAGGACAGTGCCTATAACTTCTCAGAAGTTATGTAATGATGTTCTATGAACACGTTGGCACCAAGTGTGGATATATTAGTTAAACAAATGAAATGAAACCTTTACTTTGCAGTTTTTCAGTAGATCTTGAAGGAACAAATTATTTTTCTCACTACAATTAATCTGTAAGCCTATTAGAACTACTGCAGACTCCAATCCACCAATGTTTTTTACAACCAGTTTCTAAGAGGTAAACCAATGTTCAACACACAAAGGTTTAGTTCCCTTTAGGCCAAGGTTATATTTTCCTCGAATTAAGTCAGTAAGGAAGTAATCACAAAATTTCTTTAAGTTAAAGAAAGAAGTTGTTTATTATGTGCCCATCTGGATAGAAATAATATAGAAACACAGTCTTCATGCAATTCCTAGGGCACTCACACAGGGATAAAGTTAAAATAGGATGATGTCCAATACAAAAGGAATATAAAGAAATTAGAGTTCTTTAAATATTCTTGAGGTGCTTAAGGAAAGAAGGTAGCTTGTTTTGGACTGAAATGAAAAAGTTCTTCACTGAGAGAATGGCAATTCTGTGGAATTCTCTGCCACAGAAAGAAATTGTAGCCTGAACATTGCAAGTTTTCAAGAAGGAATTAAGTATAGTTCTTCAGATTGAAAGGATCAAAGGGTGTGGGAAACAATCACGACAAAGTTTTTGAGTTGGATAATCAGCCATGATCATATTGAATAACAGAGCAGGCTCTAATGGTCTATTTCTGCTTTAACCTGAGACTATGGTCGATGAGGTGGATTCTTAAACCGTCAGTAGCAGCAAATCGTACATTTATCTTTTAAGTTCTTAGCTCTCTGAAGTTTTTTTTTCCAATCAGTATTATCACTGACTACTTTTCTTCTTCAGAGAGTCTTTTCCCAATCTGTGTTCAGTGCTGCAGCCTAAAATCAATTTATTTTCTCATTTGCAAAGAAGATCCATCAGACTGAAGATATAAAAGTTTGAAATACAAATAGATTCAAGAACAGCTTCTTCATCAACAGACCTCTCAAATGGTAAAATTGATCTCTCTCTCTCTCTGCACCTTCTCCGCAGCTGTAATATTGTTCTGCTGCCCTGATACAATTTGTATGGTACTACCTGCCTATATAGTATTCAAAGTAACACTTTTCACCGTATTTTGATATGTGACAACAATAAATGAATTGATCACTCAAGACTTTCCAATTATAACTTTTTGTATATTCCATATTGGCTAAAGATCCATTTTCCTGAATAATTCTAGGTGAGATTCTATCTCTAACCTGTGAAGGTACTCATCATACAGTAAATCAAACAGGAGGTGAGGATCTTCTTCTGAAAGGACAGAACGCCGCTGGTGCTCACCTTCCACCCTACAAACCTTCGCATAAACCAAATCATCTGCCGACATTTCCGCCACCTCCAAAAAAGACCCCACCACCAGGGATATATTCCCTCCCCATCCCTTTCCACCTTCCGCAAAGACCGTTCCCTCCATGACTACCTGGTCAGGTCCACGCCCCCCTACAACCCACCCTCCCACCCTGGCACCTTCCCCTGCACCGCAGGAACTGTAAAACCTGTGCCCACACCTCCTCCCTCACCTCCATCCAAGGCCCTAAAGGAGCCTTCCACATCCATCAAAGGTTTACCTGCACATCCACTAATATCATTCATTGTATCCGTTGCTCCCGATGCAGTCTCCTCTACATTGGGGAGACTAGGCGCCTCCTAGCAAAGCGCTTTAGGGAACATCTCCGAGATACCCACACCAATCAACCACACACCCCCGTGGCCCAACATTTCAACTCCCCCTCCCACTCTGCCGAGGACATGGAGGTCCTGGGCCCCCTTCACCGCTGCTCCCTCACCACCAGACGCCTGGAGGAAGAACGCCTCATCTTCCGCCTCGGAACACTTCAACCCCAGGGCATCAATGTGGACTTCAACAGATTCTTCATTTCCCCTTCCCCCACCTCATCCTAGTTCCAAACTTCCAGCTCAGCACTGTCCCCATGACTTGTCCAGACTTGCCCTACCTGCCTGTCTCCTTTTCCACCTATCCACTCCACGCTCTCTTCCCTGGCCTATCACCTTCATCCCCTCCCCCACTCACCCATTGTACTCCATGCTACTTTCTCCCCACCCCCACCCTCCTCTAGCTTATCTCTCCACGCTTCAGGCTCACTGCGTTTATTCCTGATGAAGGGCTTTTGCCCAAAACGTCGATTTCGCTGCACTTTGGATGCTGCCTGAACTGCTGTGCTCTTCCAGCACCACTAATCCAGGATCTTCTTCTGATTCCCATGAAGGGAGGGGGAGGCTTGGGGCTTTCTGATTTGATTAATTCCCTTTGGGGAAATGTTAATTTTACATTAGATTAACTTAATTCTCATCATTTTTGTGAGACCTGTGTGGTTCACGCGATATCTGTGGCCATCTTAAATCAATGTTTTATAAGCCTTTTCCAAACCATTTCTATCTATGAAAGTCCCCAGAATGAAACCAGCTGATGAATTCTGACTAAGAATTTGCACATTATATCATGGTGACAATTTCTAGAATTGTGTTTTTTAAATTTATTCAAGGGATTTGGGAGAGACCACTGTTTATTTTATGTCCATCATTTTTCCTGAGGAAATGGGGGTAATTCGCCTTCATGAACCATTGTAGACTGTATGGCATAGATGCACCCACAGTGACTTTTAGCAACTGAGTTCCAGGATTTTCATTGCGTGGTGAAGAATTCAGGAGTTTGTGATTGAAGGGAAGCTTTTTAGTAGCGGGATTCCCGTATGTCTACTGCCTTTGTTTTTCGATGTGATAGAGGTATATTTGGAAGGTGTTCCAGCAGATTTAATAAATAATTTCAAAAAAGAATTGGATAATGATTGTAAACAAAAACAAAGTTAGTGGGACTCATTGGATCTCTTTCAAGGAACTGGTACAGACTCAATGGATCAATTACCTCCTTCTGTGCTGAAAAGTTCGATGACTATTTCCTCAATTTCTATAAATGTCAAAGAGGTTCCAAGCCCACAAATGAAAGCTAATTCGGTTGGTAAGTATTGAGGAGGAATTCTATTTGACTAGCTGTACAAAGGGGATGATGATGAATCAGCCACCCATTATATACCTCACCTTATTGAAGTCAGTGTAAAGGAAATGCAAGTGGAGCATGCAACAACCATTATTCACACTAATCCCATATAAAGAAAAGCCTGCTTACAGAAGGTAACCGATCCATACAGTACCTCAAATAAGAGTGAAAAAAATTGAATTTCTTCAAAAGTGAGGTGAAAGAAAGACAGATGGAAATAAAACAGACTCAGATATAGAAGACACAAGATTTAATAGGCAGCTCCAATAAATCTAGATATCCAGAAACACATTCTAGGATTGGAAAAATTTCAACATTCATCAATGACCCAAAATCAAAACAAAAAACACCATGACATGCCTCTTCACAGGAATAAATTGTTTTAGTCCACTTTATCAAAGAAACATTGTTCAGGCACAGGACTGTTGAAATTAATTGATTTGGAGTGGTATTCCTAAGGACTACATAGTCCCAATCCCGTGAACATGAAAAACTCTGTGCAAGGCTCAAGCTGATCAAAGGACATATTAAAATCATAAATGGACTGCTACCCTCAATTCATTATGTATTCCTCTGTGCACTATCTTTAGAAAAAACAAACATTTTTCATGTGTATTATCACACTCCAAACTGCTTCATGTGGATTGATTTCTCAATTTGTTGTTGCCATAACTACAAGCTCATTTTTACCAGAAACCAGCTAAGTGTAAACTTTGGCAAGCTTCATGGAAGTTTCTTTCCATGGACCTGAGGAAGATTGTTCTCACTCTTTTCCCAAACTCACCTCATTACCTATAAACCATGCCCCTATGATGCCTGCTCATCCTATCTTCCCTTTGGCCACTGCCAGAAGCACTCAACTCTGACAGTACCTCTCATAGTCCCTGGCATCAGTGGCATCTTTAAGGACTAGCAGTGGACCTAGTCAATTATCCAGGGGTTACCCTTCACCATGAATATAGTGGGCACAAAGGTGGCACAGCTGACACTTCATTGCAAATACACGTGCTCATTCATACATCTATTGTTATTTAAAAACTAAACTACACAGACCACATGTTCTCAGTGCGATACCACTTTAGAGCCCTGTTTATGTCACTGCTCTCTTATCCCAATGCCCAATGTAGCTCAATATCTTCTTATCGTTCAATGTGGAACCATTATTTGCTGGAAAGTTTTTAAAAGGTTGAAAACATCACCTTTATTTGGCAACAGTGAAAAAGAATAATTAGCAAACAGAAGCTGTGTTTGTCTCTGGGAACAGGCAGGAACTGGGCTTCCAAGAAATAACAAATTTGCAGCCAATGAGTGATTGCTGCACTCAGCTCAAATTGAGTGTCAATTAAGTCCCAACTGGCTTACTGCATTTGACTTGCTTTACTCTATCATGTTGAAGATTGTGTTCATCCCACTTAATATCCTCATCTTCTTCTGTAGAAGACTGCTGCTACTCTTCCTGCTCTTCAAAGTCCATCATATTTACTCACTGCTTGCTCCAGTTTGGCAGAGCACAGCATGCTAAGATTATGTGGCACAGTCTGTTTGAAATGCACTGCAAAGATCCCCTAGACCGATGCAAACATCAGCAGATCATCTTTCATTGACCCATCATGAAGGCCCTGGTCAAAGAATAGGCTGAAAATGTGTTGCTGGAAAAGCGCAGTAGGTCAGGCAGCATCCAAGGAACAGGAAATTCGACGTATCGGGCATAAGCCCTTCATAGGCTGCCTTGTTTCTTTACTGAGCCTTAGCTGGGGATTCATTATGGAGTCATCAGCAATGATTGCAAAGGATAGCCCTTGTCTCCATCCTTGTAAGGTATCAACCCTTGAAATGAAACAGGAATGTGAGGGTTCTCAGGATGTAGGCGTCACGACAACTGCCAGGTAACCTCGTGCAGATTTCTAAGAGGCAATATTGATGATCACAGATGACACATCTTGATGAAATTTGAACTTCTTTCTCGCCTTGAAGTCAGCATGATGCTGTAGCACTAGTGGGTGGTATCTACACTCTATCGTGTCTTGTACCTGAGAGAAGCCGGTTATATTTCCAAAGCCTACTGCCCAGGCTGCAGCATGGACCTTGTCATAGACATTAAAGTAATGTCTTATGGCACAAATTGTATTGTTGGCAGCCTTGTACCTTTCTAGGTGAGGGTTGTGAGGTCCCACATGAGTCCCCCGTTGATTCTTAGAAGCAGCCTGTTCCATAAAGTTTTAATGCCACTGTCACCTTGATGGCCACTGGAATAGGATGGCCACCTGGCCCGTCAGCACGTTGCTAGCTCTTTGACAATGTTTGAGGATATTCGCAGTCTGTGAAAAGACTGCATTGTGTTCATCTAGGAGAAATGGCATCGTGGATGAGAGTCTCTGGGCTTCTTGTACCTACTGGGTGATTGTGGGTAGTGGGGTGTGGGGGGAGGGGGAGGGGGTCTTCAGCTATGGGGGCCTGTTCTTGTGGCAAGTGCTCAGCAGGTGCAAGATGTTGCTGCTTGTCTTAGGCTTTCTGCTACAATTGTTACTCCTCCATTTCACTGTGCCTTAGTTGCAATGCACCATCAGTCATGATAACCCCTACTCTGTTCATAGATTCATTGGAAAAATGAACAATGTGGTGAATCAGAGAAGAAAATTACTGTCAGCATTTTTGATATTCATAAATGACAACTTAATGTATTCCTTTATACAGTGCGATATAGAGGACTCTGATGAGGAGTATCATGGAATGTGACATAGGGACCTTATTCCAATTTTTGCAATATAATCCACGCTGACAAATAAAGTAAGAACTTTAAGTGTTGTGTGAATACGGATATCCAATTACACCAACCCTATATCACTCAAGAAAAGCTACATTGTATATAAGACCATGCTGGCAATTGCTTACAGATTGACAGGAAAGGAAATCAGATGCCATTGTGCATGTCAGAGATCTAGGATTGACTATGTGTCCATAATGATACCCACAGGGTGGTATGATTGCTACCCACTGGAGGATTTTTTATTACAAAACTGTTATTATTTATCCTACTTATTACCCATCACTTTATGCAATAGAATGTGTTCCTGGGTAGGTTGTGCATTGTACTCCTGAGTACCCATCCTTGATACTTGCAACAAATTTATCCATCTCGTTATGTTTGCTAATCTGATTAGTCTGGTCAGTGTACAGATTAAAATTACCCATGACAACTGTACATACTTCCATTATTTTCTGATCTATGCCTTGTCTCACAGTAAGGCAGCTCTTTGGGGGCCTATAGGTGACTTATAGAGTCATACAGCACAAAAACAGACCATTCTGTCCAACTCATCCACGTTGACCAAATATCCAAACTTAACTTGTTCCACTTACCTGTATTGGCCAATATCCCTCAAAACCCTTCCTATTTGTTTACCTGCCCCAGATGTCTCTGAAATATTGTGGTTGTACCAGTCTCTACCACTTCTTCAGGAAGCCCATTCTATACTGTCAGCACTCTTTGTATGAAAATGTTACCCCTGAGGCCCCTTTTAAATCTATTGCCTCTTATTTTCAACCTATGCCCTGTTGTTTTGGACTCCTCAACCATTGGAAAAAGACCTTGACTATTCACCTTTTCTTTAACCATCATGAATTTATAACCATTAAAAGGTCACCCCTCAGCCTCTGACACTCCAGGGAAAAATGTCCTAGCATGTCCGGCATCTCCTTATAATTCAAACCTTCTAGACCTGGCAACATCCTTGCATTTTTCTTCTGCTTCCTTTCCAGCTTAACAACTTCCTTCCTATAGCAGAGCCACAAGAATTGCATGCAGTATGCTAAAAGTAGCCTCGATGTCTTTTACAGCTGCAACATGATGTCCCAACTACGATATTCAATGCTCTGACCATTGAAGGCAAGCATGCCAAATGCCTTCTTCACCATCTTGTCTGCATGCAATGCCATGTTCAAGGAACTATGGACCTGCAAACCTCAGTCCCTCTGTTTAACAACACCCTCCAGGGCCCTACCATTGATTTTGCAAATCATGCTCTGGTTTGCCTGATCAAAATGCAACACCTCACATTTATTTATTTAAATTAAACTCCACCTAACATGTATAGGCCCATTGGCCCATCTGATCAAGATCTGTCCACTGTACCAGTAATTTTGATGTCATCCACAAACTTACTAACAATACCTCCTATATTCTCATCCAAATCCGTTGATATAAATGACAAACAACAGTGGACCCATAACTAATCCTTGTGGCACACTGCTGGTCACAGGAAACCAGTCGGAATAATGACCCTCTACCCCTAGCTTCTATCTTTACCATCAAACCAAATTTCTGTCCAACTGGCTATCTCTCCCTGGCTCCCATGTGTTCAAATCTTACTGACCAGCCTACCATGTGGAACCTTGTTGAAGGCCTTCTTAACATCCATGGAAGCAATGTCGACTGCTCTGCCTTCATCCATCTTCTTGGTAACCTCTTCGAAAAAAAAAGATGTTATTCCCTTGCTATTCCTTATTTCCACCCAAAATGATTCCGCGAAATGTTCTAAGTCATTGCTCACTACTGCATTGAAACCTTTTATTAACAGAACTTACCCTTTTCATTTTTGCTTATTTTTCTAGAATGACGAATACCCTACAGTATTGATTTCCCACTCTTGATCATCCTGCAACTGTGTCTGTTTAATGCTATCATGTCATATTCAGTTATTTCTATTTGCACGTCAACTCCTCTATCTTGCAATGAATTCTGCATGAACTCAAATAGAGCCTTAAGCTTTGACTTTTCTTTCATGATTATTGTTTATTGTGATGTTTTTTTTTCTGCACCTTCAGGTCACTTTTTAATTATCATTCACCATGTCACTAACTCACACCTCTGCCCTCTCAATTTGTCTTGTCTTTTTTAAGCTTTCCTTCAATTAAACCCACTCACCCCAATTACCTCACTAACTAGTTTAAACCCTATCTGTATTATCCATCAGGGGACTGGTCACAAAATGGTTCAAATGAAACTCATCTCCGTGAAATACTTTTCTCTTTCTCCAGTAATAGTACTGGTTCCCCTTGAATCACAACCTTTTATTCTTCAGTCTTTGAATCATGCATTTACCTCTAATCTTATAGACCATAAAGCAATTTGCACGTGGCTCAGGTCATATTCTGCAAGTATTGAGAGTGGTCCTAAGGGAAGAGTACTAAACTGAGCCAAGGCCTATTATGTCAAAATTAAGCAGGAACTGGGAAATGTGGATTGGACACAGCTATTTGAAGGGAAGTCCACATTTGACACATGGGAGGCTTTCAAAGATACGTTAAAGATAGCGCAGGATGTCCTGTTGAAAGCAAAGAATAAGAAAGGCAAGATTTGTGAACCGTGGATGGCAGGAGAAATTATACGTCTAGCCAAGATGAAAAGGGAAGTGTATATAAGGTCCAGGCAGCTACGAACAAAACGGGCCCTGGAGGAATATCAAGAGAGTAGAACCAGTCTTAAACAAGGAATCAAGTGAGCTAAAGGGGTCATGAAATAGCTTTAGCGAGCAGAATTAAGGAGAATCCCAAAGCCTTTTATTCTTATATAAGAAAGAAGCAGGTAGTTAGAGAAAGGATTGGTCCACTAAAGGATAAGGAAGGAAGGCTGCGTGTCGAAGCTGAGAGAATGTTCACTGAGCAGAGAGACATGATGAATGTTGAGATTAGACATAGAAATTTGATTACTCTGGATCACGTTTACATAAGTAGGGAAGATGTGTTGGGTAGGCTAGAGATTATTAAGGTGGACAAAACTGCAGGACTGGATGGGATCTATCTCAGGTTGCTGAGATAGGAGAGAGGGGAAATAGCTGGGACCCTGACAGATAACTTTATAGCATCCTTAAACACAGATGAGGTGTCAGAGGGCTGGAGGGTTGCTCATGTTGTCTCACTATACAAGAAAGGGTACAAGAGATATTCCGGATAACTACAGACCAGTGAGCCTGACGTCAGTGGTGGGAAGGTTGCTAGAGAAGATTCTGAGGGATAGGATCTATTTATATTTAGAAAAGAATGGGCTTAAATGTGATAGGCAACATGGTTTTGTGCGGGGGAGCTCATGCTGTACCAACTTAATAGAGTTCTTTGAGGAAGTGACCAAGTTGATAGATGAAGGAAGGGCTGTAGATGTCATATACATGGACTTTAGTAAGGAATTTGATAAGGTTCCCCATTGTAAACTAATGGAGAAAGTGAAGTCACATGGTGTGCAGTGTGTTCTAGCTAGCTGGATAAAGAACTGGTTGAACAACAGGAGACAGAGAGTAGTAGTTGAAGGGAGGTTATTGAAATAGAGAAAGGTGACTGGTGGTGATCCACAGTGGGGCCACTGTTGTTTATGATATACATAAATTATCTGGAAGAGGGCACTGTTGGTATGATCAGTAAGTTTACAGATGACACAAAGATTGGTGGAGTAGCAGAAAGCATAGGGGACTGTCAGAGAATACAGGCGAATATAGATAGACTGGAGAGTTGGGCGGAGAAGTGCCAGATGGAGTTCAATCCAGGCAAATGTGAGGTGATGCATTTTGAGAAGTCTAATTCTAGAGCGAATTATACAGTAAACTGAAGAGCCTTGGGAAAAGATGATGGGCAGAAAGATCTGGGAGTTCAGGTCCATTGCACCCTGAAGGTTGATGCCCAGGTGGATAGAGTGGTCAAGAATGCATATAGTATGCGTGCCTTCATCGGACGGGGTATTGAGTATAAGAGCTGGCAGGTCATATTAAAATTGTACAAGACATTAGTTTGGCAGCATTCAGAATACTGTGCACAGTTCTGGTTGCTACATTACCGAAGGGATGTGGACGCTTCAGAGAGAGTGCAGAGAAGGTTTTACGAGGATGTTGTCTGGTATGGGAGGTGCTAGCTCTGAAGCCAGGTTGAGTAGGTTAGGATTGTTTTCATTAGAAAAAAACAGAGGTGGAGGGGATCTGATTGAGGTCTACAAAATCATGAAGGGTATAGACAGGATAGATAGAGATCAACTTTTTTCCCAGGGTAAAGGATTCAATAATGAGAGGTCACACTTTGAGGGTGAGAGGTGAAAAGTTTAAGGGGATACACGTGGCAAGTACTTTAGACAGAGGGTGGTAGGTAGCTGGAATGCATTGCCAGCAGAGGTAGTAGAGGCAGGCACAGTAGATTCATTTAAGATGCGTCTGGACAGATGCGTCTGGTAGGGAGCTTAGGAATTGGCTGACAGGTTTAGACAGTGGATTTGGATCAACTCAAGATTGGAGGGCGATAGGGTCTATTCCTGGGCTGTAAATTTTCTTTGTTCTTTGTTCTTTATTACCATTGTAATTCTTCTTACTCAGATACACCTGAGCTATGCTTAATCCCACAACAGAACCTCTTTCCCAGCTTCATGGACCAGGAAAACGTGGATCCTTACTGACCCTATCAAAGTTCCTTCCCAGCCCAGAGAAGAACCTGGCACAAAGTGAACAACAGTCTTTACAATGCGGTGTTTGCTGCAGAGAACAGTATCTATTCTCCTAACTATATTATCGCTTATTATTGTCATATTTCTCTTTTCTCTCCCCCAGTAAAATGGTGCTCTGTACCAGGATGCTTTGGTCAATTCACACATCTTCCCTACAGACCCTGCCCTTGTTTACACCAGAAGCAAGAACTTCATTGCTATTGAATCAGAGCACTATCTGAGGCTTCTCCAAAGCTAAAATTTGGTTCTTAATATCTGCCTTACTCAATCACAACTTGCTTCCTGACCACAATAAAATTTGATCGAAGTGGCGTGGCAGTTTCCTGAAACACAATATTGAAGAAAGCTCCGACTGCCTGATGTGTCATGGTGTTGGAAGCTGAGAACCCAGCAGCAAATCTGAGCTGATGTTTCTTGTGAAGCCAGCACTTGCTGCACGTGTGGTCACTCTGGAGAGAGCTGGCATCTTCCAGGTTTGACATACCACAGCTGCAACGCATCACCATACCAGCGCTCAGTATTCCACTCTAATTAATTTGGGTTTTAAATAGGGAAATCCTTTTAGCCCAATCTGCTTCACACTGTTACTGTCTCACTGCACACTTCTCCCAGTCTGATTCAGTGTTACTAACTCACTGCACCTTTCTCTCAAACTCCAGTAAGACCCTTCTCCCAGTCTCAAAATCATGCCCAGTAATACTACACCCTTCTCTCAGTCTGCTTCACAGTGATTCTGACTCACTGCACCCTTCTCTCAGCCTCCCTCACAGTAACACTGACTCACTGCACACTTCTCCCAGGCTGCTTTAGTGTTATTGACTCACTGCTGCCTTCTCACAGTCTACTTCATTGATACGGTCTCACTGCAACCTTCTCCCAGTCTGCTTCAAGGTTACTGACCCACTGTACCCTTCTGCCAGTCTGCTTCAGTGATACTGACTGACTGCACCCTTCTTCCAGTCTGCATCAGTATAACTGACTCACTGCAACCCTCTCCCAGACTGCTTCACACTGATACTGACTCGCGGCACGCATTTCTCAATCTGTTTAATGATAATACTGACTCACTACATGCTTCTTCCAGTCTGTTTCACAGTGATATTGTCTCACTGCACCCTTCACCCAGTCTGTTTTACAGTGATACTGACTCACTGCACTTGTCTCTCTGCCTGCTTCACAATGGTATGAACTCGCTACAAGCTTCTCCCAGTCTGCTTCAGAGTGATACTGATTCACTGTATGTTGCTCTCAGTCTGCTTAACGGTGATGTTGACCTGCTGCTTCCTTCTTCCAGTCTCCATCAGCCTTGCTGACTCAGTGCACCCTACCCCTAGTCTGCTTCACGGTGATACTGACTCACCGCACCCTTCTCCCAGTCTGCTTCCCAGTGGTACTGACTCAGTGCACCCTTCCCCTAGTCTGCTTCACAGTGATACTGACTCACTACACCCTTCTCCCTGTCTGTTTTCCAGTGTTACTGACTCACTGCACCCTTCTCCCAGTCTGCTTCAGAGTGATACTAACCCATTGTACCCTTCTTCCAGTCTGTTTCACAGTGATCTTGACTCACTTCATGCTACTTCCAGTCTGCTTCAGAGTGATACTGACCCACTGCACTCTTCTCCCAGTCTGCTTCTCAGTGACACTGACTCGCTACATGCTATCACAGTCTGCTTAACTGTGATACTGGATTAGTGATGCTGGAAGAGCACAGCAGTTCAGGCAGCATCCGAGGAGCAGTAAAATCAACATTTCAGGCAAATATTCCTGATGAAGGGCTTTTGCCCGAAACATCGATTTTACTGCTCCTCGGATGTTGCCTGAACTGCTGTACTCTTCCATCACCACTAATCCAGAATCTGGTTTCCAGCATCTATAGTCATTGTTTTTACCTTAACTGTGATATTGACTCACTGCAACCGTCTCTCAGTCTGCTTCAGAATGATACTGACTCACTGCAACCGTCTCTCAGTCTGCTTCAGAATGATACTGACTCACTACACTGTTCTCCCAGTTTGCTTCAGAGAGATACTGAGCAGCTGCACTCTTTTCCCAGTCTGTTTCCCAGTCTGTTTCCCAGTGTTACTCACTCACAGCAACTGTCTCCCAGTCTGCTTCACAGTGATGCTGACTCACTGCACCCTTCTCCCAGTCTCCCACACAGTGATACTGACTCACTGAACCCTTCTCCCAGTCTGCTCCACAGTGTTACTGACTCACTGCACCCTTCTCCCAGTCTGCTCCTTCATGATAGTGACTCACTGCACTGTTCTCCCAGTCTGCTTCACAGAGATACTGACCAGCTACACTCTTTGCCCAGTCTGTTTCCCAGTGTTACTCACTCACTGCAAACATCTCCCAGTCTGCTTCTTGGTAGGGCTGACCCACAGCACCCTTCTTCCCATCTGCTCCTTCGTGATACTGACTCACTGCACCCTTCTCCCAGTCTGCTGCAGTGATATTTTCTCACTGCACTCTTCTCCCACTTTGCTTCACAGAGATACTGACCAGCTGCACCCTTCTCCCAGTCTCCTTCACATTGTTGCTGACTCACTGCACCCTTCTCCCAGTCGGATTCCCAGTGACACTGACTCACTGCAACCATCTCCAAGTCTGCTTCAGAGTGACACTGACTCACTGCACGCTTCTCCCAATCTGCCTCAGAGTGCTATTGTCTCACTTTCCCATTCTCTCAGTCTGCTTCACGGTAATACTGACCAATTGCACCCTTCTCCCAGTCTGCGTCTGTGATCCTGACTCACTACATGCTACTTCCAGTCTGCTTTACAGTGATACTGACCCACTGCACCCTTCCCCAAGCTTGCTTTACAGTGATACTGACCCACTGCACCCTTCCCCAAGTCTGTTTCAGAGAGATACTGACCTGCTGCACCCGTTTCCCAGTCTGTTTCCCAGTGTTGCTGACTCACTGCACCCTTCTCCCAGTCTCCACCACAGTGTTACTGACTCAGTGCACCCTTCTCCCAATCTGCTTCAATTATACTGACTCATTGCATCCTTCTCCCTTTCTGGTTCACAGTGATCCTGACCCATTGCACCCTTCTCCCAGTCTGCTTCTCAGTGACACAGACTCGCTACATGCTATCACAGTCTGCTTAACTGTGATACTGACTAAATGCACCCTTCTCCCAGTTTGCTCTTTCGTGTTATTGACTCACTGCACTGTTCTCCAGACTGCTTCACAGTGATACTGACCAACTGCACCATTTGCCCAGTCTCCCTCACTGTGATGCTGACTCACTGCACCCTTCTCCCAGTCTTCCTCACGGTGTGATTGATTCACTACATGTATCACAGTCTGCTTCACACTGATCCTGACTCACTGCACCGTTTTCCCAGTCTGCAGCTCAATGATACTGATCCAAAGCACCCTTCTCCCAGTCTGCTTCAGAGTGTTGCTGACTCACTGCACCCTTCTCCCAGTGTGCTCCTTTGTGATATTGACTCACTGCATTGTTCTCCCAGTCTGTTTCACGGTGATACTGACTCACCGCACCCTTCTCCCAGTCTGTTTCCCCGTTTTACTGACTTACTGCACCCATCTCCCAGTCTCCTTCACATTGTTGCTGACTCACTGCATTGTTCTCCCAATCTGCTTCACAGTGATACTGACTGCACAAGCCTCCAAGTTTCAAAGTGCTGGAATCTTTGATAGCTGCCTTACGAACTGGTAGATGGGAGGGTGAGGGGTGGGTGAGATTGGTGGGTATTTCTTTCACACAATTTTTGATAGATGGATCCTCCAACAATATTTCAGCTTAGTTCAGCAGTGAAATGCATTTCAGCCCACATAATGTGCTCACGTTGTTGTGGGATACACTTAGGCTGGTGTTAACCTGTTTTGATGTATTTTTTAATGAATCCTTTCCAGTTTTTGCTGCTGTAGAGCAGATTTTCTCCATTGAATTTGATTTGTTGAAGGAGAGAAATAACCACTGCTAACATTTACAAAGAATCTTAAAGCAATGTACTTCAGCTTGATTCCCAGAGGCAATCATACATTAACTACAGGATGTCAATTTAATGTTACAATTTATTATTCTCATATATTACAGTATTATTATCCAACCCTGACCAGTTGCTTTTCACAGATAACAATTCCCTTGGTCCCAACAGACCTGGAACCAGTACATTCAGTGGAGTACTTAATCATCTCTGTCCGCACTTTATCTTTCTAACCTGCAGCCTTGTTACTACTAATTTATTTATTTTTAGTGAGTTTCTGTGGTTCTCAAGGGATATTTGGGCTACAGAATAGAACATTTTAAGCGTCCTCCATCATCATTAATTACTTCCAGGTCAAGTACAGCACAGCCTCCTTTTGCACCAATGATATGCCTTTTTTCTCTCTGTACCAGTTGGATATGTCACACATATCAACGTGAACTTTCCAATTTACTTCTGAACCATACATATATTGTTAAATCATGTCAATTCAGTTAATCAGTACTAAACTGTGATCAATTTGTAAGATACACTGATGCCTCATCTTCACCGCGGATATCCAGTCCCTATACACCTCTGTCTGTCATGACAATGGCCTCCAAGTCCTCCATTGTTTCCTCTCCTGGTGTCCCCACCAGTACCCTTCTACTGACACTCTCATTCATTTGGCTGGACTGTTCCTCACCCTCAATAATTTCTCCTTTGAATCGTCCCACTTCCTCCGGACCGAAGGGGTAGCCATGGGTGCCCGCATGGGCCCCAGCTATGCCTGCCTTTTTGTTGGTTACATGGAACAGGCTATCTTCTGCACCATTCCCCACCTTTTCCTCCGCTACTTTGATGACTGTATTGGCGCCACCTCATGCTTCTCTCGGAGATTGAAAAGTTCATCAATTTCATCAACATGTTCCACCCTGACCTTAAGTTCACCTGGACCATCTCAGATATTTCCCTCCCCTTCCTGGACCTCTCCATCTCCAAGAGTGATGACCGACTCAAAACTGATATCTGCAAACCCACTGACTCCAATAGGTACCCGGACTATTCCTCCCCTCACCCTACCCCCTGTAGAAACACTATCCCTTATTCCCAATTCCATCGCATCTGCTCCCAGGCGAACCAGTTCTACCACAGCACATACCAGATGACCTCCTTCTTGAAAGACCACAATTTCCCATCCCATGTGGTCAGCGATGCCCTCCAGTGCATCTCATCCACTTCCCCCACTTCTGCCCTTGAACCCCCAGCCCTCCAACTGCAACAAGGACAGAACATCCCAGATCCTCATCTTCCACCCCACCAACCTCCGGATACATCGTATCATCCTCTGCCATTTTCGCCACCTACAAACGGAGTCCAGCACCAGAGATATATTCCCCTCACCACCCCTATCTGCGTTTCATAAAGACCATTCCCTCTTTGACTGTCTTGTCAAGTCCACGCCCCGCACCAACCCACCATCCCCTCCTGACACCTTCCATTGTCACCATGGGAATTGCAAAGCCTGTGCCCACATCTCCCCCCACACCTCCATCCAAGGACCCAAAGGAGCTTTCCACATCCATCAGAGTTTTACCTGCACTTTTGTCCATGTCAGTTACTCTATCCGATGTTCCCATTGTGGTTTCTTCTACACTGGGGAGACAGGACGCCTATTTGTGGAACACTGCAGAGAACATCTCTGCAACACTGCATGAAGCAACCCCACTGCCCAGTGGCCAAAAGTTTTAACTCCACCTCCCACTCCGCAAGATCATGCAGGTCCTGGGTCTCCTCCATCACTAAAGTCTAACCACCCAACGCCTGGAGGATGAATGCCTCATCTTCCTCCTTGGGACGCTCCAATCACATGGGATAAATATGGATTTCACCAGTTTCCTCATTTACCCTCCCCCCACTTTATCCCAGTTCTAACTTTCCAGCTCAGCACTGCCCTCATGACCTGTTCCACCTGTCAATCTTCCTTCCCACCTCTCCGCTCCACCCTCCTCTCCGACTTATTACCATTACCCCACATCCATCTATCCATCGCACTCTTAACCACCTTCCCCCCAGCCCCACCCCGCCTCCCATTTATCTCTCTACCCCCTTGGCTCACAAGCCACATTCCTGATGAAAGGCTTTTTCCTGAAATGTCGATTCTCCTGCTCCTCAGATGATGCCTGACCTGCTGTGCTTTTCCAGCACCACACTCTTGACTCTGATCTACAGCATCTGCAATCCTCAATTCCTCCTAACATAAACTAATGTCTCCTGGAAAACCAGTTTGAAAGTGTACAGGCTTGAATTTCTTACAAGTTTGCAAAAGAGACTTTAATTGGAAAAACAAATTCAGTGGAATTCGATGCCATGTCCCAGAAGGAAGAAAATCACATATGACTGCTGTACACCACCCAGTTAAATCATAAGACTTAATGCTTTGTAAAATTGTCAAAGTGCTTTGGCTGAATTGAGTTGTTAATTTCCCAGCCCTAAATTTCTGGAGTTTCATGAGGGAACAATTGTTTGTGATCTAGATTTGGAAGAAAATCCCATTTCTGGTAGGACGCATCTTTCTGTGACAAGTGTGCTATTTTCCAGTTGAGAGGGCATGAACAGATCTTCAATCTTCCTCTGCCTACATTTTTGGGCATGATTACAGCCAAAAACATTCCACTCATTACTCTCTGATAAGCCCTCTGTGAAATCCAGACAAGATGAGATTTCCATTTAATTCCTGGGAAATATTGGTTAGCTGAGGCTGCAACATGCCATCAGAGCTGCAAGCCATCAGCCAAATTGATGATATCAAGAAAAGGCTGAAGGCACTGGATATTGCAAAGGCTTTTGGCCTCTATAACAGTTTTGTACTGGTACTGAAGACTTGTGCTCTCGAATTAGCCAAGCTCTCCAAATACATTAAGAAGTACTGCATTCCAAAATATATTCCATTAAGAATCATTGGCATCAGCCCGACAATGTTGAAAAATTGCCCATTTGTTTCCTGTCCACAAAAATCACAGTAAATTCAATCTGATTGACTACTCTTGCATTAGTCTACCCTCAACATTAGCAAAGTGCAGGAAGGTGACATTGACAGTGCTATCAAGCAGGAGTCAATCAACAGTAGCCTGCTCATTGACACTCAGTTTGGGACCAACAGATCTAATCAGCTCCTGACCTCATTGTGGACTTATTTAAACATGTGTGAAATTTCTGAACTCGAGGAGGGATTGAGAGCAATTGCCCTTGACATTAAGGCACATTTGCTTAAGTGTGGCATCAAGGATCCTTTGAAAAATGAAAGTCAAGGAGAATCCAGGGAAAGTTCACTGTTGTTTGGTGTCCTATATAGCACAAAGGTTCGGGGTGATGGAGGTCAGTTATCCCTGTGCAAGGACATTTATGTACTTGTTCCTCAAAGAGGAGACCCAGGCACAATCATCTTCAACTGCTTCATCAGTGACCTTCCCTCTATCATAAGGTCAGTGTAAGGATCTTTGTTGATGACTGCACCGTGTTTATCATCATTCACAACTCCTGAGATTCTCAAGCAGTCCAAGTCCAAATGCAACAAAAGCTTGGTCAGTATCAAAGTCTGTGCTGATCATTGGAACACAGCATTCATGTCACACAAGTGCAAAGAATTGGCCATCTCCAGAGAGATTCCATCCACTGTCCCTTGACATCGAATAGCATTACCCCCAACTGAATCGCACACTATCAACCTCTTGAGGGTCACCATTGACCAGGATCAGCCTTACAAGTTCTGTGGCTGCAAGAGCAGTAGAGCCCAGGAAATCCTGTTGCAAATAACTTACATCCTGGCTCCTAAAAGCCTCTTCACCATTTACAAGACAGGAGTGTGATGGAATACTTTCTTTTTGTTTCAATAATGCACCATCAATGACAGTTAAGAAGCTAGACTTCATCAAGGACAAGGCAGTCCCCTTTACATTCATCTAACATCTAAAACATGTTTCTCTCCACCACTGATGCAGTCTAGCAGAAGTGTGCACTCTCTACAAGATACACTGCGATGATTCAGCAAGATTCTTTAGAAAGCACCTTCTAATCTCACTGTCTGCACCACCTAGAAGAATATATGCATGAGAACGCCACCACCTACAAGTTTCCTTCCAAGCCATACAGCATCCTGACTTAAAATAATATCAGTATTCTTTCATTGTCACTGGGTAAGCTTCATAGAACTCTATTTCTAATAGCATTGTGGGTAAACTAACACAATATGGATTGCAGTGGTTCAAGCTCAGCACCATCTTCTCAGAGCCAATTAGAGATAGGAAATAAATGCCAGCCAAACAAGCAACACCCACACCCTACGAGTGAATGAAAAGGGAAAAAGTGTTTCCAATTCTACATAAGAAATTAGAATAATATAATCCTTACAGTGCTGAAATAAACTAGGAGAAAGTGAGGACTACAGATGCTGGAGATCAGAGCTGAAAAATGTATTGCTGGAAAAGAGCAGCAGGTCAGGCAGCATCCAAGGAGCAGGAGAATCAACATTTAGGGCATAAGCCCTTCTTCAGGAATGAGGAGGGTGTGCCAAGCAGGCTAAGATAAAAGGTAGGGAGGACGGACTTGGGGGAGGGGCGTTGGGAATGCGCTAGGTGGAAGGAGGTTAAGGTGAGGGTGATAGGCCGGATAGGGGGTGGGGGCGAAGAGGTCAGGAAGAAGATTGCAGGTTAGGAAGGTGGTGCTGAGTCCGAGGGTTGGGACTGGGATAAGGTGGGGGGGAAGGGGAAATGAGGAAGCTGGAGAAATCTGCATTCATCCCTTGTGGTTGGGGGGGGGTGCCTAGGAACCCCGCAACACATTTTTCAGCTACTTATATACCACCCCAACCCCTTAACCAACTAATCCACATGCCTCCTTTGTGGCTTATTCACGCACTCAGGACATCTCCCCATCATTACCAAAAATAACAGTGGTGCTACCCACTTTTAATTGACTTAATAGCTGCCTCCCTCTTATTCCAGACGAAATACAGCTGACAATAGGATAGAAAGAGTTAAGCCATGGTGGGCTGCCTGACATTCAACTCCTCACATTTTATTTTGCGAAGATTCTGACTCTGAACGCCCCGAGAGGCTGACTGACTGTTTCCAATCCCCTGAATTAGAATCAGAGGCTGCCCTTGACGCATTGTGCCAGGAACTTCGGAGCAAAGGCCATCTCCCCTGGTTTGACAGAGAACTGCTGACAACCATAACAAGCTTCCTGGCTTTGTGTCTGCACTAAATGACAAAGCAGTATGGAAGCACTTGAACATGGTATCCATAGCTGAAGGGCATGGAGAGAAACACCAAGGCAAGGCAAGACAATGCAAGGTTGGGGTGGTGGATGCATCCAGGGTATTAATGTGAATGCTGGCTAAGAAATCAAATAAACAGCTTGGAGATGTAGCTGGTCCATCCAAGACTTGGGTGTTTGTCCCTGACTGCAGTGTCCTTGATGCAGGATCACAATTGATTCAGCCTTCGGCCGCATTTAGAATACTGTGTACAGCTCTGGTCGCCACATTACCAAAAGAATGTGGATGCTTTGGAGAGTGTGCAGAGATGGTTTACAAGATTTTGCCTAGTATGGAAGGTGCTAGTTATGAAGAGAGGTTGAGTAGGTTAGGTTTATTTTCACTAGAAAAAAGGAGATTGATGGGGGACCCGATTGAGTTTTACAAAATCATGAAGGGTATAGACAGGGTGGATAGAGACAAGCTTTTTCCCAGGGTGAAGGATTCAGTAACGAGGGGTCATGCTTTCAAGGTGAGAGGTGGAAAGTTTAAGGGGGATACATGCAGTAAGTACTTCACACAGAGGGTGGTGGGTGTTTGGAACACGTTGCCAGCAGAGGTGGTAGAGGCATGCACAGTAGATTCATTTAAGATGTGTCTGGACAGATGCATGAGTAGGTGGGGAGCAGAGGGACACAGATGCTTAGGAATTGACCGACAGGTTTAGAGAGTACATTTGGTTCGGCTCAGGCTTGGAGGGCAGACGGGCCTGTTCTTGTGCTGTAAATTTTCTTTATTCTTCTCTTTGAATTGCAGAAGTGTAATAGAGATGTGCCACGGGGAATTTCAACATTGGCATGTATCAAATGCCAATGTCTTTGGATGTGGAGTACACATGGCCAATGTCATTGGAGCATGCCCCAGCGTCCAGCATGTAGGTGTTTTGAAGTAAGTCGGATACCCACTCTGACTTCCATGTTTGAGAATTCATGGCATCCAGATTTTTCACAGCATGTGGTAGGATATGAAGCTCTGGGTTAATCAGGGGAAACATGCAATTACAAACAAAAAAACCCACAGGAAATTGTGAGAAAAACTCAACATGTCCAGCAGTATTTGTGGAGAGAAAACAGAGGTCATTGTTTCAAGTCTAGCGACCCTTCTTCAGAATGAGAAGCAGCAGGTAAAAGATGGTACTTCTGCTGATGACAATAGTGAGGTGGGGATTACAAAGAGTGAGAACTTAGGTCCAATTGTAGGGCAGAGAATTTAATAAGTTGTGTGCACCTTACCTGCCCTTCATGAGTATTTATGTCTCCACCGTAAAGGTGTGAAGCAAATACTGCGGTTTGAAGCCATTCATGAAGCGAACATCAGATCTCCATGTCCTGTATACTGAATGTAAATCATCCAGCCAATTCATATTTCCTGCCTCGACACTTCAGATCCCCACTTCCTTTACTCGACCAGTGAAAACAACATCTGCTGGAAATAGCGATGGAATGTCTGTGTAGAAAGTCCAGAACTCTTCTGCCATTTTTCAAGGCCCCAGAGTTTCTATGCCACCTTGAGAATTTATAGTTGAATCCTCCTCGCAGTTTATTTTCCTGCATGTCTCTGTATTGTCATCAAATCTGGCTACAATGTGATCAGTCTTTTCATCAACAATATCAATTTCATCTGTAAACAGTTCAGAACCAGCACTGACACATTTGGCATCTGCTGGTTACAGTTTGTCAACAAAAATGATCCATTTATCCAAATTCTCTGTTTTCCACAAAGCAGCCAGTTTCCATCCATGCTATAAATTATTCTTCAACAACATGTGCCCTTACCTTGTGCAATATTCTCTCATGGATGGGCGTTGGAAGTGCGATAGGTGGAAGGAGGTTAAGGTGAGGGTGATAGGCTGGAGTGGGGGTGGGGAGGAGAGGTCAGGAAGAAGATTGCAGGTTAGGAAGGTGGTGCTGAGTTCGAGGGTTGGGACTGAGACAAGGTGGAGGGAGAGGAAATGAGTTAACTGGAGAAATCTGAGTTCATCCCTTGTGTTTGGAGGGCTCCTAAACGGAAGATGAGGCGCTCTTCCCCCAGCGATGGAGGAGTCCAAGGATCTGCATGTTCTTGGTGGACTGGGAGGGGGACCCTCCCCCAAGTCCTTCCTCCCAACCTTTTATCTTAGCCTGCTTGGCACACTTTCCTCATTCCTGAAGAACGGCTGATGCCTGAAACGTAGATTCTCCTGCTTCTTGGATGCTGCCTGACCTGCTGCGCTTTTCCAGCAACACATTTTCAGCTCTGATCTCCAGCATCTGCAGTTCTCACTTTCTCTTACAATATTCTTTCATGAAGTACTTTATAGAATGTAAATGCAAGGTGCTGCATTTTGGAAAAACACATCTTAGCAGGACTTATACACTTAAAGCGAAGATTCTACGGAGTGTTGCTGCACAAAGGGACCTTGGAGTGCTGGTTCATAGTTCCTTGAAGGTAGAGTTGCAGGTAGATAGGATAGTGAAGAAGGCGGTTTGGTATGCTTTCCTTTTTTGGTCAGAGTATTGAATACAGGAGTTGGGAGGTCATGTTGCTGCTGTGCAGGACATTGGTTAGGCCACTTTTGGAATATTGCATGCAATTCTGGTCTCTTTCCTATTGGAACTATGTTGTGAAACTTGAAAGGGTTCAGAAAAGATTTATAAGGATGTTGCCAGGGTTGGAGGATTTGAGCAATGGGGAGAGGTTGAATAGGCTAGGGCTGTTTTCCCTGGAGAGTCAGAGGCTGAGGGGTGATCTTATAGAGGTTTATAAAATCATGAGGGGCTTGGCTAGGAGAAGTAAACGAGGTCTTTTCCTGGGATGGGAGAGTCTAGAACTAGAGGGCTTGGATTTAGGGTGAGAAGGGAAAGATAAAAAAAAGAGACCTAAGGGGCAACGTTTTCACGCAGAGGGTGGTACGGGTATGGAATGAGCTACCAGAGGAAGTGATGAAGGTTGGTACAATTGCAACATTTAAAAAGCATCTGGATGGGTATATGACTGGGAAAGGATATGGGTTGGGTCCTGGCAGGCAAGAATAGATTATGTTAGGATAATATGTTGGCATGGACAAGTTGGACTTAAGGTTCTGTTTCTGTGCTGTACATCTTTATGACTCTATGACTCTAACCCAAATCTGGATGTTTCCCTTTATTCACCTTGCTTCCGATATCCTCAAAGAACTCTAAAAAAATTGCTGAATTCAGCTCCCCTCCATAAAATCATGTTGGTACAATCAATTGTGCATTGCGATTTTTCTAAATAACCTTCCTACTAATGTATTTACAGTATTTCTCAATGACAGATATTAAGCTGATTGCTCTATAGTTTCCAACCTTCTACCTTTGACATTTGGCTGTAAAATTTAGCCCCCAACCTGGTTAAGCTTCACAAAAGATAAATTCTTAGCAGAAATCTTGCAGCTGTATTTACTGTGATGCAAATGCACACTGATCAAAGGGAATTTTCTACTATTATGTCTTTGCATAGAATGTATGACTTTAATTCTCCACTTACAAGATTTTCAAGATATCAGCTGGTATCTGGCAGAGACACAGAGATAATGAAGCTTCTTCACATCATTGTATCCAAGGTAACATAAAACTGAATTGCAATATAAACAGGTCATTTGACAACCATCGAATACATAATTCATTCCATTACTGAGAATGCTCTGCACAACTGATTTCAGTTCTATGTTACTCATGAGTTCTTGATTGGTTATTCATTTTTGATTCAGTTATGAGATGTGGACAACACTGATAAGGCCAGCATTTGTTACCCACCACCAATTACTAATGGGTGATAAATGTTACCCTAGCCAGTGATGCCACTTCCCATCAACAAATTCAAAGAATTGAAATAAAAGAGCATTCTCTCTTGTTGGTGATGGCTATTGACTGGCACTTATATGGTAAAAATGTTACTTATCACTGACCAATTCAAGCTTAGACAGGGACTGCTTTCAGGAACTGAGGACTTAGGAATGGTTCTGAACATTTTTTCTAATTATCATACATTCTTGGGACAGATTTTTGAAGAATGTGCCACTTTTCCCAGATTAAAAGTGCAAAAGAGTAAAGGCTATCCAACCTGGACAAGCACTGGTCCCACTGCTAAATGCGTAGTCCTCATTTGGGGTCACAAGTGAAAGTGGTTCCCCTTGATATCAGGCAGTATTTGACAGAGTAAGGCAATAAAGAAATGAAAAAAAATGAAGTCAGTGGAAGCCAAGGGCAAGATCTCTTCTGTTTGGAGTCAGGCTTCAAACAGATGCTAATGGTTGTGGATGTTTGCGTTCAATCATCTCATATTCAGGACATTGATGAAGGAACTTTCTGGGTGGTGGTCAAATTCACTGCTTTATCAATAATTCGCCTCCATCATAAGGTTGCACAATGTTCGTTACATATGCAAATCCTGGATATCGAAGCAGTGAATAGCTGCATACAGCTGGATAACATTCAGACTTGATCTTATAAGTGGCAAATAAGATTTGTGCTACACAATTGCCAGGCAATGACCATCTCCAGTGAGAAAGAACTTAGTCATCTACCCTTGACCATTCAATAACATTATCGTTACTGAATCCATTGTCACTATTCTGGGGATTGCCATTAACCAGAAACTGCCAAATAAATATTGTGGCTAGGTTAGAGGCTTGGATTAAGTGGTGAGTAACTCACCTTTTTATTCTTCAGAGCTTGCCTGTCCAATAGGCAAAAATTCAGAGTGTGATGTAATGATTTCTACTTACCTAGATGTGTGCACTTCAACAATAGTCAAGCCATTTGACACTATGCAGTACAAAGCAACCACTTGATTGGCACACTATCCACCATGTTAAACATCCATTGTTTCCACTTCATAAAAGCAGCACTGCAGAAATTCACCAAGGGTGTTTCACTAGCTCCTTCCAAGATCACATTCTGCATCAGAGGGAATCACAACACACACATGGGAACACCACCACCTATAGGTTCCTCTCAAAGGTTCTCTCCATCAGAGACCTGGAATTATATTCTGCTCCTAGCTTCACTGTCATTAGCAAAAAATCCTGGAATCCCTTCTTCACAGCACTGTGGATGTTCTAACATTCCGTGGTCCACAGCAGTTCAAGAAGATGATCTGCATCTCCTTCTGAAGGGAAGTTAAAGATGGCCAAAACTTCTGGCCTTACCAGCTACACTCACCTTCTATGAAAGAAGTTTCAAAACTTAAACATTGCTTCCTGGTTTCTTTAACATATTGTTAAGGGTTTGTTGAAGGATTCTATTCACAAATTAGTTTGCCAAAAGTAAAAGAAAATGCGCTCAGTCAGATTATTTTGTGCCCTTATGCAAACTGGTCCAGAGCAACGGGAGCAAGTTTTTATTGAATAATAATGTCCCATAGAACCTGGAGCAGCCAGGATACTCCTCTAAGTCGAAACAATGCACAAATGTCTTGACTTTTTTTGAAAACTTGCCTACTGGTGTGTAACATTGCGCCATGTAAGGTAAGGAAAGACCCAGGTTTGCTTCCCAATCTGCTGAGTTAACTATCTCAGCTAAAGCAGCAGGAATTGTACTATGACTGGCTTGATGACGATAATAAGGTAAAAAAGTAGACAGTCCTCTCAGAGCAGGTTCGTTTTCAAGGACATCTGCTTAGACAGTTTATTTTTAGATTTTTGCTGACGTTCAATCTTTTGAAACATTTTGGAGTGAAACAGTATGTCGAATAATTGTTTCAGCGAAATAGAAAAAGTATGTTTAGTTCTGATAGCACTGTGTGAGCCTGCATTTACAGAACAGAAAGGCAGAAAATTGATGGAAAATATAGTCTATACTTAACAGCATAGCTTTCCTTGTTACTAGTGAATCCTTGAATGATTCTACACTTGGGTTTTTTTGTGTCTGATGTTATACATGGCCCAGAATCAACACATCTTCTGGGAGAAACCTGAATAAGTAGCATTTGTATTCACACGACTCACTTTGATGATTGTGATTAAAGTAATCTTTATTTAAGACTGGTTAGTATAGATTATGCCACCACCAAGAGAATAAGTAAAGAAGATCAGTCTCAGGTGAGTTCGAACACATTTGCATTATAGAAAAAAGTTTCACCATATATTTCTTTTCCTGTTTGCAACTCTTATTTCTTTCCTCATTTCTACATAGGAATGAAAAGTTGGTCTCTAGGTTATACAAGCACCTGCATTGATCACGTAAATCCCTCAAGCCTGATGAAAAGCTGTTCTGCTGACCCTAACTTGTAATAAATGTGACCCAGCTGTCAATCAACTGGGATAGCCTGAAAGCAATTTACTGAACCATGAGGTACCTGTGCTTGGATTTTTGAGCTGGGTTCTGAAGATAGCATAGCACCAATTAAGATCTGTTGATAATTCTATCAACTTGAAAAATTGTACAGAATATAAATGCTTGCTGATCTAGATCCAGCTTATTTTCTATTAGAGCATGCTGCTGCTTATGATCAAATGCCTGGTACAGCCTGAATCAATGTTATCCTCTGTAGAGTGGGTAATGAAATTAGAAATCTAAATAGAGGACACTTCATGATAACTGACTGAATATGAGATTGAGGCTGGAGGGTTGCAGGTATGGAAGTGGAGAAAATAACTTTACAAGTAATTCAGGCGCAGCAGGTTGAGCACATCCAGCTCACCCCATGTGATAAATTCTCTAGCCTACAGATATCTGCCATTGGGTTTAAATTCCCCAGCTGGGCTCTGGTTCAGGGAAGTCACATAAAGTTGCATTATTGTAACTCACCTGATAAAAGTGAATGGATTAATAGCAATGATTAAACATCGCATAAACAGAAATATTATCCAGACCTGTTAACCAATGGATTGCCAGAAGAAATTAGATCCCCTTTGTATTTTACAGTAAAGGTATGACATGAACACAGCATGTTTAAAAATTAAGAGTGTTGTGCTGGTAAAGCACAGCAGGTCAGGCAGCATCCAAGGAGAAAGAGAATGGACATTTCGGGCATAAGCCCCTCATCAGGGTTTCTGATGAAGGGCTTACTCTCAAAAGGTTGACTCTCCTGCTCCTCAGATGCTGCTTGACCTACTGCGCTTTTCCAGCACCATACTCGCAACTCTGATCTCCAGCATCTGCAGTCCTCACTTTCTCCTCCATGGTTAAACATTTGCCTTACTGACAAAAGACTCAGAAACTAGATTCTATTAACCATGAATTGATGATCGATCCATGATGGAATTACCTATCTTCTGAACAATGCAAACAATGATGAGAAATTTGGAAGCATCATGTGAGAACCTGAGCAAGCTCTTTCTCAATGGCAATAGCAAAAATTTGCATGTTGCAATGATGATGTGGAGAGTGAGACAAGATACCTTGCTAGTGAGCAACATGATGCTCATTAATGGGAATTATCATGAAAGTCAGAGCAGGTACCTGTCAACTCAACTCACTATTTAATTCTCTAGACTGCCATCTTGGATTGTTGGTACTGATATCTCAGGATATGTTTCATGGTATAAAACAAGCAAACTTGAAAATATATCCAATAACTAAAAAAGAAAATGAATATTTCAAAAGCCCCAATGTTACAGATCAAGCAAAGTGAGACTTATCTGACAGCTAACTAGCACCCCTTACAGTACTGTTCATATGGCTGCAGCCCCACCTTGTTTTTGTGGGTTTAAAATTTAATGTCCATTACTAATAGAGTCATAGAGTGATAAAGATGTACAACATTGAAACGGACCCTTTGGTCCAACTTGTCCATGCCGACCAGATATCCCAACCCAAACTAGTCCCGCCTGCCAGCACCTGGCCCATATCCCTCCAAACCCTTCCTATTCACATACCCATCCAGATGCCTTTTAAATGTTACAATTGTACCAGCCTCCACCACTTCCTTTGTCAGCTCATGCTATACATGTACCACCATCTGCATGAAAACATAGCCCCTTGGGTCTCTTTTATATCTTTCCCCTATTTCTCCTATATGGATGTAGGTTTAAGTTTTACTGGTACTGTAAGGCCTTCACATTCAAAGACAAACAGGTTTGCACGTAGTACAATGGTGTGGATTGTTCAGTGTCTCTGTGTCCGAGCAAGCTGTTTAAAGGTTGAATGGTTGTGTATTTTTGTAGGTTCCAGAATGTCTGAGTTATTTGCTCCACAAAGCTGGTCTTTAGCTGAGGCGTTTGTGAGAGTCTTCCTTTGGCTTTACAAGCTCAATCCCTGTTCCAGATAGCTGCCCCTAAGCTTGCATATTGCCAAATCTGTCTCACCCAGAGAGCTCCGTGAATCTTAGATCAAATATGAATTCATGTGCCAAGTTGAGAGGATGTTAGTCCAGGATATCTGATGGGGATTTTCACCTCACCTTACAATGGGCAGGGGCCACATGCATCAATGCCCAGGACATCAAAATAGCGTTGAGTACTTCCAGTTACTGCAAATGAGAGAATGAAGCCATTAGCAGACTGAAAGGATGCCACAATCCTGTACAGGTGGTTAAGGAGTTGAGTTGGAGAAAACAATATGAGAATAGTCGCCTGACTTCTTGTACCAAAACCCTCCATGAATCTTGAAGGAAGATTACACTTTGCTAAAATCTGATGAGATCCCACACATAACCTTTCGAAACAGTCTGAAAATAAATCTGTTCATTGATAAAAACTTTTATGATAGCATAGGTAAAGTAGCATAAAGATTGCAGCCTCTTTTAAAAGCCTAAGTTTGGACTTGATGACATTAAAAAAAACAATTTTGCCAGGAAGTCAGGAATGCACACTGATGCAATTTGCCATTATGTAGGAAGAATTTGATATTTTTATATATTTCAAAACTTAGTTCAGATGTAGTGTAACAATAGATTTTTGGTTTTCAATCCATGAAGGTGCATTGCATTTTTTTAAAGTAGGGAAATAATTTTTTGAACAGTGTTCAAAAGAGCCTTTCCAAGAACGAATGTGACTAAAGTTAGATGACCAGCAAGCTACCCTGGGGAGATAATAGCTGCAGCTGCAAATGTGTTGCTGGTCAAAGCACAGCAGGTTAGGCAGCATCTCAGGAATAGAGAATTCGACGTTTCGAGCATAAGCCCTTCATCAGGAATAAGAGAGAGAGAGCCAAGCAGGCTGAGATAAAAGGTAGGGAGGAGGGACTAGGGGGAGGGGCGATGGAGGTGGGATAGGTGGAAGGAGGTCAAGGTGAGGGTGATAGGCCGGAGTGGGGTGGGGGCGGAGAGGTCAGGAAGAGGATTGCAGGTTAGGAGGGCGGTGCTGAGTTGAGGGAACCGACTGAGACAAGGTGGGGGGAGGGGAAATGAGGAAGCTGGAGAAATCTGAATTCATACCTTGTGGTTGGAGGGTTCCCAGGCGGAAGATGAGGCGCTCCTCCTCCAGCCGTCGTGTAGTTGTGTTCTGCCGGTGGAGGAGTCCAAGGACCTGCATGTCCTCGGTGGAGTGGGAGGGGGAGTTAAAGTGTTGAGCCACGGGGTGATTGGGTTGGTTGGTTCGGGCGGCCCAGAGGTGTTCTCTGAAGCGTTCCGCAAGTAAGCGGCCTGTCTCACCAATATAGAGGAGGCCACATCGGGTGCAGCGGATGCAATAGATGATGTGTGTGGAGGTACAGGTGAACTTGTGGCGGATATGGAAGGATCCCTTGGGGCCTTGGAGGGAAGTGAGTGTGGAGGTGTGGGCGCAAGTTTTACATTTCCTGCGGTTGCAGGGGAAGGTGCCGGGGGTGGAGGTTGGGTTGGTGGGGGGTGTGGATCTGACAAGGGAGTCACGAAGGGAGTGGTCCTTGCGGAACGCTGATAGGGGAGGGGAGGGAAATATATCCTTGGTGGTGGGGTCCGTTTGGAGGTGGCGGAAATGGCGGCGGATAATACGTTGTATGCGCAGGTTGGTGGGGTGGTAGGTGAGAACCAGTGGGGTTCTGTCTTGGTGGCGGTTGGAGGAGCGGGGCTCAAGGGCGGAGAGCGGGAAGTGGAGGAGATGCGGTGGAGGGCATCGTCGATCACGTCTGGGGGGAATCTGCGGTCCTTGAAGAAGGAGGCCATCTGGGCTGTGCGGTGTTGGAATTGGTCCTCCTGGGAGCAGATGCGGCGGAGACGAAGGAATTGGGAATATGGGATGGCGTTTTTACAGGGGGCAGGGTGGGAGGAGGTGTAGTCCAGGTAGCTGTGGGAGTCAGTCGGTTTATAATAGATGTCTGTGTTGAGTCGGTCGCCCGAGATAGAAATGGAAAGGTCTAGGAAGGGGAGGGAGGAGTCTGAGACAGTCCAGGTGAATTTCAGGTCGGGATGGAAGGTGTTAGTAAAGTTGATGAACTGTTCAACCTCCTCGTGGGAGCACGAGGCAGCGCCGATACAGTCATCGATGTAGCGGAGGAAAAGGTGGGGGGTGGTGCCAGTGTAGTTGCGGAAGATGGACTGTTCCACATATCCTACGAAGAGGCAGGCATAGCTGGGGCCCATGCGGGTGCCCATGGCAACTCCTTTAGTGTGGAGGAAGTGGGAGGATTGAAAAGAGAAGTTATTCAGGGTGAGGACCAGTTCAGTCAGTCGAAGGAGGGTGTCAGTGGAAGGGTACTGGTTGGTGCGGCGGGAAAGGAAGAAGCAGAGGGCTTTGAGTCCTTCGTGATGGGGGATGGAGGTGTACAGGGACTGGATGTCCATTGTGAAAATAAGGCGTTGGGGACCGGGGAAGCGAAAATCCTGGAGGAGGTGGAGGGCGTGGGTGGTGTCCCGAACGTAGGTGGGGAGTTCTTGGACTAAAGGGGACAGGACCGTGTCGAGGTATTGGGAGATGAGTTCGGTGGGGCAGGAGCAGGCTGAGACAATGGGTCGGCCGGGGCAGGCAGGTTTGTGGATTTTGGGCAGGAGATAGAAACGGGCGGTGCGGGGTTGTGGGACTATGAGGTTGGAGGCGGTGGATGGGAGATCCCCTGAGGTGATGAGGTCCTGGATGGTCTGGGAGATGATGGTTTGGTGGTGGGAGGTGGGGTCGTGGTCAAGGGGGCGATAAGAGGAGGCGTCCGAGAGCTGGCGTTTGGCTTCAGCGGTGTACAGGTCAGTGCGCCAAACTACCACCGCGCCTCCCTTGTCTGCGGGTTTGATGGTGAGGTTGGGATTGGAGCGGAGGGAGTGGAGGGCTGCACGTTCTGAGGGTGAGAGGTTGGAGTGGGTGAGAGGGGTGGACAGGTTGAGTCGGTTGATGTCACGGCGGCAGTTGGCTATAAAGAGGTCGAGGGCGGGTAGGAGGCCTGCACGGGGTGTCCAGGTGGATGGGGTGTGTTGGAGGCGGGAGAAGGGGTCGTCAGAGGGTGGGCGGGAGTCTTGGTTGTGAAAGTAGGCACGGAGGCGAAGGCGGCGGAAGAATTGTTCAATATCTCGCCGCGTGTTGAACTCATTAATCCGAGGGCGTAGGGGAACGAAGGTGAGGCCCCTGCTGAGGACTGATCTTTCATCCTCAGAGAGGGGGAGATCTGGAGGGATGGTCCGCCACAAGTTCACCTGTACCTCCACACACATCATCTATTGCATCCGCTGCACCCGATGTGGCCTCCTCTATATTGGTGAGACAGGCCGCTTACTTGCGGAACGCTTCAGAGAACACCTCTGGGCCGCCCGAACCAACCAACCCAATCACCCTGTGGCTCAACACTTTAACTCCCCCTCCCACTCCACCGAGGACATGCAGGTCCTTGGACTCCTCCACCGGCAGAACACAACTACACGACGGCTGGAGGAGGAGCGCCTCATCTTCCGCCTGGGAACCCTCCAACCACAAGGTATGAATTCAGATTTCTCCAGCTTCCTCATTTCCCCTCCCCCCACCTTGTCTCAGTCGGTTCCCTCAACTCAGCACCGCCCTCCTAACCTGCAATCCTCTTCCTGACCTCTCCGCCCCCACCCCACTCCGGCCTATCACCCTCACCTTGACCTCCTTCCACCTATCCCACCTCCATCGCCCCTCCCCCTAGTCCCTCCTCCCTACCTTTTATCTCAGCCTGCTTGGCTCTCTCTCTCTTATTCCTGATGAAGGGCTTATGCTCGAAACGTCGAATTCTCTATTCCTGAGATGCTGCCTAACCTGCTGTGCTTTGACCAGCAACACATTTGCAGCTGTGATCTCCAGCATCTGCAGACCTCATTTTTTACTCGGAGATAATAGCTGCATGTTTATTAAGTAGAACATTCATGATTTACTGAAAAGATAGATTGTCATAAGCCACAAACAGGTTGTGTTTAGCAGTAAGAACCCATACTAGCAGATCAGTTTAGTTTGTTGAAGTCTTTAAACCATCAGAACTAGAAAGAAGTCTTTAGCTATTTTATACTCTGAAAGGAGTCAAAGTCAGAGAAACATCAGTGATTAGCCTATTTGTGTTCCTTGGTGGAATTTGAAAAAAATCAAATCTGTTGGATATGCAGAAAGATACTAAAAGAAATTGCTTTCAACCTCTTAATTAAGATATATACAAGTGAATACAGGAGTATTACTTCATCGGGCTTATCGAGTCATAGAGTCATGCAGTATGGCAATACAAAGGAACTTACTAGGAAAATAGGTTAAATCTTTCTTTTTGAAATTGATAGTAAGATCTTTCCAAACTGTTTTCACAACCCATTTTGGAAAGTATATCGATTCCCAAGCCCCACTATTCCTTGGGTCACCATAAAAACTAATGATTTAATCAAAAGATGCATGGTTCCCAATCTGCTGAAATCAAGTGAATAAATGAACATTGAATGGGTTCCTGTGCCAATTAATCCACTGTTTATTCCAAATAATTAAATTCTAATCACCAGTAAACAGCAATGAACTATCAACATATGACTCTATTGCTTAAAACTACTATCTCTCTCTAATCCTTTAAGCAAACACACAGAATGACACACAAGAACAAGATCATTTTGGTTTTATGAGAGAAAAAGAAGAAAACATCTGGAAGCCACTGTTCAATAGCAACAATTCACAAGGTTTGCCGAGATGATCCTTTTGGTGGGCCACAGCATTCTGTTCTTCAGTCACTTTTTCCAAGGCTTTTTCACTCCAGTAGGTGTTGGAAGATTGCTACACTAACTATCAAGTCTCTTAGTTACTAGTTAAGGACAACAACTTACAGCAACTGGAGAAAAATAACTGGGTTTATTCAGACTTCAGTTATTTTCTCTCACGGGTTGCAGAGATAAGGAGAGAGGGAGAGACAGACAGTCAACTTGCCCTTTCTAATAAAGTGAAGGCTTCGCACTTTTGCAGCATTACATTTAATTTTGCTCAAAAACTTCATGAAGCCATGTAACAATCTGTAAAACTATACAGAGGATTTGACATGGCATTGAGACACAGACAGACTTCACAACTATTGTTTAAAAAGCTGAGCGACCTTGAGAATGCAATTTAAAGAAGCTCTGGAATTTACATCTCAAAGAACAGAAGCCAGCATATCCCATTGTAAAAGATGAAAGTTTAAACTAAGATTGTTTACTGTATCATATCTCCATGACACTGGATTCCTTTGACTATAAATTTTGTGAGCATGATCTTATTCTCCACAGCCACCTGATGAAGGAGCAGCACTCCGAAAGCTAGTGCTTCCAAATAAACCTGTTGGACTATAACCTGGTTTTTGTGTGATTTTTAACTTTGCCCACCCCAGTCTAACACTGGCATCTCCAAATCAGGAGTATTCACAAAGTTTTGTTAGCTTATTTTTAAGAGTGCAACAATCCTTGACTTTGTAAAACAGCCCTTTGTCGAATTTAGTCCTCAATCAATAGTAGAGGAAATAAAGTGAAGCATTCTTGATTATGTATTATATACATACAGCATTTTTGTGTAATAAACTTATGTTCTTTGTTGGAAGTACCTCGGCAGCTTCATTCACTGACTGACGCCATGGTAATAAAACTGCAAAATTAAAATTTGTGATCTATCGCATAAGGTTTCAGTGTGGAATCTGACTTGCTTGGTGTTACCTTTAGCTGGGATTATAATGCCAGCAATCATGCATACATCCTACTTTCCATTCCATTAATTTTTAAGCTGTTAATCCTAACCAACTTTCTACAGCTAAGCCATATTGGTAGCGAAAGACAAGACTTTACCATGTAAGGGTTTCAATAACTCTACCATATAAGAGAAGCTACTCATGGAAATAAAAGTTATGGCTGGAATAATTTTTCTGGAGTGTTTTGAAGAGGTGCACTGAAGTGCACTGTCTTCACCACTTGTCCAGCAAAGACTCCAAAGCTGCTATGAAGCACTTTCCAGCATCAATGCCTCTCTCCTATATCCTAGTAATCCCTGTTCCCTGAAGAGGAGGGCCAACTGAGGCTGGAGTCTTGTGTCTTCACTGTCCTCTCACGTTTGAATCTGGTGCCTAATTTAGATAATTAAACAAGTTGTCTAAAATAACTGAAGAAACCCAGTTATGTTCCTCCAGTTGCTGTAAACTGTTGCCCTTAACTAGTATCTAAGAGATATTATTGTGCTGGTTCTTGAGCCTGGTAAAATGCATGAAAGTGAAATGCAAGATCATTGTTGATGTTAAGACTCGGCTCCATGTCAGGAACCATTGTCAACCCTATCAAGAGTGCAAGGTACTAAGTCCAATTAATGTTTTAGGAGGAATTCCCCTTCAGCATGATGAGGCTATGACCCTGATATGTGGTGCCTGTCACAGTGCTTCTGAATGGAAGTGTGAACAAGTCTATTCAAAAGACTCTCTGGAAGTAACCCAAAGAGGATGTGAATAGTGTTGGCTATGGCAAGCTGTGTGGCAGAATTGGGGAACCTACCTTCAGCAAGGCCTACCTCTCATCACAATCACCTTGCTCCATCTTTTATTCTTTCCTTGAGCAGTGTTATATGATTCTGCCATTGCTAACTGATAGTCAGTCATTATTGATTGTTAAATGTCTTGCTAATGACACGACTCATCTCATTAATATTCAGACTCCCATCCTAAACAAGCCAAACAAACAACGCATTGGGAACACCCGACAGGGAAAGCAGAGTGAGGACTGAGCAGGTTCAGCTCACTGCTTTCCCCAGTTAGCCTGCCCTGTTGGAAGCTGGGGATCAGCATTTCAGAGTGTGCTACATCAGCCACAGGCACACAGCACATTCATAAGCATTGGCATCCAATGTGCTTCAGCTTCTAAATCCCTCTTGGATCATCTCTGATCCACCTAAGGGACACTTGTGCACTTTAATGCTGTACCTCAAGTTAGGCTAAGTGGTTAGTACTACTGCCTTACAGCACCAGGATCCCGGGTTCAGTCCCTGCCTCGAGTGACTATCTGTGTGGAGTTTGCACATTCTCCCCGTGTCTGCATGGGTTTCCTCCCACAGTCCAAAGATATGCAGGTCAGGTGAATTGGCCATGCTAAAGTGCCCATAATGTTAGGGGCATCATTCAGAGGGAATGGATCTGGGTGGGTTACCCTTTGGAGGGTCAGTGCGGACTTGTTGGGCTGAAAGGCCTGTTTCCACACTGTAGGGAATCTAATCTAATCATGATATTGCTGATGCAAGGGCACTTTGTTCTTATGGACAGACCCTCAGCTTATGGACTAGACTAGGTTGCATGTCTGAGCTCTTTGCTTGCGATCATGATGCTCACTTAGTTTGACCCGACACAGATGTTCACAGCATCCCAGCCTTTCATTGCCTTTTGTCACCTTTTTGAACATTATCCTCTCAGTGAGATACCAGGCTTGTATTATTGCTGCCTTCATGTATGGTTTAGCTTGCTGTCAGCAGGTCTCAATGAAGTGAATGGAGATAGCCATCTCTCAGGGGTTCCTGCAAGTCAAGGGTAGCCTCTGGTCTTGGTCCAAGTCCCTGTTCAGAGTCATCCAAGACAGGATGCTCTCCTTACAAAAAAATGATTGTCAGGCAGCAGGTTGGGATCATTGAAAGACCTATTCTTGGGAAATAAGGGACAGGTGGCTGAAATGTCAATGGGGGAGCACTTCGGGGCCAGCGACGATAATTTTATTCGTTCTAAAATAGCGATGAAAAAGGATAGACCAAATCTAAATTGGAAAAAGGCCTATTTTGACAGTATTAGGCAAGAACTTTCAAAAGCTGATTGGAGGCAGATGTTTGCAGGTAAAGGAACGGCTGGAAAATGGGAAGCCTTCAGAAATGAGATAATGAGAGTCCAGAAGAAAATATATTCCTGTCAGGGTGAAAGGAAAGACAGGTAGATATAGGGAATGCTGGATGACAAAAGAAATTGAGGGCTTGGTTAAGAAAAAGAAGGAAATATATGTCAGGTATAGACAGGATAGATCAAGTGAATCCCTAGAAGAGTATAAAGGAAGTAGGAGTATACTTAAGAGGGAAATCAGGAGGGCAAAAAGGGAACAAGATAGCTTTGGCAAATAGAGTTAAGGAGAATCCAAAGGGTTTTTACAAATACATTAAGGACAAAGGGCCCCCTCAAAGATCAGCAAAGTGACCTTTGTGTGGAGCCGCAAGAGATGGGGGAGATACTAAATGAGTATTTGCATCAGTATTTACTGTGAAAAAGGACATAGAAGATATAGACTGTAGGGAAATGGATAGTGACATCTTGAAAAATGACCAAATTACAGAGGAGGAAGTGTTGGATGTCTTGAAATGTATAAAAGTGGATAAATTCCCAGGACCTGATCAGGTGAACCCGAGAACTCGGTGGGAAGCTAGGGAAGTGATTGCTGGCCCTCTTACTGAGATATTTATATCATTGATAGTCATAGGTAAGGTGCCACAAGACTGGAGGTTGACTAACGTGGTGCCACTGTTTAAGAAGGGTGGTAAAGGCAAAGTTAAAAATCACAGAACACCAGGTTATAGTCCAACAGGTTTAATTGGAAGCACTAGCTTTCAGACCGCTGCTCCTTCCTCAGGTGGTTGATGTCGGTGATGGGCAAGTTGTTGAAGGGAAACCTGAGGGACAGGATGTACATATATTTGGAAAGGCAGGGACTGATTAGGGATAATGAACATGGCTTTGTGCATGGGAAATCATGTCTCACAAACCTGATTGAGTTTTTTGAGAATGAACAAAGAGGATTGATGAGTGCAGAGTGGTAGATGTGATCTATATGGACTTCATTAAGGTGTTCGACAAGGTTCCCCATGGGAGACTGGTTAGCAAGGTTAGATCTAATGGAATACAGGGAGAACTAGCCATTTGGATACAGAACTGGCTCAAAGGTAGAAGACAGAAGGTGGTGGTGAGGAGTTGTTTTCCAGACTGGAGGCCTGTGACCAGTGGAGTGCCACTAGGATCGGTGCTGGGACCACTACTTTTCATCATTTATATAAATGATTTGGATGTGAGCATAAGAGGTACAGTTAGTAAGTTTGGAGATTACACCAAAATTGGAGGGGTAGTGGACAGTGAAAAGGGTTACCTCAGATTACAATAGGATCTGGACCAGATGGGCCAATGGGCTGAGAAGTGGCAGATGGAGTTTAATTCAGATAAATGCGAGGTGCTGCATTTTGGGAAAGCAAATCTTAGCAGGATTTATACACTTAATGGTAAGGTCCTAGGGAGTGTTGCTGAATAAAGTAACCTTGGTGTGCAGGTTCATAGCACCTTGAAAGTGGAGTTGCAGGTAGTTAGGATAGTGAAGAAGGTATTTGGTATGCTTTCCCTTATTGGTCAGAGTATTGAGTACAGGAGTTGGGAGGTCATGTTGCGGCTGTACAGGACATTGGTTAAGCCACTTTTGCAATATTGTGTGCAATTCTGGTCTCCTTCCTATTGGAATGATGTGAAACTTGAAAGGGTTCAGAAAAGATTTACAAGGATGTTGGCAGGGTTTGAGGATTTGAGCTACAGGGAGAGTTTGAATAGGCTAGGGCTATTTTCCATGGAGCATCGGAGGCTGAAGGGTGACGTTAGGAGGATTATAAAATCATGAGGGGTATTGATAGGATAAATAGACAAAGTCATTTCCCTGGGGTTGGGGAATCCAGAACTAGAGGGCATAGGTTTAGGATGAGAGGGGAAAGATATAAAAGAGACCTAAGGGGCAACTTTTTCACACAGAGGGTGGTACGTGTATAGAATGAGCTGCCAGAGGAAGTGGTGGAGGCTGGTACAGTTGCATCTTTTAAGGGGCATCTGGATGGGTATATGAATAGGAAGGGTTTGGAGGGATATGGGCCAGGTGCTGGCAGGTGGAACTAGATTGGGTTGGGATATCTGGTCGGCATGGACGAGTTAGACCAAAGGGTCTGCTTTCGTGTTGTACATCTCTATGACTGTCTATAGAAGAATGAGAGGCAATCTTACTGAAACTTATAAGATTCTTAGAGATGTTAACAGGGTAGGGGCAGAAAGCTGTTTGCCCTTTTGGGAGAATGTATGACCAGAGGGCATAATCACCGTTTAATGGGTCGCACATTTCAGACAGAGACGAAAAGATATTTCTTCTCTCAGATTGAAGTGATTCTGTGGAATTCTTTACCACTGATTGCTGTTGACACTGAGTCATGATGCATATTCAAGGCTGAACTAGACAGATTTTTAGTTCATAAGGGAATCGGAAAGTGGAGTATTGGATTATCAGATTAGCTATGTTATAATTGAATGGCAAAGCAGACTTCAACAACATAATCTACAAACAAACCAACGGCACACCCATGGGATCTCCGCTATCAGGATTCATAGCAGAAGCGGTAATGCAAAGACTAGAACAAACAGCCCTACCAACCATCAAACCAAAAATCTGGGTCCACTATGTAGGCAACACCTTTGTCATCACAAAACGAAACAGGATAGAAGAGACATTTAACATCATCAACAACACCCTCACAGGCATAAAGTTCATCAAGGAGGAAGAAACCGACAACAAACTCGCATTCCTGGATGTCATAGTTGAAAGAAAGGACAACGGAGAACTACAAACCTGCATATACAGAAAACCGACAAACACCGACCAAATACTTAACTACACCAGCAACCATCCCAACACACATAAACGAAGCTGTATCAGAACGCTATTCCAACAAGCCAACACACACTGCAGCACAGACGAACTTTGGAAAACAGAGGAGAAACATCTATACAACGTATTCAAGAAGAACGGATACTCAAAAAGTACAGTGTGCAGATTCCTCATGAACAAACCACGACAGCAGACCAAACGCAACCAGAAACCCTAACCACCTTACCATGCATCAAAGAAGTTTCAGAAATGACAGCCAGACTACTAAGACCCCTCGGAATCCTATTAGCACACAAACCCACCAGCATTCTCAAACAAAAACTAACAAACTTAAAAGACCCAGTACAACCCATGGACAAAACCAATGTCATCTACAAAATTCCATGCAAGGACTGCCACAAACACTATGTAGGACAAACAGGAAGAAAGTTAGCCACCAGGATACACGAACACCAGCTAGCCACAAAAAGACATGACCCTCTCTCCCTTGTAGCCCTACACAAGTATGAAAAAAAACAATTCGACTGGGACAACACATCTATCCTGGGTCAGGCTAAGCAAAGACATGCCAGAGAATTCCTAGAGCCTGGCACTCCAACCATAATGCCATAAACAAACACATAGATATGGATACCATCTATCAACCCCTCAGAAAACGAACAGGAAATGACATCACCACAAACCCCAGGAACCCCATCCAGGACAAACATATAAATAGAAAGCAGGAGACAACAGCTTCGCATCACTTAGAGGTCGCCACTGATGGTGTTACCTAGCCAGGTAATGAAAAGTCTGGATATCAAACCTACAGCTCAGCGAGCAAACCTACACCCTAAACCTCAACCTAAGCTACAAACCTTCACAAACCTTGCAAAGCAGACTGAATAGGCTGAATGGCCTACTCCTGTTCCTATGTCTTATGGTCATATCTGTGGTATCACACACAACATGATCTGATTGCAGCATGGTGGCCCAGTCGTTAGCACTGCTGCCTCACTGCACCAGGGTCCCAGATTCAATTCCAGCCTCGGGCGACTGCCTGTGTGGAGTTTGCACATTCTCCCCATGTCTGCATAGGTTTTCTCCCACAATCCAAAGATGTGCAGGTCAGGTGAATTGGTCATGTTAAATTGCCCATAGTGTTAGGTGCATTAGTCAGAGGAAAATGGGTCTGGGTGGATGGGTTACTCTCCGGATAGTCGGTGTGGACTGATTGGGCTGAAGGGCCTGTTTCCACACTTCAGGGAACCTAAGCTGATTGAATGACTGTACGTGTTGGAGGGATTGAATGATTACCCCAATTTGTAAGTCCCAATATTGTTTTTCTTGTCCTCTCATCATTTTAACAGAGAAATACAATATTCAGCAAACACATTGCATAGAGCAAGAACTCAAAACCTGCTGTCATTTGATTTTTCAATTTATTTAGCTGTAATTTGTGAGAAAAAAAAGCTGTTGGGGTGACATATGTTTCATGTATCAAAGACATCAAGAAATCTTTGAAAACAAATGTGAAGCATCGACTTGACAACAGTTTTCATTCTGTAAAATTTCAGTTCCTGTGTGTTCTGATCTTGCTGAATGCCTGCCAGTTTATATGAAGTTATAGTGCCAATGGATAAGGATGGGAAACAGAATAGTTTTATCCATTTTAAAACCTAATCCATTTCAAATAATAATCTTATTGCTGATGCTAAACACCATATCATGGCCTGTGTTGTTCAAATCGATATATCTCTTGAGTCCCTACAGTATGGAAACAGGCCCTTTAGCCCAAGAAGTCCACAATGACCCTTCAAAGAATAACCCACCCAGACCCATTTCCCTATGCTAAATTTACCCCAGACTAAAGCACCTAACCTACATATCCCCGAATGCTATGAGCAACTTAGCATGGCCAATTCACCTAACCTGCATGTCTTTCGATTGTGGGAGGAAACCAGAGCACTCGGAGAAAACCCACACAGATACCTTGAAGATGTGCAAACTCCACACAGACAGTCACCAGAAGCTAGAATTGAACTCAGGTCCCTGGAGCTTTGAGGCAACTGTACTAACCACTGAACCACAATGCCACTCTTGGGTAAAAATGTGCTTGATTCCTGCTAATAAAAATGGTTCAGTGAGTGCAAGAGGGGAGCTTGGAAACTGGGCAAGGAAAAGAAATGGAGGGGAGGATGCTTGCCGCTCATGACAAACAAAATAAAATCAGAATTGTTTTAAAATAATTCACACTTCAAGGCAAAATTGATTGCACTCCTGAGGATGACATCTTACATTTTAATAGGACCCACACACACCATGGCAATTCCTGGATACCTGGTAATGATCCTTGTGTCATGTTGGTATGATCCTTGTGTCCTGCATCACCATCATGCCATGTGATGCTCCTTCATGATTGTCACCCACCTTGAGTAAAGACACTTGTATAGGAGTCACCACATTCAACAGCAATTGCTGTTGTGAATTCAGCAGTTGATGGTGGTTGGAGGGGTGCTGGTGGCATGTCTTCCCCAGTCACTTGCCCACCTTGGTCTTTCCAGAAATCAGGTGTAAAGGCAGCATATGAGCTGAGTTATAGCGTTATCTCCACACTAGCAACATGACTTTTCAGCGCTTGTTTAGAATTCTGTGCAAAGAGAGAAGATTTTTATTTGCACATTAATGATGTCTCTATGTAAGCAAGCAGGTCAATATTTCTTCACGAGTCATTTTTCCATTTTTTTTTGCTTTAATCTGTGGGACACCACTCACCACTGATCTCCAGGCAGAATACTTGCCATCTACAATGACTGGCTGCCTTTTGTCAGCCAACCAATTCTGAATTCAGATAGCCAAATCTCCCTGTATCCCATACCTCATGACTTTATGAATTAGCCTTCCATGAGGAACCTTATCAAATGCCTTGCTGAAGTCTATATCCACCACATAGAAGTTCTGTGGTTTACATATCAAAGAACAGAAATCAGCATATCCCATTATAAAAGATGAAAGTTTTAATCTAAAATTGCTTACTGTATCACATCTCCATGACACTGGACTCCTTTGGCTACAAATTCTGTGAGCATGATCTTACCCTCCACAATCACCTGATGAAGGAGAGGTGCTCCGAAAGCTAGTGCTTCCAAATACACCCATTGGGCTATAACCTGGTGTTGTGTGATTTTTAAATTTTACATTATGAGGCATCATAAATGAGCAAAGCTATGAAGTTTTCTAAGAGTTGTGCTTTGCAGAGCAAGAAGATGTCATGAAAATTTAAGCCAAGAAATCAGCCAATCCAAATAACATGTCCATTCATTCGACTTAACAGATGAAATATCACATGAATTCTGCATGAAACTTGCATCAAAAGCTAGTGTGAATTGCTAGCCCTGCTCCAGGCATGTTAAATTGCAATGATCTTGATACAAATTGAATTCTGAGCAGATTAAAGAAAAAAATGAGCAGATAACGAGCAGATTCTGTGTATCTGGATAAAGAACTGATTGTCAAAGGTGAAAATGTTGTGATCGAGCTTGAACTAGATGAGTTGTAGCATGGTTGGTAGGAGATTGGCAGTTGTTGGTGTTGAGTACTGAGGCTGTTGCTCTGATAGCGTCATCACGGGGGATCCAAGAAATAGCAAATTTTAATCATCGTAACCCCAGGTAATGGCAAGGATGCTTTAAAGTGGATTGTGGTGTGCTTCTGTGACATGAAATGATACTTGCATAAGACAATAAGAGATAGGAGCATAGTAGACCGGCTCATCAGATCTGCTCAGCCATTTCATAGAATCGTGGCTGATTGTTTCTGTAAATCCAAAAGTCATAGGGTCCAAATCTCAGCATGGTAGCTCAAATGTAAGTTTATTTTAAAATTAAAGATATAAAATGCTGATATCACTATGAGTAATCAGGATGTTTCTGGATGTGATTTTTTTTTTAAAAAGTCATGTAATGTCCTTTCAGGAAGTTTGTTGTCCTTACCTGATCTGGCTTATCAATTATTCTAGTTTCATACCAACATGAAATAAAAAGAGAATGCTGGAAGAACTCAGCAGGTCTGGCAGCTTCACTGGGGAGAAAACAGAATTATATTTTTGAGTCTGGTGTGAGCCTTCTTCAGAATTAACCCTTAACTGCCCTTTGTACAGGTCAAATCAAGTCACACAGTTAGATCAAACTGCTTCAATTTTATAAGGGAACATGCCACTCTCACAACTCCTGACTAATGAGGGATGGATGCCTAGGTCCCAAGGATAAATAAATATAAATGTGTGAGTACAGGACAGGATCATGAGCTGAATATTTTTCCATCAATTTCTGTGAAGATACTTAAAGTTATTGACCATTATTTCTATTCAATTTGGCAGTGTTAAGCTGTATTTCTTTGAGTTATTTTTTTCAAGCTAAGATTTCACATCGGCACATTGAAATTATAACCAAATCCTAGTCGATAAATAGCTTCACACCACACTGCAAATGGGAAAAGGCAATTTTGTGGTCCATTGCACCGAACAGATGCAGAGCTTTGTGTTTTTTTTTAATAATTACACAAGGGCCAGTGCAAATGGAATGCAATTGAATGTACATTTCTATTTTTCAAGAGTTTTGCATTGCCTTGTAGTAGCTATAACCCCTAATGTAGCTGTGTCAGTATTCCACTCCCAACAATCCAGCAAAGTAGCGCAATTAGGCTCTTGCTTCCTTTCCTCTGTGTCCTCATAACGGCAGTCAAAGACAGCATGGATAAGATATGCAATCTCTGTAATGTCATATGGCATATGTGTGAGTTGGCTTCTTAAACTTGGAAAAGTACCAGCTTTTAGTCAAAGTTTGGTGAGTGAGAAACATTCAAAATAGTCTAACGTAGAAAATTATTTTTCTTTGCTTGAGTAGGTGCTTCTTTTGGGTTCCAATACATCTTTATCTTAGTTTTTCATTCATGAGATGATGGTGTTATTGGCTGCACCAGCAAATATTGCCCATCCCTAGTGTTTTTGTATTTTTCTTTTTTGTAAGAAATTGTTTTCGCTTTTGAAAACAACTATCTATATTTTCTCCAAACAATTTCTCCACGTTCACCACCACACCCCTCCCATTTCACACTTCTGTTTTAATCCATTTGTGGTATCTCCCTGGCCTGTGCTAACTCTTCCAGGAAGTTTGGGTGACAAATCTATACCAGGTCTCCGTTAACAACACTGAAACAGTCTGTCAAGAGAAATGGATTATCTGGCAAAAAGCCTGTAATTTTGTCTTGCTGTTTCTGAATGGATGCAATAGGATAATGACCGGGACATTAAACATATACATAATTAGGAAAGCCTTTCACATTGGTGTCAGAATTAATATTTGAAGTTAAGACATGAGCTCAGCATGCACAGTCACTTCTTTGGTAATGAAAAACAGGAACTGCAGTTCCCAGTTGGAGGCTTTTTGATGTCACTTTACATGGAATAAAACAACTACTACCTTTCTTCCCTCTAGATGAGGAGATTGTTTATTTTTGTTATTTATAATTTTATCAGCATGATAGAATTTGTATTCCTGACTATAATATTGAGCATTTAGATTTCAATGGTTTTATCCTGTTAGCTATGATGAAATACATCATCTGAGCATCAGCATTATACAGTCAAAAACCATTTGGATCCTGGGTTACACAGCAGAGTAGGCCATGTTACTAGATTAGTTAATGTAGAGCTTGAATTTGATTCCCTGTTTCAAATTAAAAATTTGGATTTAGTTTGCAATAAATCTGAAAATTAAAAGCTGGCATATATAAAAGACCAATGAGTTTATTTGTAACCATTAGGGGGGAGGAAAGCTGTTGTCCTATGTGGTTTGTTGTATTTCAGACTCCAGCCATATATCGTGACAAGCAAATGCTGCCACAGCACTGATCACTGAATGCAGGTGGTAATTGTGGATAAGATGGTGCCACATTCCTCTTTCACTGAAGGGCCAAAGGGTCTGCTGGGTTTACACTGGGGGAAAAAAATGCCACTCGTGATTCTTCACAAGAAGAGGCTCTTAATTTAAAAAATATTTAGGTACAAGTTGCATTATTATGATAAATATTGCTACTGAGACTATTGGGAGACCTGTGGATATGTGTCTGTACTCCACAAGATCCTAAGATGTTTTCTCCTTGGCTCTACTCACATCTTTACCACATCATCACACTGGGTATTTAAATTTTGTAGTGAAAATACATCTTCAATTGGCCAGAGCTGGTGTTGTCTTGTAACATCAAAGTCATCCACTGGATCCATCTGGAATATTCCTTCTTTTTGGTACTAATCTAAGTTTTTTTTTAATTTACTTATGAGATGTGGGCTTTGCTGGCTGGCAGTATGTATGGACCTTCCCTAGTTGCCCCTGAGACTGATAACAAATGGGGAAGGATACGCTTACAAACTATCTGCCGAGGATAGGCTCAGTTTTGATTAAAGGTGAACGTTTATTATATGTTACTTAATAAGTAGTTACATTACCTTTGAGTTACACAATAATTTCTTGTGAGATATTAGGCTCAACATAAGAGTAAGCACACATTACTACTTCTGAAACATTCTGCTACATGCGAATAAACAACTAGAACTCTGGTTAAAAACATGCACATTGATAAGCTCCTCCAAGGAACAGTCCTTTATAAAAATTGAAAAAACTGTGGATACTCTCAATCAAAAATAAGAGTAGAAATTTCTGGAAAAGCTCAGCAGGTCTGGCAGCATCTGTGAAGATAAGTCAGAGTTAACATTTCGAGTCAACTGCCTGAAGAGTTCTGAGGCAGGGTCACTCAACCTGAAACGTTAACTCTTATTTCTCTCCACAGACGCTGCCAGACCTGCTGAACTTTTCCAGCAATTTCTATTTTTATTACAGTCCTTTCTGTCCTGATGAGCGAAGCTTACCCCATGATTTCTTTTCTGTTCAGGTTCCAATTTTCTACACAGCAGAGTGGACATTAATGTCTTCTCCATCATTAAAGCTTTAATAATCATTAATTTGTACAGAACGGTAAGATCCAGAGACCTGCAGTTCCTATTTATGTAATTACCAAAAAAGTGACTGGACATGCTCAGCTCCCATCTTGATTTCAAATACAAAACGTTGACACAAAGTTGGAAGATAATCCCAGGTATGTATATGTTTCATGTCCCAGTTATTCTTCTTTTTGCATCCATTCAAAAACAGCAAGGCGAGATTCCAGGCTTCATGCTAAAAAACACTTTTCATTTGTCAATTTTCGCTGATCTCTGTTTTCAATATTAAACTATCCCGCATAAAAAGATTAAAAGGCAAATCAGTCCATCTTATCTCTGCTGGCCATATAGTCCTGCTTCCAGAGTCTTCCCCCATATTCCTGCCCTTATTTCCCCTCAAGTACTCCTTTCTTTTTTGAAAGTAAATCTTGAATTTGATTCCATCACCCTTTAATGTAGTGCTTTCCAGGTCAAAATGACTTGGTTGTGATCATTCGACAGTGCAGCTTATGATATTTGTGAGATGGTTATGGTAAGGAATGTCTTTAAGAGGTTTAGAGGTGATGATCGCAGGTGAAACTGATTACAGGAGATTAATTTTAAAAACAGGAGAACTGGAAAGTTGTAATGTGACATGCACTAAAAACTCATGGTACCACACAGAGTGCAATCCAAACAGCGTGTCCCTGAGGCTGTCAGTACAGGCATGGAGAACCGCCTAATTTCAAGTGATGATTCTGTGGCTGATCTGTTTAAGGCTAGACCTGTCGCAGAAAGTAAAAAACCATCAACCTGCTTGACTACATTGTACGGCACAAATGAGAAATCAAACTTCATCTCAGAGGACAGCATTTCCAAATGAAAGTGGTTACATTGGATTCAGCTGTCATCAACATCTGTAGAAGGGTACGTGAAGCAGAGCAGAAGCTTTTAACCTGTATCTTGGAGAATGTGAACGAACAGCAGAAACCTGTCACAACCAAAAACAGAAATTGCTGGAAAAGCTTAGCAGGTCTGGCAGCGTCTGTGGAGAGAAAGGGTTCTGAGGAAGGGTCACTGGACCCAAAACGTTAACTCTGATTTCTCTCCACAGATGTTGCCAGACATGATGAGCTTTTCCAGCAATTTCTATTTTTGTTTCTGATTTACATCATCTGCAGTTCTTGTGGTTTTTATTGCACTTCATATGCACTTTGTGCCGTGTATGATTGTGTAGTGTGTGCTGTCCATGTTGCACCCTCAGTTCTGGAGGAACGCTGTCCCATCTTTACTGAAGTAATGGTAGAAATGACAGATAAAAAACTACACTAAGCTACTCTGAGCTAGTAGAATCTTATCCCCCAGTTGGGCAGCTAAAGACCCGAGAGGTGAACTGAAACGATCCGATCTACATTTGCAAATCAAGAGACAGTATTGATAAGGCTGTCCAGCATTGCTGTTATTATTTTACTATTGGAAACACTGAAACTAAAAGCAGAAGTAGGCTATTTGTTCCTTCAAGCCTGCCATTTAATATGATTACGGATGATCCTCTAATTCTACATCACAGTCTCTCCACATCTCTTGATGCCTGCGAAACCTAAATGCTCATCAAATTCTTCCTTGAATATGTTCAGTGACCTGGCTTCACAGAATTTCCCTCACTAAACATGGGACCAGCATTGTAGGTCACAACTGAGTGGGCTCCATTTTCCCTACTGATCGCAAGCCAATCAGTTTCGTGAGAGCTAGTTGGTGAGTAGGGGTGGGTTTCTCGGCCTATCACGAATCTTAACTTGGGCATTACAGGTCATGAGCCAGTCAAAGACCAGCATTGTCTGGGTCCTGAAGTGGCCTGCACCTCGGAGGATAAGAAGGTAGCTGGCCTTTCTCTCCTTTGTGCAGAGTGGGTGTTGCCAGGAAAGGCATTCTGGGACTAGCTTGGAGATAAAGATGGAGGATAATATGTTTTCCTCCAACCAATCGAATGGGGAAATTATGAAATTAACCACTCAGGGACCTTAATTGGTGATGGGTGATGGACCTTCTCTTTCAGAACATAAATGGTGAAGTGGGGAAAAGGGGCTGGTTATCTTTCCAGGGTCACATCATCTATTCATTTCTCCTTTCCACCATCTCTCTCACTGCTTTCAGGGAAGGGATCGTTCTCCCCTGCCTCTGTCATCCCTTCCAAGCTATAAACGTCCAAAATATCTATGCCCTTCAAATTGTATTGTCGTGAGCATCCATGAGCTATTCCACCATTGTTTCTTCAACATTATAAATCAGTCTTCTTTCCAGTTACCATCCCAGCCTCATTTTTACGAAACAAAATAAGGAAGCAGAAATTGCTGGGAATTTGGAGAAAAATGAAGTTAATGTTACAGGCATTCTTTCCTTCTCAGATCCAGAGGCAGACAGAGTTTCTTCAAGAAAGACATTCCTGAAAGAGGAGTGTTAGTGAATTAAACACAAAAGTATAAAACAAAAACAGACAAGACAATCTGAAAATTGGAAAGTTATTTGAAGTATTATCTCTCATCTCACCACTTGCACTGTGTATCTGACTGCTCAGTATCACTGGAATTCTCCAGTTTTCCATCTGATTTTCCATCTCTGTAGACATTTTGATTTCTGTTTCACAAAGAATCTAAAGGTATTTTGCGCACACACACACACACACACACACACACACACACACACACACACACACATATATATAAATAAGCAAGTTTAGTTACCAATGGCTTGATTTCGCAGTAATTGCAAACTAAATTTCTTGTAAGAGAAATGATAAGGCATTACTTAAATGCAAACATGTTGGGAGTGCAAATGCTGGGAACAGTTCTGTTTGAGAGTGCAAGTTACACTGTAGGACTTCACTTTTGTAATTATTCAGATTGCATTAAGTGGAAATATAAACCCTCACATGAAACCACTGAGTATTATCCCAATGAAAAATCAAGGGACTTTTGGTGCTAGAAATCAGAACCACAAATGGAAATTGCTGGATAAACTCAGTAAGTATGGTAGTATCTGTGGAGAAAAAGCAGAGTTAATGTGTTGGGACCAGTGGCCCTTCTTCAACTTTGGTTGAAGGTTGGTATTTGTACTGAAGGTGGGATGGAGCACTGCAGAAAGCCTGAGATAGACATTTTGGCCAGGGAACATGATATTGTGTTGAAATGGTCATCTTTGCAGACAGAATGTAAGTGTTCTGCAAATCAGTTACCCAGTCTACATTTCATCTCCCCAATGTAGAGCTGACCACATTGTGAGCAGCGAATACAGTAGAATGAGTGAATACTTCTAGATTGAGTGAAGTGCAGGTTAATCACTGCTTCACCCTGAAAGTGTATTCGAGGTCTTGAATAATGAGAAGGGAGGAAGTAATTGGGTAAGTGTTACATCTTCTGTGATTGCAGAGCAAGGTGCCCATGTGGGTGTGAGGACATGTTCAGAGTGAAGGAGAACTGGACCAGGGTGTCCCTGCAGGGAACAGTCCCAGCAGAAGGTTGACAGGGGTGACATCCAACTGGAGTTGGTGGAAATGCAGCTAATAATCCTTTGAATGTGGATGCTGATGGGATGGTAGGTGAGGACAAAGGAGATCCTACCACTTTTTTGGAGGGAAGAGAAGGAGTGAGGACAGAAGTACAAGAGATAAGTCAGGCATGGCTGAAAGCCCTGGCAACCACAGTGGTGGGGAATCCTCAGTTGAGGAAGAAGGTGGACATTTCAGAGGCATCTTTATAAAAGCTGGCATCATCGAAACAGATGCAATGGAGACAGAGAAATTGGGAGAATTGAATACAGTCTTTGATAGGATGTACAGGCCAGTTAACTGTGGAAGTTGGTGGGTTTGTAGTGGATATTGTTGGCCAGTCTATCAACAGAAATGGAAAGAGTGATGTCAAGGAAGGGAAAGGAGGGGTCAGAGATGGACCAGGTGAAGGTGAGATTAGGGTTGAAATTGGAAGCAAATTGATAAACTTGTCTATTCCTGGACAAGAGAGGGAAGCAGCACCGATGATGTCATCAATGTAACAGAGAAAGAGTTGTGAGTGGGAACCAAAAGGGGAATTGTAACAAGGAATGGTCTATATACCTCACAAAGAGACAGGCATAACTGTGGTCCATGCAGGTAACCATGACCACACCTTTGATCTGAAGAAAGTGAGAAGAGTTAGGAGAAATTATTCAATATCAGAAGAAGGGTCACTGGACCCAAAACATTAGCTCTGCTTTCCCTCCACACATGCTGGCTGATTAGCTGAGCTTTTCAAATAATTTCTGTTAATCTACAGTCCCACCTGCCTGCCCAGAATCCCATGGCACTAACAGAAGAATAGAAAATTCCCTCAGCTCCTGAGTCACCATTCCTCCATTCAAGATATCACCAAAACCAGTTAACTATCATCTCATCTGTTGCTTGGTTTCCAGCTACGCACAATTCAGTCTGGTATGATTATCTACATAAAATCAGTTAATGTAATGCAGAGTACCATTGCTATGTATTCAGATGTAAGCAAAAGTTCGTACATTCTTGTTGAGATTGCATTTTGTGTTGGCTCCACAACAGATCACAAATTGAGCCCAGCCAATATAAGTTCATCTCGATCTGTGTCAGCCTCATCAACTGATTCAGTGGGAAAATAACACAACGTGGCATGCTATGAAACCATGCAGATCCCAACTTCAACTCTCACTTTGTACTATGTTAGCTGATTTTTCTCGATGGAAGAAATTATAACTCTCTTGCTTGGTGTCAGTGGACATGATATGATAGAGGGCAGCAATAATCAAGCTCTTGACTTTGATAGTGCTAGTCACTGAAAGCAAACATACTTAGCATCCAATTAACTGATATTATGTAGATTTCAAGAAGAGATATGATTAAGAATCGGTGTGATGCTTCTCCTTTAGTTGATGACCTATTGCGATTAACTATTTAGACTTGCACAACTAACATGCAAAACACCGTAATATAGCAAGTCATTGCCTTCGATAGAGTGGGGAAGCAAAAAGGTCAAATTGAAGAAAGAAACAGGTTGATTTAAAGCCATGATATTCAGTGTGTTTAAGCAGTACATATATTTCATTTATTGTTTTTCTACCACTGTATCTGATTTAATAATTTACAGATACAGGGGTCTTTAGAGACAACGACAAGCTTCCCATACTTCAACTGTACGTGAGCAAAATAAATTAGTATAGTCAAAGTACCCTCCTATTCAATGTTTCCTTTGATAAAGTTCACAGCTTTAGGAACAGAGAGTGAAGGATGAAGAGTAGGCCTTTGAGCCTTTCAAATCTTCTCCACCATTTAATATGACCGTGGCTGATCTGGGTGTGGTATACGATCCACTTTCCTAACCTTGACTTCACTTTCTGTAAAAAAAACCTATCTTATGTAGCCTTAAATAAATGTAATGATATGGCCTTAACTACCTTTCATACTCTCATGATCTTTTAAGAGAAAACATCTCATTTCTGGTTGAACAAGGAGATATTTTATTCCTTCAAATTTGCAAAATTCCAGTTAATCTTGTATTTCACAAAAGCCCAACTATGTTGGGGAAGGACATCAGTAACTGGAAATGCAATGGTGATGTAAAGAAGTACAAGGTATTGATTACTGAAAGTCATTAAAACATATTATTTGGCTTTTTTGGTGTGAGATGTTTGTCAATAGTTATACATTTCTTCAATGTGCCATTCTTATTTCACATAAGTGGGATGTGATTGTGTGATACAGTGATGATCATGTACTAATGTTAATGAATTTGCATGAAAATCCTCTGAAGATATTTCTGCTTGTGAAATAAATAATTGATGCCTTTGCTAAGACAGTAGACAAAGCAATTTCACGCAAACTTACTAATATTAGAGAACATGACTGGAGCAAAGAGCCAACATGACACTGAAGGTCAATGGGGAATGGATATTTTCCTCATTTATAAGTATATTGAGCATTTGTTGCTGCTCATTTACAAAAAGAAAGGGAAAGCCAGCAATGACTGTCTTTGCACCCAACTCGACACATGTTGCTGTTGCGCCTCCAGCATTGACTGCCCCACTCCTTTTTGGCAATGAGCCCTACTTTTTTCCCCTTCAGTCCACCCCCTAAATCTCAGCACTGCTCAACACATGGTTTCCCAATTGGATTAATATCGAAGAGTGCGGTGCTGGAAAGGCACAGCCAGTCAGGCAGCATCCAAGGAGCAGGAGAATTGATGTTTCAGATATATGTCCTTCATCATTCCTGTATACCATCATCTGGGCCATAAGTTCAAATTCATAATTTGAGAAGGGACCAAAAATATGTTGTGTATCTGCAGATCTGTCAGTGCAACACCACATGGACAGAATTCACCTTACGCATGCTCCTGTAAGTATAAGAACAATTATATTCTGGATTAGTGGTGCTGGAAGAGCACAGCAGTTCAACGAGCAGCGAAATCAACGTTTCGGGCAAAAGCCCTTCATCAGGAATAACCTAAGAACAATTATATCCAATCCAATGACTGAAAGAGAGCACAGAAGTGGATTTGGTTTCATCCAGCTCTACACTGGCTGTATTCTCTTGCTCTTTGGCTATAGTATGCATGTGTGGCAACCTTCCGGTGGGAACTGGTCTTAGCTGATTTTGTTGTCAAGCAAAGTGATTGAGTTTTCTGCTGTTTCCGTACTGTCTACCTGCAGTGGGACCCTGTTTGATGTGCGGATCAGTACCACGACAGTGAAAACATTATTTGGTCAGGTTGCAACTGCCTTCAGGGATTTCTGTTATCATTTTGCAAGCAGTTGTCTGGGATGAGAAAGAAAGTCAGAGTCCACAGGAGCTGAACTTGGAAGGTAGCAATCCCTGTTGGAACTTTCATAGCTCTGAAATTTGAAAGTTTTTGTGCGGTTGCTAATTCTAGCAGCTCTGACAGCTTTTCATGTTACTTAATTGCTTTTCAATACTGTTAACTGGAGGGACAACTTTTGATTATTTGTGTTTTGATTATCTGTTTGATATGTTGATCATTAAAGTTACATTTGGTTGCTAATTGCTCCAGTTGTGTGCAGTATTGCTCAATTTGTTTATTGACCTTGTTAGCAAGACCATACAACCATGTCACAGTAGGCACTGCAAGACGTGTCAGAGTGTGGACATAGATACCACCATTACGCGTGGGGACACCCCCCAGCTTGTACATGGCAGGTACGCATGTGACTCAGCCAACGTTGTCTATCTTATACATTGCAGGCAAGGATGCCCAGAGGCATGGTACATTGGGGAAACTGAGCAAAGGTTATGAAAATGGATGAATGGGCACCGCACAACAATCAACAGACAGGAGGGTACCCTCCCAGTTGGGGAACACTTCAGTGGTTCAGGACATTCAGCCTCGGACCTTTGGGTGACCATCCTCCAAGGTGGACTTTGGGACAGCCCGCAGAGAAAAGTGGCCAAGCCGAGGCTGATAGCTACGTTTGGTAACCACAGGGAGGGCCTCAACCAGGACTTTGGGTTCATGTCACATTACAGGTGACCACCATTGCATTGTACACACACACTCTCACACACACACCGGCACTCCTATACACACATACACGCGAACACACATACACACAGACGCGCACACAGACACCCATACATACCCTTACAGACACACACACTCCCACACTCACACATGCACCCCCCTCACATACTTAAGACACTCTGCACTCACTACACATACACATGTACACTCTCTCACACTCACAACCCTCAACCCAGACAGACAGACACACACACACAGACAGACAAAGACCCACTTCACACATATATTTTGTGGGGTGAATTTGTACTTGCAGGGTTACATTGTACTTTGCTCAAAAACTGCATGAATTTATGTAAAACTCTGTTATCTCACTTTTTAGATTAGAATCAATCTAAACATCATGGCATAGACAGAGAACACAGGGGGCCAACACCTTCAACATATTGTCTAGCTATCACCATTGTTAACAGCTAACCCGAGAATGCAACTTTTTGAAAAAACGTTTTGTGATTTACACATGAAAGAAGTGAAACTATCACTGTATTCTAACAGAAGAAAGGCTTAACAGACAATCAATTTTTCAATGTATAATTTCAGTTACATCACACTGTAAAGTTTTGCTATAAATTCTGTGTGTTAGGATTGAGCCCTCTACTACCACCTGATGAAGGAGCATCACTCCGAAAGCTAGTGTGTTTCCAATTAACCTATTGTTGTGTGATTTTTAACTTTGACCACGAGGATAGCTATTAATTCCAGATTGTTTACTTCCTTGAATTCAAACATCACCATCTATCATGGTGGTACTCCACCACATGTCCCAAAGTCATTAATGCAAGGTTCTGGATTAGTAGCCTTGTGACATTACCACTATACTACTGTCTCCCTCCAAAAATTCTCATTTGTTTCTTGCTGGTGCTTTCGAAGATGTTTGTTTTACATGCTGCGTTTTTGTTGGTTAGTGTAGCTGAATCATAGCATTTTGCTCAGACAAAAGTGTCTCAAAAATAATGCAACAGTGGAGAAGGATGATATTTTCTTCCTCTTGTTATCTGTGGTCACAACATCTGTCTTAACATCTCCAAACCTTTGCAGCCACTTTTGCCAATGTAGAAACACAAAGGAAGGTTCCATTTAAACACTGGTAGTTTGGCCATAGACAAAGCCATATTTATCAGCAAAACAGTGATGAAACCTGCCCACAAAAGGTTTTCTGCTTTTTATGTGTGAACATGCATCCACTTCCCAAAATGTTTTTCTAAGCCAGAAATTTCAAAAAACTGCCTAGTTTGCAGAAAGTAGGGAATATCCTCCAAACAAATTCGTTTCTGGAAACACCAGTGTGATGTTCTTGGGGAATAAAACAAATGTAGACAGACAAAGCTAAAATCGTATCAGCAAACAAAACTTTTTCTTGTTAAGATGCTTCTGCAGCACAAATGTGTTTTCTAGATTTAAGTAAACAAAGTAAAGACTGTATTTTCAAAGCACTCTACACTACAAGGTTCAGTGCTGAGGAGTCTGGAACCTTCTCAGTTCACTCTCTTCCCCTGTACTGACAGAGACTGCCTTGCAAAATGGGATATCTGAGTTGTTCCAGGTGATGTTTAACGGCATTGGCCGCAATAACACCAATCATCATGTCTGAAGATCGAAGGTTGCTAAATAGAAGCATGAAGTCGGAATACCAGACCAATCGGAAGAATGGATGCATGTTGATTACGCATTGTGATTCCAAAGCTCATTTTTAGTGGCTATCAAATTCTGCCCCCTGAATTTTTGTTCCTCCTTTAATAAGTGCACTGCTTCATTTTTCTTGCCATCATACTTTGCTAAGTGTGTCAACTGTTCCCATTACTGTCAGACGTTCAGGAAGTTCTCCATCTTATCATTATGACAGAGTGTGTCCTTGCCCAAAGCATCCATCAACTCACTGAATTGTACTTTCAGAATTTATCAGATTGCATCCTTTTTTGAACCTTTAAACTTATCTAAATTCATTTAATTACTTGAACTAATAGATCTTAAGGTTATCAACATTCTGTGCAGATTTCGAAGGCTTTAGCTCTGACTTCCAACACTTGATTAAGTCAATTCTAATTTCTTTTCAAAAATAATTAAGTAGTTAATTTACATTTGTTTCTTAAAGTGTATGCCCTCTATCTGAATCACACTTTGTTGACATTCTGTGTTTGTGTCTGTGTGTTTGAATGCATGATGGCAGAGAGATGTTGTACTGAGTAATAATGTGAGGTAAATACGCATTCAAGAACCAACATTTCATGATAACACAGCAACAAGCCACCATTACACAAATATTTATATAATTAAATGTGGCTGATTAACTTGGTGCTGTATAATCATTTCAGTGATGTTTTGACCCAGCCTCAATCCCAATTACATGATGTTAATTGCTTTTGCCATTCCTTGGTAATATTCAGTTACTGTTCTTCAAGGTTACAATTCCAAAGGTTTACTGGTTACTGGCAAAATTGTAGTGAGAGTCAATGAAACACTGGGAAGTGAGTGAATCAAAGTAAGTCATTAACTGACAGCTGCCTGTATCTTGAAGGAAAAACAGCTACCCTCGTATTGACTGATGCAATTTTCAAGTTTTAGATGAGTGTATAATGTGTCCGCCTGCTAATAATACATAATAATGGGATTTATAGAGAAAGGAATGCAGTCAGGTGACCTATGACCTCCAAGATTGCTACAGAAATTTGTTTTTTGTATGAGCATAGACAATAGCTCAAAATGTGAAAGTTAAGTTGAAACCTGGCCAGAGTCTGTAATTTGCAAACTGTGGAGCTGCAACAGACAGTATTCATGTGGCCAGACCTTGAACAATCAATTTCTCACAGAAACCAGACAGGCCTGGATCTGCCCGGCCAGCTGCTAACACACTTTGTTTCAGAACGAACCAGTGTTTCCACGTCTGGTGAAGCTGCTACGCAGACTGGATGGCACCTGGACAGCAAAAACCATGTTCTGCGACCACCAAAAATAGAAATTAGTCACCTTATTGGATCTTCCTGCCCATGCCTGATGCTAATATTGTACACAGGCCACAGAATCTTCGAGAAGGGTATGAAAAGGGGGATAAGAGAAACAGTCTGGAGTCCCAGCTCACTCTGTTTTTGCACAACAGCGTGTCGACAGGCACCTTCGACTGGCTGCTGAGCCGCACAGCATCCTCTGCACCTTGCACATTATTGTCAGCATTATCAGACTGACCAAATCCAGAGAGGCTACCCCAGTGAGACGGCCCGAGGACTTGACGAGAGGGGAAGCCCAAAGCGATGACGGCAGATCCTGAAACATCAGCCAACCTTCACAGACTGAGTCTGCCCCAGCCTTAGTGAATGGGTATTACCTGTCTTTTCAGACAAACAGTGCAAATACAGCAATAGGGACTGTGGATTGGATACAGAAAATCCTTGGACGCACATGTCAGAAGTAGATAGCTGAGGTAGGATTGCGACTGTTTACTTAGAGATCTAAGACTGTTTACTGCAGAGACCTGTAAAGAAATTGATACAGTTTGATACGGTTTCATTAAAGACCAACAGTAGAGCCTGATAAATATTGTTTTCCCTGATAAAGCATACAATAAAGCATTGCATTTCTCTGACTCTTGTCCCTTTTTTTGTCTATTTCACTGTGTAATCTGCCTGAGTTAAAAAGGGTTAATACAAACTGGTCAAGGTTAGTCAGGGGTACATTTATCCACCCTTTCTCTTTACTTCAGGCATAAAGTGCAAATCAAGTACAAAAACAAGGAATGGTGAAGCTTTATATAGAAGAAAAAGTCGTTTGTTTGGAACTGGAATATTGGCTTCCATACTCTATTCCCAACACTGGTCCCACTCATAGGAACAGGAGTAGGCCATTCAGTCCCTCAAGACAAGGGCTTAACTCCATATCCCTGCCTTGCCTTAACAAAACTTCATGTGTCTCAGATTTAAGAGAAACAACTGATCTAGCAGCAACTGCCATTTGTGGAGGAGACATGCAAACCTTTATCATGCTTTGTGTACTTCTTGACATCTCTTCTGAATGGCCTGACCCTCATTTTTAGACTATGCTCCCTAGTTCTAAAATCTCTAACAAGTAGGAATAGTTTATTTTTACTTCTCTTGTCCTTTTATTATTATTATCTTAAAGACTACAATAAGATCATCTCTTACCCTTCTAAATTTGGAAGAAAACTTGGCTACTTTGTATAAGTTCTCTTCATAACGTAACCGTTGAAGTTTAGGTATCATTCATGTAAACCTACCTTTTACTCTCTTGAAGACCAATACTAAACTTCCTAAGGTATGGTGCCCAGAACTGGTCCAGTTGTGGCCTAACCAGGGTTTTGTATAACTTCAGCATAACCTCTGCAACCTTATGCTCCAGCATTTCATTAGGTTTTTGGACAACAAACTGTTACGACATGGGGTAAACCCCCCTGTTTAATTAAAACCAGCAACACAGAGAAGATTTATCCCGTGCAGTAATTTGTAAAAACTTGAGTGGCCAAGAACTATTTAAAGTAAAACTTAACAAACTGGACTTGCTGTATGAATCCAATGCTGCCAAAGCAGATCACAGTCTCGGAGTCCTGCAGTGAGTAACTCATCTCCTGACTCCCCAGACATGTTCCACCATCTACAAGGCACAAGTCAGGAGTATGACGGAATACCCCATACTTGCCTGGATGAATGCAACCCCTTCTCAAGAGGCTTGACACCATCCAGCACAAAGTAAATTATTTGACTGGGACAACATCCACAAACATTTTTATTATCTGCTATTGACTCATAGTAGCAGTAATATGCACCATCTGCAAGATGCACTGCATAGACTCACCAAAGCTCCTTATACTGCACTTGCCAAACAAACATCTAGGGTTGCATACTAATAGCTCCACCAGTATGCTCTCACTCACCATCCTGACTGGAAATATATCGTTGTTCCTACAGTGTTGTAGATCAAAATCATGCATGTCCCTCCCTACCAGCACCGTGCCTCTACCTACATCAAATGGTCTCCATCAATTCAAGATGGCAGCTCACCACCACCTTCTCAAGGATAACTAGGAATGAGAAACAATTGTTGGCCCAGGTAGTGAAGTTCACATCCCCTGAATGACTGAAACAAAGTGAATACAAGATAAAACTAATAGTTTTACAAATGTCTGATATGATGCTTTACAAAAAAAATGTGGAAAATGTCAATTTGTTGTCTTAATTAATCAAATTCTAATAAAATGGAAGAATGAGTGATTTTTGAACCATCTGTTCCCTGTGAACAAAATTTCAAACCAATACTGAAAAACTGGCAGTCCTGACACAACAATGTTGAAAGAAAGATGTAACTAGCATCTTTTACATCCTCAACATGACATCCCAAAGTGCTTCACAGCCAGTGGAGCATTTAGGAATTGCAGTCACTGTTTTAACGTGGAGAAAGTGATTCTCTAACGATTGCCAAGCAGCAAGCAAACCACTCAACCAATAATAATGTCAGTCTGTAATTTTGGCGGTCTGGAGGAATGAGCACTTGATGAATAGCACAGAAAAACACATGGCTATTTTGATAGAGTAACAGCACTGGACACAATGAGACCATTAAAGGTGCAGAAAAAGGCTATTGAAATGATACCAGTAAGAGTTGGTAAAGGCGGAGGTGGTATGCTTCAAGATGTGAACCAGTATGATTGCACAATTTATATTGTCCATGACAGATAATAAACCCTTATTTATGGATTGAATCACTCTTGTATGCAAGAATCTCCTCAGAGCTGCTGTCCATTGCTAAAGGTTTCAGAAAATGTAGAAAGTATCATGTTTTGGCAGTGGATTATGAGCAAGTCTGAGATAATTTCTGTCATATGTCAGAATAGTTTTTATTTTAATCACAACCACAATATATATTATTCATGTGATCAGAGTAGTTTATATATAAGTAAGGGCTTTCCTTAGCACAACTATATGGGTAGCAAAAGTATCATTATTTGAATAGAAATAATGAAAAGGTCAACTTTTATTTTTGCATACTTTCAATTAACCTATCTGACTTCTCTCTAGCTTTGTCTGGGTAAACTCTTTCCATTCCCATTTGCTTAACTCTGCTCTCTCAGCATTTCTGACTATGAAAAGCATGACCTTTGACACTGCCAATCAATTCCATTTGTTTACTGGCATCGATTGAGTTGCCTTACTCAAAGCCCCAACTCACTTTGCACTACTGCTGGATTCCGTGATACTGGCAGACTTTCATTTCTTTTTGACTTTCATTTTCTCTCTGACTTTGATTCTGGGCTGTAGGTGAAAATTAGATTATAGCAGGTTTCTCCTGCTCTCCCTGCCAAGATTTTCGCTTTCAAACACATGATCGTACTGACACTGGCAGAGGCCTGCATTCCTGCTGTTTCTGACTGCGTATGCTTCCAAAATGCATGAATGGCAGAAATTTCTGGAACTGGATGTCAGTGTTGAAAATCACTGTGTGTGGACTTTTGGAACAGCTGAGTCCACTTCTTCTGACGAAGTTATGAGTTCTGAAGGAGTATTATATCGGTTGAGTCAGCTGTGCTGAGTTTCTCCAGCACTTTTTGTTTTTGCTTCATTTTATTAACATTTGCCATGCTATTTAGTGCATATTCAAAACCAGAAAACTAGCCATAGTTGCCAAAAGCCCCAGTTTAGTTAAGGGGAGAGCCTTCACTCAGGAGATCCCAAAACAGTAAGTCATGAGCAGACTCTGACACAGCCTAGGCCCTGCTTGAGCCACTCAGGATCAGGCTTCGTAGCTCATAATGAGTGACTGTTTCTGCCCCATGGTGGTCAGGTTTCCTCCTGGACAGAGAGAGAGGTAGTGAGATGGAAGTCAGTTCCCACAGCTTTTATTGTTGGGTGCCAGATGGGGAGGTTTCCCCAGAGAGTGAATACGCCATGCAGGAGGCATATGGGTTTAATGATGTCACCGGATGAGGTTGGTGAGAACGGGTGAAGGAAGATGTTGCAAACAATGGTGAGAGTGATAGAGCATCGGTCTTGGGGGGAGGTGGGTACAGTGTCAGTGATAGACTGAGTGTGAGGCATCAGAAAGAAGATGGTGCTGTTGGTATAGAGAAAGATATCGGACAGTGCTGGGCATTTCTCCACATTGCTGAGATTGCTTGGACACAAGTGGACCAGGCTGAACAACAGCAAGACTGATGCAACGAAAATATTAAAATCTCACGAAAAAATATTTTTTCCAATATTCCCCTCAGGCATTAGATTACAGCTTCAGACTCTTGCCATTGAATGATGACCACCTTATTTACAAGCATTTGCAGCTCACTAAGACGTCAACTCATCTTGTTTATATGCCACTTCCAATTCCCTTTTCTCCACTAAGATACTGTACAGTGCAAATTTCCTCGGTGTGAATCAAGTGGGAAGCTACTGGCTGCAGCTCACTGAATGCAAGTCCTGTTCATGTGGAACTTCTTCTTCACAACAATATCATGAATGCTCGATGGCCGCCATCCTCCTGAACCCTTTGTCCATGCAAGTTGGCATCAGCCAACCATTAGCTTCACTGCAGCATCAATCCCTACCCTCGGATCACATCCCTCAATACGTCAGCACTTGACACTCTCCTTCCAAATTCACCTGTGACCTGTATGCTTCTGTCAGATTGCATTGCATGTAGGGACAAACACGGATGTCATATATCACAATGCCCTTAGCTTGCTTTTTCATTGTGCGCTTACTTTGCACTAACTTGGAGGCTGCTCTGCCTTATTTCTTTTACAATGCTTTCTTATTGCACATTCGTTGACTTCAGCACTGACATAGAGACAGACAGCCTCTGCGAATTCTGAGGAAGGATCACTGGGCCCAATTCATTCACTCTGTTTCTCTCTCTCCACAGCTGCTGCCAGACCTGTGGAGTCTCTCCAGCAATTTCTGACTTTATATCTGTGAGGCTTACATTGCTTTCTGAACAAATAAGGTCTCCTCTGCTCAGTAACAGGCTGCTAGCCCAAGAGGCGGTCAGCTGGTTGTTTTGGGGAGCATTGGGAAACATTTTGAGACAACGTTTTGTGGCCCTGAGCTATAACAACATCAAACCTGCAAGCATGTGCCAACAGTTTATGAAGCATACACACTGCACATACTTCATACAAGTGGCCATATCTGAAAGTCTAATGGGATCAGGTTTTAGGGGAGTGAAGGGCAGCGCAGTCAGTAAAAGGGTCCTGCCATGGTCAGTCCAGCAACTTGCCTGATTACATTCCAAAGAGGTGGGCCATGGTTAGACCTGCAGGTCAGGACCAAACAGTCCAGGGATCACATGTCGGTCAGTAAGGGAGCTGTTGAAGACATCAGTCTGGGCAGTGAGCCAACTTTTCCTGCAATGATATGGATTGAGTCCGAATTGCTGAGTTGAAGAGAAAAGTTGTTCTGAGCTGTGGAAGACCAGGTGCCAAGGATCTCGTTCAATAAAACATTTTAATGGAAAATGGGACATTCCACCCAATGTTTGCATTATAGTACAGTGAAGAGAGAGTTTGTTTAATTCGAGAGCGTATCATGCAACGGTTTCACTTGGTAACTGCTTCCTTTCATAGAATATAGCTCTGAGGGCAATCTCATTCATTTTTCTACCATAAAATAAATCCAGAATCTCACTCATTTCAAAATAACCCAAGTGGTATACGATAATATCACTGAGTTGGTAAATCAGACCTCAGGCTTTTCATCTGGGTACAACGGTGTGACTCCCCACAATGGCACTTGGTGGAAATTAAGTTCCATTAATACGCTTGGAATATGAAGCTAGTCTCAGAAATGGTGACCATGACAACTATCATTAAGTATTTAAAAAGTCAATTTCTTCCACAAAAAGCTTTGAGGAATTAATTGCTTCTCTGATTTGGCCCACAGAAAATGTACTCAGGCCTTTTGAGCAATGTTGGTTAGATACTATTTAGAAACAAAGACAATAGGTGCTACAGTAAGCTATTCAGCCCATAGAGCCTGCTTTGCAATTCAATAGGATCATGCCTGGTCCTCTATCTTGATGGCTTTCTGCAATTCTCTCCATATATCCCTTGATACTTTTAGTCCAAACTAAACTATCCAAACAACTATCTAGCTCTATCTAGATATCTAGATAACTATCTAGGGAAAAGCAGGAACAGGTTGTTGAGTTGGATTTTCAGCCATGATGAGATTCGGTCATGGAACAAGCTAACAAAATAAGGAAATACATTTTAAACTGGAGGGACATTGGAAGTGAGAGACCTTGGGCTGTATTTCCACGCATGTGGGAAATCTTCAGGGCATATCGATATGTAGGAAAGTAGGTATATGGGATGTTTTCTTCACTGGCATAAGTACTGACTAACGATATGTAACATTGGGGCGATATAAAACAAACAGCATAGCCATAACTTTGTGCACAGCTCTGGGCAGAAGGGATAAAGCAGCACTTGAGAAAGTGCAGAATAAACTTACAAGTGTGCTTCCAGGACCTGAACATTGTAGTTATGAGGAAAGATGGCAGCTTGGGTTGCTTGCCTTAGAAAAGAGGAGACTGGGAGGTGACTCAGTTGATGCACAAAATAATAATGCTTGGAGAGAGTAGACAGAGAAGACCTGATACCATAAAGAGAGATGTCAATTGTGGTACAGATTCAAGGTGATTGGGAGAAGGATTACAAGTAACATGAGCAAAATAACTTTTCACAAAGAGGAACCTACTTCCCAGTTTGATAGTTGAGGCAGCAACGCAGGTAAAAGAATTGGTTCAGTATGTAGTGTGCTGTCATCTGCCTAATGCTAACAAGTAGGATTAGAATCTATGTTCCTTCCAGGTTTGTTTGGGCCAACCATTCATACTCCACAGGAGGCCTCAGCAACATCCTGTACAATGTCAACATGATGTCCCAACTTCTATACTCAAGAGCCTAAGCAATGAAGGCCAGTGTGCTAAACACCTTCTTAACAATCCTGTCAATGAACACTTGCAAACACTTCCTTAATCCCCCCATTCCCAGGAAATTAGTCCAATTCCTGCCCTGCTGCAGAACTCCCTGGGTTTATATCAGTCCCACCTTCCCCAGAACTGATGTCAAAGTCCCAACAATCTGAATCCCTCCATCTGATAACATTACTCCTGTCATGTATTCATATGGTTTATCCTATTATTTTTAATCTGACTCGAATGCGCTTTGAGGTCCTACTCCTGGGGTTTTGTCTTAACCATCTCTATTCTACCTATAGCACCTCATCCCTTTTTGTAACCTATGTCATTGATACCAATGTGTACCATAACTATTAGCTGTTCACTCTCTCCCTTCTAAATATCCTGTAGCTGTTCCCAGATATCTTTGATGGTGCATCAAGGAGGCACAAGGCCATCCTGGAATTCTTTTGCAGCTATAGAAATAGCTGATGTTCCCCTTACCATTGAATCCCTGTCACTGTGGCATTCTTCTTCTTTTTCCTCCCCTCTAATGCTCTGGAGCCATCTTCAGTGCCATTGACTTGGTTTCCACTACTGTCCCCTGAGAAGGACTTGGCCTATCATCACTGTCCCCACTCTACCCAACAATAACCAAAACATATATCTGTAGAAAGGGGCACATCCACTTTTACATTACTTGTCTTCCTTTACTCTGCGTGATGGTCACCATTCTCCTTTCTGTCTGTTCTGTCTTTACCTGCAGTGTGACCACCTCAATGACTTCAATGCTTGACTTTCCACAAGTGAAGTTTAAGCTATGCAGAGCCCTGGCCATATTTCACCTGAATGACTTTGATCAGTTCAGGAAAACTAGTCAGAAAAGTTGGCCTGAAGTTAGCACAATATTGATTTGCTCAAATGATAGCTGAACCCAGCTATGCAGAGCAATGAAACTAACTGATTTAATTCCCTGGGAGTTAGAAGGCAGTTTGATTGAAGTTTAAAGATATTAAGGGGAACGGGTGGTGCTGATTGGGAAACACTATTTATCCTACTTTGGGACTCTCATTTAACTGGTAAAGCCAAAGTCTTCAGAAGTGAAATTAGAAAAGATTTCTTCGTGCTGTACAAGTATGAAACTTCTGAAAATGGCAATTGATGCTAGATCAATTGCAGAATTTAAACTAGAAATTTATAGATTGTTAATGATCAAATTATTAAGGAGACAAAGGAGGATATGGAGTTTGGCCACACATCAGCCATGATTTCACTGAATACTGGCAGAACAGGCTTTAGGGACTAAATGGTCTCCTCTTTATCCTATATTCTTGGCAGTTACATCATGATAAATATCATTGAAGGTATACCATTGGAACTCAAATTTATTTGATAAATATTGAGCTGAATCCAAATTCGCTGTAATTATAATGTTTACATTCAGGAGAATCAAATGATTCTTAGCTAACCCATAAGCCAAATGCTTGACCTTTATCAATAACATCCTTCCATTAACAATACAGTTACATGGGAATTCTCAGTGCAGTCCATTTAGTTCAAGCATGATACTTTAGAATGATGTATTAGATTCTGCTATGTCATTTACTCATTTAAAAGTTGCAAATGAGAAACTCATTGCTAATGTCAATGGGCCAGTGTGGGAGACAATAGTTGGACACAATTTTATAAAATTTAGACATGGACTCATATGGGTTGAATTCCAAAGCCAGAACCATCTGTTTTTTAAGATGATCGGACAGCTGGAGAATTGTGCATGCTTTAAAAATTGAAATGATTTGTTGCTCTTCATGTTGACTGTTATTGTGAACTTTGACAGGATAAGGAAGAAATTGCTGAACAGCAACAGTGTGGGTGTTTCCTCCTCCTTCCCATCCTTGGTGGGAAGCAACATGCGGAACATTTGGCATGCTCTCAGGCCAAGCCATGTGAACGCAGAAGCTGGCTCATATGCAAAACGGAATAAATAGCTGTGCTGATGAACAGAGGAGTGAGCTAAGTGTCAATTTTGAAGCTGTTAGGAAGACAGCAGTATGTTGATTCAAGAATGGAGGCACTTCACAAAAGGTGCAAGTGAAATTTAAAAATGTTTGGGTGTTCTGAACCCACATCCACAAAGCTCAAGGTGAAAATCGACAATTCATCAAATCACAGGAGGGCAGGTCATAGGAACAGGAACAGACTATATGGCCCCTTGAGTCTACTTTGCAATTCAATAAGAAACTGGTTGGGCTGATGTGATGTTAACTCCACTTCCATACATCTCTTGACTCACTTATAGATCAAAAATCAGGCTAATTCAGGCTGAGTATATTCAATAACCCAGTCTCCACTATTCTCTAAGGGAGAGAATTCCAAAGATCAATGATCTCCCACGAAGAGAAATGTCTCCTGATCTCATGAAAAGAAAAGTTAGGTCAATCCACCAAATGATTCTTAAGGCAGATCCAATATTTTGATTTTTTTCTCTGTCAGATTATTCTATCTCATATGTCAAGAACCTTGACATTTAGTACTTAATGTGATTGAAAAGACTGGACCGACTACCACACGAGACGGAGGAGAACTTTGAACTATGACCTGGTCTGTCTTCCAAGAGGTGAATATCAAAAAAAAATCTATAGTATTATTTCAAAGAACAGCAGGCAATTCTCTGTACCCTTGCCAAGAACTATCCTTCAGCAAACAGCTAGAAATAGATCACTATTGCGTTCCTCCTTGTGGGACTTTACTGTGAATAAAGAGGTGCTGCATTCCCTACCTGACAACAAAGTTAATATAAACAGAAAATGTGAGAAACACTGAGCAGGTCAGGCAGCATCAATGCAGAAAGAATTAATATTTCAGGCTGGTGACCTTTCAAGCAGGACTGGTAAACATTAAAGTTGTAGCTAGTTTTAAGCAAGTGGAGAAACAGGTGAAAGTAGAAAGGAATGTGTGCATTGCAGTGGAAGCCTAAAATAATGACAAAAAAAAAGAAAATTTACAGTTCAGGAAGAGGCCATTCGGCCCTCCAAGCCTGAGTCGATCCAAATCTACTGTCTAAACCTGTTGCCCGTTTCCTAAGCATCTGTGTCCCTCTGCTCCCCACCTACTCATGCATTTGTCCAGACGAATCTTAAATGAATCGACCGTGCCTGTCTCTACCTCTGCTGGCAACATGTTCCAGACACCCACCACCCTCTGTGTAAAGTACTAGCCGCATGTATCCCCCTTAAATTTTTCCCTCTCACCTTGAAAACATGATCTCTCATTATTGAATCATTCGCCCCTGGGAAAAAGCTTATCTCTATCCGCCCTGTCTATACCCTTCATGATTTTGTCGGCCTCAATCAACTCTCCCCTCAATCTCCTTTTTTTCTAATGAAAATAAACTTAACCTATTCAACTCTCTTCATAGCTAGCACCTTTCATACCAGGCAACATCCTCGTAAACCTTCTCTGCACCCTCTCCAAAGCATCCACATTCTTTTGGTACTGTAGCAAACAGAATTGTACACAGTATTCTAATTGCTGCCAAACCAATGCCTTGTACAATTTTAACATGACCTGCCAGCTCTTAAACTCAATATCCCATTCGACGAAGGCAAGTATACCATATGCCTTCTTGTTCACTCTATTCACCTGCGCAGCAACCTTCAGGGTACAACGAACCTGAACTCCCAGATCTCTATGCTCATCAACTTTTACCAAGGCTTTTCCTTTTACTGTATAATTTGCTCTAGAATTACACTTCCCTAAATGCAACATTTCACATTTGCCTGGATTGAACTCCATCTGCCACTTCTCCGCCCAATTCTCCAGTCTATCTATATTCTCCTGTATTCTTTGACAATCCCCTAAGCTCTCTGCTACTCCACCAATTTTCGGGTTATCCACAAACTTGCTGATCATACCAATAGTGCCCTCTTCCAGATCATTTATATATATCACAAACCACAGTGACCCCAGCCCTAACCCCTGTGGAACACCACCAATCACCTTTCTCCATTTTGAGAAATTCCCTTCAACTACTACTCTCTGTCTCCTGTTGCTCAACGAGTTCTTTATCCACCTAGCTAGAACACGATGGACACCATGTGACTTCACTTTCTCCATTAGTTTACCATGGGAAACCTTATGAAACGCCTTACTAAAGTTCATGTATATGACTTACTAAAGTTCATGTACAGTCTTTCCTTCATCTATCAACTTGGTCACTTCCTCAATGAAGTCTATTAAGTTGGTAAGGCAGGATCTCCCCTGCACAAAACCATATTGCCTATCACTGACAAGCTCACTCTTTTCCAAATATAAATAGATTTTATCTCTCAGTATCTTCTCCAGCAACTTTCCCACCACTGTGTCAGGTCTGGAGTTACCCGGAATATGCCTACTACCCTTCTCGTACAGGGTGACAACATGAGCAACCCTCCAGTCCTCCAACACCTCACCTGTGTTTAAGTATAGTTAGTGCTTGTGAAAGGTGTTGAGAGATGTCAAAAGGGCAAATAAAGAAACAGAACATTGTTCGAGATGGCATGCAAAGAGACAGTTAGAATTCTGTGTACAGTTCTAATCGCCATATTACCAAAAGGATGTGGACACTCTGGAGATGGTGCAGAGAAGGTTTACAAGACTGTTGCCTGGTAAGGAAGGTGCTAGCTATTAAAGGAGGCTGAGTAGCTTAGGATTGTTTTCATTAGAAAAAAGGAAATGGGGGGCATGATTGAGGTCTACAAAATCATGAAGGTTATTGACAAGGTGAGGGATTGAATAACAAGAGGACACATGTTCAAGGTGAGGGGAGAAAAATTTAAGGGGGATACACGTGGAAAGTATTTTACACAGAGGGTGATAGGTGCCTGGAACGCATTGCCAGCAGAGGTAGTAGAGGCAGGTATGGTGGATTCATTTCAGGTGCCTCTGGACAGATTAATGAGTTGATGGAGAATAGAGGGATACAGATGATTAGGAATTAGGCAATAGGCTTAGACAGTGGATTTATATCAGCACAGACTAGGAGGGCCGAAGGACCTGTTCCTGGGCTGTAAATTTTCTTTATTCTTTGTTGTTCAATAACAGACTCATTACAAATAGTTGCCATCTGAACATTAATACTCAAAAAAGAGTAAAGTTTATGATCTGAAATTGTTGAACTCAATGTTGAGTCCAGAAAGCTGAAAAGTGTCCAATTGGATCATTAAGTGCTGTTCCTCCAGCTTTCCTTAGTCTTGCACCATCATCATCCCTGTGAATATTTACTTTCTGTTGACTTCCATCCTGTCTCAATCTTTCCTTTTGTTCATCGTATGTGTCAAATCCTTTCTTGCCTCATTCCCTATTTGCTTAAAATCTGCTGCGCCTGAAATGTTAACTCCATTTCCAATATCAAGTTTAGTATTCATGATAGAAGATATTTGATTGCTGAACAAAGTGAGTTGGATAGTTAACACTATTGTTACATCTGCCTTGAGATAGATAGATTGGCTGAGAGGTCATGTTTGTCAAAGCCAGCGTAGCCGTTAGTTGAATTTGATGGACAATGGGAACACATGGCATCCCATTCACTGAGGAGACAGTTTGAATCCCAGGCATCACATCTGGAATCAGATATTTGGGTGAACATTTCCAGGAACAAACATCTCGTGCAGGTTTGGAAATGCCTTTTCATGATGCTGACCCGTGCCAAGTTTGCACTCAGCCTCAACAATCTCAGATATGAGTAGACCCTCACAAACTACCGTTTACCTTGATCTTTCTGTACCTCCTGTTTAGGACTTGTTTCTTTGATCACATGGATTATAAGAAATGTTTGCACTTTCCAATTTTTGATATCATACTACCTCACTTTGAAGGTTGATCCATGAATAGCTCTTATCACCACTGCATATATCAGAGTTTGACTCATCCACTCATGAAAGGATCAAGAATAAGAGACTGCAGGTTTAACGTAATTGGCAAAAGAAGCTGAAGTGTTATGAGTGAAATTTTCTCTACACAGTGAGCAATGAGAATCTGCTAAGCACTGTGTGAGAGTGTGGCATAGGACAGTTCATGGTATGTATTCAAAGGTGAATTACTTGAAAAGGAACAATGTACGGGATTGTGTAGAAAAAGCTGGAGAACGGTGCTAAATGAAGTCGTTATTTGGAGAATGGGTGCAGACATGCTGGTCAGAGGGGCCTCTTTATGCACTGGAATAATTCTGTGATGTTGTCTTCAGCTGCTGCTGAGGCTTTCTTTTCAAAGTAGAATGGAATGGAAATTCTGGACCTTGGCAACTGTGGCCTTACCATTATTTTTCTCTTCTTTCCCAAGACAGTATTCTTACAAGGAGATTTATTGCATTAGATTAGATTCCCTACAGTGTGGAAGCAGGCCCTCTGGCTCAACAAGTCCACACTGATCCTCCAAAGAGTAACCCATCCAGACCCCTTTCCCTCTGACTAATGCATCTAACACTATGGGCACTGAGCATGGCCAATTTGCCTGACCTACACATCTTTGGACTGTGGGAGGAAACCTACACAGATGTGGGGAGAATATGCAAACTCCACACATACATTCGCCCAAAACAGGGATTGAACCTAGGTTCCTGGCACTATGAGGCAGCAATGTTAACCATTGAGTCACCATGCTAGTTGATTGTGGATAGCTAGTTTTTTATGTTTGCTACTTGGTATTCATTCGGCTGAGAAGATGCAATGTTTTAGAACTTTCATTCATTTATAAAATATAATATACTGCAATTTCTTTAATTAGTTGGCTCACACTGTTACAAAACCACAATCAACCCTTTATATGGAAAAAAAGGGCTTGTAACATTTTGATTGGAACATGCTTCTATGCATCCAGCACCTTGGTGACAAAAATTACTGAACAATTTTTTATTTGCACAAATTCAACTTTTTTGCTGTGTTTGTGCTATTTTGCAGTCATTCTGCATAGGTTTATGCAAAGATCCTTACTTTCTCCTAACTCACACTGAATAATGCTCCATACAAATTCAAATATTGGTTATATATCTGAAATTTGTTTAACAATTCAATCAGGGGACAGTTATATCTGCCATTGAAATGTTGATTACAGAGAAAATGACCTGCTGTCGAGCTAATGCTTCAATCCATAAATGGCTGGGAACATTTCTTTTAACCAATTATTCAAACATTAATTGTATCCAGTAGTATTTAAATAAGTACAATGATCTATTTTGAACTAATAAATAAAATTGCAATCATGTAAAGGAAGTCATGTGGCATACTGGCAGTGTCCCTTTCTCTGGGGCCAAAGGCCTACACTCAAATCCTCCCTGCCCTGGGTATGTGTCATAGTTTGCCCGAACAGGTTGATTCAAATAAATAAAATATACAAATTAGGTGAGGGCAACTCAGCTCCCCAGTTTCACTCCATCATCAAGGAAGTCATGACTGGTTTGATTACTTAAAATGCCCTGTCTAACCTTTCACCTCCTTGCTTATCAAGAGTCTATCTACCTGTGACTTAAAAACATTCAAAGACCCTGTATTTTAGAAGAGTTCCAAGAATTCACAACCCTCTGTGAAAAAAAGTCTTTAATTATTTTATAATTAATCTCTTATTTTTAAACATAACCAATCATGGAAGGAAAAGGTGAGAGTTTCTGTGCCTATGTTTGACTATTATGGATTTTTATAAATAGATATGAAGCTGTTGTCCTGAGAATGTATGTCTGGACTGTCACATTTTAACACTGCATTGGAGTCATGTGTTGAGTAACAATGAATCAGCCACATATACAGCAATAAGTAAAAATGATGAAGCCCCAGCATTTTGAGACTAAAGTGCACTTGTTTGCTATTTCTATAAACCAGAAAACACACATCAGTGACTTTCATTAGACCTGGAGAAATAAATAGTAGAGGGCTTATAATGTTGCTTTGAGACCTGTGAGATATGATTGGGCTTAGAATTTTGAAATGAATATTGATGAACCTTCCCTTATTCAAGAGGAGAGACTTCAGGTGATTGTTAGTTTGTCGTATTCTCTGCATAAATGGTCATTTTTATCTCATTTCTGCACTCAGTTCAATTTACTTACCATAGAATTAGAGTAGTTATGTTGCTGCATAATAGAGCATAATCATAAAATAGTGAAGATGTCAAATTAAAATTACTTACTTTGAAAGGAAGTATTCATCAATTTCAATACACATTGAGAGCTGCCTGGACATACTTTACTGAGAACTATCATGCTGCTTATGGTGCAACTACTTTCATGGACCCTTGGTCTGTCACTTGTAGGACTGGTCAACAATGCAGAAAGAAGCGAAATCACTTCATCAGGATGAGGTAAGTATTGGGTAATGCATCTTATAAAATGGATGAAAGTGAGTCAGGACCAATATTACATCACTTTCCATTTTTATTTTCATTCACTTCAACATTTGTTCCTTTACCAATATTGCAATATTTTCTTTATTTAAATCCCGTGGCTGGCACAGTATGTAAGGACGTAGGAGAATGAGAGAGAAAGCCAAGGGACTAGCATGATGGAAGCAGAGGAGAAAGGGCCCTGAACCAATAAGAGATGTTGGAACAAGAAACTCCTGTCAATGATGGGAAATGAGAGATCGTGCAATTTCTTTATATTTGATAGAGGCTTTCAAAATTATGAGTAGGCTGGATAGAGTAGATAGACAGAAACTGTTCTTGCTCAAAAAAGGAACAAATCAAAGGGGCATGGATTTAAATAATGTGAAAAAGAAGCAAGGGTGATGCAAGAAAAAACTTTTTTTTTAACAGAGAGTAGTTAGGGTATGGAATGTGATGGAGGCAGAGGCATTTGAAAGGGCACTGGATAGAAATAATGTGCAAGAGTTTTGGGAAGAAAGCAGGAGATTGGCACTACGATATTCATTTAAAGAGCCAATACAAGCACAATGGAACAAATGGCCTCCATCTGCAATGTAATACTTCTGTGATTTTCAGGATTTGAAATTGCAGACTGGTCAGCATTTATTGTCTATTCAGAACTGCCTTTGAGAAGATATCAGTGAATCACCTTCTTTGACTGCCGCCATCCATGAACTATAATTACAGACATAGTGCTGTTAGGACGTGGGCGGCACGGTGGCATGTGGGCGGCACGGTGGCACAGTGGTTAGCACTGCTACCTCACAGCGCCTGTAGACCCGGGTTCAATTCCCGACTCAGGCGACTGACTGTGTGGAGTTTGCACGTTCTCCCCGTGTCTGCGTGGGTTTCCTCCGGGTGCTCCGGTTTCCTCCCACAGTCCAAAGATGTGCGGGTCAGGTGAATTGGCCAAGCTAAATTGCCCGTAGTGTTAGGTAAGGGGTAAATGTAGGGGTATGGGTGGGTTGCGCTTCGGCGGGTCGGTGTGGACTTGTTGGGCCGAAGGGCCTGTTTCCACACTGTAAGTCTAATCTAATCTAATCTAGGACGAGAGTTTCAGAATCAGTGAAGGCACAGTGATATGATAAGGATAGTGAGTGGTTTGGTTGGGAAATTTCTGATTGGTGGTGTTCTGGTGCATCGCCTGCCCATGTCCTTCTGGGTGGGAGAGGTCATGGATTTGGAAGCTGCTGGAGTCAGAGGAGCCATGGTGAATTGCTGAGGTGTGTCATATAGATGCTGCCATTATGCATTCATGGTGGATAGATTGACAATCAATTGGGCTTCAATTAATTTGTCCTACATAGAACAAAGAAAAAGTGAATAAAGTAGTGAAGATATCAAATGAAAATTGTTTACCCTTGGAGGAAGTATGTATCAATTCCATTGGAGCTGCACTCAACCAGGTAAGTGGAGAGTATTCCATCACACTCCTGACTTGAAGATGGTGGTCAGACACAGGTTAGGAGCTGAGTTACTCACTACAAAATTCTTAGCCTCTGACCTACCTCTGTAGCTGGAGTTTTTCTTTCATTGGCCCAGTCAAGTGTCTGGTCAATGTCATCATCTTGTAGGATTTGGCAGTGATTCCTGAGATGAAATGAAACTCTGCCACACGTGATGATTGTATGTTAATAAAGTAATAACTGTGTGAATGCTTGACTGGTTGTTATATTTATATATATGGAACATAATCAGTGTGGTTGAAGTTTGTGGAATAGGAAACAGCTTGAGCATGTTGTGACTCGGAGTAGAACCATTTGGGAGCACTTTGGGAGAATTTGGGAACTTGCACACTTTCAGAGATTGAGAAACACTTTGAGGTACTGAGGGATTTTAGATCTGCAGTTTGTGAACACTTTGAGGTTTGATGCAGAACTTCCATGCACCTGTGGTGCAAGAATTGGTGAATACTTGGTTATTCAAGTGATTCCAAAGGGTAATGAATCACTAGGATTTGTGAACAGTCAGAGATCTCCAGTGGCTTTCCTATAGTATTACTCATTGTGAAGTATGTCCTAACACCAAGGGCACTGTGATATGCTTTCATTTAATTTGTTCATGGAATGGGGGCAGTATTGGCTTAGCCGGCATTTATTGCTTAGAGCGTGGTTATGTCCATATGATCATAAGAAATAGGAGTAGAATTAGGCCATTCAACCCATCAACTCTGCTCAACCATTTGATCATGGATGCAATGCAATTGACCAACCTTCAATTTCAAATCCTGAGAATCACAGAAGTATTACATTTCATAACCCCATTCTCTTGCCCTCTCCCTTTATCCCTTGATCCCCTTACTAATCAAGAGCCTATCTATTCCTCTCTTAAATGCACTCAATGAATTCTACAGATTCACTACCCTCTGGCTGACGAAATTCCTCCTGATCTCAGTTCTAAGGGGCCATTTTTTCACTCTGAGACTGTGCCCTCGGGTCCTACTCTCTCTTACTGGTAGAAACATTTTCACCAAGCCTACTCTACCAAGGCGTCTCAGTATTGTGTAAATTTCAATCAGATTCCCCCTCATCCTACTAAATTTGATCTAGTACAGACCCTGGGTCGTAGGGTCATGGAGATGTACAGCATGAAAACAGTCCAACTCGCCCATGCTGACCAGATATCCTAAATTAATCTTGTCCATTTGCTAAAATTTGGCCCAAATCCCTCTAAAGCCTTCCTGTTCAGGTACCCAGCCAGATGCCTTTTAAATGTTGTAATTATACCGGTCTCCACCACTTACTCTGGCATGTCATTCCATGCGCGCATGACCCACTGCATGAAAAAGTTGCCCTTTAAGTCCCTTTTAAATTTTTCCCCTCTAGTTTTGGACTCCCCCACCCCGGAGAAACGATCTTGTCTATTTACCCTATCTGTGCACCTCATGATTTTATAAACCTCGATAAGGTCATCCTTCAGCTTTCTATGCTCCAGGGAAAATAGCCCCAGCCTATTCAGCCTCTCTCTATAGATCAAACTCTCCAACCCTGGTAACATCCTTGTAAACCTTTTCTGAACCCTTTCAAGTTTCACAACATCATTCCACTAGCATGGAGACCAGTGTCCTTAATTGCCTCTCATATGACAAGCCCTTCATCCCCAGGATCATTCTTGTAAATCTCCTCTGGGCCACCTCCATTTTTCCTTAGATATGGGCCCCAAAACCACTCACAAATTTTCCAAATGCAGTCTGAACAGAGCTTTATACACCATCAGCATTATATCTCTGTTTTTGTACTCAAGTCCTTAGATTAGATTACTTACAGTGAGGAAACAGGCCCTTCGGCCCAACAAGTCCACACCGACCCGCCGAAGCGCCACCCACCCATACCCCTACATTTACCCCTTACTTAACACTACGGGCAATTTAGCATGGCCAATTCACCTGACCCGCACATCTTTGTGACTGTGGGAGGAAACCGGAGCACCCGGAGGAAACCCACGCAGACACGGGGAGAACGTGCAAACTCCACACAGTCAGTCACCTGAGGCGGGAATTGAACCCAGGTCCCTGGTGCTGTGAGGCAGCAGTGCTAACCACTGTGCCACCGTGCCGCCATTAAATATTGAAATAAATGCTAAAATTTAACTTGCCTTCCTAATTGCCAACTAAGCCTGTATCTAACTTTAGGGTAGTGCTGAGCTAGGTCTCCTAAATCTCCTTCTGCTTCAGATTTCTGAAGCCTTTCCCCATTTAAAAACCTCTCATTCTTCCTACCAAAGTGCATAACCTCACACTTGTCCAATTCTATCTGTCACTTCTTTGCCACTCTCCTAGTTTAACTAAATCCTATGCAACCTCCTTGCTTTCTCCATTTATTTTTGTGTCATCTACAAACTTAGTAACAATGGTCTCAGTTCCTTTGTCTAAATCATTAATGTCTAATGTGAACAGTTGTGGTCCCAACACGGACCCCTGTGGAGCTCTATGATTCACCAACTGTCATCCTGAAAAAAGTCCCCTTTATCCCACTCTCTGCCTTCTGCCAGTTAGCCAATCCTCCACCTATGCCACCTTGCCCCTAAAACCATGGGCTCATATCTTATACAGCAGTGTCACACGCTACACCATGTCAAAGGCCTTCTGAAAATCCAGATAAATCATGTCCACTGACCTTCCTTTGTTTAACTTGTTGGTTACCTCCTCAAAGAATTCTAACTGATTTGTCAGCCATGGCCTCCCCTTAATAAAGATGTACTAACTCAATTCTACTTCACCCTGCACTTCTAAATCCTCTGCAATCTCATCCATAATAATGGAGTCTAAAATCTTACCGACAACCAAGGTTAGGCTAACTGGCCTTTAACTTCCCATCTTTGGCCTCCCCTTTTAAACAGAGATGTTATGTTAGCTGATCCCAATCCTCTGACACAACCAATGCCTCCGCAATTCCCTTAGCTATATCCTTCAGAACCTTTGGATGTAGTCTATCCAGTCCAGGTGATTTATCCACCAGATGAGCAGAGGGATCTTGGTGTCCATGTACACAGATCTGATGAGCAGAGGGATCTTGGTGTCCATGTACACAGATCTGATGAGCAGAGGGATCTTGGTGTCCATGTACACAGATCTCTGAAAGTTGCCACCCAGGTAAATAGTGCTGTGAGGAAGGCATATGGTGTACTAGGCTTTATTGGTAGAGGAATTGAGTTCCGGAGTCCTGAGGTCATGTTGCAACTGTATAAGACTCTGGTGCGGCCTCATCTGGAGTATTGTGTGCAGTTTTGGTCGCCATACTATAGGAAGGATGTGGAGGCATTGGAACGAGTGCAGAGGAGGTTTACCAGGATGTTGCCTGGAATGGTAGGAAAATCTTATGAGGAAAGGCTGAGGCACTTGGGGCTGTTCTCATTGGAGAAAAGGAGGTTTGGGGAGATTTGATAGAGGTGTATAAGATGATTAGGGGTTTAGATAGGGTCGACACTGAGAACCTTTTACCGTTAATGGAGTCAGGTGTTACTACGGGACACAGCTTTAAATTAAGGGGTGGTAGGTATAGGACAGATGTTAGGGGTAGATTCTTTACACAGCGGGTTGTGAGTTCATGGAATGCCCTGCCAGTAGCAGTGGTGAACTCTCCTTCTTTATGGTCATTTAAGCGGGCATTGGATAGGCATTTGGAAGTTATTGGGCTAGTGTAGGTTAGGTAGGATTCGGTCGGCGCAACATCGAGGGCCGAAGGGCCTGTACTGCACTGTATCTTTCTATGTTCTATGTTCTATGTTCTATTAGGCCCTTCAATGTCCCTAGCACATTCTCCTTAGAGATGGCCACTACAATCACCTCTGCCTCTGGCTCTTTGAAGTTTCGAAGTGCTGCTGGTATCTTCCACCATGAAGACTGATGCAAAGTACCTATTCAGTTCCTCCATCATTTTCCTTATTCCCCATTACTTCTACTCCAGTTTCATTTTCTCATAGTCCAATATTCACTCTTACCTTTTATATATCTAAAAATGCAGTTGCTTTCTTCTTTCATGTTGCTAATTAGCTTACCCTCATATTTCACCTTGTACCCTAATTTTGCTTTCTTAGCTGGGATTTTTTAAGTGTTTTTCAATCCTCTGGCTTCCCACTAATCTTCATCACATTGTATGCTTTCTCTTTTGCTTTCATGCTGTCCCTGACTTCCCTTGTCAGCCATGGTTGCCTTGTTGTTCCCTTAATCTGTTTCTTCTTTCTTGGGATGAATTTCTGCTGTGCCTTATGAATTACTCCCAGAAACTCTTATCATTGCTGCTGCAGTGTCTTCACTACTAGGCTTCCCTTCCAATCATCTCTGGCCAGAGTCAAGCACATTGCTGTGGGCATTTGAAGCCACATATCAACCAGACCAACCAATGATAGCAAAGTTCCTTCATTTAAAGAGCATTAGTGAGGGATTTGAGGTTTGTCCTCATCTCCCTGTAAAATGGCTGAACGGTAGGGTTTGGGGCCTAGCTTTGCTGCTCCTCTCCCTTGTAAAATTGCTGTCTCTTGTACAGCTGTAAATGTTTTTTGTAAACTGTTTTGTAATTTGTTTAGTAAAATAAAAAAAAAGAGCATTAGTGAATCAGATGGGTTTTTACAATTGGCAGTGGTGACATGAGTCAAAGAGTTTGGTGCTGGAAGAGCATAGTCAGCCAGGCAGCATCCGAGGAGCAGGAGAATCGACGCTTCGAGCATAAGCCCTTCACCAGGAAACTTTCATCATTCCTGATGAAGGACTTACTCCCAAAACATCGATTCACCTGCTCCTCTGATGCTGCCTGACCTGCTGTGATTTTCCAGCACCACACTCTTTGACTCTGATCTCCAGTATCTGCAATCCTCACTTTCTCCACAGTGGCTGTATGTTCAACATTAGACTAGCTTTATATTGACTTCAAATTCCACCATCTGCCTTGGGGAAATTCAAATCCATGTGCCCAGCACATTAGCCTGGGGTTTTGGTTTCTATTACCATTCTGCCACTGACTTTCCTGAATTGTTTCATTGACTGATCAAAACATGAGCGGAAGTATAATTATTGTATAAAAATTTAGACGAGATGTGCTTATGATAAAGCAAAGTGTACTTCATTTTTGAGCAATACTGGTGTGATGCAGAAATGTTGCATTGCACACAATAAGCTGGACGATTTCCCACTTTATGACAGAAATTATTTTATGTCTTATTCTACTGCCAAGTGGAGTAACATTCATTTAATCTTTCAGGCACAATATCCATGTGTTGGTTGTAAACTGATTCTGAGGTCAATCAGAATTTCCTTGTTGTTTGCTGAGCAAAGTTTGCATATCTGAATATGGTTACAAGTTCAAGATGGAGAATAAAGAATTGCAGGAAATAAAACCAGATCATGCAGGAAATAATCAACAAGTTCAGCAGTGTCTGAGGAGAGGGCAGAAGTTAACAGTTCAACTCAAGTCTGATCCTTCACAACTGCTGAGTATTTCTAGCATTTTTTGTTTTAATGTCAGATTTCTGGCATCTGGAGAGCTTTGTTTTTACTTTCGCAATTTGAAAAGTTCTGGCTGCCTTTCTTTCTCTTGTTGTGTCATAATGGGTGCTAAACTGCAGAGACATCATTCTGCAAAGGTAAGTGCCCAATGGAACTAGCGTGCCATGTTTGAAACACCGCTCTCTCATTACAACGAGACAGAATCCAGATAAAGCAAAATAATGTGACTGCCTACTTCAGAGATTTCAAATGTAATGGCAATTTGTTCCAATTCAATGGAGTGTTGCAATCATTAGGTGTTTTCTCTATTATAACATGCTGCAATATTGATTAACCCTTTTTTGCAGAAACAAGCCGACATCAGCCATTGACATTTCTATAATTATTTATAATTCCTGGAAAATTTACAGGCTGAATTCTGGAACTGCCTCATTATGTATCATGTCATACTTAAAAACCTTTTCAGTTTCAGATGGCAATGTCTTCATTATGTAATATGACCAGGTTGAGGATTCAGGTGCACTGTTAAAAGCTAAGGGACTTGTCAGGGTACATGCAGAAAGGTTGTTTTCCCCTTATGGAAGAGTTTAGGACCAGAGGGCATAAAATCAGAAAAGGGAATGTACTTTATCAGCAAGTATGTGGAGGACTGCATACCAAGAAAATCAATCTGGGTGTTCCCCAACAGGAAACTCTGGATTATTCAGGACATACAGAACCTACTAAAAACCAGGCGTGAGGCGTTCTGATCAGGAGACCTACTCAAATATAATGAATGCAAATATGACCTTTGCAGAGCCAATAAGACAGCCAAGGACCAATACTGATCCAAACTAGAGACCCAGATGGACACCCGACGACGATGGCAAGGACTGAATGACACCACAGGTTCTAAAAAGAGACAGTGCAAGATAACTGACAATGACACATCCCTTGCAAATCGTCTCAATGCCTTCTATCTTTGCTTTCAGCAAAATTTCAACAGAGAGGTAACAACTCTGACAAGTCCAGACAAAACTATCCCAACAGTCACTGCATCAGAGGTCAGATCAGTTTTCCTTCGTGTGAATCCAAGGAAAGCAATGGGACCAGATGGAGTACTAGGCCGTGCACTAGAGCAGGCACAGATCAACTGATAGAGATCTTCTCGGATATCTTCAACCTCTCCCTGCAGCAGGCCACTGTCCCTGCCTGTTTCAAGAGGGCCAACATCATCCCAGTGCCTAAGAAGGCTCATGCAGCATGTCTCAATGATTACCGCCCAGTTGGCCCCAACTTCGGTGGTCATGAAGTGCTTTGAAAGGCTGGTCATAGCATTGATCAACCCCAGCCTCCCCACTGCTCTTGACACACTCCAATTTGCCTTTCGGGCCAACTGATCCACGTCAGATGCCATATCACTTGCCTTCACTCCTCCCTAGAACATCTTGATACCAAGAACAGGTATGTAAAAATCCTACTCATTGACTCTTGTTTAGCCTTCTATTATTATACTATTGTCCCCTCGAGACTGATTACTAGTCTTAGTGATCTCGGACTAAGCCTCACTCTCTGCTACTGGATCCTCAATTTCCTGACCCACAGGCAAGATTGGGGACAATATTCCATCTTCACTAACAATCAAACACTGGAGCCCCCCAAGGGTGCGTACTCAGCCCCCTACTATACTCACTGTAAACTCATGACTGCGTCGCCAAATACCAGACCAATACCGTTTTCAAGTTCGCTGAAGACGCCACCATAGTTGATCAAATCTCAGTTGGCGATGAAACAGTTTACAGATGGGAGGTGGAAGACCTGGAAAAATGGTACAATGAGAACAGCCTAACTCTCAATGCCGGCAAAACCAAGGAACTCATTATTGATTTTCGGCGGGATGTTACTCATGCCCCCCCTACATATTAACAGCACAGAGGTGAAATAAGTGGTGAGTGTCAAGCTCCTTGGAATGGTCATCCATAACAAGCAGCTGAGGAAATTTGGTATGATGGCGAATACCCATTGCCAACTTTCATTTTTGCGCCATCGAGAGCATTCTGTCTGGGTGTATCACTACCTGGTAAGGCAACTGTACCATTCAAGATTGGAGACGGTTACAGAGAGTGGTGAACTTGGCCCAGACAATCACAAAAGCCAACCTCCCATTTATAGAATCCATCTACCTGGCCCGCTGTCAAAGAAAGGCCTCCAGCATTCTCAAAGATCTACCCCACCCTGACAATGTTTCTCTACAATGTCTGCCATCAGGGAGAATGTACAGAAGCCTGAACACATGCACCAGCCAGTTTTGAAACGGTTTCTGTCCTACTGTTGTTAGAATACGGAATAGATTCACAAAATCTTAACATTTGCCTGTACCTGTGTTTTTGTTTTTACTGTTGTTTACCTATTATTTACTTATCTATGCTACTTAACTCTGTGATCTGCCTCTATTGCCAGCAAGACAATGCTTTTCACTGTGCCTTGGTACAGGGCTTATGCTCGAAACGTCGAATTCTCTATTCCTGAGATGCTGCCTAACCTGCTGTGCTTTGACCAGCAACACATTTGCAGCTGTGATCTCCAGCATCTGCAGACCTCATTTTTTACTTGGTACATGTGACAGTAAATTAAATTAAGACAGAGACGAGGAATAATTTCTTATCTTATAGAGTGCTGAATGTATGGAATTCTTCATTGCAGGAGGCTTTAGAAGCTGGCCAATAAGTATATTCAAGGCTGAATATACAGGTTTTTAACCAGTAAAAGAATCACAACAAGAAAGTGGTGTTGAAGATTATCATATTAACCTTGGTCTCATTGAATGGTGGAGCAAACTTGATAGGCTGAATAGCCTACTTCTGCAGGAGTATTTTTATGATTTTTATGGTCTTATGTTTTCTTCTGGCAAGGTAAATCTATCTAGTTGAACTTATATTTAAACTAAAACCTTAACCTTAAAGAGACACCTCAGGTAAATGAAGAAACTTTGTCAGACTGAATAGCTGTAGTCTGGATTGTACAATGGGAGTGCCGGGCCATTTCAGACTTTTTAGTCCAGCAAAAATATCACAGTATGGAACATTATCAACACAAGTAAAGTGTTCAATTTAATCAGTTTCAGCACCTGGAGTCCTAACTTCAACTTTCGACTTATCTGTTTGTGGACTTAAGTGTAAGACTAATCCTTCTAACACTTGCTAATGAATAGTTATCCTCAGAATCAATTCTGGAATACATTAACGATCAATCTTATGTCTAGAGTCTATGATCAATCAAAGATAATTATGATATGACAATTCTACTTTGACTTTAAACACAAACTCCATTTTCACCTGAATATCAAAATGAATATTCAAATAAATATACCAGAAAGACTACGCTCACAGTCGAACCTAATTTTTTCTATAAGATCAGGTATCTTTGTTTTAACCATTCCTTAAGTCTGAGGAATTATTTTGGCAGACTTCAGCTTTAACTACAGTCAAAGCTTGGCTTTTCCCATCTGCCTCTGCTGACCCACAGAGTCTCGGTTATAAAGAAACATTTCACGACTGTCTAAAGGATGTGGAAGAAAGACACTATTGTTCATTATTACATGTTATGAATGGCAGAATTCTTGATGGATCATAATAATTCTCTTTCAAAATTCAGCCTGATCCTGTTGAATGGCAGAGCATGCTCAATGGACTGAGCTGCTTACCCCTCTTTCTGTGTTCTTATATTTCACAGTGAATAACCTCACAGCTTTGAGGCCATTCACCCCTCGCTAACAGTCTGCAATGCTACTTGAGAATTGTCTTTTGGGAGAATTTCAGATTTTCACATCTTAATTCCTGGATTCATTTGGTGATGTTCTTTAAAACAGCAGTGTTCACAACAAAGCTGAAATCAGTTTGTTGTTTCCATATTTTTAAACATATTTTTGGATTTAGTTTAGAATTTTTGTCCACGCAATAAGTTTTCAATGTTGTTCATGTAAATGGCCTTAAAGAAGACAATTAGCAGGCAGATCTCTAAAACCATCTTGAAATAACTGGTTATATGTGGCTGGGTTATCTCTTATTATAACTATTATGCTGATATGCAACTGAACCGAACAACTTACAGATTAGAAGCTATCCCAATATACTAAACCTAACTTCATTTATATGCAGAAAAAAACAATCTATATGCAGATGCTATCCTGGAGCATGACTTTTCCCTGAGGACTTCACTGTAGCAATTGTGTGAGTTGATACCTCTTCTGATATCTCTGTCATCTCAGAACAGCATACAGATCTACTGGGAAAATTGCGGAGTCCTTCACTTCACGCTCTTTGATTATGCATACTGTCAATAAGCTTGGCTTTCATTTGAAGAAAAACACAGTTTTAAATGCTTTAGGGATTATTATCATTTCAAAATTACCATTCATCTGAAAACATAACACAAAAAAGCAATCAAACCCATAAACTTCATTTGGGTTCTCTGTTCCACTTCAAGTGCTTTCAAGTGCTGAATCTTACAAATTGGCTTTAACTACATTTTCAACTTTTGGGATTTAACTTGATTATATTTTTAAAAATTCATTCATGGGATGAGGGCGTTGCCTGCTGGGCCAGCACTTCTAAGTCATCCTTAATTATCCAGAGTGGCAGTTAAGAGTCAATTACATTGCTTTTGGTCTGGAGTAATGTGTAGGCCAGACCAGGTAAGGATGGCAGTTTCCTTCCCTAAATGAAGTTAGTTAGCCAGCTGGGTTTTTCTGACAATTAACAATGGATTCATGGTCATCATTAGACTTTTAATTCCTAAATTTTATTGAATTCAAATTCTACCACCTGTCCAAGTAGGACAGGTAGTAGATCACCAGAATGTTACCTGTGTCTGTGGATTAATAGTCCAGCGATAACACCACTGGACCATCGCCCCCCCCATTTCTTCAAAATGTATATTGGACAACATGGAAACACAGACAGAAAATGTGAGCAAAGAGATACTTTCAGGTAAGCAGACAACATCTGCAAAGAATGAAATTGAGAAGTTAAATTTTCTGGTCAATAGTTTTTTTTGTCAGAAATGGAAGAAGTTAGTAGAATTTAAGCAAGTGAAGGGTGACCATTCTGGTGTTGACACTTAATTCATACTGTTTGACATTTTTAATTAGCTGCAAAGACTTGTTATTCAACCTGTCAACACTCCACTCCAGATTGAAATTGGCAGGGATGATGCTGTGGGCATCATGGAGACATGGTTGCAAGTGGAGCAGGATAGGGAGCTAAATACCCAAGGATATACATTCTATCGAAAAGACAGGCAGGTGGACAGGGGGGGTGGGGTTGCCTTATTAGTAAGAAATGAAATTAAAACCATAGCAAGAAATGATGTAGGGTCAGACAATGTAGAATCTGTGTGGGTAGAGTTGAGGAACCATAAAAGTTTAAAAAAAAGGTTAATGGGAGTTATGTACAGACCTCCAAATAGTAGCCAAGATGTGGAGCACAAGATATGCCAGGAGATAGAAAAGACATGTAAGAAAGGCAAGGTTGCAGTGATCAAGGGGGATTTCAATCTGTAGATGAACTTGGAAAATCAGGGTGGTAGTGGATCGCCAAGAAAGGAATTTGTGGAATCTCTACGAGATGGATGTTTTTAGCAGCTTGTGGTGGAGTCCGCTGAGGAACAGGCATTACTGGATTTAGTGATGTGCAATGAGACAGATTTGATAAGGGAGCTTAAGGTGAAGGAAACTTGAGGAAGCAGTGACCACAACATGATAGAATTTATTCTGCAATTGAGAGGGAGAAACTGGAATCAGATGCATGTACAGCTGAATAAAGGCAATTGCAGAGGCATGAGGGAGGAGCTGGCCAGAACTGACTGGGAGAGGAGCCTAGCAGGAAAGACAGTGGAACAGTGATAGCAGGGGTTTCTGGGAATAACTCGGGAGACATAGCAGAGATTCATCTCGAGGAAAAAGAAGCATACTAAAGAGAGGATGAGACAACCATGGCTGACAAGGGAAGTCATGGACAGCATAAAAGCAAAAGAGAAAGCACATAAAACAGCGAAGGGCAATGGACAGCCAGGGGTTTAGGAAGCCTACAAAGGGCAATGGAAAAAAGAAATAAGAAGGGAGAAGATTAAATGTGACAGTAAGCTAGCCAATAATATTAAAGGAGATTGCAAGAGTTTCATTCGATAGATAAAGGGTAAAATTGAATAAGTTACTTTGTGTCAGTCTTCAAGGTGGAAGACATGATTAACATCCCAAAACTTCAATAGAATCAGAGGGGGGCAGGCAGAGGTGAGTACAGTGGCCATCACCACGGAGAAGGTGATAGAAAAACTGAAAGGTTTGAAGGTGAATAAATCACTGGGACCAGATGGACTACACCCCAGAGTTCTAAGGGAAATAGCTGAAGAGATAGTGGAGGAATTAGTGGTGATCTTTCAAAAATCACTGGAGTCAGGGAGGACTGAAAAATCTCGAATGTATCCCCCCTCTTTAAAAAGGGAGTAAATAAAAGTTGGGAAATTACAGGCTGATTAGCCTGACCTCAGTTGTTAGTATGACTTTGGAAACCATTGTGAAGGATGAGACTCCTGAATACTTGGAAATGCATGGCAAAGTAGGGTAAAGTCAGCCTGGTTTCATTAAATGTGGGGGGTTGGGGGGGGGGGGTGCGGAGGAGGGGTGATACTTGATAAATCTGTTCAAATTCTTCGAGGAGGTAATGAGCAGGTTAGATCAAAGAGAGCCAATGGATGTTATCCATTTGGACTTCCAGAAGGCCTTTGATAAGGAGGCATCAGAGTCAAGGTACTAGCATGAATAGAAGCTCGGCTGTCTGCCAGAAAGCATAGAGTGGAGATCAAAAGATCCTTCTCAGGATGGCAGCTGGTGACTAGCCATCTTTCTTAAGGATCAGTGCTGGAACCACAACTTTTCACTTTGTATATTAATGATCTAGATGAAGGAACTGAGGGCATTCTGGCTAAGTTTGCAGATGATACAAAGATAGGTGGAGGGATAGATAGTATTGAGGTGGCAGGAAGGCAACAGAAGCATTTAGATAGGTAAGAAATGTGGGCAAGAAGTGGCAGATGGCATACAATGTGGGAAATTGTGAGGTAGTGCACTTGGTAGGAAGAATAGAGGCATGGACTATTTTCTAAATTAGGAGAAAATTCAAAAATCTGAAGCGCAAAGGGACTTGAGAGTCTTAGTCCTGGATTATCTTAAGGTAAACTTATAGGTTGAGTTGGTAGTTTGGAAGGCAAATACAACGTTGGCATTTATTTCAAGATGACTAGAATATAAAAGCTGGTTGTAATTCTGAAGTTTTATAAGGCTCTGGTCAGACCTTATAAAACTTCAGTACTGCGAGCAATTTTAGGCCCCATATCTCAGGAAGGATGTACTGGTCCTGGAGCATGTCCAGAGGAGACTCACAAAAATGATCCAAAGAATGAAAGGCTGAACATATGAGGAGTGTTTGGGGACTCTTGGTCTATACTCATTGGAGTTTTGAATGATGAGGGTGGATCTAATTGAAACTTACAGAATACTAAATGGCCTGAACAGAGTGGACATTGGGAAGATGCTTCCGTTAGCAGGAGAGACTAGGACCCAAGGGCACAGCTTCAGAGTAAAGGAAAGACCATTTAGAACAGAGATGAGGAGAAATGTCTTCAGCCAGAGAATTCACTACCACAGGAGGATGTGAAGGCCAGGTCATTGAGTATATTAAAGACAGAGATAAATAAGTTCTTGATTGTCAAGGAGATCAAAGTTTATGGGGAGAAAGCAGGAAAATGCGATTGAGAAACTTATCAGCCATGATTGAATGGCAAAGCAGACTCAAAGGTGGGCAGTGCAGGGCGAGGCGGGATGGGGGGTGGTGGGGGGATGGGGCCCGGGGTTGGGGGGGGCAGCGAATGACGTAATTATTTTATGGTCTTATGTCTTATGGCCACTCATACCATTTGTACTATCTTTTGACACTCATAGTTACTTGGAATTTTCTTGCAATTATCTATCTGCCTATAAATTCTGTGCCGATGTGCTTCCCTCCACTTCACCTGAAGAAGGAGCAGTTCTCACAAAGCTTGCAATTCCATACAAACCTGTAGGACCAAAGCCTGGTGTCGTGTGACATTTGCCTTTAGCTACCCCAGTCCAACACTTCCATATAATGAGGAGTCCAGAGCCAGAGTTCCCAGTCCAAGGATACCGGATAGGCCATGTAGGATGGAGATGCGTAGAACCTTCTTCACCCAGAGGCTGGTGAGCCTGTGGAATTTTCTGTCATAGAGAACGGTTCCAGCCAAAACATTGAACGCTTGTTCAGAGGATTAAAGAGATCAAAAGGAATGTGGAGAAAGTGGGAGAATATTGCAGAGTTCAATGATCAGCCATGAGTGATGAAGCAGGCACAAGACAGGCTGAATGCTCTCGCTTGCTTCTGTTTTTTATGGTTCTATATTTAAAATGTAACAGGCTTTAGAAATCCCATGAATAGTTTGAACAAAGGTGTCCCGTAAAGCTAACAGCAACAGTTCTATCAGGCAGCACTAACTCAAAAATAATCTGCTCACTGTCACCCATGTGGGTTCTGCCAGTCCCTTGCAGCTCCTAACTTCATTACAGCTTTCAGCCAGAAATGGACAAAAGAGCTGAGCTCAAGAGGGGATATTCAGATGGTTGTTCTTGATATCATGGCAGGAGGCAGCAGCAGAGCCAGGGTTCCCTTGATAATGGAGCAAGTGTGGATCCAGCATCGGCCAATAGGCACCATGGGCCCAGTGACGAAGAGATGGCGCCTGAAGAGTGGCCACTCTGATGTTGGTGGGTCCAGTCCCAGCAGCTGCATGGGTGTCGTTAGTCGGCCGGCTCAGGGCTCAGAACTCTTGGTGGAGTTGGCTGAGCGAAGCTAGATTCTCCTTCAGCTTTGTCTTTTTATTCTTGAAGCTTTCAAATGGCATTACATTGTGGCAGCAATTGAAGTGTGGTGTCAAGGAACCCTAGCCAAACTGAAGTCAATGGGAATTGAGGGGAAAAGACTCTGGTGCTTGGAGTCATACATAACACAAAGGCTTTGGTTCTTGAAGGACAACCATCTCAACAGCAGGAGATAGGAACATATAAAGTTACAACACGGGCCTTTTCCTGAATCTGCTAAACTCAGAACATAGTGTCTAACATTATGATCTATGTGAAGAATTATACTAAAGGTCAAATTGACATAATCAATCAGGCTCACAGTGAGGCTCATTTTAGCATTGCAGAAGTGACCCATAGTGATGCACATGAGTTTGTCCTTTGTACATAGAAAGACCATGACTATACTGTACCTTTCACAGCTGAACAAAAAGCTTATGGGACAGACCTTACCTGGTGCAATTCCCATAGCTTTGACTTGATCAATGACAGATGATTTGTCTGGTTTAAATTTAAACAAAAGCTTAACAGTTAACCAAAAATAAAATTTTTCAGAGAAACTTAACAGGTCTGGCAGCATCTGTGGAGGGAGAAACATAAATACATTTTGAGTCTAATCATATTGGACTCAAAATGTTAACTTTGTTTCTTTCTCCACAGATGCTGCCAGATCTGTTAAGTTTCTCCAGCAATTTCTATTGTTGATTAACCGCTAAGCTTTTGTTTAAATTCAAACCAGACAAATCAACAGCCAAACCTGTTGAGTTTCTCTACACTTTTTGTTTTATTTCAGATCTCCAACTTCTGCAGTATTTTGCATTTACTTGACAGTCCACTGTTCCCTGGTACATTTTCAATAACAATGCTTCTATCAATCAGAGTTTAACTGCCAGCCAATCAGCACTCTTTTCTCATGCAATATAAATTGTTGTCCCCAATGAGATTTGGTATCCTTCTGATTAATCCTGGTAATTGCATGAAAAATAAAGCTTTGACAGTATGTCTCTATTTTTAGCAATTCTCAAACTAAATTGTGTCAGTAGAGATGGAAAGATTTACAGTTCTTACAATTGGAACATAATTAGAAATCATGGAAGGTTTTGTATGCCTCATAGGTTAATCAATTTCATGAGCATCAATTTGGAGTGTATCCTCATAGAACCATACAGCGCTTTAACTCACCTTGTCTGTGCTGTACAACAAACGCCAAACTACACTGACCTCTTAGTCCCAGTCAATTGGACAGCTAAGCATCTTGTTTTTTTAAGAGCAGGATTAAAGTCATCATACTTATCATTTGGGTTTGATTATCGTTTACCCTAATTTTAGAATGAGAATCTTAAAGACTTTGATTCAATTCAACAACTCCACAGTTGAAAGAATAGAAATCAATCGCTTTCATGCATTAGAGTTTTGGGTTATTTGATGTTATTGACCTCATCTTGGCTATTGTCCAACCTCTGGTGGTACATTTTTTGAGTGTATTGTTAGTTTTATGAAAGGATCAGAGGACTAAATATCACACTTCTTTGGCTAAGGATCCAGTTTTGTTGAGTTGCATTGAGGTTTTCTCTCCCTGAAGTCCAGTGAGAATTCGTGTCATTTCTCAGCAAAGGTGACTGATTAACCACTTACCCTTTCCTTCACCTAATTCTAACCCATTCTACCATTCACTATTCTAGGAACAACTCAACATGCACTGGAGATCTTCCAAATGACTGCACACAGACAAAAACTGACATTCTGAAGATTCTTAACTAATCAAAGGACAAACTTTGCTGAGATGCTCTGGCAGGTACCTGGTGGATGGGGTAGTCCAGAAGGGACCATTCCTATTGCTGGAGGCCCACCAGAGGGAGGTCACTCCTTCAGATTCTGGCAAGGTCCTCAAGGTCAAAGATGCCAGTTTTCAAACTAATTGCTGTGCTCAATGTGATATCAAGAAACAGCTGAAGATATTCAATTCTGTTAAGGCTATGAGTCCTGTGAACATTCTGGCAATAGTACTGAAGATTTATGCTCAAGAAATAATTATGCCCAAGCTACTCCTGGTCAACAACAATGTTAACATCTACCCAATAATATGGGAAATTAAGCAGGTATATCTTGCACACAAAGAGCAGGACAAATCCAACCCAGTCAATTACTGGGTCTCCTCTCAATCATTAGTAAAGTTATGGAAGGTGTCATCAACAGTGTTAGCAAGCAGCACCTGTTCAGCAATAACCTGCTCAATGATGCCAAATCTGGGTTCTGCCAGGGTCACTCAACTTCTGACCTCTTTGGTGCAAACATGAACAAAAGAGCTGAATTCCAGAGGTAAGGTGAGAGTGACAGCCCCTGACATCAAAGCTTTATTTGACCAAGTGTGGCATCAAGAAGCCCTAACAAAACTGGAGTCAAAAAATATCAGTGATCTCTACTGTTGAAGTCATACCTGGCACAAAGGTTGGGGTTTGTGGCTTTTGGAGGTCAAACAACTCAGCTCCAGAAATTTTCATATGCTCTTGTCCTCAGCCTCTTCTTTTCAGCTGCTTCATCAATCACCTTCCCTCTATCAAAAGATCAGAAGTGGAGATGTTCACTGATGATTACAAAATGTTCAGCTTCATTTTCAGTTCCCAAGAAACTAAAGCAGTCCATATCCAAAAGCACTGAGACCTGATCAATATCCAGGATTGGACGGACAGTTGGCAAATAACATTTGCACTTCATAATTGTCAGGCAATGAACATCTCAGATAGAGAAAATCTAACTGTCATCCCTTTATATTATAACAGTGTTATAGTAGCTGAATCCTCAAATGTCAAATCCGAGGGATTAACATTTAACAGAATTTGAACTGGATTAGCCATATAAATTTAATGGCTACCACAGCAGATCAGAAGACCATAAGACCATAAGACCATAAGAAGCTAGGAATCCTGCAGCAAGTAACTCACTCCAGGCTCCTCAAACTCTTTCCACCATCTACAAGACACAAGTCAGGAGTGTGAGTGCCCACTTGCCTGGCTGGGGCAGATCCAACAACACTCAAGAAGCTTGACATAATCCAAGACAAAGCAGCCCACTTGATTGCCATCATATCCACAAACATTTACTCCCTCCACCATCAACATCAATTAGCAGCAATGTGTATCATTTGCAAGATACACTGCAGAATTTCACCAAATATTCTTAGACAGCATCTTCCAAACCCCGACTACTTCCATCGAGAAGGACAAGAGAACACCATGAGAAGACCACCGCCTGCAAGTTCCTTTCCAAGCTATTGACCACTCTTACATGAATACATATCACTATTCCTTAGTGTTATTGGGTAAAAATCTTGGAAACCCCCCAAAAGGCATGGTGGATACACTTACATATGGACAGCTGTGGTTCAAGAAGACAGCTTCTCACCACCTTTGCACCACCTTTGCAAGGGAACTAGGGATAGACAATAAATGCTGGTCAAGTCTGTTGTGCCCATTTCCCATGAATGAATAAAAATCAACAAGAAGAAATATAAAACCTATTGTCTGCCTAGTTAGTTTTCACTCTCTGATCTGAATTGTCCCATGTTACCATCAGCAGGGAACATAAGAGGTGTCAGAACCAGGCATGAACATTAATTTTCTTTCTGGTCATGTCTAGTTCCAGCATTATACTGTCAGAAGCTGATAATAAAGTCATATATATACAGTTGATTTAAGACATCCCTTGCTAGTATTGCTGCTGCATCTATTAGCTATGTCCCATAAATTAAGCATCTGCAGGTTGGTACAACCTTTTTTTTCTTGATTGTTACTACCTTACAGAGAGTTCTTGCCAGTTATAGAACTCATTCAAAACGCATACAATTAAAGTTTCAAGAAATCAATGCGAAAGACTTTGTGATGTCATTATTAAATAGATGAACTTAATCATTCTTTAACTCAAATGTATGTCTTGGAACTCTTTTATTTACTTCAGAGACTTCTAAAACCTGGGTGAGCTCATTTCATGCATAATAGTCCACACCTTCTCATTCCAATAGCAGTGAATTTTAAGATATTGCTACAATTGAAAGTCTGAATGGAATTAAGAGTACTGGGAGCCAACTTATTCTTGGAAACTCCAAATTTCTTGTCTGCCAGAATGTTCTTGCCCCAGTATGTAAGTTGAAATGTTTTCCTGGACTTTGCATTGTGTTAATGCTGATTCTTTAGTGTGGTCATGAGCAAGTGTAAATCCTGCAAGGAGAAAAAGCCTACAAATTAAGAGGAGCATCAAGACCATTTAACACAACTCACACTGTTCACCCAAATCCTTTTCAAAATGTTGCCCACCACCTCTTATGACATGGCTCACCCCACACTGACAAATCCAATGTTCATCCACGTCCACTCCCAACCAAAACTGTTCATCACCACTCACGTGACAATAATTATAACTCACCCCCACATGAAGCATATACTGCTCAAAACAAACCTGCACTGCTGGAATCCATCTTCGTCCCTCACATTCTCAGACAGGGATTGTGGGAGGGAATTGAGCAGTGTCAGGAGTAACACCATGCCCATCCATCCATAGTCCCTTAACCAGATCTCTACTTTTCACATTGTTCCATCCGACCTCTACCTGATCTCATGAAGACCTACTCTAGCCCAAGGGGCATTTCTTGTACCAACGACCTTCAAAGGGCCTGGCCTTGAGGCTTCTGCACCATATCAATACACCTTGTTATCAGTGGCTAAAAGCTGTCGCCAAAATTAGAAGACCACAAACCTTCAGAGCTAAAGGTAAAGTCGCCATTTTAATTATGTCAGTAACATTAGTCTCAGTCGCATAGCTGACGGGAATTTCTGGGCCATTTATAACACTTATTGATTACTGGGTTTTTTAACTCTCTTGCTAATGCCTAACCATCAATCCTGGAACAAGTTTTTAAAGCTCCCCTTCCTTAGATTTCTTACAATTCCTATGATCTAATAACATCACTTACCGCACCTATTAAATGGTGCTAAGACATGGTCAGTATTCCTAAATCAGAATCGGGATATCAAAACCTCAGTTATCTGTGGTAAAATTTAGCAGGGATTTACAGAGGGAAATTCATCCATTGTCTTTCACTGATGATAGCTTAGAAAAATTGGCGAAGAACAGTCAGTTCACTAAATTAGACATAAATAATGGATTCTGGCAAGTACCCACGGAGTAAGAATCAAGAATATTAATTACTTTTATAACACCATTCAGTTGATAATGTTTTAATTGACTCCATTTGGAAACATGTTAGCAGTTGAAACATTCCAGAGGACCATGTGCAACATTCTCCAAGAAAAGTAAACTATAATGGATGATATTCGCATAGACAGTCCAGTAAAGGAGAAACATGTTCAAAGAATTAATGATGTTCTGAAATGTTCCAGAAGTCACATCCAACACAAAATGGTATGTGGGAACTTGCACAGTCTATGGGCAAGTTCCAGGTCATGTGAAAGCCACAGGCATGAATGTTAATCCCATGAAATCAAAGTGATCAAAGAATTTTCTCAATTTCAGGCTAAACACAGCCACAGAGATTTCAAGGAATGGTCAACAAGTAGGGTGGTTCATTTCTAACGTGTCAGTAATCAATTAGCTGTTGAGATAAAGCCAGCAGTGGTGCTGAAGTGTTTACCAAGGAATTTATTTTTCAAAACATGAAGAATTTATTCATTTATTTCTTTATTTGCTCATGTGACATGAGCCTCAAGGGCTGGCCAGCATTCATTGATCATCCTTAGTTGACCTTGAGAAGGTGGTGGTGAGCTTCCTTCCTGAACTGCTGCAGTTCATGTGCTGTAGGTAGATCCACAATGCAAATAGGGATGGAATTCAGAGAAGAAATGATCCAGAGAAGAAATGGTGATATATTCCCGAGTAAGGACATTGAGTGACTTGGAAGAGAACTTGCAGGTGGTGGTGTTCCCATGTGTCTGCTGTCCTTGTCCTTCTAGATGGAAGCAATTGTGGGTTTGGAAGATGTTGTATGTGGAGCCTTGGTGAATTTCTGGACTGCATTTGTAGATAGGACACACTGCTACTACTGAGCATTGATGATGGAGAGGTTTGTTGCTGTGGTGCCATTCAACTGGGCTGCATTGTCTCGGGTGGTGTCAAGCTTCTTGAGTGTTGTTGGAGCTACACCCATGCAGGTCAGTGAGGAGCATTCCATCACACTCCTGACTTGTGCATTGTAGATGCTGAACAGGCTTTAGAGAATCATGAGTTGAGTTACTTGCTCCAGTATTCTTAGTCTCTATGAGTTTTTGTGGCCATTGTATTTACATGACTAGTCCAGTTCAGTTTCTGGTCAATGATAGCCCCCAGGATGTTGATAATGCAGGAGATTCTATGATGGTAACACCATTGAGGTGATTAAATTATTGGAAGTAGTCATTGCCTGACATTTGTGTGGTAGAAATATTGCTTGCCACTTTTCAGAGCTTAAAAATGTGTTGCTGGAAAAGCACAGCAGGTCAGGCAGCATCAAAGGAGCAGGAGAATCGACGTTTCGGGCATAAGCCCTTCTTCAGGAATGAGGAGGGTTTGCCAAGCAGGCTAAGAGCTGAAAATGTGTTGCTGGAAAAGCGCAGCAGGTCAGACAGCATCCAAGAAACAGGAGATTCGACATTTCGGGCATAAGCCCTTCTTCATTCCTGAAGAAGGGCTCATGCCCGAAACGACGACTCTCCTGTTCCTTGGATGCTGCCTGACCTGCTGCGCTTTTCCAGCAACACATTTTCAGCTCTGAGCTCCAGCATCTGCAGACCTCACTTTCTCCAAGCAGGCTAAGATAAAAGGTAGAGAGGAGGGACTTGGGGAGTGGCGTTGGGAATATGATAGGTGGAAGGAGGTTAAGGTGAGGGTGATAGGCCGAAGAGGGGGTGGGGCGGAGAGGTCAGAAAGAAGATTGCAATTAAGAAGGCTGTGCTGAGTCTGAGGGTTGGGATTGAGAAAAGGTGAAGAGAAAAGGTGGACATCCAGCATTTCTACTGCCGCCTTCGCCTCTGTGCCTACTTCTTCCCTACCTTTCCTCAGTCCCAACCCTCGGACTCAGCACCACGTTCTTGACCTGTAATCTTCTTCCCGACCTCTCTGCTCCCACCCCCTCTCTGGCCTATCACCCTCACCTTAACCTCCTTCCACCTATCGTATTCCCAACGCCCCTCCCCCAAGTCCCTCCTCCCTACCTTTTATCTTAGCCTGCTTGGCAAACCCTCCTCATTCCTGAAGAAGGGCTTATGCCCGAAACATCGATTCTCCTGCTCTTTTGATGCTGCCTGACCTGCTGCGCTTTTCCAGCAACACATTTTTGTTGATGTCCAGCATCTGCAGTCCTCACTTTCTCCTTGCCACTTGTCGCCCAAGCATGGACATTATCCAGGTGGTGCTACATTTGAACTGCTTCAGTATCTGTAGAGTCACAAATTGTGCTGAACAGCCTACCAGGGGAAAGACATAGTTCGCACATCTCTGGCACAATGCCTGGCAGTGTGGTTCAGAAGGGAAGAGGGGAGAATAGAAAAGCACTAGTGGTGGGAGACTCAATGATTAGACAGATAGACAGGAGAATTTGTGGTCAGGAATGAGGCTCCCGCACGGTATGCTGCCTTCCCGGTGCCACGGTCCAGGATGCTGCCAATTGGGTTTATAAGATTCTGAAGAGGGAGGGTGAGCAGCCAGAAATCATGATACATATCGGCACCAATAATATAGCCAGGAAAGGGAGTGAGGATCTGAAAAGCGACTACAGGGAGCTAGGTTGGAAGCTGAAGAGCAGGATGAGTAGAGTTGTGTTCTCAGGTTCGCTACCGGTGCCACTAGATAGAGAGATGAGGAACGGTCAGCGAATGCAGTTTAACATGTGGCTGCGAGGCTGGTGCAGGAGGGAGGGCTTCAGATACCTAGACCATTGGGATACCTTCTGGGGAAGGTGGGACCTGTACACGAAGGATGGGTTGCACCTGAACTGGAGGGGCACGAAGGTCCTGGGTGGGAGATTTGCTCATCTGGTTCAGGAGGGTTTTAACTAGTTGGCAGGGGTTTAGGAACCTCAGCTACACATCCGGGGGTGAGGGTTGGGGGGGGGGGGGTGTTAATTGTAGATTGGGCAGTGGCAGGATGTAGTGAATCTATCAAAAAGGCTTTTCGCATGATGAAACAAAGGCATTGGTTAAAGGGTATATGCTTTAATGGAAGGAGAGTCAGAAATAAGAATGATGAACTTAGAGCATGGATCAATACTTGGGACTATGATGTTGCCACCATAATGGAGACATGGGTTTCACAGGGGCAGGAATGGTTGCTAGATGTTTCAGGGTTTAGAACATTTAAAAAGAACAGGGAGGGTGGAAAAAGAGGAGGGAGTCTAGCATTGCTAATCAGAGAGTGTATCACAGCTGCAGAAATGAAGGTTGTTGAGGAAGGTTTGCCGACTGAGTCAGTATGGGTGGAAGTTAGGAACAGCAAGGGAGTAGTCACCTCATTGGGGGTTTTCTACAGACCCTCTAATAGCAGTACAGAGATTGAAGAACTCATGGGCCATCAGAATTTGGAAAAATGCAGATGTAGCAATGTTGTTGTTATGGGTGACTTCAATTTTTCCAATATTGACTGGAACCTCCTAAGTACAGATGGTTTGAATGGAGCCGTTTTTATCAGGTGTGTTCAGAAGCATTTCCTTACTCAATATGTAGACTGGTTGATGAGAGGAGAGGCTATTTTTGGATTTGGTGCTTGGCAATGAGCCAGGACAGGTGTCAGGTCTCATGGTGGAAAATATTTTGGTGACAGTGACCACAATTGCCTCACATTTACCTTCGGCATGGAGAGGGAAAGGAGCATTTATTATAGCAAGATATTTAACTGGGGAAAAGGAAATTATGATGCTATCAGACAGAAGTTGGGAAGTATAGATTGGAAACAATTGTTCCACAGAAAGGGCACAACAGAAATGTGGAAACTGTTTAAGGAACACTTGTTACGAGTGATGCATAAATTTGTTCCTCTGAGACAGGCAAGAAGGGTAAGATTAAGGAACCTTGGATGACAAGAACACAGGAGCTTCTCGTCAAAAGGAAGAAGGCAGCTTATGTAAGGTGGAGGAAGCAAGAATCTAGCGCAGCTTACAAGGAAGGAGCTCAAAAATGGACTGAGGAGAGCTGAAAAGGGTACGAAAAAGGCTTGGCGAGAAGACTTAAGGAGAACCCATTTTACTTATACGTGAACAATAACAGAATTATCAGGGAGAAGGTAGGGCCAATCAGGAGTAGCGGAGGGTACTTGTACGTGGAGTCTGAGCAGATGGGGAAGTCCTAAATGAGATTTTTGCTTCAGTTTTCACTCAGGTAAGGGACCTAGTTGTGAATGAGAACTTTGAGGAGCTGGGAAACAGGCTTGAACAGATCAAGACTGAGGAGGTTGATATGCTGTGATAGTTGGCAAACATTAAGATTGATAAGTCCCCAGGGCCAGACCAGATTTATCCTTAAGTTGCTCCGGGAAGCGGGAAAGGAGGTTGCTAGCTGCTGGCGAACATATTTGCTTCCTCACTCTCCACAGGAGTCATACTGGAGGATAGAAGGGAGGTGAATGTTGTTCCTCTTTTCAAGAAAGGTAATAGGGAAATCCCTGTCAATTACAGACCAGTCAGTCTTACGTCTGTGGTCAGCAAGATTTTGGAAAGAATTCTGAGGGATAGGATTTATGACTATTTGGAAAAGCATTGAGTTATTATAAGCAGTCAGCATAGCTTTGTGAGGGGAAGGTCATGCCTCACAAATCTTATTGAGTTCTTTGAGGAGCTAACAAGACTGGTTGATGAAGGTCGGGCAGTGGATATTATGTATATGGACTTCAGCAAGGCATTTGATAAGGTTCTCCATGCTAGGCTCATTCATAAAGTCAGGATACAGGAGATTTGGCTGTCTGGATTCAGAATTGGTTGGCTGACAGAAGTCAGAGAGTGGTTATAGATGGAAAGTTTTCTGCCTGGAGGTTAGTGGTGAGTGGTGTCCCGCAGGGCTCTGTTCTTGGTCCTCTGCTCTTTGTAGTTTTTATAAATGACTTGGATGAGGGGTGGGTTAGTAGGTTCGCAGATGACACAAAGGTTGGAGGTGCTGTTGATAATATCGAGGGCTATTGCAGGCTGCAGCACGACATTGACAGGATGCAGAGCTGGGATGACATATGGCAGATGGAGTTCAACCTAGATAAGTGCAAAGTGATGCATTTTGGAAAGTCGAACTTGAATACTGAATATAGGATTAAAGATAGGATTCTTGGCAGTGTGGAGGAACAGTGGGATCTTAGTGTTCAAGTGCATAGATCCCTCAAATTTGCCACCCAAGTGGATATGGTTGTTAAGAACGCATATGGTATTTTGGCTTTCATTAATAGCAGGATCAAGTTTAAAAGCCGTGAGGTTTTGCTGCAGCCCTACAAGTCCTTGGTGAGACCACACTTGGTATATTGTGTCCAATTGTGGTTGCCCTATTATAGGAAAGATACAGAGGCTTTGGAGAGGGTGCAAAGAAGGGTCATGGTTTTATGGTATTAGGAGGAAGGTACAGAGGAGATGTCAGAGGTAGGTTCTTTACGCAGAGAGTTGTGAGAGCATCAAATGCGTTGCCAGCGATGATGATGGAAGCAGAGTCATTGGGGACATTCAAGCAACTGCTGGACATGCACTTGGACAGCATTGAATTGAGGAGTGTGTAGGTAGGTTATTTTATTTTAGATTAGGATTAATCCTCAGCACAACATTGTGGGCCAAAAGGCCTGTTCTATGCTTTTCTTTTCTATCTTTTATGTTCTATTGTGAAATCATCAGCAAACATCCCCATTTCTGATCTTATGCTAGAGAAAAGGTCATTGCTGAAGCAGCTGAAGTTGGTCGAGCTGAGGACACTACACCGAGGAACCCCTGCAGAGATGTTCTGGAGCTGATACGTTTGACCTCAAACAACCACAGGCATCTTTCTTTGTTCCAGGTACGACTCCATGCAGAGTTTTCCCCCTATTCCCATTGACTCCAGTTTTACGAAGATTCGTTGATGCCATACTCGCTTAAATATGGCTTTGATGTTCAAGGGCAGTCACTCTCACCTCACCATTTCAAACTTGAACAGTATACATCCCCAGTAACCCAAATTTACAACTGAGCTTTCAGCAATTAAAAGATTTGATGATTATGTATGATTTCACAAAAGATTGCCAATCCTTAAACACTCAGAAGCAATATTCTTTAAAGATTACATTCAGACTATTTAGGAGTAACAAAATGCAAAGCAAAAACCCAATCAGTTTGATAGCCAGGAATTACTTGACAATTGAAGAGGTGATAGCAAACGCAGCACTTGTGCAATCAACCATTCTAAATGGGAAGCACTGTTATAGACATCAATATTTCCATCAAAAACTTGGATAAGACTTGGAATAGACTTGTTTGACTTAAAAGGGAAAGTTTCACACTATTATTGAGTGCTATACAAGATGGATTGAAATAAATTGTTGACAAAGTCTTAGTAATGCAATTGTTGAAACAAATCTGTTAGACCTACAGCATTCCTGACATAATAGTATCGGACAATGGACCACAAGTCACAAATGGACAATATGCAGAATTTGCAAGGGATTACACATTCATTCATACAATATGTTCACCTCATTGTTCTCAATGAATAGTGAAGCAGGTCGAGGAGTCAGAAGCATAAAAGAACTCCTGAAGAAGAATAATGACATTGATCTGCTCTATTGAGCAAGAGATCATCACCTTCAGAGAATGTGTTATACCAGAAGAATTATTAATGGGGGAAGATTGTGAACACAGATTCTAATGCTGTCTAAGAAGTTAAACCACATATTACCATGGAAGTCCATGTTAAAGTGAATCAATAGAAAGTCATTCAAAGTGAGAGATAAACCAGGAACTTCAATTATTGGTGCTGTGAAATAGAACTGCCAGTTCTTCAGCTAGAAGGAAAAGTCATAGAATCAAACAGGATAAAAGAGGGCCTTCAGTCCTTCAAGTCTGCATTGCCAAGAGAAGCATGGGGTCCACGAGAAAGAAAAGTGGAACCACCAAGACCATATTTGATGGTAAAATTACAAGATATTATCGGGAGATATCAAATATCCGTAATGTTTTTAGATTAGATTAGACTTACAGTGTGGAAACAGGCCCTTCGGCCCAACAAGTCCACACCGACCCGCCGAAGCACAACCCACCCTTACCCCTACATTTACCCCTTACCTAACACTACGGGCAATTTAGCTTGGCCAATTCACCTGACCCGCACATCTTTGTGACTGTGGGAGGAAACCGGAGCACCCGGAGGAAACCCACGCAGACACGAGGAGAACGTGCAAACTCCACACAGTCAGTTGCCTGAATCGGGAATTGAACCCGGGTCAACAGGCGCTGTGAGGCAGCAGTGCTAACCACTGTGCCACCATGCCGCCCAAATTTTTGAGGAGGGAAATAATACAAACAGGCTGATACTAGTTCAATCTTGAAGAAGACAAAGGAACCACTGCAAGGTTTACACAGAGCTGAAAATGTGTTGCTGGTTAAAGCGCAGCAGGTCAGGCACATCCAAGGAGCAGGAAATTCGACGTTTCGGGCATAAGCCCTTCATCAGGAAACAGGAAATTCGACATTTCGGGCATAAGTCCTTCATTACACAGACCCAAGCAATGCGCACTTGAGGAAAGCAAAGGAATAGTCTACCATATCGTCAATCTCAGAGGTAAATCTAAATGAGACCAGCGAGAGTCATAGAGTCATAGAGATGCACAGCATGGAAACAAATCCTTAGGTCCAACTCGTCCTTGCCAACCAGATATCCAAGACTAATGTAATCCCATTTGCTAGCACTTGGCCCATATCACTCTAAACCCTTCTTATTCATATACCCATCCAAATCCCTTTTAAATGTTGTAATTGTACCAACCTCCTCTGGCAGCTTATTCCATCCCCGTACCATCCTCTGTGTGAAAAAGTTGCCTCTTAGCTCCCTTTTATATCTTTCCCCTCTTGCCCTAAACCTATGCCCACTAGTTCTGGACTTCTCCACCCCAGGGAAAAGACTTTGTCTACTCACCCTATCCATGCCTACACAAGTACTGTCCCTATGATATTTGAGACATTGAGGAGAACTGTTTTCAGATATACTTAAATATTGGGAAAGTCCTGGGGAGATGTGGAGTAACGGGTTAACAGCATGAGCACACAGGTTCTCAATGCAATGATGTGACTTCACATGGCAAAGAGAGAGAGCTAAAGGAGATACTCAGAGCTCCTGTCTATTGGCAGCTCAGGTATGTAAGTCAAATGTATGGAGACTTTTGCAAAATATTTAAAAAAATACAAGACTCCTCCATCACACTGATCTGAAGAGAAAGCGGTCATATCCTAAGAAAATGCATTTTATGCAGTAGAGATCAGTGTCTGGTTTTCTTAGGCTGCCACTGATGATTGAAGGTGATTAATTCCACTCATGTGTCATGGGTCACGAGATAACTGCATACTCCAATGCTGGATTTGCAAACCCTGCCCCAGATGGAGCAGGATGTATTCACTGAGGTGACTGGGTGAGATGTTGGGTTTTCATACTCTGGTTTGATTGTTTCCACTTGGTCCCCACCTAAGTTTGTCAAAGACGCTTGAAATGGTTTGTAACTTTGTGGATGCTTCTTTTCCAGTTTTGGTGTTTTTGAGCTAAACAGTTCCTCACATTGACAGAGATGTTCCATAGTTTTTCAGGGAGGCTTCAAGGATGTCCTTTGAGGATGATAGGGGGTCAGAATGGTCAAGTCACATTATCACTGGACTGTTGATCCAGGAAGGCAAGCAGTATTCTCGGAACCTAGATTTGAATCCTGACATGGCAGATGGTGGAAATTGAATTCAATAAAAATCGGGAATTAAGAATCATTTAATTATGACCATGAAACTCATGTCAGCTGTTAGAAAAACTATCATGTCCACTAACCTTAACTAACTGCCATCCTTATCTGGTTTGGACTATGTGTGACTCCAGACCAACACCAATAACATCGCTGGGAAAAAGGATGAGGTCGTAAAAAGTGAATTTTAAGGAGTTAGGAAGGAAGCTGTAAAGACAGACCTCAAGGGTAGTAATCTCTGGGTTGCTGCCTGTGCCACACTCTAGTAAGGGCAAGAATAGGAAGATATGGCAGACAAATGTGTGGCTGAAGATTTGATGCGAGGGCAGTGTTTCAGATTTGTGGATCATTGGGTTCTCCTCTGAGCAAGGTATGATCTGTACAAAAGGCATGGGTTACATCTGAATTTGAGGGGTCCAATATCCTTTTGGACCGGTTTTCTAGAGCTGTTGGGGAAGCTTTAAACTAGGTTGGCAGGGGGTGGGAACCAGAGTCTCAGGTCAGAAGATGCAGCAGTCGGTGTAAAGGTGGATGCAATGAGAAGAGATACCGTGGGGAAGGGTAGACTGAAATGGCAAAACGATGGGAGTCCAGTCAGAAAGGCAGAAGGAAGCAATGCAAAGGCAACAGCAAAAGTCAGAAAAGAAAAAAAGTAAAACTGGGTGAAAGATTCATATGCAAAAGACAGAGAGATTGCTAGATTCTAAAGGGGCAATATGTAAGGGCACTCTTTCTGAATGCTCATAGTATTCGAAACAAAGTCGATGGACTTGTTGTGTAAATCAGTCCAAAGGAGTATGATTTAGTTGCCATTATAGAAACCTGTTGGCTGGGTGGTGATGACTGGGAATTAAATATCCAAGGGGTATCAGGCAATTGGGAAGGATAGGCAGGGAAGTAAGGGTCGCGCTCTTATTTAAGGATGAGATTAGGGCGATAGGGAGAGACGATAGGAGCAAAATGTTGAATCCATTTGGGTGGAGATCAGGAACATGAATTGGAAGAAGTCACTGGTGAGAGTAGTGGATAGGTCAGCCATTAATAATGCTAGAGTGGCACAGGCGATCAATCAAGAAATATCTGACGTATGTAAGAATGGAATGGCAGTAGTCATGGGGGATATTAACATGCACATTGATTGGCCGATTCAAGTTGGTAGAGGCAGTCATGAAGAGGAGTTCATGGAAATCACCCATGATAACTTTCTTGAACAGCATGTACCAAACCTACAAGGGAGTGTGCAATCTTAGATCTGGTCCTGTGTAATGAGACAGGTAAAATTAATCATCTTGGAGTTAAGGATCCACTTGAAAAGAGTGATCACAGTTTGATCAAATTTCAGATACAAATGGAGGGTGAAATAGCATCATCTAAAACCAGGGTGTTATGCTTAAATAAGGGAGACGATAATGGGATGAGGAAGAAATTGGCTAAATTAGACTGGGAACAAAAGTTATATGGTGGAACAATGGAGGACTTTCAAAGAAATTTTTCACAGGGCTCAAGGAAAGTATATTCCAGACAAAAACGAGGATGGCACGGGTAGGAAGAGCCAGCCTTGGATAACCAAGGAAGGCATCCAATTAAAAGCTCAGGCTCATAGAATATCCAAGAGTAGTGTGAAACAGGAAAATTAGGAAAACTTTAAAGAGCATGAAAGAACTACAAAGCAAGCAATTTAAAAAAGGAAATATAGATGATGAACGCACAGAATATAGAAACAGGTAGGAAAAGCTTTTTATAGATATATAAAATGGAAAAGGGTGGCTAAAGTGGACATAGGTCCCTTGCAGGATGAGAAAGGGGAATTAAGACTGGGTAATGCTGAAATGGCCGAGGCCTTGAATAACTATTTTGAGTCAATCTTCACAGTGGTGGATGTGTCTAACATGCCAAAGAATGATGTTAAGGATATGATTGGAGGTGAGGACCTCAATTTCGTTATCACTAAAGGGTAGTGTTGAGCAAACTTGAGGGTCAAAAGATAGACAAGCCCCCTGGTCCTAATGGAATGCATCCCAGAATGCTGAAAGACATGGTGCAAGTTATAATAGATGTGTTAGTGATAATTTACCAAAGTTCACTGGACTCTGGGCAGGTCCTGGCAGACTGCAAGACAGCGAATGTCATGGTGCTGTTTAGAAAAGGGTATTGGCAAAAGGCAGGTAATTATAGGCCAGTAAGCTTAACATCTGTAGTCAAGAAAATGCTGAAGGCTATCATTAAAGAAGAAATAGTGAGACATCTGGATGGAAAGGGTTCCATCAGGCAGATGCAGCATGGATTCAGGAAGGGAAGGTTGTGTTTGACAGACTTACTGGAGTTCTTCAAGGATGTAACAAGTGAGGTGGATGGAGGGGAACAGGAAGGTGTTATATATTTGGATTTCCAGAAGGCATTTGATAAGGTGCTGCACAAAAAAATCATCCATGAGATAAGAATGCATGGAGTTGCAGGCATGTACTAGCTTGGATAGAAGACTGCTTAACTAATAGAAAGGCAGAGAGTTCAGATAAATGAATGTTTCTCTGGTTGGAGATCAGTGGTGAGTGGGGTGAGAGGGGTCGGTGTTGGGCCCACAACTGTACATAGTAGGTATAAATGATCTAGAAGAGCCAACAGATTGTAATATATTGAAGTTTGCTGCTGACACTAAATTGAGTGGAAAGGCAAATTTTGTAGAGGATGTGGAGAGTCTGCAGAGAGATTTAGATAGGTTAAGTGAGTGGGCAAGTGTCTGGCAGATGGAGTACAATGTTGGTAAATGTGAGGTTATCTACTTTGGAGTAATAACAGCAAGTCAGAATATTACTTAAAGGGTGAACAATTGCAGCATGCTGTTGTGCAGAGAGACTTCAGAGTGCTCGTACATGAATTGCTAAAAATTGGTTTGCAGGTGCAACAGGGAATCAGGAAGGCAAACGGAATATTGGCTTTCATTGCTAGAGGGATTGAATTTAAGAGCAGAGAGGTTCTGCTGCAATTGTACAGGGTGTTGGTGAGACTGCACCTGGAGTATAAGTATTACTGTTCTGGTCTCCTTACTTGAGGAAAGTTATACTGACTTTGGAGGCGGTGCAGAGGAGATTCACCAGGTTGATTCCGGAGAGGAGGGGGTTACCCTATGAGGAGAGGTTGAGCTGCCTGGGACTGTACTCGCTTGAATTTAGAAGGATGAGAGGGGATCCTATCGAAACATATAAAATTATGAAAGGGATAGATAAGATAGAGGCAGGCAAGTTGTTTCTACTGGTGGGTAAGACTAGGATAGGGGGCATAGTTTCAAGATTGAGGGAGAAGATTTAGGACAGAGAAGAGAAGAAACTGCTTTTTGCAGAGAGTAGTGTATCTATGAAATTCTCTGCCCGGGGAAGCAGTCGTGGCAGCTTCATTAAATATATTCAAGGCACAGTTAAATGGGTTTTTGCATGGTAGGGGAATTAAGGGTTATGGGGATAATGCAGGTAGAAGGACCTGAGATGATGGATCATTCAGCCATGATCTTAATGAATGGCAGAGCATGCTCGAATGGCCTACTCCTGGTTCCATTTCTATGCAACTATGAAACAATGTGGTTGTCTCTTAACTCCCAGATGAGATAGGCAATAAATGCTGGCCTAACCAGTAAAGCCGGTAAAAACAATGACTGCAGCTGGAAACCAGATTCTGGATTAGTGGTGCTGGAAGAGCACAGCAGTTCAGGCAGCAGCATCCAAAGTGCGGCGAAATCGACGTTTTGGACAAAAGCCCTTCATCAGGAATAAAGGCAGTGAGTCTGAAGCGTGGAGAGATAAGCTAGAGGAGGGTGGGGGTGAGGAGAAAGTAGCATAGAGTACAATGGGTGAGTGGGGGAGGGATGAAGGTGATAGGTCAGGGAGGAGAGTGTGGAGTGGATAGGTGGAAAAGGAGATAGGCAGGTAGGACAAGTCCGGACAAGTCATGGGGACAGTGCTGAGCTGGAAATTTGGAACGAGGGTAAGGTGGGGGAAGGGGAAATGAGGAAACTGTTGAAGTCCACATTGATGCCCTGGGGTTGAAGTGTTCCAAGGCGGAAGATGAGGCATTCTTCCTCCAGGCGTTTGGTGGTGAGGGAGCGGCAATGAAGGAGGCCCAGGACCTCCATGTCCTCGGCAGAGTGGGAGGGGGAGTCAAAATGTTGGGCCACGGGGCGGTGTGGTTGATTGGTGCGGGTGTTCCAGAGATGTTCCCTACAGCGCTCTGCTAAGAGGTGCCCAGTCTCCCCAATGTAGAGGAGACCGCATCGGGAGCAATGGATACAATCAATGATATTAGTGGATGTGCAGTTAAAACTTTGATGGATGTGGAAGGCTCCTTTAGGGCCTTGGATAGAGGTGAGGGAGGAGGTGTGGGCACAGGTTTTACAGTTCCTGCGGTGGCAGGGGAAAGTGCCAGAATGGGAGGGTGGGTTGCAGGGGGTCGTGGAGTTGACCAGGTTGTCACTGAGGGAACGGTCTTTGCGGAAGGCCGAAAGGGGTGGGGAGGGAAATATATCCCTGGTGGTGGGGTCTTTTTGGAGATGGCGGAAATGTCAGCGGATGATTTGGTTTAGAGGCGTTCTGTCCTTGTTACGGTTTGAGGGGTGGGGTCTGAGGGCGGAGGTGTGGGATGTGGATGATGTGCATTGGAGGGCATCTTTAACTACGTGGGAAGGGAAATTGCGGTCTCTAAAGAAGGAGGCCATCTGGTGTGTTCTATGGTGGAACTGGTCCTCCTGGGAGCAGATACAGTGGAGGCGGAAGAATTGGGAAAAATGGGATGGCATTTTTGCAAGAGGTAGGGTGGGAAGAGGTGTAATCCAGGTAGCTGTGGGAGGCAGTGGGTTTGTAAAAAAATGTCAGTGTCAAATCGGTTGTCATTAATGGAGATGGAGAGGTCTAGGAAGGGGAGGGAGGTGTCAGAGATAGTCCAGGTAAATTTAAGATCAGGGCGGAATGTGTTGGTGAAGATGATGAATTGCTCAACCTCCTCACGGTAGCACGAGGTGGCGCCAATGCATCATCAATGTAGCGGAGGAAGAGGTGGGGAGTGGTGCCGGTGTAATTACAGAGGATCAACTGTTCTACGTAGCCAACAAAGAGACAGGCGTAGCTGATGCCCACACGTGTCAACCCATGAACAAATAAAGAAAATCCGTTTCCGCTGTCCTTCAGTTGACCACTTACTGTGATGAAGCTCAACATAGGGATATTGTTTTGTCATGTAGATGACTGATCTCACTCTGAGGATTAAACATAACCAGTGCCGAGGTACTGGGGATATTGGCCTGAGAGAATACACTGATATAGAAGTGCCTGTAAACTGCCAGTAGATTTGTAGGATTTTGTGGAGGCTGGGTTTGAGATGCCTGCACTATGTTGTCCATGTCTCTGATGCATTTGAAGGACTGATAACACCACTGCCCTGTAAATCATGAGCTTGGTGTCAGATTTGAATACATCAAACACTCTGCTTCTCAGGGCAGCAAAGGCTATATTGGAACAAAGACAGTCACATTGAATTCCTTCATCAATGAGAGGAGTTTCCCAAGCTATGGAATTGATCCGCATTGTCCTGTGCTCACTGTGGATATTAATATTCAGGGGGCAGTGTAGTGTTACAAGAGATGGTTTACAGAGGACTTTCATCTCCAGATTCCTGTAATCATTCAGGAGCTATCCTTGTGCATTACAATTTTGCTTAACCAAAGCAAATTAGCATTCCTCATGCAAAATGAATGAGCTAATGATTTTGCAGTGAAGATCATGTCCTCATTGAGAAAATGGAAATGAAATGAGAAAATAGAACGTAAAACAACACAGAAAGCATCACATCACTTGGTGTGTACTCAAACTCTGATTGAGTTTTCTACTTTGGCACTTCAATCCTACTTTTTTGAAATTAACAAACATAAAAACAATCTCCTTCCTTGCTCATAACGTCTTCCCTTGAAAAATCGACTGACTCTCAACCCACTACTGAAAGACCTGTGGTTAATTATAATGGCATCAAAGTTGATTAAACCTTCCAAATAATTAATTGGATGGCTGTTGTCTGATTCTGTTTCTTTTTATGTCTAAATACCAATTGGTTTTAATTGTCTCTTTCTGAATTCGTACTTCATTGTGATCTTTTTACAGGATAGTAAAAGGATATAGTGGAATAATTTAGGATACATTTCAACTCCAAAATAATGAAAGAATTTTTTGTACTTTATTCAAATAAATAGATACATTTGGGAAATAACATAATGGACTAGATACTCTAGTTTTCAGAGAGTCATAAACCTAATATAGCGTGAAAAATATGAAAGGAACCTCTCAGAGCTCCCAGTGCATCAATAGAGTGACAATTACCTAGAAATTGAAATGACCAATGAGTAATTAGCTGATGTTTGGAACCATTTGAAACAGTTACCAACTCTTGAGTTAGAGTCAGAAACCTACCTTACTATGTAGCCAGAAAAAGATAGAAGAATAAAATCCTGATCTGACTCCTCATTACCTATGGAATTGCCTGCCAAATTACTCATACAGGGCCTCACAATGCAAATACTGATCACCACAACTTCCACGTTCCCTCCCCTCCTCAAACCTATCTGTCTCTAATCCTGCAAACCCTCCTCAATACAGTTCCCAATACACCCCTGAACTAAATCCCCCCAAAATCCAAACTCACATGCCTTCCTAATGCTGACGCAAACCTTCATAACCCACCTCCCTAGATCTGATTGCCTACAGGTTGGATCCAGAGCTAACCTCATCCCTGTCTGATGAAGGGCAAATGCCCGAAACATCAATTCTCCTGCTCCTCGGATGCTGCCAGAACTGCTAGGCTTTTCCAGCACCAGACCCTTGACTCTAAACTCACCCCTTGAAAGCCAAACCCACTGAATAGCCCCTTCCCACGGCCAATCTGATCCAGCTGTTATTGACCTTTCACTCTGTCATAAACCTGATTCCTTATTCTCTCAAACCTGAATCACTCCTGTCAACTTCCTGGAACTGACCGGACCTGGACTCGACACTATCATCCTAATATTTGCGATATGTTCTGCCTCCACAAGGTGTTTGGCTTATAAGCTAGGGGGACCCTGGTTTTACCTTCTTCGAAGAATATCCAAATATCAAGGCAGGTCCAATTGTGCTGGCTGTGGACAGATTTTCAGTCACAATCTTTTAAGACTGAAAGAAAAAAAGAGAAAATTCTCTAATTCATGGGAGACGCTTTTGTAACAATCTCATTTTCTGGAGTTTCTTTGTGTTAATGTTCAGACAGTAAATCACAGTACTGTTGAAAGTTGGTTCAGAAAGTCTCAGAGGACTGCGAGCGAGATTTCATTGTGGCTAAATTTTCCAGTTTGTCAAGACAGGGAAATGCCAGGGAGAAGTTGGAAGTCACTTCAGACTGTTTCTTTTAGAGATTGCAATTCTGTAGACAGTAAGATGCAATGTATTTGTTCATGGCCTGCGCTTAATAGTCACGTTAAAACATTAATAATGGCTATTGCTTCTGTAGATTAGAGTATAAGCTGTTAATTAAATAATGCTTTTAATTTGTTTCTTCCTGCTAAAGTCTTCAAACTTGAAATCCTGTTGTACAAATCTTTAGGTTGGTAACTAAAAATTCTAAGATCTTTTGGAAGTTATTCATCTCTGTAAGTATTCTAATAGACTAGCTCTTCTACCGTTTCCTGTTTGTTCTCCCCCTTTGAAGACTAGAGGTGTTGCACTTGCAGTTTTCAGATCTGATGGAACTTTCCTGTGTTGAGGTAACTTTGGAAGCTTACAATCACCTTAGTGGATTACATGCACAGCCTCTGGAACCATTTATATTGTGAGCAAGCAGGGTCTCAGATACAGGGAAATTGAATATTTTTAATCAGCTAGTTTTCTAAGTGGATTTCCTTCAAATCATTGTGAGTTCTTTCAGCTCTTCCTTCCCTTTATCCCCTTGTTTTTCTCTTTTTCATTCGATTTTGTTGCTGCTTAAACTTAGACAAAACATTTGATCAAAATGTTTGCCATTTCATCTGCTCCCCAGACTGATGACTTTTAAATTAAAATATTGCTTTACTGGGATCCAATGTCAGTAAGCGAGCACAGGAGTGACAGGGGAACAGGACGTGCTGTGAGTTAAGGCATAAAAAGCGGAAGTTGTATGATCTCAAGTTTAAGGAGAGTGAAAGGTTGGAGACCAGGCAGCAGAGCATTGGGAGAGCAGTTTCCAGAGATAACAAAGATATAAGCATTTCAGCAGCAAATGAGCTGAGAATGGGGTGAGAAGGGAACTGAAACAGTGGCTTTCGTCTTCTCAATATTTGGGAGTTGAGCTGCAGGATATGGTGGAATTTTGGACCTGTAAAGAAGTTGGGAGACTGGTTGGGGGGGAGGGAGGGAGTGCGGTGGGGGTTGGCGGGGGGGGGACTGTAGATGCCTGTTTGGAGGAATTGGAGGTCTGAAAAGAAGGTGTTTCAGGGGACTGGTATGAGTGTCAAACAAGGGCCTGGTGGGAGTTAGGGATGAACTGGAGAACTGGCAGGGGGTTTTGAGGACAATGGATATCATGGGGTATCAAAGGACTGGGGGAGATTGTCAGTCTGGTTCTGTTATTGGAGAAGTAGGAGTGAGATTAAAGGTCTTGTGAATGGGAATGAGAGGTTCACAACTTGGGGTTGGTGGCTTGCTTGGTAATCTTCAGGCAAGCATGCTGAATGACACCAGTAAAATTACCAACCTGGATATCATGTGTCCTTGTTTTGCTGCCAACTTTTGGAACCTCTGACAACAGGATTCAAGTTGAAGAAATGACTGACAATAATGTTACAAATCTATAATATGTAAAATATTAAACAGTCTTCTGGAGCAGATTGGTTATTCACCTTCCCAGCCTCAGTTAAAGCCACAAAAGGTGGGTTTTATGTGAAATCTGACTCTCACTTGACTCAAACCCACTTGTTTTAGTGGGTTGACATTTGGCCCGTATTCTTGTCTATTCCATCAAAACCTGATTGTTCTGGTATTGTCCTTGTAAATCTTTTCCTCCCTCCTCCTCCAAGGCCTTTAGTTCTTATTGTATATAACACTTGGGGGGACCAAAATTGCACACACTTCTAAATGTGATCTATCAAGATTCTATAAATATTTATCATGGCTTCTCTACTTTGCAATTTTATCCATGTGGGGATAAACAGAAGTGCTAAGTTTACTTTTCTATGGCTTTATTAACCTGCAATATTATTTCCATTGATCTGTCAACTTTTACTCCCAGATCCTTTTGCTGCTTTACCCCTTTTGGATTCTCATTTTACAAGCAATCTGCGACCCTTTGTGGAGTAAAATGAAAAATCTGAAGCTTAAAATGATGTGCCTGTTGTTTGTTTATTCTATTCATTTAATAATATCTTCTTGTAAATATCACAGCAAAAGCTGTACCTGTAATATGCAAGCCAAGTAAAAGTGTATATAACAACCTGTCACCAAACTGGGACTTGCATGCACAGAAAATGGTAAGACATTGACAATATCTGTGAGACAAGTATGTCGGAGAAAAACGTTAATTGCTTGCACCTTCACTGTTTCAAGCTTATCCTCACCATCTCCTGAAAGGACAAGTTTGCCAATTCAGAGGACAAAATGTATCCTCACCATCTCCTGACAGGAAAAGTTTGCCAATTCGGAGAACTTGATGTATGCTCATTCCAAGAGAACACACTTGTTCAAAGTTTATAATGTCCTCACTGGTTCATGCTCATTCAGCACGTGATGACAGTCATGTACCAAAGACTTCTTTGCAGTAATGGGCTATTTGATTGTGACCAGCAGAATGTCCATATCTTGATACAAGGTCATCTGCAAGTGAGTTATGAAAAGGGTGGATATTGACACTGACAACTGGGAGTCAGTCGCCAATAGCCATGACCTCTGAAGTCTGATTGATCTGGGGATGATGAAAGAGACAAGGAAAAGTGGAAAGCTCAACTCATGAGCGCCCTGAAGAGGCCAGTCAGTTTTGAACCTTCTCAGCTGACTGCCTTCATCTGCCATGTTATAGTGGGCCTTATGAACCACACCAGATGGACTTTAACAATGAGTTGATAAGCCATTGTCTCAGGAGACACAACGCTGCCGCAACATGTAAAACACTTATACTTTGTATTACTCAATATTAAGAATCACCCTCACTCCCACACCTTCAAACTAGGTATCATTCACATTTTTAGAAATTGTGCTTTTGTTTGCAATATCTAAATCAGCCATGTAAGTTGTGAATAATAGTGGTTTGAACAGTGATCCTTGTGGTCCCTTGCTTCCTCCCTACTGCTGCAGTGCATAGATGACCTTTACCCCTATAATTGCCATGTAGAAGGACTCACCAATGATTGGAAGTTAGGAACATTTATGCACAGATCCAGAGAAATCTGTAAAGCAAATGCTCTGACGGGAATTGTAAACCTAGCTGAACATGTAGCACAGGCATTGCCAGTATTCAGTGCTGGTAAAGTGCACAATTTTAACCAGTTTACTTCTGACAATAGTAATCCTATGGATGCTCTGTTATCCATAAGCTTTGGTTGCTACGACTTAGAACTTGGTGTGATTAGAAATGTGTGATGCGTACTTGGGTGAAACATGATATTATCACACAACAAACAAACAGAAACTCAGCAGGATACCTTGGTAGCTTAGCGTGTTGATTTGTAGGTATGTCTTTATTTTGTGCTCATTATGACCTATCACAAGAAAAAGTCGTCTTTGATTTGTTACTTTGAGCACTTAGTTCTCACACATGGAAAATGTCAGACAATTTGCAACCTTTGCATTTCAGGAAAAGCCAAGACAATATTATTTTATTGCTTTGGGGGATATTTTCCAAAATAGATGTAATACGTGGCTTAACAATCACCTTAACACACAACAAGATGTTTCATATTTGAAGGAATACGTGAACAAGTTGGTTCTGGTGTGCTTTTGTCAAATGTGGATGCAGGTGGGAAGAGTTAAAAGTTATGCATCATACAATAAGTGAAAATAGTTAACACCAGACTGCTGCACGTCTGCTCTCAAAAGCAACCAACCCCAGTTGCATTATTTGAAAGGTGATGAATACAGATGGCTTTCGAAGCACTGAATTTAGAGGAAATTGCTTCTGGGTAAACTAATACCTGGCCAGTCAACTGCTCATTAACTTTACTTAATGCATTCAATGACATGCGGAGTACACAGGTCAATAAACAATTTTGGTTTAAGCAAATCCAGAATCCAAAAGGGAAATAGCTCTGTAATTATAGATTGAATGTGATAGTGGATTTGCCAAGTCAAAACAAGTAACTGAAATCCTGCTGTTTGTATGTCACACCTTTTATGTAGGACCTGTTCCACATAATCAGATTTTTTTCAGTAATTCATAATATCACATCCTATTTCCTAAATTTAAAAAAGTTATAATGAATATTTTGTTCTATGTTCTTCTATTGGTGTTACTATAGTATCAACAATGAGCTGTTGTGTAATTTCATGACATTTTTTGTAATCATCAAGCTAAGATGGTGGTGAAGTGGTACTATCAGCTGAAAGGTTAGAGTTATAGAGTAATGCAACATTGAAACTTGTCCATGACAACCAGGTTTCCTAAACTGAACTCGTCCCGTTTGCCTGCGTTTGACCCACATCCCTCTGAATCTTTCCTACCAATGTACTGCCGAAGTGTTTTTTAAAATGTTGTAATTGTACCAGCTTCTATCACTTCCTCTGGCAGCTCATCCCATACACGCACCACCCTCTGAGTGAAATAGTTGCCCCTCAGGTCACTTTTAAATCTTTCCCCTCATCTTAAACCTGTGGCCTCTAGTTTTGATCGCCACCTCCCTTGGAAAAAAGGCCCTGACTATGTATCTTGTCTATGCCCCTCATGATTTTAATTAACTGTGGAAGGATGTTCTGGCTTTGAAGAGATTGCAACAAAGGTTTACCGGACTGAATTCCTGATGAAGGGCTTGTGCCCGAAGCATCGAATTTCCTGTTCCTTGGATGCTGCCTGACCTGCTGCGCTTTAACCCGCAACACATTTTCGGCTCTGAATTCCTGGGATGGCAGGACTGCTGTATGAAGACCGACTGGATCGTTTAAGATGACATACACCGGAGTTTGGAAGAATAAGGATGGGTGGAATCTCATTGAAACCTGAAAAATTTGAACAGGACTAGACAGGGTAAAAACAGGAAGGATATTCTCGAGAACCAGGAAGTCCAGAATCAGGACTCACATTCTAAGGATATGGAATAGGCTATTTCGGACTGAGAGTAAGAAAAATTTCTTCATCCAGAGAGTAGTGAGCCTCTGTAATTCTTTACTGCAGAAAACAGAGGAGGTCCAAAGTATTGAATGCTTTCGAGAAGGAGTTAGGGGTAAAGGGATCAAAGGGCTTGGAAGAAAGCAGGAAATAAGTTGGATGGTCAACCATGCCATGTTGAATGTTGGTGCAGAGTTTAAAGCCCAAATAGCCTGTTCCTGCTTCAAGTCTCAATGTTCTGATTTTGGTAGGTTATTCAGCCCAACAAACCACCTTTTCCATTCAGCATGACAGTGTCCAATCAACTGCCTCAATGCCTTTTGCCCGCACTATTCCCCATATTCCTTATAGCATTCGAGTTCAGAAATCTGGCAGTCTGAATTGAAGTACAACCAATGACTAGGTTTTCACAATCCGCTAGAGCAGAGCTTTCTAAAGATGCATTAGACTCTGAATAAACAAAGAGCCTCCTTATCTCAGTCCTGTGTCTTCCTCCTTATTCCCTAGTTCTCAACTCACCATCTAGGCCCGACCTATCCATTCAGGCATTTTCTAAATTTCAATGAGACCACCTATCATTCCTCAAAACTCTACAAAATATCTGTCCAGTTTCAGCAATGTTTCTTCATAGGACAGTCCTGTCATCCAAGGAACAAGTCTGGTGAATCATCAATGTCCTCCCTCTCTGGAAATTACTGTTCTTCTAAAAGTGAGGGGACCAATACAATATCCAATGCTCCAGCTGCGGTCTAACCAAGGTTTGTACAATTGTAACTGTTTGTTTTTTGTCTATTTTCTGTGAATTAACCGACATACTTGCCTTCTGGATCGGTTTATCTGTAACATTTTTACCTATAATTAAACTTGCTGAACAACACATTGTATGCCATTCTGATGGAAGAGGAAAAAAAATGACTTGCCCTGTATTTCCTACATCAAAGAGATCAGAGAAGTGTGGTGTACATTTTACCACTTTGTGTACTAACCTTGATATCTCAGAATTACTCCCAACTTTATAGAAAAACTTATGAAATTGTGGGATGGCACGGTGGCTCAGTGGCTAATACTGCTGCCTCACAGCACCAGGGATGCAGGTTCAATTCCATCCTTGGGCAACAGTCTTGTGCAGCTTGTACACTGTCCCCATGTCTGGGTGAGTTTACTCTGAGTGCTCCAGTTTTATCCCACAGTCCAAAGATGTGCAGGTTGGGTGGATTGACCATAGGAAATGCAGAGTTACAGGAATATGGGTCTGGGTGGGATGCCCTTCAGAGGGTCAGTGTGGACTTGATGGGCTGAAAAGCGTGCTTCCATACTGTAGGGATTCTATGTTTCAATGAATAAAGAGTGGTGAATGAGAATCACCAAGAGGTTTGATTTGATTTATTATTGTCACATATACCAAGTTGCAGTGAAAAGTATTGTTTTGTGTGCTAACAAGGCATATAAAATCTAACATAAGTACATCAGGGTAAAAGAACAGAATGCAGAATATAGTGTTACAGCTACGGTGAAGGTGCGGAGAAAGATCAACTTTAATATATGAGAGGTCCATTCGTAAGTCTGATAACAGTGGGAGAGTTTGTAGCTCTTTCCAGCAAGAGAAATTTGAGTTAGGTTTGATGCACAGCACAGAGGACTTTGGCAATATAGCACTATATTTCACATATAAAGTGATTGTCAGTTGCACTTTACAATATTACCTTGAGGGGCACATATAAAAACATCATCAGGCATAAAGTGATGCTGTTTATCTTCTGAATTAATTTTAAATTGTTTCTGCAATGTTAGCAAAGATGAAATTCCAGGCAGAATTTCTTCAGCAATGAATAGTGATCTCAGGTTGCCAGAGTTCTGTGAAAATAAGATGTGTTATGCCTTAACATGATATGATAAATTGTTTTTTGGCTTTTTTGATAGTTTGACTTTCCCCCCCCCCCTATAGCAAGTACATCTAGATGCATTCTACTATTGTAAAATTGGTTGCCTAGTGGCAAAGTTATCTTATAGTGCCTTTTTTTAAATACATAAGTCAGGTACCAAACTACTGCAGATCAAGGAAACCTATAATTTCTCTTATGTTCAATAAGGAAGGGTAGGAGCGTTATAATGAGCATTTAGCTCTTTCACAAAGGGGGTACTGTAGAGAATCACAAATTATGCCAACAAAACAAGGACTGCTTTTCCACAGCATAATCTCTTGCAAATTCTTTTGGAAAATTGAATAAGCCAGACATAAATATGTCATTACTATAGAAAATATTTATGACATTTTGATCCAATATTATGCCACCTACATCATTTCTGAACAAGATTTCCCCATGTTTGAAGAAAAAATAGAGGCAATGAATATGCCTTGGATCAGTCACTTAACCAAGGTGTACTAGAATGATTGACAATAAGGGAGTCATAATACAATCAGTTTTACATTGATTTAGTGTATATTGATAAATGACTGTCTGGGCATTATGTTCTATTTGGGTGGCAATAATACTATTTTCCTATCAATTATTGTTGAGTAGTAACAAGGAGAATATTGAACTGTGTATTGGAAAGAAATGGTTGTTATGTGATGCACTGATTACATTTTTAACATGAACTGTTAAATGATTAAAATGATTGAAGGCATGAGCCCCTTGTAATTGCAGCCCTCAGCTATCACCTGTTTGACAAAGGAAGGGGATTAAAGACAAATCTGGGCACAATATTCCACCCAAGGTTTGAATGGCAAGATATGACACTCATTGGTAAGTGGGGAGAGGCAGACTTGCATGTATTTACATCTTCTCAGGACCTAATCCCACCTCATTTATGCATGATTCCCTATTTTCACACACAGCACAGAGAAACTTGATGGCATCACTTTTCAATATGTCAGAATGCTGCAGCTTACTGCTTGTTCCTCCTGGCTTCCACCTTGGATAGTGTTCTCTATACCTCAGGGTATGCTACATGGGCATCTACTGCCTGCTTCCAACCTTCCCACCAACTCATCCCAATCCCTGGAGGTTGGTGTTGGACATGTGCCAACATTACCACCTCGTCATAGCAAACCACGCCTCATTTAAAATATAATTCATCACCTCAATACAGCACTTTAAAGTGCATGCCGACTTTCACTACAATGCTGCTTCCAGCCCACATTGCAGCCACCTCATGGATGTGGAGCAGAGAGCATTTCTGTGTTCTAAACTTGATCTTTTCCAACTCACTCACCCTACACTTCCTTGGATGCTCGCTGTATCTCTCTCTTGCATTGCCTTGCGTTTTTGTCCATTACCTCACCAGTCAGAACTTCAAGACTTTTTGTACTTCTGGCTTTGCCTTGCCTCTTGATGGAAGTGCAAGTTAGTCAGCCTGTCGTGTTTACCAGCATTGATCAGTCAAGTGGGAGAACAAATTTCTCTATGGCACTGTGCTTCATCAATATTATATCTGCTGCATGAGCCACCAGCTTATGGGAGTTCTCTATCAATTCAAAGGGGACTGTCATCAATCAGCACCATAAATTGAAGGCATTACCCAATAACAGTCCAAAAGCTGAGATATGGTCAGTTGGGCTCTTGGGGCAGTTAGGATCACATTTTCCACATCATTACAGTCTGGCAAGTGGGCCTTCTTGCAGGTCCAGTGCAACCAGTAAGAAGGTGATTGTTAAATCAGTCAGGGAGCTGCACAGATATCAGTCAGGAATCTAGTCATTCATCAGGGACTAGAACTCTCCTTCAAGTTGGGCTGAGAAGAATATCTCAGTCGCTCTTGAACAATGATAAGATGTTATGCTATGGTGGAGCATGAGGGAAAGTGAAGAACAGGGTTTAAATAATGTTGCATTGCTTTTGTTGCAGGTGTTCATTGTCTGCCATTTGTGTGGCCTGTATGTTACTTACCCATTTTCAGCCCTTTCCAGGTCTTGCTTCATTTGGAAATGGAAACATTTCAAAGAGTGGTTGAGCCAACCACATTGCTGTGTGCTTGGAGTCACATACTGAGTAATGACAGAACTCTTCATTCCCTAACAGGCATTAGTGATCAGAAAGGATTTTAAGACAAAGGATTAATTGTCTTCATTAGAGTTTCAATACCAGATTTTAATGAATTTTAATTCCACCATCTGCTGTGGAATTTAGGTCTCCAGAATATGAACTGGGATCTCTGGTTTACTAATCCAGTGGTAGTGTCACCATCAACTCTCCCTGTGACTATACTTCAGGTTGTGTGCCTACAAGGTGCCAATGCTTAATCTGAACTCTAAGTACTTATTTAACACTTCTAACCTTTTCACTCTGTAACTGAATCAGTAATGATGTTTGAAAAGATTGCTTATTGCCTACCAGGGATTTTAACACTATTCATGAAGCTTCCAATATGCTCTCAGAGGCTGACCCAGTACTCAGACCTCCTATAGATCATCAGCATTCAGCACAACCTGGAACCGCTGGATGTGAAGATTGTATCAGCTCCATCAGATCTTCTGGTGCGTACTTACTTCTATGCTTTTCTAACCTGATTGAAAATGATTTTTCTTTTCCACTTGCAAAGTTCTGCTGCCTTTTATAATCTTGCCACATGTTTATATGCTACAGGCTGCTTGAGTGTTCAACTTGTTGTTCTGCTGTTTGTCTGCAGAGCTGCTCTTAAAGCCACGGCAGTTCTGTGCAGCAAAATTGAATCCCAATATAATAAAGACAAAAGACTGCAAATGTTAGAAATTTGAATGACCACAGAATGCTGGAAAGGCTCAAAATTTCTGACAGCATCCATGGAAAGAGAAACGGTGTTTATGTTTTAATTCAGAAAAGTTCTGAAGAACAGTCATCCAAGACTTGAAATTGTTCCTTTCTCCACAGATTTTGTGTGTGTGTGTGTGTGTGAGAGAGAGTGTGTGTGCGTGTGAGGATGGTGTGGGAGTGTGGGGGGTGTGAGTGTCTGAATGTATGCATGTATGAGAGAGAGTGTGTGTGTGAATGTGAGTGAGAGAGAGAGAGAGAGAGAGAGAGTGTTTGTGTGTGTGTGAAAGAGGGAGAGCATTTGGGATGCAAACTACAGCCTACAACCACATTTTCTTAGTTGGTCTTTAGAGCCTTGTGTGGTGGTGAAAGCCCATTAGGTTGTCTAATGCGAAGCAGCTTTTCAATAAAATGTAGGTTATTGCATGATAGCAGTCAAGAACAAATTATATCAGTAAGATAGACATTGTTACGAAGCAATCAGGAGACCAAATCTGAGCAAGAAAACTGTTCTCTGAAATCTGAACATGTTCTACTTTTCATCACCAAATCCTTTGACATCGCCCATTTTTGGTGGAGCTTGACTCAGTGTTCAGCACTAACCCTTTCAGAGCTATATCCTTATACAACAGTTGCCATCTACATTTTTCAGGTTTCAAAGAGGGTGTGCTTTTCAGCAGGTATAATAAGGGCAAATGAAGAGGGTTTCCTCAGAACCAAGGCTGCATGCAGTAGAAGATTAGGCTGTTTCATGTGGCAGTGTATATTTGAATTCTGATTTCATTTTTGACTTATTGAGATTTCCATAAGAAATAGAAAGTATAGTAACAGAGTGGGAGCATTTCCATTTGCAGCCATGACTGACCTCCTGTTGATGGTATAATTCTCCTGTGCATAACATCCCACTCTAGATTCCCAACTGGGCAGGGAACTTCCCTATTAAAATTCAAGCATTGCTGGAGTAAGTCTCAATATTGGTTAACAAAACAAGAATTCAAAAACCAATGTCCTGGGAAAAGGAAGCCCAAACAAAAGAACGTTGGAACAGTTATGTCTTGAGGTGATGAAGGTCAGGATGGAATTTTCAGCTGCAAATGAACTGGGCAGGATCAGAATTATCATAGAGGTATAAACAGGTGATCTGGGAGGCAGCAAGTCAGAAGCTCATCTAAGGGTCAATTACCAACCTACATTTAAACACATAAACAAGGAACAAGATTAGACCACTGAGCCCTTCGAGCTTTCTTCACTATTCAATAAGATCATGGAAGATCTGATTTTAACCTCAACTCTACAAACCTGCATATCCCTGACAATCTTTCCTTCCCATGCTATTGAGAATTTATCAATCGCTGTCTTAAAAATATTTCTAGATTCTGCATCCACTGCCTTTTGAATTGTCAAGGTAACAAACAATCCAATGAACCTTTCACCACTGAGACAAGAAGAATGCATAGCCCCATTACTCCATGAGTCTCAGCATATGTTAAACAAAAGGAAGAGAAAAAAGAAAACAAGTAAGTAAAAAGCAAAGGAAAGAAAGTGGAGTGGTCAAGCCCTGGGCACAGGAGCCCAGACTTTGCCAACTCCACCACTGCCAGCTTGGGTGCTACATTTATCACTTGGGCAGCACGGTGGCACAGTGGTTAGCACTGCTGCCTCATCAGCGCCAGAGACCTGGGTTCAATTCCCGACTCAGGCGACTGACTGTGTGGAGTTTGCACATTCTCCCCGTGTCTGCGTGGGTTTCCTCCGGGTGCTCCGGTTTCCTCCCACAGTCCAAAGATGTGCGGGTCAGGTGAATTGGCCATGCTAAATTGCCCGTAGTGTTAGGTTAGGGGTATGGGTGGGTTGCGCTTCAGCGGGTCGGTATGGACTTGTTGGGCCGAAGGGCCTGTTTCCACACTGTAAGTAATCTGAAAATGTTTTACCTGGTTATTGAGAAGGAAAAATGTGTATGTTAACTTACCTGTTTTGGAGTACAAATCTACCAACCAGGTCTCTTTAACTAACATCAAAATTATTAACTTATAATAAAACATTATTATAGAACATTATTATAAATGTACAAAGATAAAAATCACACAACACCTGTTTATAGTCCAATAGTTTATTTGGAAACATGAGCTTTCAGAGTGCTGTTGTTTCATCAGGTGGTTGATGAAGGAGCAGTGGTCTGAAAGCTAGTGCTTCCAAATAAACCTGTTGGACTATAATCTGGTGTTGTGTGATTTTCAACTTTGGCCACCCCAGTCCAACACAAGCATCTCCAAATGATAAATGTAGCACCCAAGCTGGCAGTGGTGGAGTTGGCAAAGTCTGGGCTCCTGTGCCCAGGGCTTGACCACTCCACTTTCTTTCCTTTGCTTTTTACTTACTTGTTTTCTTTTTTCTCTTCCTTCCTTCCTTCCTTCTTTCATTTTGTTTTCTTTCTTTCATTTTTTTTTGGCAGAAGGCAGTATCAAGACATCTTCTCCGGGGTCCAGAAGAAATTTCAACTCATCCAGTCCAGTAATCAGTAGATCAGAGAGAATTAAGGTGCGAAGTGAAGCAGAGTTAGGTGTCACTAGCTTGCATGTAGAACCCATGGTTGTGCTTCTGGGATGATGTTGCTGAACTTCTGCATGTGTCTGTGAAGTAGGAAGATTTGAGGATAAACCCTGAAGACCCACAAAAGATAATGGTGTTCGAGCCATTGTGGGGCTCTGTCAAAGTAGAAACAGTACATTTTTCCATGTACTAATCTATCTGCCATATCTTTTCCCACTCACTGCCTCTATCTATATAACTCTGCATTGTTAATCCATCCTCCTCACAACTTATTTTCCTACCTGCTGTCCTGTCATCAGCAAATTTAGCAATCATACCATAAGTCTCTTGACCCAAGTCATTTACTTAAACTGTAAAGTGAGCTCCAGCACTGAACGCTATTAGATGGCATTTGTTCCATCTTGTTCACCATAAAATGAGTCAATTATGCATATTCTTTGTTTCCTATCAGATAAGCTGTTATTATTGTTTGTATTATTATTATCTATGCCAAAACTTTACTTTTACATCATAAACTTTTATTTCATACAAAATATCTTTGATGCGGCACATTATCAAATGTATTGTGGAAATGTTAGTACTAATACTGGTTTCCCTTTGCTCACAGCACACGTTTCTTCTTCAAAGACCTCCAATAAATTGGCGAAACATAATTCCACTTACTCTGCCTGATTACTTTGAATCTTTCTAATTGCCCTGCCATGGCATCTTTAATAATAGCTTCTAACATCTTCCTTATTTCAGATGCTAAGCCTGTAGTTTCCCATATTCTGTTTCTCTCTCTTTTTGAGTAAAAGGACAACATTCACCAGTTTTCAACAGAACAGAACTTTCCCAAATCTCAGGAATTTTGGAAAATTAAAATCATTACCTCAATTATTTTGCTAGCCACTTTTATTGAGCCCCATTGAGACCCAGCGATTTCGACAGCTGCAGGCAAGGAATGACTCATACACTGTTCTCGGAAGCTTGTATATTTGTTAATTTAATGCTAGGTATTAAGTATTATCATCTACGCACTTAAAGGAGTGCAGTTCATGAATCAAATGGAGGATGTTAACTTTCAGGACCTCAATTGATGTAATTCAGATGTCAACAGCTCTCGTAAAAATATATGCTATTGCAGACCAACACAAGAATCTCTGTGTTTAACCAGCTGTACCAGCTTTGTTAAAGTGGAACATTCACTTTAGGCTCACTGAGCATAAAATTGGAAATGAGTTTTGGGGCCATGGTGTACAATTAAAAACCAACCCCTCAAAGTAAAATTTGCAGTGTGCAAACTTAATGTCATTTGTTGATATAATATTAGTGGTAATATTCATGTTCACAGCACTGCCACTCAGACAGTGCACTTGCAGTAGTTTGTGACACCAGCCAGCCCAGACTGCATCCACCCATGATGAGGTGAAGCTGTCCAAAGTCAAGTCTTCAAGGCCCAGTGTTGTGAAGGGGTGTCCATGTGACTACTTGCAATCTCTTAAATGATATGTCAGCAGCTTTACCCACCCAGCCATGTTGCAATCATTGGTCAAACTCTGAGTAGAAGCATTGGGACAAGTAAAGACACACACTAAATTGCACTAAAATAACTGAGACAGTTAGCTGCAATGAAAAAAATGAAGAAATTCACAAATGGATATGGATAGGTTTGATAAATGGGCCAGACTTTGGCAGATGAAGTTTAATGGGGATAAGAGTGAATTTATCCATTTTGATCTGAAGGATAAAAAGACAACTTACATATATGGAGAGTCACCTCAAAATGTTTCTGTGCAGAAAGATTTGGGTATTCTTAGGCATAAATTGTAGAAAGGTAGAATGAAGGAAAGATTAGTAATAATGAAGGCAAATGGAATTTTGGCATTTATTGCTAAATGAGTGGAGTATAAAAGTAGAGAAGTGTTGTTGCAATTGTACAAGGCATCGGGAGTGCTGTGGACAGTTTTGGTCTCCTGTAATTGTATTGAAGGCAGTTCAGAAATGGTTAACTAGACCAATTGTCTTATGAGGGTTAAAGTGAGGACTGCAGATGCTGGAGATCAAAGTCAAGATTAGAGTGGTGCTGGAAGAGCACAGCAGGTCAGGCAGCAGCCATGGAGCAGGAAAATCGATGTTTCGGGCAAAAGCGCTTCATTGGAATGAGGCAGGGAGCCTCCAGGGTAGAGAGATAAATGGGAAGGGGGTGGGGCTAGGGAGAAGGTAGCTAAGAGTGCAATAGATGGATGGAAGTGGGGATGAAGGTGATCAGCTGGAGAGGAGGGTGGAGCGGATAGGTGGGGAGGAAGATTGGCAGGTAGGATAGGTCATGAGGATGATGCTGAGCTGGTAGGTTGAAACTGGAGTAAAGTTGGGGGGGGTGCAGGGGGGAATAAGGAAACTGCTTTTTCAGCACCATTCTAATCAATTGTCTTATGAGGAGAGACTGAATTTAGGGCTTTACATACTTCAGAAGGATGAGATGAGATCGAATTGTGGTATATAGGATGTTAATGGAGATTGACAAAATCGACATTGAGTAGATGTTTCCTCCAGGAGGAATCTAGAATGATAGATCATAGTTTTAGGTTAAGAGGTAGCAACTTTAAAACAGAGAGGAAGAATATTTTTCTGAAAGAGTCATGAATCTAATGGAATTCATTAGCCCAGAATGTGGTGGACACCATGACATTGAATACATATAAGAAGGAGATAGACATCAGTGAGGTGATGGGTTGAAGAATTACAGGGAGTGGATAGAAAAGTGGATTTGAAGTCAAGATAGGATCAACCATGATCACATCGAATGGCAGAACAGGCTCAAGAGGCTGAATTGCTTACTTCTGCTCCTAGTCCTTACGTCCGAAAGAAATATACAGTGGTGCTTGTTTTTGTTTATATGGGATAGTTTTATTTCAATTCGGGTGGTATGGAATAGCTTTCTTCTTTGTTAGTGATTAATGGCTGGTTAAAACATGCTGGTGTTGGGGAGGGGGAGTAATTTGAGGACATGTTGAACAATGGGACACCAGGGTCACTATGCTTGTTCCAAACTGCCATCTGCTGATTTTCTGCTTTTCTCCTCCTTCTCTTTGTAAACCTTCTCTTGCTCTTTTTCCTCCTCCAGGAGTGCTCATTCTTTTCCTGCTGCCAAATGTTGTACCTTACTGATGGTCAGGCATGTATTCGGGCAAGTCCCAGGGAGCTATTGCATCGTGATTAAGACAAATGAACAATTGGTTCTGCACTGCCCTATGATTGGTTTCCTGGTAGCATGGCTTTCACTGAATTAAGACTGTGTTTGGGCTGCAGAGAGAAGTCATAAGTGAGACATACACTTGCTAATCAGTGGTTGCATTTTGCTTTGATGTGGTGCATGAAAGATTGGTGGAACAGTGGACTCATACAGAGACATGACTGCCATCGTGACTGCTACCCGGAGAACAACCATTCACTTGCTTAGTGTATTGGACATGTTGCATATCAGCCACAAACCGAATGACTATGTGACAATATTATTTGTGGTTTTGGCATACCTCAGCATTGGAATGTGGCACTTGGCTCACCATGGTGTGCATAGTCATTGGCACACTGCATCGAGGTGCATGATAGCATGTCGCTGTTCCAAAGGATATAGAAATTCACAACTATTGTCACCTTCACTGTCACTGGCAGTCTGTGGTTCGTGGTCTAATTGCAGAATTCTATGGTCATCTTCTTGTTGAATCTGAGACAGTGAAAGCATTGCTTTTAATGTAGAAGGAACTCAGAAAACCTGGTCACGTGGGCAGAATAGTGGCAAATAGAACTTAATCCTGATAAGTGCAAGGTGATACACTTTAGGAGGGCTAATAAGGTGAGGGAACACATGATGAATGGTATTACTCTAAGTAATAGAAAGAATGAGATGGTTGTTGGTGTGTATGTTCATGGATCTTTAAAGTCAACAGGTGGTTAAATCAGCTTGGACTCTTGTATTTTTTTGTTGAGGCATTGAGTACAAGAGCGGAGAGATGATAATGGCAGAGAGACATTGCTCGAAGACATTTGTTAGTCAACAGCTTAAGGAATGTGTTGGGTATCTGGAACTCAATGTCTAAAGAAGTGATAGGAGCAGGAATCATTGTAACATTTACAAGATTTTTGGATGAACATTTGAAACAATATAGCACACAAGGATATGGTCCAAGTGCAGGAAGATGGGTTGAGAGTAGATAAATGCTTGATGATTGACATGGACATGATGGTCTAGAGGCCTCTTTCTGTGATGTACCATTCTATGAGGACCACAACTTCATACAGATGACCTCTGACAATTCTCCCCTTACCCCAAACCCTCTTCCTCCTCCTGCCTTTGTGAATAGCTTGTCTTACTATTTTCATCTTCTGCTTCACCTCCTCATCATCCTGAAATGAAGACAAAATACTGCAGAAGCTGGAAATCTGAAATAAAAACATCAAGAAGACTCATAGTGTAATGAAACATTAACTCTATTTCCATCTCCATGGACACCTCCAGATCTGCACTTTCCAGTGCACCTTTGTAGCACTTTCTGCTTTTATTCTTCTGATCTTGCCCTTATGCTGTCTGTGGGACCAGGGTCTATTCTCAAATAGAGTCTGCGAGATAACATTGAATAGAATGAACTGAGATTTGAACATGTTGTCATAATACTGACCAAAAAAAATCTGCTGAATTTTAACTTTCAACAGTACTAGGCAATTAACTTTCTGCTTGGGTAGAACCAATTAATGTTTAACTCTCTCCTTCAGCAGGTAAAGACAAAATATCATTTCCAGCATAAAATATTAATTTTGCGTTCAGTGTAAATATTGAAATTGTTTCCCATGGTATGGAAGGTTTTACCAGCAATGATTTATAACCACATGAGTGGGTTAGCCTTTGTTTTGGATGATCACATAGAGAAGAAAAAGTGGACAGTAATGGATTATACAGCAGTTGAATGGTATAGAACATAGATAATTGGAATTCTCTATAGCAAATTCAGCAAAGGAGAAATGTATCTTTTACCCCATCAGCCCTGCAGCTTGGAATTATTGAAAGGTTAGCTATTTCCTAATCCACTGTTCCAAGTCATTATTTTGCTAAAAGGAGACACAAAGTTGAAGTTTTTCCTTTTACTATCATCAGGATTAGGATGCCAGAAACAGGTTTAACAAATGGGACTCTTATTTATACAGCTTGAGAAGTGGTTTCTTAGTTTGGACCATTGGAGGAACAGAGATGCAGCAAAACCAGTTAGCTAGATTGTAGTAGAGATTGGCCGATCCACAATGCCATTTCTTATCCAATACAAATTGTGAATACATACATGAATTCCTGCATGTATATCAGACACAAATGCATCAGACCATGAGCCTGACTGATCATTATAAATAAGCTTCCACAGAAATGCTCAATACAGTCTAGATTATGTAATAAATTATGTCCAATAGCTTAATCACATCTAATGAAGAGCATGCTGTTCTAAGGTTTGCAAGAGCAGGTTGATTGAGCAGCAGCAGCTCGTTGCTCTCTGCCAATGCTCAACAGGTCCACCAGTCATTTGGACGTACAGTCTACATATCTGGCATCACACAGCCCCTGAAACTTATATATCATGCTACCAATTTTTGTAATTGGCAAAACGCCTTACTGATTTCACAATGCCATTCTGTTAGTGGCAAAGAGCATGTGATAGCTCACTTCACCTGCTCTTCATTCTTCAACTACAAAAAACTGCATCTTCCCCTTGCAGGAAAATCTGAGGGAGGCTGGGTACCATTTAGTGAATGGGGGTCCTTTTATGACATCTTCTGATATACAGTGCGAGATGATTTGATCAGGATAGTTTTGATACACCCTATCATATCATCAAGGTGACATGATGAGCAGATGGCTAGGACTCTATTCATGACATTACCAATAAAATTGATTTGGCAAAATTTGAAGTTATAAGAATCCTTTTCTAACCTATGCATTGACCACTGAATGTAAAGTTTGGGTTGATAGAAAAAGAAAGCCCATTGCAAATTTCTCAATCAATACATTGAGGAATTAGAACATGTTTAATGTTCCATTTGATGGTACACTTGAGCAGAGAATGGAGTTTATTAAGCTCTGCAAAGAAGTTCTTTGCTGCAGCTACGAATTCAAATATCATAAACATGTCGTTTACATTTCATAAGTATGCAAGAGGTAGGAGGTTTATGGCAATCCCATCAAAGACATGTTTCTTGTGATGAACAGTACAGATGTGATTGCAAAATGGCCAAGATCCCAGAGCAGGACTATCTACTTGACTGACTGTGGAGTCATTGAAATGTAACTCAACTGTGGAAAGTGATAAGTTCCTGAGTTTGATAAACACAGATTCAGATTCTGGTGGCACATCTAGATTGCCAAAATATAGTGATATTGTGCAACCATTGGTGATTTTGTTCCATACACTGTCGGTAAACAAGCTAATAATTTTGGAACAGCACTTGAAATTGCTCCTAATAGCTCATGAGGGTGAAGCAATCCTTTACAGTATTCTACCAAACACCATTCTGCCAATTCATGTTGTGTCAAGCCATTCATATATAAATAGGACATAAATGCTTTTGTGTTCCTTGGGTAACCTAAACATATATGGATGCAGTAAAAATTCATGATAATCCCATCATATATTTTACCAGGAAGGTTATGTCCCTTATGCGCAACTTCAAAAAGCACATATGCAATTTGCCATCAAGTGTAACTTTGCAGTCACATGTGGTAGCAGGCAACGATATACAGATATCTTATGTCCTACATCCATATAAACTTGGAACTATCATTGAGCACAAAGTGTATTTTGTTGATGTACTCATGCTTGTTAAGTGTGACTACTCCAGTCAATTTGTCAGCTTTACATATGTGCACATCAGGGCTTGCCTTGAGGTTACACAATGCTACCAGCCATCACATAGCAAATAAAAATCTGTCATGTTCCACAGTAAGTATCATGTTCACACAAGTAGGCAGTGCTGCCATGGGATCCCCTCTATATCTGCTAGGAGACCTTTCAGGGTGTAAGCATTCTTGTTGGATGTTAGATTGTGATGAGATAACCAGCAATCGAGGAGTTTGAACTCAGTGAATATCTCTTTCTGTTTAATGCGGGAATTTCAATACTAACTACAAAAAGCTGCAGACGACAACCACTTTACCATTCCCCTATAAAGATAAACCATGGATTCAGCAGAGAAACTCTATTTTATTATGGACTCTGCCCTATCCATTTAAGATGGAAGATAAGTTCAGTATAAACTCCTAAGGATGCAGAATTTAAAATACTTCTGTTTCTTAGTTCTGGTCAGTTAGATTTTGCCAGGTAACTTTTTTATGATGCTAGTTATTCAGGACTGTTACATCTCATGGAGAATTTTATGTTTAATATCATTATTGCCTTGAATCCTACTCTCCATGGTTAGTCAGTTTACTCATTGCTTTCATTTGGAATTTATTTCACATGTCCATTTTCAACCAGAAGTGTCGGATGGATGAGACTTAATAGCTTCCTCCCGAGGACCTCATCTTTATTCAGTCAATTTGATTAATTCCACATGACACTGAGAAACAGTTGAATGCACAAGACACAGCAAAGATTATGTGTTCTACCAACATTCTGGCTATATGAAAGAGTTGCCCATATTTGAAAGACACAAAATGGCCGACAAGGGGATAAACAGAGTTAGAAGCCAGCTCCAGCATTTAAATGAGGCACAATGGTAGCTTTGAACAGGCACTATTCCAAGGTGAAAGAGGGCCCTGCACAAACAACAACCTGAAACAGTTTGATAAGAAAATGTCCAAGGACCAACAGTTTGAAGATTTGTAACAAGCATTGGAGGAGGAGGTAAACTTCAACAACAAACAGATTAACTAATGGGGTTGTTGCTTGTAAAGATCTGAAGGATCAAACAAGTTCATTTAACTATGACAAGTGATCGATTCCAGCCTCATTAATGAAAGGATGTTGTCCCATTCAGTGGAAAGAATCATTCAGAAAAAGGATAAAAATCTCAGTCCAGAAGACAGTCAAGATTAGAGTGGTGCTGGAAAAGCACAGCAGGTCAGGCAGCATCCGAGGAGCAGGAAAATCCATGTTTCGGGCAGGACCCCTTCATCAGGAATGAGGCTCATTCCTGAAGAAGGGCTCCTGCCCGAAACGTTGATTTTCCTGCTCCTCCGATGTTGCCTGACCTGCTGTGCTTTTCCAGCACCACTCTAACCTTGACTCTGATCTCCAGCATCTGCAGTCCTCACTTTCGCCCAGAAGACAGTCAGCCTAATTCATTATGTAGCTGTGAAAATGGCAGCTGAAGTTATTTTGCAGTGATTAGTTCTTTAAAAAAATTATTCACAATATTAAGAAATACATTCTAGTTACAGATTATTCAGATAATCACAGAGATAGATTCCAATGTAATTATAGATAAAATTATACAACAAGATACATTAGGGGAAAAGATTCAAACATATGTGTTAAAGTTAGTTAACCTAGCCTGTTGTATCCTATAAGAAATAAATTGCTTACAAATCATTAGCTAAAGAGTACTAACAGTAGAGGTAATTGTAAATCTTCACATATAACTAACTTTGTAACAGAAATTAATCATATGAATCCTAGAGCAGTTAGGTAGAACCAACTGTCTTTTGTATTTTTTATATGTAATTAAGACAGTGGGAAAATATAAGAGGAGTAACAAAATTTGTTAGAGATAGTAAAGGAATATAATGGGCAACTAAATTGAAGAAATCTTAAGAGAAGGAGTATAGCCAGTAAACTTTGAAATGTGAGTTAGTAAGATGCATAGAAAGATCCCAAAGCCTGGAGATTATAATGTATGTTAAACATCATGTGATCATGAGAACCCAGAGCTCTCTATGGGAGTGCCCATCATTGATTAGGAATTTTACAAGATTTGATGTTTAGAATAAGGGAAAGGGCACAGTGAACATGTTGCATGTGATTATTGTAACACAAAATATATAAAAATATTGTATCTCACTGTGAAAATCAGAACATCATTGATCTCTCTTCCAATCTGAACCAAAGATTAAGGGAACAACTGAATTCTCACGTCGAGGTCAGATTTAGGGGTAATCTTTAGTCCTCTCTCTGCATGATCTTGTGATTGCTTGAATAAGAATAAAGACTGCCAAATGCGTGAATTCTGCCTGCCACCTGAGTCTTTTCCTCAGCTGGGGTTTTGCTCTATACTATAATACAGAAGAACTATGCAATACCTCCAACCTAGTTGTTCAAGTACTATTACAAAGTTGTGGGTTTACAAGTGCAAGTCTGTCCAGGTATGTCTTTGCTCATAAAGAGTGGAGTAATCCAGCCTGCTATAGGGAGAGGCTGAATACGCAGGATCTATTTTCCCTGGAGAGTCAGAGGCAGTGAGGTAACCTTATAGAGGTTTATAAAATCATGAGGGGTATGGATAGGGTGAATAGCTAAGGCCTTTTTTCCCCAGATAGGGGATCTAAAACTAGAGGGCATAGGTTTAAGTTGAGAGCGAAAAGACTTAGACCATAAGACCATAAGACATAGGAGTGGAAGTAAGGCCATTCGGCCCATGGAGTCCACTCCACTATTCAATCATGGCTGATGGGCATTTCAACTCCACTTACCCGCATTCTCCCCATAGCCCTTAATTCCTTGTGACATCAAGAATCTATCAATCTCTGCCTTGAAGACATTTAGCATCCCGGCCTCCACTGCCCTCTGCGGCAATGAATTCCACAGGCTCACCACTCTCTGGCTGAAGAGATGTCTCGGAATTTCTGTTCTGAATTGACCCCCTCTAATTCTAAGGCTGTGTCCACGGATCCTCGTGTCCTCGCCTAACGGAAACAATTTCCTAGCGTCCACCCTTTCCAAGCCATGTATTATCTTGTAAGTTTCTATTAAGTCTCCCCTTAATCTTCTAAACTCCAATGAATACAATTTCAGGATCCTCAGCTGTTCCTTGTATGTTAAACCTACCATTCCAGGGATCATCTGTGTGAATCTCCGCTGGATATGTTCCAGTGCCAGTATGTCCTTCCAGTTTTGGTTCCCACACCTCAAGACACAGTACTCCAAATGGGGCCTAACTAGAGCTTTATAAAGTCTCAGTAGCACAACAGTGCTTTTATATTCCAATCCTCTTGAAATAAGTGACAACATTGCATTCGCTTTCTTAATCATGGACTCAACCTACACGTCTACCTTTAGAGAATCCTCGACTAGCACTCCCAGATCCCTTTGTACTTTGGCTTTACGAATTTTCTCACCGTTTAGAAAGTAGTCTATGCTTTTATTCTTTTTTCCAAAGTGCAAGACCTCACATTTGCTCACGTTGAATTTCATCAGCCATTTCCAGGACCACTCTCCCAAACTGTCTAGATCCTTCTGCATTTAGAAGGGTCCTAAGGAGCAACTTTTCATGCAGATGGTGGTGCTTGCATAGAATGAGCTGCCAGAAGAAGTGATGGAAGCTGGTACAATTACAACATTTAAAAGGCATCTGGATGGGGACATGAATATGAAGAGTTTAGAGGGATGTGGGTCAAATGCTGGCAAATGACATTTGATTAACGTTGGGGCATAACAGCTCAGCATGGGAGAGTTGGACCAAAGGGTCTGTTTCTGTACAATACATCACTCTGACTCTCTGATTAAATTCCTCCTTATTAGTCCACCCAGCACCATTAGCCATGTGATGAAAGGCATTGTGAACAAAATGAACATGTAAACAAAGAACAAGGCTACATGACCCTTCAAGCCTGCCCCGCCATTCAAGAACATCATGGATTAAGTGTGTTGCTGGGGTGGCATGGTGGCTCAGTGGTCAGTGTTACTGCCACACAGCATCAGGGACCCAAGTTCAATTCCAGCTTCAGGTGACTGTCTCCATGGAGTTTGCACATTCTCCCTGTGTTTGTGTGGGCTTCCTCCAGGTGCTCTGGTGTCCTCCCATAATCAAAAGATGTGCAGATTAGGTGAATTTACCATGCTAAATTGCCCATAGTGTGTATGTTAAGTCAGCAGTAAATGTAGAATAATGGGGTGCGGGATTACGTCTGGATGGGATGCTCTTTGGAGGGTTGGTATGGATCTGAAGGGCCTGTTCCCACTCTAATTCTGTTACTTTTTAACCCCAGCTGTACATTCCTACTTATAATCTTTCATCCCCTTGGTAATCAAGAATCGCTGATTTAAAAAATATTTAAAGAGTCTACATCCACTGCCCTCTGAGGAAGGGAATTCCAAACACTCACAATTGTCTGAGAGAAAAGAAATGTTTCCTCATCTCTGTATTAAATGGGTGCCCTTTATTTTAAAAGTATAACCCTGAGTTCCAGATTCTCCCATCAAACAAAACACCTTTGCAACAAGCGTTCTCAGGATTTTATATGTTTCAATTAAATCGCTTCTGACTTGTCTAAACTCTGGAAGATACAGGCCTAGCCTCTTGAGCTTTTCCTCATAAAGGAATTTGTTCATTCCAGGTATATGTCCAGTTCACCTTCTCTGAACTGCTTCTAATGCATTAACATCTTTTCATAGTAATGGTGACCATTGCACACCTGTACACAGTGCACAGGTCTTACCAATGCATTATATAACTGAAGCATAATCTCTCTAGTCTTGCATTTATTTCAACTCACAATACACTACAACATTCTATTAGCTTATCTGATAATTTGCTGTACCTGCATATGAGCCTTCTGTGGATATCCCAATCTCTCTGCATGTAAAAACTCTGCAGGTTCTCAACATTTGCATAATATGCTTTTTTAAAAGACCTTTCTGCCAAAATGGACAACTTCACATTTTTTTCTCATTTTGCCAGGCCTTTGTCCATTCACCGAACCTATCTGCATCCCTTTGTTAGACTCGTTCTGCCTTCTCCACACCTCACTTTCCTTCCGATCTTTCTGTCATCAGAAAGTCTAGCTGCCATTTTGATTCTTTCATCCAAATGATTTATTTCAATTGCAAAAGATTTATTCCTAAACAACCTGTGTAACACACTACTCATGACATACAGTCAACCTGAAAAAAAACCACTTATTCCTATTCTCTGCTCCCTAATAGCAACCTAACTTTCTATCCATGCCGATACTTTACACCTTTGATGTCACACCTTATCAAATGCTTTCTGGAAAACTAAAAAAAATGACCAGATGGGCCAATGGGCTGAGAAGTGGCAGATGGAGTTTAATTCAGATAAATGAGAGGTGGTGCATTTTGGGAAAGCAAATCCTAGCAGGACTTATACACTTAATGGTAAGGTCCTAGGGAGTGTTTCTGAATAAAGAGACCTTGGAGTGCAGGTTCATAGCTCCTTGAAAGTGGAGTCACAGATGGATAGGATAGTGAAGAAGGAGTTTCTTAAGCTTTCCTTTATTGGTCAGAGTATTGACACAGGAGTTGGGAGGTCATGTTGTGGCTGTACAAGTCATTGGTTAGGCTACTGTTGGTATATTGTGTGTAATTCTGGTCTCCTTCTATCAGAAAGATGTTGTGAAACGTGAAAGTGTTCAGAAAAGATTTACAAGGATGTTGCCAGGGTTGGAGAATTTGAGCTATAGGGAGAGGCTGAACAGGTTGGGGTTGTTTTCCCTGGAGCACCAGGGGCTGAGGGGTGACCTTATAGAGGTTTACAAAATTTTGAGGGGCATGAATAGGATAAATAGACAAAGTCTTTTCCCTGGGATCGGGGAGTCCAGAACATGAGGGTATAGGTTCAGGGTGAGAGGGGAAAGATATAAAAGGGATCTTAGGGACAGCATTTTCACGCAGAGGGTGGTACGTGTATGGAATGAGCTGCCAGAGGAAGTGGTGGAGGCTGGTACAATTGCAACTTAAGAGACATTTGGATAGGTATATGAATAGGAAGGGTTTGGAGGAATATGGGCCGGGCGCTGGCAGGTGGGGCTGGAGCAGGGTTGGGATATCTGGTCAGCATGGACGGGTTGGACTGAAGAGTCTATTAGGTAAAAGCAATGACTGCAGATGCTGGAAACCAGATTCTGGATTAGTGGTGCTGGAAAAGCACAGCAGTTCCGGCAACATCCGAGGAACAGTAAAATCGACGTTTCGGGCAAAAGCCCTTCATCACAAATACAGGCAGAGTGCCTGAAGGGTGGAGAGATAAATGAGAAATGTCTTTTTCCATGCTGTACATCTCTGTGACTCTATGACTATGACTCTATCTCCCTTTTATCCATAACGCAAGTTTATTCTTCGAAAAACTTCAGTTAATTAATGCAGTCTATTTTGCTTTTGCCAAAACCATATTGGCTCTGTCTAATTACCTTGAACTTAGCCAAGTGCTCTTTATAGTGTCTTTAATAATAATTCCTAACATTTTCTCAATGATAGATGTTTCATGAACTAGACTGCAAGTTCCTGTTTTCTGCTCTCTCCCTTTTTGAATGAAAGAGTTACATTAGCCATTTTCCAATTTAAAAGAACATTGCCTGAATGTCACTAATCTTGCAAAAGTAAAACTAATGCATCAACTAATGCATCTTTTCAGAGCTGAGGGTGAAATTCACCAAGACACAGGGACTTGTCAACTGACAGTTCCGACAATTTACTCAGTAGCACTTCCCCAGGAATTGTAATTTTCTTGAGTTCTTCCCTTCCTTTACAGCTATTTTCAGGATGTAACTTGTACTCTCTCTAGTGAAGACTGATGCATAACATCAGTTCAATGAATCTGCCATCTCTATTACCTCCATTATTAATTCCTCGGGCTCTTTTTTTTAATGGAGCAAACACTTATTTTTATAAAAAACTTGAAACAGAGTGGATAATCTGTTTTGATATTTTCAGTGAGTTTCTGGTGAAATTCTTTGTAGAATTCTATGCCTTTTCTTCGAGTTTGATAATATCTTTGACTTTTTCAATTCATCACCAATGGGGGTCCATCCCTTAGATTTTTTTCTGATTTGTTGGTATTTATCTATTCTATGTTTTCTGGAATATCACCCTAAATGATTGGATTGCACCTCTGCTGACCTAACATCCCCTAAGTTACCAGTTCATCTTTGCTAGCTCTACTGGCCCTTGTTTGTGTACAAAGTAGCAGTCTTGGACTCACACTTCTCTCCTTTAAGCTACAGGTAAAAGTCAATCATACTATGGGAGCAGGGGATCCAGGGGACTTTCATTATGCAGTCACTAATTGATTCTATCTCATTGGTCAAAACCAGGTCTAGCAACAATGCTATCAGGCAGTATTTATTGACCAATAATCTGCTCATTGATGCCCAGTTTTAGTTCCAAAACTACCATTCAGCACCAAACCTGATTACAGCATTTAAATGAAAGGTGACAGTGACAGTGACAGTGCATTTCACCAAGTGCAGCATAATGGACCCTCAGCAAATTTGAAGTCAATGGGAATCAGGGGACTATCTGTCCACTGGCTTGAGCTGTTGAATTGGCTGGTGTCATTTCAAGTAAAAGTAAATATTGGTGTAATTATGGATGTCAATCATCTCAATTGCAGGACATCGCAGAAGCAGTTCCTCAGTGTCACTTCCTAGGCAAAGCCATCATTCATTAATGATATTCCCTTTATCTCAAGATTGAAAGTGAAAATGTTTACAACTTGTGTACAATGTTCCATTGAATTTGCAATTCCCAGATAATAAATCAGTTTACTTCTACATGCAGCAAGAGCTCAACAATGTAGGTAAAGTCACTAAAGCCTCTGAAGAAGGATCACTGGGCCCAAAACATTAACTCTGCATTCTTTCCACAGATGCTGTCAGACTTACTAAGTTTCTCCAGAAATTTATGTTTCTGTTTTAGGGAAAGTCACTTGTCCTATCTGGCCATTGATTGCTCTCTCATTACAGAGAGATAACTGATGGTGGCTTATTCTAATGGCCAAATGCCTCACAAGAAGGGAGAGGGTGAGAAGGAAAGTTCTTCGTGATTACCTCAGCCAGTACATGAATTGAACACGCTGCTAGCATCACTTTGCATTACAAATCAGCCCACCGAGCTAACCAATTCCTGCAAGTAATATGCAATCCCGGCAAGTGGCAATTAACATTTGTGTAATGCAAGTGCTTGGAAGGAGAGAAAACATAACCAACTCTCCTTAATCATTAAATAGTATTGCCATTATCTGGTCTGCCACCATGAATATTCTGGACGTCAGTTTTGGATTAGAAGTTCGGCTGGACTAACCTCATGTCATGGCTACTCCAACAGGCTAGAGGCTGGTTTTAGTAAGAGTGGTTTCTCAAAGCTTCTTCATCACCCACAATGCACAAATGAGGAGAATAGTTGAACGATTTTCAGTTGCAAGATTTCTACAGTTGCAAGAAGCACAATCCAGCATAGGATTCACCAAGACTTTGGCAATGTCAATCTAACCTGTAGCCTCCACCATCCACTATCTACAAGGGCAAATTTGAAAAGGCCAAAACGTTTAATTGGTCCAAATCCCCAAACAATTCCTGTCTTGGAAAAATATGTTACTCTTTTCTTATCCCTGCTGGGCCAAAATATTGGAACTTCCTGTGGGACAACATTTACAAGTAATTTTCCATACAGTCTTCTTTGTGTGTGGTTTATTTTATATGTGAGTCAATGATAATGACAATTTATATTAACATAGTGGCTTTAATGTAATGTGATGGAATGTAATGCATTAAAAAGCAAAATTTATTCATGATTCACAAAGGTGATGCCAGAGCAGGTTTACTTAAAAAAGTAGGTTTTAAGGCAGGTAGTCATGATATGGAGATGCCAGTGTTGGATGATGGAGCAGCTCTCCGAAACCTTGTACTTCCAAATAACCTTGCGTTGTGTGATTTTTTTACTTAAGGCAGGTAGGCACATAGGGAAATTGAACGTGGAAATTCTAACCTCCAGACTAAGGAAGCTGAAGGCATAGCTACCTATTGGAGAGTGATTACAATTGGGGATGGCCAAGGGGCACAATAAGATGTGTGCAGGTATCTCAATGCATAGCAATGCTGGAGAAATGATGATGATTGGCTGAGGCAAGGCCATCAAGGGATTTGAAAACAAGGAAGAGCATTATCAAGAAATTGCTTGACTGGGAGCTCATGGATCTAAATGAGGACAGGGATGGTAGAGAAAGAAACGTAGTGCAAGTGAAGACATGGGCAACAGAGTAAGTTCACAGAGAATAGAATATTGGGGGCTAACACATTAGGACGCTAAGTCTCAAGGCAACAAAATCATGATTAGAAGGTTTCATTAGCAGAGAAGCTGAACAAAACCACAAGTTCCGATAACAGTCTAATTTAAGGTGCTTTAAATGTTCCATGTTTCATTTCATGCTCCATCTGGATTAGCTTGTGTCAGCTGTCTTCTTCTTCTTGTTTTGTTTGCATATACTATTAAAATAATGGCTTATCTGCAGCATTGTGAACTTCACCTATAAAGTAGTGATTGCAATTTAAATGGTTGTCCTATAAATTTAAGATTTGCCTAATAAAATTTATAGGTTTGTTCAGTGGTTTAGCAAATGTTCCATTTAAGCAAATATCCCCATGAACCACAATCCCATTAATCGACCTTTATTGCAGTTCAACTCACACCAGCATTGGTTAACATTGACATGGCTCACATTTATACATGAATATTTCCCTGTTATCAGTTTATTAACTGCAAATTAATTTGACAGGAATAAAAGGCAGATTTTTCCACACAAGGTCTTTGAAAATTTGCTTGGTATTAAATTGAAGGAAAGAAAAATTGGAGATGATCACAGTTAGCTCACAGCCAGCAGTCCATAGTGAGTATGTGGTCTTTGAATTCAGGTCATTGAAAAATGAGCAGCAAATTCAAGATTGAAAAGATGATACCATCTACTGAAGAACAGAATAGAAATAGCAAAGCAACACCTCATGGTGCAGCTGTGAACATATAATGGCTCCATTCTGGAGTAATAGAATAAGGCTCCACTGTACTCATTCTTTGTGATCAGGACACAGATATTAAGTAGTCATGATCTTTTGGAACTGTAGCCATTTCTTTCTGATTGATATGGTTGAATGAGATAGTACAAAAATAGACGATGTTAAGGTGCTAAATACAGACTGTAAAGATTCGCAGTGAAATCCAAAGTTGTGACTCAGTTACTGATTCTGGAAGTGGTACTATAGTTCAATATTGTTACTTTGTGATTACTTCGCACAGCAGTGAAAACAGTTAAATTGTACCAAAAAATCAGTTATCAATCATAAAACCATATCTAATAACAAGGACAAATTACAATAAATGAACACAAAAACCATCTGCCATCAAAGCTATAATGTACTTTATATCTGGAAGATTCACTTGGCTATCTGCATATTTTAGAAACTATCATTAATGATGTACAAAGTTAAAAATCACACAACACCAGGTTATAGTCCAACAGGTTTAATTGGAAGCACACTAGCTTTCAGAGCGACACTCCTTCATCAGGTGATTGTGCAGGGCTCGATTGTAACACAGAATTTGCTATAAAATGCCCATCAGCCAGGATTGAATGGCAGAGTGGACTCAATGGGCCGAATGGCCTTACTTCCACCCCTATGTCTTATGGTCTTATGGTCTAATCACCTGATGAAGGAGCGTCGCTCCAAAAGCTAGTGTGCTTCCAACTAAACCTGTTTGACGAAAACCTGGTATTGTGTGATTTTTAACTTTGTACACCCCAGTCCAACACCGGCATCTCCAAATCATGATCATTAATGATGACATTGTTTAAAAATGAAATGAACAAGCAGATGCAATTTTAGTCATTCCAACCACTCAACTTTGATATTGCAACAATTATAAAAATCAACTCTCTCATAAAAACAAATTCACAGAATTTAATTAATCAACTTTGGAGATAATGTGATATGAATTATGCTTTCAAGACAGGGAAATATTTTTGTGATGTCCAGTTGCAGTTTCTCGATGGGTTAATAGGACTGTAATTCTATGCCTGCAGCCAGTATTTAAAATGGTGTTGGTTAAGGGAACAATGTTGAACAGGACTGGTCAGATATATCAGGGACATTTAGTTGATTCTTGGATAGGCACATAGAAGATAGTACAATGACGGGTATGTAGGTTAGTCTGATCTTAGAGTAGGATAAAAGGCTGGCACAACGGTGGCTCAGCAGTTAGCACTGTTGCCTCATTGTGCTAGGGACCCAGATTCAATTCCTACTTCGGGTAACTGTCTGTGTAGAGTTTGTACATGCTCCCATGTCTGCATGGGTTTCCTTCAGGTGCTCAAGTTTCCTCCCACAGTCCAAACATGTAAGTGAATTGGCCATGCTAAATTGCCCATAGTGTTCAGTGAAGTGTATTAATCTGGGATAAACATAGAGCATAGGGGAATGGGTTTGGGTGGGTTACTCTTCAGAGGGTCAGTATGGACTTGATGGGCCGAGGGACCTGTTTCCCCACTGTAGGGAATCTAGTCTTCTATATAACATCAAGGGCCAAAAGGCCAGTGCTGTTTGATATTCTAGAATTAATTTAGCGTTGTTCCACAAATAATTCTGAAGAAATACTAATGCAGAATTAAGCAGAGAGGTGAAACTTCTGATTCCTCATTACTGCTGTGGTATGCTAGCCTGCCTTATCAGACTGATTCTAATTAGTTTCCTTCCACAATCACAGTTTTGCAAAACTTGCTTAAATCTGGTGGCAGGGCTTGAACTCTAAACCTTCAAACTTGAGGCATGAATATCATCAACTGAGTCATGTTATAATTCATATTAAATCAAGTCAGCAGGATGATTGGTGTACATTGAAATGGAACAAGACAGTTAACTTCATGATCATATTTGAAGGATCACTGCAAGTTACCAGAAGCCATCAGAAACAACAATAAGACCTGCGGATAATGTTTTATGTTGAGATCAGTGGAAGAAGTTTGTGTTATTTTATTTTCCTTCTCCCAGAGTTTGATACATAACCAACAACACTATTATTTCTTTAAAGTCATTATAGTCTGATTGAACAATAGGCTGTTCTCTCAGAGAGAGAGAGAGAGAGAAATGACTTATGGTAGTTTAACTTAAGGCTCACCAAGCTGCAGGCAAAGGGCAAGCTTGAGAAGGGGAGTCCTTTATTGTAACCCCAACCAGTAGAGGAATTGAACCCAGGCTGTTGATGTTACTCTACATTATAGACCAGCTGGCAAGTCAATTTAGCTGACCAACTTCCATTTCAATGTTAAAAACGTTTTGTGCTGGTGACATTAGGTCAAAGTTTTCCAAACTGGTTTAGGCAAAGTCAAGATTTAATTTTAAAAAGATCAATCCAGATTTTCACTTTACTAATGTCATTGGCTGAGGAGTTTGGACTGTGAAGTTTTCCTGACAGCTGCCAAAGAACCTGATGTAGCCATTAGTTAACACGTCTGTGATTACATGACACATGGGGTAGGATCTCTACAGTCCACACTGACCCTCCGAACAGCATCCTGTCCAGACTCAATCGCCTAGCCTATCCTTGCATTTCTCATGGTTAACCCACCTAACCTACACATTCATTCCTGGGCACTAAGGACAATTTCCCATGGCCAATCCACTTTTGGACATCCTTGGACTGTGGAAGGAAACCAGAGCACACAGAGGAAACCCATACAGACATGGGGAGAATATGCAAACTCTCCAGTGACAGTTGCCCAAGGCTAGAATCAAACCAGGTCTCTGGCACAGTGAGCAAACAGTGTGAACGACTGAGCCATTGTGTCACCCCAATCTAGGATACTCCCATTCTTCAAACCACCCATGAAAAAATAGTGCTTCAATGGAAGGCATACAACCACAAAAAAAAATTGCTACAGGTAGTTCTTGGATAATGTACATTCCAGCAGTGTGATTTGGCTATAATGTCACTGAAGAATTAGGGAATGGTATTTTGGCAAAAGCTTACCTCTACTAAATATTGCGATTCCTGCAGGGATCGGGTTCGCATACTTCATTCTGCTCATGTGCCAATGTCCGTGCCAACCTTCGTGCCATTCAGCACATGTACCAGTGTCAGCTGCATACAGAGCATTGTTCTGTGAAAGGTATTGTACAGAGAGAAGCTTTTTTACTTTTTAATGCACTGTGTTAAATTTCCTTTTGTTTCATTAATAAATGATTTCAACCTTCATTCAAGCTGTGCTCTACTTTGTGTTAGATTTTTGGTTGTGTTTTGAGTGATTGTGAGTGATATTTTTGCTGGTAACCCCCTGCAAACCCCACTTTTCCCATAGGTCCCATTATTTCTACTTCTATTATTCTATTAAGTGAGAATTCATTGGAACAGAACTATGGTATTGTAGGAGAACTACCTGTATCAGTTTGGTTAATTATGATGGATGAATTCACACTCCATTATTAAATTGATATGAAAATTATTTTGCTTATTTTGCTAATGAATATAACACTGAGGTCATATAATGTTAGGATAATACTGAGATTGCTATAATGTTAGGTTCGACTGGATGTTGCTCCTCCCTTCAGTGCTACTAGTTTCCAAAATATGCATATAGATGAGTGAATCTTCCAGTTTGAAAGTACATAATATCTCTGATGGCAGATGGATTTGATGCTAGTATTTATCCGAGTCACTTTGAAACCACTGATCTAAGCATGGAGGCACCATTATTTATTCCCAGGAGAGTAGCGAAGCCAAGTACCTGTCTGAATTCCTTTGTGCTTGAATAGACATGCACTGAAGGTTTTGATGGTCAATTAAACATGCATCAGAAAATCCCACCAGTCTTGTGTGTCAGTCAATCAGGGTCCCCAGAGGTCTATGTCATTCTTGTTTCTTTATGTTAGCTGTCCTGTTTCAGAAACCAGATGCAGATGTCAATTGTGGCATTTACGGTTTTTTTTTGATTTGTTGAAGGGGAGAACTCAAAAGCCTGAATTAATCAAGTGCTTGACTTTAGTTGTGAAATAGCACCCAAAGATCAGATCTTGCACTTACCTGGAGGAAATAAGTACCAGAAGGAGTTGGATTAATTATTAGGAAATAGCTATGAGCATGGACAATGTGGAAATATTTAAAACTTAACTGGGACTGAGAGAATGAAAATACCAAGTAACCAAAGTCAAAATTAAAGGTTAGGTCTGTTTTTCTTTCATTCAGCAGTATGCATATGTAAAGTAAACAAGTTCTAAGTACATTAATAAACACGGTTAGAAGATTTAGGTTTAGAATTTTACTTGGAGTTACTGAAATTTTAGCTCAGGGTAATATAATGCTTACATAAATCTGTCACCTAGAAAATGTGTAACCTTTGCAGTGCTGAATAATACAAAGGTGGCAGTATAAACCGAGTGAGCAATGGCCTTTAGGTGCTAACCGGTCTTGTCTGAGTTCCTAATGACTGATCTTCGTTAATAGCTTTTGTGAATCTGCGGTTTATAGCAGGATTGCTGCATTTGTGCAAGATCTGCACTTTTGGAAGTGGTGAACCTAGTAACTCCGTGATAATATACAGATCAGCTTTTCTTTTTCTGTCTAGACTAACATAGTTGTATTTGGAATTTTGTTCTTTAGCCTCACTTGCTGTGACTAGATGGAGCCGGGAAATCGACTACCCTCTTTAACACCCCATTTTGGTCAGTCTCAAGAATTAGCTAGATTTCTTTATTTCAGTGCAAAACTATTATGCTTCATTTGAAATGAAAAATAAAACCAGAAACTGTTTGTCAGACTAGATTCAACATGTCAGAACTGCTCAGTTTCTCCCCCACTTTATTTTTGTTTCAGATTTCCGGTGCTCACAGTATTTTGCTTCCATTCGATTAAAGTGTAGTTTGCTGGAAAGTAGAGGAAACATTGGTAGGCCACTTTTAGAATATTGAATTCCATTCTGGTCTCCTGCTATTGGAAAGATGTTGTTAAACTTGAAAAGGTACAGAAAAGATTTATATGGAGGTTGTGAGATTAGAGGGTTTTAGCTATTGGGAGAGATTGAATAGGATGAGTCTGTTTTCCTTGAAATGTCAGAGGCTGAGGGAAATCATGAGGGGCGTGGATAGGATAAATAAGCAAGATCTTTTACTTGTAGTGGGGGAGTCCAAAGTTAAAGGGCATAGATTTAAGGTGAGAGGGGTAAGATGTAAATGGGACAACCTGTTCACACAGAGGGTGATGTGTGCATGGAATGAGCTGCCAGAGGAAGTGTTGGAGGTGGGTATAGTTACAACATTTAAAAGGCATCTGGATGGGTATATGAAAGGAAGGATTTACAAGGATATAGGCCAAATGTTGACAAATGGGACTGGATCTATTGAAGGTATCTGGTTGGCACAGATGAGTTAGTTGGTCTGAAGGGTTTGTTTCTGTGCTGTATAATGTTACAATTCTATGATTCAAATACTAGAGTTTTCTTGAGTGTAATAAAGAGGAATTCTGTCACCTTCTACCCTCAAACAATATTAAAAGGTACATCAGACTCGCATTCACAAACTGAGATGTGTTTAAATGAAAGGAATCTGGCACAGGCAGGGAGAAATAAGGCTATGCAGTTTTGAGTCTTTAAGATATTTGATTTTAAACTTGAGGCCAAGTTGATCAATTGGTAGTTCACATCCACAACAAAGCAGTATCTGTAGATATCTTCCAATCTCGATGAATGATAATTGTCTGACATATTTTTTTCACTGGACACTGACTTCAAAGTTGAGAAAGAACATAGAACATGGAAAGGTACAGCACAGAACAGGCCATTTGGCCCATGATGTTGTGCCGAGATTTAATCCTAATGTAAAATATAGTAACAACCTACACACTCCTCAACTCACTGCTATCCAAGTGCATGTCCAGCAGTCACTTAAATGTCCCCAATGACTCTGCTTCCACCACCACCGCTGGTAACGCATTTCATGCATTCACAACTCTACGTAAAAAACCTACCACTGACATCTACACCTTCCTCCTAGTATCTTCAAACTATGACTTCTCATACCAGTCAATCCTGCCCTGGGGAAAAATCTCTGGCTATTGACTCTATTCCTCTCATTATCTTGATACCTCAATCAGGCCTCCTCTCTTCCTCCTTCTCTCCAGAGAGGAATGTCCGAGCCTATTCAACCTTTCTTCATAAGGCAATCCCTCCAGTCCAGGCAGCTTCCTGGTAAACCTTCTTTGCACCCTCTCCAAAGCCTCTGTATCTTTCCTATAGTAGGGTGACCAGAACTGGACACAATATTCCAAGTGTGGCCTCACCAGGGACTTGTAGAGCTGCAGCAAAACTTCGCGGCTCTTAAACTCTATCCCCCTGTTGATGAAAGCCAAAACACCAGATGCTTTCTTAACAACCCTATCCACTTGGGTGGCAATTTTGAGGGATCTATGTACTTGCACACCCAGATCCCTCTGTTCCTCCACGCTGCCAAGAATCCTGTTTTTAATCCTATATTCAGCATTCGAGTTCCACCTTCCAAAATGCATCACTTCACATTTATCCAGGTTGAACTCCATTTCTCAGCCCAGCTCTGCATTTGGTCGATGTCCCACTGCAGCCTGCAGTAGCCCTCTACACTATCGACAACACCTCTAACATTTGTGTCATCTGCAAATTTAGTAACCCATCCCTCAACCTCCTCATCCAAGTCATTTATGAAAACTACAAAGAGGAGAGGGCCAAGTACAGAGCCCTGAGGGACCCCACCCAACACTGTCATCCAGGCAGAATACTTTCCATCTACAACCACTCTTTGTCTTCTGTTAGCCAGCCAATTCTGAATCCAGATAGACAAATCTTCCTGTATCCCATACTTCCTGACTTTATGAATGAGCCTAACATGGAGAACCCTATCAAACGCCTTGCTGAAATCCATGTACACCACATCCACTGCTCGACCGTCGTTGACCTGTCTTGACACCTCCTCAAAGAACTGGCTTTGTGCGTGGGAAATCATGTCTCACAAACTTGATTGAGTTTTTTGAAGAAGTAACAAAGAAGATTGATGAGAACACAGCAGTAGATTTGATCTTTATGGACTTCAGTAAGGCGTTTGACAAGGTTCCCCATGGGAGACTGATTAGCAAGGTTCGATCTCATGGAATACAGGGAGAACTAGCCATTTGGATACAGAACTGGCTCAAAGGTAGAACACAGAGGGTGGTGGTGGAGGGTTGTTTTTCAGACTGGAGGCCTGTGACCAATGGAGTGCCAAAAGGATCGGTGCTGGGCCCTCTACTTTTTGTCATTTATATAAATGATTTGGATGTGAGCATAAGAGGTACAGTTAGTAAGTTTGCAGATGACACCAAAATTGGAGGTGTAGTGGACAGCGAAGTGGGTTACCTCAGATTACAACAGGATCTGGACCAGATGGGCCAATGGGCTGAGAAGTGGCAGATGGAGTTTAAATTCAGATAAATGCATTTTGGGAATGCAGGACTTATACACTTAATGGTAAGGTCCTAGGGAGTGTTGCTGAACAAAGAGATCTTGGAGTGCTAGTTCATAGCTCCTTGAAAGTGGAGTCGCAGGTAGATAGGATAGTGAAGAAGGTGATTGGTATGCTTTCTTTTATTGGTCAGAGTATTGAGTACAGGAGTTGGGAGGTCATGTTGCAGCTGTACAGGACATTGGTTAGGCCACGTTGGAATATTGTGTACAATTCTGGTCTCCTTCCTATCAGAAGGATGTTGTGAAACTTGAAAGGGTTCAGAAAAGATTTACAAGGATGTTGCCAGGGTTGGAGGATCTGAGCTACAGGGAGAGGCTGGACAGGCTGGGGCTGTTTTTCCTGGAGCGTCGGAGGCTGAGGGGTGACCTTATAGAAGGTTACAAAATTATGAGGGGCATGGATAGGGTAAATAGGCCAAGTCTTTTCCCTGGGGTTGGGGAATCCAGAAGTAGAGGGCATAGGTTTATGGTGAGAGGGGAACGATATAAAAGAGACCTAAGGGGCAACTTTTTCATGCAGAGGGTGGTACATGTATGAAAAGAGCTGCCAGAGGAAGTGGTGGAGGCTGGTACAATTGCAACATTTAAGAGATATTTGGATGGGTATATGAATAGAAAGGGTTTGGAGGGATATGGGCCGGGTGCTGGCAGGTGGGACTAGATTGTGTTGGGATATCTGGTCAGCATTGACGGGTTGGACCAAAGGGTATGTTTCTGTGTTATACATCTCTATGACTCTATGACTCTAACTCAATAAGATTTGTGAGGCATGACCTGCCCCTCACAAAGCCATGCTGACTGCCTTTAATCACACTATACTTTGCCAAAGTTATAAATCCTACCCCTCAGAATTCTTTCCAAAACCTTGCTGACCACAAACATGAGACTGACTGGTCTGTAATTGACAGCGATTTCTCAATTACCCTTCTTGAAATGAGGAACAACATTTGCCTCCTTCCAATCCTCCAGTACGACTCCCGTGAAGAGTGAGGAGGCAAATATCTTCGCCAGCGGCTTAGCAACCTTCTTTTTTGCTTCCCGGAGCAGCCTAGAATAAATCTGGTCTGGACCCAGGGACTTATCAATCTTAATGTTTTCCAAAATTTCCAGCACATCAACTTCATCAATCTTGATCTGGTCAAGACTGTATCCCAGCTCCTTGAAGTTTTCATTTATAACAAGTTCCCTTTCCTTGTGAAAACCGAAGCAAAAAATTCATTTAGGGCTTCCCCTATCTGCTCAGACTCCACACACAAGTTCCCTCCGCTTTCCCTGATCAGCCCTACCCTCTCCCTGATCATTCTCTTATTCCTCACGTATGAGTAAAATGCCTTTGGGTTTTCCCTAATCCTTCTTGCCAAGCCTTTCTCGTGCCTCCTCCTGGCTCACCTCAGTCCATTTCTGAGCTCCTTTCTAGCAAGCCTGTAATCCGCTAAAGCTGTGCTAGATCCATGCTTCCTCCACCTTACATAAGCTGCCTTCTTCCTTTTGAAGAGAAGTTCCTCTGTTCTCGTCATCCAAGGTTCCTTAATCCTACACCTGCTTACCGGCCTCAAAGGAACAAATTTGTGCATCATTCGCAACAACTGCTCCTTAAGTAGTCTCCACATGTCTGCTGTGTCCTTTCTGTGGAACAATTGCTCCCAGTCTATATTTCCCAACTCCTGCCTGATAGCGTCATAATTTCCTTTTCCCCAATTGAATAACTTTCCTCGGTAACTGCTCCTTTCACTTTCCAAAGCTATACTAAATGTGAGGCAGTTGTGATCACGTCACCGAAGTGCTCTCCCACTGCGAGATCTGACACCTGTCCTGGCTCGTTGCCGAGCACCAAATCCAAAATGGCCTCTCCCCTCATCGGTCTGTCGACATACTGAGTAAGGAAACCGTCCTGAACACACCTGACAAAATTGGTTCCATCCAAACCATGTGCACTTAAAAGGTTCCAGCCGATATTGGGAAAGTTGAAATCACCCATAACAATAACCCTGCTACTTTTGCATTTTTCCAGAATCTGCCAGCCTATGAGTTCTTTAATCTCCCTAACTGCTATTAGGTGGTCTGTAGAAAACCCCCAATGCAGTGGCTGTTCCCTTGCTGGTCCTAACTTCCACCCATACTGACTCAGTAGGCAAACCTTCCTCAACAACCTTCATTTCTGTAGCTGTGATGCACTCTTTGATTAGCAATGCTACACCCCCGCCTCTTTTTTCAACCTCCCTGTTCCTTTTAAACATCCTAAACCCTGGAACATCAAGCAACCATTCCTGCCCCTGTGAAACTCACGTCTCCGTTATGGCCACAACATCGTAGCCCCAAGTACTGATCCATGCTCTAAGTTTGTCCCTCTTATTTCGGACACTCCTTGCATTAAAGCAGACATACTTTAACAGATCCCTTTGTTTCATCGCATGAAAAGCATTCCTTTTAGATTCAATATATCCTGTCACTGCCCCATCTGCAACTGTCCCCCCCTCAGATATGTGGCTCTGATTCCCACCCCCCTGCCAAATTAGTTTAAACCCTCCCGAATCACATGAGCAAATCTCCCACCCAGGACATTTGTGCCTCTCCAATTCAGGCGCAATCCGTCCTTCATGTACAGGTCCCACCTTCCCCTAAGGTATCCCAATGGTCAAGGTATCTGAAGCCCTCCCTCCTGCACCAACCTCGCTGCCACGTGTTAAGCTGCACGTGCTGCCTGCTCATCACCTCATTATCTTGTGGCACCGGTAGCAAACCTGAAAATCACTACTCTACTCATCCTGCTCTTCAGCTTCCAACCTAACTGTCTGTAGTCACTTTTCAGATCCTTAATCCTTTTCCTGGCTGCTCCCCCTCCCCCTTCAGAATCCTGTAAACCCGATCGGTGACATCCCACACCCTTGCACCTGGGAGGCAATATACCTTCAGGGAGGCCTGTTCCTGACCACAAAATCTCCTGTCAATCCGTCTGACTATTGAGTCCCCTATCACTAGCGCTTTTCTATTTCCCCCCTTCCCTTCTGAGCCACAGTGCCAGGCTCAGTGCCAGAGACTTGACAATTATGTCTTCATTTTCTTATCAAGATGATCTTCAGGCTACTTTTATCCCAATATGTAACTTCCAGAGAAGTGTGAATCAATCAGGAGATATAGATCTGCACTTCGTTTACTTTTATAGCAATATTAACTTCAGTTTAGATTGATCTTTGTTTCCTGGTGTTTTATTGAGTTTGGCCCAAATTGGTCAGCTGATCACAGCATGCGTTTTAGATCGGTATTTGTCCTTTCGATCAGTATTTGTCCTTCAACAAGTCGCTTTATCCGATAAAGCCTCAAGTATTAAAATTAGATGGTGGATGTTCAATATGACTCTCTATATCTGTGTTTGTCATAACACATTGAGGACTTTAGCTGTGCACTTTGTGGTCACTGAACTAGAAACCAAAGGATCAGTGATTTATTTAATTCAATTTTATTTAAAACAGTTAGACACTCCAGAATAAACAGTTAAGCTACTTTAATAAGGCTGGTTCATAGCAAAAACAGTTAATGTAGAACACAAAACCATCAGACAGTGATGCCAATCTACTTAATGCATTCTGATCAATGCCTGTAAATTAGTAACACCATTCAGACTATCTGTTGTTATTTATTGGCATTGTGATGCACTAAACTTAAAAATAAAGCACATATCCCCTCTAATGTATTCCTTTTACTGTTGCTTGGTTTCAGTTATTATACAACAATGGTATGAAAGTTGACAGTCACTTTACAGGAGTTACTGGCATCATTAAGCCTTACTGCAACAAGGTTATTCTGTGGTGGCCCAAGGTCTCCACGTTTATTATTTTATATGACTGTCCATTTTAGTTCAGGACTAGAAAAGTCACAGCAGAGTATGAAAGAATTCTTACACTTTAAGTTTTCATATTTAATGGGAATGACACATAAACAAGGAACTTTTTGCAAAATTGTCCATTTTATAATTCAGCACCTTGAAGACATGAGAGAATGAAATTTTCTTGGAAGATATTAGACTTCTCTACTGTCCATTTCTATCAGCCATGCATTCAACTGGCTAGACCCGGGATTCCAAAATTCTCTCCTGAACATGCTCTCCACTTTGACCACACTTTTCTTCTTGAAGACTTTCACAAAACTGTATCCATCCTACAACAGCCTTTACTTCAGCATTGACTTTCTTGATCACTTTTCTGTGAAGTGTTTCAGTACATTTTTTCAATGTTAAGTGTGTTATTTAAATATGCTTTACTGGTGTTGCTAACAGCTGTTAAGTAAATACTTTTCTGAACATACCTAGTGTTAGGTTTGCGTAATTATAATCATGTATTTACTTCATAGCTTTCATGTGCTCATTTTCCCTTGAATTAAAATTAATTTTGATTTCCAGTAATATTCCTTGTAGCAACTAAATTGTACTTATGTTGGACAACAGGGCATAAAATTTTCAGAAAGACCATCAACAAAAATGCTCTATTTAATATCATCAGAAGGGAACGTTATCCTTTATGATGTGTTGCAAGCGAAAAAGTGGGAAAATAAGGAGATCATCAAAAAGTATATTGCAAGATTTTCTCAGGCTTTCCAACATGGCAATGCTGGAAAATTTGAGGAGAATTTAAAAATCAGCTTTTGATTTCTGACATTCTCCACTTATTACCTGCTTACACATCTGAAGTGGGGGCGAGTACTGGCTTGTGATGTTGCTGACTGTGAAATGTTTTCATTGAAGAAGACAGCAATTGGAACATCGTTATCAATGGCAGAAACGAAAGGGACCTCCAGTGACTGCCACACAGCCTCCAGAAGGAGAAACAGCAGCTGAAGATACCTGAGGAGGTGGAAGAGAATGATCAGACCCTGAATATACCAAACTCTCTGTCACTACCTGCAGCTGTTGCAAACTCAAAGCAGATAGAGACTGAGATAAGGTCTGAAACAACTCCATAGAGGCTGGTAACCCATCACCAAGTGACTTTGTATTTACACATGGACAGTCCTTGACAGGGATCCAACTCCCTCAGGTCCAGCTCCCAGATGACCAGAACCTCTAACACTCCTATTCTTTTTGACCCCTTTTCTCCATAAAACCTGTGTTGTGTGTATGTGTATGTAGAATGACTGAGGAAAAAGACGCCATTGTGGAAGAACTTTATTCAATATTTCCACCACCAGGAAAACACCCACATGGCCAGTGAACTGGGAACAAACAAATCTCAATAAGGGCAATGAACACTCCTATTCTTGTCAGCCAGGGCTCTCTGATTGGACCAGATTAACAGCTCCAATACACATTATATTCTATGAGGTCCAACTGGCTGAACTCTTTACAGTCATTACATCCTTCTCCCTCAGGGTCTGAGGGCGTAGGCCAGTTCATTTTTATTTGGAGCTCCTTCTGCATTGTTTTAGCACCAGGTCAGGTTCCTCCCACTCTGCCTCTGATACGGGCAGCACGTAAAGCACAGTAACTCACCTCTGTTGCCTGGAGCATGTTGGAAGAAATTCATTTTCTTCTTTAGGCAACAAAGGTATTGAGACGGCGACATCTGCTGTGTCCACCTCAGATTCTGAGGTATCTTCAACGCTTGACGAATCAGAGAACCTGTAGGTTCCAGAACAGTAGGAAAGGCTGTCAAGGAGCGGAGCATGTTTTCTTCCCACACAGTTTGCGAGTTTGCACCTTTCATATGGCCCACGTGATTGTTCAGAGTCGACACATCTACCTGAACTTTATACATCACTGAAACTGGCCTCGTGTTGATCATGCCTCTCACCCATGCAGGGCCAGTCCCGTGTTACTAACACCAAACTTCGTCCCCTCATGTAAACTCTCTTTCTTGCTTAGCGGACTCTCGATACCATTTCACCATCCCCGCACCCCAGTTCTGGGAAGATAAGATTTAATCTGGCATTAGCGACTCTGCTGGAGCTGCCCCTGTAGTTGCCTGAGGGGTGCTCCTGTAATTAAACAGGGACTGGGACATTTTGTATCTAGTGAAGCTGTAGTCTGTTTCTGCAAGCCTATCTTCAAAGATTGGACTCCTCTTTCTGTCAGACCTTTGGCTGATGGATGATATTGAGCTGTCCCCTTATATCAAATACTATTTGACTTGAGGAAAATTAAAATTCCCTGCTGGTAAACGATGGCCTGTTATCTGTCACCAATAATTACGGGAATATGTGTATTGCAAAAGGTGTCCACAGTTTTTTTTAATTGCAGTCCCCATGTTCTATGCACGTCCAACCACTTTAAGAAAGGGGTCAAACTTAAAAAGAACATTGAGCCCATGAAAGAACATGCATAGTTGTTATCTAACCGAGTCCAGGGTTTACCTGGCCATTCCTACAAATGTGGAGGAGCTGCTGGGATTAATTTTTGTCCCTGTTGGCACTCTGAGTACTGTTCCACCAATGTGGCTATGTCTGTGTCCAATCCTGGCCAACAAACCTAACTTCTCACCAACATCTTCATTTTGGAAACCTGGATGACCCTAATGGAGTTCAGCCAGTATCTGGCAGTGACTACGCTTAGGACAATCACTCTTGATGCCCATATTACTATGCCATCTTCGAATGTGATCTGGTCTCTCTGGGTAATAAAGGGTTTCAAGTTTGGTTGTGAAGGCCCTTTGGGCCCTATCACCACTAGATATTTCAGTTTTGCCAGAACTGGACTTTTTTTGACCAAAGTCATATATAGTCAGCCGTGACTGGAAGTGTGTCCAGAAAATTGAAGCCTGTAACTGCAGTGGTGTGTCTGCAAGCATGAGGAGGCTCAAAGCATCACTTGGCCTCCTGGATGGTGTTTCAATTTCTAATGATATGCACTTAGTATTAGAGCCCACCGCTTAATTAGTCTTGAAGCTATGGGAGGCACTGCCCTTTCCTCTTTAAGTAAACCTAGCAGGGGTTTGTATTCTGTTAGTATTACAAATTTACATCCATAAAGATATTGGTGGAACGTCCTGAATGCATACGCTCTTGGACATTCCTTTCCACTGGGCCACCTATGAACAAATACTAACCCGATTCTGTATGGGGGGAGGGGGGTGGATGTGGGGGTGAGGGATGGTATCTCATGTCAGTATCAGATCTGACTTGGGATCATAATGTGCCAATGCCTTAAAAGATGATAGTTGTTTCTTCACTTCCATGAAAGCTATGGCTTGGCAACGTAGACATTTCCAAGGATGACCCTTTTTTTAAGGGTTGATGCAAAGATGCCAGGAAGGAAGCCAGGTCATGTATGAACTTTCTGTAAGAATTCACGAGCACAAGGAAAGACCTAAGTTCTGGTTTGGATAGGGATCACCCTCACTTTATCTTTCAATGGATATAACCCGATCTTGTCAACTTGGTAGCACAGTCAGATCGCTTAGCGTACCTAAAATGCATATTCTTTCCTTCTTAGCCCTACAGCAGCTTGGGGGAAATGTACAAGAACTATGTCCAAGTTCTCTAAGTGCTCCATCTTTGGTCTTCCATGTTATTAGCATTTCATTAAGCTAAATGGCAACCTGGGATAGACCTTGTAAGATGATCTCCATCGTCTGCTGTAAAATAGCAAAGGCTCGTATATTGATACAAACTCTCATGTGGATTAATTGTAGTCTCATCTAAATGCAAGTGCAGGTACACATGGCTCATATCAAACTTCATGAAAGCCAGACCCTCACCAGCTTTGTGTATAAATCCTCTAGGTGAGGGATTGGGTATTTATTTAACTGCAAAAAGTGGTTTAGTATTTGTTAAGATCCCCAAAAATGCGAACTACCGACCCATTAGGCTTCACAATCAGTACAACTGGTGCTGCCCATTCCGTAAACAGGAATTGTTTAATGATTCCTTCACTTTCCAGCCTCCTGATTTCCACCTCTACTTTCGTCCCAAGGCAAATTTGAATTAATTGAATTGAATTGAAGTTATTGTCATGTGTACCAAGGCACAGTGAAAAGCTTTGTCTTGCAAGCAATGTAGGCAGATCACATAGTTAAGGAGCATAGGTAAGTAAACAATAGGTAAACTGGAACTGGAATTGGGCAGGTCCTGCAGAATCATGGAATTGCTTCCTGGTCAACTTTTGATAGTCCCTAGACATTCCTGAAAGACATCTGGGTATTTATTTAGAATTTTACTCAGGCAGCCATTTATTAATTGAAAAATATTGAGCCAATCTAGGTGAATCTTTCTCAACCAATTTGTCTCCACCAAGCTTGGGCCCAAGCCCTTTACTACAACCAATATTAACTGAACCAACTGCTTCTCGTAAGAGTGCAGAACCAAAGTTGTACCCTTAATCTGTACAGGTTCCCCAGTGTTGTTTCTCAGTCTGGCTGAGATCTCGCACAAACTTAAGGGATGGAGACCAGTGCAAATGTTGATAAGGATTCTGAAACAGCCACGCTGGTATCAATCTCAATTAGAACTGAGTAACTATTTATTTTGATCGGTTCTGATTTGGATGTTGCTAAGCAATTCAACCATTCCAAACCAGGTGTCGGTGGATTTTCCAGGCTGTGCACTCTCCTGGATACCAGTCTATCAGTTCTCCTATTCATTTTAGGTCTAGGGTAACTCTTTATTCTCCTGTCTCGAGTCAGCATAATGATAGCAACTACAATGGCTTGCTGGCCTGAATTCTGAAGAAACCTTTTAACCGTTTGGCCAAGATTTGGCTTTGTTTTGGGGTTTTGCTGTGGGCTGACCAGGAGTCCCTCTGTCCAGAATATGTCCTATGCAATTACCATCACTTAAGTGGTGTTCCCCAAGTTAATTGGACTGGCGAGGGTGTTCACTTCCATTAGAATACCCTGCAACTCATATGCTCCACTTGCTGCATTTTGCAATAATAAAGCCAGTTGTAATGCCTGTTTGAAGTCCAGTTGGGCTTCCACTAGTAGGCCGTTTTGCATGTTTGCATCATTAATCCCACATATCAAACGGTGTCTCAGTATCTCATTAAGGGTTAAACTAAGTCACATGCCTCTGCCAGTTATCTTAACCTAGTCAAAAATCCTGATATGTATTCCTTTGGTTCTCAAATTGCCGAGTAAAACCGATGACATCTCAGAATTAGAGGAGGCTTTGGATCATAATACTCCTTAGCTAACATCTTCAACTTTTGAAAGGTTTTAGCATATGGTGTCTTAGGGAAAGTGAACCTCTTAATAACCAAAAGAACTGCACATCTACAAACTGTCAGGAGAATTACTTGTTGCTTTGCATTTACCTCAATGTCATTTGCCCAGAAAAAGTAACACATTCTTTCCACATATTGGGCACACTCTTCAACGGTATGATTGAATGACTCAAGCTTCCCAAATAACAGCATAATGTTCGAAATGCTTACCCCAACTCAATGACACTATTGCGAATGAATTTCTTAAAGAGCATGCTTTTCTCTCGTTGACACTGTAATAACTCCACTGAGATCGGCATCCCATCAACAAGTCATCCTTTATGTACACATGGAGAGTCCTTGACATTGGTCTAACCCCTTCAGAGCCAACTCTCAGAGTGAACAGAACCTCTGACACACCTGTTTGTATCTGTCAGCCAGAACTACCTGGGATGAGCCAAACTCACAGCCCGGTCAGGGAACTCATTCTACGCGGTCTACCTGACTGACCTCATTACAATCACTACAAGGCCCTTAAGGTAAGGTCTAGAACAATGGATTGCACCAGTCAGGTCTTAAATATGACTCGGCATCTTTGCTACATTTTGTATCCTTCATGACTGGAGCTAATGAGGTTTAATAAAATCCTAAAACTATAATGCTCTGGATGATAATAAAATGGGAATGAGCCAATGCAAGCATCCTGGATAGACCTTGCACTGTCAAACTTGGGAAACCAGTCAGGACTTTTTTGAAACCCTCTTCCAAGAAGAGAGAATTGGATTTGGACTTCCTTTCATTGTTTTACTTCCTATTACTTCAATGGCAAATAGCACCTGGACACCACACAGCACAGGTTTCTGCACTCATTGAACTTTTTTGTTGATGAATAAATGTTATGTTATACATATAATTTTATGCATGGTATCTTCAGTTGATTGCGCCTAAGACTCTGTACTTTACAGGCCTTCCTGCTTGTTCCGGAGGTAACACCAGTAAGTGAGACACTGCAGTGACATGGTATGGCACTGAGGCTAGCTTTTAATACTTCAGTCAGCATTTAAAGTTCAAGTGCTGTGTAGAGCTTTCAACTTTTCAATGTTTGCAAAGACTGCTAAATTGAGCGCAAGTGCTCAGCATCGCTTAACACAGTATTTAAACTGAGAGGAGCAGCACTTTGTATAGCTTCCCTCAGCAGGTATGGGAGAGAAAGGAGAAATGGAGTTCCCATTGCACATTTCCCAGTCTTGAATGGCAGTGAACTCCCTTGTACAGCTGAGAGATAGGATGCAATGTTGCCTGCAAGAGATGTAGAGTCATTGCTGGTTCTGTCCTCTTATCCATAGGGTGGAAGTAAGTATGGTAGAGTTATACAGGGAAGGCCCCATTACTATCTGTGCACATTGCTTGTCACCTCAGTATTGCCACGTTAAAGAGTGATGCCTTGAACAGTTATCAACTGTTCAAGTATCCCTGACCTCTGACGTTATCTGCAATCAAGCAGTCATTGCTTGTGAGAAATGTGTAATTTACTTGTACATTGCAACTTCTTTCATCCTTAGGCTATCCAAACAGGATGGTCATATATCAAATGAGTGTTACTTCATCAGGTGTAGCAGGTATAAAGAGACTAGAACACACATTTTAAGACGATAATCTGGCTCTTGAAGTGCAGATAAGTTACAATGTTGTTTCTTTCTTCAGGGTAAGTCAAAATTTCTTGAAACCTGAGGTTGTGCTAGGGATAAATACCATAATCATGCCCCAACTGAATCAGCAATGTTACCCATCTGACTCCAATTTGCATCGACATTCATCAATTGACCAAGAATGTGGATTAAGAATGATCACCTGCAACAATCATTACATTGTGTACACTAATTGCTACCTTGTCTTGTGAACTAAGCAAATATAATCAAACAAAGGCAATTAAAAGTAGCACCAGAAGTTCCTACTTCACGAACATGTTACTAGCTGGAATCAGAACACAACAATTCAGAGCTGCCACATTAGCACACTAAAGTGTAAGTATGCAAGTACAGTCATTCATCCACATAGTTTAGGGTGAAAGGGGAAAGATATAAAAGAGACCTAAGGGACAACTTTTTCACACAGAGGGTGGTACGGGTATGGAATGAACTGCCAGAGGAAGTGATGGAGGCTGGTACAATTGCAACATTTAAAAGGCATTTGGATGGGTATATGAATAGGAAGAGTTTGGAGGGATATGGGCTGAGTGCTGGCTGGTGGGACTAGATTGGGTTGGGATATCTGGTCGGCATGGATGGGTTGAACCGAAGGGTCTATTTCCATGCTGTACATCTCTGTGACTCTCTGACTCTATCTGCAAGGATTCCATTCCTGGCGACCCTCTGTGAGTGATGAAACTCACGAGTATGGAGCTTATTTAAAGGGAGGTTAAAAATTGCAGATATGGCATTTTTTGCCCTTGGGGACTGATTTTTGTTGTTACTTATATTTGTGGCCTCAATAGGTGAATTCACAATTGCTATCGATATTGAGGATTAACTGTACATGGTGAGCGATACTGATGGGAGACTTTTCTTTGACTGGGAATAACTTGTTACGGTGGCTTCCTGGTAGAATTCTATTTCCCATTCTCAGATGAAAACTTTGTTTGTGCAACGTACATTTATGTGAGGGTGACATATCACAGAACTCCTTATCCTGGCATGAAAATAACTGCCTTGACAGGCCTCCATTCTACACTATGTGGAGATACGAAATGAGGCTTCTTTGTGTTGGATGTGAGGGCTCAGGTGTTCCTTCAATACAATTAAGTTAACTTTTTGACATTTCCCAAAAAGGATCCGACTTGTGCTCAGAAGAAATGGGTGGTCATCAAATCCTAATAGGAGCAAATTACTGCAGATGCCAGAATCTGTATTGAGAACAATAAATGCTGGAGATCACAATGGGTCAGAGAGCTACAATGGAGAGAGAGCGAGCTGATGTTTTGAGTCTCGATGACTCTTCATCAGAGCTGAAGTGAAGTGTAGAGGAGGCCAAAGTTAAAAATCACACAACACCAGGTTATAGTCCAACAGGTTTATTTGGAAGCACTAGCTTTCAAACCATTGCATCTTTATCAGGTGGTTATGGGTTGGCAACATATATGCTATAGTTGGGAGCCGGGAAGGGGGTTGGGGGCTGTGGGCTGTAGGGTGCTGGTGGAGAAAAGATGTTGATTGTTCAGATTAAGTGATCAGAACATGAGAATGGTAGAGCAATGGTGTGTCTAACTACCAGACTTGAAAGAGGAGTCCTCTCTCACCTTCCCCGTTTAAGCAGGTCCGTCTTCTCTTTCAAGTCTGAATGTTAGCTTGCTCTCTCTCCATGGATGCTGTCTGACCCACTGTGTCCAGCATTTGTTGTTTTCAGGTCATCAAATCCATTCAATGTCACAGTTCTCCACTTTATGCCATGGCCCATTTTAAGGAGCAACTGGAATCCTGTGCATCATCTCACCATTATAGACTCATACACCCTTCTAGGATGTAACTAACGCCATTTTCTCCCAATCACAGCTCTTCATATCCTTTCTAATGGAGGGCAGTGAATTTCTCTGTCTTCACTGGCCTCAGGAGTAAGTGAGGACTGAAGATGCTGAAGATCAGAGACGAGAGTGGTGTGCTGGAAAAGCATCCAAAGAGCAGGAGAATCGATTCTTTGGGCAAGAACCCTTCATCAACTCATTCCTGATGAAGGACTCTTGCCTGAAATGTCAGTTCTCCCACTCCCCAGATGCTGCTTGACCTGTTGTGCTTTTCCTTTACTGGCCTCACCCTAGGGCAGAGCATTTAAGACTGCAATGACATTGATTTGTCCGCACCCTATCAATAGCATGCAGAATTTGTCAACAGATTCATAGAATCCCTACAGTTTGGAAGCAGGCCATTTGGAAAATCAAGTCCACACTGCACCTCCAAAGAACATCCTGCCCAGTCCCTGTAACCCCACATTTTACCACGTCCAGCCCACCAATCCTGCATATCCCTGGACATTATAGGCATTTTGGCATTAAACCTGCACATCTTTGAATTATGGGAAGCACCCAGAGGGAAACTACACAGACACCGGGAGAATGTACAAACTGCAGAGACAGTTGCCCGAGGCTGCAATTGAACCCAGATCCCTGGTGCTGTGAGGCAGCAGTGCTAACCACCGAGCCACCATACTGTACAGAAAAGACCTCTACTCCATCAATACTTACATGTGACGTCTGTACCAAATTACCTGGTAGCTGCCAAAACTCTTGTGTACCAGAAAACACATAGGCTCCTGAACCCTTCCCATGGTTACAGGCCATAAGGGTCAGCCTCTTAGAGACAACTGATATGCCCTTCAAATATGGCTCATGCCTCTTCTATAAAACCTTCAGAATGTTGTGGAATGAAGGTAAAATGCTTCTTACGCCACCACGAAAGCCACGATTGAATAAACCATGGGCCTTCTGATCTTATCCCTTCCAGATATAAGGGACCTCATATAAGAGAGAGGCCACAACCTCTGGGAAGACAGCATGCATCAGTCTGGGTGAAAGCTCATTATTATTCCAAAGCTAACATTTTACAATGAATTGAAATCATTGAAACATACATTTACAAAATTTATGTGTTTTTAAAAACACGATATATTGGTCTAAAGGTTTTTCTCATTGAGAGAATGATGTTTCTTAATTTGCACGTCAACAGTGGGGTTTCACGGAACAATCCTTCGAACATGACTGATATATCTTCATGTCATCAGAGTATAAATGATATTGATTAAGAGAAGCATCGCTACCTGCATCAAATCGAAATAGCCCACGTGGCATTTTTAAGAGCTGCAAAAGCTGTCATTCAAAGCTTGCAGAAAACACTAAAGTAATTAATGTAATCAGAAAATGCTGAGACTCAGAGCATGTATAGGAAACAAGAAGGAACACTTATTTGTATATATAGCACTTTTCAGGACTATCTATGCCTCTAATGCTTCACAGTCAAAAGAGTTTTGTTTTAAAGTGCTTTCACTGTTTTAATGTAGAAAGCGGAGCAATTGATACCTACACAAGATCGAATAAACAGCAACATCTATCTCTCAACCAACATCAACCAGGGCCTGAGAATTTGCTCCCAGTAGGGAACACAGAATTATGAAGAAACTTGGCTTCTGAACCTGATTTGAGAGGAGGTGCTCCAGACGGTCAGATTTTAATTTTGTTTTGCAGGCTCTCCTATCCCAGAGTTCAGAGTAAAGAGCGGCAGCTTTAGAAATAAGCTGTGGGAAAGGAAAGCATTTCATATCGTAGAATCCCTACAGTGTGGAAACTGACCATTTGACCCAACAAGTCCACACCAACCCTTCAAATAGTAACCCATCCAGACCCTTTCCTGTACCCTACATTTACCCCTGACTAATGCACCCAACCTACATATTCCCCCAACACTCCGGACAATTGAGCATGGTCAATTCATCTAACCTGCATAACTTTGCACTGTGGGAAGAAACTGGAGCAAACCCATGCAGGCACAGGGAGAATGTGCAAACTCCACACAGACAGTCACCTGAGGCTGGAATTGTACCCGGATCCCTGGCACTGTGTGGCAGCAGTGAGCTGAGCCACCATGCCTCCCCCAACGAGAGTTGTATTTGTGCTCCAGGACTTTGTCCCAACTTCAAAACAAGCAACAAAACAATAAATAAACACAAAAGTTGTTTGGGATTCCCAGCATCAGCTGTTCTTTGGGCGTTTTTTAAAATTTTTGTTCAGTGAACAAAGCAATAAAGCAGCCCTGTAACTATTATTTTTCAAACCCCATTATGTGACCATGCATTTCATATGCTCTACTCAAACCATTCCATGCCATGCCACCCCATTATTCCTTGTGCTTTTCATACCAATCTCTGCCCAACCAGCCAGTCTCATGGCCCTTTTTAGCTCCTGTATTTGGAACTCACGGTTCAGAATTTCAAAGAAGAATCATTAGATTCAAATAGTTAACTTGCTTTCTCTCTCTACAGATGCTGCAAGATATGCTGAGTTTCTCCAGAAATTTCTGCATTTATTTTATTTCAGATTTACGGCACAATGATATTTTGCTTATAGTTAAGTAAAATGTGATACAGCTGTCAACTAAAAATGCAAATACAAAGATTAAAAGGCACTGGAAAGGATTGAGTAAGGTCTACCTCTGTTCTCATGTTCCTTGATGTGCTTGAAGATTTCTCATTCCAAGACAAAGGGGCTGAAGACATGAAGCCAGAATCCAGCAGCTGTGATGGCTTCTGTAACTGAACAGCTGGATGCTTCTCATGCAGATCGACTGAGAAGGAATGATTCGAGAGAGGAGCAAACACTTTATATCTTTCATTTTGCTTTGCTTGTCCACTTCTAGTTCCACTGCTGGCAAAATGCCCAGCAGAAGCATCACATGGGGGAGCTGATCCATGATTGTACTTGTCCTCCTGTCAGCCAACCTTTCCTGAAGGTTGGTGAAATTCATCCCATGGAATTTAAAACAAATAAAATGGTCACTTGGCCCAAACTAGTTTCCTGTCCCAATCTATCAAACGTCAGCAGCATCTCATTGTTCTGTTTCCTCCTTATCTAGCCTCTCGTTAAATGTATATGTGCTAATCACCTCAACTAGCCCTTGTGAAAGTTTGTTCCTACACTAACTCTTCTCTGGTTAAAGAAGCTTCTGAATTCCTTATTGAATTTATTTGTGAGTTTCTTACTATTATGATCCTTAACTCTGGACAACCCACAAGTAGACATGTAGAATATATAAAGCCAGAGCAGTTAGCTCAATTGCCAGCAACTTATATATTGCTTCTCTCATTCTCCTGTCATAACCAGAATTGCTAACCTATTTAGCTGAATCCAATATGGTACAAAACCAATATATACTTTCACTCTGATGTGTATGACTGTCTCAATTAGAGTGCACAAACCATTTTGCTTACTGCTTTTAAAAGAAAACAATTATCTCAGATCTTCAGGAAACTTAAAAGGAATTTGATGGATCTACAGCAGTTAAGAAAATCCTGACTCAGTTGTCAATGACTAATCAGTGACATTGAAGATAAATTCAACCTGACAATGCACGCTACTCAAAACTCCCTGAGGAAGCTCCCATCCTTCCCATCAAATATGATGACTAGGAAAATCAGTCTGAAACAAAATATTCCCATCAGCACAACCTCAGAGGAATTTGTTCAGACAATGTTCGAAATATATTCGAAGCTTAACATTTCAATACTCATATTAAAGTTCTGGTCTGAACCCAAATCTGTTCTAGTTGTTTCTCAATCTCACAGGCAGTGTTGATCAACTACAATTTGGTTGAATATTTGCAATGTGACTTTCATTATCCTCTAAGATTAAAGTTCTAAACTATCTGAGAATTTATAAACTTTCAACCAATAAGTGTGTTTGAACTGAAAGCAGATTCTAAGATTAAATTCTGCCTCAAACAGGTAATGCTGATGTAATGAAGGCTCATAATATATTTTTATTTAGAAGTATCCATTCTCAGGTCATGTAAAAATAGATTTTAGTGTTCAGTTCTGGAAAGGTGACATTTTTAAAGGTCAGAAACACATGATTTCTAAGAAACCATATGATTTAGGTAAATAACTAGCAAGCACGCCCAATTCCCATGCAAGTAATTGTTTGCAGTTTGTGAAGTTGTTTGCTGACTTGAGGTTCATTCAGACAGAAAAGGTTTATAACAGCAGAAGTGTTGTTATTTCTGTGGTCTTCAAAACAGTTGTGACAGAAGAAGAGATAGAAACATAGAATCTCTGCAGTGTGGAAACAGGCCATTTGGCACATCTAGTCCATATTGACCTTCCAAAGTGCATCCCATCCAGATCCACAACCCTACTCTATAACCCTGTATTTCCTCAGGCTAACCTATCTTGCTTGCACATCCCCAGAGACTATGAGGCAAGTTAGCATGGCCAATCCATCTAACTGCTAATCTTTGGACTGTGAGAGGAAACTGGAGTACACGAAGGACATCTACACAGACATGGGGAGAATGTGCAAACTCCACACAGACAGTCACCTGAGGGTGGAATCAAACCCAGATCCCTGGCACTGTGAGGCAGCAGTGCTAACCACTGAGCCACTGTGCCATTATCAGATATCCTGACTTGCTTAGTGGGAAATGCTAGAAGTACATGGCTGTGGAAGTGATAGAGTGGAAGACATGTTCCAAGGCCATTGAACACATGAGTTTAAGAAACCCATATCTGGCAGCAATGGTCACCTGAGTCAGCAGCTATTTTAACAGTATCAAGGAGACACATTTATTGATAAGAATTGCATTTGAGTGTATACACAGAGTCTGGCAGGAAAGGAAACCAATTACAACCACGTCACTGAACAAGAAGCTAACTTGGATATAACAGTAAGCCTTCACTGAGCTTTGACTATGTATAAGGTTATTGTTGGGGCAAAAGGCTTGAACCTTTCTTCCTGATATTTGTAATGAATTTGTTTCATACAGTTCTTGGGTGATGTAGTGTAGTTCATGTTTTGTGTTTTGCCTCACAAACTTCTAACATTACTTTGTTAAAAGTAATTGGGCAGCATCTTTTGAATATGTTCAGTGACTGACCTCCATGAAAAATGCAAATAAAAAATAAAACTTGTGGTCTAATAAAACAGGTTTTAAGATTAAAGATCTGAATCATGTTGTGATCCCCAGAAAGACCAGCAGCTAATAAAAAGGTGTATGTATTTTTCAGTGACCAAAAAAAATTACAGGACAAGATTTCACATTTTTAATTTTTGTTGTAATAAATAAACTAAAGTCAACATAAACTAAATAGGAAACTAATAGAACAAGCTAAAAAATAGTACATACCCATTAATTAACTAATACAATGGAGTGTTTTACAACTTGTTTGTCCATACGTCACATTCTCGGCTGATATTTGACCTTATAGGATAAGTTGCACATTTCTCCTGGTTTTTCAACTGGTTCCTTTCTCTCATCCCCACATGAGGGCTTGGCTTCCAGTATTCTTTCAAACGTTCTTAACTCAGTCTTCTGAGGATCCCTAAAATGACTTCCTGTGGCAAATCCTGTTCTACTTATAGAATCAGAGAGTCATAGAGTCCTACAGCACAGTGACAAGCCCTTCGGCCCAAACTAGCCCATGCCAAACCAAAATGTCCTTCCACGCTAACCTCATTTCCCTGACCTTGGCCTACATCCTTCTCATCATTTCCTATTCATATATTTGTCCAAATGTCCAAATTAAATGTTGTTAATGTACCCACCTTAACCACTTCCAGTGGCATGACATTCCATATGCGTACCACCCACTGTGTAAAAACATTGTCCCTCAGGTTCCCTTTTATTCTTTTCCCTCTAACTTTAAGCTGATACCCTCTCATCCTTGATTCTCCAGTCCTGGGAAAAAGACTGAATGCATTCACCCTATCCATATCTCTCATGATCTTATGCACCTTTAAAGGGTCCACTCTCAGTCTCCTACAATCTAAAGAAAAATGTCCTAGGTTGTCCAACCTTTCCCTATAACTCAGACCATTGAATCCAGGCAACATGCTTGTAAATTTCTTCTTCACTCTTTCCAGTTTAGTAACATCCTTCCCTTTAAGAAAGTGACCAAAATGGAACACAATTGTCCATGTGTGCCCTTACCAATATCCTGTATAACTGCAACATAACTTCCCAACTTCTAACTGAATGCCCTGATTGATGAAGATGAGTGTGCCAAAAACCTTCTTCACTCCCCTGTCTACCTATGACTCCACAATCAGAGAACTGTGAACTTGAATTCCAAGATCCCTTTGTTCTATTACAGTCCTTAAGGCCCTACCATTCACCATGAAACTCCTACCTTGATTTGACTTTCCAAAATAGAAAACCTCACACCTATCTATATTAAACTAATTTGCCATTTCTCAGTCCACTTCCACAGCTGATCAAGGTCCTGTTGCAATTTCTGATAACCTTCCTTGCTGTCCACGATACCGCCTATTTTAGTGTCATCAGCAAACTTACTTATCATGTCTCGCACATTTTCATCCAAATCATTGATGTAAATAACAAACATTAATGGGCCCAGAACTGAACCCCTGAGGGCACTCCACTAGTCACAGGCCTCCACTCTGACAAGCATCCTTCCACTATTACTCTCTGCTTCCTGCCATCAAGCCAATTCTGTATCCAATTTGCCAGCTCACCCTGGATTCCATGAAATCTTACCTTCTAGACTAATCTACTATGTAGAACCTTACCAAAGGCCTTACTGAAGTCCATATAGTCTACCGCCCTGCTCTCATCAACTTTCCTGGTCACTTCATCAAAGAACTTTAACAAATTTGTGAGACATGAGTTTGCTTCATACAGTTCTTGGGTGACGTAATATAGCTCATGTTTTGTGTTTTGCCTCATAAATCTTCAACATTATTTTGTTAAAGTAATTTGACAGTGTCTCCCACTCACAAAGCCAAGCTGACTATTCCTAATCAAACCCTGTCTTTCCAAATGCATGTACATCTTAAACACTCAGAATCTTCTCAAGTAGCTTACCTGCCCCTGATGTTGAGTTTACTTGTCTATAGATCCCAGACTTTTTCTTTGCAGCCTTTCTTGAATAACAGCATAACATTCACCACCCTACAGTCTTTTGGGACCTCACCCTTGGTCATTTAATCCTCTTTCCTTGGATACTTAATTTCTACACGAAGGAGCAATGCTTATGATTTAGAAATGTTGAGTCTAAATGCTCTAAAAAGTGAATCATGCCTGGGGCAGTATCGCACTCTGAGAGACAGCAAATCTGTTTTTTTGCCAATCTATGAAACAACTGAAGAACAATTTCATCCCCTGGGATTTTTTACACATATTATTTAATAATATCCACCCAACACAAGTCCTTCATATCTCTCAGATCAGATCCAGTTGTTTTTACTTGATTGACACTTTAAACTTGTCATTTTCACTGCACCCACTAAGTTAAACACCAAATGTCACTCTTTGTTCTCCACCATTTTAAATTTAAGCTCCTTATCCTCAACTTCAAATCACTCTTGGATCTTGCTGCATCTAATCACTACCTAATGTAACATGCATTAATGACATTATTTGACACTCTCATCTTGACATTTTGTGTCTTCCCTTCCCATGGCCCCATCATAAAAGAACCCCCACTCTCCAGTACGGGAGCGTGTTCCTTCACAAAAAACCATATCTTAACATCTTTACACTGTAGATGCAAGGTGCTAAAGTTTCTGTGATGGCAATCAGATATATATTTATATGAGTAATTTCCCACAGTCATTGTATTGAGAGGCTCATTGCTTATTGCAGCTTCTCACTAGTTAAGTTGGTACTTTTATACATTGGAAAATTAAGCATTGCTCAAATAGGAACCATCAAATGGGGGAAATTACTACTTGCATTTCCCATGGAAAAGCATTGGCAGTAAACTCACGCACCATCGATTGTCTATGGTTTGAATTTGGGAGGTTGTAGTTACAAGTTCTGAGCTCATCATTTGTATCAATCATTTGCATCTCGGAGGCAGCAAGGTCATCAATGCATCAGGGATCTTCTGGAAGGTGTATTCAATGGCTTACCCCAGAGACTAGTCATGTATCAAGATAAATATCTGAGAAATTAAATCAGAATGCGATGTGACACTGAGATATAAGTAAGCTATAACTACTGAAATCAATCTGTATTAACTTTCAGATGTGAGTGATCACCCTTCCTGATGATAGAAGTGGTAGATTCCTTAACTGAAGTTGATAACAGCACCTGAAGCTCACTGATAGTCCTGCTGTATCCTAGGTAGGCTAGTATTCCTGTGCAAGTTGCTTGTCCTTTCTCTTTGCTGTGCAAGGGGCATACATTTGATGATTAATGAACTGTGAAAGGTAGCATCTGTCATCTGTTGAATTCAGACCCTGCCTGTTCCTTGCCTAATGCTGTCACAGAGATTTCTGAGCTAGGCAGGGGAATTGATGTCCTGGAAATCGAGGGTAATCCTCGCAGTTATTGCTGCTGACAAGGCCCTGTGGGAAGGAGACCATCTCACATCAGTGGTTGATTGCTGCCTTGCTAAAGGGCTGACTGTATATGTAAAGCTCCTTTGACAGTGCCTGAAACAGCATTACCTCTCTGTACGTGCTTTGTGGCAGATAGTACTGAGATCAGTGATATCTCTGACAATCATGCCTTGGACTGTGTACCTGCACTGCTCACCCCAGCCCCCAGCAGTTCCTCTGTTCCCTCTGCAGGCTGTTCATGATAAACAAGGACTTGGCAATTGACAAGTGGAGAGCTAAGGACAAGGGCAATGGCACAGAGGTTAATACTATTGCCTCATAGCAGCAGGGAGCCAGGTCCAGTTCCAATCTTGGATGACTGTCTGTGTGGACTTTGCACATTTCCTGTATGTGTTACCTCTGGGTGCTCCAGTCTTCTCCTACACTTTAAACATGTGTGGGTTGGGGGAATTAGCCATGGCAGATATGAAGTTATGGGTCTAAGTGGGATGCTTACAAAAAGAGAGTGCAGACTCAATAGGCCAAACAGCCTCTCTCTGCACTATAGAGATCGTATGCAATTTTATTAATACTTACCCTACATGGAGGTGATGATTGTGAAATATTTTTGCTTTCAGTGTCCTAGACGATGAAGCTGTCAAGAATAAATGGCTAAAAAAATTAAGGTTCGTGGTCAAAAAATCATAACAATTTCCAGACTGTTTTAGGCAAGACTGCAGAGCGGTGAAGACTTTTGAGAGCATCTTCAGGGCTGAGCGATACAGGTTGGCCATAACTCACACCATGATCACCATTGACCACAAGAGAGAACTGAGCAGAAAGACGAGACTTTTTTCACCTCAAATCTTGAGACACAAATAACAGTGAGTTCACAGCACACAGCATTGCTAATGGGCCAATTGACAAAAGAGACCTGCCTTGAGTTGCCAATTGGGCTGGCTGGTAACTGTTCACAGTAAAACTTTGTCCTAAATGGGGGCAGATGTCCCTTTCTGAAACATTTCAAGCTCCCTGTTTAATACTGAACAGGCTGCCCAGGCTGGCATTCTGCTGATCAATCTTTCAGTCAATGGTATGGGCTATCCAGCGGTCTTGTAAAATCCAGCTCAAGGTCTCCCATGTTTAACCTCACCATTTATTTTTAACAACGTGGTCCGATGAAAAATTCAGTGACTATTATATTCAATGCAGAAAACTAGTGCTCTATAAGTGGCTAATAATTATAAATTCAATGGCAATCAAATTTGCTAGACTACAAGGAAAACATTTTAAATTATTGAATCTCATTCCTAGAGGGTTGCAAATACTTCTTAGAGATTCAAAACAAAGTCAATTACAATTCTTCATTTACTTTTCCTAGAATAATATGGCCATGGAATGGTCTCTTTGAGTAATCAAGGAAAGATATGGACAACCGGAGGTATGAGGTTTCCAGAAGACAGTTCAGAAGATGCCACATAGAGGGTAACATCAATATATGTCTTTGTGAGGGATCAAATGCAAATTTTATGACACAAGGATAGGTGGTAATATAAGTTGTGAAGAGGACGTAAGGTGTTTGCAGAAGGACATGTGTGATTGCATGACTGAGCAGTAATTTGGCAAATTGAATATCAAGGAGAGGCTGGGGTCATGAATTTGCACTGAAAAGCAGCATATTATTTAAGTGGTGATAAATTGCCAAACTCATAAGATAAAGGTTTCTTGGGGGCTTCTGCAACACGAATCATAAATGGTTCATATGCAGCTATAAGTGTTTTTAAATTAATTCAAGGGATGTGGATTTTGATGGCGGAGTTAGCGTTTATTGTCCATCACTGGTTACCATTGAGAAGGTGATAGTGAATTACCCACTTTAACCACTTGGACTAAGTACACCCAGAGTGTGTTTATGCAGGGAGTTGTCTCAGCCACAAAGAAGGAACAGCAATACATTTCCAATTCAGAATGCTGAATGGCTTGGAGTGGGCTTGCATGTGACGATCTTCTATTACATCTGCTGCCCTTGTCTTTCCACATGTCAGTGGGTTTGCAAGGTGCTATCTCAGGATCCTTTGTAAATTTCTGCAGTGCATTTTGTAGGTGGTGCATACTGTGGCTAGTGTGTATTGGTGGTGTAGGGAATGAATGTTTGTGGATGTGGTGCCAATTAAATGGACTGCTTTGTTCTGGGTTCTTTCAAACTTCTTGAGTGTTGTTGGAGCTGCTCTCATGGGGAGCATTCCATCACACTCCTGACTTGTATTGCCTGGATGGTGGAAAGGCTTTAGGGAGTCAGCAAGTGAATTACTCGCTGGAGCATTCCTTGCCTCTGGCCTGTTCTTGCAGCTACAGTATTTGTATGCCTGGTCCAGTTTAGTTTCTGGTCGATGGAAATCTCTGCGAAGTTGATAGTGAAAGATTCAGTAATTGTATTACTCTTGAATCTCAAGAGGTGATGGTTAGCTTCTCTTTTGTTCACGATGGTGATTATCTGGTATTTTTGTAGCACTAATGTTGCTTGCTACTTGCCAGCCCAAGCTTGGAAATTGTCCAGGTCTTGTTACATTTGGACAAAAACTGTTTCAGTATCTAATGACTCACGATCAGTTTAGTGCAATCAGGAGTACTCATCCCACTTCTGATCTTATGATGGAATGGTCTTTGCTAAAGCTACTCAAGATGGTATGACCCTCATGAACTCCTGCAGAGAAGCCTTGCAACTGAAATTACTGATCTTCAACAGCTGTCCATCTTCCATTGCTCTAGATATGACTCCAACCAGTGGAGAATTGTTTCCATGATTCCAATTGACTCTAATTTTGCTCAGGCTCCTTGATGTCACACAGGGTCAAATGAGTCTTCATTATCAGGGGCAGTCACTTTCATTCTACATCTGGAATTCAGGACTACTTTCTATGTTTGAAATAAGGCTGTAATGTGGTCAGGAGCCCTGAAGAACCTAACCTTCTTAATAGCAACATTTATGATCTCTTCTCTTACTTTATTAATGACCAAAAGTAGACTGGTGTGGTGGTAATTATCTGTATGATGTTTGTCCTGCTTTTTGTTTACAAGAAATACCTAGGTGATTTTCCACACTGCCATGTAAATGCTAGCATTGTAGCTGTACTGAAACAGCTTGGACAAGAGCACAGCATGTTCAGGAGCATAGATCTTCAGTACTATTGTTGGAATATTGTCAGGGCCTATGACCTTCAGTGCCTCAAGCAACATTTTGATAACATGTGGATTGAATTGATTGGCTGAAGGCTGGCATTTGTGACGTTGGTGACCTCAATAGGAGGATTTGCAAATGTAAAAAAAATCATCATATATTGCAATGGGAATGGAATATAAGATAGGAATATTTTGCTCCATGCATTTTTGTTATGGACAGCAGTGGGGATGCACTATCCGAAGAACTCTGTACAGTTCTGATCTCCTCATCTATGAAGAGAAATAATTGCAGCAGAAGCGGTTCAGGAGATGTTCAGTCCGTTGAAATTTGGAATCTCACAAGGAACGTTTGGATATGTTGGGCCTGGAACTCTTGGAATTTAGTAGAATGAGAGGTGACCTCATTAAATCCTATCAAATGCTGAAAGGAGTTGACAGAGTAGATGTTGAAAGGGTGATCCATTTTCTTGGGGGCGACTGTGACTGAAGCCCAGTTCTGAATAAGGATCATATTAGATACAAATATCTGGCAGATTTTGCCCGACCTTCCAGTTGCAAGGGCAGGAGCTAGAAATTTGGGAGGATGCAGTGACAGTGAGAAAGTAAGATTTCCAACATCGCAAGAAAATGTCCCCTCTTCATAAATGTTCCCAGACATGCTGGGCTTTTGCAGCAGTCTCTCAGTATTTTTTTGATTAAAAGAAAATGTTCAATTTTCCCCTTTCAATTTCAATCGCTATTTCAGACTTTTGCTAGTAAGAGATGAGGATCTTATTTTCTTGAATTATTAGCTAATCACACCTCATGTCTATACAGCTTGCAATTCTGCAAGACACTAGTGAGAAACTAAATGATGCCAATGCCTAAATTGACATCCTGAGCAGTTACATGATGGGTGCTTTCCACTGGATATTTCTCCGGGATTCCTTGCTTACCTTAATTCACTAACATCTCAGAGCATGCTTCACAGGCAGAGACTGTCTCCACCATTCATCTCCACAAATTGGTATCAGCAAGACAATGGCTTCATCACACCCTTATGGTCAACCTCAGACTCACTCCAAAAACTCTTCAGCACTTGATTACAGCACTGATCTTACTGACAGCTTACATTCAATGCACAGGATACATTCCAGGGCTCTGCATTTATTCTCATAGTGCACACTCTTTTTTGCACTGAGACACTGTGCTTTCCTGACTCTCACATATCTGCTTTTTCTTGCCTTTAAGCACAGAGAAAATGTTAGGCAGCTTGCCATGGTTGCCAGCAGCCCATGTTGCTGTAAGGCCCCATCTCACATCAGTGTCACAGCAACAGCGTATGTGAACAGCTTACAAAGCAAACTTTGCTGCATGTGCTTCAGTCAAATGGCTGCGTCTGTGGGGTCAGTGTAGATTAAGAGTTATCTTTTGTCAGGGCAGACTTGAAGGTCTTCTTCTGTAATGTATGATTCTCTAACCAAAGGACAGTATTCCTTAGATGAGTAAAAGGTCATTTAGGGTGATCCATCACAGTCAATCAAGGATATTGTTCAATCTCAGTCCAGCTTGTTGGTCACAGTTAGTCCTTGTCTTTGAACAGTAAAGCCAAGGTGAGTTATCAGGGTGCAGTCTGTGCTGATTCTGGAAAGTAAGAATGGCAGGTATGAGGATTAGAGCCATTACGGTGTGATGCAGCAGGAATAATGAGCTGCAAAGGAGGATGACTTCAAATGTAAACTGGGATCTCTGATAGCATGAATGGGCACAGACTACTGTGAGATTGCAAAAGGAGGAGTGATGTTCACAAGTCACCTCCGTCCTGCATAAGGAAAACTTGAAAGTGGCTAGAATAGCTATTAGTGGCATTGTAGGAGCAGGAACGATGTTGAGATGTCCTATGTGAGTGAGCAAGAAGTACGGAGTTCAGGAAGACTTAGGTGTTTGGAAGGATGTGGTGAGTGAGAGCCATTGAGGGGTAATGCTGAGCACAATAGTGAGAGTGATAGACCAAAAATCTTGGTGGGTGATATGTGCACAGCGGGTTGGTGATGATTCACCACGGCACATTCGCCGCTGCCAATTATCCACTGCCGGTTCGCCACCAGCATTTCTCCACTGGAGTCGTTTGACCTCTGGAGACTATTCGCCACCGGAAAGATGAATATGTACTGATCGTTTTCCCTCCCGCCTGTTCTTTCATACTTCTCAGTCCCCTTTATTCATACAACAACATAGTATATATTGATAAAAAAAAGGTGAAATAAATATCATTTTATTGGTTTATACATAAAAATGAGTTGCAAACACTTGTGGTGGCGAATCGTCTTCAGCGGCCAATGGGCAGTGGCGAAGCGTCCTCGGCTGTGAAAGGGCAGTGGCTGATTGACAGCAGAGAAGCGAATTGTGCACCATCCCAATGCACAGCAGAGTTGCAGTGACTGTGAGATAGCAGAGAGAAGATGGTGACTCTTAGCCTTACACTGCACATAAACTCATTGAACTTCTTTCTACAATATCGAGTGCATCTTTTCAATGGGATCACTGCATTGACTTGGGTGACTTTCTTTGACCAACCTGGCAGTTTCTGGTGCAACCATAGCTTTCTTTGGCATTCCAGAAGAAGGAAGATAGTCTTCTTCATCACCAATCCATCGACCAGGACATCCAGCTCCCTGTTCCTGAACTGGGGTGCTAACTCCCCTTACTCAACCATCTCTTTTAGATTAACAGTCATGCAGGAGATTTTAAATAGCATTTTCCGGCTTGTAATATTTGGCAATAGATGAAATTAATGTTGAATATGAGGTCCCTGTGGTATCAACACAGGATGGTGTTGTCAGTGAGCATCTCTACTTCTGTGAGTGCACATTTCAGTCAGAAGGGCATTATGGAAGCCAAATGTATAAATAATGAGGTGAGCAGTACAATTACTCAGTGGAGAAATTAATTTCCCAAACATTTCCTTTGGAGTGGGCTGTTGTGGGGTTTCCCCAGGCCTCCACTGCACATCTCCTGGCTCTGCTGGCATTAAGACTATCTGACCTGCAGAACAACTCCAGCCAATATCCCCACAACGCAAAGGTTGAACCTGAGATGTCTTTTGGAAATAAGAGCTATTTATCTTATTTTTTACTAGATTTTTCTAGATCCACTCCTTTCATATAAATAGTGATTTGGATGCTTGTTTGTTTTCAGAAAAGTTTGTGCATTTGAAACCTTATATTATCTCACTTAGTTTTTGATATCAATCACTCAAACACTCTTTTCGAGGGAGAGTAATGAGTAAGAAGATCTATCTGGACCCTTATTTTATTCAAGTAAATCACACTCTGGTGATAAATACATTAAAATTGAAATGTTTTAAGGAAGAAAGGTAATAATCTTGATTGAATCTTTTCCTTCAGAGAAGGACTGGTCAGACTGTATAGATACAGGTAAGTGGTTTTGGGTTTTGATTCTATCTCACTAAGTTCAGGGAGAGTTAATTGGAAGTACATCTGAATCAGAAAAGCTCCAAATGGGACCTATTGTAAAATGCCACAAGTGATGCTGCTGTTGCTTAACTTCATATTCAGTGTGTCTGGAGCCCTATCTCCCACAACAACTCCTCCTCCTCCTCTGGCCCCAGTTCAACTTGATGCTCTTTATGTCTGGAACCCTGTTTGCGTCCCCTGATAAGTTAGCTTAAACATTTCCCAATGACACAAGCCAATTACCACTGAGTACATTGCTTCCAGCCATGTTGAAGGGCAACCTGTCTCATCTCTATAAGTCCCATCTCCCCTTGAAGCAAAACCCCATAAATCTAAAGTTATCCTTCCTCCACTCTCTCTCAAGCCATGCATTCATCAAATAACCTCCGGTTTCTACATTCACCTGGCATAGCTCTATAGTGGATTACAGGTCAATTTGCTCGTTTATTTCTGAACTCCATGAAATCTCCTTGTAGAACCTTGTTTCCCTTTGAACTAATGTTGTTGGTACACATAGCAACCATGACTGTGAGCTGTTCACCCTCAGCAAGCTCTGCAGCCACTCTCCATACCGGTACATCAGTTTCATTTTCAATCCTTACACCTTATTGCTTAAAGAGATAAATTGTTGATCCTGTCATTCAGTCAGATCCCAAGATATCTCTGTGCTCTTGTCATGCTACTCTTAACTCAGACTTCCAACAATTTTCGAGACAGCTTTGTTTTCAGTTGAACGGCATGTGGAAAGGTCCAACAAGGCACAGGACAGAAACGACATGGGCTATTATCTCTGGTGAGGCTGAAAGTAGAGTGTGGCAAATGTGCCTCCATGTTGTGGAGCAATACAACTCATGGTAAAACTTACTTGCATCATTATTCCCTGAAATGTTTGTATATTAACAATATTACGGCCCATTAATGTGTCATTATTCTGGCACATCCTTGTGATAAATTCAACTCCACTGATATCTATAAAGCAACAATTGAATGAGACTTCATGCGCATTACTTTATCACATTGAGAATTGGCGAATAATTGAATATGTGACCTTCATATTTTTCACATATATTTTCGTCAGTGTTTGTCAAAATAATATGCACAATTTTACACATTTATATCATCTGGCTCATACTCACCTAATGACACTCCAAAGAAATTAATGACATTATTTTCTGTATCTGGCACGTGTCATCCATGTCTTCACATCACTACATATATCAAATAAAACCTTGTTATCTCATGCCCTATGTATGTATTAAATGGTCTAGCTTTCTGTGATTCATCTATAATCCTGAGGAATGGTTATTATTCAGCCTCCAGGCCACACACAACCCACTAGAGGCTTCGCTCTAACCCACCCAAGCATTTCTTCAATGTTATTTCAGCTTTTGGGAAAATCCTTAATCAAATATTAATGAAAATTGCACTGCTGTGGCACAGTGTTCTCACAAAACTGTAGCTTTTCAACAGTTCATTAATCACTTTCAATGTAATTAATCTATTTAAAAACATTAAATAAGATTGTCTTACTTTACATTTACACTTTAGTATTCAGCAGGGAGCATTTTGCTATGATACTTAGGATACAAATATTATTTCCAGCTGACTTTGTAAAACAAGTGATTGTGGAATTCATATAAGCAATGTCATAATTAATCCAAGCCACATAATCAATAATATTTGAAGATGAATTTTGCAACAATTGTATAAATTAATCATGAAAGTGTGTGAAAAAGTAAGAATGAGTAAAGCAGAGGCCTTATCAGCAAATTAGCATTATCTTGCCTTGAAAAAGGCAATATTGCATTAACATTAAATTTCAAATTGGAATTATTACATTGACACATATCATAATAATATCAGTGGTCATCAAGAGGTGGCAAGAGGTAAAAAGATATTTGGTTAAGAATTGGATAAAACTTGTTTGAGGCTATTGCATACCTGAAAAGTGATTACTGTGACTGTTCGAAGTGATGCAGGCAGAACACAAAATTATATTGTCTCCTCACCTTTATGATTGCATCCTAAATCTCAGCACTGAACAATAGAGAGATTGCAAAAGGAGATTGACAATGTCGACATGCAACTGATGTTTCCCTTTGTAGAGCGATCTAGAATGAGAGGTCATAGTTGTTGGGGAAGGGGTGGCAGATTTAAAACAGATAAGAAGGAATGCCTTCTCTTAAACTATTGTGAATCTGTGGAATTCACTACCCCAGAGTGCAGTAGATACTGAGACATTGAATAAATTTATGAAGAAGGTGGATTTTTAATTATTCATGGGTTAAAAGTTTAGATTAGATTACTTACAGTGTGGAAACAGGCCCTTCGGCCCAACAAGTCCACACCGACCCGCAACCCACCCATACCCCTACATTTGCCCCTTACCTAACACTACGGGCAGTTTAGCATGGCCAATTCACCTGACCCGCACATCTTTGGACTGTGGGAGGAAACTGGAGCACCCGGAGGAAACCCACGCAGAGAACATGCAAACTCCACACAATCAGTTGCCTGAGTCAGGATTTGAACCCGGCTCTCAGGCGCTGTGAGACAGCAGTGCTAACCAGTGTGCCACTAGGGAGAGTGTTCAGGGGAATGTTGTTGAAACTGAGGTGAGATCAGCCATTTTCATATTAAATAACAAAGGAGGATCAAGGGGACTACTCCTACTCCAAGTTCTTTAGCTCTTATGTTCTTATTCCAAAAATGTGCAACACTGAGGGATCTGGGAGCTATTGAAAATGCTACAGGCTCCACCTAGAAGGATTTTGGAGTATTGGACTTAAGACCTGCATTAACAGTAACAGTCACTGGCCTCCTTCTGCTCTGCAGCTCTAAGCACAGCTCAATATTGCTTCCTTGCGAATCATAAAATCTCTGGTTTAGGGGAGATAGTGGTATCGAGGTATGCTATTGTGTTAGTAATCCAAAAAGCTAGGCTACTGGTCTGGGAGAGGTGAGTTCAATCCTCATTATGATAGCTCGTGGAGTTTAAGTTCCATTATTAAATCTGGAGTATGAAGCAAGTCTCAGTGATGGTGACCATGACAATTATCACTGATTGAAAAAACCCATCCGGTTCAGTAAAGCCCTTCAGGCAGGGACATCTGCTATCCCTATCCTGTCATACATCCAACTGATCCACAGCTTGAGTCTGAACTGCCCTCTGGAATCCTCTTGTTAGTTTAAGGACAATCTAGGATGGGCAAGAAAATGCTGTCTTGCAAACCACTCTTCCATGTCTTGAAATAACAAAAAAAACACAGCTTTCTCAAACACTGTTCGTTGTAATTACTATAAACTTTTGGTGGAATCTGGTTCATCTCTCAGAGAAATTGCATCAATTGCTCTTTCCAATTAGACCAACTTTCCGAATCAGCAACCTTTCAAAATCCATCCATCTACTTGCAAAGGTCCAGCATCACTTCCTTTAACTGAGAGGTGTTTTGATTTCTGTTGCAGTGCAGTCCACAGTACCACAACACCATAACGAACATCAAAACCATTTCATCAAAAAAGACCATGGCATGTAGTACCATCTCTGAATAGGTTGATTGGAAAAAATAGGTGAAATTCTGATGAGAGATTAGGAGAATGGTCACGAAGTTCTACTCCCATGTACAATTCCACAAGTGCCGTAGTAATGTCGGTTGCTCTTGGTCTGCGTGGCCCAAGTTCAAATCCCATCAGTGTGTAATAGCGTATCTGAACAAGTTAATTAGGAATATAGATTTTTTTTAAAAATCATCAAAAAACAAACAACAGATTTGAACGAATGAAGTTAGTCACCAAAGTAAGGCCACCAACCAGGAAAAAAGAAAATTAAAATTGGTCTTGGGACCCTCCAGTGGTGCAGTGGTAGCGTCGTGACCTCTGAACCAGGAGGCCTGGGTGTAAGTACCATCCAATACTGAGATGTGTGATAAAATCTCTGGAACAAGTTGATGAGAAAAATAGGCTAAGAGAGGGTCTTAGTGGGGTTCTTGAAGTGTAGTAGTATTGTCCCCACCTCTAAGCCAGGAGTCTTGTTTTCAAGTCCACTCTGCTCCAGTGATGTGTAATTACATCTCTAAATAGGTTGTTTTTAAAAAAAATAAGAGAGTGCCCGGGGGCTTTTGTGGCACAGCGATAGTATCCTTAGCTCTGACCCAGGAGGACCAGGCCCAGATGCTATTTACTTCTCTAAAGAGATTGATGGAAAATACATCAATGGAGGCCCTGCCCTCTTTCACCTACCTCTCCCTCACCTTTGATAGTTTGCATTGCCCTGAACAGGTTCGGTACACGAGTTATTCAATTAGAAACATGAGTGGCTTACTGGTGGTAGGTTTGATGATGAGGGTAAAAACATGATCAGTAGTATGTAAGAGCAGCTCCAAATATGAAACAAAAAAAAAGGAGTGGGCCAGTCTACAGGGCCTGTGGGCTGACAGAGGTATAAGGAGTTCCAGATCAATGACAAACTTTGATTTATATTGCAATATGCTCAATCTGCTTCTGGCACATTGATCAGAACTCCAATCATCATTCTTAGAATGTCAATGTTTTTAATGTCTCGCCTCCTGATCACCAAGACCTGAGGCTTTTTTTTGTGGCTGTCATGTATTATTAATTGAACATGAAGGTGCTGGCCTTGTATTTTTATTTCTCACTCTTCATTGTTGCATACTGTTAACAATTTACTAATCTCCTATTTTATCTTTATGGCCATCTTGTGGACTTGTACAATGAACTGATGCTTTAGCATGTCCGTTGGAGACATGTTACCTCAATATAATCATTTCCCGTCACCATTTCCAAGTGAATTTTCCTAAGTGCTTCTGTGAAGTTGCCATCATTTAAAAATATCTTTCAATTTCTTTTCTGTGCTGGCTTTAATTTACTGCTGATCTAACGTGATGGACAGATACAACAAATCTGACAGTCATATTTCTGATAAAGATTAATGGTTTTGTAAAAAAAATAACATGTTTGTTTCATTACAATTTGTTTGCAGCAGGGTGATCTTTTGTTTATGTCTCTGCTCAGTGCATCAACGTGTCCATTTCCATTTAAATTTGACACTAAGACACTGATGAATATTTTGATCAACAATATTAGTTTAAGAATTTCAACTCTTGCCATAATGCATTGTTTAATTCTAAAGCCTTGTTAAAATATATGAGGTGGTTCCTCAAAGGTGTCTATATAATCAGCGGGCCCAAGGCATCTTACAGTATTGACTCAAGGCCCTACTGATAGTACAGTGCATCTAGTTATTACAACTCTGTGGCGATATAAACTTAATGGCCCAATAAATTTGAGAACTGCATAATAAGGCTACACTTCACTGAAGATCATACGAGGTGACCTTGCTTCTCTTCAGTGTTTACAATCAAGCGACACATTTGATGTTGAGTCCAACCTGCACTGTGCCACCATTATACTGTTTGCTCTGTTATTAAACTGATGGTCCAAGACTGGCAGCCAAAGGAACTTCAATGTGACTATTATTGAACATGTAAATCATTTGGCATTTTGTGGTCATGAAGACATTCCTCATGAATTTCAAATTGCTTATCAAACTGTTCCATTTGTAAGATACATATTGCTGGTGACAGCTTACTGACCTGGAACATTAACTCAATTTCTTCCTCACTCAGTTGCTTCCATGCCAGCTGATTGTTTCCTGGGTTTTCTAGTTGTGCACCATGCTCCAGGACAACCTGATAAGAATTTGTAACCAGAGTGTCAAATGGTAGTAGGATGTCACTGTTCCTGCAGGGGCAAGTTGCGGATACAGATAACTTTACAGCAGCTAGCATAGCCTGTCTAATGATCCAAATCCTGATAGGGATAGTTCAGATTTACATTCTCTGTTGAGTTTGCTGGGACTTATAGATAAGCTCTGAAGCATAATAAATTAAAATACTGCAGATTCTGAAGATTTGACATTAATACTGGATAAACTCAGCAGCTCTGGCAGCATCTGTAGAGAGAGAAGCAGAGTTAATGTTTCAAATGCAGTATGATTCTTCTTCAGAACTGAGCGCTATATGCCATGTTGGATGAACATACAATTCTTGCTCCTATTCATCATAACTTGCTTGTTGGTGCGGTCAAGAATGTATTTGGATTTCTTAAGCTATCATTTTGGGGTGTAAATACCTGATTTGCTATTTTCTCTGACAATGATGGCTGAGGCTGTTGACTTTCCCTTGGTTCAAGGGTGTTACCTTCTCAGAGTGATGGTTTTTATTCTCTGGATCTTCATGTGACTGAACAGGGGAATTCTCAACCTGTAGATCTTTGGACATTTGGAGTAGAATGTCCTATCAAGTAGTGGGGAGTTGTTTTGTTTTCTCTCCTCCTCAACCACTACTCTCTCTCATTATGAAGATGTTTAGACTCAAAGTGCGATGCAGCTTGGCAGAACAGTCGTTAAGTCTTTCAACATTTGGTTGCTAATCCTCTTGGCCATTCAACGAGAGCTGTAGAATGTCTTTATTATTTCTTCTTTGTCATCCCTAGAAAATTAGCTATTTAAGAATTGGGAAAATAGGACTTGGTCGGGGAGACAGATTGAATGGTTGGGTGTAGCATCCAATCTTTTGAAGTTGACTTTGAGGAGTTTTGCCTGAATGGTAGTGAGCTGGTTTTAAGAACAACATTAGCATTTGTTCAATGGGCCACTCATTAAGTCCAGAGAATGTGATGGAAGCATTACTGATGAAAATTTTCAACCTTCCTGTCATGTTGTGGATGCACAGTCCTGCCCTCACTGCTGTACAGGAGTGAGGTGACAATAACTGCTTTGTACATTAGATTTTTTTTGAGTTGCATGAGTCCTTGTTGTCAAACACTCACTGGTTCAGTTTGTAGAAGCAATTCAGTTTTATTTAACATGGAGACCTTGGGGACCATCATTATCAATGGATTATGTCAACAGATTTCAATGAGGTTTTGAACCACAATGATTGGCAGCTCTTTGCTGCTGTAGGCCTCTGCTTTGGATCCTTGAGTGCATGTTCAGGCACCTCTCCAACACATCAAGGTGGTACTCTAGATGGAGGATGAGTACTGACTAACAATGAAGACTATTATCTTAGTAATGCTGTGTCAGCTGGCATACTACTCCTTAGAAAGAGCAACTCCAGCCTACACCATGTCTGCTTACATCCCTGTTTCACTGCAAACATTTGGAATTGTTAGAATAGATAGACTTCATGTAACAGTTCTTGAGAGGTCTGACCTGGCCTCTGTGAAACCTACTCTACCGTGGAGGACCACATTGTGAAGAATCACGCCTAACAAACCATTTGTCGTGTCCACCTGATTAAATGACGATGTTTCCATTGACGGGTGAAGCTAAGACAAGAGGGCAGAGCTTCAAAATTAGAGGGAGAACATTTAGGACAAAAATTGAGAAGGAACTTCTGCACCCAGAGAGTTGTGAATATATGGAAGGGCTTATGTCCCAAACGTTGACTCTCCTGCTCCTCGGATGCTGCCTGACCTGCTGTGCTTTTCCAGCAACACAGTTTTTGACTCTCCATGCCCAGTGAAGTTGTTGAGGTTTCCTCAATGAGTGTTTTTAAAGCTAAGGTAGATTTTTTTTAAACAGTAAAGGAATTAAGGTTTATGGTGAGAGGGCATCTAAGCGGAGCTGAGCCCACAAAAAGATGAGTCATGATCTTATTGAATGGTGGAGCAGACTCAATGGGCCATATGGCCTGCTCCTGCTCCTTTCTTATGTTCTTATGACAATGGCAGACAGGGTGGATGTAAAAAATTAAAATAGACTTTTTATGTTATTAAGAAATGCTTTAAATTCCTTCAAGTGAACTTTGTGTTCGATGTCAACAAATTTAAAGCTATCTAAATTCTGAATTGCATTCCATCCACATTTCCCCACGAACTGTTCAGGTTCAGTCAGATTCTAGACTTACCCAAAGAGGGAACATTCTTTCCACTTCCACTTTATCAAGAGAGTTCAGGGTCTTATACATTCCAATCAAATCACTCCTTCGTCTTCTAAATTCCAGTAGAAACACATACAGTGTATTCCAACCTACTCGCAATAGACAACATTCTCATTCCAGTTACCATTACTTAAATTAAGGTACCAAAACTATACACAATATTCATGAATTGTCTTACCTGTATAATGAAGCCGAGCATCCCTATTTTCATGTTCAGCTCATAATAACTTACAGCAATCAAATGCATTCTTAATTATTTGCTAACTTTTTGGACTCTTATATAGGAACGTTTAGATCTGCCTGCTGTTTGAAATTCTGCAGCCATTCTATGTTTTTTTTTCTGAATTATTTCTGCCAAAGTGAAAGTTTTCTCACATTAAAGTCTGTTGGTCAGATTTTTTTGCCCACTGATGGAAACTCAACTCCGGTATTGTCAGGCACAGAATAGGCACAAAGAATTGACCCACTTTCTTCCTGTGCATCATTTTTGGTTCAAATTGCATATTAAACACTTGAAATAACCCTACTCATGCCACAACCGAGGGTTTATTGATGGTTTAACTTTATTGCCAATATATACTGCAGATATTGATGCAATGGAAGGTAATATTTGGCGCCCATTGTACAGTACCCCAATGTAAACCTGAAAGAGGGATTGAAAAAGGATTGGACAGCAAGTCAAAATCAATTGTTGCAAGTTTGACCAATACTCATTTGAAAACAAGTATTGATATGTGAAAATAAGACATCAGACTCAATAAATGTCTGCCAGTGACTTTGTCAGAAACTCATGCAATGTGAACCATTATGGCTTCACATTGAAGAAATTAAGTTTATTAGTTTACATTTAATTACATAAAATCAGACCAAAACTGCATTAATAGATTAATTATTAAACAAAATTGCCTTGTCACTATGGTTTTAATTTCTTGTTGCAATGAAGGCCAACCAAGATGTATTAGCATACAACTGTTTCACTTAGTTCTAAGTATCAAGTTCAGACTCACCTTCAGTGCATATCTTGCCAGATAATAAAATATTGATTCGTTGTTTATCCACTCCACTATTAATTGACCACGTAAACAATTGCTACACAATAAATGACTAAGGAATAAATAAGCTTTAATTTTGCCTTTAATCTTTTTAGCTCCAATTATCAGCACTATTCGGTATGCACAACCTCTGATTACTTCAATTTGGAGAGATTGTGTTTTCTCATCTCTCTGCAGAAAACTGCTAATAAACTTTAAGCTGTTGCCATAATCCTCTATTTGTCACAGCTTTCCAGAGTTAACCATTGACCCACTCTGCATCTCTGTTCAGCACCACAAACTTTTTGTTTGTGACTTTGTCGATGTTTCTTCCTCTCTACTCAAGTACCTTGAACTGTCTTGTCTTTTATTAAACACAGGATATTTTTACAATAATGTTCCATATTTATTACACTTTGCTGTATTTTGTTCTGAAATGAATATATGTACAAGCTCCTGGGGCTGTTTCTATCAGTAATTTTTAGGTTGACTTAATGCTAATCAGAAAATAAATGGCTTATGCAGAAAATCAAACTGTGCACTACTCGAGTTTGATTGATTCATATCTTTTGTGTGGACATCCTAGTCACCATTTTAATTGAGGAATTAACTTGTTTTCATCCTAAATGTGTCAATGTGCCCATAAAGTAGCATATGAAAGAGCATCAGCCAAACTGTGTAAGTATTTGCATGTTTATATTGCAAGGAATTTTTTCACTTTGTTCATGTTATCAGCTTTAAAATTTTCATTTATTCTGCATCTTCCAGATGAAGATATGTAGCTCAGGCCCAAATGTAGAAAGTTCCTGACTCCGAATCCAGTTCTTGCAAGGTACTTCCAGTTTGGACTGGAAGTTCCAAGTAAGGTCAGCATAGCTTCCTGAATCCTGTGATGGCAAACCATTGGTATGCTTTTGCACTGGATTTGGTGAGTTGTATCAATCTGTTTATGTCCCTGGATGAATTCAGCCTAGTCTGGGCCTTCAATGTCCATTAAGACATTAAAGATTTTGGAGCATGTTTGGTTTCTCTTTGGGTCCCAACATCAGGACTTGTTCCTGATGCCAAAATGGAACCAAAGGCCCGTTGGTGAAAGTATTATTTAGAGCAAAGCAAAGGAGTTTTCTCAAAGTCCTTGACAGCAATTGTCTCTAAAACAGAATTACTGAAAGTATTTTTCTGTTTATTATCTCAAATCTGCTGTCTGTGGGACCTTGTTTGCAAATCTTATAGATCTGTTAATCTTATATTGTAATTCTGAATACAATTAAAATTGTTGTGAAGTACTTTGGGAGTACCTAAGGGCATGAAAGGTGCTATAAAAATGGAAATAAATATTTCTTGAAAGAGTTCCTGAATTCCAGCTCCGTACTACTTAATGTGAGAATTGCACATACTTATCCTTTGATTAAAGTGTGTTTCTCCAACATATCAGTCACATCTTTAATGATTGCTAGAAATTTTGTCAGTGTGATACATAAACAAAACAAATATGCTTGAATCATACTGCATTCTTACAGAATTACCAATGAATAGATATAAGAAAAGATGCATTTACATAGCACCATTCATGACCCCATGGTGCTTTACAATGGCATTGTGATATAACCAAAATGGTGGCCAATTTGCTCGCAGAAAGATCCCACAAAAAACAGTGAAATAACAGCAAAGGAGAGCATCCTAGGTGTTCTTCAAAACAGTAACATGTCACCTTTTACTCCTAACTGAAAGCACAGCTAGAGCCTTAGTTCAATCTCTTATCTAAAGGACAGCATTTCAGAATTACTGTACTCCACCAATACTGCGATAGAGTAGAGAGTCTTAGTCTAGGTTTTGTGCTCTAGTCTCTGGGATGGGACTTAACCAATAATCTCCTAACTTAATGCTCATAATATTAGCATTAAGTCAATGATAAATTTAAATCTGATTAACAGGTATACAGCAAGAAGAGATAATAGTGCTAGCAAGGAGTGAAACCATGAAGGGGGAGCTTTAAAAAAAATGATAATTTTATATTGACAAAGTTTTTTGCTCCTGATTAATAGCCAGTGTATCTTGTTGTGCAGGTAGAGAGTGCATGATCAGTTATGATACTCTGCATTCTCACTAAAACACCTAGGCAGTCAGACAGGTTACTAAAGGCTGACCAGCACTTGGGAATGCATACACATAAAGGATCAGATCATTCAGGAGGAAATATGGGATAAATTGGCATGGACAGGGAAAATGAAGTGATATGAGTGTCATCATTATTTTAAAAATATCTTCGCCTCTTCAACATTACTGTTTTATTTGCAACTATTTGTGTCTATTGTGTTTTCGATTTCTATCATACTTTTCCTGGACTCATTGCTATAATGTCTTACGGAAAGTTTCAGAACAGGACTGGATATATATTTGAAAGTGCTGAATTTGGAGGATTATGGAGACAGGGCTGGAAAATGGGATGAACTGGGCAGCTCTTTCAGGCTCTGGTACAGATGTGATGAGTTCAATAGCTTCATTCTGTACTGTTAAATTCTATGATTCTATAAGATGTCATAATCATTCCATTCTAATCATCTATTGAGAAAGCAAACTGCCTGAACATTAGCGAAATGTTTCGGGTATGCAGAAAGCAAAACAATGCAGAGACTGGAAATCTGAAATGACAAACAAAAAAAAGTTGAAAAGTACCTGGTAGGTCAGACAGCACCTGTTGAAAAGAGAAACACAACTAAAGATTCAAAGTTATTGATCTTACATCAGTATTGTTTTTAATTCCTGATATTAAGATATTGTTTTTGAAACGTGCCATTGAGGAAAGAATCAAGAGTGTGGTACTGGAAAAGCACAGCAGGTCAGACAGCAACCGAGTAGCAGGAGAATCGACATTTCGGGCATAAGCCCTGCATCAGGAATGGGGCTTGTGGGCCGGGGGACTGAGGGATAAATGGGAGGGTGTGGGGCTGGGGGGATGGTAACTGTGAATGCAATAGGTAGATGAAGGTGAGGAAGAAGGTGATAGATCAGAGAGGAGAGTGGAGTGGATAGATGGAAGGGATAATGGACAGTTCAGGAGGGCAATGTCGAGGCTTGGGACTGGGGTAATGTGGGGGGAGGGGAAATGAGGAAACTGTTGAAATCCACATTGATCCGGTGTGGTTGCAGGGTCCCAAGGCAGAATAGGAGGCAGTCTTCCTCCAGGCATCGGGTGGTAAGGGTTTGGCAATGGAGGAGGCCCAGGACCTGCATGTCCTTGATGGAGTGGGAGGGCACTGGCTTCCTGACCAATCCATCACCTTTCCCATCTATCTGCTTCACCCTCCTCTCTGACTTATCACCTTCACCCCCCACCTATATCTACCTATCGCATTCCCAGCTACCTTCCCGTCAGCAACCCCCTCACCCCCATTTGTCTCTCAGCTCTCTGTCCCTCAAGCATCATTCTTGATGAAGGCCCAAAACTTCACTTTTCCTGCTCCTCGGATACTGCCTGACCTGCTGTGCTTTTCCAGCACCACACTCGAGGCATTGATTGCCAGCATTTTCAGTCCTCATTTTCTACTGAGGAAAGAATAAAGATTTTAAAAATTGTTATACATTCAGTTCTATTTTACATCCACATTAGGAATATTCCCTGCTTTCCAGCATCAGCAGTTCCATTGTCATCATAGATCCTGTTGATGTGACTGCAAATTCTTCATCTGTTGAGATAAGTGAGGCTACTCACCAGTATCTGAATTTTCTTGTAACTTGACAGATTGGGCAAGAGGATATGTGTTTTACGTATTGCAAATTTGACTTGCGAACCTTTTACAGAGTTGACAAAAGGCCCCATTAGCTCATCAAGTACTGGATGAACAGACATACAATCAAAAGGAAGAAACATCTTCAACCCATCACAAATTCTGTTCTTTTTGACATTCCATGAGTGTAGGTTTTCAGTGTATATGCAAATCTTTCATTAAAGCTACAGTAGCTCAGTTGAGAATGCATACATCTCCAGTTAACTATTTCATGCTTATCTAAATATATATAATTGGTGCTCTGCTAAAGTTAAGGCATATCTTTCCTGCAACTCCTAAGTGTACATTTCTCTATCCATGCCTCATTATTGAACAAGCCTTTATCAAAGATACAAAGAATAAGGAAGGGTACAGCACAGAAGCAGACCCTTTGACGCACCAGGACTGCACTGGCACATGATGCTTTTCACAACTAAAAACATTTTGCCTCTATTCAGTCTGCATTCACTTATTCCCTTTCTGTTCATACACCTGTCAAGATGCCTTTTAAATATTGCGGTTGGATCCACTTCCACAACCTCCTCAGGCAGCACATCCCAGGCACATCTCACCCTCCAGGTAAAAAGAATTGCCTCCCATTTCTCCTTTAAATTCCCCACCCCACCCTTTAACCTTAAACCATGTCCCCCAGTAATTAACATTTCTACGCTGGGAAAGAAAGACTCAGAGTATTAATTCTATCCATACCTCAAATGACACAAATGCCATCCAACATGACTGTGGCCTTGGTAAACAAAGATTCTTCATTCTTTTAAACATGTGTAGCATTTAAAATGTGCCATCTTCCTCCAAACTCCGTTCTTCATCTTTCAGGTGGATGGGAATGCATTCTTCTGATTTTGTTCTTATCTATTCATTTGCAACTAATGAACCAATTGCTTTGGCTTCTCTTGCTGCATTTGTACCTGTGGAGACCTATGAAGATTTATCCTTGGCAACTTCTGTCACCCATCCACTCTCCCTTATTGTATTGTACTGTTTGTCTGAGTTTCAGAGCAAACATGTCTTCCAACTATTTCTGGAGAAGACTGAAATAATTGATTTTGGTCCATGGCACAAACTCCATTCCTTAGTACAGTACAAATCCCTATCTTAAGCAACTATCTGAGGCTGAATCAGACTGTTCACAATCTTGGTGTCATCTGTTATTATTTGAAATGAGTTTTCAATGACGTTTGCCTTGTAATCAGAACTGTTCATCAGAACTTTGGAAGCATCATCTGATTCTGCCCTGCTTCTAGTCTGCTGTAAGAGACATCTACCCCTTTCTTATCTACTGGCCTGATTACTCCAGTAATCTATAGCCTCGTCTTCCACCTTTCATCCTTCATAAACATCAGCTTTTCCAAAAGTGTAATACTTGTTTCTAATTCACACTAAATGGCAGATTTTTACTAGTGATGCAGGAAATGAGTTTTAAGTGATTTCTTGACATCAGACTCCCACCTTCTAATTCAGCCAACACATTCACTATATTTTCAACCCAATTGTTCTTATAGACAGGTTAGAGGGTCTGGCTCTGGTTACTGGAATATCACTCATTTCTGTACTGATGTAATGGACACAGAAGTCTTTCTGCTTCATTTTGCCTCAACATATACAGATCTACCTTCCACAAGCTCACTCATCCAGTATTCACTGTGAACAGAACTCATGAGCCCCACAATGACACTGGAAAGTATTTTGAGATACTTATAAAGCTGTCACTATAAAGAGATAACTATTCACCCTTTTCTTGAAATAAGTTCATTCTTTTAAGTGCCCATAAAACTGTCAAAATACATAAACAGCTCCCTTAAAACTGTGTCCCTCATTTCTTAACTCAAAATAAGAGACAGATATTCACTTAAAGTTCAAAACAAGGATGATTTGACCATTTCCTCAGTTAATTCTGGATCAAAAGTCAATCCTTTTACATGCTCATAAAACTGTCAAAATACAGAAATTGCTATTCTAAAACATTTTTAGAAACACTAATAATGCACACAAAATTGTCAACAAAAACACAGTTCATAGTATTCTTTATAGCAGTGATCACCAACCCTTGTGGTTTGGAATCAAGCCATTCATAATTAGCATCTATTGTGCAGCTATATAAGTGATACTTTAAACCCTACAGAGTCTTAATGTTTGTGAATTCACCAAGAGGTGAGCTACTAATTATAGGGTTTCAAGACTACTACATTGACCCCAGAAGTATTTGGAAAGTAAATGCATTATGTGTGTATCACCAACATCTAGATGAACTTATACCTGATCAGAGAATCCCAATTGATGAGAACGTGTCTCTGTGCCTCAGGAGGGCTTGCAGGAAATAGCCAAGTTACAGAAAGTACTTTGTGGAACTGCAATGAAAGGATAGAATGGGAATTATTTGATTGTCTTGTTTACCTTTTTAACCTATAATTGTAAGTAAGCATTCTTGTAAGTAAGCAGATTATGCTTGTTTCCTTGCTTCTACTGTGTTATTCAAGTTAGCTAATAAAGGTCAATCCAACAGTTTGATGAAATATTTTGAATTATTTGCCAAATACCATTTTTACAGGAGTTAATAAGATTTATTTCTAACATTGCACTTTCTTGAGGTAACCTGGTGTGCAAGATCAACATTAGACAATTGAAAGCTTTCCACTAAAATACCGCTACCTGTGATTTTTTTTACAGGATTTCTCCCGAACTCCCACCAGCATCATCCATTTGCCTGGGATTACCACAAGCTTTGTTAAAAAGTTACATTGGGAGGTAGGGAAACCTGGGGAAATTGTAACCACCTGACAACAACTGTTTGCTGGAATATCACTCATTTCAGTACTGATGTAATGGACACGGAAGTCTTTCTGCTTCATTTTGCCTCAACACATACAGATCTACCTTCCACAAGCTCACTCATCCAGTATTCACTGTGAACAGAACTCATGAGCCCTACAATGACACTGGAAAGACAAATACCAAATGACAATATTCTCTCCGGCAACCCTGATTTTCTAATGCAGCAAAGTTAAATTCTGAATTATATCTGCAAGAGTGACCAACATCCTATAACACTGTTGTACATGACACTGTAATACTTCAGACAAAACCTAACCAAACTAATTTTGAATTAGACATTTACAGCCAGCTAGGAGAGGAAGTTTACATCTTGTCATTCAGACCTGGATACCTATAAATAATATCAACACATGTAGATGGATTGAATCCTCCTCATCCCCCCAAACTATGATTTGAGTGTTCCTTATCATGTCACATGAGATATCACATTCATTTCTATCATCTTGAAAAATTTGTTAAAGGTTAAAACATGATATTTGCAAGTCTATTTTGGTTCAAAATGTAATTTGTGCAATATTATCATGAAACATATACAAGATTTTATACAAGAATTATTTATTTCTACACAAGTTTCCAAAGTCAATAACATGTAAATCATTTCCTATAGATACAATCTGAGACACACTCATTATAATATCAATAATGTTGATGCTACACAACTAAATTGAAAGTATTTCATTTCTATTGCATTAGTCAAAGGCTCAATTATTGTCTTTGACTCAAATCAATACCTTCAAAAGGTTGCAAAATGCAATAGCGGAGACATTAAATTGATACAGAGGAAGGGCAGGAGTGGGTTACAGAAAGATCCAACAGTGACTGGCTGAATAAACATGACTGGGTTAACCAGCAGCACAACATTTGACTTTTATTCTGTTCATTTAATTACCTGTTGGTGTGTGGCTGTAGGTGCACTCCAATAACTAAAATAACTCCATTGTTAATTAATATAGAGAGGCTGATAATTCTCTGTCTTTATTCCATCAAAAGAATGACAGTGTCAAAAGTACAAAGAGAAGAGAATACCAAACACTGTTGTGACTAAATACTTCAGAAATTAAGAATGTAAAAGCAAATTCATCTTCATTAAATTTACATTGGCACTAGTCTGTCTGCTCAATGTAAGGAGATGAAAGAAATGTAGATAAAGGGCAGTGTTTCTGTGATGCTACTTGCACTTCTTGTCACTAAGTGTGTGTCTGGCTCATCACATTGAAGTTATTGGGGTTCAATAATAACGTTCTTGACATTGATTAAGCCTTTTTTAGTAATTGAAGTCAATAGTTGATAATATTATTTCTTCCAATTCATTTGCCTACATATGACAGAAAGGTACAGTTGTGTAATGCTAATTGTATTAGACTATCAATCCAGACATCCAGATTAACGTTTCAGAGAGAGCTGTTCAAATTCTACTATAATTTACAACAGAATCTGGACCAGATGGGCCAATGGGCTGGGGAGTGGCAGATGGAGTTTAATTCAAATAAATGTGAGGTGCTGCATTTTGGGAAAGCAAATCTTTGCAGGACTTATACTCTTAATGGTAAGGTCCTAGGGAGTGTTGCTGAACAAAGAGATCTTGGAGTGCAAGTTCGTAGCTCCTTGAAAGTGGAGTCGTGGGTAGAAAGGATAGTGAAGAAGGCATTTGGTATGCTTTCCTTTATTGGTCAGATTATTGAGCACAGGAGTTGGGAGGTCATGTTGCGGCTGTACAGGACATTGGTTAGGCCACTGTTGGAATATTGCATGCAATTCTGGTCTCTTTGCTATCGGAAAGATGGTGTGAAACTTGAAAAGGTTCAGAAAAGATTTACAAGGATGTTGCCAGGGTTGGAGGATTTGAGCTATAGGGAGAGGCTGAACAGGCTGGGATTGTTTTCCCTGGAGCATCGGAGGCTGAGGGGTGACCTTATAGAAGGTTACAAAATTATGAGGGGCATGGATAGGGTAAATAGGCCAAGTCTTTTCCCTGGGGTTGGGGAATCCAGAACTAGAGGGCATAGGTTTAGGGTGAGAGGGGAAAGATATAAAAAAGACCTAAGGGGCAACTTTTTCACACAGAGGGTGGTACAGGTATGGAATGAGCTGCCAGAGGAAGTAGTGGAGGCTGGTACAATTGCAACATTTAAGAGGTATTTGGATGGGTATATGAATAGGAAGGGTTTGGAGGGATATGGACCGGGCGCTGGCATGTGGGACTAGATTGGGTTGGGATATCTGGTTGGCATGGATGGGTTAGACCGAAGGGTCTGTTTCCATGCTGCACATCTGTATGACTCTATGACTCTAATTTGAGGTAGACAGGGCAATTTTCAGATTCAAAAGTGGCAGCCTTCAGCTCATCCCTGAGTATACATGATGGACAGTGAACAATGATTGGATTGGGGAGCCAATAACACCACAGTTCCACGCTTCATAACATTGACCTCACTGGCAATCTCTTAAACAGGCCCTAGGCCCTAAGGGCCTAAACCATTTAGTCAGTTTGAAAGCTGAAATAGGGCACACTAAAGCTATACAGTGAGATAATGAATGCCCCTAAGACTGTCTATAGTGTCAGAATGATTAACTGAGAGAGTAACTTGACAATGCTGGAGCCTTATTTGGAGTTTGGAGAGATATGGGTCGGGTGCTGGCAGGTGGGACTAGATTGGGTTGAGATATCTGGTCAGCATGGACGGGTTGGACTGAAGGGTCTGCTTTCATGCTGTACATCTCTATGACCCTATGACTCTAGTCAGTAGAATTTAAGTTTATTTGAAAAATCTTTAAGATAAAGCTAGTCACAGGAATGGTTCCATGAAATTTTCATAAAATTTATCTGATGCACTGCTGATCTTTAAGACATTCTGCCAATCATAACTTACAGGTAGCTCCAGATCCATAGCAGCGTGGTTAACTCCTAACTGACCTTTAAAATGGCCTTGTGGATCACACATTTAAAGGGCAGTTAGAGTTTGGTATCTCATTCTGGTTTGTCAGTGATACACCTATGAAAGAATAAAGGAAAAGAAACTTTCAAGTAATATACTCAGAAGGATGCTAGAATTGCCAACCAGAACAGCATATGTATATATTTTATCCATTTTAGTAGCTCTTCCCATGGTCTTGTTTGCAGTTTGAACTGTAACGTGGAGTAAGGGAAGGGATTTTGGGATGTGATAGTGGGAGATTGAATGAAACCTGTTCAAAGACAAAATGAATGTTTTTGATTGAGATTTAGAAAACAAAACATCTTTAAAAGCAGCTATTCAGTAAATAAATGAGGTTCATCATTTTACTATCATCAGCTGTAGACTATTCCTGTCACCGATGTTCAGAAGTTTACTCTGCTAATCAACAAACTCAAGATTTCATTTAAAGCACAACACTTTATTAGTTTGTTTCTCTTAATATAATTACCAGACTCGTGGAAAATGAATGTCCACTTTGTGTTTTAGTTGCTCAGTTTTCCAGAGAAACAGATGGCGTAAGGTTGTTGTCCCATGCCTGTCTGTCCTCCTTTCAGATAGCAGACCAGATTATCCTCCTTTCACATCCAGCTGCAGCAGTAACCCCGGGTTCAGTGAGTATGTTTTATATCTGGTTGCTCTCAGGTAAACTGGGTCTAAGTAAAAACAATGACTGCAGATGCTGGAAACCAGATTCTGGATTAGTGGTGCTGGAAAAGCAAAGCAGTTCAGGCAGCATCCGAGGAGCAGTAAAATCAACCTTTCGGGCAAAAGCTCTACTATATTCCTGAAGAAGGGCTTTTGCCCGAAATGTCAATTTTATTGCTCCTCGGATGCTGCCTGAACTGCTGTGCTTTTCCAGCACCACTAATCCAGAATCTGGTAAACTGGGTCTGCCAGTGTACGTGCAAATACACATCCTGCTTTGCCCATCTGGTTCGCATGACAGGAGTGACGGACAACTCTCTCCATCCAACCTTGGATTCCCCCAAGTAACCATTGCACAGGAGTTACTGCAAAAAATCTATTTAGTATTCTGTGCATTATATTCAGTTTTGAGCAGAACAAATTGAAACTGCAAGAAAACCACAATTCTCAATTGGTCGGTGTGTAGACAGCTGTGTGACATTACCAAAATACTTGGATGTAGCATCAACTTTTGTTATTAACAAACTTGTATAAGTTAGCCTAAGTTGTAACAAACATTTACCTTTACCCATAATTCTAAGCTCAGTACTTAGCAGCTTTGTTCAACCCTCCCAGGATTCTGTGCCTTTGATGATGCCAGATTTATAAGGGGTAACGTAGGGAGTGTGATGTATGGTTAACAAGGTGAATTTGGGCAGATCGAGTATGAAAACTCAATAAGCATTATGGAGAAAAATCCTCCATAAAACTCAACTAAAATGACACCCAGCCAATTTTTGAGGAAATTCAGCCCTTCGTGTTCCTTTGAAATAATTCAAAGTAAGAAAAATAAAGGCATCTCTCTGGTTATTTCTTTCGCTGTGATTCTTCCTTTCCAAGCTTGTAGAAATTCTGTCAATGCACACAAACAAAGTAAGAACTGTGCAATCAGCCTCGAGCAAATTTGTAATCACGGTTCAATCTCACACACAAAACAATACACACGCATGTCCTCCATTTCACAAAAACACCGACATTTATAATTGCTTGAAGAAGCTTTTAGGTTTGCCATCTCAATGTTTTTTGGCTGTTCTTATATTTTGGACAACACCAGAATGCTGCGCCTATTAACTATCTCTGAGAGAGTGATCTCAGATCTCCTCCTTGTGCTGGTATTGCTAGGTCATTTAAATCAATCAGTGAATTATGATTTACAGGGCAAATTAGGATTATGTGTGACTTGCAGGTAAAGTTGCATCCTGTGGTGTATCTGTGACTTTACTCCTCGTGCCCTCACAATAATTTTAAGAAGCAGATGCAGCGATACTGTGAAGGGTAGCACATTGGTTAGCACTGCTGCCTCACAGTGTTAAGGACCTAAGCTCGATTCCACTCTCAGGCAACTGTCTATGTGGCGTTTGTACGTTCTCCCTGTGTCTGTGTGGGTTTCCTTCAGATGCTCTAGTTTCCTCCCAAAATTCAAAGATGTGTGCATTACGTGAATTTGCCATGCTAAATTGCCCCTAATATCCAGGAATGTGCAGGCTAGATGGGAAATGAAGGTTTACAGGGATAGGAGGAGGGGGGCTGGGTTTGGAAGGAATGCTTATTATAGCGTCAATGTGGACTTAATTGGCTGAAAGGCCTCCTACCACACTGTTGGGAATTCTATGATTCCAAGAAGCACTGTGTATAATCACACCATTTGTTGCATTTTAGCAAATTGGACAGGTATCAACTGATTAGAATCATAGAATGGTCACATTAGAGAAGGAAGTAATGTAGCCAACCTTGCACATGCTAAGTCTGCTGCCCTTGCTAAGGTGGAAGTTACAGGTGTATAAGGTGTTGCTGAAGAAAGCATGAACGTTGCTGCTGTGTATCTTATACTTGGTAGGTATTGTTACCGCTGTGCACTAGTGGTGAAAGGATTGATTTTATTCATTCATCTGACATGAATATCACTAGTTAGGCTAACATAGACAGTTGCCTGAGGGTGGAATCGAGCTTAGGTCCTTAACACTGTAAGGCAGCAGTGCTAACCAATGTGCTACCCTTCACAGTATCGCTGCATCTGCTTCTCAAAATTATTGTGAGGGCACGAGGAGTAAGGTCACAGATACACCACAGGATAGATCACCTCACTCTAATTGTCCAGAGGGCTTTTAAGAGTTAATCACATTGCAATGGATCTGGAGTCACGTTAGGAAAGACAAGGTGAGAATGACAGATTTTCTTCTCTGAAGGACATCAGAATGGTTTTATGACCATTGACAGTGATTACATGGTTGCTATACATGGGCCAATGTGGTGGCTCAGTGGTTAACTCTGGTGCCTCACAGGCCTGGGCTCAATTCCACTCTCAGGTGACTGTGTGAAGTTTGTACATTCTCCCCATGACTGGGTAGGTTTCCTTCGGCTGCTCTGTTTTCCTCCCACAGTCCAAAGATATGCAGTTCAGGTGGATTGGCCATGCTAAATTGCCAGTAGTATTCAAGGAAGTGCAGGCTCGGTGGATTAGTCATAGGAAATGCAGTGTTACAGGGATTGGAGTGGGGCTGGGTCAGGATGGGATGCTCTTCTGAGGGTGGGTGTGGACTTGATGGGCTGATTAGCCTGCTTCTATACTGTAGAGATTCTATGATTAGACTAGCCGTTTTTTTTTATTTCGATTTTTTAAGAATTAAATTCAAATTTTACCATTTTCTAGGATTCAAACCCAGGACCCCAGAACTTTATTCTGGATTGCTGGATTACTAGTCCAGTGATATTACCATGACACTCCTGCTTCCCCTCAGTTCGGTTAGTAGATAGAGTGCTAATCAAGCAGCTGCTTTGTCCTCATATAAAACTGAAACACCACAAATGTTGGGGAAATCTGAAATGCGGCAAACTTTGTTTTAACCAGCACCTTCGATAAACTAGCAAATGTTATATACCTTGAAGGTTACTGTATTATTCTGTCCAATTATTATAGTTTTTTAAAAAAAATCATTTCTGTCAATGTGATTGTACTGGCTATTCGATTGAATGGACACATGAAATATCAGCAGTTGATTCAATTTTGAGCCAATTTCTCCTCAAATACCACAATCTACCGTAATGTCTGAGTAGTCAGTTGAGGGTTCGATTGAGAAGGCTTTCTACTAGTAAGTTTTACTTAAGGCAAAACTGCATCATTATTTCAGTGATTAATGCTCAGATAAATTTGCAATGTTCACTGACTCAAATCATTGAAACAATGAATCATTGATTATAGGCATGAGTTTAGTGAACATAGAGTTGAGAGTGTGGTGCTGGAAAAGCACAGTAGTTCAGACAGCATCAAAGGAGCAGGAGAATCGATGTTTCAGGCAAAAGCTCTTTATCAGCTTTTGCCCGAAACATTGATTCTCCTGCTCCTTTGATGCTGTCTGACCTGTTGTGCTTTTTCAGCACCACACTCTCGACTCCAATCTCCAGCATCTGCAGTCCTCACTTTTGCCTAGTTGATTTTAGTCAACATAGTCATTCAGTGCATGAGGTTTACATTCAGAACATTGTGTTAATAGATGTCATTTACCTGTACCGCGTGAGCAGTTGTTTAACTCTATTGCAATTTGAAGGGATTTACATTGTTTACAAGGTGAGCACTTTCCCTCACAGATTAAAACAAAATTCTGCCTGTGGTGGCAATCCTTGCTCATTTCGATTGTGTCTGTAAGTTTTGGATCTAGGTGGAATCTAAATGGAAGGGCAAAAGAATAATTATGGAAAGATAGAGCCATTAGGGATTGTGGAAATTTAGTGTGCATGTCTCAAAGTCTTCAATGTATATTTTACATCACTGTCCACAATGGAGAAGGATGATGCAGGTATCCACATCGGGATGGAGAACTGGGAAAGTTTGAAAGCAAATAACACAGATAGAGAAGAGGTACTAGAGAGTTCCACAGCTTTGGACATGGATAAATCCACAGGCCCAGGTAAGATGTATCCAAGGCCAATGGAGGGGGAAAGAGAAGCGATACCAGGGGCGCTAGTAGTAATTATCAAATTTTCTCTGGCCATTGCTAAGTTTTGGAATATTCAGGGACTACTAATATTGTCTAATTATTTAAAAAGGGAGGAAGGGCTTGATGGAGATATTACAGATCAGTTAATCTAACCACAGTGGTGTGGGCATTATTGGAAAGGATTCTAAGGGACAGAATATATCTGCACTTGGATAGACATAAAGTAACCATATCAATAGGCATATGTTAATAGCTGGTGGGGTTTGATAAATTTCAGCGAAGTTGAAAGGATAATGCATTGAATGAAGTTTAACAAGGCTTTTTTTATCCATTCATGGGATGCGGATGTCACTGGCTAGGCCAGCATTTATTGCCCAGAGGACAGTTAAGAGTCAACAACACAACATGGCTGTTCATTTGGAGTCACATGTAGGCCAGACCAGGTAAGGATGGCAGTTTCCTTCCCTGAAGGGCACTAGTGAAACAGGTGGGTTTTTCACAACTAACAACAATGGTTTTATGGTCATCATTAGATCCTCAATTCCAGATTTTTGTTGAATTCAAATTCCACCATCTGCTGTAATGGGAATCAAACTTGGGTCCCCATTACATGACCCGGGTTGCTAGATTAACAGTCCAGTGATAATACCACTAGGCCATCACCTCCCTTTTGATAGGGCCCTCATGACAGACTGTTCAAGTAAGTAAGAGCCCATGGGATCCAAGGTAAAATTGTATGTTGGATTCAAAATAGGCTAAGAGACAGGAAGCAGAAGGAATGGGAAAGGGGTGTTTCTGTGAGTGGAAGACACTTTCAAGTGGGGTTATACAGCGCTCATTGCTAGAGCTATTGCTGTTTGTGGTGTACTTGAGTGATTTGGATTTAAATGTAAGGGGCATGAGTAAGAAATTCATGGATGGCACTAAAACTTGGGGGATGGTAAATAGTGAAGTAGATGGCCATGAACATCTGCAGGATATTAGCAGGCTGGTCAGGTCAACACAGTGGCTCAGTGGTTAGCACTACTGCCTCACATTACCAGGTGATTCCAGCCTTGGGTGACTGGCTGTGTGGAATTTGCTCATTCCCTGCGTGTCTATGTGTGCTTCCTGCACATGCTCCAATTATCTTCCACAGTCCAAAGACGTACAGATTAGGTGAATTGGCTGTGCGGAATTGCTTGTTAGGTCCAGCAATGTATTGGCTAGATGGATCAATCATGGGAAATGCAGGGTTTTGAGGATAGGATTGGGGGGGGGGGAGGGGGGGGGGCATTGGGTCTTGGTAGAATGATCATCAGAGGCTTGGTGTGGAGTCATTGGGCTGACTGGCCTGCTTCCATATTGGTTCAATTGAAAGTGCAGGAGGACATGCCAGGAGCAGCACCAGCCATACCCGAAACTGAGGCGTCAACATGCAAAGTCATGAAGCAGGACTACATGCATGCTAAACAACATAATCAGCAAGTGATAGACAGAGTTAAGTGATCTCACAACCAATGGATCAGATCTAATCTCTGCAGTCCTGCCATATCATATTGAATGGCGGTGCAGGCTCAAAGGGCTGAATGGCCTACTCCTGCACCTATTGTCTATTGTCTATTGCCTATATCCATTCGTAAATAGTGGTGGATGCTTAAACAACCCACTGGAGGAGAAGACTGCACAAATATCCCCATCATCAATAATGGAAAAGCTCAGCACATCAGTGCAAAAGATAAGTCTTAAGCTTTCACAGCATTCTGCAGTCAGAAGTGCTGAGTGGATGATCCATCTCAGCCTCCACCATGGTAATCAACATTACAGATACCGGCCTTCAGCCAATTCGATTCACTCAGTTGGTTGCTGGATACTACAATGGCTATGGGCCCTGACATCATTCTGGCAACAGACCTGAAGACCTGTGCTCCAGAACGTGCTGCTCCCATAGCCAAGCTGTTACAGTACAGTTACAACACAGGCATTTATCCGCCAATGTGGAAATTTGTCCAAGTATGTCCTGTACATAAAAAGCAGGACAAATCCAACCCGGCCAATAACCACACCATCAGTCTACTGTCGACCATCAGAAAAGTGATGGATAGTGTCATCAACAGTGCTATCAAGCAGCACCCAATCCTGATGAAGAGCTTATGCTCGAAACATGGATTGTCCTGCTCCTTGGATGCTTCCTGACTGGCTATGCTTTTCCAGCACCACACTTTTTCACCCTGCTCAGCAATAACTTGCTCAGTGATACCCACCTTGGGTTCTGCCAGGGCCACTCAGCTCCTGACCTCATTGCAGCCTTGGTTCAAACATGGACAAAAGAGTTGAATTCCAAGGTGAGGTGAGAGTGGCAGCCCTTGATATCAAGACTGCATTCGACCAAGTGTGGCATAAAAGAGCCACAGCAAAGCTGGAATTAATGGGTATCAGAGGGAAAACTCTCTTATGGTTAGAGTCATACCTGATTCATAGGAAGATGGTCATGGTTGTTAGCGGTCAGTCAACTCAGCTCCAGGACATCACAGCTGGAGGTCCTCAGGATAGTGTCCGAGGCCCAACCGTCTTTAGCTGCTTCATCAATGACTTTCTCTCCATCGTAAGGTCAGAAGTGGGATGTTCGCTGATGATCGTACAATATTCATCACTATTCACAGCTCTCCAGATACTGAAGCAGTCCATGTCCAAATGCAGAAAGATCTGGACAATATCCAGGCATGGGCCAACAACCAGTAAGTAACATTCAAATGCCAAGCAATGACCATTTTCAATAAGAGGCAATCTAACCACTTTCCCTTGACATTTCATGGGGTTACCATCACTGAATCCCCCACTATCCATATCCTGGTGGTTACCATTGACCAGAACCTCACCATATTAATACAGTGACTATAAAAGCAGGTCAGAGATTAAGAATATTGCAGTGAGTAAATCATCTCCTGACTCCTCAAGGCCAATCCACCCTCTACAAGTCAGGAGTGTGATGGAATAGTCCCTACTTGCCTTGATGGTCATTGCTCCCACAACACTCAAGAAGCTTGACACCATCCAGGACAAAACAACCCACTTAATTGACACCAAGTCCACAAGTATCCACTCTCTCCATCACCAATGCTCAGTAGCAGCAATGTGCACTATCTACAAGATGGACAGCATAAATTTAACAATTTCTGAGGCAGCTCCTTCCAAACCCATAACCACTTCCATCTAGAAGGACAAAAGTAGTAGATATATTGGAACACCACCATCTGCAAGTATCTTTCCAATGCACCTCCTGACTTGGCAGTATCTCACTGTTCCTTCACTGTTGCTGGGTCAAAATCCTGAAATTCCCTCCCTAAGGGCATTGTGAGTCAGCTTACTGTATGTGGACTGTAGCAGTTTCAGAAGGCAGCTCACCATCACCTTCTCAAAGGCAGCTAGGACCAGGCAATAAGAGATTGCTTGCCAGAGACACCCACTTTGCATGTGTGAATACATTTTTAAAAATTGGCTCAGAGAGCATTTACCGTGATTCTTCAAAACACCAGAGGATAAAGGTTTAGCCAATTGAGCTTTTCCTGATAAGGCAGTCTGCTCAATCTAGGTATTAAATGTCAGTTAAAAAGCATAAGAATATGAGGGGACTTGACCAGATGAACGTTTAAAGGATGTTGTCTCTTGTGGGAGAATCTATAACTAGGGGTTATAATTTAAAAATAAGGTGACTCCCATTTAAAACAAAGGACAGGAAATTTTTCTTTCTTTTGGAGAGTTGTCAGTCTTTGCAATTCTCTTCCTCAAAAGGCTGATCTTTGAATAAATTTTAATGCAAATGCAAATAGATTCTTGATTTCAAAGGGGATGAAAGATTATCAGCATATGCAGGCATCCAAAGTTAAGGTTACAATCAAATCAGCCATGATCTGGATGTCCATCTAATGTCATCTACAAAATACCTTATAAGAACTGTCACAACACTACATTGGACAAACAGGCAGAAAACCAGCCACCAGGATACATGAACATTAATTAGCAACAAAGAGACATGACCCACTCTCATTGGTATCCTTACATACAGATGAGGATAGACACCACTTTGACTGACACAACACATCCATCCTATGACAGGCTAAACAGAGATATGCACAAAAATTCTTAGAGACATGGCATTCCAATTGAAACTCTATCAACAAACACATTGACTTGGATCCCATTTAGGACCCCCTGAGAAAAAGAACATGAAACAACATCACCATAGGAAATGATGTCATCACAGGAAATGACACCATCAACCTAAGGAAACCCAAACATTTCAAAAGAAAGCAGGCTGCACCACCAGTGCCTCATTTGGAGGCTCATGGAAGATGTTATTTTATATGGTGATGAAACGTCTGGAAACAAACCTTCCAGCTCAGCGAGCAAACCTACATCCAGAACCTCAACCTGAGCTACAAATCTTCTCAAAACTTGCCAGCTATGATCTTATTGAGTGGCAGAACAGGCATCCAGAGCTGAGTGGCCTACTCTGCTTCCTTGTCATCAGTGATGGTATTCCTCAGAATTGTTTCACTCAGGCCCCCTGAAAGAATCGAGACAAGTCTTCTCCAATGTGCATGATTCCTTCAGTCTGAGGTCCAGCAAAACCTGTGCTGAATAAAGTTTACCAGGCCTTCCAAGCTAGGAGAATCCACTGTCACTTTCGTACAGTGCAAATAGTTGGTCTATCCTTCACATATTCTTGGACCCAGTCTCATTTTAATATTGAAATCCAGCATTGTAGTGATTCAGGATATTGACTAACATTCCTGTAGTCATTGGAACAAGGGCAAAATGGTTCTGATTGACTATTAGAGCCATAATTGAGGTTGTTAACTTGGGCCAATTGGGGAGTTCTGGCTGACAGTTATAAACAGCAGATTTCAGTGTCAAGGACTCTCCATGTGTAAATAAAGGGTGACGGGTTATTTTAGCTGCACTAGTTGGCCATCTTACAGACCCTGATGCTGCAACAAAAAAATCCCAATGCCTTGCAGACTACAGGTGACAAATTCCTCTGTCCTTCCTGAAAAGAAAACAAAGATAGACAGGAGATTCAACAAGTTGACTCATTCTAGAGATTGGCTTTGAGCTGGCTGGTCTGAGCCCATGTACTTTCCACATGTAACTAACAGGTGACTTTGTGATAGGATACCAACCTTTATGCAGTTATTTCAATTCCCAAGGAAATCAGTTCACATCCTATTCTGGTAAATTATAAACAATATTTACTTAATTCACTGATATTACTTCATCAAGCATTTGAACCATTCATTATCAGGTTCCCTTGAATTTGGAAAGTTGATAGACTTAGATTGCTGAAATTCTCAATACCAGCAAAAGCTAACTGGAACAATTCAAGTTTAGAGTCTCGTCACCTTGACAGCCAATGGGAACACCTATGTTGTTGGTGTCTATGAAGCATGCAACAAAGCTTTTCCATCTTGTCTCATGCAAAACACAGCACCTTGAAGTAATACTGCTGACATATATATCAGAGACTGACTAATGAAGGTAGTTTGGACAATTCGCTGCTGAGTATCACTGATGGAAGCTAATTTGCCCAGTATTCCTCCATTGTTCCTGTCCTTTCTCCAGAAAATAGATACAGTGGGATTCCCAAGTGTAATCCCAATATGACAGGACAAACCAAAATAGCATCTCCCCAAGCATCTGAAAAACTATGACAGCAAAAAATATTAGAGAAGAAACAAAGCCAGGTAACGATTAGGAACTCTTCAGAACAACGATGTTTTGACTCTTTGAATAAATCTCATATTCATTCCACACAAGTGGATGAATCATTCAGTGCAAGGTAGGAATGAACAAGAAAAATTGTTTCTTGAATTCTAATCTCTTTAATTTGAATACTTCTGGTGCCTAGTAAATCTGTTGAGCATGTAGACATCTGTTCTCTACTTATTCTTTTAATTATTAAATGTCCACCCTACCTTCAAAAAATCAGCATTGTCAATAGGTTATTTGTATGTTGATGATTAGTAATTGAATGTAATAGGACTGTTTCCTTTGGAGTTTGGAAGCATAAAGCTAATCTTACTGAAGCATTTAAAGTGTTTGTATGGATGTTGACAGGGCAAATGTTAAGTGGTTGTTGCCTGGACAATCGAAACCAGGGGATAGAATTTCAGGATAATTGATTGACCATTCACAAGTCAGACAACAAAAAGGTTGTGAATCCTTAGATCTGCCTTACCTATAGGTCAATGGATGTTCAGTTATTGAGTATAATCAGCGCTGAGATCAAGAGATTAACTCTAAAGGAATTAATGAATTTAGTGGTAACATAGAGGTCAGCCATGAACTTAGAGGCTGGCAGACTGGGTGGTCTGCCCTACTCCTACCTCTTAAGTCTCATAATAAATACCATTAGCTTTGGAACTTCAAATTTGTTTCTCTTTTATTTTAAAATTACAAGCTGAAGGATATTAAGCGTTTTCATCCAGATACAACCATGTAGGAAATCATTTTCAATTCATATAATCCAGTTGACAGATCGTTTCTAATTCATTGGAAATATTATATCATTGACAAAAAGAGGAAATGATTTTTATAAAAATAATCACATTTATGACAGATGTGTTCCCTTTCTCTTTTGTTTCCAACAGCGTGAAAGTGACATATTTGATGATAGTTATAATAATAGTTCCAATAATTCCAAAGCAGTTAACTCCTTTAGGTCTTCTGTCTTTGTGTTTGATTTTCTTCTGAGCAACCATTTTCTTTCAACATTAAATGCTGGTGCTATGATTGAGGCAACTGCCTTGTTGAAGTTATTGAGCCAACGCGTGTGAGATAGCCAAATCAATGTTAGTAGATGCAGTCATTAACCTCGGACTGCTGGAGCAATCCTGCCTTTTCAGTCATGCATGTTAATTCAGCTTCCTCACCCAGTCAGACTCAAACATGCCTTGTTTAGCTGAAGCATTCACAAAAAAACAACATTGATCACCATTTGTTTTCTCTGTTCAATTTATTGAAAGATCTACAAAGAAGATCTCCTCGACAGTGAAGGGCTTTGTGAGGAGGCAAATGCAAGCAAAGGGTTAGGCTTTAACTGGAGGGAACACATCCAAGTGTTCTTGGATTTCACAACTATTAAACATCAAGGTTAACAGGAATTAAATAAACAGCATGCTGGTGCCCCCTGCAGTATTAAAAAAGATCTTCTCAAGCTGTATGTCTTGCTTTATCGAGTGGATTTACGTTGCTGCTGTAGCCCATAAAAATCCTCTGGGCAAGGATTTCAGCTCCAGCTATAATCTCAATAATACTTCAGTGATATGCACTGATGTGTCTTCTTCACATTTTCATTTTAAGACGAGGACAAGACCATTTCAGTACGTAGTAATTTATTTGGAATTTCGGTGTCCGTAGCACATCGAGGCTGCCTTTAGAGAAATAGATGCATGATTTAATATTCTAATGGAGTGACTATATTTTCTGCCCATCATTACCACAGTGCATTTCATTGCTGGGAATATCATTTGCTTGGTGCACAAAGTCATAGTATGTTATGGTACTTTCAAAGCTTTTATTTCAATATTTTCCAACAAGAAAAGTCTCCCTCAATTATTGCATCTAGTTTTTGACGTAGAAGCCTTACATCACTTAATCACTATTTATTGACTTTGCTTGTGTTCTCAGTAACCTGCATCAATCTTACTGATATTTTGCACTTGCAGTGTCTGGCCTTTTACGAAGCTTCCTAAATGAATAAATGAACAGGTTAACCATGTTTGATATAGATAGTATGGAGATGGATAGATTTGTACTACCACTACGTTCCTTCTTACTGCCCCATATTGAATGGTTTCCTGTACCACAGTGCCATTGTCATTTAGCTCATCCAGACTGCAGTCCTCATTCTCATCTGAACAAGCTGAGACACACTCCATAATAACTAAAACATAGATCCACTGATGCTGAAGGTCTGAAATAAAAACAGCAATTGCTGGAGACACTCAGCAGATCTGTCAGCCTCTGTGGAGAGAAAGCAGAGTTAATAGTCTAGTGACACTTCTTCAGAAAACCTCCAACCCTTCACATAATTGCAGAGGCCAGGGCCCCTGCATTCTTGGTTCCTGAGCCTCCTGATCTGCATCACTTGAAATCCCCCCTTCTAGTCCCTGACCACTGACCCAATCAGAAGATCTGATCCCCAAAGAGTGTGACTGTCATCTGGAATTTCGCATCCTGGAAACTCACCCCCTCCCTCACGTGCGGTAGTATCTACAGCTCAACTTAATAACTCTGAATTGAAATTCCTGCAGCTGCATGCATTTATTGATGACATGCTTGCCCTGGATCACAATGGCATCCAGAATCTCCCACAATCTGCAGTTACAACACGTAAACTGCTTTACTACTTTTAATATGTGTGCATTAATTAATAGCTGCTAGGTAATTAATTTATGCTGAATATAACCTAGACATCCCAAAAGTTTTTGCCACTTCTTGTTGACCCTTAAAGGAAATCTTGTTACCAGCTTCAGGTAGTTTTTAGATTAGATTACTTACAGCATGGAAATAGGCCCTTTGGCTCAACAAGTCCACACCGACCCGCCGAAGCGCAACCCACCCATACCCCTACATTTACCCCTTACCTAACACTACGGGCAATTTAGCATAGCCAGTTCACCTGACCCGCCCATCTTTGGACTGTGGGAGGAAACCGGAGCACCCGGAGGAAACCCACGTAGACACGGGGAGAACGTGCAAACTCCACACAGTCTGTCACCTGAGGCGGGAATTGAACCCGGGTCTCAGGCGCTGTGAGGCAGCAGTGTTAACCACTGTGCCACCGTGCCGCCCACAGTTCTTTTGCAGGTTCTGGAAGGTGGAGTCAACAATTCCGTTTTTGGCCCTAATCAGAAAGGGTATTGGTAGAAGTACTTCCCTTAATCTCTGGGGATTCCCTGAGAAAGGAATAAATACATATTGTTAGTCATTCAGGCTGGGTGAGGTTACAAGAAAACTCCTAACCTTGGTAATCAGCATCGCTATTCACAGCTAAACATGGCCTAAAACTATACAATCTTAGCTATTTAGCTATACAATCCTAAAAATCCAAGGAAAATGAAGAGAGGCTTTCAGCATTATGAGCCTCCCTGAAAATCCTGAGAGCTAATTGTTTTTCATGTACTGCATGGGGGAATTAATAAACTCCAAAAATGTATTAGTTCCCACCATCAGAGCAGGTAAAAACTCCACACCTGAGTAAGTGCTCACTTAAGTGTTGAACAGAATAAAATCCCAAACTAATTTGTAAATGTGTTTTTGTTCCTTCATTTCACACACAGCCAGTGTAAAATCCATCCTAATCCCTCAGGTTGACATCTCTTTTTATTAGCAATTTTAAGGTCTCGACTGCCATTTCAAACTGCCTGAAAGCTGATACTAGCATTGTTATTGCAGTGATTTGTACAGTTGGCAGAAACTGCTTTGGTGAGAAATGTTTGCTACCTATACCATTGCTGGATTTATGTAAAATGCCTGAATAATGACTGCAAATACTTTGATTGCCAATACACGCACATCAACACACACACACACGCACACACACACACACGCGCGCACACACACACACGCGCGCACACACACACACACACACACACACGCATGAACACACACATACACACACAAACAGATACACACACACACCCATGACTATGGGAAACATAATATTTGTCTAGTTTGCAGTATCCAGACACAGGGTTAGGTACTCCGACATAAAGCAGCTTTACAACACCGGGGCACTGGGAAATACCAGCTTTTATCAGATCCTGTGCTGAATTTTAATGACAAGAGAATATAAGTGTTTGATGTATTGGAAACAAACCACAGCATATTATGTACGGTGTGGTGCTTTACAGGCAGCTGATGTTGACAGCTGTAAGGGAGTGATTGACAGGTTAGCACATTCTGAAAGCATGTTGGACAATTACTCTTTATATTGGTTATGTCTAATCTGCCTGACTTCTGTTGTTGGTCAAAATTCGGTTTGCAGATGTATTCAATGCTGGAAATGCAAAATAACAAAAGAAAATGCTGTAAATACTTAAGATGTCAGGCAGCCTCAGCAGTGAGAACAACAGTTTGACTGAATGGTCATTGAAGCAAGAAGCTGGGCAGAATCTCATAGTCTTTTTTGTGGGATGAATGTTGGTCCCGAGCCAGTGGTCTGCAAGGCCTGCTTATGCCTGCACAACCTTCCTCGAAACTGCTAATTAGGAGGATGCCTCCAGGAACCCTGTCCAATTCAGTATGTCTGGTGGGTTCCTGAGGCTGACAGGCTGTTCAGAGTACCTACAGCTTTGGTAGGGCGCTGTCACATTGGAAGCGGGTTTTTTGTAACTCATCCACGGGATGTGGGCATCAATAGCAAGGTCAATATTTATTGCCCAGATAACAATTCAGAGTCAACTCCATTGCTATGGGGTTGGAGTCACATGTAAGCCAATCCAGGTAAGGATGGCAGATTCCTTCCCTAAAGGATATCAGTGAACCAGATGTTTCCTTTTCCAGACAATGGTTTCATGATCTTTATTAGACCCTTAATTCAAGTTTCTTTAGTTAATTCATTTCCAATATCTACCATGGCAGGATTTGAAACCAAGGTGCCAAAACATTAGCTGAGTGTCAGGATTAATAGTCCCATGATACTATCACTAGGTCATTGCCTCCGTATCAGGTAGGTGCCACTTAGATGACAAGGAGATCATGAGGCACCTCAAAACGAAAAATGACAGGGGCTAAATCTGCTGGGCCCCTGACGTGCAGGGGATATTCTCCAGTGCAATTCCCTCCGCTCATGGGTCTGGCCTTACTGCCTGTGACTGCATTGTTGGGTCATAGTTCCTTTCATTTCAAAGGCCGCCCAGGAGGTCATTTTCTCCCAACTATCAGGAAGATTCTGTTGGAGTTCTCCCAGTTAGCACCTAATGAACATATTATACCTGGTCCTGCTAAGAAACATAGCCACATCTGAGATTAATCCAACTCAGGTATGTTCAGCCAGAGGGAGGGAATGGATTGGGACTCTGACCTTACATGGATTTACCCCTCATCTCCCTCCTCATGCAAATCAACCTGCAGTGGTCTGTTAGGACTCTGTCCCTGAACTCCATTACTTTGCTCTCAGATGCTGCCAGATCTGCTGAGCATTTTCAACATTTTCTGTATCTAATTTGGATGTATTCACTGCTTGACATTTTGGGGAGCTATCCATCTGCAATCTTCATTTGGTTTAGATACAGAATTTAGGACAGTACAGGGACAGGCCCTTTGGCAACCATGTCTGTGTAAACCATGATGCCACTTTGAACTTATCCCATTTGCCTGCATATGGTCCATATCTTTCTAAGACCTGCCCATTCATGCCACTTCAGTGCAGTTCTAGAGGTGCACTGCTTTGCTGAATGAGATATCAAAAGTTGAGGGTCTACCTGCTACTCAATTGAGGCAGATGCTTAAAGTTAGGCAGATCAGTTATATCCAGCGTGGAGGGCAATATTTAATCTCTCAATCAGCATCACAAGAATATAGCGCCTACTCCTTATCACATTTCTGTTTCTGTAGGAGTTTACTGAGTATATGTTGGCTGCTACATTTCCGACATTACAGCTGTCACTACACCTCAAATAACTTCATTTATTGTCTAGCACATTGAGACAGCTGATGATCATGAAAAATGCTCTGCTTGTGCAAGTCTTTATTTGTTTATATTTGTTGGATGCTCTGGAAAACAGACAATTACACTGACGTCTCAATATGCACTATTTTTTTCTGAGACGGTGCTCAGGGTGGGTGTGGGACAGGGGAATATTCTTCACAGCTTCAAGTCAACTTCTGAAAATGCTTCCTTAGATTATATCTGAATAATTCCATCAACATCTCAGAGGTTACCATTAACTAGACACTGAATCATACAGCCATGTAAATGTTGTAGCTGGAGTGATAGAGGCATACAGCATGGAAACTGGCCCATTGGTCCAACTCATCCAGGTCAGTCAGGCTTCTTAAACCAAACTACTCTCATTTGCCTGCATTTGGCCATTACCCATCTAAATATTTCCGACTTATATACTTCCCAATGTATTTTAATGTTGTAATTACACCTGCTTCTACCACTTCTTCTGGCAGCTTGAAGCATATACCCACCACCCCATGTATAAAAAAGTTGCCCCATTGGTCCCTTTTTAAACTTGCCCTCTCACTTAAACCTATGGCCTCCAGCTTTGGACTCTGGGGAAAAGACTTTGGCTATTCACTTTATCCATGCACCCATGCCTTTCTTGACCTCCATAAGCTCACCACTCAATTTCCTATGCTGTAGTGAAAGAAGTCCCAGCCTCTGCTTGTAACACAAGTCTTCCTGTCTTGGTAACATCTTTGTAAATCTTTTTGGCCCCCTGACAACTTAATAACATCCTTCATCACAGCAGGACAACCAGAATTGTACACAGAACTCCAAAAGTAACCTCACCAATGTCTTGTACAGCTGTAACGTGATGTCCCAATTCCTAAACTCAGTGCTGTAACTGATGGAAGCAAATGTACCAAATGCTTTCTTCATCATGCTGTCTGTTTGTGATACCACTTACACAAACTATCTACTTACACCCCTAAAGTCTCTCTGTTCAATTATGCTCTCCAGGGAACTCCCATTAACTGTGTAAGTCCTGCCCTAGTTTAACTTAATAAAATGCAACAAGGACAGATCAGTAGCCTGGAATCCTGCAACATTTCCTCAAAGAGTCCACAATTAGCACAGGACAAGGCTGGAGTGCGATGGAATACTCACCACTTATTTGGATGAGTGCAACTTCAACAAAACTCAAGGAGCTTGAAATCATCCACAGCAAAACAGCCCTCATCTACAACTTACACACAGTGACAGCAGTGTGCACTACATAAAAGATATAACTCATCTAAAGGTCTTCCATCTTTCATTTAGAAAGATGAAGGCAGCAGATGGAGCGCCACCACCTTCAAATTTGCCTGCAAGCCACTCACCACCTTGACATGGAAATATGTCTCTATTCCTTCTCTGCCCAAACCCTGGATATCCTGTCACAACAGCATCATAGTTATTCCTACACCGCAAGGACCACATCATTTTGAGAACACAACTCACACACCGTCTCCAAAGCAACTAGGGATCGTCAATAAATACTGTCAGCATACCACAAACATATAAAACCAAATCCAGAATTTCAGCAAGTTACATTGATGTTCTCCAATACAGCTCACTCGTTCAGTCCCATAGAATCATTCCTGGCAGACCTTAGTTGTTACATTCACTCTGTCTTCAGGGCCAATCACCTTTGGAACTCTGAAAATATTTCCTAACAATGGAAACCTTTTCAGAGTACAGTTATTTTATTTAGGAAAGCATTTGGAAAAAAATATTTTGCTGATAAGTACAACATCTCAGGTTAACTAGATTTTACAGTAAAGTGAAACAGTAATTCTGGAAAGATGACATCTTAAGTGATATTGCATCGAGACAGCTGCTTTCATATCTTTATCACATCTCCTTTAAACCTAAGGAAATATCCATAAGGGATGTGAGCTTATAGGAAAATAAAAAGGGAGACAGGCACATCTAAATACACTCAGATTGAATTGTCTGTGTGATAGAATTGTATTAAATCTCCAGAGGAATGTATCAGATCAGGTCAAGAAAGCAATATCAGATAATTTAATGTGACAACTTCCACAGTTTATTGGATTTGAGTGTTGCAAACTGCAGCAGTCTGCGATCTGTCAATTTGTTTTATTCTTAACAGTACTTCCCATTCTCCCACAACAACCCTTCAGGCTGAAACGGTTTTAAAAGCCTTTTAATTATGTTTGATCATCTATCTTCACCATTGTAGATAAGACAATTAAAGTTGGGGTTTGTACAATTCTGCTGGAGCATCCATCAGTAATTCATTCCAGATGAGGGGGCGAAGCACAACAACAACAAAAAAATAGTCTCAAAGCATATGTCATAAAGAAGGTCTTCTGTGTCTCTTCGCGATTGCCTTTCCTACTGCCTTTCTGCACATTACCACTTTACATTTTGCATTTAAGTTGACATACTCAGTAATTAATGATGTAAAATTCCTGTAATTTTTGAGATTCTCCAAATCTTTTTAGCACAACACTTGGGTACCAGGCAAAGTGAGCTCTGGGACTCATCTGGTGCCCAGTTATTTCGAATTGAAAGGGGGGATTACTGCTGCTGGTGCAATTGAATTCCATGATCCATCATGGCAGCCATTAAGTGTCAGGTGAAAATAAGGCCCCAGAACCCAGCATTGCCAAGTTACTCTCTCAGTTAACCATTCAGACACTATACTGACACTATAGACAGTCTTAGGGGCATTCATTATTTCACTGTATAGCTTTAGTGTGCCCTATTTCAGCTTTCACACTGACTAAATGGTTTAGGCCCTTAGGGCCTAGGCCCTGTTTAAGAGATTGCCAGTGAGGTCAATGTTATGAAGCGTGGAACTGTGGTGTTATTGGCTCCCCAATCCAATCATTATTCACTGTCCATCATGTATACTCAGGGATGAGCTGAAGGCTGCCACTTTTGAATCTGAAAATTGCCCTGTCTACCTCAAATTAGAGTCATAGAGTCATACAGATGTACAGCATGGAAACAGACCCTTCGGTCCAACATGTCCATGCCAACCAGATAACCCAACTCAATCTAGTCCCACCTGCCAGCACCCGGCCCATATCCCTCCAAACCATTCCTATTCATATACCCATCCAAATGCCTCTTAAATGTTGCAATTGAACGAGCCTCCACTTCTTCCTCTGGCAGCTCATTCCATACCTGTACCAACCTCTGTGTGAAGAAGTTGCCCCTTAGGTCTCTTTTTTTTCTTTCCCCTCACACCCTAGTTCTGGACTCCCCGACCCCAAGGAAAAGACTTGGCCTTTTTACCCTCTCCATGCCCCTCATAATTTTGTAGACTTCTATAAGGTCACCTCTCAGCCTCCGACACTCCAAGGAAAATAGCCGCAGCTTGTTCAGCCTCTCCCTATAGCTCAAATCCTCCAATCCTGGAAACATTCTTGTAAATCTTTTCTGAACACTTTCAAGTTTCACAACATCCTTCCGATAGGAAGGAGACCAAAATTGCACACAAATTCCAATAGTGGCCTAACCAATGCCTTGTACAGCCACAACATGACCTCTCAACGCCTGTACTCAATAATCTGACCAATAAAAGAAAGCATACCAAACGCCTTCTTCACAATCCTATCTACCTGCGACTCCATTTTCAAGGAGCTATGAACCTGTACTCCAAGGTCTCTTTGTTGAGCAACACTCCCTAGGACCTTACCATTAAGTGCATAAGTCCTGCTAAGATTTGCTTTCCCAAAATGCAGCACCTCGCATCCATCTGCCACTTCTCAGTCCATTGGCCCATCTGGTCAGGATCCTGCTGTAATCTGAGGTAACCCTCTTCACTGTCCACTACACCTCCAATTTTGGTGTCATCTGAAAAATTACCAACGGTACCTCGCATCCAAATCATTTATATAAATGACAAAAAGTAGTGGACCCAGCACTGATCCCCTTGTGGCACTCCACTGGTCATAGGCCTCCAGTCTGAAAAACAACCCTCCACCTCCACCATCCTCTGTCTTCTACCTTTGAGAGATAAAATATCTCAAGAATTAAGCCACAGGTGAAGTTCGCTAATTCATGCTGCTACTTTTATGTAGAAACTCTAATGGTATTTCTATGGTGATGGGCGATGCCAGGTACCTCATAGCCCTATGACCCCAACACCTGATAGATTATATCAAACAACACATCCCATCAGCTGCGTGCAATAGACAGAGCTTCAATAGTATTCAAATAGCCCATGGCTTGCAAACCTCTGAATGTTAGATCTAATTCTAGAGATAGGACATCACTTGCTGACCAATTTTTACTGCACTAAAAATTACATCAGTCAATATACGATAATTAGTCAGACCCATGGTGTGGCTCACTCATGCTTGCTAGAGGCCAACATGTCAAACTATTGTGCCTTTTTAAAAAATTAAACAAAAGCACGGAGAACACGGAGAAAAGCAAGGGCATTCTCCATGGCAACTCTTTGACCAATCAGCTGATTTACCAACCAAGTAATTGTTTCTCTCTCTAAAATGTGGCATTCTTGTGTCTGTTCTGTTGAATATGGAATTGAAATTTTCAACAATGCTTTTAACAAGACTCACACTCCACAACTGGTAAATAAAAGAGAACAGCTCAAGTGCTGAAGTCTTGGTGAGGGAAACTTCTCCTCAGTTATTTGATCCATCTTTAGAGATCATAGACCATAAGGAAATGTTAATTGCAGCAGATAGGAGGAAGAGTGCTGCATCAGAGCCTGGACATATGTATGTAAGTAAGCTCGCTGAGCTGGAAGGTTTGTTTTCAGATGTTTCGTCACCAAACTAGATAACATCATTGGTGAGAGTCATCGGCGAAGTGCTAGTGGGATGTCCTGCCTCTCTATTTATAAGTCTTGGTTTCTTAAGATGGGTGATGTAATTTCTAGTTCTTTTTTTCATGGTCTGAGTGGGTGAAAGGGCAGCATGCACTGTGCTGCATATGTTCAATCAGGGAGGGGTAGAAAGTCATATTCAAGACCCAGTCTCCATAGTCTGATTTCCACAGAGTTCTTCAGCTCTGAGATCCTTGACCAACTCCTTGCTTGGTCACCATCCCTTTCACTCAAGGTGCCTGCACATACCCCCACCTCAGCAGTCTCCTCTGATACTAACTTTAATCTTGGTGCTGTCTCAGGCCCATCCTTACTAGTCAACTTTCACAAATAGCTCCATCATCCTCTCAACCCATTCCTTTCTCCTACTTATAATTCTCCTCTCTTTGCAGAACAGGTTGCAGAACACCAGGGTATAACCTTCATCACCATACAGGACAAGGCAATGTGCATTTACAACAAGAGAGAATCTAACCATCAGCTCTTGATGTATATTGGCCTTTCCATCACTGAATCACTCTCTATCATTGTTCAGAAACTGAATTAAACAAACCGTATAAATATTGTGGCTATAAGAGAAGTCCAAAGATTTGGAATTCATATTGAGAGAAGTTCCTCTTGACTTCCTGATGTGTGTCCACTATCTACAAGTCAAAAGTGTGAATCAATACATCTGCCTGGATGAGTGCAGTTAAAACAAACACTCAAGAAGATTAACACCATCCAGGAAAAAGCAGTCTGCTTGATTGGCAGCACATTCATTGGTTTCAACATTTACCTCATTACTCCTGATATATTGTGGCATCAGTGTGCACATGTACCATCTACAAGATACACTGCCATAATTACCCAAGGCTTCTTCATCAGCATTTTCCTAACTGACAACTTCTACCACCTAGAAGGGCAAGGACAGCAGACACATGGGAGCATCACCAACTGCAAGTTTCCCTCCAAGCCAAATACCATCCCAACTTGGAAGTATATCGCCATTCCTTCAGCATTGCTTGGGCCAAATCGTGGAATGCCCTTCCTAACAACAGGAGATATGCTTACAGCCCAAGGACTGCAGCAATTCAAGAAGGCAGTTCATCACCTGCTCTCAGGGACGTTTGAGGTAACGCAACAAATACTGGCTTAGATGGAAATTTTCACATCCCATGAATGAATCCAAAAAAGTCTAGACAGCTGTAGAGCATGGGCCACAGATACAAGCTGCACTGAGGAATGTCCGATCATTGTAGATGGAGAGATGTTGCTTGTAAGAGAATTCAATATCCTGCAGCCATTTGATGTAGAACATGCTTAACATGTTCACTTCAATTTGACCAGCCACTGAAATCTGCTAAGAGGTTGACTTGGAACTGTTTAACTTTATTAGGTTCTAATACCTGTCTTTCACTTCCTACAAGCCTTGCAAGTATTACTCAGATATAGCAACTGAAGCAGACAAGCTGAGGGTGCAGACAGAAAGTAGCAAAACAGTTATAGCTGTTTCAGAAACATGGCTTAAGAAGAGACAAGAATGGCAGCTCAACATTTCTCATTGCAGGGCTCTCAGACAAGACAGGGAAGGGGATATAAAAAGCGGGGGATGGTTGGGTAGCTTTCTATTTTGATCAAAAAGTCACGACAGCTGCAAAGAGGGCTGGTCAAATGAGGCCGTGTGGATGGAGTTAAGGAATAACAAAGTAACAGTCAAACTGTGGTGGTGCAATTGTAGTATCCCTACCTCTGAGCTAGCAGTCCTTGATCCAAAAGTGGGTATTAACGTCACTGAACAGTTTGATTAAAAATACCGACCTGTCAAACTGCTGAGGATGTATGACAGGCCTCAGTCTGTGGGAGGTAGCAAGTGAGATGGTTAGGTGAGTGTCTGACAAATGCAAAAACAGTAGGACAGTAGTAGTTGGTGATTTTTAACTATCCCAATGTTATATAGGTGAGGTTTAGTGTGAAGGAAATTGAGAGAGCAGATATCTTGAGATGTATGTAAGATTGTTTTTGCCCAGTCTGGAGCAACTCCAATATGAGACAGCGTCCCAGTTGAGATTTATTTTTAGAGAATGAAGCTGGACAGGTGTTGTTTGTTCCAAACTGGAGTAATACTACCTTTGCTGAAAATGTGTTGCTGGTTAAAGCACAGCAGGTTAGGCAGCATCCAAGGACCAGGAAATTTGACGTTTCGGGCATAAACCCTTCATCCTGATGAAGGGCTGTGGCCCAAAACGTCGAATTTCCTGGTCCTTGGATGCTGCCTAACCTGCTGTGCTTTAATCAGCAACACATTTTCAGATCTGATCTCCAGCATCTGCAGACCTCACTTTTTACTCTAATACTACCTTTGCTAATCTAAGGAGTGATTTCTCAAAATTGTGCTCAACCAAGCTACTTAAAGGCAAGTCAGTATCAGAGCAATGGGAGCCATTGAGTGGGAAGGTCTAAGGGTTCAAATCAAACAAGTTCCCACAAAAATAAGGATGGAAAAGACAAGCCTGGAATTATCCAGAGGTCAAAAAGTTTACAGGATAAAATAAAGTAGTTAATGAAAGTTTATGATGGGCATTGAGAACTCTACTACAGGAAATCAAGAGATGTCAATCAAGTCAAGGGGTGAAATCAAAATAAAAATTAGGAAAGCAAAGAGAGGGCATATAAGAATATTAGGTTAAAAATAATGACTGCAGGTACTGGAAATTAGATTCTGGAGTGCTGGAAAAGCACAGCAGTTCAGGCAGCATCTGAGGAGCAGGAAAATCTGACATTTTGGGCAAAAGCCCTTCATCAGGAATACAGGCAGAGTGCCTGAAGGATGGAAAGATAAATGAGAGGAGGGTGGGGTGGGGAGAAAGTAGCATAGAGTACAATAGGTGAGTGGGAGTGGTGATGAAGGTATTGGGCAGGGAGGAGGGTAGGGGAAGATAGCAAAGAGTACAATGGGTGGATGGGAGTGGGATGAAGTTGATAGGTCAGAGAGTAGGGTGGAGTGGATAGGTGGAAAAGAAGATAGGCAGGTAGGACAAGTCATGGGGATTGTGCTGAGCTGAAAGTTTGGAACTGGGGTGAGATGGGGAAGGGGAAATGAGGAAACTGGTGAAGTCAACTATGAGCCAATGTGGCTGTAGTAGCGAGTTTGTTTCTGGACATGGTTGAAGAGCTTCAGGAAATGACCTGGGAGTTGCAGTGGGAGAGGGACTCCCTGAGATTCTTGTAGAGAGAGGAGGAAAACTTCTTCAAGGAAGGCATCCTTGCAAGAGGATTCGCAGTAGGGTTAAAATCAACTAGGGAAAAACAATGACTGCAGATGCTGGAAACCAGATTCTGGAGTAGAGTGGTGCTGGAAAAGGATATTGGAAAGCAAAATCAAGGTGAAGTAAAAAAAGAATGTTTCATCAGAGAAAATTAGAAAATAGGAGCAATAGATCAGTTGGCTCAATCACTCAATGCGATCATAGCTGTTCATCCAACTCAGTGCATAGTTCCAACTCTCTCCCAAGAGGGTTTTATCCCTTTTATAGTTCTAAGAAATATATCTAACTCCTAATTCAATATTTTTGGCCTTAAACAATGCTTGTGGCAAAGAATTCCATAGGCTCATTACGTGATGTCCCTTTATCTCAGCCCTAAATGTCCTATCCTCTGTCATCAGACAAGGACTCCAGGTTTTGGACTCTCTGGTCATTGGGAACAGCCTTCCTGTGTTCATCTTGTCTAGCTCCTATCAGAATTATATGGGATTCTATGAGATTCTTCCCTCATTCTTCTAATCTCCAGTGGATATATCCCTAACCAATTGGTTGCCCTTCATATGTCAGCCCAACAATTCCAGGAATCAAACTGGGAAACCTTTACTGGACCCCCTCTACATCCAGAACATCCTTCTCCAGATAAGGAGACCAAAACTAACACAATACTCCAGATGTGATCTCACCAATGCTCTGTACAATTGCAGGAAGATATCCCTTTCCTCTACTCAAATCCACACACCATAAAGGCCAACATACTGTTTGCCTTTCTTCACTGCTCACTGCACCCACATGCTTACCTTGAGCAGCTAGTTTACAAGGATAGTCAGATCCAGTTGCATCTCCTATTTTTCAAATCTGTCAGATAATAATCTGTGCCCATTTTTGCTACCAGAGTGGATAACCTTACATTTATCCACATTATACTTTATCTGCCATGCATTTGCCCACTCACACAACTTCTCCAAATCACACTGCAGCATCTCTGCAGCCTCATCATAGCGCATCCTCATACACAGCATTATGTTGTCTACAAAACTGGAAATATTACATTTCATTCCCTCAACTAAGTCATAAATATATATTATGACTAGCTGAGATCCAAGCACTGATCCCTGCAATGCCCAATCAGTCAACTGGAAAATGTCCTGTTTATGCTTACTCTTTGTTTCCTGTCTGCCTACCAGTTATCTGTACATGTCAGTACACTATTTGCAATACCATCTACATTAGTTTTATATTATGTGCGGCCTTATCAAAAGCCTTCTGAAAATCCATGTTGACCATTTTCACTGGCTCCACCTATCAATTCTACTGGTTAAATGTCTTGAAAAATTCCAATTCATTTGATAATAATGATTTACCTTTCATAAATTCATGCTGAAAAAAAAGAGCAATTTTATTTTCTGTTAACCCTGAGAAAAATAAATCAATATATTGAGTAGATATTAACATAGATACAAAGTTAAGGGGGATCATGTCCAGTACAAGAGGAATTATAAAAGAATATATAATTAGGGTATCCTTTGAACTGTAAAGTTTTAAAATATGATCAAATTTGGTTAGCAGTGGTTTGGAACAACAACAGCCATGAATATCGCAGATCTTTTTCAGTTCAATGTATCTATTTCAATTCCTTTTTAATTGATGCTGCTACTGAGTACTATCTCCTTCAAGGACAAGAGGAAGAGAACTTTTTCTCATTCTGCAATTCCAAATCCAGCTCCCTACCTCTGCTGATCGCAGCTCCTGAAAATATGGCCACCTTTGTGAATATCTAGTTCTGAACTTAATCTTTCCAAGCTTTAGTAAATTTAGAAGTTCTGAAGAAGGGTCACTCAACCCAAAATCTTAACTTTAATTTCTGTCCACAGATGCCGCCAGACCTGCTGAGATTTTCCAGCAATTTCTATTTTTGTTTCTGATTTCTGATTTCCAGCATCTGTGGTTCTTTCAGTTTTTTCACTTGTTAAATTCAGTGACATTTTTAATCTCCAGGATGTTAACCATGTTATACACATATAAGTTAAAATAGGAGACTAGACTTTCTTCATGCTTGATTAGGGTTAACTAGTTTTGGTGCATTTTGATAAAAGTGTTAACTTTAGTTTGCAGTTGTTTATTCCAGGGTGGTTGCATCAAGTTTGGCGAACCTGTGTAATTTTAAGTCTGTGTTTTAGACCTATGTTAAAACCACTTCAATCCATGAAAGCTTTAAAATTGTATAATGGAATTCAAGAATTAAAAGGCCGTTTCTGATCACTGGTGTGACACTCAACAGTTTCAAGGTAGTTCTGTATAAATGGTTTCTATTTCTCCCACAATCCTCTGATATAGCAGAAATTATCTCCATAATACAGCAATTATTGTTGAACAATTGAAGGCTTTCTAGACTGTCAAACCACTCAGTTCTGTTACTCCACATTGTCTTTCTATCTTGTTCAAACTGCTGAGCTGCAGGATGCCAATGGAGCCATGCATTGGCTGTTAAAGCCAGAATCTATGCCTCAAATGGCCAGGAAGGTGTTGGCCTAGTGTTAATCCAGGGAGCTGGGGTCAAACCCCGCCATGGCAAAAGGTGGAATTTGAATTCAATGAATACCTAGAATTAAGAAGCTAATGACTAATATAAAAGCCAACTGTTGGAAAAATCCATCTGATTCACTAATGTTATTTAGGGAAGGAAGCTACCATCCTTGCCTGGTCTGGCCTGCATGTGTCTCCAGACCCACAACAAAGTTGGTTGACTTTCAACTGCCCTCTGGGCAAAAAAAGCTGCCATCATCCTGTTCAAAGATAAATTGACTTTTACTTTTCATTCATCACAGACTTTCTTCAAACTCAGGGGGTTTTGTACGTTCATGAATGTGCTGCAGCTCAATGCAGAACTCAGCACTTTCAAAGGCTTCTGAGCATCTTGGCACCCTCCTGTATGCACAACAATAATCCAACATGACACACGAAACATTTCCCCAGTTAATCATAAATGTTACAGCATGTGAAAAGATGATTCCGTCCATCCTGAGCCTGAAGGCATTCCAAAAGACCAAACCTTGGAGCCTCCAACCCCTCTTCTTTAACTGTGTGTTTCTTGTAGAATCTTTAACCGCATCTGTTTTCAAAGTTACTTATGGATTCTGCTTTCACCATTTTTTCTTGTAAGGTATTCAATTTCCTGACAATTATGTTCATGGAATTAAGTTCATAATCTTTTCTGATAGCTCCTTTTAAACAATCAATCTGACAAATGAGTCATTGATTAGCGGAAACATTTTTGCTTCTGATAGCCCATAATTACGAAGACATTTAGCAGACTTTCTCTTCACTTCCTCAAAGGGAGAAAAATCATCAACTTACGCTCTTACATGGAAGTAAAACCGGTGGTGAAATCTATGTTGAAGTATGATTGGAATGCATATGTTAATAAAAGATGACTTATGATATTATAAGTCATTATAAGTCATTCTTAATGAAGGGCTTACGCCCAAAACGTTGACTCTCCTGTTCCTCTGATGCTGCCTGACCGGCGGTGCTTTACCAGCACCATAGTCTTTCACTCTGATCTCCAGCATCTGCGGTCCTCATTTTCTCCTTATAACATTATAACATTGACATTAGCAGTCACGTGCCATTGAGACTCTGAGATGAGAAAATGGGATAGCTGTACTTGATAGCTGGAATGCCGAGACAAGTATTGTGTAAAATAGTAGACAAATGAAATAGTGTATTGCAACTTCAATGAGGTAGAGAATAGTCACCTTTCAATAAGGCAGAGTTAGATAAGGCAGAGGGAGATTTTTTGTTGTTTATGACATCATCTGGAGGTGTGATGTCGTGATATTGTTAGTTGATGAGTAATCCAGTATTGCAGGCTAATATTCCAGGGATATGTGTTTAAGTCACATCAGAGCAAATAGCGAAATGTGAATTCAATTAAATCTGGAATGCTGACCTAATGGTGAACCTGTAACCACTATAGCTATGAGTACAAATCCTGTCTGCCCTTTAGGGAAAGAAATTTACCATCCTTACCTAACCTGTCTGTGACTCCACAGCAAAGTGGTTGACTTTGAAATGGAATTGCCAAATAAGCCACTTCAGTGTATTAAATCGCAGCAAAGTCTAAAATGCAATTGAGTGGGTCACTGAGTGCAGGCCAAGGCACTGGATTCAGCATTGGCAAAAACAGGCCTGCAAAGTACTTCTGACTAATACTTGAAACTATTCATCACAACAGGAAGAGTTGTCCCACAGACTGGTGAAGCAACAGCATGACATAATCAAATAAAAGCATAGTATTATGGTTTCTGGAAATCTGACGTGGTCATTCCCACAAAATAATAGGTTACAGATGTCCCAGTGCCATCATTACCATCCCTGGGGATAGCCTGTCCCAGCACTAGGACAGATAAAGGGAACAGGTTGTCATGGAAATCTTTCATTTTGACCTCAAGAAATCACATGGCATCACAAGGAACCTTCCTGCCGGCTCTCATTACCGTTACTCCCCTGTGATGATAAATCTGTTTACTTCTACTTAGAACGTGTGGGAGGGACTTCAATCTCCATCAGCAAGAGTGGCTCAGCAGCACCACTTCTTGCCCCCTTCAGGACATTGTTTCTAAACTAAGTCTGCAGCCGGTGGTGAGGGAAACAACAAGACAAAAAGATCGACTTTACCTCATCTCCATCAACCTGCATTCCACAGATGTGTCCACCCTGTACAGTAATGGTAGGAGAGACCACTGCACAGACTTTATGGAGATCATCATTATATCAAGAATAACCTCTGTCATGTTGTGTGGCAGTATATCACTCTGCCAAATGAGACACACTTCCAACAGGTCTAGCAATTCATGCTGGACTTCTCTGAGACACTGTGGGCATTAGCAAGAGTAGGTAGATAATCAATCACAATCTGTAACCTCATGGCCAAATAATCCAGACATGACCATCAAACTGCAAGATCAGCCGTGGTTCGATTAAGTGTGCAGGAGGATACGCAAGGAGCAATACCCTGCTCAACATCTCCCCTCACCTCAGGTGTGGTGACTTCAGGTTAAATCACCACCAATTGTCTCGTGCTCACGGGAGAACAGTCTGGTAAGGATATGGTGACCTCATTTATGTGATTACCATTAGGCTAGATTTTAATATCAGTTTTGATAGAATTCAAATCTGTTGTGGCCAAATTAAAGCCCATGACCTTTGAACTGGGACTCTGAATGACTAGTTCAGTGTCATTACTACTTTGTCTTGACTTCCTCTGTATACTTCAACTCTTCTGTGATAAAGACCAACATTTTCTTTGACAAAACTGTCAAGGAAGACTGCAGGAATGATCTCTTTGTTAAATGAAAATCTATGGCTCAACACTAGCACTCTTGCCTCTGAGGTTAAAGACTGTAGGCTCCATTCCTGCTGCACAGACTTATGCATAAATCTGGATGATACAGTGCTGCCAATTGCATATCTGCCATTTGTGCTCAGATCATTGTCAGATTAATGAAATGAGTCATCTCAAGTAAAAAAAAATTAAATTATGATTGAATACTGAAATCTAAGAGAATCTGAGTTGCAGAATGTAGTGTGAAGCTGGAAATATCGGAGTCAATCCAGAACTTGAGATTCTTATAGAATGGAAATCAGTTTTACTTGGAGGAGAACTGGCAAGAAAGTGATGTGGGTTGAAATTATTATTAGTGCCCACTGGGTGTATATCTTTCATATATGTCTCATTAATTTCTAAGGGGAGAATGATAAATTTCGCTATTCAATTCAATAATCATTTCAGATGTATGTCTCATGGATTTTTAAGGTACTTTTGAATTCCATCATATAACATTTAAAGCATGATTAATCATCAACAAGTTGCATTGACATGCATCTTTAGTGGAGTAAAATGTTTCAAGGTCTTTCACAGGACCATTATCAGATAAGTCTGATAACAAAACATATATAGAAACGTTAGATTGAGATGATCAGAAACGTGGACTAAGGAAGTAATTTGCAAGTGTTTACTTGAAGGAGAGAAAGATGGAAATTGGGAGAGGTTGAGAGATGGAATCCCAGAGGTTGGGGCCCAGGAGGGCGTAAGGTGGAGCAAAGGAAAATATTAAGAAGCTCAAGGGCAGAATTAGTGGAGCGCAGAGATTACAGAATATTATAAAGCTGGAGGAGGTACTGATATTGGGAATGGGGAGATTTGGAACAAGGTTGAAAATGTTGTAATCGAGACTAAACCGTGGAAGGAATCAATATAGTTTGGTGCTATAATACCAACCAACCAATCTCGAAATTCTAGGTCTCTGCTCCACTGTCTGCAGCTGGATCCTTGACTTTCTGATCCACCAAATGCATTCAGTGAGAATAGGCAACCAGTCTCCTCCACAACCATCCTCAACACCCCTCATGGCTGAGTACTCAGTCCCTTACCATACTCCCTGTACACTCATGACTACACGGCTAACTTTTATCCAAACTTCATCTACAATTTCACTGACGACACCATCGATGTGGGCTGGATCTTTAACAATGATGAGAGGTAGAGTATGTGAGTATGTAACAAGAAAGAGGTAGAGTATGTGAGCTATTTCAACTGCACACAAAACAAAACTTTTCACTGAACTTAGCTCCATGAGACAATAATAAATCAAATCAAAAAATGTTAGTTCGACTAATACGTATATTTATTGTTATTTCTTTACCATAGAGTTGTTAGAAATGGAGCTGATTATGACACAACAATGGCAACAAGGAATCAAGGATCTTGACAAACAGAGGGACCAACATTATAACTCCTTAATCAATTAAATATATATAGGGAAAAAATAGGGGAAGTATTCTCATGCTGCTTTTCATGAGAAAAGATTTGTGTGTGAAAATTGGCTTCCTCATTTTGTTTTATTATCTCATACGTTATAAGAATTGATGCCACAACATACCTACAGGACAACAGCGACCACATTTTAAATGTACTTCCTTGGTTGTAAAGTGCTTTCAGTGGTGTTGGACCAATCCACGTTTCTTGTCCTTCTGGGTGAATTCAACGTCAGATCAAGAATAGAAAGCAAGGCAGGCAGGAATAGTTAGAAAAAGAATTAAAAATTAAAGGATTAACCTTTCTGGAAATCACTCAATATCTGAAGAAAAGGGATTCTACAAATAAGTATTCACTTTCAAGTAATTCATTTTCAGACATGCTGTGACACTCCTCCAGAGGATGTGGGATTTGAATCCAGGTCATCGAGGTCAGACAGACAGATATTACCATAGCTCCACAAGACACTACTCAGGGTCCTTGATCACCTTATTCTGACCTGTTATAATACACCTTCAGGGAAGATAGGACTTAAACCCAGAACTTCAAGCTCAGAGGCAGGAATACTCTATCTGCACCACTATAGCCTCTTGTCACTGAAATAAAAGTAAAATACAGCAGATGCTGGTGATCTGCTATAGAAGGAGGAATCACTGGAAATATGCAGCAAGTCTAGTAACATCTGTGGAGAGGGAAACCGAGCTGATGCGTTAAATCCAGCGTGACTGTCCTGAAGAAAAGCCGATTTTGAGGGCTGGTTTTAAATCCCACTGCTGTTACTAGTTTAACATCCATACTCTTTGGTATCTTCTTTGGGTGAGCACGTTTTATTCCTATTTGAGCTCCTGCGTCATCGTTATAGTCTGGATTTAAATGACTCCACTGCTGGAGATGTGTCACAGCATGTCTGAACAGATTGATTCAAAATGCTTACAACACCATGTAGCTCACAGAGAAGGATGAAAAATGTTATTATTGCAAAGTGAATGACAGAGTGCCGCATATCATCCAGGAATTTGTGACCATTGTAATTCACAGGATATGGTCACCTCACCATGCATTCTCACCAATTTGCACTGTTCAGGCGCTCTTAAATTTTCAGCAAAGTGAATCAATGTTGTGGTTCCATATCCTAAGTAAAGAAAGTATTTTATCTGGAGAAGACCTTTTGTTTCCAAAATAATAATGTTTAGTAAATTTTGTAGAATGGTACTACTTGTAAAATCTTTAATGATCAGAATACAAATCAATAGCTTATTTCTTACCAATTTGCTTTAAGTAACTCTGAAAACCATTTGGCTGATAGAACGCATAACAAGGTTGAGACATTTACTGTTAAATTACCTCAGAGTAAACTTAGGATTTAAACTATATAATTTAAAGAAGGAGTGTTTTTTTTGAGGAATTGATTTAGACTCATAGAGTCATAGAGATGTACAGCATGGAAACAGACCCTTTGGTCCAACCCATCCATGCTGACCAGATATCCCAACCCTGCCCCAGTCCCAGTTGCCAGCACCCGGCCCATATCCCTCCAAACCCTTCCTATTCATATACCCATTCAAATACCTCTTAAATGTTGCAATTGTACCAGCCTCCACACATCCTCTGGCAGCACATTCCATACACGTACTACCCTCTGCGTGAAAAAGTTGTCCCTTAGGTCTCTTTTATATCTTTCCCCTCACACCCCAAACCTATGCCCTCTAGTTCTGGACTCCCCGACCCCAGGGAAAAGACTTTGTCTATTTATCCTATCCATGCCCCTCATAATTTTGTAAACCTCTATAAGGAGACCCCTCAGCGTCTGATGCTCCAAGGAAAACAGCCCTAGCCTGTTCAGCCTCTCCCTGTAGCTCAGATCCTCCAACCCTGGCAACGTCCTTATAAATCTTTTCTGAACCCTTTCAAGTTTCACAACATCTTTCCGATAGGAAAGAGACCAGAATTGCATGCAATATTCCAACAGTGGCCTAACCAATGTCCTGTACAGCCGCAACATGACCTCCCAACTCCTGTACTCAATAATCTGACCAATAAAGGAAAGCATACCAAACACCTTCTTCACTATCCTATCTACCTGCGACTCCACTTTCAAGGAGCTATGAACCTGCACTCCAAGGTCTCTTTGTTCAGCAACACTCCCTAGGACCTTACCATGAAGTGTATAAGTCCTGCTAAGATTTGCTTTCCCAAAATGCAGCACCTCGCATTTATCTGAATTAAACTCCATCTGCCAATTCTCAGCCCATTGGCCGATCTGGTCCAGATCCTTTCGCTGTCCACTATACCTCCAATTTTGTTGTCATCTGCAAACTTACTAACTGTACCTCTTATGCTCACATCCAAATCATTTATGTAAATGATAAAAAGTAGAAGGTCCAGCACCGATTCTTGTGGCACTCCACTGGTCACAGGCCTTCAGTCTGAAAAACAACCCTCCACTACCATCCTCTGTCTTCTACCTTTGAGCCAGTTCTGTATCCAAATGGCTGGTTTTCCCTGTATTCCATGAGATCTAACCTTGCTAATCAGTCTCCTATGGGGAACCTTGTCGAACTCCTTACTGAAGTCCATATAGATCACATCTAGTGCTTTGCCCTTATCAATCTTCTTTGTTACTTCATCAAAAAACTCAATCAAGTTTGTGAGGCATGATTTCCCATGCAGAAAGCCATGTTGACTATCCCAAATTAGTCCTTGCCTTTCCAAATACATGTGCATCCTGTCCCTCAGGATTCCCTCCAACAACTTGCCCACCACAGAGGTCAGGTTCACTGGTCTATAGTTCCCTGGCTTGTCCTTACCACCGTTCTTAAACAGTGGCACCACGTTTGCCACACTCCAGTCTTCTGACACTTTACCTGTGACTATCAATGATACAAATATCTCAGCAAGAGGCCCAGCAATCACTTCTCTAGCTTCCCACAGAGTTCTGGGGATTTATCCATCGTTAACCGTTTCAAGACATCCAGCACTTCCTCCTCTGTAATCTGTACATTTTGCAAGATGTCACCATCTATTTCCCTACAGTCTATATCTTCCATATCCTTTTCCACAGTAAATAATTAACATTCATTTAGTATCTCCCCCATTTTCTGTGGCTCGACACAAAGACCACCTTGTTGATCTTTGAGGGGCACTATTCTCTCCCTAGTTACCCTTTTGTCCTGAATATATTTGTAAAAACCCTTTGGATTCTCCTTCATTCTCTTTGCCAGAGCTATCTCATGTCCCCATTTTTCCCTCCTGATTTCCCTCTTAAGTATATTCCTACTTTCTTGATACTCTTCTAAGGATTCATCCATCTATCCTGTCTGTACCTGACATATGCTTCCTTCTTTTTCTTAACCAAACCCTCAATTTCTTTAGTCATCCAGCATTCCCTATACCTACCAACCTTCCCTTTCACCCTGACAGGAATATACTTTCTCTGGATTCTTGCTACCTCATTTCTGAAGGCTTCCTATTTTCCAGCCGTCCCTTTACATGTGACCATCTGCCTCCAATCAGCTTTTGAATGTTCTTGCCTACTACTGTCAAAATTGGCCTTTCTCCAATTCAGAGCTTCAACTTTTAGATCTGTCTATCCTTTTCCATCACTATTTCAAAACAAAAAGAATTATGGTCGCTGGTCCCAAAGTGCTCCCCCACTGACACCTCCGTCACCTGCCCTGTCTTATTTTCCAAGAGTAGGTCAAGTTTTGCACCTTCTCTAGTAGATACATCCACATACTGAATCAGAAAATTGTCTTGTACACAGTTAAGAAATTCCTCTCCATCTAAACCTTTAACACTATGGCAGTCCCAGTCGATGTTTGGAAAGTTAAAATCCCCTACCATAACCACCATATTATTCTTACAGATAGCTGAGATCTCCTTATAAGTTTGTTCCTCAATTTCCCTCTGACTATTGGAGGGTCTATAGTACAATCCCAATAAGGTGATCATCCCTTTCTTATTTCTCAGTTCCACCCAAATAACTTCCCTCAATATATTTCCAGGAATATCCTCCCTCAGCACAGCTATAATGCTATCCCTTATCAAAAATGCTACTCCCCCTCCTCTATTGCCTCCCTTTCTTTCCTTCCTGTGGCATTTGTATCCTGGAACATTAAGCTGCCAGTCCTGCCCATCCCTGAGCCATGTTTCCGTAATTGCTATGATACCCCAGTCCCATGTTCCTAACCATGCCGAGTTCATCTGCCTTCCCTGTTAGGCCTCTTGCATTGAAATAAATGCAGTTTAATTTATTAGTCCTACCTTGTCCCTGCCTGCCCTGACTGTTTGACTCACGTCTGTTCTCAGCTGTACCCGTCTCAGATCGATCTCTTTCCTCACTATCTCTCTGGATCCAACCTCCCCACCTTCCAAGCAGTTCTAGCAAATTTCCCTGCCAGTATATCAGTCCCCTTCCAATTTAGGTGCAATCGTCCTTCTTGTGCAGGTCACTTCTACCCCAAAAGAGATTCCAATGATCCAAAAACGTGAACCCTTCTCCCATACACCAGCTCCTCAACCATGCATTCATCTGCTGTATCCCTCTATTCCTGCCCTCACTAGCTCGTAGCACTGGGAGTAATCCAGATATCACTACCCTTAAGGACCTCCTTTATAAATTTCGACCTGACTCTCTGTACTCTACCTTCAGAGTCTCAACCTTTTCCCTTCCAATGTCGTTGGCTCCAATGTGGACAATGACCTCCTGCTGGTCCCTCTCCCCAATGAGAACATTCTGCACCCTCTCTGAGACATCCTTAATCCTGGCACCAGGGAAACAACACTGTGTACTGTAAACATATCACTGTACTAAAGACCATTCTGCTTTTTCTCTGCTGGCCACAGAAATGTCTGTCTGTACCTCTGACTACAGAATCCCCTAACACAATTGATCTCTTGGAACCCGACGTACCCATCGTTGCATTAGAGCCAGTCTCAATACCAGGAACTTGGCTGTTTGTGCTACGTTCCCCTGAGAATCCATCACCCCCTACATTTTCCAAAACAGCATACCTGTTTGAAATGGGTATACCACAAAAGACTCCTGCTCTAGTTGCCTACCTCTCTTACCCTTCCTGGAGTTAACCCATCTATGTGACTGTATCTGAGACTTTCTCCCCTTTCTATAACTGCCATCCATCACATACTGTTGCTGTTGCAAATTCCTCATTGTTTCTATTTGTCTCTCCAACTGATCCACTTGATCTGATAAGGTTCTCATCCAACAGCATTTATGGCAGATATAATCCACAGTAACCCTTAAACTCTCTTTAAACTCCCACAGCTGACAAGAAGTACATATCACTGTACTAAAGGCCATTTTTGCTCCTTCACAATCTACAGATCCAGAAAATAACTGTCTTATTCCTCTACAAACACTGCCCCAGGTTAAATTAATGGCTATGGCTTATATTTTAAGTTTAATCAAGAGACTTATCTCCAAAAACATGTAATCAAGAAAGAATCCACTGTACCCACTACTGCAGCCTTTCTCTTGGACAGACTTAAAACAACAATTAACTTATCTGATTCTGTGCTGTGAACTTCGCCCAACAGTTCCTCCAAGATTAGTTGTGAATTTCACTGTTAATTATCCCAGATGCACTCCGATGTCCAGCGATACACAAATTCAAACAGCAAAGGCAGCAACTGTGCAGGTTTTCTCTCTCTCTCTCTCTCTCTCTCCTCTGATACGTATTATTGCTGTAAGTGGAAAGATGGTTATAAGTGACCTTGATTTGTTTTGGAAGTTTTTAGCTATTTGAAGTCGATCTTGATATCTTTACTGTAGCAGCTAACAGAATGGTTACTTGGCCAGAATCCAGTAATGTTATTCTCAAAAGAAGTGGCTGTCACACAAACAGTTAGTTTGCTGTATTTTAGACAATCAATGATTTATGGTCGATAGCAAATTCAGTGAGGTGGAATATAATTTTCCAAAGCAATAACATAAAATAGAGAGAGGCAGAGATCAACAATAAAGAAGATGACATGAGCACATTATAATCCAGGCTATATATGACATGGCATAGACAAATAGTACAGACAAATTGTGGCAGTTGTGACTAATTTGGTAGAATGTGTGCCCCTGAGTCATAAGGTTAGGGCTTAAGTCCCACTCCATAACTGGAGCACAAACTGTAGGCACACAGACTGGTAAAGTACTGAGGAATTGAAGTACTATTGGAGATATAATGAGCATGTCCTGTTGATTTTGACTATATGTGTTCTATAGATACATTAATCTATTCATAATCTGACCTAAAGCAATGATGGAATGAGTGATAATTGATCAGCTACCCATAGAACATAGAACATAGAACATAGAACATAGAAGGATACAGCGCAGTACAGGCCCTTCGGCCCTCGATGTTGCGCCGACCGAATCCTACCTAACCTATACTAGCCCAATAACTTCCAAATGCCTATCCAATGCCCGCTTAAATGACCATAAAGAAGGAGAGTTCACCACTGATACGGGCAGGGCATTCCATGAACTCACAACCCGCTGTGTGAAGAATCTACCCCTAACATCTGTCCTATACCTACCACCCCTTAATTTAAAGCTATGTCCCCTAGTAACACCTGACTCCATTAGCGGTAAAAGGTTCCTAGTATCTACCCTATCTAAACCCCTAATCATCTTATACACTTCTATCAGATCTCCCCTAAACCTTCTCTTCTCCAATGAGAACAGCCCCAAGTGCCTCAGCCTTTCCTCATAAGATTTTCCTACCATTCCAGGCAACATCCTGGTAAACCTCCTCTGCACTCGTTCTAAAGCTTCCACATCCTTCCTATAGTATGGCGACCAAAACTGCACACAATACTCCAGATGAGGCCGCACCAGAGTCTTATACAACTGCAACATGACCTCAGGACTCCAGAACTCAATTCCTCTGCCAATAAAGCCCAGTACACCATATGCCTTCCTCACAGCACTATTTACCTGGGTGGCAACTTTCAGAGATCTGTGTACATGGACACCAAGATCCCTCTGCTCATCCACACTACCAAGTAGCCTACCATTAGCCCAGTAATCCATCATCTTGTTATTCCTACCAAAGTGAACGACTTCGCACTTAGCTACATTGAATTCCATTTGCCACATTTCCGCCCAGCTCTGCAACTTATCTATATCCCGCTGTAACCTACCACTTCCTTCCTCACTATCCACAACTCCACCGACTTTTGTGTCATCCGCAAACTTGCTTACCCAGCTTTCAAGTCCTTCCTCTAGATCATTTATAAAGATAACAAAAAGCAATGGTCCCAAAACAGATCCTTGTGGTACACCGCTAGTAACTGCGCTCCAAGATGAACATAATCCATCAACTACTACCCTCTGTCTCCTTCCAGCCAGCCAATTCCTAATCCAAACCTCTAATGTATCCTCAATGCCATACCTCCGAAGTTTTAGCATTAGCCTACCATGGGGAACCTTATCGAACGCCTTACTAAAATCCATATACACAACATCTACTGCTTTACCCTCATCCACTTCCTTGGTCACCTTCTCAAAGAACTCAATAAGGTTTGTGAGGCACGACCTGCCCTTCACAAAACCATGCTGGCTATCCCTGATCACGTTATTCCTACCCAGATGTTCATAAATCTTATCCCTTACCATTCTCTCTAAGACTTTGCCCACCACTGAAGTCAGACTCACTGGCCTATAGTTGCTAGGGCTATCCCTACTCCCTTTCTTGAACAATGGGACCACATTCGCTATCCTCCAGTCCTCTGGTACTATTCCTGTTGACAACGACGACATAAAAATCCAGGCCAATGGCTCTGCTATCTCCTCCCTAGCTTCCCATAGGATCCTGGGGTAAATGCCATCAGGCCCAGGAGACTTATCTATATTCATCCTTTCCAATATTCCCAAAACCTCTTTCCTGCATATTTCCAGGGCATCCATTCTAATTAATTGTGATTCCATATTCACATCAGCAACAGTGTCCTGTTCCTGAGTGAATACTGATGAAAAGTACTGATTTAATGTCTCTCCAATCTCCTCCGCCTCCACACACAACTTCCCACTACTATCCTTGACTGGACCGATACCTACCCTAGTCATCCTTTTATTCTTGACATACCTATAGAAAGCCTTTGGGTTTTCCCTAATCCTACCAGCTAAAGACTTTTCATGTCCCCTTCTCGCTTCTCTTAGCTCCCTCTTTAGCTCCTTCCTGGCTACCTTATAACTCTCAACTTCCCATGGCACATTTCAGTGGATTATTCTGCTGACTGACTTCAGTGGAATGAAAATCAGACAATAGTGTACAAATGCTTTACTGCCCATTTGTTTATGCACAAAGATTAAATTTCTCTCCAAATTTCCTCATGATGCAATAGTAAATTGCAGCTGAGGTTTTAATCTGATGGTCACTTGAGCAAAATGAGGCATGTCGTAAACAATTGAAACATGCACGTACTACTGGGAAGCTTGTTTTTCATTCCGTGGAATGGGGCTTCTGCAGTTACAGACACATTGTCAAATGAAAATCAGACCGCATTTCTGTTGAGTCGTCTGTGTGCGTTTGTGGGTATACACACAGGAACCTTTTATATTCTCTTCTCTGCTCCTGAGGTTGATACAGGCCCATGCCTATTAAAATATGCCTTATAATATTAACTTGTCATACCACTCTCAGAATCTCTTATCATAAAATGGTACCTAATTTCCATGGCATGCTGATCTTGATGCATTGGGGTATGCATAGACACTTCAGTGGCCTATCCCTGTCTGCTGACATACAGCTCCATCCGGGCACATGGATCAACCATTTTGTATTTTGGACAATCCTCACCCACAGAAAATAACAAAGATTTATTATATTAACCCCTGATATGCCATCAGTGGTTCCATTTTTAAAAAAAAGTCACTCATGGGACATGGCTGTCACTGGCTGGACCAACATTTGTGCCTATTCCTAGTTGACTTTCAGAAGGTGGTGGTGAGCTGTCATCTTCAACTGTTGCCATCTATGTGCTGTAGGTTGACATTAAGAAGGGAATTCCAGGATTTTGACCAACGAGGTTGAAGGAATAGCGATATATTTCCATGTCAGAATGGTGAGTAACTTGGAGGGGAACTTGCAAATGGTGGTGTTCCCATGCATTGGCTGCCAATCTCATTCCAGATGGAAGCAGTTATGTATTTATGAAAGTACTGTTTCAGGATCTTTGGTGAACTTCTGTGGTGCATTGTGTAATTAGTAAGCACTGCTGCTACTGAGCATTGATAACACAGCGAGTGGATGTGATACCAATCAATTGGGCTGCTTTATATATATATCTGAAAGGGTTAACATATTAAGATGTGCCATAATCAATACCCATTATGATGATTCATATTCATTTGTAGGCAGAGCAACTTAGAACCTTTGAAGAAGAGAGTTCTAACATTGGGTCCTCCTCAAAGTGTTTGGAACAATGTCAATCATATTAATGTAACAGCTGTTCACATGAAAATAGAATATGCCCTGTTCATTAGATAAGATTCTTCGCATTTTACTAGAAAGCAATTTTCAGCTGACCGATCCAGCCAGCCCTGCAGTCTCTTACACTTAAAGCAAGCTTCAACATGAGCAGAAGCTCATACAGTGTAGTGAGCTGACAGATCCGTACAATGACCAGAGGTAGGGAATAATGGAACAAGCCCTGCTAAACCTCTCAACTGGAATGTGGCTGGATCTCAGAGATTTCAGGCACATGTTGTGACAAATATCAGAGATGTGTTTGCCATGTCGTCAAATATTTATTGTGCACCTTCCCACTAAACCAGAAATATTAGCGTCTCAATGCTCCTGGCCACTAGGATTTTGATTCCTTCAATTCTACATTTCCCAGGTTAACAAGAATAGACCGGTCCAGTTAAATTCTCAATTAGGACTGGTTGCTTCCCAAAAAGATCACATTATTGGCTCTTAGTGTCTACCCATAAGACTTAAGAAACTCCAAAAGCATTCTTTGTTGGCATAAATTAAAAATGCTGCAGCATGGAAAATAACTGTTCACAATTGCCAGGGAGTAACACATTGCTGGGGGATGGTGGACTGTGGAAATGTTACCTTTCAGATGAAATATTAAAGCAAGGTCTTGTCTGCTAAATCAGGTTGATATTAAAGACCACATGGAAATATTCAAAACCGAGAAGAAATTTCTCTCATTGTCCTAGCCAACATTCATTTCACTAAAATCGTCACAGCTTTTCTTTTATTCACTTATGGGATGCGAACACCGCTGATTAGGCCATTATTTTGTGTCTATCCCTAGCTGTCCTTGAGAAGCTAATGGTGAGCTGCCTTCTGGGACGGCTGCAGTCTAATTGATGTAGGCAGACCTAAAATACTGTTCAAGTGTGAGTTCTGAAATTTTAAACCAGCAACATTGAAGAAATGGTGATATACTTCCAAGGTGAAAGTGCAGATGCTAAAGATTACAGTCAAGAGTGTGGTGCTGGAAAAGCACAGCAGGTCAGGCAGCTTCCAAGGAGCAGGAGAGTTGACATTTTGGGCAAAAACTCTTCATCAGGAGTTTTTTTCCAAATCAGGATGGTGAATGGCTCAGAGAGGAACCTATGGGTGATGGTATTCCCATGTATCTGCTGTCTGTGTCCTTCTCGAGAGAAGTGGTCACGTTTTTAGAAGGTACTCTCTAAGGAACCTTGGTGAATTTCTGTAGTGCATTTTGCAGATGGTACACACTTCTCCATCATTTATCAATGGTGGGGGAGTGGGTGTTTGTAGATGTGATGCCAATTAAGCAGGCTGCTTTGCTTTGGATAGTGTCAAGCTTCTTGAGGCTTGTTGGAGCTGCAGCCATCCAGACAAATGAGAAGTATTCCATCACACTCCTGGTTTGTGCCTTGAAGATGGTGGATAGTCTTTGAGAAATCAGAAGGTGAGTTTCTTGTTGTTTTATATCTGGGCCCTGACCTGCTCTTGTGGTTATTGTATTTGTGTAGTTAGTCTAGTTCAGATTCTGGTCAATACTAATCTCCAGGATATTATTGGTTGAATATTCAATGAGGTTAAACTGCTATTGAACATCAAGGTTCATTTGATTAGTTTCCCTCTTGTTGGGTATGGTCATAGCCACCACATTTACAAATATTACCTGCCACTATCAACTCAAGCCAGAATATTGTTCAAGTTTTGCTGCATTTGGATGTAGACTGTTTCTGTGCCTGTACAAACATGAATGGTGCTGTACTTTGTGAAATCCACAATGGATATGCTCATTTTTGACCAAATGATGAGGATCAGCCACTGATGAAGCAGTTGAAGATGATTGGGCCACAGACACTGCTCTGAGGAGCTCCTGCAGAGAAGGCCTAGAGCTGAGATTGCTAACATCCAAAACCACAACTATCTTCCAGATGCCAGGTATGATTCTAGCTGAGGGAGAGATTTCCCCAATTCCCATTGGTTCTAATTTACCCATGGTCCTTGATGCCACATTCAGCTAAATTCTGCCTTGATATTAATGGCAGTCACTCCCACCTGAATGTGACTAACCCTTTATTCTCGATGCTACATGTGGGAAACTTATCATCTACAAAGGAATGCATTATTTACTTTCATGCAAAACAAAGCCATGACAACTCACATGTAATTTTTTACTCTGAAGCACATTGCAACATTCTGAAGACCTAATGGAGTGATATAAGTGTAAGTACCTTTTTGGTGAGAGAATTTGCATCAATCATTGAGTAAAGAGGAAATTAGAATTACTCCTCAGTTATATAGTTACAGTTTGTTTTTCTGAAGCTCAAGAAGTACAAAGCCACACAATTTAATACAGAACACCAGATAAAGTAACTAAGGCTGCTGTCAGGTTGTAAGTGAAGGCAAAACAGAGGGATTTATTACAGTGCAAAGTGAGACAGCCAAATCTAAAGACCAAGAGCTTGGTAAGAAGTTGGAACAATTAATTTTGGAAGATCAATGACTACAATCTGAAATACACAATGTGAACTGAATTTGATATTTTTTCATGAATATGGGAAAATAAAATAGATGTGTAGGGGTAGCAACAGAGTGGCATGAACTGTCCATAACTGATTTTGGAACTTGGAGTAGTCCCATTTGATTGAATGATGCAACAGGATAATGGGCTGAACCTTATGCTTTTTTTGGCTAAGTCTAAGTTGCATTGAGTTTTTTGGAAAGGTTTTCATAATGAGTTCCAGTGGGTTTTCTAGTCCCATCTTACCAAATGTGCTGCATTCATTATCTGCCTGCCCCTTTGGCATCTCTTATATCAGGTTTCCATCCATTTTATCATACTCTGCTCCTGGAACAATTCACTGGGTATCTGAGAATGGCAACTCTTGCATCCAGACTACCTTTAAAATGCTGCTGTGTATCCACATGAACACTTGCATTCTGTAGTTGCTCTGCTTGTTGATAAATAGAATCGAGAGTGTGATGCTGGAAAAGTACAGCAGTCAGGCAGCTTCCGAGGACAGGAGCATGAGGATCAGAAGAATTGACGTTTCAGGCAAGAGCCCTTCATCATCGATTCTCCTGCTCCTCAGATGCTGCCTGATCTGCTGTGCTTTTCCAGCACCACACTCTCGACTCTGATCTCCAGCATCTGCAGTCCTCACTTTCCCCTTGTTTATAAACAGAGTCAGGAAATGGCAGAGAAGGGGAAGATGGCATGGCATTTCTCCCAGCAGTCAGCAATCAGGGACTTCACCCACATGCACAGGAAGAAGCAACAGCAATAGACACACCTGCTCTCATCGTCCAGAAGTCTCATTGGTACAACAAATCCTGCGATTATCTGACTGCCTCTGACAGTGAGTTAGCAGCTGGCATGAAGACTCAGGTCCTAGATCCTCAGCATCTGCTGAAGAGGCTGCCATAGCTGCCCAGCCATTGTCCCAACTCTTGGCCCCAGGACCGGACTGACCCTAACCCTAAAGCCAGGGCTGAAGGCATAGTGACAGGAGGAGATGGGGACCCTTGACCCCAGTCCCAGTGCCTTGTCTTCACAAGAGGACAGGGTGGTGCCAGGAAGTACCTGACTGAAGGTGGAACAACACACAGGCAGCTCTTCAGTCCTCACTCTTCACTCATGGCCCATGAAAAGTTGGCTGGATCCTCCACCTCCCCACTGCTCAACCTCCTATCCTTGGAGGTTCAAGATGAGGACTTGGCTCTGGCAAAAAAGACCTTCAGCATGTCCAGACAGACGCATCTTCAGCATCGCCCCAGCAAACATTAAGGCCAATGAGCTCCAGAGCAGAACAAACTCTTTGCACCCAGTTTCAGAACCAGAACATTAAGATTTAGTGGCAGGGAGAGAAAGTAGAAAACCTATGGAGGATACTTTTTTGGCACAGATGAAAAAGGCCTTCATGTAACTAAAATTTGTTGCATAATTGTTCCTGGTTTTGACTTGCAGTTTGGGAGTATTTGTGTAACACTGTCCAACAGAACAGATGAGTTGCCATGGATGGAGTTCTGCACTGACAGCCTTCTGCACATCTGGATCACAACGTACATCACAGCGTACATGTGGATATTGATGCATGATGAATTATTTGACACTTCTTCTCCCAAAAGCTCGGTTCCCTCTTTGCACAAAGGTGCAGCTGTCAAAGAGTTGTGCAAGGAGATGCAACTGAAAGGATCAATGCTGTAAATGTCCAGGAAGTAGGCAGCCTTTGTGCCTGTGTGCTACACATTGAATGAGCCTGTGACCAATGTTCTTTCTCTTCTGTTCTTCTCTCTAAAAGCTCTATGATCATTTTGTGCTGCAAGACTCTCCCTCACTTGTCCGACACACCATGAACCTGATGGTGAGCCTTCAAACATTTGCATCCCCTTCCATTGCTCTAACCCCACAGGCTCCAGACTTCCTCAAACCATCTACATGTACCTACACCTGCCCACTTTTCCCAGCCAAATTCTGTATTGCCATTCGGTGTCATTCCGAATTCCAGACCAAATACAAGGCTGTTCCTGACACTACGCACCCCTGCTCAGAACCTGCAGCTTGCAATCCTGAGAAATAACCTGTTGAGGATTAATCTTATGGTAATGGCCACAATCAACCTTCTTCTCCCTTAATTTCTGTGGATGGACATAATGGACAGACTAGGGCATATCCCCTTGATCAACCAGAGGCTATCCCTGATTCACTGTGCTGGGATCGCCTGGCTGATGGGTGCCTTCATGGATTTCCGTGAAGACTAGACCCTAAAGACTTTGAGACGTTCCTGCTAGCCTGCTACACAGGCAGTGAGTTCATGAGATTGATGTAGCACACTGCCAAACAGCAAAATGGCGCTCTCTTGACTGAGGAAAGCAAACAAGCTGCCAGTTTCTGTTGCTGCATTCATTTTTAATACAAAACTGCAGGACCATAAGAAGTAGGCCATTCAGCCAATCAGGTCTGCTCCACTAATAAATGCGATCACGGCTAATCCGGAAGCCCTCAAATCCACTTTCCTGCCTTTTCTCCATACTCCTCAATACCTTTACTAATTCAAAGCCTGCTCATCTCAGCTTTGAATGTAGTTGTTGACCTAGGCTCTACAGATCTGTGTAGTAAATAACTCCATCGATTCACTGCCCTCAGAGAATAATTCCTTCTCATATCTGTCTCAAATAAGGAATTCCTTATTCTGAGATTATGCTCTCTGGTCCTAGACTTTCCACCACTGAGGAACAACCTTTGCACATTTACACTGTCAAGTCCTCTAGAATCTAGCATGCTTCATTAAAGATTGTTGCTCATTTTTCATATTCCATTGAGTACAATCTCAACCTACTCAGCCTCTCCTCATAATACAGTGCCTCCATACCTGGTATCAGCCAAGTGAATGTCCTCTGTTCTGCCTCCACTGCCAGATCCCTTTAGCCAGAAGAACTATGTCTGACTCTATCTTGAAAAGATTCAATGTTTTTCCTCCACCGCTTTCTGTGGTAGAGAAAGGCCTCTTTTCAATGTTGCTCCTGGAATTTCCCAAATCTCATTCTGTTGCTGATTTGTTTTTAGGCATATGCTCATCCATTCATTGGTCAGATGAAGTTGAGTTTTGTTTTGAAATTGAGATGTGATACACATCTCTGCAGCAGACAGGAATGCAGTGAGCATGCAAAGAGGTGCTGAGTGAGCAAGCATACAGCCCTGAGATGCAGTTTCATTCACTCTGAGTTGGGTAGCTGTCCCTGAGTGCAAAATATCCCTACTGCAGTCTTTCGCTGCTAGTTACTTGAGTGGCCTGCAAGGAAAGTCTGTATTTCCAGACTGCATTGCCACTGAATAGTGAAAGCGCCAGGATGGTCATGATGAGTTGGTAGATGTTGGATGGACGGCTGTGTACACCTGTGGATCACAACCGAGATGCTGTTACTCAGGTGTCCATCGTGGAGGTCATGCAGCAAGCTGAATCTGCCAGCTATCTGCGCTGGATTCCTTGATGTGTTTTCTAGCATGTTTGGTGAGGTTAATCAGGCAGAAGGCTGATTACTAATGGAACAAGTTGTGACGTTAACAAGGTGTTTAACAACCATCAATCGGTATTTTGCTGCTGCCGAGTCAGGACCTTGCTGTGCCACTTGTAACAAAGTGAGATGATCCCTACTTGTCAGACTTGCCACCCGATCCTGCCACAGATCTCACAAGCCCTGAGAAGATCCGGCACATCTGTACTGACTATTTTTTCTTTTGATATACTTTAATGCTCAAATGCTGACTTGGCAACATACACACTTCTGGATTTTCAAATAGAAGCAGGGTAAATCCTTCTCTACAAAAATCACTAACCCTTTGTAGTCTATTGCATGCTGCCCCAATTTCTGTATGTTCCCTTTGAGAGAGCCAAGTTCAGAATTTAATCTGCTGTGTACAAACTTAAATTGATTTATGGAAGTCTCCTTGAGAAAACATCCCAAACCAATTCAGTAGAGTTCTAAACTGTGGTAAAGATTTCACATAATTTTCTAAACTTTCCCTTCACCTGTTTCTATTTGAAATTTCTAAATTGTGTACCTTAATTTTCCATTGAAGGTTCATGATTGTAGCCTGATAACTATCCAGAATATTATCCAATATATCTCCTTCAGCTCAATTGTGTATTTATTAAACAGATCTCGTAAGGTGTCTGAATCATGCTAATGTGAAGAAAATATTTGCAAATATATCTACCGCTGTCAAGAAGAATAGTTATTAGCAAGCACTCTAGGGCCAAGCAGACTTTGTTTCTTGCCAAACTCATCAACACTCAATCTAAAAGCAACTGCTCTCTCCCAGTTGTGATTTTCCCATCTCTGTTCTAAATTATTCAGGCATAGCTGACAAATCAAGTACAAAATTAAGACTTTATGCTGCAAATTCATATATTATCACAATACAGGATGAAACTTGCAGGTTCCTATTGAGACCTTCAAAGGCAACATAGTGAGATGTCTTTCTTTTTGTATTTAAATTTGGATCCTCGAAATGAAATGCAGTTGTAGGGTTTGCCATGGTTGATCAGGATTTTCTTCCAACTCTATTTGTTGATATGCTAACCAATCATATTTAGATTAGATTAGACTTACAGTGTGGAAACAGGCCCTTCGGCCCAACAAGTCCACACCGACCCGCCGAAGCGCAACCCACCCATACCCCTACCTAACACTACGGGCAATTTAGCATGGTCAATTCACCTGACCCGCACATCTTTGTGACTGTGGGAGGAAACCGGAGCACCCGGAGGAAACCCACGCAGACACGGGGAGAATGTGCAAACTCCACACAGTCAGTCGCCTGAGTCGGGAATTGAACCCGGGTCTCTGGCGCTGTGAGGCAGCAGTGCTAACCACTGAGCCACCGTGCCGCCCATTAAGTTATATTTGTGTTTAAGATTAGACTTAGACTTACAGTGTGGAAACAGGCCCTTCGGCCCAACAAGTTCACACCGACCCGCCAAAGCGCAACCCACCCATACATTTACCCCTTACCTAACACTACGGGCAATTTAGCATGGCCAATTCACCTAACCCGCACATCTTTGGACTGTGGGAGGAAACCCATGCAGACACGGGGAGAACGTGCAAACTCCACACAGTCGCCTGAGTTGGGAATTGAACCCGGGTCTCAGGTGCTATGAGGCAGCACTGCTAACCACTGTGCCACCGTGCCGCCCAATTTAGAGAAGGTGAAGTTTGCCAATAACACTTACAGACACCAGCTAACTTATTGATTATCATTCTGTTCTGAAGAAGGGTCACAAGATTCGAAACACTAACTCTGCTTTCTCTTCACAGATGCTGCCAAACCTGTTGAGTTTCTCCAGCAATTTCTGATTTAGTTTCAGATTTTTGTTTATGTTGAACATTATTTGTTACTTTGAAGTTTTTGAAGTTCAATTGTTACCTCCAGGATAGCAAATTAATAACTTTTGATTTTTAATCTACTAAATAGAAATCACTGTTGACATTTACATAAAGAGGCTAGATCAAGTTGTATGTAATTAAGAAATCAGATATATTTGATATTCACAAAAGCATACAGACATTGCAGACTTATCAGTTTTCCCAATAATTTCTGGATTAGATACTTATCCATAACTTGCATTTATATAGCACTTTTAATTTTAAAAAAATCAAAGACGCTATAATAATGCAGGTTATTGATAAATATCTCATCAGGAAATGATTGTAAGAGCTGCAGATAATCATTATTTTCAATGTCCTATTGAAACTCTGAAACTTTGGAACTCAGTGGATGAAAAAAAATTCAAGAATAAGCCAGCAAAATGGCAAGGCACAAATAGACAACATAATAAAAGAACGTTATCACACCCTGAATTTTGGAATTCAGTAACAGTCAAAAAGAATCAAAACGACAGAATGTCAATCAATCAGAAAAACTTTGAACCTTGAAAGTGACTGATTAACTAGTAACATCAAAGCGACCAGTTTCCACATGCAACACCTTCAAGATTCAACTCTCCACTCCCTGAGAACAATTCAGATACTGATCCATATGTTTTGTTTTAAATAAAAATCTTATCTTTTTGGATTCACATCTTATTTCTAATCTGTATACGAACATGATGTGTTAGTCATTCTTCTTGTATTTAAGTAATTAATAAGCCCACTCTTTATTACCTCAAGATAGCCTGGTTAAATTGACTGGTCTCAAAATAGAAGTCCTCTTGAGTCTGGGAAAAAGGTATCCTCAGGGGAAGGAATCCATTTTAAAATCATTCTTGCTGCGATCAAGTGAGGGGAGGCAGTGAACAAAGAAGGGGAGCCCATTCATTCCTTCCCAGCCAGGAGCTCAACAGTTTGATGCATTCTGTTTAAGGAATAGATTCATACACAACGGAAACAGACCCTTCAGTCCAACTTGTCCATGCCGACCTGATATCCTAAATTAACCTAGTCCCATTTACTAGCATTTGGCCCAAATCCCGCTAAACCCTTCATGTTCATATACCCATCCAGATGCCTTTTAAATGTTGTAATTATACCACCCTCCATCACTTCCTCTGGCAGCTCATTCCATATGTGCACCACCCCCTCCATGAAAACGTTGCCCCTTAGATTCCTTTAAATCTTTGCTCTCTCATCTTAAACCTCTAGTTTTTGACCCACCACCCTGGGGAAAAGACCTTGATTATTCATTCTATCCATGCCCCTCATGATTTTAAAAATATCGATAAGGTCACCCCTCAACCTCCAACGTTTCAGGGAAAAGTAGCCCCAGCCTCTTCAGCCTCTCTCTATAGCTCACTGAGGAGACTGAGGGGGTGACCTTTTAGAGGTTTATAAAATCATGAGGGGCTTGGATAGGAGGAATAGACAAAGTCTCTTCCCTGGGGTAGGGGAGTCCAGAACTAGAGGGCATAGGTTTAGTATGAGAGGGCAAAGATATAAAAGAGATCTAAGAGGTAACATTTTCACTCAGAGGGTGGTATGTGTATGGAATGAGCTGCCAGAGAAAGTGGTGGAGGCTAGTACAATTACAACATTTAAAAGGCACCTGGATGGGTATATGAATAGGAAGGGTTTGGAGGGATATGGGCCGGGTGCTGGCAGGTGGGACTAGATAGGGTTAGGATATCTGGTCGGCATGGATGAATTGGACCAAAGGGTCTGTTTCTGTGCATTACATCTCTACGACTCTATGACTATAAACCTCCAAGCCTGGCAATATCCTTCTAATGGTAACAAATTGAGGATCCTTGTCCAGGCTCTGAGCATGACAACATATCCTGGCAGTAAATGGGGATTGGGAGGAAGAAAATAAGATAGAATCAAAAGTTGAGTTATGAGGCAACAGTGGAGAAGGTTTAGCATGTTTATTTGAAATTTCGTGCTCTGGAATTTAGGCAGAGTTGTTCATCCCAGTTAATCTGTTATTGCATAATGCAAGACCAGAGCAATTACATTTAGCCATTACTAGGGATTATTTCTCAATGCTTGATTTTATTTTTCTAATAAACTTCCAAATTGTAACAAAGCTTAAAGTCAGTCACTGATTCTCACTTCTTGAACTCCAATTTAAAAATAGACCCTACTAGCATCTGTTGATTCATTATAAAGGACAGGAAATCATGGGAAGCACGTTCACAATCTCCTAACACTTTTAGCAGATAGGGAGCCTAAAATTGAAATATCAACCTTATGTTGTTTAGTAAATGATTTTGAACTGAAAGTGAATGTATCGAATCTATTAAACCTCAGTGTATATAAAATATGGACAAATAATGAACAAATTAACAGAAGATTTCAACATGATGTTTAAACTTAACAAAGGATAATGTGGGCAAACATCTAAATCTTTTTCAAATCTCTTACCACTTGCTTTAAAAATGAGAGAAGGACTTGAATTTATGCAGTGCCAAGCAGAAATTCAGTGCTTGATACCAAACAGGTACTTGCTTAGCAGTCACTGTGGTGATTAAAATTGATGTGGGCAACCTGTAGACAGCAAAGTATGAAATATAGACAATTATGAATGAGATTATAACCAAGGAACCTGTTTTTTAATGTTGACCAGGACAGCAGAGAACTGGCTGATTTTCTGTGAATAGTGGCCTGGAATCTTTTACAGACACCTGAGAAGGCAAAAAAGGCCTTGATTAAACTTGTCATCCAGAAGATAGCATCTTCGATACCACAGTACACGTCCATAAATGTATGCAGCTATTTGAATGGGTTTTTGGACTAGAATTTGAACACATCACTTTATAATACCACCACTGGTTTTGCACAATGAACCCATAAATATTTGATGCATTTGTACAACTTAAGCAGGAACACAGTAAGGCCTAACTTTTCACACCATCAGAAAGGTGGTCAAATATGACAAAACAGCAAAAGTGATTAACAATCCTATGTCTGACCCCCATTTACAACATTTCCTATTTTACAAGTGGGCAGAGTTCCACACGCACACACCAGTAGTGATTGTAATGGGGTGAGCAAAGTGGTCCTCATAGAACAAACATGAGGACCCTGATTGGGGCTGTTCATCTGGTCTAATCAGGGAGTCCTAGCTGACAGATAAATATAGGAGTTGCAGATTGGGATATAATTGAGCATTTCAGGATGGCTTATGAACAGAACAACAGATGCCTGGGAGTAGGTTGTAGTCTGGAGTCTAAGTGAGGGTTCTGAGGTGGTTTATATGAGAATGGGAGATACTGGGGAGTGACTTTCTGACTAGAACCTAGTTGAGCTGTTCAGGATGGGTTATATGTAGAAGAACAGGTACCTGGGAGGAAGCTACAGACTGGAATCCTATTGAGAGGTTCAAGTGGTTTATAAACAGAACAACCGATACCGGGGAGTGAGTTTCTAACTGTAATCTAATTGAGGTGTTCGGGGTGGGTTATATATCAAAGAACAGGTACCCAGGAGGGAGGTACGGACTGGAATCTAATCGAGGAGTTCAACCTCTTTAATAAGGATCCCCAATCCATTATTGCCAGTTCACACCTCTAACCTTCATAACTTCTTTTATTTTGATTCAAGACTCTAGTTTCAGATTCAACTAGTCACTCACTAGCTTCGCGAAGAATTTGATCATATTATGTTCACTCTTCCTCAAGGGACTGTGTGACAATATTGATCATCAATGCTGTCTTGTTGCACAGTACCAAGTTTAGATTCACCTGTTCTCTGGTTGATTCTCAATGTACTGGTGTAAAATAAACATCAGGTCCATCCCCTGGGAAATCCTCCTCAACAATGCCACTGCAAGTTTGGTTTCTCCAATTTACAGGCAAGCTAAAGTCACCCACGATTACAGTTGTATCTTAATTGCATGCATCACTGCTTTCTGGTTTAATGCCTTACCTGACATGTCTAGTTTTGTTTGAGGGTCTGTAGAAAATCCTCAATGTTTGCTATCCTTATCTACGCCATACAGATCTCATTAGATGATTTACTACTGTACAAACAATGCCATCCTACCTCCTTGCCCTCTTTGTCCGTCCTTCCAAATTAATGAAGGTCCTTTGGAGAAGTGAATGTCCATCCTTCTCAGCTTTGATCTATTTGAAATTTCAGACACACAATAATGTGGTTGACTCATAACTAGGGATGGGAAATAAATACTGACCTAGCCAGTAACACCTTCAATCTATGAATGAATAAAAAAAACCCCTGGATGTTCAATTCCTTTCCTTGGTAGCCCTGCAGCCATGTCTATGTATTTGCAACTATATCATCACCATTTAGATCTATTTGCACTGCTAATTCACCCAACTTTTTATAAATGCTCCACTCATTAAGATGCAAAACCTTTAGACTTGTCTTTTTAACTGTGTTAGTTATATTATGTTTATTTTGAATGGTCACTTAATTTGATTTTCGGCCCTTGCTTCTTTCAAGCTTCCACTTTTGATTCTGGCCTTCCTGTCTTATAATGCTATCCTTGCTACTTTCTCCACTATCTCCCTGCTCAGTTCCCCATTTGCCTACCATTCTAGTGTAAACACTGCATTCTAACTCTGGATCCTGAGCCACATTGGTCCCAGTCCTGTCCAGCTGCAGCCTGTCTTGCTTGTATCAGAGTCAAGATTAGAATGGTGCTGGAAAAGCACAGCAGGTTAGGCAGCATCCGAGGAACAGGAAAACAGACGTTTCGGACAAAAGCCCTGTATCAGTCCAGAACCAGTTTTGGAGATAGCTGTCTGTTTGGATTGGATGCAGCCGATGGTTCAATCTGATTTGGGCATCTCTTTAGTGTGAAACTTGGAGTGCACAGATTGGATATTCTCACAGCAGGTTTGGCATCGTTGGAGTTATTTGGATAACCACAGTCCCCCTTTGATTGCTCCAGACATGGTTGTGAAGCACCTCTGTAGAAATGTTAAATGCCCTATGGGGGAGTTCAACTCCTTTTTGGGATTGTTAACATTCATCATAAATTAGTATAAGTAAAATAGTGCACAACTGCATAAATATATTCTTGTCAGTCAGATTAGTTCTTTAAAGAGATGTGTAAAAATAATTGTCAGAAACATCTGTGAAAGGCACCTGTCAAAACTGTCAGAAGATCCTGCCAAAATGAATTGCCAAAGTGTCTTCCAAAAGAACTTATCAGAAGTATCAAGGCATTGAAAAATACTATCTTTTATATCTTCTATAAATAGGTCAAAATGATTGCTTGATCTTTCAAGCTGTCTGTCAACATAAGCTTGAGGGTATCAGTTATGGAATTAGTGACTGAGTTCACAATTATTCATTATCACAACGTAGTGCCTGCCATTTCATAGTTTAATTCTGAGTTACAGATGGTTTTCAGGTATTTGATGTAGGATTATGAATTCCAAAACTTGATGCCCTTGAATGAAATGATTATGCTTATCAGGCTTTACTTTGTTGAAGATGTATTAATGTATAAATTCTTTTTCTATGAATGAGTTGTTTTTAATATAAATGTATATGTACATATTTTTGGTAGATTAGATTCCCTATAGTGTGGAAACAGGCCCTTCAGCTCAACAAGTCCACAGCGACCTTCCGAAGAGTAACCCACCCAGACCCATTCCCCTACATTTATCTCTGACTAATGTACCAAAACACTATGGGCATTTTAACATGGCCAATTCAGCTGACCTGCACATTTTGGATTGTGGGAGGAAACTGGAACACCCAGAGGAAACCCACGCAGACACGGGGAGAATGTGCAAACTTCACACAGTCACCCAAGGCTGAAATCAAACCCAGGTCCATGGTGCTGTTAGGCAGCAGTGCTAACTACTGAGCCACTGTGCTGCCCCTAATTAATTTTACTAAAGTTAAATCTCTGCATAGGTCTCAAGTGGATATTCTGGATGCTAGGTAAGTTGGCATGATAAGCGAAAGGACAATGTGTATTGGGTGGGGGACATGTATTACCGTGAGTTATCACTTAGTTGGTAAGGTGGCCTTGAAGACCCACAGAGGTTTGATAGATGGCATAGTGTGGCATGGGCTAAGAAGTCCCGTGAGAGTAGATAGAGAGTCATATCTTCGCATGAGGGTGAGCGAGACAAGGATGTGTGATGGGGGCATGAGATGGCATTGGTATGGTATGAGGAGGGTCCGAGGGGTAAGGTCTGCTGGGATCTTTCATTTGTTTATTAATAAATGTTGGACCCAGGTTGAGATGAACATGAGAGTTGACCCCCATTCTTGACAACCACTGCAGCTCATCCGGGGTCACTGTCCTGACTTCTCATGGAGCCAACCCTGAAGCTGAAATCGAAAAGTGCAGAAAATCAGAGGTTCAGGCCATTTTTAAATGTCAGAGCAGGGGAGCTCTGACTTCTCCTGATTCTGAACAGCCATGCAAGAATAAAAATCTAGGCCAAACTGTTGAGACAGTAACAAATACAAATTTCTTTACTTACCATATGTTTTCACATTCCACATCATTTTGACACAGACAGTGTTAAGGTCTAAAATAGCTACTGAAATTCTGATAACATGACAGGTTCATAGTTCCTTGAAAGTGGAGTCACAGGAGACTGGACAGTAAACATGGAGTTTGGTATGCTTGCCTTTATTGGTCAGCATGGATGAGGGAAACTGAAGGATCTGTTTCCATGCTGTATATCTCGATGCATATTGGAAAGGCAAATCAGGGCAGGATGTATACACTTAATGGCAAGGTCCTGGGGAGTGTTGCTGAACAAAGAAACCTTGGAGTGCAGGTTCATAGTTCTTTGAAAATGGAGTCACAGGTAGGTAGAATAGTAAAGAAGGCATTTGGCATGCTTGGCTTTATTGGTCATTGCATTGTGTAAAGGAGTTGGGAGATCATGTTGCAGCTGTACAGGACATTGGTTAGGCCACTTTTGAAATATTGTGTGCAATTCTGGTCTCCTTCCTATAGGTCGGGAGTTGTGAATCTTGATAGGGTTAAGAAAAGATTTATAAGGATGTGGCCAGGGTTGGAAAGTTTGAGCTACAGGAAGAGGCTGAATAGGCTGCAGCTATTTTCCCTGGAGCATCAGAAGCTGAGGGGTGAGGTTTATAGAGGTTTATAAAATCGTGAGAGGCATGGATAGGGTAAAGGGACATGGTGTTTTTTCCCCTCGGGTGGAGCAATCCAAAATCAGAAGACATAGGTTTAAGATGTGACGGGTAAGATTTAAAAGGGACCTAAGTGGCAACTTTTTCATGCAGTGTATGAAATGGGCTCACAGAGAAAGCAGTGAAGATTGGTGCAATTACAACATTCAAAAGGCATCCAGATGGGTATATGAATATGGAGGGTTGGGAGAGATATGGGCCAAATTCTGGCAAACAGGACGAGATTTATTGAGGATATGGGGTCAGAATGGACGAGTTGGACCAAAGGGCCTGTTTCCATGCTGCATTTCTCTATGACTCAATGTGCAACCTTTTTTTTAGGTTAGATTACTTACAGTGTAGAAACAGGCTCTTCGGCACAATAAGTCCACACCAACACATACCCCTTCACCTAACACTATGGGCAAATTAGCATGGTCAATTTACCTGACCTGCACATCTTTGTGTGCTGTGGGAGGAAACCGGAGCACCCGGAGGAAACCCACGCAGACACGGGGAGAATGTGCAAACTCCACACAGTCAGTTGCCTGAGGTGGGAATTGAACCCAGGTCTCTGGCGCTGTGAGGCAATAGTGCTAACCACTGTGCCACTATGCTGCCCACTTTTGAGTACAGCAAATTAGGGGTGTATTTAATCACCATGGATTTTGACTGTCTGTGATCTTATTGCCTTCAGCACGTTTGGTCTAATATAAGAATACTGCTGACTGAAGCTCTAGGTTTTATGACATATTCTTCTTTGGGGATACTTCAATATTGTTTAATTTTGATAAAAATATTTTCAAATATTGACTGTCAAAGGTAGCTGAAAGGTTTTTTAAATTTTAAAAACTAGTGAAGTTCAAAATTCTTCTTTTATTTATACAAACAATAACTGGTTATCTATTACAGTCATTTGATTTTACATATGATCAATAAAGAACAATGTTTCCTGTCTCTTGCAAATGGACCCCCGTAATGGCCCCTCATAATTGGTTCTCTCCAGAAATGCTTAATAAACCTTAACCTAAAGGTTGCAGAAAAAACATGCAAGATATTTCAAGCATTCACAAAGAGACAAAAGGTGTAGGTTTCTGATGTTGTGATTCCAGCGGGGAATCCAGTGCTCACCAGCGATACATGTTGGAAGATTTCCCATCTCAATTAAAACATTGTACACAACGCACACAGAGACCCCTCTCCATTGTGATCGACAGGAGAGGTACCCGACCAGAAACATGAAGTCACAACGTTATACTCACCTGATGACCGACCTCAGTCAGCAAATTGATAATATCACAGACTAAAGCACATTAAGGTTTGTTCTTTAACGGCAAAATACTGCAAATACTGGAAATCTGAACCAAATACTAAGAATGCTAGAGAAGCTCAGCAAGTCAGGCAGCATCTGTGGAGAGAGAAACAGAGTTACTGTTTCGAAGCAGGTGTCAATCTTCTTCAGAAACGGAGTTCTGAAAAAAAAAGAATTGTTTTTTGCAGCTTCCCAATATTTACATTATTTGCATCAGAAAGGAATTAGAGTGGATGCTGGTAATCTGAACTCAAAACAGAAATCATTGTAAATCCTAAGCAGGTCATGGACAGCAGCATCTGTGGAGACAGAACAAAGTTAATGTTTAAGGTCAATAACTATTCCTCAGAACAAGGAAAAGCTGAAGATGTAAATTGGAGATGCAAGAGTAGAGACTGGGAAAGGGACAGAAGGGAGAAAGGATGAAAGATGTGTGATACAATAAAAAGTAGGAGAGAGGAAATGATAAAACCAAATAGGGTCAAGAAAGAAAAAAAATGGTCTAGTCAGTTAATGTCATTTAACATCTGAAAGTTTATACTCCATCATAATATTAACTGTAAATAAAATTGGCAATGCAAAAAGATATTTTACCCTTACTTCTGTATGACTGGTTTATACTTTATAAATACATATGTACCAGTACACACTAAAAGGTCGCTTGTAGACTTTAAACATTTTGATGTGAATAAACAAGCAAGTGAACAATCAAAATACAAGGGTCAGCAACACTCGCCTCCCTTCATTTTAATTTCAGTAACTCCTTGTAAGAATGAAAATGATTTTATAAAAAATCCTCAAGTAATAAGTTTAGAAGTTAGCTTCATGAGCTACTTAAGGCTGACTGTTTCTCTTCCTAATGTAGAATAGTTGACCTCAACTTTTAACTGCCTCTGACAGTTTAATTTACCAATACACTCCAAGCATATGTTCCTGGCTCTCTACACTCTATTTTCCCTTATTAGAAAGTTGAAGAACTAATTTTTCGCCATTTATTTGCCTGTGAACAGACCTCAAAGTCTTTCACAATGCACACGATGATCTCAGCATGATATATAAAGATGGACGATTGCTGTCAGATCTGAGGACTTGCAACGTCCATGGTGCAGGTGGTGTTAATGTAGCACATTTCTTACCTGTAGCCCCATATTGCAGAAGGAGTTTTAAATATTTCCAAGCTCAATATCACTGAAAATGAAAACTTGGTACACTTCATACTAACATGTTTAATGGGAAAATGCCAAACAGTCTCAAATACAACCAAGGTGAAATGTTGGATGGCTGAAATCAAAACATAAAATGTATCAAATGCTCAGCAAACCTAGCAGCAACTGTGTGAAGAAAGAAATAGATTTACCATTTCATGTCAATGATCACTCATCAGAATATAACAGACTGCTATTACCAATGCTAACATGTGAATGCTAAAGAGTTCATACTAAATCATTTTTCACCACAATTTTAACAGAAACTATTTAAATAAATCACTTCACTCTCCCGTTAAATATAGGGCAGAAGCATCCAGTTGAAACATACTAATTGGAAGTTTAGTGACATTTGGGACAGTAATTGCGTACAATCGGAGGTGGTATGTTAGAATAATTTCTGCTGCAGTGACTATCTTATTTCTTTAATATCTATTGGGTAAAAGTAAATTTTTAATGTAACAGTATAATTATAATAAAATGTGCATATCACTTGAAAGGTTAATTTGTTGCAAGCATTTTCTGCCACTGTTTATGATCGTTGCATGCCATTAAAAATTAGGTCTGCCATTATGATGTGGACTTAATCATGTCCAACAAATATTGAATTTGTTGCGTTATTAAAAATATTCTATTAGCCAAATCTAAATCAGCTAATAACCTGGCTTCCTGCCCATATCGATACATTATACCCACTTGATATTTTTTAACATCCCACTGTTGAATTTCAATTTCAATGAGCATAGGAGAAAAAAAAAATGATGTTCATATATTCTAGAAATGTGGATGATTGAATTCATGCTGAAGTAATGAAATGGTCTTATTGGGATCATTAAGAAATGATGCAGCACCAACCTGTTTTGACTCTGAATTGCCATTGTCAATCAATTTATAAACATAGAGGGGATGACTTTCAGTTTACACATAACATGGGCAGGGAATCCTCTTTTCTTCAACAAAGCTGTTGATGTGAGGAACAAAATAGATTAAAGCTCATCATACACCGCTCATGAAAGCACACCATGTAGGCTTTTGGTCTGGACATTCTTGTGGGGTAAAACATCCAGTGAGCTTCCCCTCCTTCAGGTAACAGATTTTTGCCTCTCCTCTCCTTTCTCATCCTGACATAAGGACATTCTAATCATCAGGAACATAATGCCACAAAAAGGTTTTGCCAGTAGTCCCTTGCCAAACCAACTGTGTACACTCAGGTAGATATGTGTTTGAGAGGTTCGAGCTCGAGTTACTGGGGTCACCAGAACACAAAGCAGCAAATGCAGATCCAGAAGTCAAGCCTAATTTGGAATATATCCTTTCAAAGCAACCACAGGAGATTATGCAACCCCAATAATTCTACACATGAATGGTGAATGGGTTATAAAACTAGAAAATGCCACACTGCTGTCAATAAGACAAACATTGGCACTTTGTTTGTGGAAGAGGTACAGAACTCATAATCTCAATATATTCATGTTTTACTAAATGGTTTCACAATTATCAAGTCGGGACTTATCACAAAGGAGATCATCCAGGCCTCCATTTAGTAATCTACGACACAGCAAAGATCTCTGCGCCCTCCGTTGCAACTGAGGCTGAGATAAAGGCAAACTGAACAACGAACAAAACCCTCACTTGACACATAAATCCGATAGTGTATTGAATCATCTAGCAAAGAATTGCAGTTTTAGAATTGGAGAGAATTCAGAAGGTCAGCAGTACAAAGGGGATAAGTTAGCAAGGTAATGTTGTATGTTTAAAACAGGAAAAGAAACAATATGGGCCAGTTAAAAAAAACAGACGTTGAAAATTCAAAATTAAGTCTCACCTGTCCAATTTGAATGGGAATCATCAATAACATTTTCAACAGGCACTGTTGTACCTTGAAATTGTGCTACGTTTAAAAAAATATGGTAACGGGCAATAGGTCAATTCATGTGCATTCTCAATTGGAAAATTAAATGTCCTAATATTTTAAAATGTGAGGAATGTGATTTTACCTGTAATTCCAACTAGGAAGGAAGCCACCTTTATGATCATATATCACAAATTATTGTTGATATCTATTATTCAAGAGCCAGTGAAATAGAAAGCAATATGATTTAAGTCATATTGTACATTGAAAATATTAAATGCTGTTATCTTCAAAGATAGTTGCAAAGTGAAATGAATATATGAAGGCTAAAATTACCCACAGCAACAACTCAGACTCTGAATCTTTAAATTTAAATTAAGCCAATATGACAATTGTTTGAATAGAGGCTTCACAGGAAGAGCATGTATACATCTTGGTCTGAAATGATAACCCGTTCTGATAGTCCTCAGGCATTGGTTTTCTCCTGTGAATTCTGAGGAAAAAAGGTAGAAATGGTCAACAGTCTAATGAAATTCAGCAGCACAAAATCTGTCTTACACAGATATTTCTATTGCTCCATTTGATGTAAGTGATTAAACTAGACCATGTCAAACAAAGTGTAGGTTAAGGATTATAGCCGAAGAAGAAGTAGCAAGTGTTTTACATAAAAATGGCTCCTTTTACAACCTCAGAACTTCTCGACGTCCTTTACAGATAATAAATTGAAATTACTGCTGCAATCGATGGAAAAGTGGCAGCCAATTTGCACATAACAAGATGCCACAAAGAACAATGAGACAAATCACTTTAGTGATGTTGATTCAGAAATAAACTTTGGGCAGAACATCTGGAAGAAAACCTCTGCTCTTCAGTGGTGTCTGGAGTATTTTAGTTTCAGCTGAGAGGTTGTTTTCAGGTCATTTTTGAAAGGCATATCTGGTAGTGCAGTAATCCCTAAATATTAGATTAAAGCATCTGGTAAAATTTATTCTGAAGCCCATCCGCTGGGATTTGAACCAACTTTGTGAATCAGATACAGTTCTGCCGCTATTGAGCCGAAGCTGACAGATAGCTTCCCATTCTCTCTCTCTCTGTCCCTCTTTCCCCCCTCCATCTCTCCATTCCACTTTTCCTCTTCCTTCTGTCCATTCCTCTTTCTCTATTCCCTCTCTCCATCCTTCATTTCCCATTCATTCCCTCCTCACTCCCTTTTAGGGGCATGAAAGAGAAGATACCAAAATATTGTTTCTCCTTGCGGAAATATGAAGGACCAGAGGCCACAATCTCATGATAAGGTGTGGCAGATTGAAGACAGAGATGTAGAGAAATTTATTCTCTCTGAGGGTAATGCATCTTGACCTCAGAGTGCTAATTGAGGCCAGGTCATTAATTACATTTAAAGCTGAGCTACACAAACCTTTAATCAGCTGGGGGACTCAAGGGTAATGGGGGAAAAGGAAATAAGTTGTATAGATTCTCAGATCAATCATGATCTCATTGAATGGCAGAGCAGACTTGATGGACAGAATGGTCTACTTCAGCTCCTATGTCATATGGTCTTATGAAATTTTGTTATACAACCCTAGGTCAATTACCTCATAGATGTAACTGGATCAATTTGTGAAAGTTGTGTTTTTATTTCTTAAAACTAGAAAGGGAATGTTGCATTATTCCATTAGGACTGAACAATGCATAAATAGATTTGACTACATTATAACTTCAATGTTTTGAGATATTCTTTTGCTTATGATTTATTTTTTGCATTTATTACTCCATACTCCATGGTTACACTAACTCAAATATTGATCACTTCTTGCTCCCAAAATCTTGCATCCTAAAATTGTTTAGTTTACTTGTGCACAATAGGAGAAAGTGAGGACTGCAGATGCTGGAGTCGAAAGTGTGGTACTGGCAAAGCACAGAAGGTCAGGCAGCATCCGAGATGCAGGAGAATCGATGTTTCAGGCATAAGCCCTTCATCAGGGTTGTGCACAATAGGCCATGACTCTAGATGTAAAGTTAAACCCATATCTCTCTATGTCCAGTGACATATCTAGAGAAAAGGGCTGCAATGGGTTTAACTTTACATTGAGAATTATGACCTTCTATCTGTCTTACCCGAGCCCAAGGCTAAAGTGAACAAAACAGTCTAATCTTGAAGCTTATAACATGATCATCAACAACATCTACCGAACACCAATTGACTCATATTAACAAATGTTTATGTAAAAAAAATGTACAACTACAATATAAAGTCGAGCTGTAGGGCAAGGGTGAAGCTTTATTCAATACAGATATGATTCAATTTATTCAGACTTTGACTTCTGAGGTAATGCACCATGAAGATAAATTGAAGAACCAAACCCTTTGATCTGCACTCTTGATTTGCTGGTTGAAGGTAATTCTTATTCCATAACATTTCCAAGTGATTTTCATTGTCATTCTCAAAAAGATTGAAAGATGAAACTATTTTAATTAGTTTTTGAAAGGATGGCTGTACATTAATAAACAGTTAATGCATGCTAAGATTAACTGAAAAACTTGCTACATATGTTGAAGCAAGGTTCACAATCTCTGCTTCATCTTCTTGAAAATACAATTCAGATAATAAAATGTCTCTAGAAATTGCTCAGTCACAGATCCCACTGAAGGTAATGATCTTGAATAAAATAAAAATATCGGGTTTCAACTTTAATTACTTAGATTTACTACAAAATTTCAAAGGAGATAATTAACACCACTGGAATCTTAAAAACATCACATTTAGTCTTCTGAATAAAAAAAAAATTGATGTTGTCAGTATTCATGTGATCTGCAAGATTTTTGTATTAAGAAGAATATTTGAGTATTATAAATGGGGACTGTACTGTGCACTCCAGACACAGAACTTTATCTTTTGCGAATCATGTTGGGCAATTTTGGGCTGACTCCTCATACTTTTCCAAGATATTAGCTCTGTAGTAATGGAATAATCATTCTCACATCTTGAACATGTTGGTCTTTTCACAATGCAAGTGGCAACAGAAAGGGACTTTCCGTCATACCACATGTTTTCACAGAAGTAGGTAGAATTGAAACATGCCAGGAATAAAAAAGAATCACAGAGTTCAGAAGGATTTGTTATTTATTTAATGCATTTGCCTCATCAAATGATCAAATACTTCAAAGAATTCTAGGATAATGCAAACTTTGTTAAATCTTGTTCTGCAAATGGCTAGTGTTTTCTGTTGGTTTAAGAATATATGTTGACCTTATTATTCTGCAAAACAATACCCTGGGCCCTCTCAGTGGAAAGGTAGCCACTTGCTGGAGCACTTTCCCTTTGTTGCACTTAAATGTGAAGTTGGATTATGAGTTCAAAACCAAAGGTACTGCATGCACTCACACAGTCTTCCAGCTCATGGGGAAGCTTGTTACAAGTGAAACTGAACTGACACTTGGAGTTGTGAACACAGATTGAAGTTAAGACTTGGAAAATGTCATGATTGCTCTCTGGCTGGAATCTTTCTGGCCTGCCTAATGCTTTCTCAAGGGTGAGTGAGGGAACTCAGTGGGTGGGAAAGCCAAAGATCAGTTTCCTGTCAACGGGTTAACATGGTGCTATTAAGTTCCCAGAATTTTTCAGGCAGGTGATATTTCCTCACTACAATTAACAACGACCTCTTTGATGCATCATTAATATGCTATGAATATTTATCAACACCCCAAACCGATGGAATTATGCTCCTCCGTGTAACTTTATTAGCCAAAAATGGAAAACATTCTGTTCAAAAATTATCTTGTCAAGGCTATTTCTTTGCACCAATGCTTCAGTAAATGGGTCGAAGCCTTTCCACATGCACCAGTTTAAGAGACAAAGTTAAAAATCACATGACACCAGGTTATAGTCCAACAGATTTATTTGGAAGCACTAGCTTTCGCAGCACTGCTCCTTTCTGCTACCGTGTGGGAAGCTACCTGACGAAGGAATAGCATTCCAAAAGCTAGCGCTTCCAAATAAATCTGTTGGATCATAACCTGGTGTTGAGTGAGTTTTTTTTAACTTTGCCCATCCCAGTCCAACACTGGCACCTCCTCTTCATGGTTTAGGAGTGGATACATTCATATGCAGTCTGCCATCTTGTTCTCACCCACTTACAGTGTCAGAGTGAAGGCTTTATAGACACCCCTCTGAGGCAAGCACATTGACTTATTTCTACTAATCTGACCAGACAAAGCAAGGCGACCTTAATTCTAAAGAGGTGCTAATCTAATTAGAGTTGACAAAAAGACAGGGCAGAGAGAGATGAGCTAGGTTAGAAGGAAAGTTAGGCAATATGTGTAGTCATTGTTGCTCAGAAGGCATACTGGAGAATGAAGGGAGTAAACTGGGATGCAGAGGAGATAATAACAGTAGGTAATGGGGCAAAGGGGACAATAAGGAGTGAAAGCAGGTTAGGATTAGAGAACACAATTAGAGACTAATTTGGTGTGCAAGAGGGACTGAATGGAAGAGGGTGTTAGGGTGAGGATGGCAATGGGATCTCAATGGGCTTGAGAATGGGGAAAGAATATGAATAAATAGTTGATAGTTAAAGAGAGAGATGGAAGACAGACACTGGGATTGGGAGATGAAAGAAGAAGGCAATAAAATGTTAGAGGGGAGACTGTAAGATGATATTAATGCTCAACACTGCCATCTCACATGAAGCCATTTTCCAAATGAGAATTTTGGAGATTGCACGTTGCAAAAGGAAAGGGCTCCATTTCTGGTTATGCTTTGGCAGAAGTGATGCATTCAAAACAAAAGTTTTAAATTGAACGTACATAATACTATTGCATGACCAATGCCTGAAGTTCATTGCATTCAAATTAAACAACAGCATTTTAGAGACATTTCAAGTCTAAAACAACAAAGGTATACGTTTCACCCACATCCATTCATGCCTTACCCTTTCACAAGAAACACTGCTAAGGGTCACTAGCAGTGCAATGGTGAAAGTTTGGGGTCGGGAGAAGAATTAGTTCACAATTATTCCTGCAAGTTCACGCAAATGAGACTTAACATATTGGGGACTCGTTATGCTTTTATGCAGGCTGAACTTTCCAATATGTAAGGCTGCATCATAGGGGGTAATGAGGCCCAACTAGATTCATGTTGGGTGATGTGGTATCAGCATGCCAAGCAGTGTTCAGACAAACAAGACCAATGTCCCATTCAGAATCAGGAGAGTGGATGACCAGTCATGGGTTATGGATGTTGCGAATCTTGTTACTTGAGGAAGTAACAAGACTAGGGAGTATTTAATGAGTGGCATAACACTAGTAAGATCAGAGCAACAGAAGGATCTTATATGATTATCCCTGAAGGTGACAGGACTGGTTAATAGGGTGGTTATGCATGCAGTGCATAAACAGGGAAACCAGGGTCTCCATCTTTGCCAAACAGTGCTGATGCCACCTCTAGATGAGTGAAGGACAGACTTCGTTTTTGCATGATTAGAGGAGCTAACACACATCTGACATCTCCTGCAGGCAGATCAGCAGTTCCAAGGTTTAGATGGAAGACCTATGCCTGTGGACCTATAGCTACAACATTGAACTTGCTTACAACTGGCACCTTCCAAAACTTAACTGGTCATTTGGGTGCATCAGCCCGTCAGTGATGTACTGGCAAGTTCCCCAACAATACAGATTTTCCAGTTCACCGTGGATCCAGACAGCCAAGACCACAGCAGATGCCAAACCATGATTCCCATATGTACACTCGGGTTATCATTGAACAGACAATTGCACTTTTAAAGTTACACTTTTACAATCTCAACTGCTCAAGAGGAGCACTCCAGTACAGAGCAGACAGAGTCTCCAGAATAGCCATTAATTTCTGTTCACCATATAACCTAGCTCAACAAAGGGGTGACAACTTAGAACAAGGGTAAAATGGATGTGCCATCTGTCTCACATTGGAAGGAAATGGTGTTGGTGGAGATGACAATGCAGGCAACTCTGGTGTTGAAGAAACAGGACAGTAGTAAGATGAGACTGATATCTAGATATCATCACCAATGACTTTGCACATCCGCAAACATCAAATAGAAGTATTAGCCAGTTGTGAGACATTAGCCTTACTACCCTCACAGGATAAAACCCCACCCAGTTTTTGGGCCCACTGTGATACTTAGTCCCTGATGAGAAAATGCTGCTTTCCACGTCTGTACATTAATCAAGTGTGACATTTAACTGTCTTGACATTTACCTATTTTCCTTCAAATACCTATCCAATCAAACCATGAGTCCATTTTTGTTTACAATACTTGGATGAATACTTGAGAAGATAAGTCACTTGCCTTTGTAGAATCCATTGGATTGTCACCTGAAATCAGTGGAATGAAAATCCAATGGATTCTGTGAAGGTGAGTACAATTAAAACTTTTATGGTAAAGACAGAAATCTGACATGACATTTCCTCCTCCACCACTAACCACAGAAATCCTGCCTCACCATTCTCTGACTGAAAATATTTCTCTTGCCTGACTGCCAGAGAATAAATGACATTTCAGTCAAAAGCAGAGGAAAAAAGGCATTTGCAAGTGTGATGCAATTCACTATAAACATCCAGTTAACCTAAAGACAATATATAATCAGTTGTTTATATTGACTATTCATTTTCATTGTGTATTCTGAATAATGTATAATTTATTTGGTTCTTCATATTTATTTTCTAAGAGATGGTTGCATAACTGAAGAAAAAGGAGCAAGTTAGCTGAGTTGACTGAACAGTGACATGAGATTCAGAATAACAGCAAGGGCTTTGATCCTGCTCTGGCTGAGGTAGATTTTGGCGTTCCCATCTTCCCCCTTCCTCATAGTAAAATCGCAGTACGTGCTGTGGTTCAGCAACCCCTGAAGCCTTGAAGATACTACATCTGAAGGTGAAGAGAAAGTTCTCTAAAAGCAACTTGTTTTAAAGATATTCAGAGCATATTCATTCATATATCTTTGACTACATTTGAAAATTCAAGTCCACATTTTCCCTGGCAATCAAATTTAGTTTAAATTGTTTTTATGCAAGCTACAATTAAATAAGTGCATTTTTCTGCATATAAAGTTAGATTTAAAGATAGTCTGCTATATAATCAATGGATCGGGTAACACTGTGTGAACCTATTATGCAAACCTTACTATACCCCTGTAGTAAAAGTCTGTAAACAGGTCATACTTCAGATATCTGATGAAATACAATCCTTACATTAAAGGAAACTGTACAGATTACTCAAACATGCTAGTCAAAGATGCATTTGAGAACAAATTGTGAATAAAATACAAAGACAAAAAATGCCTCCATGACACCTACATATGAACAGCAGCATAAAATGAAAGTTTCAACAAAAAAAAATCAGTGGCTTGAAAATGATTGAAGAGATTAAAAGAAATAGATTGATAGTAATGCATTATTATTTGAAGGCAATATTGTGACTGTTCATGCATGTATTGAGTTTCAGGCCCAGTTCCAACTTTAACTAATCACATTAATGGCAGCATCCAATCTCCAGATGCCTCAGTGATTTACAGTAAAGTGAGGGCATTAAGGGAAATCAAAAACATAGTAGACATAGACCATTAAGAAAGAAAATGAAGTTTGCGTCACAGACAATGAGAGTACTTTAAAAGGCATTTGGCATGCTTGTCTTCATTGCTCAGTCCTTTGTTGGGAAGTCATGTTGAGGTTGTACAGGACATTGGTGAGGCCTCTTCTGAAAAACTGTGTCTGGTTCGGGTCGCAAGAAACTGGAGAGGGTACAGAAGAGATTTATCAAGATGTTGCCAGGTATGGAAGGTTTGAGTGAGAAAGAAAGAATGGGACTTTTTTCACTGGAGCATCGGAGATTGAGAAGTGACCTGAAAGAAGTTCATAAAATAATGAGAGGTATAGATAGAGTTAGTGATAATGGTCTCTTCCTTTCAATGGGGGCTTTCAAGACTAGGGGCCACATGTTTAATGTGAGAGAATAAGGATTTTTAAAAAAGACATAAGAGGGTGGTTCACATCTGGAATGAACTTCCTGAGATAGTGACTGATGTGGGTACAATTACAACATGTACAAGACATTTGGATAGAATCATGAATAGGAAAGGTTTGGAGGAATATAGACTAGGAGCGGGCAAGTGGGACTAATCAGTTTGGGATTCTGTTCACATGGACTGGTGGGACTGTTTCTGTGCTATATGAATCTATGTGAAATTTGGGGAGACTAGCATGAAAAAAGTAATTTGTGTTCAAAGAGAAAGATTTTTTGTTGGGAACAGGGAGGATGGTGACCAGGTGTAGGGAATTTAAAAGTAAATGTGCAATTAACAAGTCTGAAACAAAGGCAGATGGGGTGAGAAAAAAACACAGACAGCATGCAAAAATTGTTCACTCGTCTTCCCGACAATCCTTTATTATAAGAAAACCTGAAAGATGCCACAGCAAACAGGTGGAAGTCAGACAGCTCTATCGTATTCTACACATGGCAATTTAAAGTTGAATCTGAAAGGAATATCTCCAGCTATAATATTATGGAAGCCAATTTGAAAATACTGGATGAAAGAAATCAAGGAACATGGTCACGGAAAGATTATTAATAGGTTCAAGCACTTGATGATATTTTTCTAAAAATACTCAGAGATACAATGAGTTAATGTAAACCTGTCAGGCTGAAGGAGCGACCATGGTATCAGGAAATGGTCCTGATCGTTTTCAACAATTAATCCACGGAGCTGATTAACTTGGACATACTGTATTTGGCAATTTTGGTGACACCTAATGTTTTTCCAGCTATGACTAAATATATTTCTGGACATTTCATCTCATGAGTTTCCTCATTCTGTCAAGACATTAGTCAGCCACGAATCCACCCTCATCAAGAATTGCCTTCCTCCATCTAGTGAAAAGCAAAAGGACTCATTACCCAAATAGATTATTCTTGACTGTCAGATCAATAGAATTTAGTTCCCACTTTCAATATTTTTATGTTTGATAAAGAAAAAGAATTCTGAGAAAATGATGGGGTAAAAAAAGCTTTTTTACTGTCCACATGATTTTTCTCCAAGATTGCATACTCTTTCAGTTCCTAGAGTCACGAGGTTAATCCCAGAAGTGTGGCAAACCTGATGTTATCATGTGGGTGGTCAGGTCTCACTGTTGCAACACCTTATTCTTTAAAATAGAGCCTCCCAGCAGGTATATATTGCATAGAATTATCTTATAATCATACCTCACTTTAAAAACATTATCTAGAAGTTGATTGTAATTCTTCCTTCTTTTCTCTTCCTCTTAACATTTATTACCATGAAGATACATGAAGCATATGCTACGATCACCCCTCTTCACTGGCTGGAACTAGAAGCTGACTTGATTTACAATGATAGAGAAAGCTATTAGTGAGTCTGAACTAGATCAATCTTGTCTTAAGATGGAGTTCTGTGCATGAAAGCAATCAGATATTCAGAAGTTAGCCATTGTTGCAAAGACTGTGTGGAAACCAAGGATAACAGATCTTTCCTCTTTGCCAAGTGAAAACGTTCAGCCTCTATCCTATCCAGATCACTGTCACACCATCTGACTTTGGGGGGTGATGCAGTTGTCAACACTAACCCTTTGAGAACCACTAGCTCATTCAAGAACAGATACAAGATATGGTTTCCACCAGTTCCTTGTTTCTTATTATAAATCGCCCATCTCAGTCTCTCTACGGGACCAAAGTTTATTTTCTCCTTGCAGTCTTGATTCATCTGTCCAGTTTCCAGGAAAGCAGTCAATCAGTGGTAATCAGCTGAGATCTGGCAGTTCCAATTCTACATATTCTATCAGATTCCAACCACTTTCCCTTTAATTTCATAAACCGTATTATAGAATAAAGTCAATACATGTTTATGAACAAAACAAATAAAGCAAGATAACCTTCATTTCATGCACAGTGAGGTCAGCATAAAGTGTTCATATGACCAGAAAATTAAGTTTCAAATTTCAATCACTTTGTCCTGTCAACAAATTTCTGTCCATAGTGAACTGAAAATATGCAGCATTTATGTTTCCAATTTTCACTAAAGCTTGTTAAAAACTTTGTAAAGAAGCAAAACCTTACCCTGATAGTGATTTCCAATCCAGGAGGGACAGTTGTTATACAATATAAAACTTGCCTTGCAGCAGTCCTATCTCATCAAAAAAAAACAATCTTTGATAAGCCAGCATGTGTTGTTGAGATTAAATAGGTCTAAAATGAATAGACATGGGACTAAGACAACAGAAGAAAGTCAAAGCAACAGCTAGTAAATTATTTAAACCACACATCAGCAAAAAAAATCACATAAATTCTGGTGAGAATAATTTAAGAAGGCCCAACCTAATGCACATGAACAAATTTGAAAAGTAAAAGATAGTTTGTGCTTGCGTATAATTATAGGTTATAGTAGCCATCGACAGAACTGTAAAGATATCAATGTTGGAAATGTGCAAATCAAAAACAATTGCTGATAGTCAGAGCAGGCTTCGGATCTTCTGTGAGCAGATTGAGGAGGCACTGCACCAACTAAATTTTCCATTATATTTTTTCTGCTTCCATTTACGCTCTTCTTTTGACTTCTCATTCTTCAAGAAGTTTGCTACAGAAACAAGTTTACATGCACACAGCAATTCCACAGTACTGACTGCAAATTTCAATTTTCACCCCTTTTTACCTTCAACTGGTCAATATCTGATTATTTGCAGCCCTTCTTAGTTTTCTCTGTCTCCATTTTTGGGGATAGTCCAATTTTTGCATCATGCATTGAATAAAACTTACACTCTTGCAACTGCAGGGAGATGTTATTTAACCAAAGTAATTTAGATCTTCATTCAGAGAGGGCAATATGAGTAAAGGATCTTATCCTTTCTCCACCTAAAATAGGAATTTTAGGTATTTTTAGGATTCCACTTGGCTTTCTACTCACTTGAAATGGCTTTCATACTCACCCTGTCCCCTCCTTGTGGTATGGTGACCCTCAGATGAAGCCACTACCACTCCTTCCCTTCTAATGACAGACCAGTCCGAGTGTCTGATTGGGCTATGGTGACTTTATTTTAGAACACTGCACGATTGTGAACATCCTCATTGCTATTTTCCATATCCTTAGAAAGCTTTGTGTGTTATGCATGGGAAACAGTCCTTGCTCATCAGTTAATTATAATTGCAAATATTTAACAAATTGATCTTAATGAATACCTTTACATTGGCAATCTGCTTATTGCTTGTTTTTTGCTTTGTCAACAAACCCAAAGGGACCTGTTTGGTTTCTGAATAATCACAATGCCCTTCATGTTCTTCACTGCCTCTATTATTTCTGATCTATTTAATTCTTTACTCACTGCAGAGCACCGTGGGACAAAGTGGCCTCCTTCTACCCCATCACAATTCTGTGATTCTGCAGTTGTGCATGAAGCTTCGGCATACTTGGCAAAATGTCAGCTGTAACTTGTTCTTCGGTTTGACTTCAGCATTCTGATGCCAAATTTTGGTTGTCCTTGATCAGAGACAATTTTATTAGCATGTCGTTAAATGTCGGACATACGCTGACTAATTTGCAAATAACTAGGTCCAGACTAACCATCTATCCCCAAACTAATTCTTCTTTAACAGAAAACTCTTGTTTCCTCCTACTACCATCATGGTAAGTAGACCATGCATCAGCACGTTCCACCGTAACATGAACTTGACTTAGCAGCTTTCAGGATATCAAGCCAGTTTCAGAGCAGTTGAAGAGATTCAGAGTGACCAGGCACTGCTGAAACTGTATCAATATGAAATAATTTGTTGTGATTCTCCAACTTCATTTTTACTGTGAGGACTGGAATTATATCTTCAGGTCTGTTTCTCTCATCTATCATGTGCACTTTCCTTGTTCTTTGACTTAGTACAACCCATGATTTTCCTGCTTAATGACATCAACTTCTACATCCATATCTATCATAAGCATGTTTGAGGATTACCGAATGCCTGAACTAGCTTTAAGATTAATCACAAATTCAGTCCGGTGTGCCTGCAAATTGCAACGTTAACACATCTTGGAGCAGGCTGTTTCCTGGTATGATTGTTTTTTTCTCACATGTTCAGGTCATCCTGACCATGTACGCACATGATGGGATAGACTCAGTAGATTGATGTCCCTACCTCTGATCTAGAAGGTACAGTTTTAAGTGCCACCTCATCCAGAGGTGTGTCCTGGCGTGTTTGAACAGGTCGATAAATATCTAAGAGATGCTCCAGGTTCACAGTTTGCTAACAAGGCAGATGCATGTGCTGTACATGCTCATCACACTAACTAAAGCTGTGAACTGATTTATCCTACTTTTACCCCGACTAAAGGAGCAAACTTTAAGTATAGTTTCATATCAAGTTGGAAATCACAATCCAAGGGGATATCTTCTCCTGTTCTTTATTTGGAGGAAAGCCTTAAGTACATTCTTTATGATTACACTTTATAATTGCAGTTTCACAGTCACTCCGTGCCACAAAGATCAAAGAGAAAACATATTTTCCTTTGGTTTTTGATCTCTTGGATACCTGAATTCAAAAGATACAAGAAACAGACAGGAATATAAAGTATTGAATGGCAGAGCAGACGATGTTTCTTATGACCACATCCCAAATCTTGGAACACATACTGGGAACTTAATAGCAAAAGAGCACTTTGCTGCTTTAGGGAGACATAAAATACATCGTCATGCAGATGCCAACCCCTAAAGAATACAACCCCATGTATCAGCCTTGCTTATCAGTGACTGATTTCTGAATAATTCTTTCATCAAGCATTAAACTCTTAATTAACTCATTGACGCTGTCCATCCTTTGTCAAAGTAGAATCCTTTTCTCCACTCCCAAAACCTCTGGTGTAATCCTGCAGGAGGTTTTTTCAAAGAATGTCAACAGCAATGTTTTACTTTTCTCAAAAAAACTTAAAGAAAAGCTTTATAACTTCTTATTTGACTTTTAAAACACTGTTCATTTTATGATATAATAATCAGGAACTTGCAGTCCCAGTAACAGCAAATATTAAGAGGTTTGCCACTATTGGGTGCCCCATACATCAAAGGTCCTCAAAATCGGAAAGTTGCTATTAATGCTCAATTGGGCTTTAGCCAAGCCCTCATTGGGGCAGTCAGCAGACACACTCGGGTTGATAACACTTACTCTGGTGCTTGTACTGATAGAGTTACGATTGGTCTTAGCAAGTATAGAACGAGCGGGCATGACAAAGGATGAGCACAAAAATGGTTTCACTCATCTGTTCTCTCTCTCTCTTCACAGATGCACCAGTCCTGCTGAGTTTCTCCAGCATTTTCGAGTTTTATTTCACATTTCTAAACATTCGTAGTATTTTTGTGTTGTTTGATAAAATACATCCTGCTGTACTGACAAAGCATTAATTTAACTTTGGTTTGATAATGTTGACACTTGTTTGATTTGTCAGATAGTTCTTAAGTGATTTTGCACGGTTCATTCCTGACATAGTTCTTGTAGGTAACTTAATGGCGTTGACTGGCAATTGTGGTGACTGTCATCTGGTGTCTTTCCTGAAGGGATTCTCGGGATTAATTTTGCCTGTCCTTCAAACCTAGTGAAATTAAATGTCTCTGGTAATTCAATTTAAATTCATGACTGTTGCTATTACATCCAGTTGACTTCATCCATTTGTTAAGTGGCGACAACATCAAACTGACTTTAACTCACTTCTAGCACCATGAACCATTGGTGACTTCAATAAAACAACAAATATGTTAAGGCTTGAACAACATGCTGTTGTGAACATCGGAAATCATTTGCAGTGTACTGGATCACTGTCTCTGAATTGTCCTCCAGTCTAAGTTGCTCTTTTTAAAGTAGCAAAAGTGCAATATGTTGCTTTTTAATGGAAGAATAAGTTGGCTAATACAAGTTGAGGTCTTTGAACGATGCAATGTGAACAGAGTCTTATTCACATCTCACCTTTACTGTCTGTCCTTTATTGCTGCCCCATCCACTGTCTGTTTTGGATGTGCTTAATGCTGAGATTGTGGTGTGGTACAATAACAGAGAAAATCTTCAATTTTCTGTAGACTTATGCTGCAACATCTCAGTGAAAAAAATGCAAAGGCACACAGCAAGAAATTTGTTAGGATGGAATTATGTCAGTGCAGACATTTAAAAAAAAAGTCTGATAAGGAAGATTAATTAATGATGCAAAAACTGGACTTATTCATAATTGACTGCATAAATTGAAGCATTACCACTGGGAGTTGGAATGCCGCATTGCTTTGCAGACACAATGCCTGGCTCACATAACAGTTTGTTTTTGATCTGAATGGTTTCATTTTGCTGTTAAGCAAACTGTGATCCTCTGAGCATAAACTTGTTTTGTTAGTTTCTGATTAACAAACCTGATTTCGATGAGAATATCATTGGACTACCTCACCCAAGTATTTATTTTTAAACTGTTTCTTATGTTGCCATGTTTCACATTGCTTTATCTGCTTTTCAGTGACCAAAACTACAATGGTGTGTGTTCAAATGTGCAACGTGTGACAATGCAAGGTTTGGTGTAATTAAAAATGAACCTGGGACTAGATGTATGGAAAAGATATAAAAGTTACGAAATATCCAGACTTAAGATTCATTTACAAAAAAAAAGTTTGCCATTAGAGTTATGGAATTATACAGCACGGAAACAGACCCTTTGGTTCAACTCAACTATGCTGATCAGATATTCTCTTTTAATCTAGTGCCATTTGTCAGCATTTGACCCATATCCCTCTAAATTCTTTCTATTCAAATACCTGTCCAGATATCTTTTAAATGTAATTGTACTAGCCTCCACCACTTCTTCTAGCAGCTCATTTCCTAAATGCACCACCCTCTGTGTGAAATATTTGTCCCTCAGTACTCTTTTAAATCTTTCCCCCTCACCTTAAAACTATGCCCTCTAGTTTTGGACTTTCCTACCCTGGAAAAAACATCTTGGCTATTCACCTTATCTGTGCCCCTCTATAAGATCACCCCTCAGCCTTTAATGCTTATTCTGATGCTCCAGCCTGTCCAGCCTCTCCCCATAGATCATGCTCTTCAACCCCGGCAACCCATTGAGATATATGAGGGTACACTTTCAGATCATTTAATTTTCTGTATAAGTCAGTTCCAGTGCAATGTGTACAATTTGTGACAGAAGTTGTAACTGCATGGATTGAATTGCAATATATAAATGTCTGTGCTAGTCATGTGACCTCTACCATGAGGCCCACAGCCTGTAGGCAGACATCTTATGCGTCTCTTCAATACCATTCTTATGTTGAACACATTTCTGTGTTGTACACTGAAAACATGGTATCACCAGTGATGCATGTCCAGAGTTGAAATAAAAAACACAGCAGCCTAGCTGTGAACTGCCATTGAGAAAGAAAAACAAGTGGATCACAGTGCACACTCAGCTTAGCAGAAAATGGCTGAAGCTATTAACCCTACCAACTCCTGTTCAATTGACATGAAAGGGTGCAGAAAAGATTTATAAGGAACATTGGAAGTACCTGTGCACATTCCCTTTCGAGGATGCTGGATCTGCTTTTCACTCAGAATTCCAAACCAATTGTCCTTCCAAATGGTTATTTAGAAGATGATCCATTGGTGGAGCAAAACAGAACAGATGAATTCAAATGGTGTTGCAAACTGATGTAACAACTTGCTAGATTTCTTTGAGTCATAAGTTTACAGGTGACAGCTCTCCCATCTCAGCCATACAACAGCAAGAGGTGAGGACTTTCCAACAGGGCGAGAAGCTGAATATTTTACCTCCTTTTGTGAATGTGTTAGCCACTGGCTTCAGTGTTACACCTTCAATCTCTTTGGATGGATATTGCAATGAAAAAAATAAAGACAGCAAGAAAATGTATTTTTAACTGGGGAAATTTTCATTTGGAGGTAAGCTTTGCTCTTTCAACATTTGAATATTACATTTCCTTCATAGTTTGTAAGTAATATTCCTTTTAGATATACTGGGCAAATTTCTAAATATTGTACCTCACATGATGCATGACTATAAGGATGGCCCAAATATCTTGAAGCAGAGTCAGTTAATCACAAACCTGAAAAGAAATTAGAGCTAAACAATGAGGATACAGCATTTAAATGGAATTGAGCCATTTTCTGAGGCTGCCTTCCAGCTCCATTCCATAACATGTCCATCTGTGTCTAATCACTTCATGACTCTGAGGTTCAGGTCCCAGACATCCTGCATTTTATTTTGACACGTCATATTCTGCTTTTGCCTCTTGTCAATTGGAAAGGTAGTACTGCCAGCTTTGCAATTGTTCAATGTTTCTCTTTTCAACCTAGTCTCAGTTCTCTTGACCATTATTTCAAATGCCTGGCTCAAGGACACCTACAGGTCTTTTGGCCACCAGGGACCCAACAATAAAATCACTTGCCTGTAGTGGTGATGGCACAACTCTCTCAATTTTGATGGTATTCATCAATATCATCAAATATTCTGGACCAATAATATCACCCATTGGACAGGGCTATCAGTCTTTTTCATCACTCAATATTCTGCTTGATTATGAATTGCTACCAAAAGTTGGTAACTGCTAACCTATCTGGAATTGGTTTGGATCTGACTCAACAGAATCAGTGAACATTCCACTGAATCTTAGTCCAAATATCATTGGGAATCCTGGTCAGAATTTTGCCTTTGACCTGGATATTGGGCATGTCATCAGCTGCAGCTCCTTTCTAGCATGGAGGTAATGGGTTCTCTATTGTGGTCCATATTCCAACTAAGGACATCAGTATTTGCATTGCTTTTGTCTGATCTGCCCCGATGAGGAATCAAAACTGCATAAGTTCAGTGACCCATTGGGTTTCTGTTACTCCAGATGTAGTGAATGTTTGAAAGCAGCTGAGTGGATTGTCTCTGTAAGTACTTTGAGCTCAGCACCGATCAGACTGACTCTGAACATCTAGGAAGAAGCACACTTTGAAAGCTAGCTGCAAGATTTACTGTGGAGATAAGATAGCAAGAATTGGATTTGTGTTTGCTCTGTAGTAATCTATTCTGGCTACATCTTCAACCGGAGGTCTACATCTCTATCTACGTTACTAGAAACCTTCCTGATAGTGATATATTTCCTGGTCTTCGGAGTTCAATCTTTCCCCATCACCCAGTTGAGGTGAACTCACACATCATGGAAAGACAATTAAGGCTGGTCAGTCTTAGGGCTTGTCAACTCCACTCAGAAGTTCCCATCTCTCACAGCTTCCTCTAGGTGGTCCTTCAGCTGCCCGTCTCTGGTCTGTTTGAAGGAGGGTTCCAGGAGGAGGGTTCCAGGAGGATGATGAAATTGAAAAACCTCACCAGCTCCAGAGATACAGAGATCAGATCCTTCCATCCAGCTTGCCTGTATTCAGGGTTTGAGCTATAGGGAAAGGTTGAATACGCTGGGGCTGTTTTCCCTAGAGCATTGGAGATTGAGAGGTGATCTTGCAGAGGTTTATAAAATCAAGAGGATCATGGTCATTTCCCTGGGTTTGTGGAGGTCAAACCTAGTGGGTGAGAAGAGAAAAATTTAAAAGGGACCTATGGGGCAACCTCTTCACACAAATATGGAATGAGCTGCCAGAGGAAGTAATATAGGCTAGTACAATTACAACATTTAAGAGGCATCTGAATGGGTAAATGAATAGGAAGGTTTAGAGGGATATGAGCCAAGAAGTGGCAAATTAGACTAGATTAAGTTAGAATATCTGGTCGGCAAAGGCGAGTTGGACTGAAAGGTCTGTTTCCATGCTGTACAACTCTATGACTCTGGATGCCATAATCAACTCTTCAATCCAGCCTTCATTTGCAGGGTCATCTAGTGGGTTTGGTCTTTCCCCAATTTTCTCCAGCTTCCTACTCATTGTAGTAACATATCTAACCAGGAATATGGCTTGCAATGCATATGGGGAGCCTTTGCCTGGGCTTGGTTTGACTGGAAGGTGGATCATGATCTATGACACCCTCTGTCTCAGCCTTTCAACCCTGTTTGTCATGACTTGAGGTCTGCGTTGTGGAATCCTATTGTTTACATCAGAAATATAACACGAGCTTTGAACGCACAGGTGGCCCAAAGGACAAGAGGCAGAGATCATTTATTGCATTGGCATCAGGTCATTCCAAGACTGAAAGAAATTAAGGCTAAAAAGAATAATCCAGTATTTAAATGGAATTGACCCTGTGGGTTACATCTGCTGAGAAAATCCTGTTTGTCTAACCTTTCTCCCCATGCGGTCTTCTCCCCCAATTTCAGAGCAGGGTCCAGTGAGTTGCCAACTTGTCAACTTATTTCAACCAAGTTGGTCAGTATCTGAAGTTTTGAATATTGGTCAGCCAGTATCAGAATGGTAAACATAGGAATGAATGTTAAATTCAGGGGGCACATCCAGCTAAAAGGAGATTCACCTCAACCATTATTCAAGGAGATATACACTAATAGCAAACTCAGTGCAGACAGTGTATATGAAACTGAAGTTTCACTGAAACGGCATGAAAAATGGGCTTGGAATTCACATGAGTTTGAATGAAAATAATTTTAAGGCACCCCATGGGAGACTGGTTAACAAGGTTAGATCTCATGGAATATGGGGAGGACGAGCTGTTTGGATACAGAACTGGCTCAAAGGTAGAAGACACAGAGTGATGGTGGATGGTTGTTTTTCAGACTGGAGGCCTGTGACCAGTGGAGTGCCACAAGGATTGGTGCTGGGTCCACTACTTTTTGTTATTTATATAAATGATTTGGATGTGAGCATAAGAGGTATAGTTAGTAAATTTGCAGATGACTCTAAAATTGGAGGTGCAGTGGACAGCGAAGAAGGTTACCTCAGATTACAACAGGATCTTAATCAGATGAGCCAATGAGCTGAGAGGTGGCAGGTGGAGTTTAATTCAGATAAATGCAAATGCTGCATTTTGGGAAAGCAAATCTTAGCAGGACTTATACACTTAATGTTAAGGTCCTAGGGAGTGTTGCTGAACAAAGAGATCATGGAGTGCAGGTTCATAGCTCCTTGAAAGTAGAGTCGCAGGTACATAGGATAGTGAAGAAGGCATTTGGTATGCTTTCTTTTATTGGTCAGATGATTGAGCACAGGAGTTAGGAGGTCATGTTGCGGCTGTACAGAACATTGGTTAGGCCACTGTTGGAATATTGCATGCAATTCTGGTCTCTTTCCTATCAGAAGGATGTTGTGAAACTTGAAAGGCTTCAGAAAAGATTTACAAGGATGTTGCCAGGGTTGGAGGATTTAAGCTATAGATAGAAGTTGAATAGGGTGGGGCTGTTTTCCCCGGAGTGTTGGAGGTTGTGACCTTAGAGAGGTTTATAAGATCATGAGAGTCATGGATGGGATAAATAGACAAAGTCACCTCCCTGGAATGGGGGGAGTCCAGAAATAGAGGGCGTAGGTTTAGGGTGAGAGGGAAAAGATATAAAAGAGACCTAATGCCTCTTTCACGCAGAGGGTGGTACATGTACAGATTGAGCTTTCAGAGGAAGTGGTGGAGGCTAGTAAGATTGCAACATTTAAAAGGATGGGTAAATGAATAGGAAGGGTTTGGAGGGATATGGGGCGATCCTGGTAGGTGGGACTAGATTGAGTTGGGATATCTAGTCGGCATGGACAATTTGGACCGAAGGGTTTGCTTCTGTGCTGTACATCTCTATGACTCTAACTCATACTGGGATTGGATAGACTGGAGTTACTTTCCTTGGAACAGAGGAGACTGAGGGGGACATGTTTGAGATGTATAAAATTATGAGGAACATAGATAAGGAAAGGAACATTTTCCCTCAAGAGATCAATGATCAGGGCAGGAGATTTAAAAGGAATGTGAGGAAAACATTATTTTTTACCCAGAAGATAGTATGAATCAGAAACTCACTGCTTGTAAGTCTGATTGACCCTTATAACATTTCAGAAGTACTTCAATGTACACTCGAATTGAGTGATTCATTACTACATATATTTAACATGAAAAAAAAATACAGTGGAAAGATTTTCCAATGTCACCACTCCTGGTGCCATTTTGAATAATTTAAAAATAAGACAAAAAAAAACACAGAAAGGTACAGCTTAAAGACAGCTAAGGCAAACAAAGCCAAAGGCCAAGTACTTAAAAAAAAAATGAAATAGAATAGTTAAATGATTGTTTTTGGAAGTGCACACTCAATGCTCTGAAGGACCATTTTCTGTGCTGCAGACCTCTATGATTCTCTGAGAGGGTCCATTCAAGTGCTCCAGCTGCCCTGCTCAGTGAGCTCCCTCAACATTGCCACCTGCTGGAGTTGCCATTAAACTAATATTACAGGAGCAACAAAATATTTGAAGATAAAACCTTTCTTTTTATTAAACAGGCCCTTCGGCCCAACAAGTCCACACTGACCCTCTGAAGAGTAACCCACCCAGACTCATTTCCCCTTGACTAATGCACTATGGGCAATTTAGCATGGCCAATTCACCTGACCTGCACACCTTTTGGAATGTGGGACGAAACCAGAGCATCTGGAGCAAACCCAGGGGGAGAATGTGCAAACTCTACATAGACAGTTGCTTGAGGCAGGAATCAAACCTGGGTCCTGGTGCTGTGAGGCAGCAGTGCCAACCACTGAGCCACTGTGCTGCCATTTCTGCTGTATAAGCTTTCAAACTAATAGCATTGAACTAATTGAATTAATTCAGAAGTTGTTCATTGGACCAGCAAAATAATAATAAAGGCAAAATTGTAAATATTTATCTGCCTGTGGGCAAACTGTGTTGATAGTTATTTGGGTATAACTTAATAAAAGCCATACCTATCTGTATAAAGCAATCTAATCAATAAAATAGTTATTGCAATTTTCATGACTTCGCAATCAGAGTCCATTGTGACAGGATTCAGAAAAGAGATGCCAACCTTGTTTGATCAAATGCTCACATAAAAAATGTTTTCTCTTTGATTTCATCTGATAATAGGATTTCTATTCAGGTTGTGATGAAATTATTGATTTGAAGGTCAAGCTATTTCCACTTATTTAAGAGAAGCAAAAGGTACATCACAGGAGGCTACTTGTTTGGATGGAAATCAGTCAGTACAGCAGTTCAAATGGGATCAGTTATTTTTTCAGACTGATCTTAATTGGCTTGTCAATCTAAAGCTGATTATGAAAGGCTTCAACAGAGTACTCCAATATTCCCATTAGGAATTATTAGAAGAATAACTGAATTGGTTAGCCACTGAACTGGATGCAGGAATTATAAAGCTCAATTAAACCAAATTTAATGCAATGCAGTACCAACTTAGCGATGTCTGCTCTTTTGAATGATTGATGAATGCAGTGTTTCTGACAGTGCCAATGACGATAGCATGGCGCAGGAGTTGGGAGCCAATATTGACCAGGTAGTAAATTACAAACATTGGTTATAGCTACCATTTACTACTTTCTCTTGCACAGAAACTGACTGTTTCGAAGGTGAATCTAACTTGTAAGATGAGGAAGATCGGGAGAGCATGACGTGTTAGATGTTATACAGGAAATATCGGTGGAAACGTTACAAAGGAGGAGAAATGTCCAATAGCTGCAGAGGGCCAGAGAAACTTACCAGAGAAAGCTAGAGACATGCTCAAAAGGTAATGGGAGTGAACGATCAGAGAGGTCAATGCCAGCAATCAAATCTGGAGAATTTGATTACAGTATTGTAAAAGATTTAATTATCTCCTACAGTTTGTAGTCAAGAACAATGCATGCATCTTCAATTGTCATATCACGATTCCTCAATTTGCCAAGCCCCTGATACTTAACTCCCAAGATTAATATCAATCAAGAGAGAAACCCAATGTTCATAGGCTTGATATCACCTTCACAATGTTACAGCTTCACATTCACACCTCCAATCTTGCACATGCTGCCAGCTATTGATTTATGAGAGCCACATCCCTCAAGATCAAGTCGAAAAATGTGGAACTGGAAAAGCACAGAAGTTCAGGCACCATCCAAGGAGCAGGAGAGTCAACATTTCCGGCATAAGCCCTTAATCAGGAATGGGCTTCATCAGGGCTTATGCCTGAAACATCGACTCTCCTGCTCCTCAGGTGCCACCTGATTTGCTGTGCTTTTCCAGCACCTCACTTTTTGACTCTGACTCTCCAGCATCCTGAGTCCTACTTTCTCCACATCCGTCAAGATATAGGACATGTCACAGACACCATTTTGGAGATCTCAACACACTCATTGTCACACCCAAAATATGTGCTGATGAGTCACTCTCTTGTATAATAAAGGTACATTTCAACCAGAGGTTATAGTTCACCTCTATGGCTGTGCGCAGTGTTTATAACCTTTTCATGCTGTTGGAACCGAGGGACAAGTTTTTATTTAATGTTTTACTTGAACTTTTTTTGCTTTAAAACATGAATACAAGAAATCAGATCAAACTACGGTGATGATAATTAAACGCTATTATTTCTTCAGAGAAATATAACCAAAATGGATTTGATGCGGATTCTAATAAGTACAAACAAACATCAAAAGTTTCAACTCATAAGCAAGCTCTTTGTCACAATGCTTCCTGAATCACAAGATATATGTGCTCTTTCATTCCTGGATCCTGAATTTCTGATCTTTACTTCCAGAAACAATGATGAACCTGTGCCAACAAAAGCTCTGAATTTGCACTTTTTATCCTAATTCTCGATTCTACATGTACACACAGTACTCTCATTAACATGACTTTCAGACAAAGTTTAATAGAAAGCATCAACTAGGATTCTGGATTAAACAAGGATTCAGGCTACAGCTGCAGGCACAAAAACAGAAATTGCCAGAAAGGCTCAGCAGATCTGGCAGTGTTCATAGAGAGAAATCAGAATTAACGTTTCAGGTCTGGTGAGCCTCCTGAGTAAGGGTCACTGGACCAAAATATTAATACTTTTTTCACTCCACAGACTTGCTGAGCTTTTCTGACAACTTTTGTTTTTGTTTCTGATTTATAGCATCCAAAATTCTCTCAGTTTTTATAGAGCTACAAGTAAATAGATATAGGCCATTGGTTTATAACACCATTAAGTAAAACTGTAATCCCCTTTTCAACCCCTTTGTAAACACACACACACACACACACACACACCACACAGTTAAAACAAACTGGAAAATAGTTCAGTGCTCTTTATTTCCTGCTTCCAATATTGAGATAATCCATCTTGGCCTGGGCAGACCCTGTATTGTTCAGATGTCTTTTCCAGAATGCTTCCACTGGTTTGTAAAACATACTGAGTAACTAATTTCCTTGAAAATGTCTCCAATTCATTGATTCCAAAGTCAGAGCGCACAGCAACTGCCTGAATAAAGCTTTCCTCAAGTTTAAAAACCAAAGGAACTGTAAATCTGAAACAAAAAGAGAAATTGCTGGAAAAGTTAACATTTCAGGTCCGGTGATCCTTCTCAATTCTGAGAAACTGAAACATTAACTTGGATTTCTCTTCATAGATGCTACCAGACTTGTTGAGCTTTTCCAGCAACTTCTGTTTTTGTTTCTTCAAGTTTAAACTAGGTTTTTGACAAGTTCCTGCACTTCTTTCCCTGCACTTGCTTTCTATTTCTTTGTAATTTACTTCCGCTTCCAAGCTGCTTAGCCATTCCAGGACCAATCAACACTGGTGCTGACAAATAACAGGTCTCTGTCATTGATAACTGTCACTAGTCCATAGACCAATCAACTTCTTGTTGTGAATAAGAGCTACATCAATTCACAGAAATAGCTTCAAATCATCAGCAATCTCAAATCAAGAGTGGCACAGTATCTCAGTGGTTAGGACTGTTGCCTCACAGCGCCAGGGACCTGGGTTCGATTCTGGACTCAGATGACTGGCTGTGTGGAGTTTGCACATTCTTCCTGTGTCTGTGTGGGTTTCCTCCTGCATTCTAAAGGATATGCAGGTCAGGTGACTTGGCCATGCTAAATTGCCCATAGTATTAGGTGGATTAGTTAGGGGTAAATGTAGGGAAATGGTTCTGGGTGAATTAGTTTTCGAAGGGTTGGTGTGGACTTGTTGGGCTGAAGGGCCTGTTTCCACGCTGTAGAGAATCTAATCTAATCAACTTCAATTGCTGCTTAATCAAACAGATGTTTACAATGCCTGACATGGACATCAGGTTACTGCAACCATTCTTTCAAACACTGGCTATTAAAACACTTCTTTCTCATTTCACTCCACAGTTGCTTAAAACAAAAAAAAGACACAGTCCTTACACTTATGAAATAGAAGTGTTCTAATTTTCAAATATGGTCAACAGAACGAAGCATTTTATGAACTAAATCAAAACCTGCGGTCGATTGATATGTAGTCTTACATCATAAAAGTCAAAAGGACTGTGAAAACTGATCACAAAACTACAACAGAACTTAATTATAAAACAAAGGAGACTATGATGTTGTGGTTCTGTTCGCTGAGCTGGGAGTTTTTCTTGCAAACGTTTCATCCCCTTTCTAGGTGACATCTTCAGTGCTTGGGAGCCTCCTGTGAAGCGCTTCTGGGCTGATTCCTCTGGCATTTATACTGGTTTGAATCTGCCGCTTCCGGTTGTCAGTAGCTGTCCGCTGCAGTGGCTGGTACATAAGGTCTATGTCAATGTGTCTGTTGATCGAATTCGTGGATGAGTGCCATGCTTCTAGGAATTCCCTGGCTGTTCTCTGTTTGGCCTGTCCTATAATGGTGGTGTTGTCCCAAACGAATTCATGTTGTTTGTCATCTGAGTGTATAGCTACTAGGGATAGCTGGTCGTGTCGTTTTGTGGCCAGTTGGTGTTCATGGATGCGGGTTGTTAGCTGTCTTCCTGTTTGTCCTATGTAGTGTTTTGTGCAGTCCTTGCATGGGATTTTGTAAACCATGTTTATACTATGATATTCAGCGTATGGTTTGTATATACTTTAACATCTTTTACTTCAGAGTTTGCATTTTGAAATAGTAGCATCAAGATTTGTTTCTTGTCCATGAGAGAGGTTTAATGGTTAACTTGTGAATATTTCTGATACCAGGACATCTTTTATACCAGTACAAAAGAGGGAGTCACTGAGGTGATCAGGAGGATTTGTTTCCAATGAATGGCCTATATTGTCACATGGTAAGAAAATAATAAAATACAGTCGCCATGTTTCAACACCATTTTGAATAATTTAAAAATAAGGAAAAATAAACATAGCTTGAAGAGAGTTCATCATCATCAACAATGCCTGCGAAAGTTTGATGAGTGAATAGAATAAACACTGAGGAGAATTAGCTTTTTTTTTCAATTTAGACAGATCAAGAATTATTTTGCTTTTCTTTAAGGGAGAGAAAAAAAAATCCTTTATCACTTGTCAGTTCACAGAAGTCATGGTTGTACTGATAGGAGACAATTTCTCCTAGGGGAAGGACTTAGTTTAGATTCTTAGAAAATAAGTTACTTCAGTGTAAGGATTTTAGCTTGATAGCTCCTGACTAGATATGTTTGATTAGAATCCTGAATGGGGTTATCTGAAGCTGAGAAAATCTCAGCTCTGTTATATGACTAGTCAAAGAAGAGACTGCCAAATGCTCAAGACCAGGAATTGAAAGGAGTAATTAAGTCAAATCTATACTTGGAAGAGAAATGGGAATTAATTTTCTCTGAACATTCTGACAAGAGTTTAAGTAGTGTAAAATTATGGTGTTGGGAAAGATCACTTTATAACAAGTGTTTTGAAATCTTTCAAACTGTGTCATATGTAAATAGATTGATTTATTTTGTTTTATTTTCACTTCTTTGCATAATAAACTTCTGTTTTAGAATTATAGAGTCATAGAAATGGATAGTACAGAACAGACCCTACAGTCCAACTTGTCCATGCTGACCAGAGATCCTAAATGAGCCTAGTCCCATTTGCCAGCACTTGGCCCATATCCCTCTGAATCCTTCCAGTTCTTATACCCATCCAGATGCCTATTAAATGTTATAATTGTTCCCGCCTCCACCACTTTCTCTTGGAACTCATTCCATATGCACACTACCCTCAGCATGCAAAGGTTGCCCCATAGGTCCCTTTTAAATCTTTCCCCTCTCACACTAAACCTATGCTGTCTGGTTCTGAACTCCCCCACCCTAGGGAAAATACCTTGTCTGTTTACCCTCTCCATGCCCCTCATAATTTTATAAACTCCTATAAGGTCACCCCTCAGTTTCCAATGCTCTGATGCTAAAACCATATCTACAGCATTGTGCTTCTGTTTTGTTAAAAGACAACCTTGTTAAATAAAAAAAGAAGCTGAGTATAGTCTATAAAGCCAGATTTCATTCTGGATCTGACTTTCCAGGAGTAACATCAACTGGGATCACAGCAATACCAAATGTAATTTAGCAGAATTTAACTGGTTCTTTTCAAAACACTGCAAATCAATACCAAACTAATACAGAATATAGCTGCTTTTCTAAACCGTAGTGACTTCCTAACTTCTCTCTGAATAAATGTTGATTGTTCTTTTATAATAATATAGGGGTGCTGTGTTGGTAGAGGTCATTCATTTAACTTTAGCACGTCTCACCATTCTGTAATAAACTCCTGTAAAGTACAGCACAGATCCTCACTTGCCAACTACATGTAAAAACTGTCATGTGATTGCTGCATCAATTATAATTAATAGGAACAACATATTATTTAGTTAGTTGATTAATATACCTTGACTACTTGTTCATATCTGAATTAAAACTAAATACTAAAAGTAAACATCCCAACTTGAGTAGGAACTGTTGTGATCGCAAAGTTCCACCATTGACCTTATAATTCTGGGCTCAGAAAGAGAAAATTACCCAGGGTGTCCACTAGTCACCACTGATAATGCTGGGAAATGTGGATGTCAAGTGAAGACAAATTTGAATGGACCTTTACAATGTCAATGCACTTTTAAAACTTATCTTCCAACTTCATCTGATTAAGGAATTGAAGATGAACAGAATCTGTTGGCTTATATGCAACACACATACTGTGATTTCTCAACAATTGATGGATTATTTTCCTGATGAATCATTCCCAGAATACCATTGAGGATTTTCCTGTAGATTTTACATTTGGGCAATAAATACTTACTTATGTGAACAATGCCCATATCCTACTAAAAGGAAAACTGAGATTTTTTTAACCGACTAGCTCCGACATATTATTACACGTCTCAAGAGTAGGATGGACTTGCACCCAGGCCTCCTAGCCTGGGGATAGGAACACTACCACAGCATACAAAAGCCGTGATGGATTACGGTCAGTGCTTAATAGGTTATTCCCGTATCCTAAAGGTAGGCAGATAGAGGGGAAGACAATTGATTTTTTTTTAAATCAAAAAATCTGCAGGACATGCTCAGAATACATTATTTAAATGTAGTTTCCTTAATGGCTTGTTAGAATGTACATGTATGAAATGCCTTGAGGACAGTTGTTATACATTATGTTAAGGTAATCTAAGAGGAACTTAAAATTGATCACAGCCTTTAGTTTCCAGTTCTCTTTAAACTTACGGGAATAGAACATAATTGTTAGGTGGGTCCTCTGCAATGTACAAGTGAGCTGCCCAATTATGTTGTCTGGAAACCTATCAAGGTAATTGAGGGACTGATAGTATTGGTGGCAAACCAGAGGGGCCAGTGAGAGACCCAGTCGTGCTGAAAGGAGGCCCTATTGTGTCATAGAAAAACATTAATAATCCCCTGGGAGGCGATTAAAGGCTATGCATCTGAACTTTTATTTTAAAGATTATGATTGAAACATACTGGAGCTAACTTCTAACCCTCACTCTCTTCCTGAATTCTTTTTAACAGTTCCCACAATTCAGTACAAATTAAGAAAATTAATTATTGATTAATTAAATAAACAGAGAATGACAGTAGGTATCAAAAGTGAATAACTCTAGTTTGTCAGTTCTAGTCTGGCAGGAATTTCTTACAGTTCAGGCAAGAATCTGCATCTAGAATCATAGAATTCCTACAGAGTGGAAAGACGCCATTCGGTCGATTAAGTCCTCAACCTCCCTTCAAAGAGCATCCCACCAAGACCCAACCGATGTGATTTCAAAACAGCTCTTTTTGGTGGAAGTGGACTCTTGGTGTCATTATCATTTTGCCCCAACAATTTCTGTCACCCCTCTGTCCCTTTCCCAATTGAGCCAGATCAGGTAAGGATGGCAGCATCTTTTGCTAAAAGTATTAGTAAACCTTTTAGCCTGACAATCAATTTTCCTGCCATTATTAGAATCTTAATTTGAGATGTTCCTCATTGAATTCAAATTGCACTACCAGCTACAGCAGGATTTGAACCCAAGTCCCCAGAACATTACCACTGTCTCAATAGCACAGCAAGAATACTTATCGGCTATCACCTGTAATCTGTCTACAGAACTGCTATTGATCTAACTTATGATTTATTTCAATACAGAGCTACACCAAACATGCTATCCTCAAGACAACTGAAAACCACACTTGACCACCTTCTGCTACTGGGAGAAAGTGAGGTCTGCAGATGTTGGAGACCAGAGCTGAAAATGTGTTGCTGGAAAAGCACAGCAAGTCAGGCAGCATCCAAGGAACAGGAGATTCAACATTTCTGGCATAAGCCCTTCTTCAGGAATGAGGAAAGTGTGTCCAGCAGGCTAAGATAAAAGGTAGGGAGGAGGGACTTGGGGGAGGGGTGTTGGAGATGCGATAGGTGGAAGGAGGTCAAGGTGAGGGTGATAGGCCGGAGTGGGGTGGGGGCGGAGAGGTGAGGAAGAAGATTGCAGATTAGGAAGGCAGTGCTGAGTTCGAGGGATTGGACTGAGACAAGGTGGGGGGAGGGGAAATGAGGAAACTGGAGAAATCTGAGTTCATCCCTTGTGGTTGGAGGGTTCCTAGGCAGAAGATGAGGTGCTCCTCCTCCAACCGTCGTGTTGTTATGGTCTGGCGATGGAGGAGTCCAAGGACCTGTATGTCCTTAGTGGAGTGGGAGGGGGAGTTAAAGTGTTGAGCCACGGGGTGGTTGGGTTGGTTGGTCCGGGTGTCCCAGAGGTGTTCTCTGAAATGTTCCGCAAGTAGGCGACCAGTCTCCCCAATATAGAGGAGACCACATCGGGTGCAGCGGATGCAATAGATGATGTGTTTGGAGGTGCAGGTGAATTTGTGGCAGATATGGAAGGATCCCTTAGGGCCTTGGAGAGAAGTAAGGGAGGAGGTGTGGGCACAAGTTTTGCATTTCTTGCAATTGCAGGGGAAGTTGCCAGGAGTGGAGGTTGGGTTGGTGGGGGGTGTGGACCTGACGAGGGAGTCACGGAGGGAGTGGTCATTTCGGAAAGCTGATAGGGGAGGGGAGGGAAATATATCCCTGGTGCTGGGGTCCTTTTGGAGGTGGCGGAAATGACGGCAGATGATATGCTGTATATGGAGGTTGGTGGGATGGTAGGTGAGAACCAGTGGGGTTCTGTCTTGGTGGCGGTTGGAGGGGTGGGGCTCAAGGGCGGAGGAGCGGGAAATGGAGGAGATGCGGTGGAGGGTATCGTCGCTCACATCTGGGGGGAAACTGCGGTCCTTGAAGAAGGTGGCCATCTGGGCTGTACGGTATTGGAACTGGTCCTTCTGGGAGATGCAGCGGAGATGAAGGAATTGGGAATATGGGATGGCGTTTTTACAGGAGGCAGGTGGGAGGAGGTGTAGCCTAGGTAGCTTTGGGAGTCAGTCGATTTATAGTAAATGTCCGTGTTGATTCGGTCGCCCGAGATAGAAATGGAAAGGTCTAGGAAGGGGAGGGAGGAATCTGAGACGGTCCAGGTGAATTTAAGGTCGGGGTGAAAGGTGTTGGTAAAGTGGATGAACTGTTCAACCTCTTCGTGGGAGCACGAGACAGCGCTGATACAGTCATCGATGTAGTGGAGGAAAAGGTGGGGGTTCGTGCCAGTGTTGTTGCGAAGATGGACTGTTCCACATATCCTACGAAGAGGCAGGCATAGCTGGGGCCCATGCTGGTGCCCATGGCAACTCCTTTGGTTTGGAGGAAGTGGGAGGATTGGAAAGAGAAGTTGTTCAGGGTAAGGACCAGTTCAGTCAGTCGATGGAGGGTGTCAGTGGAAGGGTACTGATTGGTACGGTGGGAAAGGAAGAAGCGGAGGGCTTTGAGTCCTTCGTGATGGGGAATGGAGGTGTACAGGGGCTGGATGTCCATGGTGAAGATAAGGCCACATATACTACGAAGAGGCAGGCCTTATCTTCACCATGGACATCCGCAAGAAATGCAAAACTTGCACCCACACCTCCTCCCTTACTTCCTTCCATATCTGCCACAGATTCACCTGCACCTCCACATACATCATCTATTGCATCAGCTGCACCTGATGTGGTCTCCTCTATATTGGGGAGACAGGCCGCCTATTTGCGGAATGTTTCAGAGAACACCTCTGGGACACCCGGACCAACCAACCCAACCACCCCGTGGCTCAACACTTTAACTCCCCCTCCCACTCCACCAAGGACATGCAGATCCTTGGACTCCTCCATCGCCAGACCATAACAGCACGATGGTTGGAGGAAAAACGCCTCATCTTCCGCCTAGGAACCCTCCAACCACAAGGGATGAACTCAGATTTTTCCAGTTTCCTCATTTCCCCTCCCCCCACCTTGTCTCAGTCCAATCCCTCGAACTCAGCACCGCCTTCCTAATCTGCAATCTTCTTCCTGACCTCTCCACCCCCACCCCACTCCGGCCTATCACCCTCACCTTGACCTCCTTCCACCTATCACATCTCCAACGCCCCTCCCCCAAGTCCCTCCTCCCTACCTTTTATCTTAGCCTGCTGGACACACTTTCCTCATTCCTGAAGAAGGGCTTATGCCCGAAACGTCGAATCTCCTATTCCTTGGATGCTGCTTGACCTGCTGCGCTTTTCCAGCAACACATTTTCAGCACCTTCTGCTACTTCCAGCCATGGGCAGCCCTAACAAAATGAAAAACAAATTAAAGTCAAATTAGGTACAGTAGGGGATGTAAAGAGAGGGAATGAAAGATTGAATTATGTTATACCAAAAAATGAAGAAGTAAATTAAAATAAAATATTAAGTTTGTATGAATTTCTAAGGAGCTTCTGCAAGCAAGAATGCAACTCAGCATTCTCAACATTCATTCACTTCCTGGGTCAGAGATTGCCATTAAATTAATAAAGATCATATTGTTAAATGAGTGTAAATGCTGTTAACAATGAACCCCATGGAGAGATTAATAGGCAATTAATGTGATATTCTTAATTCTTAAAAACAACATAGGCCAGAGGTAAGATGCAATTTATGTATGGTTAGGTGATGAATAATGTAGTTTAACTAGTAAGTTCTCAATTCACAATGTACCTCTTCATTCTATAAACTTTGTCGATGATTTGTGTATTAATAACATCATGTATTATAAATTTGCCAACTTTTTCACATAGAGATTTCCCAGATAGTCAGAGTTTTTGCTGAACCTAACTTTTTCCTAATGCACACTCGGCTGATTCTGCCAAATGCTGTAAATCTATGTCCCACTAATTATCCACATTTAATCCATTGGAAATAGTTTTGTTTCAATTACTCTATTTCAGCCTCTCATTATTTTAAAATTCAACAATAAACTTCCTCTTTGTCTCCTCTGTTCAATTGAGAACACACCATCTCCTAAATCCTAACCATGTATGTGGAGATCCCTATCTCTGGAACCAGTAGTAAAGCTGTTCTTTTCACAGCCAACATGTCACTTTCTAAAAAGAACTATTGCAAAGTCTAGTATGGTGGCTTACTGATTAGCACTACTGCTTCACGGCACCAGGAACCAAGGTTCAATTCCAACTGCCTGTGTGGAGTTTACATGGTCCCATTTTATCTGCTTGCATTTCCTCTGGGTGCTATGGTGTCCTCCCACAGTCCAAAGATGTGAAGGTTAGAGGGATTGGCTATGCTAAATTGCCCAAAGTATCCAACTAGGTCAGTTAGCTCTGGGAAATGGAAGGTTACAGAGATGGTATTCCGGGGGTGGGGCTGGGGGTGGGGGTGGGGTGGGGGGTTCTGGAAGAGATGCTATTTGGAGGGTCTGTGTGGACTTGATGGGCTGAGTATCCTGCCTCTACACTGCAGGGATTCTATTGAGCATTATCAAATGAATCAAAACTAATAATAAAAAAAGCAAACTCACCCACAGATATTGGGTAGCACGATAGTATCCTGATAGCATTAACAATTGGGACACACATGAGCTGTGCAGTCTATTCCATCTTTCAAGTCATCCATGTAATTCAGCTACTATGGCAGCACCAATGGAAGTAAGTGTTACCTTTTCTCAGGGAGGAGAAAGCGAGGTCTGCAGATGCTGGAGATCAGAGCTGAAAATGTGTTGCTGGAAAAGCGCAGCAGGTCAGGCAGCATCCAAGGAACAGGAAATTCGACGTTTTGGGCATAAGCCCTTCATCAGGAATGAGGCCTCATTCCTGATGAAGGGCTTATGCCCGAAACGTCGAATTTCCTGTTCCTTGGATGCTGCCTGACCTGCTTACCTTTCCTCAGGGCCAGTTTGGTACAAGCCAATGCGGTAAAATGCCACCTCTATTTCTCTCTCCACAAAGGCTTCCAGACTTGCAGAGAATTTGTAGAGTTTGCTGTTATTATTTCAAATTACCAGCATCCACAGTACTTTACTTTTGGATTGCTGTACCATAAGTACATTTGCCTGCTTTGATTCTATCCCTTTTGATTTCTTTCCCAAGAGCATCCACTGATCTCATTTCTGAAATTTGTAAGTTAAAAACCATACAACACCAAGTTATAGCCCAGCAGGTTTAATTGGAAGCACTAGCTTTCGGAGCGCTGCTCCTTCATCAGTTGGTTGTGGAGTACACAATTGTAAGACACAGAATTTATAGCAAAAGTTTACAGTGTGATGTAACTGAAATTATACATTGAAAAATACTTTGATTGTTTGTGAAGTCTCTCATCTATTAGAATGACCATGTCACGAGATGATTGAGGAGTTTGCAAGAGGTGCGGTGGCAAAGTTTCTCTACGGAGTCTGTGTTGTAGGTTGACTTAAGCGGGTTTGTGTTCTGTAATTCTTTTGGGACCTTCCCTGTTTGCCTGATTTCTGTAGTAACTTGATGTCTGTGTCGATATGTGCAATTTTCGTGGAGGCCCTCTCCACTTTAAGCCTGCAGTTAGTGGTGTCGATGGTAGTCATGGTTTGCAGATGCAGGTATTGGACTAGGGTGTACAAAGTTAAAAATCACACAACATCGGGTTATAGTCTAACAGGTTTAATTGGAAGCACTAGCTTTCAGAGCACTGCTCCATAACCACCTGATGAAGGATCTCACAGTTGATTAACTATTCTAAAATGTCGGTCATTAATACATACAAAAACATAGAAAACAAATTCAGCATATGAGATCTAATAGACAGCCGTGAGATCATTTACCAGTCAATCTGTTTTGAAGGTTTATTTAAAGATTAATATCTGCTGGGTCAATTACTTTGCTCTTGTTTGTGACCTGACAGTGCATAATCCCTCGATATTGCATTGGTGTCAGCCTCAATGATACATTATTCAGACTGTACAGCCCAGAAACAAGCAATTTGAGCCAACCTGTCATTGCTACCACTTACACAACAAATGCTTCCTTCTGCTCTGATTCCCTCTGCTGATATTGTCCTCTCAAAAATCTTTTAAGATTTTTTTCTATCATGTATGTGTCAAGCCTGCCTTTAACTTTACCATTCTTATTTGCTTGAAATACTTCACATTGCTAACACGACTGCTCAGAAATTCTTCCTTTGATTAGTTATTGGATGTCATGCATTTGTTCAGTTCTTTGTTGAATTATGTTGAAGAGACGATTGAATCCTGCTGAGGTGGTAGGTTGGGCCAAGCAAAATACCATATATACTCATGTATAGGTAAAATCTTGAAGATTTCTTAAAACCAAACTTAGGGGGTCGCCAAATACGCAAAGTATTATCTTTTAGTGAATGAAATTCATGCTTGGTATGAGTCAAAAAAAATAGACAAATAAGAGCCTGATCTCTATATAAAATTATAGACAATGAAAGGAAAAAGAATTATGGACATTATTGAGTATTTATCCACAAAATAACTGCCTCCATTCCGCCTGCTACAGTAGAATGGTACAGTAGTCCCCCATAATCTCGGTCGAAACTAAGACCTATCGCGGTAGCATACCTAAAGCTAGTCTGTGTATATGTAGTATAATTTATGCCAGATTGAAGTTTTAGATCTAACTTGAGATCTAACTAGGAATTGTTTTGATAGTTGAGGTAAATATTATTTGTCAGAAACACTTGCAATTAAATCAGTCATGTGATGGTATGCTCCTTGCAAATTTCTTGTACTTTTTGTATGTTTTGTGCTTCTTGGATATTAGCAAAGTTAAACAAAGTAAAATGGCCCCAGCTTGTACCAAGTGCCAACACATTTATAATGTTATCATACTATATGTCAATATCTACATTGGTTGAGTATAAGACACACTGTGAAGAAAACAGTTTGTACTCAAGTCTTGATTGTCATTTGTGTTTCATCTTCGAGTAGTAAGTTTTTAAGTACTAGCAAGAGAAAGACAATCACAAACAAGTCAATATCCATATGGTTAATTAAACAGGAAACATAACTTCCCAACAGCCCCCTCGTCCCTGCTTCTGGAACACTCCCTCTAATATGTTGGGTAAACCGCCAGTAGCTGGAAGGGTGGAAACCAACTCAGATTACAGTAATTCTGAAAACCTGGAGTGGAGCGTGATGGTTGGCAGACTGGAAAACCCAGACCGGAGTGATATGGCCAGCAGACAGGAGAGCCGGAGCGGAGCGCAATTGGCAGGCACACTGACTCATACATGTTAATCTGTAACTGTGAAGAAGTAGAGTTGACTTATACATGAGATAAAACAATGACTGCAGACGTTGGAAACCAGATTCTGGATCAGTGGTGCTGGAAGAGCACAGCAGTTCAGGCAGCATCCAAAGTGCAGTGAAGTTGACATTTCGGGCAAAAGCCCTTCATCATGAGATACATGGAAAATACAAAATTTCTTTGGCCAAAAATAAGGGGTTGACTTATACATGAGATCGATCTATACACAAGTATATAGGATACTAAACTTAACCCAAATATGATTAATGTTCAGTCTTATTACATTGCTAAATGGGAAAGAAAACTCTATAGATTGCTTCACCTAAAGTATGAAGTAATTATATTGAACTTATTTTAGAAGTTTCTAGTCAGTGGTTTAAATGTTATATTTTATTTGCATTTTCCTGTAGTTTAATTATAATTAACAAAGTCTTTGAAACAATATAAAAATCACAGTCCATAATGCAATCAACACATAGAAGTTTCCTGATTGTATATCTTGTTCTGCGTAATTTTATCTCTAGTTATTGCTGTAATATGCCTTAGAAAATCATCTGACAATATTCAAATGCATATACCAAAGGCCTCAAAAAAAATGACAATTAATTAGGAATCAGACTGAAAGAATTTGGTTTGAAAGTAATGAATTTTAAAGTATCCCCAAAGTAATTTCCTTATTAAAGATGCAGTTGAAAAGAATGTAAATTATGCAAATAAATGCGACTCTCCAAAGGATCTGTATTGAATCCAATAGAGTGGACCCATATTTTGTTGCTGTACTACCCTGTGAACCATAAACATTCACTATTCAGTCAAGTGAGGTTAATGTCCAGACACACAGAGTTCAATAAGGAAATGCGAAATGGGAAATAGTCTCCTCCTCAAGAAACCTCCCAATATTAACATCGCACTGAGAGATTCACTATTCAAACACATGAAGGTCATCAATTTCTAGAACTCGCCCGTTGGATATCCAAATAAACTTAATACCTGTCCTTCCAATGTAAGCAATGTTTTTTAGTGGCATGTTAATCTAGTGAGTGACTTTACTGATTTCATTATGATCCCCACAGACGCAATTAATGTTTAAAGTAGCTTTTAACCAATCTGTTTGAACATGTTATAACAAACCGTTGTGGCTGGTGGACTTGGAAAAATACCTTCTGCTTCAGAATTGGGGACTTAATGGCTGCACCACAAGACCCCAGTGAAATGACATCTGATCAATCTTTGTGGTTATGTTATGACACAGCTCCAAGACAGATGGGATGCGAATCCATAGCTTCTGGCCCAGGTTAAATTCAAATGCCCAGTGCCCAAAGAGTTGGAGGCAAGTTCAATTGAAATATTCAAGATGGTATTAGTTAATGATTTATATCAGAACAATGTGCAATGGTATTGGGAAAAGGCCGGAGAATGCTACTATTTCAATGAGCTGATGGAGACATTGCCTGAATGGCCTCCTTCTGTATTGTAACACTTCTCTGATTTTGCAATTCATTGAAATAAATCACTTTACAAAGTTCCATGGTCCAAAACAAGAAATAAGTAAACAGTTATTACTCATCTGCACCATCTTAGGGAAATATTTGCACCAAAAAACATAACACAACACAACCACATATACTTCAATCTAAAATTCTCAACTGAGACTCCAATTTTCTTTATGACATGCTCCAGAAAGTCTTTGGGTATTATCAATCTCTTCAAGATCCAGCACCTCCTTGTCAAATCGAAGAGGCAAAACTCTTAGAAATTAAGAAATTTCATGTGTATCCTGTTTTTGGCTGAGCAATCTGCTAATATTTCTTTAAAAACCTCATGACTGTCGACTCTTTTGCCTTCCTCATCTTCTCAAATATTCCAACGTTATTGCCCCTTACAAGAATTCTGAGGCCAGGATTTTCACCATGATGGAGGCCCTCTTCCTCACAGTGAAAGTGGCACATGAGCCTGGAAATTGTCCCAAAACACAGCACTTCCCATTTTTACAACTTGGGAGTGGAGAGATTTGCATTTCAAGTAGTATATGTCATGGAGGTAGCTGGTCATTTAAATCAGCAGCTACTTGCATTTGAGGCTCGCCTATGAGTCTGAAACCTGAGGCATGCAGATTAGACCAAATAAGATGAACTTTGAATTTTGTGCATTTCTTTAGATAGCCAGGATACGCCATTGGATTTAATCCTGGGAGACTCCGGATGTCAGCTTTTGGGAGAGGTCATGTGCATTTTGGAATTATTAAACGTAGGCCTAAATATGAATAAAAAGTGGACAAACTCATCAAATGTCAAGGTCATTGGCATCAACCTTAACTATTAACAGCAACAGTCATGAAGACGTATCAGAGTGTCAAAATGACCTCTTCAATATCAAAAGTGTTGAAAAGACTTGTCAAAAGCAACAATCAAAGGGATCTGTCAAGCCGACAAAGCATATTTAAAATTTCCACCATTTAGATCTTTGAAAGCAAATGTCTAGAGTCTTACAAATAATTGCCTCCAATTGCATTCTCTCTGTTGACATAAGGCTGATAGCTTCCATTAATGGATTAGTGCAGGAGTAGTGTTGCGTGACAAATTTCACAATGATCCATTATCACAGAAAACTGCTTGCATTTCACAATTTGATTGGCAGATACAAGTATCGATAGATGAATTCTGTGCAACTTATAATAAAGGATTGTGCATTTGAATGAAATGTCTGCTGTTATCAGTTAAAGGAATGTAATTATAATAAATGGGTTTTATGAATGAACTGCATCTTTCAACATAATGAAATCTGCTATAGGCACTTAGAAATATATTTTATTTTATCTTGCATTAGTCTCAAGGTCTGTCTATGGTGAATAATGGTGATTTGGCATGGTAGGTGTATGGGGAGCATGGATTGACAGAAATTTGCATGAAATTGACATTGGGTCTATAAAGCATAGACGGGCAGTTTGGGGCAAAGGTTGACATTGAGATTAAGAGTTGTCATGTGGGTGGTTATAGGGTCATGAGGGGTAGGTTCAAAACCATAGGCTGGCATGAATTTACATGGATGTGGCATGGTGAGTTTGTGTGACTATACTAGGGGAGGTGGATGGGTTTGTTAAGCAGAGGACTGGAGGAATATTATCTGTTATATTGTTCCTTTCTAAATTTGTCCACGATGCCAGAGCCCTAAAGCACCTCTTCCCTCCAGAGTGGCTCCATGACTGGTGCCTTTATCAGAACATACATCATAACTTCCAGAGATAGCTTTGGACTGGAAATCTGATGAGCAGTCAGCATTTTACAAGTCAGATTTGTGGAGCTGGGAATTCTTCCACCTCTGACTCACAAGCAGAAATCTGAGCCCAAGTCACTAAAGTGAATGTGCTTTCTGACAAAAAGCACATAAATTTAACAAAGGTGGCTAGTAAACCCAGCAGCCCATCTCCGTGGCATTGTGACATGCTTGGGATGTTTCAAACAGAATTGTAACAGAATGATCATTTACCTTCAAAACAGCTCTTAAATCAGTGACTTGTATTATTAACCTATAAAACTATAATGGAGTTAATGGGCTGAATTTTACTGTAAAATGTCAATGTCTCAATGTTGGTGAGTTTCATGGAGGCCTTTTGTCTGTGACCTGCAAACTGTCTCATTAGCAATACATCAGAGCTCTCTGGCATCCCATTCCCACTACCCTCCCCATCCTCAGAGACAGAAGCACTCATCACTGCCGGCACCTCCTGGGATTCTTGACAGTAGCACACTTTTAAAAACTCATTGTGTACCCAGACAAGTGCTGCCAGCCAGGATTTTCCCCTTCACTGTGCAAGTTGTAGGAGGGGAACCAGAAAGAATCACTGCTCAGGGCACGTAAGTGGTACGGTTGACATTTCATTGTGAATAAAAAGCACATTTGAAAGTGAGCAGTCAGCATTTCTTTCACTCACAATTTATACTTTAGTATCGTATTCCATAAACCAGAGCACTCTGACAAGGAGTCATCTACTTTTATCTTTGACAAAAGGATTTTATTCCAAAGTAGGCAGCACAAGCCATGTCACACCAAATAGAACAGGAGGTTGTGAATTATCTCACAATATTTTTACAATGTACAATTAGAACTTAAGAAGGTTTTTTAGATCACATCAAGTTCTGTTCACTCACTCTGATCTAACTGGCCTTCAGTCAGACAATTTTCAATTTCAGTTCAGTTCTAATGTCATCTTCCATGGTTTGGTGTCTGGGATTTGGTGTCCGGGATTGGAGTGAGTGAAAATGAGCGAGGGAACAAGTTATGGACAATAGTGAGAGTAGTGGAGCATGGGCCTTACTGTGAGGAGGATACAGTTACACAGATAGAGTGATCGGGAGATATCAGATGGTGGGCCTTATATTGATAAAGTGGAGATTGTTGATCTTTTTCCTACGTTGCTGTGTGTTCATCCAAACAATTAAGACTGCACTGATCTGGGTGCCGATCTCTGTCCAGAGCTGGAGGCTGTTTTGTGGCTTTCACTGCCTCTCTTGGAGGGATAGTGTGCCCTACCTCTGCACCATCCTGCCAGTAAGGACCTCTCGTTCCTGCCTACAAAACACAATGTTGATTTCCCCTTTTCTGCCATGTGCGGGGTATGTGTGTCTGGAACTATGCAAGGATGCTCCAGTCCAGGTGCACAATGACCTTTTTAAAAATTGCACAAGGGCCAGGAATACTGGTCCAATCCAGAATGTCTTAGCAATGACAAGCTTTTCGGGGCTTGTTCAGTGGTAGAATAGGGCTAGAAATGAGTGAGAGGAGTGTGATGGGGTGTGACATAGTGAATGATGTGAAGTTGGAATGAGGTGGTGGGTAATCCCCCAAGAAACCAAGTAGCATAGCCAAGAAAATGTCAGTTTCAGTCCATAGAAGCCAGACTTGTGATACACAAATGAGCTACATTTCAGCTGATACTCAATAGGGCATAAAACAAGAAGAAAGGCAATGGATTTGTAACCATTGAGCCTGCTCCACCATTTGATCATAGGTGATATGTTTCTCATCCCATTCTCCTGCGTTCTCCCCATAACCTTTGATCACCTTACTAATCTATCTTAAATGTAGTCAAGAACTTGGTCTCCATAGTCCTTTGAGGCATTAGGTACCACAGATTCATCATCCTCTTGCAGAAGAAATTCATATTCATCTCAGTTCTAAAGGGTCGTCCTTCACTCTGAGGCTGCACCCATCAATTCCTAATCTCTCCTTCTAGTGGAAACATCTTCTCCACATCCACTCTATCCAGGCCTCTCAGCAGAGATCACAGATTTCCTTTCTACCTTGTTCCCATTCAGTTTTCCTGTCTATATCCGACCAGTCAGTACCAGTGCTATACTTACTCACAGAACTCAGGAACTGAGGTGTTGTCAATAGAAGACAAAGAGATGAGAATGAGAGAAAGCCATCACAAGTATATGTTTCAAATATCTGTATGAATCCATTTATAAGCACGTATTGAAAATAAAGCAATGAGAATGTTTGCACGGCAACATTAAACATTAGTTCAGTGCATTGATGAAATGAGAAAGGATAACACAACTGCATTGCACATTGAACCTTAAAGATTACATTTAGCTCTCTCCGTGCATGATTATATATGCATTAATCATAGCATTTAACCTCAGGTAACTTTTTACATGTCAACAGAAATATATGAGGAATATCCCTATGTGTCAAGCCAAAAGTTAATTGTCTTTTGATTTGAACATGTTCAATGACAAATTTATGTTTAATTCATCAAGAGCTTGAGAAGATACGTTGACCTCCTTTGTTAGTCTGATAATACAATTTGCAATATATCATTGAATATTCCGTTGAGATATCTGAATTGTTGACTGGTAAGGAAGACTTGAGAGACAATTTTTTTTCAAAAAGTCTTTAAAACTTCATTATCGTCTTGTGATGATTTTAAAGTTTTACATAAAAGCCCTTGTGTCTCTCTCTGTTCCCTTATTTCTTCTAAAGTGTTTTCATGATGTGCATATGGACAAGAAACAGATAATAAGAATTAACATGTCATTTTCTGAGTGGCAGGCATGACTAGTGAGGTACCACAGAGATCAGTGTATGAACCCCACTTATTCACAATGTTTATTCATGACTTAGATGGTGGAACTATATGTAATATCTCCAAGATTGCAGATGACACTAAGCTGGATGAGAGGGTGAACCGTGAGGAGGATGCAGAGAAGCTGCTGTGTAATTTGGACAAGTTGAGTGCTTGGGCACATGCATAACAAATGAAGTTGAATGCAGATAAATGTGAGGTTATTCACATCAGTAGCAAGAGAAAAGAAAGGCAGATAAAGAGGATTCGATGCTACAATTTTACAGGGCATTGGTGCGACCACACTGGGAGTACTGTGTGCAATTTTGTTCTCCTTATCCGAGGAAGGATGTTCTGACTATGGGAGGCGTGCAACAAAGTTTTCCCAGACTGATTCCTGAGATAAAGTTAAAAATCCCACAACACCAGTTTATGGTCCAACAGGTTTATTTGGAAGTACAAGGTTTCAGAGTGCTGTCCCTTCGCCAGGTAACTTGTGTGGCAGGATCATAGGACACAGAATTTATAGTAAAAGATCAAAGTGTCATTCAACTAATGTGATGTATTGAACTAACCTAGATTGTTGTAAAGTCAAATCACTTCAGCCATTTTGAATTGAGATGAGGAGAAATCATTTCACCCAGAGAGTGGTGAGTCTGTGGAATTCTCTACCACAACAAACAATTGAGGGCAAAACGTTGAATGCTTTCAAGAAGGAGTTAGATATATTCTTTGGGGCTAAAAGGATCATCGAGTCTGGGGAGACAGTGGGAACAAGGTAGTGAGTTGGAAGATTAGCCATGATCATGTGAAATTGCAAAAGAGGCTTAAAGAGCCAAATGGTCCACTCCTGCTGCTGTTTTCTATGTTTCTACACTGTTTTCTTCAAAATAATTTTGCTCATGTTTCTCCACATTAAAAATTGCCTGTGATCTGTGTGCATGATCATCAGCACTTTCATAAAGCATTTCTTTTCTTGACAAAACAATGACATTCCTGATGAAGGGCTTATGCCCAAAACATCGACTCTCCTGCTCCTCAGACCCTGCCTGATTTGCTGTGTTTTTCCAGCACCACACTTTTTGTACCTTGATGTAAAGTTCAACTTTTCCTTAAATTGTTAATGGCGGAATGAAAATCTTGACAGGCAGCAGTGACCATCCTAGTGTTATGCATTTGACTTTCATTCTCAGATATTCTCACCTCATGTATATGTAGTGTGTGATTCTCCAACCAGAGAAGAAACCAGGTGGCTCCAATTCCTGACTTGTAAGTAAGAGCAGCTTGCCAGCTGCTTCTCAAGACTGTTCTCCAAAATCCCATGGCACCTTCCATGAACAGTGACCACCTCCACTCTTCACCTCCAGAAACATCAACAAAAGCATACCCTCGCCAAATCATCATGGAAGATGTCAGACTAACTCAGAATACACATTAGCACTTTAATACTGCACTCACTGACACTTTATACTGCAATGCTCCTGCCAGCTTAGTCATGTAGACAAGATTCCATACACATCATATCTTTCTGAATTAGAAGCATTTTTGGGCTTTTAGCTTGCCTTATGAGTACTCACACATTTGCCCTTATTTGGACACTTACAGACTCTATGTCTTGCCATTTCATACATTGCTGCTTCGTGCAGGACATAGAGCCATGCAGCACCATTGGCTTGCTTTGCCTTTTAGTGCAGATAGCAGACATGGTTGGCAGCACTGAGTCAAGAGGATGGGCATGTTACTATGATCCATCATTGACACACATCCAGCATGTGCTAACAGTTTATACAGCAAAAGTATTGCATGTTCTTCAGCTAAATGTCCATGTCTCAAAGTCTAAGGAGTGTCAGTCTTCATCAAGTGAGGGAGGACTATGATTATTCATGGTGTGCCACCACACTTAGTTGAGTGCATCATCAGATCTCAGTGTCAGGGGCTGGCCACTGTCAGCCAGGTACATGGTGCAATCAGGCACCAGGAACTTGTACTCTTTAAATCCAAGGATTGGGCAACAGTTAGTCCTGCAACTCATGTTTGACCTGTCCCAGGATTAACATCAGTCAGAGAGTTGGGTCATGCTCGATTGGGGTTGTCATTACAAATCAGTCTGGTGTGGGTATGGGGGGGCAATGGGATATTGTTTATGGCAATCAGTCCTGGTGGTTTTGCACATGAACATCAAGGTTCAGACGTAACAAGTGAGGTGAGATTTAATTCATGGAGATAAGCATTGGATAGTCATTGTTTATTGAGTGTAGGTTTCTTTGTCATTGTTGTAAAGGCAAACAGCTCCTGTTTAGTGGCAAAAGCAAATGCAGCTTATTTTGTTTCTTCACCTTTCTTGTTGTTAACAACTGGCGAAAAGATTTACAACATCTCATTAAGACTATGTGTTCTGATAAACATTAGGGAGTGAGTAGCAGTCATTCAGTGCATTGAATGGCATTTAGGAAAGTTAGCTTCTGAGGCTTTGTAGTGTTTCTGCAGTAGATCAAATGAAGAAATACCCCAGTCTCTGGCATTCATGGGCTGTCAGAAATGACATATCTGCTCAGCCCCAGCCAGGAGATGATCCCATGGTTGGCCAATAATAAGTTGGTGGAAGAGCACAGAAAACCACAGCAGAAACATGCAACCTACTGGAGGCACTGAGTAAACTGAATACAAGTTGGCTTTTGCTTGTCTGCAACTGGCTGTCTCAATGGATATGCTGGTGGTGACCATGGAGACCCAGATCGACCAGAAATCATCTGGGCCTCTCCACCTTGCTGACAATATCCAAGCCTATGGAGGTTGCAGCGAGACAGAGTGATCCGTCCTCTGGGTAGGAATCTTTCAGCGTGCTCGAGAGCTCCAGGTCAACAGGTTCCACTGCAAGCAGATTCCCTGACCCCAGCTGCAGACCCCAGCACTGCAATTAGTCCTAGCAGGAGGGCAAGTGGAAAAAAAAACTAAATACTCTGAGGGCACATAGATGGCACAGATAAAACTTCAGTGGGAATTCACTCTCACATCTGTAAATATACGCATTTTCAATCATCACATGTCTGATTGTGTGCCATTCTATTTGCCATTTATTAATCTACCTGACCTGTCCATTCATTTCTTTGTGCAGTGTTGAGCTTTCTTCCCCAATATCAATTCCACCTTCTTCTATTGGACAGAAGATACAAATGTTTGAAACCGATTCAAGAACAGTTTCTTCCCTGTTGTTATCAGAGTTATGAACGGACCTGTCATATATTAGAATTGCTCTTTCTCTGTACCTTTTCTGTAACATTATATTCTGGTATTAAGTTCTATTAACTTGATGCACTTATCTAAGCTGTGATTTACCTGGTTAATATGCAAGACAATACCTTTAACTGTATCTCAGTACTTGTGACAATAATTAATCAAATCAAATCAATTACACAACCAATTACTCTGTTGTCTATAAATTCTTTATGAATGCCTCTACATTTAAGTCTAAGTCACTGACATGATCAACATCCAGAAATGCAAGTAATGAGTCCTGTAGAATTCACTTGGAACACAAACGTCCACTTAAAAAACAACTTTTGCAATTTTGTTTTGTTTCTTACCTTGAAAGGAATGTTGATTCTTACTTGCCATTTCTCCTTGATCCGATAAGCTCTTATTTCCCTGGCTGGTCTGCAAAATTCGGCTAAAGTGTGGAGAGGAGCAGTGACATTGTCAGCCACTAGCAACGTTGACCTCATCCTGCTGTAAGGTAGCAGCTCCTATGGCAGGAAGTGGTACAATTCTGTGACCAAGCCTTTGCAAATCCTTGGTCCCTCAGGTAATGCTTCTTGCTGAGGTGGAGATAGGAGTAGTGCTCCCTGGAAACATCGGATTGACTGAAATTTCTATTGGGGAGCCCTTCTCCTCCCATCCACACACAGCTTTGCCTGTGCACCATCTCCATATCATGGTGTAGACTGAGGAATAACAATAAACAAACTTAAAAAATTCAGGAATTTTGATTCTTCCATCCTGGCATTTTTGCACCTTTCAATGCCTTTATAATAATTAACATATTCCAGTGGTCCTGAAATGTGAATTGGCCAGTTACATCAAGGACATATTTTGCCTTGTTGACTGCAAAATATCTGAGCAATTCATGGTGCAGCAGAGATGTTGACTCACACTCGAATTGAATTTAGATATTATATGCTAGTGACTTTCTTCAACAACTTACTTGTGGTGGCCTATGCTCCTTAACTGCAGCAGTCTTTCTGTGCACAGAGCACATCTGCAACCTTCCCATTGTTATGGACCAGGCCAGACTCCCTGAAAACATTCTAAGAAGATAGCCCAGAGAGAAAGTCCAGGTTAGAAACATCTGTTGAAGCATGGAACCTCTATTCACTTTTGCTACTTCTCTAGGTCACCAACGGCTCCTGACTGCCTGCTAAAATAAATCAAACTAGAAAACCGAAACATGAACTAGGAGAACTGGTCACTCACATTTCATTGTCCCACTGCTTCAAAAAAATCTAAAGGTTTCCTCTGATTGTTGACATAGGCAGTTTCTATCAGCCATTTCAGCACCTCTGCCTTTACAACCCCTCTTGAAAAAAAACTACAAAATTACCTTGTTAAAGGAGCAGCATTGTCACAGTAGCAACACATCTTTCCAAAACCAATGAGTCACCAAACCTCCTCCAAAACCAATCCATAGTACTTACACAAACTTTGCATGATTAAAATTAATTCAAAGGTATCTCATTATCACATTCGATGGTTGGCTGTTAAAATAGCACTGATAGGGGATAGTGAGTTTTGAGAAGATTTGTAGCTCAAGTTTCTGGATGTAGGTTTGCTCGGTGAGCTGGAAGGTTTGTTTTCAGATGTTTCATCACTATACAAGGTAGCATAGAAGATAGAACATTACAGCGCAGTACAGGCCCTTCGGCCCTCAATGTTGCACCGCCCTGTCATACTAATCTGAAGCCCATCCCACCTACACTATTCCATGTACGTCCATATGCCAATGACGACTTAAATGCACTTAAACTTGGCGAATCTATTACCGTTGCAGGCAAAGTATTCCGTACCCTTACTACTCTCTGAGTAAAGAAAACACCTCTGACATCTGTCTTATACCTATCTCCCCTCACTTTAAAGTTGTGTCCCCTCATGTTTGCCGTCCCCATACTTGGAAAAAGGCTCTCCCTGTCCACCCTATCAAACCCTCTAATTATCTTGTATGTCTCTATTAAGTCACCTCTCAACCTTCTTCTCTCTAACGAGAACAGTCTCGTGGCCCTCAGCCTTTCCTCATAAGATATTCCTTCCATACCAGACAACATCCTAGTAAATCTCCTTTGCACCCTTTCCAAAGTTTCCACATCCTTCTTATAATGCGGTGACCAGAACTGTACACAATACTCCAAGTGTGGCTGTACCAGAGCTTTGTACAGCTGCAGCATAACCTCCTGGTTCCGGAACTCAATCCCGCTATTAATAAAGGCCAAAACATTGTATGCCTTCTTAACAACCTTGTCAATCTGGATGGCAACTTTCAGGGATCTGTGTACATGGACACCAAGATCTCTCTGCTCATCTGCACTTCCAAGAATCTTACCATTAGCTCAGTGCTTTGCATTCCGATTACTCCATCCAAAGTGTATCAACTCACACTTGTCCACATTAAACTCCATTTGCCACCCTCAGCCCAGCTCTGCCTCCTATCTATGTCTCTCTGCAATCTACTACATCCTTTGTCACTATCCACAACTCCACCAACCTTAGTGTCATCCGCAAGTTTACTAACCGACCCTGCTAAGCCCTCATCCAGGTCATTTATAAAAACGACGAACAGCGGTGGACCCAACACCGACCCTTGCGGTATGTCACCAGTAACTGGACACCAAGATGAACATATTCCATCAACTACAACCCTCTGTTTTCTTTCAGCAAGCCAATTATTGATCCAAACTGCTATGTCTCCCACAATCCCATACCTCCGCATTTTGTATAATAGCCTACTGTGGGAAACCTTATCGAACGCCTTGATGAAATCCATATACACCACATCAACCTGCTTACTCTCATCTATCTGTTTGGTCACTTTGTCAAAAAACTCAATAAGATTCGTTAGGCACAACCTACTGTTCAGAAAACCGTGCTGACTGTTCCTGATCAGATTATTCTTTTCTAGATGGTTATAAATCCTATCTCTTATAACCTTTTCCAACACTTTACCAACAACTGAAGTGAGACTCACTGGTCTGTAATTACCAGGGTTGTCTCTACTACCCTTTTTGAACAAGGGAACCACGTTTGCTATCCTTCACTCCTCAGGCACTATTCCTGTGCCAAAGGCTCAGCAATCTCTTTCCTTGCTTCCCAGGGGATCCTAGGATAGATCCCATCTGGCCCAGGGAACTTGTCTATTTTCACACTCTGCAGTATTTCTAATACCTCTTCCTTGTGAACCTCAATCTCTTCTAGTCTAGATGCAAGTATCTCTGCATCTTCCTCACCAACATTCTCATTTTCAATAGTGAACACTGTCGGGCAATATTTATTTAGTGCTTCCCCTATCTCCTCTGACTCCACACACAACTTCCCACTATTATCCTTAATCGGCCCTAATTTAACTCTTGTCATTCTTTTATTCCTGATATATCTATGGAAAGCCTTAGGGTTAACACTGATCATTTCCACCAACAACTTCTCATGTCTCCTCCTGGCTCTTCTGAGCTCTCTTTTTAGGTCTTTCCTGACTTCCTTGTAACCCTCAAGCGCCCTAACTGAGTTTTCACATTTTGTCCTAACATAAACCTTCTTCTTCTTCTTGACCAGGGATTCCACTTCCTTAGTAAACCACAGCTCACGCTTTCTATATCTTCCTCCCTGCCTGCCAGGTACATACTTATCTAGGACACACAGGATCTTTTCCTTGAATAACCTCTTCAGTGAGCCTCAGAATGAAACACTGGTGGTATAGCCTGCGTTCTATTTATATGTTTAAGTCTCTTAGGGTTGGTGATGCCATTTCCTGTGGTGACATCATTTCCTATGGTAATATCATTTCCTGTCCTTTTTCTCAGGGGATGATAAATGGGATCCAAGTCGATGTGCTTGTTGATAGAGTTTTGGTTGGAATGCCATGCTTCTAGGAATTCTCGTGTGTGTCTATTTGGCTTGTCCTAGAATGGGTGTGTTGTCCCAGTGGAAATGGTGTCCTTCCTCATCCATATTAGATTATTTACAGTGTGGAAACAGGCTCTTTGGCCCAACAAGTCCACACTGGCCCTCTGAAGAGCAACCCACCCAGACCATTTTTCACCTAACACTACAGGCAACTTAGCATGGCCAGTTCACCTAACCTGCACATTTTTGGACTGTGGGAGGAAACCAGAGCACCTGGAGGAAACCCACGCAGACACGGGGAGAATGTGCAAACTCCACTCAGACAGTTGCCTGAGGCGGGAATTGTGAGGCAGCAACGCTAACCACAGTGCCACTGTGCCGCCCATATGTAAGGATACTAGTGAGAGTGGGTCATGTCGTTTTTGTGGCTAGTTGATGTTCATTTTTCCTGGTGGTTAGTTTTCTGCCTGTTTGTCCAATGTAGTGTTTATTGCAGTTTTGTAAGGTATTTTGTTAATGACATTAATTTTGCTTGTTGTCTGTATAGGATCTTTCAAGTTCATTAGCTGCTGTTTTATTGTGTTGGTGAGGTTGTGGGTTACCATGATGCCAAGGAGTCTGAGTAGTTTGGCAGTCATTTTCAAGATGTCTTTGATGTAGGGGAGAGTGGCTAAGGTTTCTGGACGTGTTTTGTCAGAATGTTTGAATTTTTTGCTCAGAAATTGGCAGAATGTGTTCATGGTACCCGTTCTTTTTTAATACACTGTATAGGTGATTTCCTTCTGCTCTCCAGAGTTCCTCTGTGCTGCAGTGTGTGGTGCCTTGTTGAAATAATGTTCTAATGCAGCTTCGTTTGTGGATGTTGTGTTGCAACATCTAGGATTGGCAGTTTGTTGTTATTTTCCTCCTCTTTAGTGAAGTTTATGCCAGCAAGGGTATTATTCATTGTCTTGAAGGTTTCAAGATGGGGATTCTGTCATGCAATTAAATGCATCTTCAGCTGTGGGTGATGAGGACTTGAAATGAGCTTGGCCTGCAATGCAGAAGTGCACAGAATTAGCCTGAAATCTGATTGATATCACAAGTTGTGTATTGTTAAAGCTTCCAGTTGGTGCATGTCACACCTACACTAGTGTGCTTCAATTAATAAAGAGTTTAATCAGAAGTGGCTGGAAGTGATTTGGCTGTCATTTTGAGGGCTGTTAGTTTGTACAGTGCTAGCTGTGGCAACTATGGAAGCAAACTTTGCAGTCCTGATGTTTTTTCTATGCTCTGGATCTTGAGGTAATATTTGGATGCTTCCAGTTTTCTATAATTCTGTGCAAAATACAGGCAATTTTCCTGCGCATAACTGAAAATAATTTTCTATGAACCGGCAGTGCTGATAAACGAAAGTTGCGCATCTTTTGCTTCAATGAATCTCATTCACTGCTGTCTTCATATAAGTGGCAAGACGCGTTGAAACTCGCCAACTAATAAAATGTAAGCAGCAAATAAATATCTCCACCTGTTTCTGTTTATAAATTTTTTATAGAAGAGAACTCAAAAATCTAGGGGCTTCAAATAAAATATTTATTATCTGCAATTGATTTCTATATTTTCTCATTAAGTTATAGACAAAAGAATAACACATTAAATAAAGGCTTCAGGAAGATTTGTATTTATGCAACACTTTTTACAGCCTCGTGTTATCCCAAAGCGATTACTGCCAATTATGTACTTCTGAATTGTAGTCACTAATGCATTATTAAACACTTGATAATTTTATGTGTGTTGCAGTTTGTATTGACTTCTACTTGACTAATTTACTGAATTATTTTTTAAAATAAAAAGTTAAACCGACTGTCACATGGTAATAACATAAAACAAAACATTCAAACACTACATTACACTGTTCAGTCAGGTTAAGTTCTAGTTCATTTAAATTCCAGTGTTTGTCTTTTGTCTGTATGTTCCTAGCATTTTGTAAGTTTCTGGCTTTTATTCAATCTAACATGAGCAGTTGTTCATGTAATTTCTATTCACAACCTTTTTGTATTCCTGTCCCCACCTTTTAGGACACTGCCAATGCACTGCAATACACGTGTATTGTAAAGGAAACCCTGGTCTTTTTTTTTAAATTTGAACATTAAAATATTCATAATTTGATTTTAACTAGTATATCAAACCTAAAAGATCATAAAACATAGAACAGTACAGCACAGGAACAGGCCTTTGATATTGCTATCATGTTATCCCAAAGCGATTACTGCCAATTAGGTACTTATGAATTGTAGTCACAAATGCATTATTAAACACTTGATAATTTTGTGTGTGTTGCAATTTATATTGAATTTTACATGATTAACTTACTAATTTTTTTTATAATTGAACATTAAACTGACAGTCACATGATAATAGGGCAAAAGTGAGGACTGCAGATGCTGGAGATCAGAATAAAGATTAGAGTAGCGCTGGAAAAGCACAGCAGGTCAGGCAGTATCCGAGGAGCAGGAAAATCGACATTTAGGGCTAAAGTCCTTCATCAGGTCACCCTCTCCTAAAGCTCCTCAATCTTCTTATAGTGCAGTTGCCAGAACTGCATGCGGAACTCCAAATGTGTCCTAACCAAAGTCTTATATCGTTGCAACATGAATTGTCGACTTGTATACTCAATGCCCTGACCAATGAAAGCAAGCATGACGTATGCCTTCTTTACCATCTTATCCACTTTGTGGAATTATGGAATTGGATCCCAATATGTCCCTGTATTTCAATGTTCCTAAGAGTCAGGTTATTTATTGTTTACTTTCTTCTTTCAGTTGACCTCCCAAATGCATCACTTCCAGGATTAAATTAACACTAACTCTAACTCATCTTCCATTTCTCTGCCACTTTCCAGCTGATTTATATCCTGCTTCAGCTTTTGATATCCTTCGTCTTTATCCATAACTCCAACAATTTTGATGTCATCTACAAATTTAATAATCAGGCCACTAACATTTCATCCAAATCAATCATATATATTGCAAACAACAAAGGTCCCAGCACTGATCCTTGCACAACACCACTTTTTACAGCCCTCCAGTCAGAAAAATAAATGCCTTTCCACAAACTATCCTCTGCCTGCTGTAGACAAGTCAATTTTATATCCAGCTTGCCAAGGCACCATAGATTCCATGTAATTTGAACTTCTGAACCAGCCTACAATGGGGGAAGGACTTTGTCAAAAGCTTTAGTCAAATCTGGGTTGACAACATTCACCACCCTGCCCTCATCAATCATCTTTGTCACTTACACAAAAAACTCAGTCAAATTTGTAAGACCTCACTTGCATAAAGCTGTGCTGACTATCCCTAATAAGTCCATTCCTCTCCAAATGCGAGTAAATCCTGTCCTTACACTGCTGTAACGCTCACTTGCTTAAAGTTTCCTGCTTTATCCATGTTGCCCTTTTTGAACAAAGAGGCAATGTTAGTATTTTCCGGTCTTCCAGCACCTCACCTGTGGCTAAAGAGGATACAAAGATTTCTGTCAAGGTGTCAGTAAACTGCTCCCTTGCCCCCTTCAGTGTAGATCCCAAATGGCCCTGGGTACTTTTCTATCTTAATGTTTTTTCAAGACATCCAACACCTCCTCCTTCTTAGAGTAGCAATAAACCCCCCTATAAACTCACCATTATCCATGACTTTCTCCTTGGTGAATACCAGTGCAAAGCTTTGCCATCTTTATTGTTCATCTTCACAGGAACATACTGACCTGAGCTCTGGTCAACTGGTATTTAAAAGACTCCTACATATCTGATGTGAGTTCACTTCAAACAGATGTCCCCAGGCAATTTTTTCTAGTTCCTGCCTAATACTGTTGTAATTATCATTCCCCCAGTTTAGCACATTCACCTGTAGAACAATCTTATCCTTTTCCATTCATTTTCATGCCTTTTCTAATTGTTTAATTTTCTACCAACACTAACAACTTGTTGTGGCAGGACTGCAGAACTTTGATCTGATCCATGGGCTCTGCATTTGCATAGTTCTATCTATCACTTCCTGCTTATATTGATTGGCATGTAAATAATCCTGTTTGGTAACTTTACCAGTTTGGCATCTCATTCTTAGGTATGCTTGGCATGCCCTCTTGAGCTCTCCGCTGACTCAGGATTAATCCCCTAGCTTGATGGCAATAGTTGTGTGGGCTATCTGCTGGACTATGAGATTGCATATTGTTTTGGAATGTGATTCTGTTGCTGTTGATGGCCACAATGCCTCTTGGATGCCTAGTTGCTAGATCTGTTCAAAGTCTGTCTCTTTTGCATGGTGACAGTACCATACAACATAATGGAGGGTATTCTCAATATCAAGATGGTACTCTGTCTCCATAAGAACCAGGTGGTGGTTATTCCTATTGATACTGTCATTGGCAGATGAATCTTGTTGGTTCCCTCACCACCTGCTGCAGACCCAATCTAGCAACTGTGTCCTTTCGGACCTGACCAGGCCAATGAACAGTGCTGCTGCTGAGCCACTCTTGGTGGTGGACATTGAAATCCCCCATCTAGAACAAATTTTGTGACCTTGCCTCAGTGCTTCCTCCAAGTGTTGTTCAGCAAAACATTAATAGGTATCTAAAATATCCTATAAAGTTCAAGAAGCAGTGCATTCAGCAAAGCAGTTCTCACAGGGGTATACACATGAAATGTTAACTCTTCTTTTCTCTTACCAGATACTCATGATCCTGCTATACATTTTCAATATTTTCTTCCTTCAATGCCATATGTTAGGAAACAAATGAAAGGCCATTTTTGTTCAAAGACGCACCCAAAGTTCTAAGACAAGATGACTCTCTCAATATCAAATGTTAACTTGCTCCCTCTCCATGGATGCTGCCTGACCCACTGTAATATCTAGCATTTTTTTGTTTTAACTAAAATTAATCAGATCAAACATGATTGTATTGAATGGTCAAGCAGTCTTGATGGGCTTTTAATTAATATGTTCCAATGTATATAGTCACTGTCTTCAGTGAGCTAACCAATCCCCCATTCATGTTAATATGTTACACCCTAAGCTGTTATTTTATAAAGTAACCCATCTGGGACAACTTATCAAATATCTTCTGGAGGTCCAAGTACAACACATCAACAGGTTGTCTTGTGTTTAAGTTGCTTCCTACTCCCTTAAAAAACTCAAACAATTTAGTCAAACATGATTTCACTTTCACAAAATTGTGTTGACTCTACCTGATTGCATTAAGAATTTTTTAAGAACCTTGTCATAATTCTCCTCAATACTAGATTCTAGCACTTTTACTCCGTGACAAATTTTGGCCTAACCAGCCTAGAATTTTCTGCTTTCTGTTTCTGGATGCAAAGGACTCCATATGTCACAAGAGAACTGTTCTTAAGAAGGGGCAATGGACTCGAAAAGATAACTCGGTTTTCTCTGCAAATGCTGCCAGACCTGCTGGGTTTCTCTACCAATTTCTCTATTAGTTTCAGATTTCCAGCATTCCTCAAAGAAACTATCCCTGAAATATTCCTTGATCTCATCATCTCTGCTCCCTTTCCACACCTGATTCATTACTCTCCACTGAGACATGAGTGTAAACAATTTTCTGAATGAGATATGAGGGGTGGAATCTGATCTGTGGAGCAAGGATCAGTGTGGGAGCGATGGTGGCTGTTCATCAGTTGAAACATTGATGGCAACTCACCCCAGCAGCAGCAATATTGAGGAAGCATAAGAACAAACAGAGAAACGTAGGAATGAGGAGCAGGAGCAGCCAATTCAGCCCTATGAGCTCGTTCATCTACTTAATATGAGAATGGCGGATCTTACCCTGGTCTCAATTCTACTTTCCTATCTGCTCCCCCTATTCCTTTATCCTGCTTTTCATCAGAAACATATTTACTTCTTTCTTGAATCAGCTGATTGATTCTGCCTCCACTGCATCCTGAGGCAGGAAGTTCTTCAAATTCACTACCCTCTCAGAAAAGTTGTTTCTCCTCATCTCAGTTTTGAATCTACCTCCTTTTACTCTATATTTATGACCTCTTATTCCAAGGTGACCCACAAGGAGGAACATCTATCTAACATCCAGCGTATCAATCCCCTTAAGGATTTTGTATACCTCAGTCAGATCACCCTCATTCTTCTGAACTCCAGTGAGTACAAGCCCAAAATATTCAACCATTCCTCATATGACAGCCCTTTCATCCCTAAAATCAACCTGGTGAACCTTCTCTGAACTACCTCCAGGGTCACCACAACCTTCCTCAAGTAAGGAGATCAAAACTGGACACAATACTCCAGGTGTGATCTCATCAATGCCTTCTATAATTGTAACAACACTTCTTTACTTTTATAATCCAGTCATTTTGCAATCAATGCCAAGATTCCATTTGCACAGTAAGATTAAGTCCTAATTAGGTTCTTACCCTCTTGGCTCCTCTGAGCAGAACAACCCATTAGAAATCCTGCTATTGGGCATCCTGCCTCTGGGAGGTGCCAGCAAACAGCTCTCCAGTACTCTCCAACCATTGGGAGCAGAGGGTCATCACCAGGGTTTCACCGTGGATGCTCAGAAACAAGTGAGTGGGATGGGTTTGCCAGGGCCACTCAGGGAGACCCCAACAAGGAAGGGGAATATAGGGGGTCAATTTGAAGGTCTCTTCTTGCTGACCCAGCTACACTGCACCCTAAAAGGTCCAAGGCAATAATTGTCCATGTTACAGTCCACTCTTGTTACTGACGAGGCCCCGTTGCATTATGGACCAGACCAAACCCCTTCAAAATACGTCCAGGAGACAACCCAGAACTTAACTTTTGTTTTAAAGGCAAATATTGGCATTGTGTTCTGAATACACTTTGATTGGTCAAACTATCAATCTTGAAGTAAAACATACACTATTGATATTTCATGGTTAAAATACAAAAAAAAACACAAGAATTTGAATAACTTAATTCCATTGGAAAACATAACAGAAAGTTGGATTATTTAACTACTAACCAGCAACTATTCCAATATCATTACCTTCCATGAGCACACCCTTGGTAAAGGCAAAGTCAGTAAAATAGCTTATTTCACATGCAATTTGAGCAGCAGGAAGAGAACCCCAGCTTTTAGCTGTAACAGAGAGAGGAATAAGAGCTTCCACACCCAGTTTCAAGATCCCAGCAGCTGCTATTGAAATCTATAACTAAAATCATGTTTCTGTGGGAGCTTGATCCCACCCATTCAGGCTGCTTGTATTGTTCCAACTTTAAAAAAAACCCTGAGACCTGCCAAGCTGTTTACTTTATTGTCTTTGGCGGAGACTGCTTGACATCTCCCTCTTAACCTTTCTTCATAAAAAGAGGATAAAATACAGCTCTTAAGGTTTTAGTATCAGCAAAAGCAGGATGAGGCCGTTAAAAAATCTCAATTAGCCTCCAGATAGGAATTTATTGGAGGGAGAGGTGACAGGAGTTATGTTTCTACCCCAAACAGCTCCCTACCTGACCTGGTTTGTGGACTCACCACTTGGGAGGTAGGTGCAGACAGATAAAATTGCACCTTTGAGCTCAGAGCTACAGCTTAGTTTTTGTTTCAACGTGAGCCAGGGCATTTTTGCAAGCAGCAGAAATGTTTTCTTTATTCAGAACTCATCTGTATTCAGACATTGGAGACTTGGCTAAGTCAAATATTTATTTGTATTTCCTCAAGTACTTCTTTACACATGTCAGTTTGACTCAAATGATAGCATTCTGGCTGTTGTGTGTCTAAATCACACTCCAGGATTTCAGTGGATCATCTCGAGTGACAGTCCTTTGAATGATAATGTAACTGAAAGGATAACTACTTGATTTGATGGCTCAGAAAGATGCTACAATTCTGTCAGCATGATTCAAAGCAGAACAGGAAACCCATCTGGAATTAAAGCAGTAAATGGTGTAAAAACACAAGAGGGCCATATGACTATAGCAGACTAGAACAGGCATCAGTACATGTTTGTATTTCACTTCAAGCATTCTGCTTTTGATTAAAAAAAAGGCTATAATTATCAACTATAAACACTTCTGTTTTCATACCTTAGCAACTCACTATTTCTATCAGTCTCTGCATATACATTGCACAAAGAGAATAAAAATTGTTCTAGTCTCTTCATGATATGCATGCAATTTGTCATTGATTGTTCAACTGGAGGTTGATGTTTTGCCAGGAAATGTCATTAATGTGTTATGTGTTGTTGTTTTTGTTGTTGTAGTGGTAGCTCTTGTTCTAGTCTTGTTGTTGGTTTGTTGTGGATATGTGGCTTTGTTGGTTGATATGAAATTTGTGTAGGAAGTCCATTCACCTCTTCATGACCAATCACCCTCAGGTGAGAAATTTCTGCAGTTGACCATTTGTTCCTGCGATTGCAACAGTATATTTGGTTGTTCATTTCCATCACATACATTCAATGTGATCATTGTCCCATGAAGGTCTGAAGTTGCTATTTTGGTTTGCTTTTGTTGAAGGTGTTGAATGTTTGTGCTGTGATTGGCTCTCTAATACTCAACTCTGGCAAAAATTTAGCAATCTTATTGAAACGAAATTTTGGTTTTCTGCCATTTTACCTTGACTTTCCTTCACTCATACCTGTTACTACTTCTGTTTCAGTAGCTTTTGTTTTTGTTGCAAGAGTAATTTCAACAAATCATAGAATTGTTAACACTATAGTGTGGCACCCAGCACAGTGCACAATACTCAAGCTAGCAAGTGATTTTTACAAGTTCAACATTCCTTTTTTGCTCTTGTGTTTTGGGCCTCTATTAATAAAGCCAAGGGCACTGTCAACTTTATTAACTGCTCTCTCCACCTTTCCTGCTACCTCCAATGATTGGAACCTAGTTTTCCTGCTCCTGCATCCCTTTTAGAATTGTACCCCCTATTTCCTCTAGCCTTTCAATGTTCTTCTTGCCTAAGTGAATCATCTCACACTTATCTGCATTGAAACTCAATTAATACCGATCCAACCACTCCACCAATTACTTTTTGGGGTTCCACGCTTCTTCCAAGTTTAATGTCATGTGAAAATTTTGAAATTGCTCTCTGCACATTAAGATTCAAATCATTTCAGGGGTTTGTGTGTAATATGGCATTAGACTTTGTACTGGACTACACTACATGTCATCACTTGAGATTGCCTTGTATACATCAATGTGAGATTTTCTCAATTTCTTTATCATTCCTTTGGGACTGTTCATTACTCTCTCTGCCTGTTGTATGATATACAGTAGTTTGTCAGGATCTTTAGCTGTTATCTTTCCAGTGATTCTTTGTTGCACTTCTATTAAGCGATTCACTTGCATACAAAATTATTTAGCTTTTGATGGTGAAAATATCGGTTGCTCTACACTGGACATGCCTTATTTGTTATTGCATAATGCCTTCTGCAGTATTTACATCCTAAGCTGAGTCTGTGATAGTTCTGCCTGTATGCCTGTCAGTATCTGTCAGTATACAGCAAGACCTGGTGTGTTCTGCCATGAATATACTCAAGTTGTTGGTTCACAACTTTGGCAGTTCTACACAAGGCAATTGCTTGTCTGATTCATACATGGATAATCTCTCACACAGTATGTTTTCACTTATGGATCCCTTATTCCCAAGACAATTCTGTCCATTATTAGTTCACCCTTTAATTGTCCAAATGCACAAATTAGTGCAATTTGAAATAATGATGTTACATGTTGACCAATGGATTTGTTTTTGCTATGTTTCCTAGTGTTGAGTTTGCATTGTTCATTTGTTCATGCAAAACATTCACTTTGGTTGCAATGTGTCCCTTTAAAGATTTTTAAATTACTGCTGTGTGTTTTCTCTGCTGTGCAGAGAGATTTAGAAAACATATCTTCTCAGATAGAAGTCTTATTGGTTCTGGTTTGCTCAACCACTCTTCTTCCTACAGCTTATGGAAGAATTCCCAGATTTTCCTCATATATCCAATCATTTGAAGATGAGCTGGTAGGAGAAATAATGTAGCCATTTTCTCTTAAGCAGTATTTTCAGTGTGATCTTCATTTTTATTTTTTCTTTGTCTCAACTCCTGTCTTGACACCATTATGTTATGTGGCCAACACAGCTGTGTGTTTACTTTGAGAGTGTTATTAAAGTTGAGGATATTTGGCAAGAGGACATATGCCAGTCATAAGGACAGACATTTGAACATGATTTTATTTCAATCTGAGCAGTTCTTTCTGTGAAAAGAACATCAGAATTAACATTCTTGTACAAAGACCAGTTGTGACTCCAGACCTGCAGAGTGTTTCCAGTAATTTTTGTTTATATCTCAGATTTCTAATATTTTCATGAAATCAAAATTTTTTTTCAGTAGGCCGGTCAACATTCTACATGAACTAACAATGGAACATTTATGAACTGTAATTATTCTTATGACTTTTTGATGTGCTATGTTCAAACATTATCGCTTTATCTTTGAAAATAGCCCTCACTAAACTGCAGCATGGTGATACAGTAGTCAGCACTGCTGCCTCAGGTAACTGACTGTGTGGAGTTTGCACATTCTTCCCGTGTCTGCGTGGGTTTCCTCTGGGTGCTCCGGTTTCCTCCCACAGTCCAAAAATGTACAGGTTAGGTGAATTGGCCATGCTAAATTGCCCGAAGTGTTAGGGGCAGGGGTAAATGTAGGGGAATGGGTCTGGGTGGGTTGCTGTTCAGAGGGTCGGTGTGGACTTGTTGGGCCAAAGGGCCTGTTTCCACACTGTAAGTAATCTAATCCAAATTTCTCTGGGCTTTTAGGCATTCCTGAAAAATAGGTTTGGAATGTTATATAAATGCCAGTCTTCCTGCTTCTTCATACAGTCTATTTCTATTGACTGTTGCATGATTTAAACATGGATAGTACGGAAGGCAAATACAATGTTGTCATTCCTCTCAACAGGACTAGAATATAAAAGCTGGGATGTACTGTTGAGGTTTTACAAGTCTCTGGTCAGGTCGCATTCTGAATATTGTGAGAAACTTTTGATCCAAAACCTCAGAAAAGATGTATTAGCCCTGGAGTGGGTCTAAAGGATCATGAGAATGATCCCAGGAATGAAAAGCTGAACATATGAGGAATGTTTGAGGACTCTGCGACTATAGTCAATGGAGTTTAGAAGGACGAGGGGGATCTGATTGAAACTATCAAATACTGAACGGACTCAACAGAGTGGACATTGGGAAAATGTTTCCATTGGCAGGACAGACTAGGACCCAAGACTTGGGCCCTTAGAGAAAGGGTAGACGCTTTAGAACGAAGATAAAGAGAAACTTGTTTAGCCAGAGAATTTATTGCCACAGAAGTCTGTGGATGCCAGGTCATTGAGTGTATTTAAAACAGAGATAGATAAGTTCTTGATTGTTGGATGATTCAAAGGTTACAGGGAGAAAGCAGGAAAATGGGGTTGGAAAACATCTCAGCCATGATTGAATGGCAGAGCAGATGTAATGGGCTGAATAGCCTCATTTCTGCTCTTATGCCTTATGTTTTTATGGTTAAAGGACTAAATAGAAGTGATATGGCATGGAGAAGGGATTTCAAGTGTCAAAGATTACAACAAAACCTCGTAGAAATGGGCAACTTTGGATATGCAGGAGAATAATGCTTGGATTCATATTATTGGGACACGAATGGATACAAGGAAATGGGATGCCAGTACAAACACAATAGGACAAAGGCCCTTCCTTCAATGGTGTATCTTACTATGCCATGACTTGCCAAACCACCCTGTCTGCTTAAAGAAATCACACACATTATCAGAAGTAATCTGGTTGCAAAGGAAACTTTGCAATACATGATAGAAATTAATGAGTGGTATTATGCAGCCTACAGTTATTCACAACATCATCTTTTTTTATGCTGGAGCCTCCAGAGAAATCCAGCGTTCCTTTCACAAATAACAGAATTTTGGCGATGCTTAGTCAGGCAGATCAAAAGGCTACCCGAAGATTGACCTATAACCTTGATAGATCAATCTGGTGTATCTAGCAAGCCAGGTGGATAAACATCCAGAAATGCTCTTTCGTTGATTAAATATCATTAATTATTTTCAGAAGTTGACATTTAGCATGCTTCAAAGAATGGCATTTAACACTGAAAACCATTAAAATAAATTACAGAAATGTTTATGCCTTGTTCCGCCAATGAAAACAAAAAGGCAGCTAACACTTCACTGGAGGGAATGGAATTAATTACACTTTGCGTTTTCCAGGAAAACTTGTGTTTCCATGATTTTACAAAATATTGAAAGTGTCCCATGATTATTTTCAAATATTCTGAGGCTTGACAAATGTCCAGAATGAAAGCAAATACAGTAATGATCAACCACATGGCTCACTAATCAGACTGATATAAAAATAAATCTGTAACAGCGAGTTTGATCAACAGAAAGTTCATTATATTATAGATGGTGGTCAGAGATATAACATTTTAAATTCGGTAATTCACCGATACAATGCATTGCAAAGAAAGAAGTGTTACATGATAGAAAGCTAGATTAGATAGATTCCCTATTTTGTTTCTCAAACGAAAGTACAGTGACAGTGGGATTTAAGTTTCTTCTGGAATTTGGGTTGGCATGGTGGCTCAGTGCTTAACACTGCTGCCTCACAGCACCAAGGATTCGGGTTTGATCCCTGTCTTCGGTTACTGTCCGTGCGGAGTTTGCACATTCTCCATGTGGATATGTGAGTTTCCTCTGCTTGTTCCAATTTACACCCACAGTCCAAAATGTGCAGTTTTATGTGCATTACTCATGTTAAATTGCTCTGTAATGTCCAGGAATGTGCAGACTAGGTGGATTTCAGGTAAATATGCAGTTATGGGAATATGGTGGGGTGCTGGGTCTGGGTGGAATGCTCTTCAGACAGCGCCGACTGGATGTGCCAAATGTGCATCTGCATCGTGGAGATTCCAGATAAAACAATATTAACTGTGCATGGAGTCATGACTACAGTATTAGGTTGGTGTAAAAGAACCTTAAAATACTGAGTAGATGTGAACCTACATGTTCGATGGTTTTTCTCTTAAGCAATTATTTTACTGAGGTACAACTTTTCGAATTACACATTTCAATTCTTATGGGATCACTCTTTTGGCTGTTAGAAAATAAATTGAAATATTTCTAAAGCTGGTGCGTTCTCACAGATTCTTCATTAAATGTACGTACTAAGGCCCAGATTTTTAGAATCACAGAAAGAATCTCTGCGGTGGTGAAAAAGACAGAAAGAAGACGAGAATCTCAGGTCTTAAACTCAGCATTTCCCATTGTCACAACAGAGTTTGGACTACGCAAGCATAGTTCCTGGCTGGTTATTTAAATGGTCAGCTGCCACCACTGAAATGGGATTTTGGAGTGCCTGATCTCATGGAATCTGTAATGATACCAAGTGAATGCAGGTATACATTCAGTGTGCTTTTTTAAGTGGTCAGGAAAGCCACTGAAAGAACTTCGGATGCTGCAAATAAGAAATAAAAACAGAAATTGCTGGAAAAAACTCAGCAGGTCTGGCAGCTTCTGTGGAACAAAATCAGAGTTAACATTATAGGGTCAAGTGACCGTTCCTTAGGACTGTTCTGAGGATGTTCTGTGAGGGATCTGAAGAAGGGTCACTCAAACTGAAACATTAACTCTGATTTCTCTCCACAGATAATGCCAGACATACTGGGCTTTTCTAGCAATTTCTGGTTTTGTTTCTGATTTACAGCGTCCGCAGTTCTCTCAGTTTTTATAAGATATGATACTTCTTTGGAGCTGGTTTTGGGACACATTCGGTTGCAGTGAAGTATTTTTCATCGGGTAAAGATATCCATTGGCGTTGATATACCCTTTAGGAATGTGAAAACTCGCAATCACGTGTGTAAAAAGGTACATAAACTCACTTTAACAGTAAATCATTCATGGGATGCAAGTGTTGTTGTCTAGGCCAGAATGATTTGTATTGAACGTTCCGGACAATGAGTGCATGCTGACCTGCCTTCCTGAACAGCTGCAGTACTCGGGGTGTAGGTTCACCCAGAGTGAAGGGAAGGTCCAGGATTTGATGCAGCAACAATGAAGGAATGTTGATACAGTTCCATGTCAGTATTGTGCATGGTTTAGAGGGGAATTTATAGGTCATTACATTCCCATACATCTTAGTTCTTGTCCTTCTAGGTGGTAGAGGTTATGGCTTAGAATATGCTGTCATTGGAGGCAGAGTGAGTTACTAGCTTGTATCTTGTTGATGGTACTGTCATTGTGTATTTGTATGAAGGAAATGTTTGTTGAAGATGATGGATCTGTGTTTTGTCCTGGATTGTGCTGAGCTTTTTGAGTGTTGCTGGAACTGCACCCATGTAGGCAAGTGGAGAGTATTCCATCATACCCCTGACTTGTGCCTTGTAGATGCTGGTCAACACCGGGGAAACAGCAGCTGAGTTACTCACTGCAGAGTTCCTAGCCTCTGCTCTGCTCTTATAGATACACTATTCAAATGACTAATGCAGTTTAGTATGGTTCGACATGAGAACGAAAATTGGAGCCTGAGCTAAGTATTTTTCCCTGCATTTGTTTATCTCGAACAAGTTTTGTTGTTAAATTACTTTTCCACAGCTAACAACTTTTATTAAGTATATGCCATCAGAGATGAAAAAGGGCTTTCAATTTTACATTAAACACTTATTTTTCTTGTCTATCATTCAACTATGCAAAAGGTGACAGAAAGGGACATTCTTTTAGAGTCTGTTGTTCAACATGAATTTTCATTTCAGTGCATACATTTTTGTGTTTTTTTTAAATGGTGAGGCAGAGTATTTAATTCTTATGTCAGATGGACGGACTAAGAGAATGCTCACCATCCTCCTCCCAAACCCAAGTGGTAATTTTTCTCCTTATGTGGGATTCACTTGGATTTGCAGCACTGAAGCAAATAATTCAGTCCAATTGGTTTGTGTGATGGTTTATCCACCACACAAGGTCCTCCCTTCCTTCTTCAATGAAGCCGATCAGCTTGTTTTGTTTCTAAATCCAATCAGCATTGATGTACCATGAATCTGGAGCACATCTCAGGGCTTTGAGTAGCCCATGCCTTCTATTGATTAATTTCAATAGATTAAAATAAAATAGCACTTATTCCCAAGGAGAACCTGGAAGTTATTAATGACTTATTGATGTTAGTGGTTTTGCAATAACGAGAGGTCACGCTTTCAAGGTGAGAGGTGAAAAGTTTAAAGGGGATACACCCAGCAAGTACCTTACACAGAGGGTGGTAGGTGCCAGGATCGCATTACCAGCAGAGGTAATAGAGGCAGACATGGTAGATTCATTTATTGTGGAAAAAACACACCGAATCATCAACGCCACACTCACAGGAATACGATTCACGAGAGAAGAGGAAAAGGATAGCCAACTCCCATTCCTAGACGTGTTAGTAGAGAGAACACCCAACGGAGAATTCACCACAAGGGTACACAGGAAACCAACACACACAGACCAAGTCCTAAACTATGAAAGTAACCACCCCAACACACACAAACGAAGCTGCATCAGGACACTATTCAAAAGAGCCACAACACACTGCAGTACACCAGAACTGCGAAAAGAGGAAGAGGAACACCTATACAAGGTATTCGCCAAAAACGGATACCCACGCAACTTTATCACCAGATGCCTAAGAGATAGACCACGGAACGAGGACATGCCACAACCAAAAGGACTAGCCACACTACCATACGTCAGGAGCGTCTCAGGACTGACAGCCAGACTACTGCGACCCTTAGGACTCATAACAGCACACAAGCCAACTTCCACACTCAGACAACAACTCACTAGAACAAAGGACCCAATAGCCAGCACGAGCCAAACTAACGTAATTTACAAAATACCATGCAAGGACTGCACAAAACACTATATAGGACAAACAGGAAGACAGCTAACAATCCGCATCCATGAACATCAGCTAGCCACAAAACGACACGACCAGCTATCCCTAGTAGCCATACACTCAGACAACCAGGAACATGAATTTGACTGGGAAAACACTACCATCATAGGACAAGCCAGACAGAGAACAGCCAGGGAATTCCTAGAGGCATGGCATTCATCCACAAACTCCATTAACAGACACATGGACCTGGACACCATATACAAACCACTACAGCTGAAACTGACACCCGAAAGCGGCAAAAACATCCATCAACAGACACATCGACCTGGACCCCACATACAAACTACTACAGCTGAAACTGACACCCGGAAGCGGCAAGAACAAACCAATATAAATACCGGAAGAAACATCACAGCAGCGCTTCACAGGAGGCTCCAATAGCACTGATGATGTTCCCTAGCCAGGGAACGAAACGTTTGCAGCAAAAACTTCCAGCTCGGCGAACAGAACCACAACATCGGACACCCGAGCTACAAATCTTCAACCAGACTTTAAACATATAAGATAATCAGAGGATTAGATAGGGTGGACAGTGAAAGCCTTTTTCCTTGGATGGTGAAGGCTAACACGAGAAGACATAGCTTTAAATTGAGGGTTGATAGATTTAGGGCAGATGCCAGGGGTAGTTTCTTCACTCAGAAAGTAATAGGGGCGTGGAACGGCCTGCCTGCAACAGTAGTAGACACGTCAACATTAATGGGCATTTAAATGGGCATTGGACATACATATGGATAATAATGGAACAGTGTAGGTTAGATGGGCATTAGATCATTTTCATAGGTGAGCACATCTCGGGCTGAAGGGCCTGTACTGCGCTGTAACGTTCTATATTCTAAATGGGGAGATGAGCATCTAATGGGCAGTATAGATGAGCTTGATAAAGACTAAAAGTCTACAAAAGGTGGAAGAGAAACAAAGGCAGAGACCATGTGGTCAGTGAGAGAAAGAGAGAGTGTGAGAAAGAAACCTACACTGCTGTCTGGCACAGGAGTGAATCTGCATAGCTACTGTCTTTGCTGTTTGAGTTCCAGTATCTCTGGCCATCAGAGAGTGTCTCAGAAAAATGTACGAACAGGGAAATTCACAGCTGACCTTGGAGGGACCTGTGTGGGATAGCTCACAGCACAGGAGCAGACAAGTGTATGTCTTTTAAGTGGAACCTTGCAGTCTTTTTTTAATAATAAGTAGAATGGATTCTTTTTGGTTATATGTTTTCTTGAGATCCGTCTCTTGAGTAAAATTTCAAAATATACAATACAGGTATTAAGTTAGCCTGGAGTTGTTTTTTAGAGCAGTAAGACAGTGTTGTTTTCTGGGTCTGTAGATTGTGAAGGAGCAAAGATGGCCTTTAGTAGAGTGATGTGCTCTTCTTGTCAGATGTGGGAGATTAGGGAGAGTCTCCATGTTACTGATGTTTATGTCTGCAGTAAAAGTGGTTGTTTGCGAATCCGAGACAATGAGAGATTTACAAGAGGTAAGGGGTGTGATGGATGGCAGTTATAGGAAGGGAGAAAAACCACACAGAGTCAGGTAGATGGGTTACTGCCAGGAAAGGTAGGAGAGGGAGGCAGGTAGTGCAGGAGTCTCCTGTTGCGATTCCCATTTCAAACAAATATGTTGTTTTGGAAAATGTAGGGGATGATGGACTCTCAGGGGAACGTAGCACGAACAGCCAAGTTTCTGGTACCAAGCATGGCTCTAATGTAATGAGGGTATGTCGGGTTCCAAGCAATCAATTGAGAGAGAGGTCTCTTCAGTCAAATGTACCAACAGATGTTTCTGTGGCCGGCAGCGAGCAGTGTGTTGCCTCCCTGGTGCCAGGATCAAGGATGTCTCACAGAGGGTGCAAAATATTCTCAAAGGGGAGTTGGACCAACAGGAGGTCATTGTACACATTGGAACCACATACAGAGGAAGGAAAAAGGATGAGATTCTGAAGGTAGAATATGGGAATTTAGGCAGGAGTTTAAAAAGGAAGTCCTCGAGGATAGTAATATCTGGATTACCCCTGGTGCTTCAAGCTAGTGAGGGTAGGAATAGGAGGATAGAGCAGATAAGTCATGGAGAAGGATAGGAACATAAATATGGGAAGGTATTTTATTGGGGGAGGCAATATTATATTGCTACTAAACATAAGTTGTGGTGTTTAAATTGGGAACGATTGTTCAATTGGAAATGCACAACGGAAATGTGGAGGCTGTTTAAGGAGCACTTGTTGCAAGAGTTGGATAACTTTGTCCCACTGAGACAGGCAAGGAATTATAAGGTGAAGGAACTTTGGATGATAAGGGAAGAGGAGATTCTCGTCAAGAAGAAGAAGGAATCTTACTTAAGTTTGAGGAAACAAGGACCTGGCACAGCTTTAGAGGATTACTGGGTAGCTAGGTAAAAAGTCAAAAATGGACTGAGGAAAGCTCAGAGGGGTCAGACAAAAAGCCTTAGTGGGAAGGATTAGGGAAAATCCAAAGATGTTCTACACTTAAGTGAGGAATAAGAGAATGATCAGAGAGGAGGTAGGATTAGGAAGAGTGGAAGGACTTTACCACAAGGATCTGTTTTGGGACCATTGCTTTTTGTTATCTTTATAAATGATCTAGAGGAAGGACTTGAAAGCTGGGTAAGCAAGTTTGCGGATGACACGAAAGTCGGTGGTGTTGTGGATAGTGAGGAAGGAAGTGGTAGGTTACAGCGGGATATAGATAAGTTGCAGAGCTGGGCGGAAATGTGGCAAATGGAATTCAATGTAGCTAAGTGCGAAGTCGTTCACTTTGGTAGGAATAACAAGATGATGGATTACTGGGCTAATGGTAGGCTACTTGGTAGTGTGGATGAGCAGAGGGATCTTGGTGTCTATGTACACAGATCTCTGAAAGTTGCCACCCAGGTAAATAGTGCTGTGAGGAAGGCATATGGTGTACTGGGCTTTATTGGCAGAGGAATTGAGTTCCGGAGTCCTGAGGTCATGTTGCAGTTGTATAAGACTCTGGTGAGGCCTCATCTGGAGTATTGTGTGCAGTTTTGGTCGCCATACTATAGGAAGGATGTGGAAGCTTTAGAACGAGTGCAGAGGAGGTTTACCAGGATGTTGCCTGGAATGGTAGGAAAATCTTATGAGGAAAGGCTGAGGCACTTGGGGCTGTTCTCATTGGAGAAGAGAAGGTTTAGGGGAGATCTGATAGAAGTGTATAAGATGATTAGGGGTTTAGATAGGGTAGATACTAAGAACCTTTTACCGCTAATGGAGTCAGGTGTTACTAGGGGACATAGCTTTAAATTAAGGGGTGGTAGGTATAGGACAGATGTTAGGGGTAGATTCTTCACACAGCGGGTTGTGAGTTCATGGAATGCCCTGCCCGTATCAGTGGTGAACTCTCCTTCTTTATGTTCATTTAAGCGGGCATTGGATAGGCATTTGGAAGTTATTGGGCTAGTATAGGTTAGGTAGGACTCGGTCGGCGCAACATCGAGGGCCGAAGGGCCTGTACTGCGCTGTATCCTTCTATGTTCTATGTTCTATGTTCTATGACTTGTGGCTGAAGTCTGAAGAGGTAAGGGAGGCCCTAAATGACTTTGTTTGCTTCAGTATTCACTAGAGAGAGATCTAACTTGTTGATAGTGAGAACACCATGGACCAGGTTAGTAAGCTTGAACAGTTTGATTTTAAGAAAATAGATCTGCTGGAAATTCTGGGAAACATCAAGATAGATAAGTCCCCAGTCCCTGACCAGATATATTCAAGGTTACTACGGGAAGCGAGAAATGGGGTTTCTGCTGCTCTGATGATGATCTTTGCATCTTCACTCATGGAAGTAGTACTGGATGATTGGAGGGAGGCAAAAATTGTTCCTCTGTTCAAGAAAGGGAATAGGAAAATCCCTGGGAATTATAAACCAGTCAGTCTTCTGTCTGTGGTAAGCAAGGTACTGGAATGGGTTCTGAGAGATAGGATTTACGACTATTTGGAAAATCATAGTTTAATTAAAGATAGTCAACATGGCTTTGTGTGGGGCAGGTCATGTCTCACAAACCTTATTGCATTCTTTGAGAATGTGACAAGAAAGTTGACAAAGGTGAGCAGTGGCTGTGGTGTATATTGATTTCAGTAAGGTATTTGATAGGGTTCCCCATGGTAGGCTCATTCAGAAAGCTAGGAGGTATGGGATACAAGGAAATTTGGTTGTCTCGATTCAGAATTGGCTGGCTGAAAAAAGACAGTGAGTGGATAGAAAGTATTCCACTTGAAGGTCGGTGACCAGTGGTGTCCCACAGGGATCTATTGTTAGGCCTCTGCTCTTTGTAGTTTTTATAAGTGACTTGGATGAAAAAGTGGAAGGGTGGGTAAATAAGTTTGCCGATGACACAAAGGTCAGTGGTGTTGTAGACAGTGTCGAAGGCTGTTGCAGGCTACCACAAGACATTGACAGGATGCAGAGCTAGGTGGCTGGGCTGAGAGGTGGCAGATGGAGTTCAAACTGGATAAATGCAAAGCGATTCATAATGGAAGGTCGCATTTGAATGCTGAATATAGGATTAAAGACAGGATTCTTGGCAGTATGGAGGAACAGTGGGATATTGGGGTCCACGTATATAGATTCCTCACGTTGCCAACCAAGTTAATAGGGTTGTTAAGAAGGCATATTGTGTTTTGGCTTTCTTTCACAGGGGGATTGAATTTAAGAGCTGCAAGGCTTTGCTGCAGCTCTATAAAACCCTGATTAGACCACACTTGGAATATTGTGTCCAGTTCTGGTCGCCTCATTAATTGAAGGATGCAGATGCTTTAGAGAGGATGCAGAGGAGATTTACCAGGATGCTGCCTGGACTGGAGGGCTTGTCTTATGAAGAGAAGTTGAGTGAGCTAGGGCTTTTTACATTGGAAAGAAGAAGGAAGAAAGGTGACTTGGTAGAGGTGTACAAGGTAATGAGAGACATAAATAGAGTAGATAGTCAAAGACTTTACCCAAGTGCAGAAATGGCTGTCATGAGGAGGCACAATTTTAAGGTGATTGGAGGAAGGTTTAGGGAAGATGTCAGAGGTAGGTTCTTTACGTAGAGAGTGGTGGGTGCGTGGAATGCATTGCCAATGGTGGTAGTAGAGTCAGAGACATTAGGGACATTTAAGCAATTGCTGGACAAGCAGATGGACAGCAGTAAATTGAGGGGTGTGAAGGCTAGGTTGATTTTAGATTCAGCTAAATGCTCAGCATAACATCATGGGACGTGGGGCCTGTACTGTGTTGTACTATTCTATGTCCTATGAATGTATGGCTGAGGAGTTGGTTCAGGAGAGGAGGGTTCAGATTTTTGAATCATTAGAAGTGACCTGTACAAGAAGGATGGATTGCAACTGAATTGAAAGGGGACTAATATACTGTCAAGGAGATTTGCTAGAGCTGCTCGGGCGGAATTAAACTCATAAGTTGGGGAGAGAGACCCAGGGAGATAGTGAGGAAAGAGATCATTCTGAGACTGGTATAGTTGAGAAAAGAAGCAGGTCAAACAGTTAGGGCAGGCAGGGACAAAGCAGAAAACAATTAGATTACTTACAGTGTGGAAACAGGCCCTTCGGCCCAACAAGTCCACACCGACCCGCCGAAGCGCAACCCACGCATACCCCTAACCTAACACTACGGGCAATTTAGCATGGTCAATTCACCTGACCCGCACAGCTTTGGACTGTGGGAGGAAACCAGAACACCTGGAGGAAACCCACGCAGACATGGGGGGAATGTGCAAACTCCACACAGTCAGTCGCCTGAGTCGGGAATTGAACCCAGGTCTCAGATGCTGTGAGGCAGCAGTGCTAACCACTGTGCCACCGTGCCGCCCACAATGTAGGACTGATAAATTAAACTTCAATGCAAGAGGCCTAGCAGGAACGGCAGGTGAACCCAGAGCATAGTTAGGAACATGAGACTAGGCTATCAAAGCAATTACAGAGATGTGGCTCAGGGGTGGATATGACTGGCAGCTTAATGTTCCAGGATACAAAAGCTGGAGGAAGGATAAAAAGTAGGGGAAGAGAGGAGAGGGAATGGTGTTTTTGATAAGGGATAACATGTGCCTTGGGAGAATATCCCTGGCAATATGTCCAAGGAAGCTATTTGTGTGGAACTGAGAAATAAGAAAGGGATGATCACCTTACTGGGATCGTGCTACAGAATGCCAAATCGTCAGCAGGAAATTGAGAAACAAGTTTGTAAGGAAATCTCAGTTACCTGTAAGAATAATAGGGTGCAAATAATAGGGGATTTTAACTTTCCAATCACAAACAGGAACTGCCATAGTGTTAAGGGTTTAGATGTGGAGGAATTTGTTAAATGTGTACAAGACAATTTTCTGATTCACTATGTGGATGTACCTACTAGAGAAGATGCGAAACCTGACCTACTCTTGCGAAATAAGGCAGGGCAGGTGACTGAGGTGTCAGTGGGGGAGCACTTTGGGGCCAGCAACTATAACTCTATTAGTTTTCAAATCGTGATGAAAAAGGATAGACAGGATTTAAAAGATAAAGTTCTAAATTGAAGAATGCCAAGTTTGACAGTATTAAGTAAGAACTTTCAAAAGTTGATTGGGAGTAGATGTTGGCAGGTAAAGGTATGGCTGTAAAATGGGAAGCCTTGAAAAATGAGATAATGAGAGTCCAGAGAAAATATACTCCTGTTAGGGTGAAAGGAAAGGCTGGTAGGAGTTGGGTATGGTGGATGACTGGAGAAATTGAGGTTTTGGTTAAGAAAAGGAAGGAAGCATATGTCAAGTATAGACAGGATAGATTGAGTGAATCCTTGGCAGAGTACAAAAACAGTAGGAGTATAGTTAAGAGGGAAATCTGGAGAGGCAAAAAGGGGACATGAGATTGCTTTGGCAAATAGAGTTAAGAAGAATCCTAAGAGATTTTACAAATACATTAAATACAAAAAGGTAACTAGGGAGATAATAGGACCCCTCCAAGATCAGCAAGGTAGCCTTTGTGTGGAGCTGCAGAAGATGGGGGAGCTACAAACGAGTAGTTTGCACCAGTGTTTACTGTGGAGAAGGGCATGGAAGATATAGAATGTGGGGAAATAGATAGTGACATCTTGAAAAATGCCCATATTACAGAGGAAAAGGTGGTGAATGTTTTAAAATTCAAAAATTGAATAAATCCCCAGGAACAGATCAGGTGTACTTTAGAGGTCTATGGGAAGCTAGGTAAGTGATTGCTGGGCCTCTTGCTGAGATATTTGTACCATCGATAGTCACAGGTGAGGTGCCAGAAGACTGGAGGTTGGCTAATATGGTGCCACTATTTAAGAAAGGGGTTAAGGAAAAGCCAGGGAACTATAGACCAGTGAGCCTGACATCGGTGGTTGGCAAGTTGTTGGAGGGAATCCTGAGGGACAGGATTTGCATATATTTGGGTAGGAAAGGACCGTTTAGGGATAGTCAACATGGCTTTTTGCTTGGAAAACCATGTCTAATGAACATGATTAAGTTTTTTGAAGAAGTAACAAAGAGAATTGACGAGGGCATAGTGGTGATCTATATGAACTTCAGTAAGACATGTGAAAAGGTTCCTTGTGGTAGACTGGTTAGTAAGGTTAGCTCACATGGAATACAAGGAGAACTAGCCATTTAGATACAAAACTGACTTGAATGTAGAAGACAGAGAGGGGTGGTGGAGCATTGCCTTTCAGACTGGAGGCCTGTGACCAGTGGTGTGGCACAAGCATCGGTGCTGGGTTCACTACTTTTTGTCATTTACATAAATGATTTGGATGTGAACATAGGAGGTATGGTTAGTAAGTTAGTAGATAACACCAAAATTGGAGGTGTAGTGGACAGTGAAGAAGATTACCTCAGAGTACAATGGGACCTTGATCAGATAGGTCAATGGGCTGACGAGTGTCTGATGAAGGTTAATTTAGATAAATGTGAGATATTGCATTTTGTAAAAGCAAATCAGAGCATGACTTATACACTTAATGGCAAGGCTCTGGGGAGTGTTACTGAACACATTGCAGTGCACATTCATAATTCCTTGAAAGTAGAGTCTCAGATAGATAGAATGATGAAGAAGTATGCTTTCCTTTAATGGACAGAGCATTGGGTACAGAGTTAGGAGGTCATGTTGTGGTTGTACAGGACATTGGTTAGAGACTTTTGGAATATTATGTGCAATTCTGGTCTCCTTCCTATTAGAAAGATGTTGAGAAACTTGAAAGGATTCAGAAAAGATTTACAAGGATGTTGCCAGGGTTGGAGGGAGCTACAGGGAGAAGCTGAATCATCTGGGGCCGTTTTCCCAGGAGCACTGGAGCTGAGAGATGACATTTAGAGGTTTATTAATCATAGGGGCATGGATAGGATAAATAGACAAAGTATTTTCCCTGGGTGGGAGAGTCAATAACTAGAGGGCATAGGTTTAGGGTGAAAGGGAAAAGATTTAAAAGGGACTGAAGGGGCAACATTTTGACACAAAGGGTGGTGCATGTATGGAATGAGCTGCCAGAGGAAGTGGTGGAGGCTGATACAATTACAACATTTAATCCTAATTGATACTGAAATTTTACTTTCTGATTATTAACTGATATTAAGAATATCGGAACAGCGTTGTCCTGCTGCTCAACTACTGTTTGCCTTGTATGTATCCCTTGGATAGTCTGTTCAGTGTGACTTGAGAGGTGCATCAGGCACAGAGAAGAGGATAAGTAGGAGCCAGATTGACAACTTCTGCCCATTATTTACAGACTGCCTGGAGAACAACAAATAGAGGCATACTTCAAAAAAATCCACTCTTCCCCCCAAAATGCTATGCTATGCTTATCACTGTCAACCAAATCCAGACACATCAGACTTGTTCACACTTAAATGTTTATATTATCATTGTTGCTAAATCAGTGAATTAATGGGAATGGCTACAGGGGCTTGAGAGTTTCCTTGTTTTTAATGTCAAGATTGGTATCTTTTGTTGGCAGAAGCTGATCACTAGCAGATTATTGTCCTTAATTATTTCATAAGATTTTGCAATGAATGTCACCTTCAGAGCAATTTTTGTTGTTCATAATTGATACTCAGTGTCCTAGTCACGTTCTCCCCGTGTCTGCGTGGGTTTCCTCCGGGTGCTCCGGTTTCCTCCCACAGTCCAAAGATGTGCGGGTCAGGTGAATTGGCCATGCTAAATTGCCCGTAGTGTTAGGTAAGGGGTAATGTAGGGGTATGGGTGGGTTTCGCTTCGGCGGGTCGGTGTGGACTTGTTGGGCCGAAGGGCCTGTTTCCACACTGTAAGTCTAAGTCTAAGTCTAAGTCAAACAGTGAGAGTGATTTTCCTACAGCTTGATAAAATACAATTTCTTTTCAGCCAAGTGAGGTTAGGAAAAGATTTCAAAAAGGAAATCCATGACACTGCATGCATAGTGAAGTGAGTTCAAACTGAGTATATCCACAGAGTCACATATTCGATGTTCACAACCTTCTAATGGAGTGGTCGATCAGGGAACTGGAAGTTGTACAACGTGTACAGCCAGATGCTGCCCACTGCAAGCCAATTTTGCAAATCAAATTGCGGTCCATTATTCCACTACATGTAGAGATCCTGGAGACTGATACTTCCAATAATCCTGGGAGCAATAGTATCTGCTTATCAGATTGGTCATAGCTCCACCTCTCACTGGATCCTCACTGGCACCATCCCTCTTTGAAAAATGAGTGAAAGCTACACTCTGTTGACACACAAATTCTTCTCAATCCTCATGCTTCTTATACTTTTTGGCGCCGTTATAAGAGTCTTCTTTCCATCTAATATTAGCTTTTACCTCTTTTACTTTCCATGATTGGAGCACTCTCTCTGTGGTTTTGTTCTTTTTTTCATCTTTAATGGAATTTCTATTTGGTGCAAACATTGAATTAATTCTTGAAATACTTTCCAGAGCTAATGTGACAGTTTTTTTTAATATGGAGTTTCTCAAAATATCCGAGCCAATTTGCTCCTTTATATATTTTTCTTCATTCATATTTAAGATTTTATTATCTCATTTAATTAAACCATTCTTAAAATCGATATAAAATTCCATCATAATGTGATCACTCTTCACAAGGTGCTTATTTGTTATAAGTTATTAACTAATTCTTCCTCAGCGCACAGTATTAAAGTACCCTGCTGTCTAACTGATTCCACTGCAGATTGATCTTGAAGACAATTTTGTATGCATTCCATAAACTGATCAACAAACCTACTAAAACTTTGTTCTGTCCATCTTATGTGAAGATTAATGTCCCCAGTCATTCCTGTTACATGTACTTCTGATTTTTTTATTTATTTCCAGTCTGATGAATCAGTAAAGTACAGTGACGTATTTCTCGCATGTTTGCTGACTCTTATTCTTCTGAGCCTAACCCAACCTCATCATACATCTTGAACTTCTAAGGTAAGATCCTGTTCATCTTTTGTTTTTTATCCTATCCTATTCCATTTACACATCTATTCTAAAGATCAAACATCTTAGATTATTTAATACCTGCCATGGCAACTCTATAAAAGCCTTTGGATCAAACCCATTAATTTTTATCTGTGCAATAAATTAGTCATGCTTTGTGAATGTTTCGCTTTCAGACAAAGTGCCTTAAATTATATCTTGTCTTTGTGATTGCCTCAGTCTCTAAGATGTTGTTATTTTTAAGGTCTCTATCCCTTCCTGACCCTCTCTGCTTCTTATTTTGTTGAAAGTCTGACCACACTCGACTGCTTTGATACTCCTCTTCCTGTTTTTAAAAATTGCATTGGTCAGATGCTGAAGTCAGACAGGACCACGAAGGACCAGCTCTGAATGTCAAGTGAGAGAAACAGAAGGTGAGTCACTGGTGAGACCCAGCTGTGAATTGTCACACAATGCATGCCAGTCAAGATTGAAGTAAGAACGTAAAAAATAAGGAAATCTCCGTGTTAAATCTTGTGCTACCTTGACTCTCCCCTGATAAACTGTACGCTTCAGGGAAGACATTTTATGTATGTCATCTTGGCCCCTCTGACTCAGGTTTTTTTCCGCACTGGAGGCTGGTGCTAAAAGTTAGATATGCATTATGTGGGCAGGGGAATTAAAAAAGATACCCTATTAAAACATGGAGGGAAACAGGTGAATAGGTGTTGGAGAGAAGGGAGTATGATGTCTGATCTCGGTTATTGGGAGAGAAGAAAGACATTAAAAAATAAATCAGAGAGCATAACATCAATTGGAAGGAACCTAATGGTTAGATCATAAAATCGTGGAGCGATGTGCTCTAATTATTCATCACAGGTGATGACAACTGCAACATTGTAATACTTACCATAAATGCACACACTCAGCTGTAACTTAGAGTTTTCAAGAAAATACAGGCCTCATGTGCCGATTTAATATACTGTATGTGTGTGTGTGTGTGTGTGTGTGTGTGTGTGTGTGTGTGTATATATATATATATATATACACACACACACACACACATAGTTCTTGCTTCGCAAACTCATTGAAGCCTTAAAGAAAAATTGCTGGAAAACTTCAGGATACTGTTACGACATGGCAGTGAACCTTTCTGTTTATTAAACCGAAACCCAGAAAAACTCACCTTGCCTACATAATTTGTTAAAATGGGAGTGACAGAGAAGTCCCAACTTCTACAATTTAAAGAAAATAACAAGTCCCCCTTTCTCTTAACTGCTCATTACCTGCCTCCAACTCTATAGCAATATACTATTCCAATAAAGCACTCATTAAAATTACATCAATTTAATTTCAAAACCATACAGCGGTTGGTGTCTTCTTTTTCTGGCTAAAGATATCCCTGAGTGGTCTTCTTTCTTTTACTGTGAAAATGTTTCATGTGAAAAAGTACGTTTGATAGAGAGTGTTCCTAATTTCTTGGGTCTGTCTTGATGACAGTTACTGTGTCTGATTTGGAAACTGCCTGCCTTTTTTATATCCCCAACATCGGATTGTCTTGTTGGCTCAATGTTGGTAAAACAATAAATTCAAACTTGATTGGGTTTTAGTAACCTTGGCATAAGTTAAATTGACTGGTTAAATTTGAATTGTTATCAAAATGGCAACCAACTCAGATATCCATTTCACAGCCAAATGTTACATATTTTCAATTTTCCAATACAGTCTGAGACTGTTCTTATAAGCTCTCAGTTCAGAACAGCATTCACTCTCTCTTAAAGGTACAGCACATGCCTTCAACTTCATAACAATACTTAATAGCCTTGGAAATCTGTTATTGTCTAATCAGTCTTTTGAGAGCCTGAAAGATGACTTCCAGTGTTTCAGTGCTGCATTTCGAAAATTCAGAAATTGCAGCTTTTTATCTCAACTCTCCTATCAACTTGCAACCTAACTTACAGAAACAGTCTGTTAACACCAGGAATACACAGAGCTATTTACACAAATGAAAATTGAGTTATGCAACTTGAATGGTTTAATCAGCAAGTCATGAAAAATAACATTAATTATTATGTTATTAAGATTAATTTCCTAGGTGAACATTTAATTATGAGATGGACTTTTACGCATCACTGTCAAATATGAACACTCTTATTCCATAATACACTGATAGAAAATTTGAGTTTCCGAAGAAAACACAATTTGCCCTATAATATTATAACTGGAGACTCTCAACTTTGGATCAGAGCTTATTGAGAAGTATTGAGGAGTTACAATCTGACATGGATCCACTGCAGAAAGGGCTAAGTCTGATGTATGGTTTCTGTTCCTGCATGCCCATTTATATATATATTTTTCCTTTGGAAGTTGTTGTATATTTCGTGCTAATCATTCATTTGTTTATGCTTTCCAATCAGTTGTCCCTTTGCCAGAAGAGAGGAACTGCAATAGATCTTTCCCAGTTTCTTATGAACCCTTTACCTTTCTCATGTGAGGACATCTTAATCATTTTTCCCAGTCATTCATGTAACTGAGTACATTGCAACAGTCTCAGGAATGTCTTACACTAGTTTCTGTTTTAACATCATGACTTTGACTATACAATGACTCTCATGAAGTTTAATTAATCTTAACTGTCTTTATTGTACAGTTCTATGTTTGGATTAGCTCTAATAAGTTTTTAACAAGAGAACTAGAGAGAGGGAAGGGGATAACTAAACCTCCTTTGTTAATTCTATAATATTCTCAAGACTTCCATACCTCACAGTTCCCAAGATCCAAAATCATTCCATCATCGACACATTATTGATTAATAACTTCACACATCATCAATTATCTAGGTAGTAATGGGACAAACAATATGCGCACCACATAAAATTTATAATCACAACCTGAAATATTCTTTCTTTCTCTGTTCCTCCTTTTCTTGGTTTCTGTATCTTTCGATTCTTTCAATTTTTGTGTTGATTAAATCTTCAAAGATTGGTAAGGGTCTGGAGGGAAGGGAGACCAGCTGAATGTTGCTAACATCATCATGATATTCTGCAACATCTTTGTGTCCATTATGGCTGCTTGAAGAGTTGATTCACAATGAAAATTGGCCATTGACAAGGGATGTAGGAGGAAATCCAACACTCAAATGGAATCAAATCTCAACAGGAGATTGAGAAATGGGAGAAAACAATGAGAAGTTAAATTTTATGACACTCCAGAGCTCTCTAGCCTTATTTACTAGAAGCGATAACGTGGTTCTTATTTCATTTGGAGACAGTTCCTATTCCTATATTTAAAAACAGACTACCCTTTAAAAATACTTCATTGGCTACATGGTGTTTTTAGACATTTAGGAGTCATTGTGAGAGGCAGTATATAAACGCAAGTTCTTTCAGAAATATGCACTGATCTTTGTGAAACAGTCAATTACAAGTCAAAAACTCTTGCTAGTAGTAAGTTTCTCTCCTTGAACTGAATTTATTGTTAGTTATTTAATTGGCTTTGTGTAAATATAAAATCCACCATGCATTATTTGGTGGAGCCATTTGTTTTCACTAAATTGGGTCCTTACATTGGCAGCAGGGGGTCAATAAGGCTGGTTCAAACTGCTAATGAATGTCAGCTGTGTCACTTACCTCCTCATCAAAGAAAGTACACTGTTTTAACTCACATGCAAGAGGACAAATAAATTATTTTAACAGATGAATATTACTTAAAACCCACAGGAAAGGTCTTGCACATTCCAATTAGGCTCAGCACATTGTGGGATGTACATTGATATGTTCTAAATCTCTTAGCTTTGTTTCACTCTGTTTATTATTGAGGCATCAAAATAACAAGATATTAGGTGTGATGGAAATATGGTTACTCTACAAAAGTCTGGAGCATCAGTAATAGAACGAATTCTCTACAGATCACAGTTGTCAAAGAATCTGAGATGTGTTTAATTTGCATTTCCTTTCCCATGAAAAAGAAAACTAGTTTTCCCAGTGATCTGGATGGTGCTCGAGCTGCTCGCTCTATTACTGACACACGATGACCGGATTGTCAGGGGGATCACTTTGAAGAACTCTGTTGGCATTTCAATTGGAGCGATCCAATTGGCTGAAATCCCCCGAAACAAGTGAGAGAAATCATCAGCTGAGACTCATAGCTGCTGGTGGAAAGCATGAGCATGTAGAAATGGTAATGCCTCTATTCTGTCAGGTGTTTACTTCCAGACAGACACCTGAATGTTTTAGTGGATGGGGATTGAGAGGGTGTAAGCCATAAGATGCAGTAGCAGAAATAGGCCAATATGTGGGCGGCACAGTCGCACTGTGGTTAGTACTGCCACCTCGCAGTGCCAGAGACCTGGGTTCAATTCCTGCCTCAGGCAACAATCTGTGTGGAGATTGCATGTTCTCCCCGTGTTTGCGTGGGTTTCCTCCGGGTGCTCCGGTTTCCTCACACAGTCCATGGTTAGGTGAATTGGCCATGCTAAATTGCCCATAGTGTTACGTGAAGGGGTAAATGTAGGGGAATGGGTCTGGGTAGGTTGCTCTTCGGAGGGTCAGTGTGGACTTGTTGGGCCGATGGGCCTGTTTCCACACTATAAGTAATCTAATCTGTACTCAATATGTTGAGTCTACTCTGTCATTCAGGGGGATCATGGCGAATCTGAAATCCTCAGCTCCATGTTCCTTTTTTTTAGCTATTATCTTGATTCCCTTACTGATTAAAAATCTGTCTATCACAGTCTCGTGTATACTTAATGACCCAACCTTAGCAGCCATCTATGGTAAAGAATGCCATAGATTCACTGCACTCTGACAGAAGAAATTCCATTAACTAGAATATCATGATAAAGGCACCTTCTCAACCTTTCCGGATTTTACACACTGCCCTTTGCAGAGAGCATCCTAAATCATGGACGGGTGAAATAACACTATCCAATGTTGCAATAAATAGAGTAAGCAATCTTGAGTCTTAGTCTCTGGGTATCTGACAGAATTCACTGTTGCTATTCAGTTCTGTGAAAAGCTTGCTTGTTGCCAATTTTGCAACACTATTATTGACTAATGAAATAGGATGGAATTCCCTTCCAACTCCTTTGTTTAATTGAGCTAGGTCCATCCACAATCTCCATACACAATCTTTGTTCTCCTTTCGTCACTGGTTCTGTGACTGATGATATTCATGCTAACTAAAATTTTACTTTTCCTATCAAATGATGAGGATTTTGTTCAGGACTTTGTAAGAGGATGGACTTAGCAACTACTTGCTGAGCAGCTTGATATTGCTATTAGCTCAACTGGCTGGACAGCTGGCTTGAATGTCAATAACGTGGGGTAAATTCCTGCCTGAGTAGAGGTTATCATGAAAGACTTGCTTTCTTAACCATCTCCCTCAGGTTAAACCTCTCGAAGTCAACTATCTTTAATGAGGGAGTAGGGCAATGGCAAATCTACTTTTGTTTTACTGCAGCTTTAATTTGTTGGAATCTTAATAACATAGGAAATTCTAGCTGAAGTACTCCCCTGTCTTTATTTTGAAGTACTAGATCCATTTTCTCTTGGATGAAAACATGCATTTCTCCTCAACAATGAGGTATTCTGATTTCTCAGCATATATGTTTCACTGACATTTTGTCATTTGTGTGTAAGCATTATAGTGATTTGCATTTGAACATCTGTGTCTTCTGAACTTTGGAATTTTGTTAGCATTTGTGAAAGTTACATGCAATTTCACAGAAAGTCAACAAAAATGTTGTCAAACAGTTGTGTTGCTGAAAATGTGAACTAAATCCTCCCTTATCTCATCAAGAGGAAGCAAGGGCTTTTCAGGGAGTTACTACATCATCAATGTTCAACCACCTTTGATATAGATAGTTTTTGATAACAGATGAGGTCATCCAACAGTCTGATGGCATTTATAGGTACTTTAATTTGAACCATGACTTTGCCTTTTTGAAAGCCAATGAGATGACAGTAGCCAAGAGTAAGAGTAGAAAAAGCAGGACTAGCTTCTTCCATCAAGTTTCCCTGCCCTCAGAATCACCATGATAGATTGACACAAGGATAAAAATGATAACTGGTGTAACTCCTCTTCCCCATCTCTGAAATCTTTCTCAGAAGCTGCGCCCAGTATGATGTATTGACTGGAAGCATTGCTAATGTAAATAGATTTTTAAATGAACTCAGCACCACTGTCTCTGGGAGAACAATTCAAATTAAATGGCTGTGTATTTAAACTCTTACTACTGATCATCAAATGAATGCTTAATAGTATGTTGAAGCACATTCTAAATTAGCTATACCCCTTTATTTTAAATATATAAATTCTGTTACAACCAACTCTTCAATCCAACAAGTAGAGAGATCAGTTGACTCCTCCTAATCTGGTTGTAACATCAAGAATGTAGATTGTTCAGGCCAAGTGATTAATTTCACTAATGCTAATTTATATAATTTGTTCATTTTCAATAGTTCCGTTCTTCCCTATGACTTTGTTTGGTGTGCAATTTGTATATTCCATTCCAAAAAATTCATAAGTTTCAGAATTTTCTTTTAACATTGCTGCCATTTTCTTAATATTCACTGAGCATTAATAACCTGCCAAGTCTGTCGCAGATGCTTATGTAAAGTTAGATGGTCCACTGAAGAACTAAACCATGAGCTGAAATTAGTGATGCTCTGATTAGATAATGTAATGCAGAAAAACCTAAATGTATGGTACTTTCCCGTAAAGTACAGTTTAAATTATTCATTCATGAGATGTAGGTAACATTGGCTCGGCTCGCATTTATTACCCATCTAAGTTGCTCTTGGCAAGGTGGTGGTGAGTTGCCTTCTCCAACTACTACTGTTCACTTGTTACTATAAGGTAGAGAATTCTAGGATCTGACCCAGTGATCCAGCAATAGCCATAAGTTTTCAAGTTGAGATGATGAGTGGCTTGGAGCAGAATTTGTGATGGAGTTCCCATATATGTGCTGTTCTTGTCATTTTAGATAGTAGTTAGCTGTGTATTTAGAAGATGCTAACTGAGAAATCTTGGTCAATTTCTGCTGTGCTCCTTGTAGATGATACATCTGCTGTTGTTGAGAATCAGTCATAGTGGGATTAGATGTTTGTGGATATGGTGCCAATCTAGCGGACTGCTTTGTCTTGGACGGTGTCAAGGTTCTTAGGTTGTTGGAACTGCATTCATCCAGGCAAGTGACGGACACTTCATTGCACTCCTGACTTGTTCCTTGCAGATGCTGGGCAAGCTGGAGGGAGTCAGGAGGTGAGTTATCCACTACATGATTCTTTATATCTATTTGCATCTGCCTAACTTCTTTATTTTCACCATCAGAAGGGCATCACGTATCAATAGCCAAGCGATTGTTTTAATCACCAGTCCAAAAAAATGTTGTGAAAACCAGTCTTTGTGGCAAGTTCAATAACATAATTGCATGTGCAGAAATTGGGAACATCTTCAGCAATGCAGAATATACTGTCTGGAAATGTGATGGAGGGATGTTCAATTGACGAATTCGTGAGGGCATTGGATGATTATTTGGATAGAAATTGTGTGCAGGTATATAGGAAAAGGCAGGAGATTGCCACTAAGTAATAAAATCAGTGCAGGTACCACAGGATGAGTGGGCTCCATCTACAATGTAGTAATTTTGTAATTCTGTAATATTATTCCCAGACATAAGATTTTGCCACATTTAACAGAACCATCGAGTATCAAGCATTTTCTCATTATATTACGATCATATAGTTTACTTTTGTAACTGAAAATAACATGGAATGTTGAAAAGCTACCTTATCAGCTTTTGAGATAGGGTAAACTGAAATTGTCATGGGGAGAGCCCAAGGTCACTTTATTTCCTTAATCTAGCATTTCGTATCACTTGATAATTCTGAATTAAATATGTTGCATTGCCTTTGTTCCTCAGCCACTCCTTGGAGACCATGGTGAGCACCTACAGGCACGTTATAATGACCCAGAATATACGTTCTGCAAGGGCAGAAAAAGCAGCGTCAATCACAATTTCAAAAAAAAAAGTTGGCTATTTACATTGAAAAGAGGAAATGCGCAAGGGCTATGGAGAAACAGCAAGGGGAGTGGGGCAAAAACTGAGGCTCATTAATAGTAATGGTACAGATACAACTTCGAGAAACTAATCAGCCATGATTGAATGGAGGAGCAGACTCAATGGGCCGAATGGCCTTATTTCTGCTCCCATGAGATCTTATGATCCTACAACAAGCTAAATAGCCTTCTGCGCTGAATAACTCTGATTATCCTGGTGGAAAAACAGCAAATATCATCAACCAGTGGCAGATGTCATTAATTCAGGAAGGTTACTGGATTAACTTCATGTATGGAGAAAACTCATTAGGATGTCAAGTCTTGATTGCCCACATATTAGGTAGAAGCAGTTGAATTGTATTTGCACTCTTCAGCAGCAAAACACTTTGATTTCACCTTTAATACTTACAATAAGAATTTCAATATATATGCATAGTAGTTCACTATTAAGCAAAATGACAGATCAACAATGCCCAGTAACTAGTGGTGTTTATTTCAAATAGAGCTACACTCAAATGTTCACAAATCAAAGTGTGGAAGAGATGTGTGAAGCATATCTAATAGCATTTCCATTTACATAATTAGAATCTTTCTGCCCACCCACACACAAATGCTCCTGTATATGTAAATGTTGAAAGCCTTAACAATGCTTAATTAGATCAGTTGCTTCTGAAAGTATTTCAATATCTTATAAGAGGCAGGTGCAAACTCTAGCAGAAAACAACAGTCATAGTGATGCTAATAATTCTCAGAAAGCTATATTGATATTTGCAGCAAAATATTCATATTGTTGATCAATAGACATGGACAAATTCTTCCTAACATGCTGCTGGGAAGTTCTGTAAATAAAAGGGATTTGTTCCCATGGTTGAGATAATTACTCCAGCAAAATCCATATTAAATTCAGAATGAGACACAAGGAGTTATAACCCTCAACTCATCTAGCATTGACATACAGGCAAAATGATTATCAAAAGCATTCACAGGAAAAGAACAGCAACCAGAGGCAGTTGCTAGCATGGTTTTAAGCTAGTAAAAGGTTTGGCGGAAAAGTCATAACAGACTCAAAGTCTTAATTCTGTGTCTCTCTCCATACATACTGTCAGAACTGCTGACTTTCTCCCACATGTTCTGTTTTTGTTTTGGTTTTAGTGCCAACAGGGGTATTACGCAGTGACTATTATTATCAAGAATATACCTAAACACATTGGAGACAGTTCAGGTGGAGTTTATCACATCAATACTTGGAATTAATAGGTTATCTTATGAATATTAGCTGGAGAGGCTGGGTTCATTTCCAGTGGAGTTCAGAAAAGTGAAGGATGGCTTGATATAAGATGGAAGATTAAAGATATATAATATATAGCTTGCTATAAGTATATATTAGTAGTCTTAACAAGGTAGACATGGAAAGGGATTTTCCACTTACGGGTCAGTCCTGAATGAGGGGTTGCTGTTTTCTGGCAATGTTAAGGAGAATATGCTTCTTTCTCTCAGAATTGTATGTTTTTAGAATTCTGTGCCTCAGAAAGGATAGAGACAGAGTCAGTAAATATTGTTAAGGCAGAGGTAGATAGATTCATGCTAGACAAGGGAAACAAAAGTTAAGGGACAAAGTTGAGGATGTGGAATTCAAAACACAAATGGATGTTATGTTTTTGTCGACATGATGTTGTTGAATTGCAGAGCAGGCTCAAGGGGCCAAACTTTTACTGCTCTTTTCTTTGTTCATAATGAATGGATGAGAGCTACTTAGATGATCATAGTGGAGAGAATGGAATGTTTCAAACACATTCCAGTGTCTGAGACAAGGAAGGCTGCCAATGTCAGAGTGAGATCGCTTTGGGAATTGGATATAAGAATAACGATTTTTGATTTGAAGCATTATCATACTGAAAGCCAATTTAATCAGCACACACAGGGGTGATGGGTATATATTCTTGTGGTGTTAGGATGTCAGAAGCAGCATTCTGGACAATCTGAAGTTAATGGAGTATGGAGAAATGAATTGGAGTAATTGAATCTAATGAGAAATGTTGGAGACACCAGGAATATTCATTATTGATTGTGAGATATTGTGATCACATTGGTTTATTAATTCAATTTGGATTTTAACAAAAAAATTATCATGTCATAAAAATCCCATTCAATAGATATGGTCAAGCACTCATAACGAGATTGTGTGATTATTTCTGAGACATCTTTCTCCTGAAGCATATTAATAGCACAATGAATCTTTTGCAATGTCCTCTTTTGTACTTGTTTATCAAAGAGAAGTATTATAACTTTATTAAAACTAATCATATATTTATAAATACATAATTGATATAGGTTTTCCTTATGCAATGTTGCATGCAAGCATATAGTGATAATGCACCAGTAAGAACAACAATAACAACAAAGATTGGCATAATTTTCTCTATCAGAATTTTAACAATCAAATTATGATACAAAGATGGAAGCAGTTAACGTGCATCATACATGAATTGAATTCTTTCTACAATCTAGTCATGCTAATTTGCAGCTGGAGGTGTTTCCATGCATTTGCTTTCCTTGGTCTTTTAGATAGCTGAGGTCTCCTGTTTGGAAGGTGCTGTTGCGATAACCTGCTGGAGCTTCTGAAGAACATCTTGCAGATGGTACGCACTTTGTGCAATAATAGTGAAAGATTGGATATTGAAGGTGGGGGATGTGGTCAAGAGTGTGTTGCTAGAAAAGCACAGTAAGTCAGGCAGCATCCGAGGAGTGGAAGAACCGATGTTTTGGGCAAAGCTCTTCATCAAGGTTTCAGTCCTGATGAAGGGCTTATGCCCAAAACATTGAATCTTCTGCTCCTCAGATGATGGCTGAGCTACTGTGCTTTTCGAGCAGCGCACTCTCGACTCTGATCTCCAACAACTGCAGACCTCACTTTCTCCTAGGTGGTGGACGTGGTGCAGCATGGTGGCTTATTGGTTAGCACTGCTGCCTCACAGTGCCAGGGACCTGGCTTCGATTCCTGTCTCAGGCAACTGTGTGTGGAGTTTGCACATTCTCCCTGTGTCTGCGTGAGTTTCCTCTGCGTGCTCTGGGTTCTTCCCACAATCCAAAGATGTGCAGGTTAGCTGAATTGGCCATGCTAAATTGCCCATAGTGTTTGGTGCATTAGTCAGGAGTAAATGTAGGGGAATAGGTCTGCATGGGTTACTCTTTGGACGGCCGGTATAGACTTGTTGGGCTGAATGGCCTGTTTTCATACTGTAGGGAGGCTAATCAGACAAGAGTACCTTGACCTGAATGCTGTGAAGCATCTTGAACGTTAACAAAGTTGCACTCCTCCAGGCAAGTAGAGAGTATTCCATCAATTCTTGACTTGTGCCTTGTAGATGGTTGATAGATATTGGAAGACAAGGGGTAATTTACTCCCTGCAGAATTCTCACCCTCTGAGCTGCTCTCTGGACACAATATATTTGTGTTACTGATGCAGTTCAGTTCCTGGTAATGAAAACTCCCAGGATATTGATAATGGAAAAAACTTAGCACTGATGCTCCAATAAAAGTTAACAGGCAAGAGTTAGATAATCTCTTGTTTGGCATAATCATTGACATTGATGTGGCACGTGTTCCAGAGCTTAAGGCTTTGGCAGCCGAAGTTGCAACCACCAGTGATGGAATGATTAACATTGTGAATGCACTTGAAGCCTGAACCTGTTTTTCTTTGTGGTGTGGTGTCACAGAGTCTGTGGTCAGTCTGTGGAACTGGAGGAGGTTTCAGAGTCTGGGAAGGCAAGACCATATTAGGATTTGTAAAACAAATATAACGGAGAGTTGATGTAGGTCAGCAGGCACAGTTGGATGAACAAAGCTTGGTGTGTTAGGGTATGGACAACAGAGTCATTTTTTAAATAAATTACAATCAAGGGCAGTGCAGTATCAATGCTACCCATGTATGGTATGAAATACTTGAGTCTTAGAAAGAAGCCAATTTGAGAGCATTAGCAGCAAATAGGCTGAGGCCAAGGCAAAATCAAGCAATGTTGTGTAAGCCAACCTCTCAACTATGGCATTTTCTATAGCTGCAAACCTCTTCTTTTTTTTATGATGGCACCTGAGAGCCTGTATTGTGTAAGTTATTGGTTCCAGCATTTTACAGGATGGTAGTGGATTGAGGAGGCCCTCATCCTCAAGGCAATTGATGAATGGCATATAGTTAGTGAAGATGGGTCACGTTCTCCACTTCCTGATGCTGCCTGGTATGCTGTGTTCGTCCAGCCTCCTGCTTGTCTACCTTGTATTCCAGCATCTGTAGTTTCATTGCCTCTAATATAGTTAGTGATGGCTGTAGTTGTGGAGGGTACCTACAAACTGCCTGATCACAGAGCCAAATTGCCGCTGGTGTGGCACTTGAATGGAAACCTGGCAGGCTCAGTAATGTCCATGCAGCTCCAATCTTTCAATACTTGACACCAATGGCTGTACTGCCTTTACATAAAGTGAGGTTAGATGTTAGGAATAGACAGCAGAGTTGCCAATAGTACAGTCTGTTCTGATGTGACATGATAGTTCCGTTCGCATATAATCCTGCATTATAAGAAAATCATGTGATAGCAGCGATGTTTAAACCAACTGGACTGGAATCACGATATAGTCAATATAGGTAAAAAAAGTTGCATTCTGCAAATATCAGTCTAAATTCTTCAATCGCGGTATAGCCAGTTGGTGCTATTGCACAATGTAATTGAGGTTGTGGTCACATTTTGGTTAAACTTATGAGTGCTAGTTTTTAACTGCACTAGCGGTAGCGTGAAGTCAAGGGATTTACCAATACATTGATGCATTTAGTCCACCTTCTTCCTTGTGAATTTTGTTGTACAGATAAATTGAGCAAAAACTCTGAGATTCCTTCCATTTCCTGCTACACCATTGGGAGACAGGTGGAAACAACCATTAAGCAGCCGGGAACCGGTTCCTTCTGAACTACTGACCCCAGCCACATGGTAACTATCATTGAGTAGATTAATGAGGAATTGTAGGCAGCTAGAGAAACCATGGACAGCACAAAGAGTTCTCATATTTGCCAGGCAGGTATCAGAACCTGCTGTACGTTGGTGTACCATGGTCAAAGAAAAATATTGGATTCCAGCAAGATGGAGATCAACTAGACAGATGGAGAAAGCAGGTTAATAAACGGTCAAGAAAAGGACAAGTTTTTAAAAATAAGCCTTCCTGTGAAGTCAGAGAGAGATGACAAACTAACATTGTGTTTTCAGTGAGATATAATTATTCCCTTTTTAATTGAGAATGGTCTCCCTTTCACTGTTGACAAATTCCTAAATCCCATTGAGAAATTAGTTTGGGTCTCTGTTAAGGAATTTACTTAAGCAGTTTTTTTTCCGTAACTGGACGGATTTCTGGGCCACTTCAGCGGACAGTCAGATGGAAAGGCTTGAAGTTATACTGAGCACAGACTGAGAAAGGACAACATATTTCCCTTTCTTGACAGAATTCATAAGTAAATTGGCTTTTACAAAAACCTAACAGGTCTTTTATCGACACCATCTTTTTATTAGATCTGTTAATTTAACATCTGTTGTGTTGGAATTCATAATGAGGAGCAGAGTGGCTGAGCATTTAGAGAAATTTGAGCTGATTAGAGAGAGCCAATATGGATTTGTAAATAACAGATCATGTCTATCAAACCGTAATTAAACATTTTGAGGAAATTATGAAAGTTGTTGACTTGGATTATTTATGCACATAGTTAATATGGACTTCTGACATGATTCCACATAAAGGATGTGTGCTAAAATTAAAGATCATGGAAATGGAGGCAAATTATTAACTCAGTTATAAGATTGTTGGGCAGCAGAAGGTCAGGAGCAAGGACTGAACTCTAATTTATATGGTAATGATGACTGGATGTATGATCTGACATCAACACACACACAAGATCAAGGCTTGAAGAGAGGAATGGAAATACTGTACTAGCGAGCTGCAATCAGTATTCTGTACATTTTAACTGGACTTAGTGTGAGGGAGGGAGAGTTACTTTTTAAATGATGAAAAAATGGAGATGCTGCAGATTCAAAACAGGATCTGTCCAGCAAGATAAGACAACCTCAAGATTGAAGTGAAGATACCTAGTGCCTAGTTAACCCATGGGAGGCAGAGTTTATGAAGGGACAACAATACTGGAGAACGTTGTCATGGTGGAGTGATCCAACACCAAGATCATGGTTTGCAGAGCTGTGATCATTCCTGCACTCCTCTATGGCTTTCGCTGCTCGTTGGATGCTGCCTAAACTGCTGTGCTCTTCCAGCACCACTGATCCAGAACTTGGAGATGTAGACAGTCTATGGCAGACATTTCAAAGCACTGGAACAGTACCACCAACACTGCCTGCACAAGATCCTGCAAGTCTGCTGGGAAGAAAGATGCATCAACACCAGCATCCTCAACCAGGCCAACATCCGCAGCATTAAGACACTGACCACCCTTAATCAGCTATAATGGGCTGGGCACATCATCCACATGAATAACAACATGAGACTCCCTAAAACAGTTCTCTATTCCAAGCTTTGAAATGGCAGGTGAACAGAGGAAGCACTTCAGTGATACCCTCAAGACTTCACTGGTGAAGTGCTGCATTCCTACAGACACCTGGGAATCACTGCCTAAGACCATCCAAAGTGAAGGAAAAGCATCTGGGAAGGCATTGAGCACCTCGAGACATGCCATCTAGAAAAAATGGAAGCCAGGCGAAAACAACTAAAGGAATGCACTAAGATAACAATGGCCCAACCACCCCTTCCAGTAATCACCACATGCCCCAAATGTACCAGAACCTGTGGTAGCCTTAGTTGTCTGAACAGCCATCTGCAGACTCACCCTGAGAGTGGGAGAGAGTCATCCTCATCTGTGAGGGGCAGCCAATGATGTCTGGTAGCAAGAGGGGGCTTGGTGTGGACAGAGAGCGAGAGAGAGAGAGACACAGAGACACAGAGACAGCCTGCATCAGAGAAATGGAGGGAGAGACAGAATGTCCCAAAGGCATCAAGACCTTTTGGCTAGAGCTAAGGAACAGAACAAAATGCTATTTCATTCCTCAGTATAGTCCATAGCCATAACTAGTGGGAAAGATGTAGAGGAACAAATTTGTGAGGAAATTACAGAAGAATGCAAGACATATTGAGTAGTTCTAACAGGGGAATTCAATTACCTGAATATACACACAGACCGTAACAATTTAAAGATGATAAAGAGGCACGATTTCCAATAACATATTCTGGAGAATTTTCTACAACAGTATGTTTCAAGTCCAAAAATGGAAGCATTGCTGGACCTGATTCAGAGGAGTAAGTAGACAAGGTACATTAAGTGTCAGTAAGGGTCAAGTGTCATATTGGGGTCATTGATCATTTCACTATTGCATTTAAGTTGGCTTTGGAAATGAACAACAAGCAATCTGAAGGAAAGTCAATTTCAAGAGAACTTTGTGTGCAGGGACAAAGACCCAGCTCATGGTTTGGATTAGGGCACATGTCAGGAATCTTGCTTGCTCTCAGCATTCACTCACGCTATGCCTACCTCTTGCCTTTTGGGATCTTGCCACCTTAGACCAAGCTTAATAGCTCATATATTTCTCAGTAAAAAATGAGGTCTGCAGATGCTGGAGATCACAGCTGAAAATATGTTGCTGGTCAAAGCACAGCAGGCCAGGCAGCATCTCAGGAATAGAGAATTCGACGTTTCGAGCATAAGCCCTTCATCAGGAATACTTACCTTTTAGAACAGAAACAAAACCAGACAAATTGTTATGGTCTTCAGGTGACAGGCGGGCTTGTTGCTGTACAGCATTTTGAGATGTCAATTTCATAAATACACACAAGGGGAACACACCCATGTGCTTCCAGCGAGTACCTATGTCTCAAAGGTGTAGAGTAACCCTCAGTCCATTCCAAGGAAACACTCTTCAGTCAGAGTGTCACGCCACAGTATGTCAAGGGCAGCCTCCAATATCAGTCAAGGATTTTGGACATGGTTAGTTGACCACCTGGCTGGTCAGGATCGGGGGGTTATAATTCAAACTATCCTCTTTCAAGTTTTCTCAATCCCTGACTTAGTTTGCCAAAGCTACATCATTTTTAATTTAAATCCCATTCTCTCTCTCCCCTTTCCTCCCATTATTTCTGTCTCTTTTCCTTCTTTCTTTCATTCTTCCCCTTCTTTCTTCCCTTTGGATTTCCAATTTTTATTAGTTCTTCCTCATTTTGGAACTCCGCCTCCAATTTTCTTATTTCCATTTGCCTGAAGTTAAGATTCACTGATGTATCTGGTGTAAGCTTGTCTCACCTGGCCTCTCAGTTTCACCAAACCCAACTATTTCATGATGAAACCTATCATGTCTGCTGCCTTCTTAGCTGCTGCAGCAATTTCATTTCCAGTCTGCTGGTTACCTCTGCTGGTTTAGTCGTACCTTGTAACTGGACCAGGGAAACTTCTGACACTTTCAAGAACTTTTTAACAATTTCCAGTGTCATCTTAAGTCTGAGTGCAAATCTAGTACCTGGTTACCCACTCTAAGTAGCAAAGTCCAATTGGACTTGAGCCTTCCATCATGTTACACCATAGAGACAGTTTGCTGAACCAAAGTGATCTTTCTACTACTGTATTTACAACACAGTCAAAATTAAAATTACTTAAGACCCCCGGTGGTTACTTCAATGTTTCCTAACCAGACATTCGAATAATCAATCGCAGACTTTGCAAATAATTAAGTCCAGATGCCAGTTTTGTATCTGAAACAAAAAATGTAACAATTTATTAAATGCTCCATAACTTTGGCAGAGAAACAAGGTAGGAGACAATGAGGTCTGCAGATGCTGGAGATTAGAGTTGAGTGTGTGTTACAGGAAAAGCACAACAGGTCAGGCAGCATCCGAGGAGCAGGAATATCGACGTTTCAGGCCAGAGCCCTTCATCAGCAATGAGGTTTGGAGCCTCGGGGGTGGAGAAATAAATGGGAGGCAGGTGGGGCTGGGGAGAAGGTAGTTGAGAGTGCAATAGGTGGATGGAGGTGGGAGTAAAGGTGATAGGTCGGAGCAGAGGGTAGAACAATAGGTAAGGAGGAAGATTGACAGATGGGACAGGTCATGAGGGTGGTGCTGACCTGGAAGGTTGGAACAAGGGTAAAGTTGGGGGAGGGGAAATGAGGAAACTGGTGGAGTCCACATTGATGCCCTGGGGTCGAAGGACCCCGAGGCAGAAGATGAGGCGTTCTTCCTCCTGGCGTTGGGAGATGAGGGAATGGCGATGTAGGAGGCCCAGGAACTGCATGCCCTAGGCAGAGTGGGAGAGGGAGTTGAAATATTCGGCAACGGGGAGGTGGGGTTGATTGGTGCGGGTGTCCCAGAGATGTCCTCTAAAGCATTCTGTGAGAAGGTCCAGTCTCCCCAATGAAGAGGAGACAGCATCAGGAGCAATTGATACAATAAATGGCATGTGTGGAAGTGCAGATGAAACTTTGGATGTGGAAGGCTGCTCTGGGGCCTTGGACAGAGGTAAGGGGGGTAGGTGTGGGCACAGGTTTTGCAATTCCTTCCAGGGGAGGGGAGGATGGCTTGTTAGGGGCATGGGCCTAACTAGGTACTCACGGAAGGAACGGTCTTTGCACAAAGCGGGTAGGGGTGGTGAGGGAAATATATCCCTGGTGGTGAAGTCCGTTTAGGTGGCGGAAATGTCTGTGGATGATCCAATTTATGCAGAGGTTGGCGAACTGGAAGCTGAGGACGAAGGGGATTCCGGCGTTGTTGTGGTTGGAGGGGTGGGATTCAAGGGCGGAGGTGCGGGACATGGATGAGAAGCATTGGAGGGCATCTTCAACCATGTGGGAGGGGAAATTTTGGCCATTAAAGAAAGAGGCCATCTGGTATTCTGTGGTGGGAACTGGTCCTCTTGGGAGTAGATGCGGTGGAGGTGGAGGAATTGGGAGTACGGGATAGTATTTTTGCAGAAGGTAGGGTGGGAAGAGGTGTAATCCAGGTAGCTGTAGGCGTTGATGGGTTTGTAAAAAATGGCAGTGTTAAGTTGATCCTTGTTGATGGAGATAGAGAGGACCAGGAAGGGGAGGATGTGTCATTTTCTTTCCATCCCACTCTGTTGCAATGCAGAGAGGGAGGAAGGAGCCTATGACACAATGGAATATGTTGATCTGTAAGTATTAGCCAGGCAATGCCAGGCACATTTATAACTTGAGGGCTAAGACATGCTGAATGTGTTTACCCAGAAGCAGGAGTACCCTCCTCAGCTTGACCAACCAAATGTCTGCATGTGGCAAGCTTGTTAAAAGGCAAAGCAACAGCCATCCCTGGAGAATTGTGGGGAACCTTTCTGCAGTTTCTGCTCTGGCTGGATACTTACTAGCACCACCTGGTCTCCTTGAAGTGGTTTCTGCATGAGCTCAAGGTGTTTGACTGGACAATTGGAGTGTAGAATCGGAAACCGCTGGAACTAGCTCTCCATGGCAGCTACAAATCTGTCCACAGATACAGTCAGACACTCAAAGATCAAAGGTAGCATGATCCCAACAGTGTTGCTGCAGTCCTGCAGCTTGTATATCAGGTTGCCTTCTGCCTCTGACACACCTGCTTGCTGCTTCTGTGTCTGTCTGTATACATCAAGGAAATCCCCAGTTGCTCTCCTGTCTCGGGGCTGAGTGGGTACCTGGTTTTCAGTTTTTCTCCAAGTGCCAGAAAACTGGGATGTTTCTTACCTGGCCAGATGTGGAGACATAGCAGTGAAGTGCTCACCAGCACATTCTCCCAACTCTAACCTAGCTAATACAGCCCCCAAGGTGTCAATATCTGAGCATCACAGATACCAGTCTTTAGCCAATTGGATTCATTCACATGATATCAAGAAATGGCTGGATACTGCAAAGGCTACAGGCCCTGAAAACATTCCAAAAATAGAATATAGAACATAGTACAATACAACACAGTACAAGTCCTTTGGCCCTCAATGTTGTGCCAGTCTTTTATCCTACTCTAAGATAAGACAAACCCACTTACCCTTCAAGGTACTATCTCCCATGTGCTCATCCAAGAGTCACTTAAATTTCCCTAATGTATCTGATTCTACAAGGGCTGGCCATGCATTCCATGCACCCACCACTCTGTAAAGAACCTACCTCTGATGTCTCCTCTAAACCTTCCATCAATTACCTTAAAATTATACTTCCTCATGATAGACATTTCAGCTTTGGGAAATAGTCACTGGCTATCCACTCTATCTCTGCCTTTCAATATCTTGTGCACCTCTATCAAGTCACCTCTCATACTTCTTCACTCCAATAAGAAAAACCTGAGTTCCTTCAACTTTTCTTCATAAAACAGGCCCTCTAGTCTAGATAGCATCCTAGTTAATCTCCTATACACCTTCTCTAAAGCTTGCACATCTTTCCTATAATGAGGCTACCAGAACTGAACACAATATTCCAAATCTAGTCTAACCAGTGCTCTTTGGAGCTGCAGCATAACTTTGTGGCTCTTAAATTCAATCTTCCTGCTAATGAAAGCCAACACACTATAAGCCTTTTTTTAATAACCCTATCAACTTGGGTGGCAACTTTGAGGGATCTATGGACATGGACCCCAAAATCCCTTTGTACCTCTACACTGCCAAGAATCCTGCCTTTAACCCTGTATTCTGCATTCAAATTCAACCTTCCAAAATGAATCACTTCACATTTGTACAATAGTCTTGAAGATATGTACTTTGGAACTTTTTGTGGCTCTAGCCAAGTTGTGGAGGTATAATACTGGTATCTACCCAATAATGTGAAAAGTAACCGAGGTATGTCCTGTGCACAAAAAAACAGGACAAATCCAACTCAAACAATTACAACACAGAGTGAAGAATCAAGTTCAGGTGATTCAGAATTGGACATTCCTCAAATTAAATTGGAAAATGAGGAAGTTCTCAAAAACTGGGACAAATTATTGCGTTACCTTCTTGAAGAAAATCAAAATGACCTGAAAGAGTTAGTGCAATCACATGGGGAGATATGTGGAATAAGCTGGGAAGTACTAATTTAATTATGCATGATATGGATATAGGAAATGCTGTTCCATTTAAGCAATACCCTTATCGACTTAACCCTCTAAAGTTGGCACCTGTTCGAAAAGAGATTGAACATATGCTCAAACATAATATAATTAAAGTGAACGGCAGTGAATAGAGCTCACCCATTGGAATGATGCCAAATTTGATGTGACACAATGTCGTCACTTTAGAAAGGTTATTTTGTCCTTGCTTTTTTTTTTGTTATTCTGCTAGCATGATTCATTCTTTTTTCTCTTTCCTCTGTTTTTTACTGTTATTTGAACTGTTTCAGTTCTTTCTCATGTTTAAGCTGCCTTATCTGCAGTTGAATTCTAGCCATTTGCAAAGATTCTGATGGCATTTCCATCAAAGTTAAATGCCAAGGTATTGCTGTAACTACCCATCTTTTCCTCACAAATGAATGCAACTCGAACTCCAGCTTGTAAGCCAATTCCAACAGCTTTGCCTTGTTCACCTTTTGTAAAACCCCCAAAGTCACTTCTTCCACCCACAAAAAAAACTCTTAATGACTGAAAGAGCCATAACTTCATCAAGCACTATTTAAACCAACCGAATCCAATACCCAGAACAAAAGCCATAACACCTGCCACACACCACCTTTTGAGTCCAAAAATCCTAAACCCAAATCAGAATTATTATCGAATCAATTCTGACAAGACCCTCCAGTCTGTCATGCACTGGCCAGAAGCCCTCAAAATATTTTAAGAAGGTAACCTAGAGCCTAACTTTTTTTTTTATTTTAAAGGCAGATGTGAAGTGTTTTCTACAGGCGTGATGCTGCTGGTCAGACCACTCTGCTTTAAGCAAAACAGAATTTATTTAAACACAACAGCTGAAACATGAACAAAACAAAATGGAATTTAGAATAATGTAACTATTGGAAAACTTAACCGACCTGATACAGCAACTTAGCTGAGGAACTCTTCCAATCTAGCAACATCCCACAAACCCAACCTTTGGCAAAAAGATAAATGCAAACACAGGTTCTTACAGGCAGGTGGGGACAACTTCCAAAGAGATTTCAGAGAGAAAGGTCAGTCAGGAATCATCTGTTGAAGCTTGGAACCTTTCGGCACTGCAGCAGCTGCTGACTGCTACAACTAAAACACACTAGAGAAAACCTGACCTGGGAGAATTGGCCACCCTGCCATTGTTAAAGTGGACATTTCTGCACCTCTGCCTTTATGACCTCTTTTAGAGAGAAAAAAAACAAGGACAAAATAACCTTTTTAAAATGGCATTATCATCACAGATGGTATCCAACAATTATGTCTGGACTATGGCAAAGTCAATGCAGTTGCAAAGTCTGATTCATGGCCTATTCCACATTTAGAAGACTGTATTGAGAAGGTAGAACAAGCAATGCTGGACAAGTACTTTTATTCCAAAGAGCGAAGGAACTCTCAATTTTTGTAATAGAGTTGAGCTCACCTTGGTCAGCAGCGTGATACAAGAAGGTATAACACAAATTAAGTAACCAACCCAGACTTACTGTTCTCAGTAAAAACAGCAGCTTGCTCCCACCATCCCAAAGTGCTGCCAATCAACTGGAGGGCCTGACAGTTTAACAGAGGACACATTGATGTCAGGGCCCCTTACCTATGTTTGGCAGGCCCAGGCAGACCCTGATGGAGATAGGGGTGGGCTACTGGAACCATGTGGTGCCATTGCTGCTCAGGCACTCCCTTCAGTGGGCTGCTGAGCCTGTTCACAATTTCTGGAGCTCAGCCAAAACCGACCACCACCTTTTGCATTCCTGGTAAAATAGCACCTCCCAGGCTTACTTTTCTATCCAGCACATCCCCAAAGTCCAATATCATTCAAATCAAATACTGCAATTATCTGGAGATGCAACTGACAGAAACTGAGCGATAATGTTAAACTCAGTTTGAACTCAAACACCTGTTGGACATCCTTTGCATCTTTGGAAATTAACTTACATGAAAGGTGCACATCAAATGAAGAATCAAGATCCTACTGCTGTCAATGATCTCTGTTTGGGATAAATACTGTTAATGGCATTCAGTGCATATAAGGAAAGGTATCATAAAGCTCTGAACATGAGTTCCACTACATGAAACTTCAATATTAATTTCTTTGCATTTTTCTTGGTGTCTGGAAATAGGTCTTATGACTAAGGCCAGAAGAGTGACTCCTTTTTTAAACATTTGTATGCAACAATCATTCTTTTGCCATAGTAACTAGGCATTCCTTTGTAATTTCCTATTGAGTTGGCTACTTTCAGATCAGGTGAAATTGGCAAGCATTTTGAAGTATGTCAGTTTTTTAAAAAAAATTTTTTTCAAACAAAGTCCAAGTCTTTGAATTTAGTTGATATGAATAAATCTGCATCTTGTATCAACTTGACATGAGATACATTGGTGCAAATAGGATGAAACATGTAAGTATATTCGAAGGGAAGATTCCCAAAACATGTGTTACCTCCCTCTTTCTGGGCAAGGACATAAGAGCTAAAAGCTGGAGAAAGCCATTTGGCCTTTTGAACATGCTTACAATTGAATTTGTAATTCAACTTTATCTGCGTACACTCTTTCCAACTGACATAATTCCTCTGCATATTCAAATTTTGACTTCTGAATTGAATATACTCAATGATGGAGCATCCACAGCTCTGGGACAGTGAAAACTAACAATCCACTGACTTTAGAGTGAATTTCTTTCTTGCCATCTCAGTATTGAATGGCTGACTCCACACTCTGAAACAGTGACGCAAGATTCTATATTTGTCAGCAGAAACATTTTCTCAGTATCTACTCTGTCAAATCCCTTAATGTGCTTCAACTTGATCACCTCCCATTCCTTTAAATTCTAACATATATATTCATAGTCTTCTCAAACTTTCATCGCAGGAACTAGTTGGAGAGGTGAGTGCATTGATAGTAATGAGATCAGCCAGGTTGGACCTCATAGAATATGAGGTTCCTGATTGGGGCTGTTAATCTGTTCCAATCAGGAAGCCCTGGCTGCCATGAAAAGGATGACTGTCAGAGATACTGACATTCTGGAGCTTGAAACTATATGAGGCAGTACTGAAGTCAAGGATAGTTCATGTGTTAATAAAGGGTGACTTTCTGACCGGATATCAGCCTTTATGGAGTTATTTCAGAAAGGAGACGAAAGCTGCGTACATTACTCCAAGTGTGGCCTAACCAATGTACTGTGTAATTGTAGTTAGACATCTTTACTTTTACACTCCAATTCTCTTGCACAAAAGCTAGTATATTATTTGTATTCCTAATGTGTGCATGCCTATTTCCCAAGCTTTGTGGCAAGAATACCCCAGTTCCCCTGAAAATAAGCATTTCCAGTCTTCCAACATCAAAAAATATTCTGCTTTTGTCGTTTATTTTGTTACCAAGTGGATAAGTTCACACATCAACACATTGGGTTGAACTTTACCAATTTTGGCGAGATTCACTGGGAGTTTTTTTTCCCATTAGGCTTAGTGGGTTTTCTCACTCTACCATCCCAAACTCACCTCCTCATCTATGCACCATGGGTGTTCTATCATTGAGTTATCCCACAGGTGGAGGCACTAGCCTCTGCCAGAACTACCCCAGGATTCCTGACACCAGTGCCATCTTTAAAGCCCAGCCATGTATTTGGCCAAGATTTGGCAGCCCACAGCTTCATGGATGGTTCCGATTATTTGTCTCGGAAATGTCAGCTGAGTGTATTGGCACCCAACTTTGCCAACAGAACATGGGAAAGCAGGAAACTGCATATCAGTGAGGTGAGGCGATGTTCTAATGAGAATGTTAATGCCTGCAATTCGGCCAATCACTGCTCACCAGCAAAGCCCTGGTCTTATCATTCAACACAAGGCAGGAAAATGGGTTATTTTTCTCTCAATGGCCAAAAGTTTGTCACTGTTGATCTAACATGAATCACCCAATTTTGTCACCAATGGTCATTCCACTCAGGATCTGGGAATATTCCACTCATTGCATTCTAGCTTTTAACTCTTGCTAATTTACCCAAAAGATCCTTCTGCTGCCACTTTGCATCACCAGTTAATTTTGAACAATCAGGTCATAAGATATAGGAGGAGAATTAGGCTATTTGGCCCCCATTCCACCATTCAATCATGCCTGATATATTTCTCAAATCCATTATCCTCTCTTCCTCCCATAACCTTTGGTTGCCTTATCAATCAAGCACCTACCTATCTCTATTTTAGATGCATTTAATAGATTGGCCTCCACAGCCCTCTATAACAATGATTTTCACAAACTAACCATCTTATGACTAACTACCTTCTGAAATTCCTCCTTATCACAGTTATGAAGGGTCCTCAGATCCTAGTCTCTTCTATGAGTGGAAACATTGTCTCCATGTCCAGTTTCTCCAGGTCTCTCAGTATTCTGTAAATTTCAATCAGTTTCCCCCCATATCCTTCAAAACTTCAATGAGTACAGTTCCAGAGTCCTCAATCGCTCCTCATATGACAAACTCTTCATCCCCAGGATCACTTTTAGGAAACCTTCTCTGGATCCTCTCTAATGTCAACATATCCTTCCCTAGATATGGTGTCCAAACTTTTCCATCTGACTTTGTATCATCAGCAAGATTGGATATACAACATTGAATCATTTGATGGACATCATTAAAATACATCGTAAATATCTGAGGCTCAAGTATTGAGTAAAAAATGAGGTCTGCAGATGCTGGAGATCACAGCTGAAAATGTGTTGCTGGTTAAAGCACAGCAGGTTAGGCAGCATCTCAGGAATAGGGAATTCGACGTTTCGAGCATAAGCCCATTCCTGATGAAGGGCTTATGCTCGAAACGTCGAATTCCCTATTCCTGAGATGCTGCCTAACCTGCTGTGCTTTAACCAGCAACACATTTTCGGCTCAAGTATTGAGGCTTGAAATTTACATCACACTCACACAAAAATGTCCCATATGGTCCTACACCATTTCCTCTCCAATAACTAAACTTTCCTTCTATATAATAATACCTTGTATTTTAGAGTTTGGATTTTAAACCCATGGCTGGTGGTATTATGTCTGTGCTGTATGAGGGCTTTAATTATTAACTTGTGAATTTTTCTGAGGACATGGTTTAAAAAACATTATGCATGAGAAAGCAGCTCCAGTAGCATTAATAGGAATTTGTTTGCATTTGAAAATTCTATGATCAAAGTGAGTAAAAATAAAAAAAATGCTTTCAATTTAGAAGAATCAGGAATTGATTTTTTTTTTGCTTCTGGGAAAACATTTGGGAGACCTAGATGAGGTTAGGGGTAAAAACATGTTTTTTTTTCCTGGAAAAAGGAGAACAGATCAGAACACTTAGGAAATAAATTGCCTCCGATTAAAATTTCTGATCAGAAATATTTGGTTGTGAACTTGATTCAATGATTTGATGCTGAGAAAATTTAGGCTCAGTTGGTATAATAAACGAAGGAAAAGATTACCAGACTCAAAACCAGTAATTTAAACAAACAAATATAAATTCAAATATATTGGTGTGATAAAAAAGGGAACTCTTATTATTTGAAAAGTGATGAAGTTCGGGATTGAATGAGTTTGTATTTTTACCATTTTTAAAAAATATTTCAAGTTGTGCCATATGTAAATAGCTTAGTTTGTTATATTTTATCATCATTTATTTTATGTAATAAACTTCTGCTTAATTGTTAAAACCAAATCTGTAACATTGCACTTCAAAAACAAAAATCTAGAAAGCCAAATTTCAGCTTCAGTTCGGACTGTTTCAGTGAGAACTAGGATCACAACACCATACAAAAAACATTACCCCAAGTCCACAAGTCTTAATTTTAGGTGGTAACATTGTGTGTGACACCTTAGCTAATACTTCTTGAAAATCATAGTATCCTACACTTATTGGTTTCTGTTTAACTATTATTGTGGAAATGTTTTAACTATTTGTGTTGCCTATTGCCCTATACTGCTCTATTTCAGATGGGGCTGTGGCAAAACTAGGATCTTTACCAGTGAGGCAGGTGGCATGCATGTCTTCCACCATTTTGCACAATTAGATAACCATTTTAATACATGAGCTTAGGCAAAATTGTTTGGCAAAGGAATTAATTTCTCGGACATTGTACATTGATGCAGCAAAAACAAACTTTAACTTCATTCTTTTCAAGTTAATTATGACTTTTGGAGTAAGCACATTTGCTATTTTTAATTTATCTGTGTCATGATTATATATGTCAACATTGCATTTTATCTGCTGTTGTTCGGTTCCCTCACGTTACTTATTTTTCTCGTCTTGGAACGTTTGATTCCAATCCTACATATTGTGCAGCCAATACAAAGCAAGTGAAAATTCCTGCAATTTGAAGATGATGGGACTCATTGGCTTTTGAAAATCTATAATAAACTGTTTTTATGCTTTCATCATCTCTAAACTGAAGGATTGCCTTCACACATCAATGCAAAAGAAGGTTACACTTGTTAAGGCAATTTCCCAGTAATCAATATTAGTGGAAAACCAAAAGTAGTTATTCATTGGGTGAACAATGTGAGGAACTAATAAGAATCTATCTGAACAAACCGTAGAACATTTTACACAGTTATATTCAATGGGGTAAATATGTCCAGCACCTCTGAGAGGGATGTTAAATTTCATACCACTTTCTTAGCATACAGAAGGAGTCATTGGATTACTCTCAATGGTTGTTGAATATATTAGTGAACTATCTTTGAAGGAAACCTTCAACCCTTGCAGCTATTTTTGTATTTCATTTTGATTCTGCCAATGGTCAGTCACACTCAAAGAACATGTTTTTTTCACATCGCATGTGACCTCCATCAACTAAGGACAAGCTGAATGGTTCTGCAGGAACAGACGTTCCCTGCTACAAACTGTTGAGTAAAAGACTTAGAGTACTTAACATAAATTGCTACGCTTCTGTATTTGTAGAAAATCCAGTATCTTGGAGACTGTCCAGAACCAAAAATATGAAACCATTTGGTTCCATTCCAAACCTGACAACATAGCTTATCAGTGAGACTCTCACATTGAAGAAGATGGCTCAATGGAAGGGAAAATCACACTCATCTATATTGAGAAATTACTTGTTGTCTGAAAATTAAAGATCCAAAATAATGAAATATCTAGCCTCCCATGAATGGAAATGCTCTGCAATTAATTATGACTGCAAATGTGGATCAACAGTATTCAGCAAGCCTTTATAAGCAATTGGTGTGTCAGAATAATAAATTATGAAGTCTACACTTTCTGAACAGATGGCAAGTTAGAACAGGAATGGGAACAGGTCTAATGGGGAAATGTTTTTTTGTACAGCTGTGCAGTAAATCTCAGGGGACAGTTATCATGGACTATCGTTACCAACAAAGGCAGCTTTAAGATTTCGGATTTAAGCACTTGATTTAAAGGTAGAACGTGAATAACAATTTTAGTTATCAAGAAACAATTACAAGACATGGTCAATTTAAATTTCAATTTAAATGATCGATTCAAGAACTGTTGTGATATTTATGAAAACTAAATTAATTAAGTAATCAATCCTCACTGTTTTCCTGATTACTCTGAGTAGTGTTCCTATTATTGCAGCCCTTCTGGATTCTCTGAAATTTTTGTACTTCCTTAACCCTTTCTATAGCATGGAGTTTTCAAACAGGGTGATGCAGGTACAGTTACAACATTTGAAAGACATTTGGACAGATACATGCATGGAAACGGTTTAGAGGGATATGGGCCAAATATAGGCAAATGGGACTTAGTTTGGGACACTTGGTCAGCATGGGCGAGTTGGTCTAGAAGGTCTGTTTCCGCACTGTATGACTCTATGACTCTATTCTGGGGTAGGTGGAACCTGTACAAGCTTGACAGGTTGTACCTGAACTGAATGGGTCTAATATCTTTGTTGGGAGGTTTGCTTGTGCTTCAAGGGAGGTTTGAAAATAATTTGGCAGGGTGATGGAGGACAGTTTATTTGTAAATTCAGGATCAAGGTCTTCACAGTGATAGAAGGAATGCTACGACAGTCCAGCAGGCGGAGAAGGCAAGGTCATGATAAGGTACATGGGAGATCTAGAAAGCAAAATTATATCTATTTTAATGCAAAGAGCCTGATTGATAAGGTGGATGAACTTAGAGCATTGATCAGCATAAGGGAATATGATACTGTTGTAATCACTAAGACATGGCTGATAGAAGGACAGGAATGGCAGCTTAACATTTCATGGAAGTAAAGAGGGGTGGGGGGTGGGGTGGGGGGGGCATCATTGCATTATTGATAAAGGGAACCATCACTGCAGTAATGAGGAAGGACATCGTAGAAGTGTCTTCAAATAAAGCCATCTGGATAGAATTTTGAAATAAAAAAGGACTATTACTTTTCTGTGATCATACTACAGGCCTCCCAACAGTCAGAGGGAGAATGAAGAGCAGATATGCAGGCAAACCGTAGAAAGGTGTGGGAAAAGCAAAGTTATAGTTGGAAGGGACTTCAACTTTGTTAATAATAACTGGGCTTGGGCTGTATTGTGAAAGGATCAGATGAGGTGAATTTTTTAAAATTCAGGAAAGTTTTTTGGGTCAGTATGGATAGGAGTCTGTGTGGGTGGAATTGAGGAACCACAAGGGCAAAAAAAAACCATAACTGGAGTTGTGTATAGACCTCCTAACAGTAGTCAGGACCAGGGACGCAACATGTACCGGGAAATAGAGAAGGCATGTCAGAAAGGCAAAGTCACATTGATCATGGGAGACTTCAATATGCAGGTGGACTGGGTAAATAATGTTGCTAGTGGATCCAAAGAAAGGGAATTCATGGAATGCTTACAGGATGGCTTTTTGGAACAGCTTGTCATGGAGCCCACAAGAGAGCAGGCTATTCTGGACCTAATGCTTTGCAATGAACCAGACTCTATAAAAGATCTTAAAGTAAGGGAACCCTTAGGAAGTAGCGATCATAATATGGTAAAGTTCAGTCCGGAGTTTGAAAGAGAGAAGGCAAAATCGAATGTAATGGTGTTACAGTTAAATAAAGGTAATTATGAGGGCATGAGAGAGGAACTGACAAAAATAGACTGGAAGCAGAGGCTAACCGGGAAGACAGTAGAGCAAAAAGGGCAGGAGTTTGTTGGTATAATTGAGGACACTGTACAGAGGTTCATCCCCAAGAAAAGAAAGATTATCCGGGGAGGGATTAGACAACCATGGCTGACAAAGGAAGTCAGGAAATGTATTAAAGAAAAAGAGAGATCCTATAAAGTGGCCAAGAACAGTGGGAAATCAGAAGATTGGGAAGGATACAAAAACAAACAGAGGATAACAAAGAGTGTAATAAGAAATGAGAAGATCAAATATGAAGGTAGGCTAGCCAGTAATATTAGAAATGATAGTAAAAGTTTCTTTCAGTACATAAGAAACAAACGACAGGCAAAAGTAGACATTGGGCCACTTCAAACTGATGCAGGAAGCATAGTGATAGGAGATAAGGAAATAGCAGGAGAACGTAACAAGTACTTTGCATCAGTTTTCACAGTGGAAGACAAGAGTAATATCCCAAAAATTAAAGGGAGTCACGGGGCTGAGTTGAGTATGGTGCCGTTATGAAAGAGATAGTGCTAGAAAAGTTAAAATGTCTTAAAATTGATAAATCTGCTGGCCCTGATGGGATACACCCTAGAGTTCTGAGAGAGGAGGCTGAGGAAATAGCCGAGGCATTGGTTGAGATCTTTTAAAAGTCACTGGAGTCAGGGAAGGTTCTGGATGATTGGAAGATGGCTGTTGTAACTCCCTTGTTCAAGAAAGGATCAAGACAAAAAATGGAAAATTATAGGCCAATCAGCTTAACCTCGGTTGTTGGTAAAATTCTAGAATCCATCATTAAGGATGAGGTTTCTAAATTCTTGGAAGAGCAGAGTCTGATTAGAACAAGTCAACATGGTTTTAGTAAGGGGAGGTCATGCCTGACAAACCTGTTGGAATTTTTTGAAGAGGTAACAAGTAGGTTAGACCAGGGAAACCCAGTGGATGTGGTCTATCTAGACTTTCAAAAGGTCTTTGATAAGGTGCCACACGGGAGACTGCTGAGCAAGGTGAGAGCCCATGGTATTCGAGGTGAGCTGCTGGGATGGATTGAGGATTGGCTGTTTAACAGAAGGCAGAGAGTTGGGATAAAAGGTTCTTTTTCAGAATGGCAGCCGGTGACGAGTGGTGTCCCGCAGGGTTCAGTGTTGGGGCCACAGCTATTCGCATTATATATTAATGATTTGGATGAGGGGACTGGGAGCATTCTAGTGAAGTTTGCCGATGATATGAAGTTAGGTGGACAGGCAGGTAGTACTGAGGAAGTGGGGAGGCTACAGAAGGATCTAGACAGGTTGGGAGAGTGGTCCAGGAAATGGCTGATGGAATTTAACGTGAGCAAGTGCGAAGTCTTGCACTTTGGCAAAAAGAATAAAAGCATAGACTACTTTCTAAATGGTGAGGAAATTAGTAAAGCCAAAGTACAAAGGGATCTGGGAGTGCTAGTCGAGGATTCTCTAAAGGTAAACATGTAGGTTGAGTCCGTGATTAAGAAAGCGTGTTGTCTCTTATCTCAAGAGGGTTGGAATATAAAAGCAGAGATGTGCTACTGAGACTTCATAAAGCTCTGGTTAGGCCCCATTTGGAGTACTGTGTCCAGTTTTGGTCTCCACACCTCAGGAAGGACATACTGGCACTGGAACGTGTCCAGCGGAGATTCACACGGATGATCCCTGGAATGGCAGGTCTAACATATGAGGAACGGCTGAGGATCCTGGGATTGTATTCGTTGGAGTTTAGAAGATTGAGGGGAGACTTAATAGAGACGTACAAGATAATACATGGCTTGGAAAGGGTGGATGCTAGGAAATTGTTTCCGTTAGGCGAGGAGACTAGGACCCGTGGACACAGCCTTAGAATTAGAGGGGGTCAATTCAGAACAGAAATGCGGAGACATTTCTTCAGCCAGAGAGTGGTGGGCCTGTGGAATTCATTGCCACAGAGTGCAGTGAAGGCCGGGACGCTATATGTCTTCAAGGCAGAGATTGATAGATTCTTGTTGTCTCGAGGAATTAAGGGCTACAGGGAGAACGCTGGTAAGTGGAGTTGAAATGCCCATCAGCCATGATTGAATGGCAGAGTGGACTCGATGGGCCGAATGGCCTTACTTCCACTCCTACGTCTTATGGTCTTGTGGTCTTATGGCTTTAATTGAGGCTAGGCAGTGCTGGACCTAATTATAGGATTGAAGCTGGTCGAAGATTCAGTGGGTGAGCTTTTGGGGATAGTGACTATAACTCTAAGTTTCAAAGTCATGACGGAATGGGATAAGAATAGTGCAGAGATTAAGTGTTTAAATTGGGGAAGGCTGATTTCAATATCATTAGATAGGATCTGGAAAATATAGACTGGTAGCAGCCACTTACAAGTGGATTACATTTGGAAAGCGGGAATTTTTTAAAAGCAGTATCATGAGAACTCAGGGCCAGTATGTTTCTTTTCTTGTGAAGGGCAAGGCAGTAAACCTAGGCAACCCTGGATGTCAAGGTCAAAAAGAGAAAGAAGGGAGCACACTATAAAGGAGAGAGAGAAAGATACCCATACTGCTAACTGACACAGCTGTGAATCTGCACAGTTACTGCCTTTGCTGTTTGAATTCATGTATCGCTGGGCATCGGAGTGCATCTGGAAAACCTTAACAAACAGCGAAATTCACTCCTAATCTTGGAGGGACCTGTTTGGGAGAGGTCACAGAACTGAAACAGATAATTAAATAGTTTTCGGTATAGCCTTGCTGTAAACCTACAATAGTGAGTAGAGTGGGTTCTTCATTGATTATAGCTGAAAATGTGTTGCTGGTCAAAGCACAGCAGGCCAGGCAGCATCTCAGGAATAGAGAATTCGACGTTTCGAGCATAAGCCCTTCATCAGGAATGAGAGAGAGTAGCCAAGCAGGCTAAGATAAAAGGTAGGGAGGAGGGACTTGGGGGAGGGACGATGGAGGTGGGATAGGTGGAAGGAGGTCAAGGTGAGGGTGATAGGCCGGAGTGGGGTGGGGGCGGAGAGGTCAGGAAGAAGATTGCAGGTTAGGAAGGTGGTGCTGAGTTGAGGGAACCGACTGAGACAAGGTGGGGGGAGGGGAAATGAGGAAACTGGAGAAATCTGAATTCATTCCTTGTGGTTGGAGGGTTCCCAGGCAGAAGATGAGGCGCTCCTCCTCCAGCCGTCGTGTTGTTATGTTCTGCCGGTGGAGGAGTCCAAGGACCTGCATGTCCTCGGTGGAATGGGAGGGAGAGTTAAAGTGTTGAGCCACGGGGTGGTTGGGTTGGTTGGTCCGGGCATCCCTGAGGTGTTCTCTGAAGCGTTCCGCAAGTAAGCGGCCTGTCTCACCAATATAGAGGAGGCCACATCGGGTGCAGCGGATGCAATAGATGATGTGTGTGGAGGTACAGGTGAACTTGTGGCGGATATGGAAGGATCCCTTGGGGCCCTCCGGTTGCCGTCGGCGCAGCCACTTCCGCCCCCACTGATATCACTAACCTGCAGGAGCACAAATTCTCAGGTTTCCCCGCCCCCACGCCGTCTTTCGTCACTACGCGTAACCCCGCCCCCACGCAAACATTCGTCACCACGCATAACCCCGCCCCACGCCATCTTTCGTCACTTCACGTAACCCCGCCCCCACGCAAACCCTCGTCACCACGCATGACCCCGCCCCCACGCTTGACTCCGCCCCCACATCGAGCAACGTCACCACGTCTAACTCCGCCCCACTTCGATCTCTGTCCCCGCCCCTAACCCCGCCCCCAGCCCCAGCTCCAGTCCCACACCAGGTCCTAGCTCCCAACCATGCCGGATTTTCACCATCCCTCCAGATCTCCCCCTCTCTGAGGATGAAAGATCAGTCCTCAGCAGGGGCCTCACCTTCATTCCCCTACGCCCTTGGATTAATGAGTTCAACACGCGCCGAGATATTGAACAATTCTTCCGCCGCCTTCGCCTCTGCGCCTACTTTCACAACCAAGACTCCCGCCCACCCTCTGACGACCCCTTCTCCCGCCTCCAACACACCCCATCCACCTGGACACCCCGTGCTGGCCTCCTACCCGCCCTCGACCTCTTTATAGCCAACTGCCGCCGTGACATTAACTGACTCAACCTGCCCACCCCTCTCACCCACTCCAACCTCTCCCCCTCAGAACGTGCAGCCCTCCACTCCCTCCGCTCCAATCCCAACCTCACCATCAAACCCGCAGACAAGGGAGGCGCGGTGGTAGTTTGGCGCACTGACCTTTATACGGCTGAAGCCAAACGCCAGCTCGCGGACGCCTCCTCTTATCGCCCCCTTGACCACGACCCCACCTCCCACCACCAAACCATCATCTCCCAGACCATCCATGACCTCATCACCTCAGGGGATCTCCCATCCACCGCCTCCAACCTCATAGTCCCACAACCCCGCACCGCCCGTTTCTACCTCCTGCCCAAAATCCACAAACCTGCCTGCCCCGGCCGACCCATTGTCTCAGCCTGCTCCTGCCCCACCGAACTCATCTCCCAATACCTCGACACGGTCCTGTCCCCTTTAGTCCAAGAACTCCCCACCTACGTTCGGGACACCACCCACGCCCTCCACCTCCTCCAGGATTTTCGCTTCCCCGGTCCCCAACGCCTCATTTTCACTATGGACATCCAGTCCCTGTACACCTCCATCCCCCATCACGAAGGACTCAAAGCCCTCCGCTTCTTCCTTTCCCGCCGCACCAACCAGTACCCTTCCACTGACACCCTCCTTCGACTGACTGAACTGGTCCTCATCCTGAATAACTTCTCTTTTCAATCCTCCCACTTCCTCCAAACTAAAGGAGTTGCCATGGGCATCCGCATGGGCCCCAGCTATGCCTGCCTCTTCGTAGGATATGTGGAACAGTCCATCTTCCGCAACTACACTGGCACCAACCCCCACCTTTTCCTCCGCTACATCGATGACTGTATCGGCGCTGCCTCGTGCTCCCACGAGGAGGTTGAACAGTTCATCAACTTTACTAACACCTTCCATCCCGACCTGAAATTCACCTGGACTGTCTCAGACTCCTCCCTCCCCTTCCTAGACCTTTCCATCTCTATCTCGGGCGACCGACTCAACACAGACATCTATTATAAACCGACTGACTCCCACAGCTACCTGGACTACACCTCCTCCCACCCTGCCCCCTGCAAAAACGCCATCCCATATTCCCAATTACTTCGTCTCCGCCGCATCTGCTCCCAGGAGGACCAGTTCCAACACCGCACAGCCCAGATGGCCTCCTTCTTCAAGGACCGCAGATTCCCCCCAGACGTGATCGACGATGCCCTCCACCGCATCTCCTCCACTTCCCGCTCCTCCGCCCTTGAGCCCCGCTCCTCCAACTGCCACCAAGACAGAACCCCACTGGTTCTCACCTACCACCCCACCAACCTCCGCATACAACGTATCATCCGCCGTCATTTCCGCCACCTCCAAACGGACTCCACCACCAAGGATATATTTCCCTCCCCTCCCCTATCAGCGTTCCGCAAGGACCACTCCCTTCGTGACTCCCTCGTCAGATCCACACCCCCCACCAACCCAACCTCCACCCCCGGCACCTTCCCCTGCAACCGCAGGAAATGTAAAACTTGCGCCCACACCGCCACACTCACTTCCCTCCAAGGCCCCAAGGGATCCTTCCATATCCGCCACAAGTTCACCTGTACCTCCACACACATCATCTATTGCATCCGCTGCACCCGATGTGGCCTCCTCTATATTGGTGAGACAGGCCGCTTACTTGCGGAATGCTTCAGAGAACACCTCAGGGACGCCCGGACCAACCAACCCAACCACCCCGTGGCTCAACACTTTAACTCTCCCTCCCATTCCACCGAGGACATGCAGGTCCTTGGACTCCTCCACCGGCAGAACATAACAACACGACGGCTGGAGGAGGAGCGCCTCATCTTCCGCCTGGGAACCCTCCAACCACAAGGTATGAATTCAGATTTCTCCAGTTTCCTCATTTCCCCTCCCCCCACCTTGTCTCAGTCGGTTCCCTCAACTCAGCACCGCCCTCCTAACCTGCAATCTTCTTCCCGACCTCTCCGCCCCCACCCCACTCCGGCCTATCACCCTCACCTTGACCTCCTTCCACCTATCCCACCTCCATCGCCCCTCCCCCAAGTCCCTCCTCCCTACCTTTTATCTTAGCCTGCTTGGCTACTCTCTCTCATTCCTGATGAAGGGCTTATGCTCGAAACGTCGAATTCTCTATTCCTGAGATGCTGCCTGGCCTGCTGTGCTTTGACCAGCAACACATTTTCAGCTGTGATCTCCAGCATCTGCAGACCTCATTTTTTACTCTTCATTGATTAAATGCTATTACTGGGATCTGTCTCTTGATTAAATTTTAAAAACATAAGCCATAAGTATTAAGATAGCCTGGAGCAGTATTTGTAGAGCAATAAGATGGTGCTATTGTCTGGCTCTGTAGATTGGAAGGAGCAAAATTGCACTTAGTAGAGTGATATGCTCTTCTTGGATGTGAGAGTTTTGGGAGAGTTTAAGCGTTACTGAGAATTATATCGGCAATAAATGTCATTCATTGTGAATCTTGTCAGATTGAATGGATCAGTTGGAGCAAAGATTAGAGGCAATGAGGAATTTACAAGAGTGGGGAGTGTGATGGATGGCAGTTGTAGGAAGGGAGAAAAGCTACAGATATAGTCAGGTAGATGGGATAACTCCAAGAAAGGTAGGAGAGGTAGGCAGGTAGTATCGGAGTCTTCTGTGGCTATCTCCATTTCAAACAAGCATGCTGTTTTAGAAAATATAGGGAGTGATGGACTTTCAGGGGAATGTAGCATGAATAGCCAAGTTTCTGGTATCAAGACTGGTTCTTATGTAATGAGGGGCATATCAGGTTCCAAGCAATTGTGTCACAAAGCTAGTTCCTTTTTTTTTCCTAAAACCTGTTCCTTTTCTCAAGGATACTGGTCTTTGGTTTCTTTCAGAGGGATTATAAATAGTCCCAATGCTGATTAGACTTGTTTGGTAGAGAGAGATTAAAGGGTATGAGAGATCTTTTTGTTAAACTGCAAACACATAAGACTTCTGGCCAAAGTGATCATGTTTTAGTAGTGATCTGTATTTTGAAAGGGAAGTGGTCAGCTCTCTAGCTGAGCAATTCAGTCCAGAACTAGTTGGGAGTTCAACAGTGAGCTGTGTGGAACCTCTCTCTTTCCCTCTGCCCTTCTAACTTCAACCTGTAAGCATGTGTTCCATTTGTACTGGTTTTTAAGAGGGTTTGCTTATTTGAACAGTTGTGTATGTTCAGAACAGCATAATTAAGTCTAGTTTGGATAGACTAAGTTCTGGAGGGATCCTTTATTCTGCTCTTTGTGTTTCATTGTGTAATTTTGTGAATAAATATTTTGTCTGTCTTAAACCCTGGTAGTCAATCAAGCTAGCTTACTCTGGGTAACTTGCGCTGTACACTTAGCGGAACAAACTGCAAAGTTATGGTCTAGGTTGCCTGCTCAAGAATGTTTTGAGTAGTCTGGCTTAGCCCATAAGCAGGGGGCTCTTTGCGGGATTTTAAACAGCGAGTGGTAGATGCTAGTGTCTTTATTTCGAGTGTTGGTTTGGTTGGGTAGACAAAGCTTGGGAGAGTCATGGAACTTTCAGTCACCAGAAGTTTTCTGGAAGTTTTGCAAAAGGTGAATAAGACCAAGCTGCAGGAATTAGCAGACAAGCTGGAATTGGATCTCCTGCCTCTGTGAGGAAAGGAGAGATAATTGCTGCAGTAGCTCAGCATTTAAACTTGCTGGAGAAACCATCAGAATCTACAGAGATGGCAAGAATTCAATTGCAAGTGAAGCAGCTTGAGTTAGAGGCGTGAGATAAGGAAAGGGGCAGCAGTAATGAAACAGTTTGAGTTATGATGAAAAACAGAAGAGAGGGAAAAGAGAGAGCAGAGAAAGGAAAAAAGAGAGCATTTGAACCTTCAAAATCTGACACTTAAAAATGAAAGTCAGCTTAAAAGGCTGGGGAGAAAAGCTGAGGGTAGGCTTAGTGAGGAAGGAAGTGAGGAGAAGCAAGCCCAATGTAGTCAGAAGCCCGGTGAGAAACCATTTAAATATGTTCAAGCATTGCCTAAATTTGATGAGAATGATACAGAAACCTTTTTCATCTCATTTGAAAAGGTGGCTAAACAAATGCAGTGGCCAGTGGCAATGTGGATTTTGTTGAGCCAACTGAAACTTGTAGGTAGGGCTAGTGAGGTAGTCACAACACTGTCAGAGGAGGTATCTGGGAAGTATGAAGAGGTGGAAAAAGCCATTTTAAGTGCATTTGAGCTTTTCCCTGAAGCCTATAGACAACGTTTCAGGAATCTAAGGAGGGACCCTGGTCAAACCTGTATTGAGTTTGAAAGGATCAACCAGAGTAATTTCGATAGATGAATAAAAGCTTTAAAATTCAAGCAAACCTGTGATGTCCGTGGAGAGGTCATTATTTTGGAGGAATTCAAAAATTCACTGCCTGAAGTAATATGAACTCATGTGGAAGAGCAGAGAGTTAAAACAGCAAGGTTAGCAGCTGAAGTAGCTGATGATTATGAGCTGGTTCATAAAACGTGGTTTGGTTTTCAGAATCAATTTTAGTCCATGAGGGATAGAACGTGGGGCAAAGAGAAATCCTCATGTGGACAGAGAAAGGTAGATCTCAGTGAAGATCGCAAGGATAATTTACCACAGGGTAAAAAAGAAATCCTTGAGGCAGACAAAGAAGGTAAGATGTTCCAATGTTTTCATTGTAATAAAGTGGGTCACACGAAATCACAGTGTTGGTGGGCTAGGAGAAAGCCAGATGTATATAAAACCAGACAAGTTTTGTTGGACTAGTAACAAAAAGCACAAGGGAAGTCAGCCAGCTGCCTCAGAGCGTGCAAGATGGTCAGAGATTGATTAAGGAGAAAGTGCCAGATCTGCTTAAAAATATAGATGCAAGGTAATGTTTATTCACATAGGCCAGGAGCAGTAGGTGAGGAGGTTAAAATATTAAGGGACACAGATCCTCTCAGTCTGTAATACTGCAGGATGAGGAGATATGTACTCCTGAGGGACTATTGTCAGAAAAGGTACTGGTAACAGGAATTCATGGTGAGACTAAAAGTGCTCAGTTATGTAAGGTGAGGCTAAAGTGTCCAGAGAAAAGTGGATCATTTATGGTAGGGGTACTGGACAAACTCTCAGCGCCAAGAATACAATTTATTTTTGCAATAACATTACTGATTCACCGGTAGGTGTGCTGCTTAATCTAGTTGAAAAGCCAGTGGAGATGCCGGCTACTGAATTCATGAAGAATGTTTTTTTCCCAGGAATTTTCCCTGATTGTGAACACAAGATCACAGAGGTAAAAGTTGAAGCAGGAGAGATCGAAAGGCACAGATAAGGAAGCAAACATAGTGTTATCTGAGACCTTTTTTTGATCAGCTAAGTGGAACAGAGAAGAAACAAATAGGTTCAATTAGTTGCTAGAGGCCTGGCACTCCAACCACAACACCATAAACAAATACATAGATCTAGATACCATCTATCAACCCCTCAGAAAACAAACAGGAAATGACATCACCACAAACCCCAAGAAGCCCTTCCAGGACAAGCATATAAATAGAAAGCCAGAGACAACAGCTTCGCTTCACTTGGAGGTCACCACTGATGATGTTACCTAGCCAGGTAATGAAACGTCTGGATATCAAACCTACAGCTCAGCGAGCAAACCTACACCCTAAACCTCAACCTGAGCTATGAACCTTCATAAACCTTGCAACTAGCTAAAAGCATATTTGCCAAAGCCCAAGTCACTTCCCTGAGCCATGCTATTGGACAAATGGCCCCTCGAGATGTGAAAATGAAAGTAATTGGGGAATTTCCCACACCGTCGAAAAGAGTAGCACTACAGATCTTGGGATTAAGTGGATTTACTGACCGTTTGTGCCGATCTTTAGTAGAGTGGATGGTCCACTCACTGAATTGTTTAAAAAAAAGGCAAGAAGTTTCAGGTGACAGAGGACTGTAAAAAGCCATTCGACAGCCTAAAAACTGTATTAACCGCAGCCCCAGTATTAGCCACATCGGATTACATGGAGCCTTTCAAGACGGCTGTCGATGCCAGTGATGTGGGTATCAGTGCGGTTCTCCTGCAGGAGGATGACAAGGGAATAGAAAGACCCATTGGGTATTTTTCCAGGAAGTTGAATGTTCATCGCCAGAAATATTAACAGTGGAGAAAAAGACTTTAAGCTTGGTGTTGGCATTAAAACATTTCAATGTTTATATTAGCAGCAATGCATCTGAGAGAATCAAATACACTGATCATGACCCATTGACATTGATTGAAAAATTTAAGGACAAAAGTGCCAGACTGTTTAGATGGAGCTTGTTGCAGCCATTCAGTTTGACAATTGTGTGTGTGGCAGGTTGTGTAAGTGTGATTGCTGATGCGTTATTGAGGCTCGAATGAGATACAGAGGCGTTCAGCGAAGGGTGCACCACAGCCTGAATCCACATGTGGTTCTGCATTTTTGCATGTTTATGGGTACTATAGAGTATATGTGTGTATAGACTACTAACCAGGTTTTTGAAAGCTTTTAAAAATGAAGCTGTCTTTTGGTATTGATGGTTCATTATTTTTTAAGGGGGGAGGTGGCTCAAAGCTGGGTCATTCTTTTCTAAAAGCTGTTCCCTTTCTCAAGGATACGATGTCCTTGTTTTTTTTCAGAGGAGTCATAAACAGTCCCGGTGCTGATTAGACTGGTTTGGTAGAGAGATTAAAGGGTATTGAGAGGCCCTTTTGTTTACATGTAAACAGATGAGACTTCAGGCCAAAGTGATCATGTTTTAGAAGGGACCTGTATTATGAAAGGGGAGCGGTCAGCTCTTCAGCTGAGCAATTCAGTCCAGAGCTAGTTGGGAATTCAACAGTGAGCTGTGTGGAAACTCTCTTTCTCTCTCTCCTTTTGCCCTTCTATCTTCAACTTGTGAACATATGTTCCATTTGTACTGGTTTTTAAGGGGATTTGCTTATTCGGACTGTTGTGCATATTCAGAAAAACATAATTAAGTTCTAGTTGGGAAAGACTCAATTCTGGAAGGGTTCTTTATTCTGCTCTTTGTGTTTCATTGTGTAATTTTGTGAGTAGATTTTTTTGTCCTGTTTTAAACCCTGGGAATCAACCTTGCTAACTTAATCTGGGTAATTTTCACTGTATACTTACCGAACCAAATTGTAAAGTTATGGTCTGGGTTGCCTGCTCAAGAATGTTTTGAGTGTTCTAGCCTTGTACATAACAATCTATTGTGTTAGGGACTCTCTAAACAGAGTCACAAACAGATGTTTCTGCAGCCAGCAGCGAAAAATCAGAATGGTGCTTTGCCTTCCTGGTGCCAGGATCAAGGATATCTTAGAGAGAGTGTAGAATGTTTTCTAAGGGGAGAAGGACCAGCAGGAGGTCAGTGTACACATTGGAACCAATGGCATAGGAAGGGGAAAGGATGACATTCTGAAGGGAGAATAAAGAAAGTTGGGAAGGAATTTCAAAAGGAGGTCCTCGAGGGTAGTCATGTCAGGATTATTCCTGAAGCTACGAGCTAGCGAGGGTAGGAATAGGAGGATAGAGCAGATGAATGCATGGCTGAGGAGCTGGTGCATGGGTGAGGATTCACATTTTTGGATCATTGGAATCTCTTCTGGGGTCGAAGTGACCTGTAAAAAGAAGGATGGATCACTACTGAATTGAAAGGGTACTAATGTACTGGCCGGGAGATTTGCTAGAGTTGCTCAGGAGGATTTGAACTAGCAAGGTGGGAGCAGAGGTGGGAACCAGGGAGATAGTGAGGAAAGAGATCAATCGGAGACTGCTACAGTTGATAAAAGAAGTGAGTCAGACAGTCAGGGCAGGCAGGAACAAAGCAGAGAACAAGGTAGGACTAATAAATTAAATTGCATTTATTTCAATGCAAGGGGCCTATCAGGGAAGGCAGATGAACTCAGGGCATGGTTAGAAACATGGGACTGGGATATCGTAGCAATTACGGAAACATGGCTCAGGGATGGGCAGGACTGGCAGCTTAATGTTCCAGGATACAAATGCTACAGGAAGGATAGAAAGGGAGGCAAGAGAGGAGGTGGAGTGGCATTTTTCATAGTTAATAGCATTATAGCTGTACTTAGGGAGGATACTCCTGGAAATACACCTAGGGAAGTTATTTGGGTGGAACTGAGAAATAAGAAAGGGATGATCACCTTATTGGGATTGTATTATAGACCTTCTAATCGTCAGTAGGAAATTGTTAAACAAATTTGTAAGGAGATTTCAGTTATTTGTAAAAATAATACGGTGGTAATGGTGGGGGACTTTAACTTTCCAAACATAGACTGAGACTGACATAGTGTAAAGGGTTTAGATGGAGAGGAATTTGTTAAGTGCGTACAACACAATTTTCTGATTCAGTATGTGGTTGTACCTACTAGAGAAGGTGCAAAACTAGAGAAGGTACAAGGCAGGGCAGGTGACTGAGGTGTCAGTGGGGGAGCACTTTGGGGCTAGCGACCATAATTCCATTAGATTTAAAATAATGACGGAAAAGGATAGACCAGATATAACAGTTGAAATTCTAAATTGGCGGAAGGCTAACTTTGACGGTATTAAACAAGAACATTCAAAAGCTGATTGGAGGTCAGATGTTCACAGGTAAGGGGATGGCTGGAATATGGCAAGCCTTCAGAACTGAGATAACGAGAGTCCAGAAATAGTATATTCCTGTTAGTGTGAAAGGAAAGGCTGGTAGCTGCAGGGGATGCTGGATGACTGGAGAAATTGAGGTATTGGCTAAGAAAAAGAAGGAATATGTCAGGTGTAGACAGGAGAGATTGAGTGAAACCTTAGAAGAGTATAACAGCAATAGGAATAGACTTAAGAGGGAAATCAGGAGGGCAAAAGGGGGACCTGAGATACCTTTGGCAAATAGGGTTTTGGATAATCAAATGGGGTTTTACAAATACATAAAGGACAAAAGGGTAAGTAGGGAGTGAATAGTGACCCTCAAAGATCAGCAAGGCAGCCTTTGTCGGGATCTGCAGGAGATACTAAACAAGCATTTTCCATCAGTGTTTACTGTGGAGAAAGACATGGAAGAGATAGGATGTGGTGAAATAGATGGTGACATCTTTAAAAATGTCCATATTACAAAGGAGAAAGTGTTGGATGTCTTGAAATGCCTAAAGGTGGATAAATCCCCAGGACCTGTTCAGGTGTGCCCTAGAACTCTGTGGGAAGTTAGGAAAGTGATTGCTGGGCCCCTTGCTGAGATATTTGTATCATCGATAGTCACAGGTGAGATGCCAGAAGACTGGAGGTTGGTTAACATGCTATCATTATTTCAGAAAAATGGTAAGGACAAGTCAGGGAACTATAAGCCGGTGAATCCTGCGTCAGTGGTGGGCAAGTTGTTGGAGGGAATCCCGAGGGACAGGATTTACATATATTTGGAAAGGCAAGGACTGATTAGGGATAGTCAACATGGCTTTGTGTATGCGAAATCATATTTCACAAACTTGATTGAGTTTTCTGAAAATGTAACAAAGAAGATTGATGAGGGAAGAGTGGTGGACGTGATCTAAATGCACTTCAGTAAGGTGTTTGACTAGGTTCCCCATGGGAGACTGGTTAGCAAAGTTAGATCTCATAGAATGCAGTGAGAACTAGCCGTTTGGATACAGAACTGACTTGAAGGTAAAAGATATGGTGAAAGGTTGTTTTTCAGACCGGAGGCCCGTGACCAGTGGAGTTACACAAGGATCGGTGCTGGGTCCCCTGCCTTTCATCATTTATATAAATTATTTGGATATGAACATAGGAGGTATAGTTAGTAAGTTTGCAGATGACACCAAAATTGGAGGTGTAGTGGACAGTGAAGAGGGTTATCTCAGATTACAATAGGATCTGAACCAGATTGGCCAATTTGCTTAGGTGTGGCAGATGGAGTTTAATTTAGATAAATGTGAGGTGCTGCATTTTGGGAAAGCAAATCTTAGCAGGACTTATACACTTCATGCTAAAGTGCTAGGGAGTATTGTTGAACAAAGAGACCATGGATTGCAGGTTCATAGCTCCTTGAAAGTAGAGTCATAGGTAGATAGGATAGTGAAGAAGGCGGTTGGTATGCTTTCCTTTATTGGCCAGAGCATTGAGTATAGGAGTTGTGAAGTCATGTTGTGGCTGTACATGATGTTGGTTAGGCCACTTTTGGAATATACTTTTGGTTTCCTTCCTATCAGAAGGATGTTGTGGAACGTGAAAGGGTTCAGAAAGGTTGTGGGTGGCACGGTGGCACAGTGGTTAGCACTGTTGCCTCACAGCGCCAGAGACCCGGGTTCAATTCCTGCCTCAGGTGACTGACTGTGTGGAGTTTGAACGTTCTCCCCGTGTCTGCGTGGGTTTACTCAGGGTGCTCCGGTTTCCTCCCACAGTCCAAAGATGTGCGGGTCAGGTGAATTGGCCATGTTAAATTGCCTGTAGTGTTAGGCAAGGGGTAAACGTAGGGGTATGGGTGGGTTGCGCTTCGGCTGGTTGGTGTGGACTTGTTGGGCTGAAGGGCCTGTTTCCACACTGTAATCTAATTTAATCTGAAATGATTTACAAGCATGTTGCCAGGGTTAGAGGATTTGAGACATCGCGAGAGGCTGAATAGACGAAGGCTGTTTTCCCTGAATCATCAGAGGCTGAGGGGTGACCTTATAGAGGTTTATAAAATCATGAGGGGCATGGATAGGATAAATAGACAAAGTCTTTTCCTTGGGGTGGGGGAGTCCAGAACTAGAGGGCATAGGTTTAGGGTGTGAGCGGAAAGATATAAAAGAGACCTAAGGGCCAATTTTTTTTCACTCAGAAGGTGGTTCATGTATGGAATGAGCTGCCGGAGGAAGTGGTGGAGGCTGGTACAATTGCAACCTTTAAAAGGCATATGGATGGGCATATGAATAGGAAGTGTTTAGAGCAATATGGGCCAAGTGCTGGCAAATGGGACTAGATTAGTTTGGAATATCTGGTCAGAATGGATGAGTCGGACCGAAGGGTCTGTTTCCGTGCTGTACTTCTTTATGATTCTATGCGATACAGGATATTAAAAACAGAGAATTCCCTTCAGAAACATAGAAAGTCTGGACAGTTGCTTAAAAATGAAGTTAGGAGGGCAAAGAGAGACCATGAAATATCTTTGGCAGATGGGATCCAGAGAAATCCCCAAAGCTTTTCATGAGTATATTAAGAGTAAGAGAATTACCAGGAAAAGAGTGAGACCCATTGAAGACCAAAGGAGCAACCTGTGCATGAAGCCAGTGGATGTGGGTATGGTCTTAACTTAATGCTTATCATCTGTTTTCACAGTGGAAAAAGACATTATTGTCAGGGATTTTAGTCATAAAGGTGAAGTTCTGAAACATGTCATGATTTTAACAGACATAATGTGCACAAATCCCAGGGCCTGATGAGATTTATCCCAGGCTGCAGTGGGAGGCACCCTGGCAGATATATTTAATACCTTGCTGACCACTGTGCCAGATGATTGGAGGACAGCTAACACCATTCTTTAATTCAAGACGGGTAGCAAGGGTAGGCCAGCTAATTACAGAGCAGTTAGTCTCACATCAGTGTTATGGAACTTATTGGAAAAAAATCTGAAAGACAGGATTAATCAATACTTGGAAAGGCAGGGATTGATCAGGAATTGTCAGCTCAAATTTTTTAGAAGGAGATCTTGTCTGCCTAATTTAGCTGAGTTTTTTTTGAAAAGGTGCTTAAATAACTTGATGAGGGGAGTGCAATTGATGTCGTTTCCATGCACTTCAGTAAGGACATTTAGGGCTGGTCATGAAGATAAGAGACCATGGGATCCAAGGCAAGTTGCCAAACTGGATCCAAAATTGGCTTACAAATAGGAGGCAAAAGCTGTTGGTAGAGGATTTATTTTGTGATTGAAAGTCTGTAACCAGTGGTGTCCCACAGGGATCAATGCTGGGACCAAAAGAGAAAATGCTGGAAAATCTCAGCAGGTCTGGCAGCATCTGTAAGGAGAGAAAAGAGCTGACGTTTCAAGTCTAACTGACCCTTTGTCAATGCTGGGACCCTTGCTGTTTGTTATTTACATTAATAACTTGAATGTGAGTGTAGAAGGAATAATTAATAAGTTTTCAGATGACACAAAAATTGGTAATGTTGTTGATAGTGAGGAAGATGGTCTTGGCTACAATCTATATTGATCAGCTAGTAAATTGGGCAGAGCAATGGCAAATGGAATTTAATCCTGGTAAGTGCAAGATGATGTATTTTGGAAGGTCCAGTAGGAGAAGGATGTACACAATGAATGTGCTGGGGAGTACTGAGGAAAAAAAAGGGATTTTGGTGTACAAGTCTATTGACCTCTGAGGTGTTAGCACAGTTCGACAGGGTGGTGAAGAAGGCACACAGGATGCTTGCTTTCATTAGCTGGGGTGTAGAATATAGGAACATGGAAGTCTTGTTACAACTTTATAAAACACTGGTTAGGCCACACATGAAACATTCGGTGCAATTCTGGTCACCACACAATTGGAAGGATGTAAATGTACTGGAGAGAGTACAGAGGAGATTCACCAGGATGTTGCCTAGGATGAAAAGTCTCAGTTATGAAGACTGACTTGATAGGCTGGGTTTCCCTTCCTTGGCGTGGCGGAGACTGAGGAGAGATCTGTTTGAGGTAAACAAAATTGTGAAAAATATCAACAAAGTTGATTGTAAGGATCTTTTCCCCATAGCAGATGTGTCCAAAGCCAGAGGGGATAAATTTAAGGTGAGCAACAAATGGTTTAAAGGAGATCTGAGAAAGATGTTTCCATCCATAGGGTGATAGAAATATGGAGCATACTGTCTGAGAGGGTGGTGGGGACAGGTACTCTTGCAATATTTAAGAAGCATCTGGATGAATACTGAAAATGCTAGGGGATAGTAGGCTATGGACCAAGTGTAGGTAGATGGGATAAGTATAGTTTGGTGTTTATTGTTTGGCAGAGACATGGTGGGCTGTTCTGATAAAGATTCACAACATTAACTCCTCTTTCTTTCACAGATGCTGACAGACCTGCTGAGTTTTGCCAACAATTTCTGTTTCTGTCTGGGCCTGTTTCTATGCTGTATGATTCTATGACTTAGGAAAACTGACTGTGCTTCCATCTGTCGTGTCACCGGTTTTAACAGAGGCATTCACAGATTTTGAATGGAGAGAACAATGGGACTGACAGGAGTGGGTTTGGAAGTGGACAAAGGCCAAAAAAAAAGGTCAGGTGCTGGGTCGACTGCCCACCACTTTCTCGCTGCCACGCCTTTCTACTGGTGATGGTGAAGTGACAGGTTGTCTTGCAGCTCAGAGGCTAAGTGTGTCACCTACATGGCCTATTAAAGGTCTCTTTGTTCTTCTGCTGACTTTTCACTAGGGATGTGTGGACCCTGTAGCCTTTAGACAAATCAGCCCTCCACCCCTGACAGAATGGCTGCTCCTACGGCAACACCTCCCCTCCCACGCTCACCCAATAACCCCAACCACAAGAAGCATGATCCAAATTAGTTCCTATTCATTTCGGAATGCCAATGTTGAATCTGCTATCATCGTTTTTGTTTAGGCAGTGCATTCTAAATCATGACAACTCCTGCGTAAACATAAAAAATGAAACTTGTGGCCTCCAATTCTCACTTTCTGCTCTTTTATCAATCATTTTAAATCTATCTCTTCTGGTTACTGACCATCCAGCCAGGAGAAATTATTTTTCCTCATTTGCTAAGTCAAATTATTTTAATAAAGCAACAACGAAGATTTCAGTACATGGACAGGAAGGGCTGTACAACAACATTGCTCACACCGTTTTCCAGATAGGTGGCATACCGAGCATACCCTTGAATTAGTGTGTGTACATGTGTGTCCTCCATTGAGTTTCCTTTTTGTAGGCTGGCAACTTCTATTGAAAAGCACAAGCAACCATCAGCGCAACAGAATGGACCTATGAAGCTTTATTAAGGTAGAAAGCTGGGAAGACTGAAAGGGGAGAAAAGTTAATTGGACCCCGTTTTGTTGATAAGGATCGTGATATGTGATTATCCCATGTGTGGTCCCACTGAGGCAGGCAGCACACAATCCTCCTTTCTTTCAAGATGATTGAGGCACGCAGTCACTGTGTGATGTGTTTGGCTAGCATGATAATGAACCATTGACTTGAACTTCTGAAGGACAGTCTGCTTCTCCGAAAGGTGAGTTACACTTGGACTTCAACAGTTGCCTACCTTAATAAGACCATTATGTTCAACTCCCATTGTGATGCTCAGTAGCTTTCCAGAACCCATACACTGCAGCTACTGAGGTGACAGTGTGTAGGCAGGCAGGCACATGATAGGTGGAACTGTGCACTGCTGATGCTGGAGATTAGAGTCAAGATTAGAGTGCTGCTGGAAAAGCACAGCAGGTGTTTTTGAAGGGCTTTTGCCCGAAACATCAATTTTCCTGCATCTCAGGTGCTGCCTGACCTGCTGTGTTTTTCCAGCAGCACTCTAATCTTGAGACACACATGAAGAGGAATCACGGCATGAATACTTCAGCTTTATATGCAATGTTGGAACAGCTGCTGGACATCTTTGTTATGGAGCTAGGTGGTGACTTTCTGTTCAAGATTTTGGTCCATGTGGAGGCTGTGCTGGTACATGATGATAGTTTGAAAGGTGGGGAACTGTGGAGTGGTGGGGCAGTGGGATGAGATATTGGGAGAACCTGAACCTCTTAAGGCCACCTTTTGGAATGTGGTGATCGCAATGCCTCCTCCTCAACTGCTTGTGTCAGCCATGACACAGTTGCTAGCACTTTTGCATTGGAGTCAGAACACTGTGGAGTCAATTCCCAGTTCAGGGCTTGAGGCCAAAAAAAGAACAATACTGACAGTGCTCGGAGAGTACTGACCTGTCAGAGATGCCATCTTTTAGATGAGATGCTGAACCAGACTAGCTCTTGCGTAGGCATATTAGACCCCATGTCAACATTTGGAAAAAGATTAGAAAAGTTGCCACTTGTGATCTCAGCCAGTATCCCATGAACAGATTATCTGGCCATTATCATGTTGTAATTTCTGGGAGCTTACTGTGTGCAAATTGACTGCAGTGCTTTTGACATTGACAAGTGGCTCCACTTCAAGAGTCTTTTGTTGTCAAATTTTGCACTTTGAGATATTTCATGATTGTGAACGCTGTAGAATCATTGAAGACCTACAGTGTGGAAGCAGGTCATTCAGCCCATTGAGTTCAAGCAGACCATCAAAAGTGCATCCCACCCAAACTCAGCCTCCAGTGACAGTGACACACTACACTGGAGACACATCATGATGGAATGTCACAGCATTCTGATCCCACCTATGTGTAATGACCAATATATGATGGGCAATTGATGCACGTGCAGAATGCCAGATCTTTACAATGTGATTTGGAAAACTGACTGTATTCATCAAAGGTTGTGAATAAGTAGAGGAAACCACTTAGTTAATATGGACTAAATGTAAAATTGCAATGTTACAGCACCTTTACAATTGATAAGCTGGTAACTCACTACCTAATCATTGTGGAAAAAGAAAAACCATCAAATATCTTTATGGCTGTAAGTCATGAAATTCTCTATTAATGCATAACAACAAATTTTATTGACTTAAGTTGGGCACAGACATTGTTTTACCATTTCTTAATGAAAGTTCATTTTAAGCACTGTCAAATGTTATAATGTCATGCGCCTGATTGACCAATCATAAAGCACAGCCAGTGTCCTACCAAGCCATGCAAACCAAATCATTCAACCAAAACATTGTTGTACAAGTTAAGGTCCTGAAGGGGTTAATGTTCATGTTACATTGGCTCCACCCATTGCACTGATGTCACACAGAGTCTGTGTGTGGAGACAAGGAGTTCTATTCCATCTTTTGGAGGCAGCAGAAGTACCTGTCCCAGCTCTCTGAGCTACTGGTGATTATGCCTGACCAAACATAGTTATACTTATTGCTATTGTACCATAAAGGTTTTGGTTAACTAAGATCAACGCCTCTTCCATAGATACTCTTACACTAATCATGAGAAAGTCCCAAGATGAAGCAAAGTCAGAGTAGGCTTGGTGGCAGCAAACTGCCTCAAGCAAATTCCATCTGGTACCACATATTGTTAGAGGTGGCAAGTAATGCAGTTTTGCTCTTTGCACTATAGGAAGGATGTGATTGTAATGGATGAGGTGCAAAAGAGATTCACTAAGATGTTGTCTGAAATGGAGCAGTTTGGCTATGAAGGGAGGCTGGATAAGTTTGAGTTGTTTACTTTGGAGATCTGGGGACCTGACTGAGGTTCGGGATGTAGGTTTGCTTGATGAGCTGGAAGGTTTGTTTTCAGATGTTTCATAATCATGCTAGGCAACATCATCAGTGAGCCTCCAGTGAAGCACTGGTGTTAGTGACCCTCTTTCTATTTATGTGTTTATGTGCTAAATAAAAGTGGGTCACTAACACCAGCACTTCACCTGAGGCTCACTGATGATATAATATAGTATGGTGATGAAATATCTGAAAACGAACCTTCCAGCTCAGCAAGCAAACTTACATCCAGAAACTCAACCTGAATTACAAATCTTCTCAAAACTCAATAGCATGATTGAGGTGTGTAAGATTATGAGGGAAATGGACAGGTTGGATAGAAAGCAGCTATTCCCTTCAGTAAAGGGGTCAATAACAAGGGTTTGGAAGGGATTTGTTGAAAGTTTTCTTCAACCAGAGTGGTGGGAATCTGGAATGTACTGCTTGGGAAGATAGTTGCCACAGGAAACCTCAGACTCTTCAAAAAGTACTTGAATAAACACTTGAAATGTCATAAGATTCAAGGCTATGGGCCAAGTTCTGGAAAATGGAATTAGAGTACATTTAGAATAGATTTTATTTGGTAGAGACCTGATGAGCCAAAGAACCTCTTCTGTACTGTATGATTCTATGACTTTGTTCTATGAATAACACAAAGTACCAGTAGTGGCCGTCTAAGAAAACACTACAGAGTTGAGTAACTGTGGATGTAACAAGGGAAAATAAAAGCAAATGGGGAATTTTTGCCTCTGATTATTTGCTTTGAACTTTACTGTGGGAAATGTCTTTGTGAACAAGTTGTGTGCAAGCATATTTAGGGTAAGTGTTTACCTTTAAAAAATACCTTTAGCATACACAGTAATGAAACCCGACTTTGGTTGAGGATAAATAACAGTTATTTCACTGGAGCTGTATTTTGAAAATGTTTTAAAAAGGATCAGCTAGTGTGATTTTATTTGTTTCATACCCAATATTCAATGTTATCCTCATTATCTAGCCTAGGTGTGAAGAATGATGGCTAGTAAAATCCTTCTAATACAGCTGCGGACAGTGTCATCAGCAAACCCTAGCGAGAAGTATGGGATGGGAGAAAATAGGACTGGATCGGGGTTGGGACAGAATTCATAATTTTAATAATATCACCAGGGACATAGATGAAATATCACTGTCCCAACTGATAGGAGGAATATCAAGGGTGAACAGGATGTGGCTGAGTTGGTGTGAATGATCTGAGTGCTCTTCACCTTACAAAAGTAACTTGCTGTTATGTGTATTACAAGCATTTTTAAAACTGGGTAAATATTGGAAAGAAACGGAATGAAATTTGATTCATGTACTGATATTACCATCACTTGGGAGGTTTCACGATAATTTTCCTCACTTCATAAATGCTACATTTCAGAACTTGGTTCCTGTAATTACAATCTCAAATTGACAGATAGGTGCAATTAATATTTACAATGCTGAGCAAGTTAAGCCTCCAAACTGTTCTGCATTATGGTTGATGTGGAAGATAAATTGGAAACCTAATCTTATATACATGCAACTCCTCCAGAATTCTTTCCTATCTTATCTGCACAATACCCTGCAGGCATCTACTGACGGCTCCTAATCCTTAGCAGTTTAATAGTTATAAGCTATTCTTGAAACCGAGACTATCATACACACCAACAGCAGACATTTAATTATTCATTCAAAAGATGTGGGGTTTGCAGGATGGACCAACATTTATTGCCCATCATTTGTTGTCCTTGAGAAAATTCAGGTGAGCTAACTTCTTGAATCGCTACTGAAGGAATGGTGTCAGCCAGAATAGTGAATGGCTTGGAGGAGAACATGCAGCTGGTAGTTTTCTCATGTATCGTCCTTGTTCTCCCAGAGGGAAGTGGTTGTGCATTTGGAAGGTACAGTTTACGGAGGCTTGGTGAATTTCTGCAGTGCATCTTGTGGATGCTACTGAGCGTTGGTGATGAAAGAAGTGGATACTTGAGGAGGTGGTGCTAATCAAGCAAGTGGGTTCATCCTGGGTGGTGCCAAGCTTCCTGGGCATCGTTGGATCTGGGCTAATTCAGACCTAGGGCTCAATAGTTGGGGAGAGATGAAGGAAGAAGACCTCACTGGAAACAAGTGCGAGGAGTGTAGTGATTGGTGGAGATATTGGTTTTCCCTTGTTCAGGGTTCCTCTTTTGAATCTGCTTCTGGATGTCCTCCTCTTTTCAAAAATTAATTCACGGAGTGTGTGCCCGGAGGACAGTTAAGAGCCAACCACATGTTGCGCTCTGGAGTCAAATGCAGATCAGACCTAGTAAGGATGACAAAGTTCCTTCCCTAAACATGCTTTTTTCTTTTAAAAGAAACTCCACAGTACATACAATGAAGTTAGCTTTGGCCCCCTCCCCATACTTAAATTTCCACAGCTACTATGGTGGGATTTGAATTCAGAACATTAGGAGTCCAGTTTACTGGAGAGATAACATTATTATTCTGCCACTACATCTTCAATACACAGATGCAATAGCTACAATCTGTGTGCTGCAATGTCCCAGTCTTCAGCTGCTTGTGAGTTTACAATCAAATTTTATCTTCTCCCTCATTATTTTCGATTATTACTTAAGTGCTCCTTCTTGCAGAGCCTTGTATTTACAACCTTGTATTTCTTTCCATTAACACCAGATCTGCTATGGTCAAGTTAGTGAAATATGTTTGAGGGGCAGAATGGCTAATATGTTTCTCAAACACATTAAGTAATTGAAAGAGAGGGAGAGAGAAAGGGAGAGAGAGAGAGAAAAACATTTAGATTGGATGCAAAAAGTCTGTGTTGAACAAAATTTCGAATTGTCTTGACTAGCTCAGAAAGTTCAAGTCGGAACAAAATTTGAAATCTGATCCTGTAAATAATGACATACTAATTTATTTGGAATTTTCTCATGGCTTTGAAATGCTGAATGCAGATGCGATCAAAACTTAGAGTGGATTAAGCAGCCAGTAAGACTTGATCTTGTGTTACAATCCCCGCAGTGCTCTCAAACTTTTAAAATAAAGTTGGAACTTACAGTTAATAGCTGAAAAGGATGAAATGTCATGATTTCACATTTTGAAACTTTTATTGCAGCAAACCAACTAAACCACCATTGACTAAAACTAATTTTGTTGGTAATTTACTCTGTAAAGTATGGAACGATCCTTTCCTTGTTTACAGATAAAGAAATAAGAAACTAACTTTACAGATACATGTTATATTGCTCTTTAAACAGACAATGTTTTCACAACAAAAACAGCAAGTGTTGGAGAAACTTAACAGGACTGGTAGCATTCATAGAAAGAAAGCACAGTTAATGTTTTGGGCATAGTGACCTTTCTGCAAAACATTCTAGCAATAGTATTGAAGATTTTCACTCCAGTACTAGCCCCTAGCCTAACAGTACAAATACGGTTACAACACTGACATCTACCCGAAAATGTATAAAATAGTTCATTTACAAGCTATGCACAGAAAAGGAGACAATTCCAACCTGATAAGTCCTTTTGCATCATCATCAAATTGATGGAAGGATTTGTCGACATTGCTACCAGACGACATTAGCATAAGAATAATTTGCTATTTGATGATCAGTTTAGGTTCAGCCAGGGCTACAAAATTCCTGAACTCATTACAGTCTTGGATCAAATACAGTCAAAAGAAGGGAAGAGAGGGATTGCCTTTGGCATTGAAGACCTTTGCAAAACTGAAATCAATAGGAATCAAGGGCAAATGTTTCACTGGATAAAGTCATAATTCATACAAAGGAAGTTGGTTGTTGTTGTTGAAGGTCAGTTATCTCAGCCCCAGGATATCACTGTAGTAGTTATTCAGAATAGTGTTCTTGATCTAACCACCTTAAACCTTCCTCACACCACAAGATCAGAAAACATTTGGAAATGCTTGCTGATGATTGTACAATACATAGCACCATTCAGGATTCTATATTATTGTAGTAATCTGTGCAAGATCTGGACAACACCTTGACTTGACTTATTAACTGTTGGATGTTTATACTGCACTCTGAGGTTGCTGTAGCTAGATAGATTTATTTCTTATGAGTCTGCTGCATTTCCATCTTATCCTTATCCAAGAGTAACTTTTCTCCACACACAGTAAGTTGCTTAACGTCTTTATAAACACATAAATTTATATATGTTCATTACAGCTCTTTAGTACAATGTCTCCATTTTTCTCTGCTATGTGTCCTGATACATGTCTCTTCTGACAAATAGCAACATCATGTGCGTCATCATCATGACCATTTTCATTTCCCTTTATGCTACAATCGTGGTCAAAAATAGTGTATCTGATTCTGATTGGAAGACCTAGGCCAATTAGTGTTAATTCAAGCATTACAACAGGAACTATGTTGAATTGGAAAACATATTTCTCAAATGTTCAATGAGAATTAGAAATGTGAGCTTACAGCTTAAAAAGAACTGTTGAGATAGTTTGTATGTTGTGTGGTTAGAACCATGCAAATAACATGAATTTTAATTGATTTAGGCTTTGACATTATTTTTGGTCTGCCATACTTAAGGCATCTTTTGAATCCAAATGCACAAATCTCCCCAAAAGTATACACAAATATTTTAATCTACTCGAAATTTCATTTGAGCAATCATTTTTTATGCTGCTTTTCTCTTGTGATGACAAAATGGGAATCCTAATGTTGGAAGAAATTTCTCAGGTGGTAATTTCCACAAATTTGGCAGGGTAACTTAACAAGATCAAGCATAGGCTCTGATACCATCTATTATCAGAATGTTTAATTATTATGCAGACTGACAACAGGATTCAGTGATGGCATATACGTAGTCAGAAGTCACACAACATCAGGTTATAGTCCAACAGGTTTATTTGAAATCCCAGACTTTCGAAGTGCTGCTCAGTCGTCAGGTGAAGACTTCATATAATAAAAATTCAATGGTTCCATTGCTGTTTAATTAATTATTTAATTGCATGGCAACATAATAAAATAAATCTGGCGGATCTGAAACATTACTCCTGCAAGATCTCAACAACTTTAGATCTTAATTTGCGTTTTCTTGGGCATTAAGTTCTGCTATTGGAGTAAAACTCCACCAGAGCTATTAGAGCTTAAAAAGGTGTGGGAATGGGAATCTGTTAGTGATGCACAGCAATAAGCTAGTGCATAATTCCAAGATCTGTCTGATTTCCTCACATCTCTATCTTGGGTTGTAGAAATCTTGTTCTTTTTATCAAAACAGTTCATGCCCCCTTATTCCTTCATTGCAAGGTGTATACCATCACTTTTTGTTTTTTTTCATGACAACTAAAAAACCTTCTAATTATTTTAAACATTTTGATTGGCCCTGCCAGCACTTGTATTTTCATTTTATCAGTGTTTCCCTTGCACTATCACAAACCTCTGCCTGTTACCTTTTTCACAATTCCCCTTCTCCCTATGCCCACACTTACCTCAAAAACATTTATACTGTTGCATCTTCTCAATCTGAAATTTTGAGCTGAAACTTTGACACAGGGATTTGCTTGGAGGTTGTCGAACTGCCTCCAATTTTTACATGCAAAACATTTAATTGACATGGAGGAGTTTTTGTAATCCAACAATGGGCGATGAGTGGGCTAGGTAATGTTCAAGGTAACTAACTCAGAGTGAATATCAGCAAGCTGCTGTCCTCTTAGCTCCTTTTTAATAATTTAAATTAAAACATACAACAAAACAGTCAGGCCAGCAGTTAGAAGGGAAAGGGGTGGAATTTCTCCACAGGGTAGCCTTTGGCTATCCCCTTTCCTGGTCAGGTGGGAAGGATCAGCACTTCTTGCACACCAGATTGGCAGTGGATACCGACTTCCAGGCATCTGGTCAGTCTTCTGCCCTCTTGGGAAGCTAGGTCCGATTGAAACCTTAATGTGCTGCACATGGCACATTGGCCAACACTGGCTTTTTCAAACACCTTTCTCATCCCTTCAGAAAATACAGCCTGTTTCATTTATTTCTCTCTCAACACTTGACCTTTTAAGTGCTTTCTATAATTTTCTCTTTAAAAGGAATATCAGTGAATCGTCACTGTGTGAGATCAGTCCATTCAGTCCGTCAAGTCCACATTGACCTTCCAAACAGCATCTTACCCAGACCCACCTTGCTACCCTATCGCTGTAACAGCACATTTCCCATGGCTAATTCACCTAGTCTACACATCCATGGACACTAGGGGCTATTTAGCAAGACCAATCTACCTACCCTGCATATCTTTGGTCTATGGGAGGAAACCAGAGCACCTGGTGGAAACCCATGCAGACATAAAGAGAACATGCAAACTCCACACAGTCACCCAAGGTTAAATCAAACCCAAGTACCCGGCACTGTGGAGCAGCAGTGCTAACCACTGAGGCACCATGCCACCCCTGACATAAATGCAGTTGAGTTGTAAACACTTGATCTTGTAGTGATTGTAAGAAGATCATCCAGCTAAACCTCATAGAATATGAGTTCCCTGATTGGGGCTGTTAATCAGGTCCAACCAGGGAGTCCTGGCTGACAGATCTAAACCAGGGTGTTAAAGATTCTGTTCACTCTGAAAGCTGGCTCTGAGGGAGCTGGATCAGAGTTCAGGATTCTCCACTCGTAAATAAAGAGTGACTTGGTGACTGGATACCAGCCCCATGGAGTTATTTCAGTACTCGTACTGTGTAATGATTATTTTTAAATAGTGTTTCACATATTTAATTCTGTGAAAAAAAGTATTTTTAATATTTATTAATTAATTCACCATTACTTGTCTCTTAAAGACCTGTTGGACACTTTTGAAAGAGATGTGTGTGACTTTAATAATTTGTGTCTTTGATAAATAGACTTTATTATATTCTTAAAACTGTCAAGAACATATAAAATATCTTCGATTAATCTTAATTCTATTGGCTGATGTTGTGCTAGGTATTTTTGTTTGGCAGAAAGAGTCATTCAATGGCCCACGGAACCATATTTTAAAATGGGTGCAGAGACCACCTAACCTATAAAAGAAGCCAAGTTTCTACAATTTGCAGTGTATTTGCCTGAGCAGTTCCTCTGCAGAATTTCAAGCTTGCAATTGTTTAAGCAATCTGTAAAAGCCTATCACGTTAAGCAACAAATTTATCATCTGCAAAAACTGCCAGGGACTAAAGAAAGCTGATGAAACCCCAATACAAGCATGCTGAACAACCTCCTTCTATTCCAAGACTGTAGCTTGTCAATGGGATATTGAAAATCCATTCTTAATATAAATTGTCAAATCTGCATCAATTGTGAACTATCCCATGATCAGAAGTCTTCCTTGTGATGAGCAATTCAGCTTTTCTGATGCTGAAAGGCAATATCACCATGAGGACCTGCAGGATGGAATAGACTGCAGTTCGGCCTCTATATAGCTTTTTTCAGGTTTGAAGCTTATCTCTGTTGCAAGTTAGAATACATCCGAGAAGTAACTATTAAAAGAATTAAAAAGAACTTAAAGTGGCAAAGCATACGCGATGGAAATATTTGATCACAAATTAGAAGAGATTATCTCCAGAAGAACAATCAGTTTAATCTACCAAAACTTCCCCCAAAACTTCCAGACTAAAAGGAGCTTTGTAACATGTAATTCTTTTCTTTTATGAAGTTTAATTTTATTTTTCTTTCAGCTCCTCCAACCTATGTGTGTGTGTGTGTGTGAGTGAGTTTTTAATAATAAAACAAACTCTTTACATGCTTAGACAGAGTGCATTGTGCACAGAAATTTTAATAATGCATTTTTAAAAATTGGAACTATTAGACAATCTCAGAAGTGCACAAAGGCAATGTATTCACCACACTCGCCCACCACTTGGAAATGTGATGAGCATTTGAGGAAGTGATGATAAACTATGACAAAATAAATAGAAAAAGAAGTCACTAAAAATCCAATGAGAAATTCAGGAGAAATGGCTTTACTCAGAGAAGAGTTAAAATGCAAGAACATTGCGGAAAGACTTAGCTGATAATGAGATATGGGTAAGAAATGTCCCACACATTTTAGATTGATTCATTCAAAGGCACAATGTTTGGGCAGAACATTCTTCCTATAGGGGACAGACCCCTACATATAAATACATTGTAAAACAAGCAGGGCATTTGCTTAATCCATTCACAGATATGGGCATCACTGGCTAGGTCAACATTCATTGTCCGTCCCTAATTGCCAAAAAACTCAACCACTTTACCTGGGTCGAGAGACACATGTTGAAAAGTGTGAAACTGGAAAAGCACAGCAGGTCAGGCAGAATCCGATGAGCAGGAGAGTCATCATTTAATGCATAAACCCTTCTTGATGAAAGACTTAGACCCAAAAAGTCGACTTTCCTGCTCCTCGGATGCTGCCTGACCTGCTATGCTTTTCCACTGCTATACTTTTCAACTCTGACTCTCCAGAATCTGCAGTTCCCACTTTCTCCTCCTTGTGACTACCATGTAGATCAAACCAGGTAAGGATGGCAGTTTCCTTCTCAAAACAATGAACATATCGTGTTTTTCCTGACAATTGTTTTATGCTCATTGTTCGACTTCTGATTTCAGATTTTTTTTTAAAATTCATATTCCATCATCTATCATGCATGGTTTGAACTTTGGTTCCCAAAGTGTCACCTGGGTCTTTGAGTTAACTGGCCATCATCTCTATACTCCTTAAGCAGTTCTTGCTCACTGTTAAAAATGGAATCCCTTCATCCCTTCTGCTCAGTTCCAACAACATTCACAACCCAAGAATGAAATGTAGGACTTGCTACCAGAAGAAGAAGGTACATGCTTTTGAGCAGAACCCTGCTAAATTTGGAAGGGAATAAGGAATGGAAAGGTGTGCAGATTAGGCGAGATGATGTAATTCAGGATTGGCTCATGTGGAGCATAAACACCAGCATTGAGCAATTGGGCTGAATGGTCTGTTGCCTTTCTGTATTTTCTGTAGCAAGACAGGAAACAGAGCGAAGGGCTGGGATAAATCCTTCAGAAATGATGCAAGCCCAATTGCAGCTAATAATGTTACTAATGCAGCCCAATCAACAGCTACATGTATCGAAGTACTTGCAAAGCTTGTGGCAGACAAGGGAAGACCTCTTTCCTCCTGCCTATTGAACTGCTGTCAGTCAGCACTGCTGTCAACAGCTCTCAATTTCTACTCCATTGTCCGTGACCTGAATGGAAGGAAACAGTAGAGAAAACTTCATTATGAATTCAATCACATACTGCATAGGTAGGCCAGAACAATTCTATTCTCTATATTAGATCTTTAAAAGTATGTACAAAAGAGTTGAGAACCCATTTGAAAGGAGTATTTCTGATCAAAGTTAAAGGATTAACGTAAGCAGTTGGTTACATTTAAGATGAGGAGAACAGTAAAACACAAAACACGTACTGGCAAATGTAACTATCTAATAAAAATATAAATTTGGAGAGAGCCATATGGGTGACTCTTGTCAGACAATGAATCATTTTTGACCAATGTGTTATTCTAATAAACAAATAGCTACACCTTGAGAATTTTCTTTCAGAAATGCAGTGCTTCAAACATATGGGATAGATTCAAAACAATGTAGATCAATAGTTGCTAGGCACCAGCAGACAACTTATTTCATAGATAGTAAAAGGACAATTTAGTTTGTGAAAATGATGGATAGACTATTTCTAAGCAAAATAAATGAATAGAGTTACATAAAAGTAAAGGCAAAGGAGCCCATTTCATTTTTTTTTTACATTCGCTCATAGACTGTTGGCAGTAATGGCCTGGCCAGCTCTTATTACTGATCCTGGAGAAAGTGATGAGCTGTTTTTCAAATCTCTACACTTCATGTGGTGTAGGTACAGCCACAAAATCTTTAGGTGTGAAGTTCCAGGATTTTGACCCAGTAGCAATGACAAATGCCAATATAATTCCAAGTTATGGTAGTGAGTGGCTTGAAGGAGAAGGTGCAGTCAGTCGTGCTCTCCAGCATCTGCTGTCCTTGTCCTTCCAGATGACAGAGGTTGAAAATTCAGAACGTGCTGTTTGAGGAGCCTTGGTGAGTTGCAGTGCATTGTCTAGATGTCATGTAATGCTCTAACTGCATTTTTGTAGTGAAAGATCTGAATGTTGAAAGTGGGAAAAGAGGTGCCATTCAAGTAAGCTACTTTGTCCTAGATGGTTTCAACCATCCGGAGTGTTACTGGAGCTGCACTAGTGAAAAGTATTCCTTCATACTCTTGGTAATTGATAGACAGGGGAGGCAAAAAATGGTTAATTACTTGTTGCAGAATCCCTAGTCTCTGACCCATTGTTGTATCCCCTGTAACATATTTGATTCCTCCAGTTTAGTTTCTGGTCAATGGTAACCCACAGGATACTGATTATCGGGAATTCAATGATAGTAATGCCATTGAATGTCAAAGGATGATAATTATATTCTCTCTTCATAGAATATATGACCATGGTCCAGCCATTTTGACCTGAACCCCCAACCTCCGCTGTTAGTGGCTAACAATGGGTTGTGATTACATACAACACATTGTGAGTCATTCACAGCTATTCATCCTCGCAGACAGACTGTTATCCACTTGTTTATCTTTTCAACTGTTCTTCTCTCTTCTCTATCCGTACCTATTGTTTATTCCTTATCCCCACTCCCCCCACCCTATCACCTCTATAAAAATGGCATTTTCCTAGCTGCGATTAGTTCTGAGGAAAGGGTCAATGGCCCCGAAACATTAACTCCAATTTCTCTTCACAGATACTGCCAGGCCTGCTGACCTTTTCAAGGAATTTCAGTTTTTGCTCCCCTGTTCCTCCCTCCCACTCTTGTGATGCTGTCCATTGATGGCTGATAGCTCCTTTACCTCTCCAATGCATTCCCCATCCCTTCCAGGCCCCTCGTTCTAAGTCAACATCGTCTTTTCAATTGTGTGATGAGTGTGAGAAGCAGTGAGATTGTGCAAGACAGTGAAAGGGAGAGGGAGAGTGAGGATTGCCTAAAGAGTGGCAGATGGAGTTTAATTTATATAAATGCGAGGTGCTGCATTTTTGGAAAGGTAATTCAGAGCAGGGCCTATACATTTAATGGTAAAGTCCTCGGGAGTGTTAATGAACAAAGAGACCTTGGAGTGCAAGTTCATAGCTCCTTGAAAATAGAGCTGCAGGTAGATAGGATAGTGAAGAAGGTGTTTGGTATGCTTTCCTTTATTGGTCAGAGTATTGAGTATAGGAGTGGGAGATCATGTTGTGCTGTACAGGACATTGGTTAGGCCATTGTAGAATATTGCGTGCAATTCCAACCTCCCTCTTATCGTAAGGATGTTGCGAAATTTGAAAGAGTTCAGAAAAGATTTACAAGGATGTTGCCAGGGTTGGAAGATTTGAGCTATAGGGAGAGGCTGAACAGACTGGGGCTGTTTTCCCTGGAGCTACGGAGGCTGAAAGGTGACCTTATAGAGGTTTATAAAATCATGAGGGACATGAATAGGATAAATAGACAAGATCTTTTCCCTGGGGTGGGGGAGTCCAGAATTAGAGAGCATAGGTTGAGGGTGAGAGGGGAAAAATTTAAAAGGAACCTAAGGGGCAATGTTTTCACACAGAGAGTGATGCATTTATGAAATGAGCTGCCAGAGGAAGTGGTGAAGCCTAGTAAAATTGCAACATTTAAAAGGTATCTGGATGGGTATATGAATAGGAAGGGTTTAGAGGGATATGCGCCAAATGCTGGCAAATTAGATTAGGTTAGGAGCTCTGGTCACCATGGATGAGTTGGACTGAAGGGTCTGTGTCCGTGCTGTACATCTCTATGATGCTGTGTGAAGTGGGTGGAGGTGAGGGAGACAAAAAAGATCCCTGAGATTGAGAGTGGGCCAGAGACGCACACCCATGGACCCAGATGGAGGTTTTTGTATATGGACACCCACACACCTTGTCCTTACTCCTCCTCCTGCCTCCTCCTCAAAATGTATTCACACTGGTCCAGGAGAGACGAAACCCCTTGATTGAAAGGCAAATTGCTTCCAACCCCGATATTTCTTGGAATTCCACACAGGCCATCATGGAGTATGCGCCTTCAAAGGTAAATGAACGTTAAACTTAATTGCCTTTTATTGGCCTCAGTCTCCTCCCTTTCCTTGATGATCAGGGTTCCTGACCTGGGGTGTTCCTTGGTTTCTCTTCCTTTAAAAAAAAAGCATTAATTCATCAGAAAATCAGAAAGCAGAAGAGAAACTCAGCAGGGCTGGTAGCAAAACAGAGTGGAACTTGAAAAGTTAATTCTTTTCTGGTCTCAGCACAGATGCTGTTGAGTTTGTCTCATACTTTCTGCTTTTATTTCAGATTCCCACATCTGCAGTTCATCACTTTTATTTTGTAGATAACTGTGTTGCTTGACACTTGCTAACATTTATTTTTAGAAATTAGTCATTCTTTAGAATGATCAATTATTGATCTGGCATTGATGCTATTTCACCGAGTAGTTTGCTTATGGTTCCTCCACACTGTTGTTTTACTGAAATTCATGTTTGATATTGTGCCAAGCCAAGTGTCAGAAGCTGCTGCTGTGTGTCTTGTTAAAAGGGAATGAGAAACTCACAAGAAGCCTCACTGCTTCTGTCTGAGGAGTGGCACAGCGTGTTATATTTGCTCCAACAGGAACAGGATATGCTCAGCAAGTCTGGTAACATCTGGGCAGAGACAAAGTGGGACAGGTAGACAGATAGAGAGACAATAGACAGTGGCTATTCACCCAAAGAGTCAAGAAGACTTGAAGCTTTGAGTCTGTTTCTTTCTCCACGTAGGCTGCCTGGGCTGCTGCATACTTCCAGGAGTTCTGTTTACAATTCAGTTTTCCGTATCTGCATTACTTTGCTGTCTTATTATCTGCTTCATGTTGGGTACTTCTAACATTGGGCAATTTCAACATGACATGAAAAAATATTTATTATTCAATGCACAGTGTACCTTGACTGTTAACAAAACAAAAGCCTTTTGGATAGTAACGTGTAGATATTGCACAGAGCCGGTTTCAAGAAAAGATCTTCCCCTGGGCTTAGCCTTTGCCAGTAGCAGAACTTTCTTCAGGATATCACATCCAACTCCCCTCTGCCAAGACCCAGAATGCTAGCAGCCTGCCCAGTCGGCATTGTGCCACTCAACACTGATAGAATACCAATAGAGATGGGCCGAAGACCTTAAGTGGTTCTTAATTAATCACAACAACCCTCATTTAGCTTTTAGATGATCATCTTAGAGCTTGTCTGACTCTGGACATAATCAAGGAGGGAAACTGGGTGTTGGGAAGATGATAGTCTCTCTGTCCCATGTTGAAATGGTTTAATGCATCCATTCCTTAAAACAATAATCAAACACTGCATTAAAAAGGCCTCCCTTTACCTGTTCTAACCCAAACATGGAAGGCGTTAAACCCTCCTTATGAGTTAGAAGTACTGCCCACTGATGTGGGCCAGTATCTCCTTCATTTGGCCCTGCTGGAAGGGAAACTAATGGAGGTCACATTGTTTTGGTTAGGAGTTTGGGTTTTCTGGAATTCAGGATCACTGATTTAAGATCAGAGAGGATGGAAATAAGAGGCTGGGAAGTAAGTCATTCAGCCCATCAAACGTACTCCACCATTCAATTAGATCACAGCTAATTTGTTTGTGTTTCAAATTCCACGTGACTACCTATCCTCCACAACCTTTGATTTTGTTGACAAACAAGACCTTATCTACCTTCAGCTTAACAATACTCAATGATTTGGCTTCCATTGCCTTGTGACGTAAAGGGTTCCATTGCATAATTCTCCAAGAGGAAAAGTTTCCCCTCAACTCTCCCCTCAAATGGTGAACCCCCCTACTTTTAAACCAGTGCCCCCTTGATCTGGACTCACCACTTTCCACAGCCACCTTGTCAAAACCATCCAGGACCATATCACATCTCCTTTGCTTTTCTCAACTCCAGTTAAAACAAGGCCTGTGCCTGACAAATTTTCAATATTTCAAAAGCATTTGATGCAGTGCCACACAGCAGACTTGTGTAAAAGTTTAAGCCTTATGGAATAAGGGAGGAAATTTTGAAGTTTACAGAAGATACAAAATTTCAAAATATTGTGAACTGTGAGGAGGATAATGCAGATTTTCAAAAGGGTATTGACAAGTTGGTAGAGTGGGCGCCTGTTTCAACTCAACAAAATAGATGACAGCAATTCACTGGTTCAGTTGTTGGATCAATGCCCTGAGTAATGGTAACCTGTCTGATTTAAAATTCAACCAAATTCTGGTAGCTAACTGTCAATCATAATTCATTGGTGCATTTGCCATGGCAACTCTTCTAACAATCAGGGTTCAATTGCAAACCAATCAGGACTCACTTGTCAGGCAGAATAAATACTTCATATACTCACGCATTGTCATGACAGATGCGAAATGAAATGCTTCGAGAAAATGTTTTCCAGCAACTCAGCAAACCTCCTCCCCTCAACACCAAGGATAATTTAATTCGGGGCAATTATTGTTGAGCTGTCTGGACTCATGAAGGTTCACTTTTATTTTTAATAAAACTTTCCTCCATGAAGCACAGTTGGGACCTCGTAGACTGGAGTGTTTCTCAATAAAAAAAAAACAGGTTTAATTATGTTTTGGTAGATCTTAAAGTGGTTATATTTTCTTCATGCATCACTTGAGCAGACACAATGTAATGTATCATGTGACTCAGACTTTGCCACAATTTGTTATAAAGATACTACCCACGTGGACACGTGTACACATTTTGCAAATGCATAATATTGTTACCAATTTTTCAATCGTAATAAATAAGCCCATGTACTTTGGTAGTAACCAATCACAATCGATGCCTTAATGTTTATCTCCTAAGTAAGAGCAAACAGAAGAAAATGCATACCTATTTATCTCTTTCAATTAATTATAAATCTTATTTTTTGAGTGCTTGAACTGCAATTCAAATCAACACATTTCATTAATTTAGCTTTCAGATTGAGAGATTCAACTTTGCTCCAGTGTGCCCTATGCTGTGACACTTAATGACATTTGTATTAACTCCTTTCCAGCAAATCTTGCTCCATCGTTGATTTTTTTAAAAAACTATCCTCAGAGACCCTGCACTAGCACCAGATATGCAAATCATTGACACCATGGTCACCTTTTGAAACAGCACAAAAACATCCTGAGGCCCTCGAAACATGAAATGATCCACGAGGAAGACCCTCAGTTGCCAGTTGCCTGCTGCTTCAACACACTACCCTGACCACTGGCCAGTATCTCTGAATCAATCAGAAAGTGTAGTGCTGGAAAAAACACAACCAATCAGGCTGCATCCGAGGAGCAGGAGAGTTGACATTTCGAGCATAAGCCCTTCATCATGAATTTAGTGGTGGTGGAGGTGAGGGGGAATAGGGGGGCTGAGAGATAAATCAGAGGGGTGTGGGGTTGGGGGAAGGTAGGTGGGAATGTGATAGGTGGATAAAGGTAGGGTGATGGTGATAGGGTAGAGCAGATAGGTGGGAAGGAAATCAGACAAGTAGGACAGGTCAGGAGGGTGGTGTCGGGTTGGAGGGGTTGGATCTAGGATGAGGTGGAGGAAAGGAGATGAGGAAACTGGTGAAATAACATTGATCCCATGTGGTTGGAGGGTCCCAAGGCAGAAGGTGAGGCGTCTTCCTCCAGGCTTTGGGTGACTAGAATTTGACAGTGGAGAAGACCAAGGACTTGCATGTCCTTGGTGCTGGGTTGTTTAGTGCATGTGTTCCAGGGATATTCTCTGAAATAGTTGGCCTCTTATCTCCCCAATGTAGAGGAGACCACATCAACAGCAACAGACACAGTAGATGATTTGTATGAAGATGCAGTAAAATCTCCATCAGTCGTGGTCTCCCCTACATTGTGGAGACAGGACACCAACTTGAACTGTCTTACCTGTCCACTTTGCTTCCCACCCATCTGCTGCACCGTCTTCTCTGACCTATCACCATTACCCCCTCCTTCACCCACCTATTCCATTCCCAGCTATCTTCCCATTCCCCCTCCAATTTATCTCTCAGCCCCCTTGACCACCCCTCCCCTCCCACCACATTCTTGATGAAGAGCAGGAGCTTGAAACGTCAACTCTCCTGCTCCTCGGATGCTGCCTGACCGGTTGTGCTTTGCCAGCACCACACTACCTGACTCTGATCTCCAGCTTTTGCAGTCGTCACTTTCTCCTAATATCTCCGCTGCAGTGCTCCAGCGAAGTTCATCACAAGCTGGAAGAAGAGCACCTTATTTTACACTTGGGGACCTACTGCCTTTCTGGACTCAAGTTCTGAGGACCCAAAACATTAACTCTGATTTCTCTCCACAGATGCTGCCAGACCCGCTGAGCTTTTCCAGCAATTTCTGCTTTTGTGTCAATAATTTTAGGGCTTGATGAACCTTCTCCCATGTCCTTACCCCAACATCCATACACCAAGTCTTGTAATCACATGGTCTGCTATTGCACACAACTCATTGTTAATCACTAATTATCCCCTGTCGTAGCTATTCATTCTCTTGGGCTGATTTGTATCCACTCCTTTGTCTGTCCAACTGGTTTTCTCTCTCTTTGGGTTCTATCTTACCCCAATGTTTACTCCTTATCCCGTCCCCCTCCCCATCCCCTGCATAAAAACCATTCCCTAGCTATCATCAGTGCTGAGGAAGGTTCACTGGATCCAAAAAAGTTAACTCTGATTTCTCTGCACAGATGCTGCCAGACCTGCTGAGCTTTTCCAGCAAGTTACCATCCTTGCTTCTGATTTCCAGCATCCACAGTTCTTTCAGTTTATAGAAAACTATCAGCTCATGATTTTCTTCTGTCACCTTGGGAAATATGCACTCAAATCAAGAAGCTAAAATATTATTAATGAATGACATTTTTACATTCAGCAAAGCGCAAGCTAATAATGCGTGAAAATTTAAGTAGCGTAAATCTGATACAAGAAAAAATAATCAATGTCAGTGGAAGGAATTAACATCTGAACTCAAGTGCAGTGTCTGCTACTTGGCACAACAATCAAGTAAAATTGATGAAGCTTTGCAAAACAATAAAGCACCAAACTTTACACTTTTTTTTTCTTTCTGCTTTTAACAATGAAGCCTGCACAGAAGATCTTATAACAGTTAAATAATGACAAATATATTTCACACTCTTCTGTTTTCTTACTCATTTATCTCATTTTAAAAGCATCAGTTTTCCCAGTTTCACGTTTATGAATATTTCAGATCAAAATCCAATTTATATTAAGTCGTTTTCCATTTATTTTAGAAAGAGACGAGGAGCAATTTCTTCACTCAGAGGGTAGTTAATCTGAGGGCTTCTTTCTGCATAGGGCTGTTGAGACTGGTTAATTGGGTATATTCGAGGCTGATTTTAAATCAGTAAGGGAATCAAGGCTTATGGGGAAAGGGCAGGAAAGCTGATTTGAGGATTATCCGATCAGCTAAAACCTCACTGAATAGTGGAGCAGACTTGAGCAGAATGGTGGAGCAGAATGCCTCTACATTCAAAGTGCATGCTTCCATTATTAACATTTTGGTTGTTGATGCTGTCCAAACGCAATATTGCATTTAATCTATACCATTAAGTGGAATACTCAAGACCGGGAGAGCATATTCCCTACCCTGGCAATGCTCTATTTAAGCCTCCTGGTGTATATTTTATCAATCTATTGATATATCCCTTCTCCCTTACGTACTTGTCTAGTGTATTAGATTTGCTTCAATCACTGCCAGTTCTGCATTCTTGCTTTTCTTTAGATAAATGCCTTTTCTTTCCAAATTTCCTGTTGGATATCTTGACAGTTAACAGAGCATGACCTCTTCTCACAAGCAGAAACATTCTCTCCAGCTCCATTCTATAATGCCCCCAATTTATGTCAGCTCCCAATCACTGTTTGCATTCCTGTACAACTACAATGGTTAAAGTATCAGCTCAAAGTACACAACATTTTACAGCCACCAAAGCAACTTCAAATTGATGGCCTTCTCTGAAAAAAAGTCATCTTAGCAAAGACATTGCTCAGGCTTTCTAATATTCAGTACAACACCAAACACATCAATTAGAATTAGAATTAACCTCTTATCCATCTCAAAGTAGTCAGTCCTCGGCATGTGTAAGAAATTCCAAAATGGTATTTTTCGTAACGTGATATTTCATGTCCTGAAAACACTCTCACACAGTTTATAATGACAAGGGATACCTTAAGGCCAAAGCAAATGTTTGTGTTTTTTTTTCACAATTCGTTGGGTTATTTAATCTTAATAAATCTACCCTATTGAATGAATGAATTATTTTATTTTGACATTTATCTTGAAGATACAGTGAAAAGTGTTTGTTGTCTCAATCTGACACAATTTTGATCAACAAAAAAAAAGGAATTACTTCAATAAAAGAGGTCATCTACTATTCACATTGGGTCTCAAGCAAGGTCTCTGGAAGGTGTTCAGGTCTCAAGTGGTCCTACTCTGGGAACAACAACAATGGCGCCATTACCTCAGGAGATGTCAACTCTGCTGCTGTCCAATACCACCAAGAGTCCCCACCCCACTGCCAAAAGTCCCTGCTCTGGGCAGCACCACTGCCAATCATTCCTGCTCTGGTACCACCACTGTGAAGAGTCCAGGCTCTGGGCCTACTACTGCCAAGGTTCCAGGCTGTGGGCCTACAGCTGCCAGATGTCCCCCATTTGGGCACCACCCTCCTGCTGCCAGGAATCCTGATTAACACCACTGATGATGCAGCCACCACCCCTCCAACACCACTGCAGCCTCAAAGATGAAGAAAGAAAAAGAGAGAAGAAAAATACCGAGAAATAAGTGTGTTGTTATCCTGATGCCACCATCTTAAACTAACTCACAATAATGGGAGGATTTGCTCTTCCAAAGGAATGCATTGCACATAATTATCAAGATAACATAATATATCAAGAAAGTGCATATGTAATAATCTTTTGTTGTTTGTTTTCTTGAGTTACCTTTTAAATTGCCAATAGAAATGCTTAACATAACTGAAAATAAAGTTAACATTCACAATTAAATAAAACTTCAGTCACAGTATGAGCAATGAAATGGGTTGCAATCATCAGCACTGAAACATTGAATAACAATAATACCACTAACATGTATTATATAATGTCCTTATTGCAATGAAATGTCCCAAGGCACCTCAAAGAAACATTAAAAAATATCTGACACTGATCCACATCAGCAGATTTTAGTTCCAATGAGCAAATGTTTGTTCAAGGAACTAGGATTTCAGAAATGTCTTAAAAGAAAGAAATTGTAGTAGAGAGAATAAGAAATGCGGGATATTCTAAATCTGAGAATCTAGGCAATTGATTCAGCCACTGATGGGGCTCTTGCCTTCAGCAGAGTGTGTTTTACCTTATGCAGTAATGCTTATATTATTTCCCTTAACATAAGACAATGGGTGTTGATGTCATGATATTGAAGAATCCAACAGACATTTATTACAGCTATGATAAAATGCAAATATTACATTTCTGGGCTAAAATCTGGTTAATAAGTTATAACAAATTGGCGTTGTTTCAGCAGTATGTTTCAAGTGGTCCCGGGGGTAAGATGGGTTATTTGAGTTTGATTTATCATTGTCACTTGTACTGAGATACAGTGAAAAGTATTGTTTCGCTTGCTGTACAGGCAGATGATAACATACCAAGTGCATCAGAACAGAGTGCAGAATATAGTGCTACTGCTGCAGAGAAAGTGCAGAGAGAGAGAGAGAGAGAGAGATCAGAACTAACATTTGAGAGGTCAATTCAAAAGTCTGAAAACAGTGAAGAAAAGCAGCTCTTGAATCTGTTTGTGTGTGTATTCAAGCTTTTATAACTTCTGCCTGATGAAAGAGACTATATAGGGTTGGGAGGAGTCTTTTACTATAATGGTTTCTTTTGCCAAGGCAATGGGAAGTACAGGTGGAGTCAATGGATGGAAGGCTAGTTTGCCTCATGGACTGGGCTACGTGTATGACTCTCTGTAGTTTCTGCAGTCTTGGGAAGAACACTTGCCATACCATATGGTTCATCTATAAAAATTGGTAAGAATCTTTGTGGACATGTCAACTTCCTTAGCTTCCTGAGGAAGTAGAGATGTTGTTGTGCTGTCTTGACAGTTGTGTCAATGTAGGTGGACCAGGACAGATCAGTGATCATCACTCCCAAGAACTTGATACAATCGACCATCTTCACCTCAGCACCATTGATGCAGACAGGGGCGTGCCTTCCACTCTACCTCCTGAAGTCAATAACCAACTCCTTCCATTTGCTGACATTAAGGGAGAGATTGTTATCTTTACACCATGTCACAAAGCACTCAATCTCTTTCCTGTATTCTATTTCATCGTTGTTTGAGATTTTGCTGATGACACCACTACAACAGTGGTTTCATCAGCAAACTTGGAAATGGAGTTTGAGCGGACTCTGGCCACACTGTCGTGTGTGTATAAGGAGCATAGTAGGGGGATGAGTATGCGGCTGTGTGGGGCAGAGGCAATAGAAGGTGTTGTGACCTATTCTCACTGATTGTGATTTGTACGTCAGGAAGTCGAGGATCCGGTTATAGAGCAAGGAGCCAAAAGCTAGGTCTCAGAGATTAGAGATGTGTTTGGTTTGAATTATGGTGTTCAAGATGGAGCTCTAATCAATAAGTAGGAGCCTGATGTACATATCTTTGTTATCTATTTGTTCTGGGATTGAGTGTAAATCCAGGGAGATGATGTCTGCCATACACCTGGTGTGATAGTAGGTGAATTGCAAAGGATCGAGGCAATTTGGAAGGCTGGGGTTGATGTGAGCCATGATTACTCCCTCGAAGGTCTTCATAATTACGGATGTCGGAGCCATTGTGTGGTAGTCATTGAGACTCGCTGCATGAATTTACTTTGGCACTGGGATAATGGTGGTCTTCTTGAAGTAGGTGAGGACTTCAGTAAGGAGAGGGTAAGAATGTCAGCGAATACTCCCGCCAGCTGATCCATACAGGATCTGAGTGCAAGGCCGGGGACTCCATCAGGGCCGGTTGCTTTCAATGGGTTCACTCGTAAGAAGGCTGTTTTAACACCTGTGGTGGTGACCGTGGGTACACATGCATCTGAGGCTGTTGGGATAGGTGACATTGTTTCACTGATCTTCTGTTCAAAACGAGCATAGAATGTATTGAGCTCATTTGATAGGGACATATTGCTGCCTGTGATTCTGTTTGAACTTTACTTTGTAACTCATAATGTTGTGAGCCTTGCCAGAAACGAATGCTGTCTGTGTGGTTTGCCTGGGTCTCAAGCTGAGTTGGTATTGCCTCTTGGCGTCTCTGAGGGCCTTTGAAGGTTGAAACTGGAATACGGTATAGGTCAAGGTTGCCCGACTTGTCCATCTCAGACCTGGACTTCCTTAGGGAGTGGATCTCCTGGTTCATCCATGGTTTCTGTTGGGGAATGTTTGGACTAACTTCTTTGGCACACAGCCTTCTATGCACTTATGAAATTTGTGACATTGGTGGCACAAGTTCAAGTTGTTCAAGTTGTCTGCCAAATTCTTGAATGTGGCCCAGTCTACCAACTCTAAACAGTCCTGTAGAAGCCCTTCTGTTGCCTTAGACGAACACTGCATTACTTTCTATACTGGGTCCTCAGACTTCAATTTCCGCTTGTAAGCTGGGGAGGAGGACAATGTTATGATCTGATTTTCCAAAATCCAGATAGGGTAGGCATCTTCAATGATTATATAGCAATTGTCAAGGATATTTGCACCTCTGGTAACAAGATGATGGCATTTTGATAACACATTCTTGAGGTAGGCCTAGTTGACGTTATCGGCAATGATGGACAAGGCCTCAGGGTATTTTGAATGCCATTCACATTGCATATTTCATCAAGTGAACTCTTCACTTCCGAATGGGGTAGGATGTAGAGGTGAACTCATGTAGCAGGTAGTTGGGACAGCTCTTCGCAGTAAGATATTTCAGTGTGGGGAGCAGTAACTTGCTATGGTCACCATGTCTGAGCACCAAGGATGTTATGCGGTCCATGTGATGCTTTGAGAAACCCTTGTATTGTCAGGTGTAGCAGAAGTGAACCGTGTCTCTGTGAATGAAATCTTTATAGCTGATGGGTATGGGATCTTTCTACCTGTATACATGCTATCACAAAGCAGAATTCATTAGCATGTCTCTTAGAATAATACTGACCATGAGGAATAATACAACATTTCTTTTTCAAAGATGAAAACTTATCCCAAAGGGATATACGTGATTGTATACAATGTTGCCAATTCAATAATTATACAAATGAGAATAGTAGAGTTTACAAGATTAACATTTCAAACTTTATTTTAACAACTTAGAGGTTGAACAACTAATTCTGAATTGGTGATCATACACCAGTCTGAGGAGATACACATTGTTCTCTGTCCCATTTGTCTTGCTGTTGGTTCCTATCACCTGCATGATGTATTACAGAAGTTTTAATACTACCTCACTTCTTCGTATTTAAACAAAATATTCTGAAGCTGTGTGTTCCTTTCCAAGTCAACAGCCCTAGCTTGAGACATTTGTCTCCATGTACTCCCTACTCAGATTGTTCCTACAGGATGGAGCAGGTGGCAAAATTTCCTTTTTCACCTCTTCCCTGGAGCAAATTCTTTTTTTTTGTTATTGAATTAATACATTTACCTGGTGGATCTCAAAGCAGTTTTTATCTCATTCTTGTGCTAAGTTCCAAGAAAGACTGAGAGGCTGAAACCTTAGACAGCAGGAGCTTTATTGTGGGGGTGTTCACTCTGCAGATTAGAGAGTGCTGCTTGTTCACCCAAAACAGCTGATAATGGTATCATGTGATCAGATTCTTAAAGTGACAGTTCACCACACTTACACAATGCTCAACAAACTTTGCCACACAATCATCATCATCAGACTGTCCTTCCTCACTTTCTTCATGCATAACTGGTGTGCCATATGTTTATCCTAACTTACTTTGGACTTCCATAATGCAGCACTATGACCTGTAATGACTTTGAATGATCTGACTTGGTTTCATATATTAAAAACTCTTTACTGGTATCCAAGTATTTTCATTTGTCTTAATAACTTTCATTGTCTGTGCAGTGTATAGTTTTAATAATTCTCTACTTGCTCAAGCATTGTGTATCTCTTTCATTCGCCTTTGTTATTGAAGAAGAATAATTTGCATCTCAAAATGGTTCAACAGTTTATTGCAGGCCAAGTTTATTTACATTTCGTTCAGGGCATAAGTTATGCTAGGGATGGTAATCTCTTCTCCATTGGTATTGTACAAAAATTCATCAATGCCATTCTAAACTGCTGCTTTGTTCCTCAATAATTAATGATCATTGATTTGATAGTATATGCCATATGTTCTGTTTGACTGCTTGAATACGGATAGTGTGTTAGGGGTTATTCTTCACTTAGTACACATGTCCGGAAACATTTTTACAGTATCCTGCGATCCATTAAAGGACAACATCTGATCTGAAATACCAAATCAACCAAACACAGCATTTATCTTGTCAGCAGTGCTGCACTTATGTTGATAAGTTGTCAATCAATCAGATGTTTAGATAAGCAATCTCTCACAAGGATGTCATTTCATCTTCTCTGAGCTCTGTGCATTAGTTTGTTCTTACTTTCTTTCAAGCTGTGGATAAGAGATTCCTGTCACTGTTAAGGTTAATGTATTTGATACGCCACACATGTATTCGTGAATCATTGATTATCTTTAACGTGGAAGTGCCGGCGTTGGACTGGAGTTGACAAAGTTAAAAATCAGTAAGACATAACAATAATCTAGGTTTGTGCAATACATCACATCAGTTGTATGATACTTTGAACTTTTACTATAAATTCTATGTTCGACGATCCTGCCCCACTAGCTACCTGACAAAGGAGCAGTGCTTCGAAAGCTAGTACTTCTAAATAAACCTGTCCAGTGTTGTGTGATTTTTAACATTGAATATTTTGGTTCACCCCTGGCTAATACAAGTTTCCTGTGCTGGCCATCTTGTGTGTTCAATACCCATGTATCCATGGTAAAACAAGGACATGTTATTTGTTATTAGGTCTTGGTTGCCTTGAAAGAGACTTCTGATCCATGTCTTTGTATGGTTCAAATGAATTAACTTCTTCAGGTAGTTCTCTAATATTGTCAGGCTAACTGTTGTCATTGATGATTATAACTGATCACACATACACTGGACAAAGCACATCAGATCAACCTCAGGGATATCTTCAACTTCATAGTGGACATCAACTCATCAATTAACAAGAGTACTTTGGTCTTTGTGTGAGTTAAGTAATCCATTCAGTAAGTCGTACATGATCATGGTGTCTAGCTTACATCTCAGTTCAAAATCATATCCTTGTTCCTTGACAAGCAGACAATGCAATTATGGTGGAGCCCTCATTGGCAGTTTATTGCGGATAATTTACTGTGGTTAGTAGTTCATTTCAATATCTTGCCTGATAAGTCCATGTGAAATCACATGATGCCAAACGTCAGAGCTGTAGTACCCAATTCTGCAGTTGGTGTGTGTAGATGACAAAGCTTCCAAATTAAAGCTATCAATTTCTCATCTTTGAAATGATGCAGGTCCATGCCTTTAGTCATGCATCCACTTTGAGACTTGAGCACTTCCTTGGGTCTTAATATTGCAGTAGACAATATTTTACTGACAGAACCTGCTTGATAGAATTGGAGATGGGATTTCCTTCTTGAGGACACCTCTTGGGAGAGATACTTTTCCCCCCAAATTGGGACAATAGGAGGAGAAGAAGTTGGAAATTCAGAGACAATGTTGCAGATCCTCTTCATCCTATGGGCCCATAATTTAATATCTTCAGTCTTAGCTGAAACAGAATAGACTCCATTAGTAGAGTAAATGGACCAGAGAAGTTTACGTGGCTGATGTTTGAATGAGCACCAAATGCTGTTAAATAACAATCCATCAGCATAACTGTCATCAGAAGGTGAATGTTGTGATCATGTTGTGCATTTATTTTACCCAGGGCAGTCATATTATCTGCTATAAAATACAACAAAGTATATTTGCAATAACATTTGCAATTCTATCCATGTGCTGCCAGAAAATGTCTTAGCATGTTCATAGCAAAATGGTAACCATTGAAAACAATACCATCCTAAATGGCTCTTGGGTTCCTTCTGCTAAATGGGTAGACCAATATCCATGCTGCATAGCTTTAAAATGATTCTTGTTCTAGAAATGTTAGGATTTAGTCATATATTTATAGTGCCATTTTTCTTAAATTGCAACTACAGAAATTTACACGGTGAATGATCTTCTGAATTATACCATTTTGCTCCATCTTATTCAGTTCAAATTGGAAATTCTCCCGATGCAATTGCCTCATGTTTAAGATGCAATACTACGCCACCTTTAAAATTGTCAATTGTGTTGTATCACTCTTGGTGTAGGTGCTTGTGATTATGGTCATGCCTGGTCTGTTCTAATACAGTGAGTTTGGTTTGAATCTCATGAATTATGACTATTCCAAGATTTGTGCATATTAATAGCACTTGCAGTGCTGCATCATTGGTATCTGCCAGGCCCAGGCAGAAAATTTTGGGAAGCCAAGATGAGTATGCAAATTGGCACTGCATTGTAATTCTGCACAGAATTGGTAATCCTTTATATGCTGTAAAATAATCTCTCGCAGACTGGAGTATCACTTGCTGAGAAACTTATCTTTCAGAGTGCACAATGTTAGTATGTTGGCATCATCTCCTGTGTTAATTTTATCTTTTAATGTGTGTTATCCTAACTTTTCAGGACATGTGATGTTCATGGTTTCAAAAGATTCTGATCAGTTTATACAGTCAACATTGTGCGTATGAAAATGTTATCATCTTCCGAGATTTGCCTTTTGATTGATTGACTCTAAACAATGTTGATCTGTTTGCATTTTCCTTGCTCTCAGTATGGTTGCGGTGCACCATCTTGTTAATCGTTTGTGCTTTGTTCCAGAGTCTAGCTTTACTTTTGGATGCAAAGAGTTACTTTGACAGTGCTATTGTTTGATTTGGGATAACTATTATTTTTATTTTTATTTTTGCTGGTATTTTTGGTCTCTAACCTTGTTTTTCCCATAGATTCCATTATTTATATTGTGTGATTTTCCTTAGCACAGTATTGCACAGGAACACGACTATCACTTTATAGGAGAATTACCTGTACATATTAATTCTGTGAAGCTCCATTAGAGCCATTTGAGCTTTTATTTGGGCATCTTCTATCAGTTCATCAGTAAAGTGGAACTGCAAACTTTTTGTAAATAGTTGTAATTCAGTTAAGGTGTCATTGGATACTCATTCAATATTGAAGTTTCTCATATCCATGAGTCAGTCTTCAAAATATAAACCTAACCCTGTTTATCACTATAAATTTAAACAAAATGCTCCTTCATGTTGAGTCAGCGAATTTTGAAATTCATTAAGTGCCAAATTCTGCAGCTGTTGAAAGAGACTGATACTTTTATATCAACTATCAGGCAGAGTGTGCTGGGCTTTCAGTTCTCTTTGTATTCCAGCTCCAAAGTACACTATGGTGTTCTTTTGAACTTTCATTGAAGCAAGCTTCACAATTTCACATCTCTTGAACAGATTTACATTCCAGCCTAAGGAAATTAGCTCTGTCTGAGTTTGTGATTGCTTCCCTATTGAAAGGTTTGTACTGATTGTTCAAATTCACCAACGTCTGAAATTGTTGTCCAGTTTGTGTCCTTCCATCAAGATTTTGGAGTCATTTTTTAAATAGATTGTCACTGCTGCTCACTGTAATGTGACACACAGTGTCTGTGATCTCCCTGAACATAAGAAACTGGGTATGTACTTCAGTGTATTGAATAATCCAACGAATGTATTTTACGCTATATTATGGACGAACATCACACGTACCAGGTACTGAGGCCCTGAGCTATACTAAATTAATAAGTTAAAATAGTGTTCTTCAATTTTCAAATGGCATGTCAGGCTTCAACTGATTTCCCAGTTAAGATTCAGCATAAGAATTTTATACCCTCAGGTCACATGTTATGATAGAGTGATAAGATCATGAGCATATCTCTCAATGGTATTCCGATATACTTACCGAAATGTGACATAACAGCTAGCAGTTGTGAAAAGATTAATATTAGGGTTCACATGAGATCAGAACTGAGACAGAGGTTGTTATCACAGTGAGCTGTGGGGTTGGAGAAGTAAGATAAGCAGGGATGTAAAACATTCTTTTTAAAGAAGAGTCCACTTCACAGCGTTTCACATTTTATATCTTTTTCTCCTCAAATAGATTTTCAATTTCCAATGTTTGTGACTTATCCTGCAGTTGTTCAACTTCTCACACTCACTGTCTATTTTCACACCCACACCTGGTGGAATGAAGGTCCTGTGATAACTTTAGAGTTGTAACCTCTCCTTTTTCCTAATTCATTTGTATTCCCTGCTTGTCTAACAAGAGCAGGTTTCTGTAACTGCTTAACAGTTGGAAGGTGAGAATTAACAGGGTGGTAAGAGATGTTTAAAAGGGTGGACGTGTATGAGTTGGGTAGTCCATCATGCACTTGATTGATCACTTTGCCAACAGAAAAGCTCATGAATGTTCCTCCACAACTGCTAATTGAAAACTTTAAGTGACCAGGTAATGATCGCCCATGGGACCTATACTTGGTGCTTGTCAGGTGAGGTAATCGCCACATTGGAAGGCTTTCAGGGTTTCTGGGAAATTGAGAGACTGTAGTGATTAGTACAAGGTTGGCCAGGTGAACCTCACTGCGTATAAGTTCCCTGATTGAGGCTTTTAAACTGGACCAACCAGAGACCCCTGGCTGACAGATATAAACAGGAGTCTCAGAGCTTCCACTCACTCTAGGGATTGGCTTCCAGCTGTCTGGTCAGAATGCATTTACTGTGCACTTGTAAATAAAGGTTGATTTGGTGACAGGATATTGGCCTCGATGGAGTCATTTCAGTGATGATGACAAAAAAAAACAGTATGCTCCTGAAGAAAATTCACTAGTAATAGTCATTTTTAAGTGAGGTAAGCATGTCTGGCATCATGCCTTTTATTTGGGAAGTTTGACCCGTTCAATCCTGCTGTGGAAGACTGGGCCCACTATGTGGAAAAAAATGCTTAATTTTTCCAGGCAAATGACATTGGGGAAGATGAAACACAATGAATAATTTTCCTGATAGCTTGTGGACCCATAGCTTTTTCAGTTATTAGGAACCTTACATTCCCTTTTACACCAGATACTAAAACCTTTCAAGAATTGCGGATTTATTTTAAAAATATTACAACCTCAAGCCTCCTTTCATTCTGAGATGGGATCAGTTTTATTCGGGTAAACTGTATCAGGATTTTTGGTGAGGTTAAGATGACGGGTAGAGGCATGTGATTTTAGGTTAACCCTGAATGAGATGCTGACAGACTGTTTGATACATGGGATTAATAGTGCAACCATTGTGATGATGCTGCTCCTTTAACAAAGTCATGTTGTCCTCAGTCTTTTTTTCAAAGAGGTCATAAAAGCAGTGATTCCGAAAGGTCTGGCTTGGATGTGTTTTAGGGCCAATTTGATTACAACTAATAGATAGTGCCTCAGGCAAAAGGCTTCCAAGTTTTGATTTTTTAAAAAATTTCCAATGAAAGGGGAGTGGCCAGTTCTCCCCACTCAGCTTATCTCTGGTGTGGTTTGGATTGAGCAGGCAGCCAAGTTTGAAGCTGCTGGACCCAAAGAAGCAGGTCCATGCTGATCATCCCATTCTCTGACATCTCTCCTATAAGAACTCCCGTTTGATCTTTTTTTTGCCAAGGAGTGGTTATGGGGATTCTTGCAAGTACTTGGAACTGCATTGTGAATTTGATATAACCTGTTAGGTTTTTGGATAGGTTAGATTATTTTATGCCCTGTTCTCTTTTGTTTGTGTTTCATTCAGTAATCTTGTAAATAAATTCTGTTTTATTGAAAGCTAAGTGTTTTGACCAGCTGCACCACTCCTGGAATATCCATTTACACCTGCTGAAAACAAGTATCAAATTTCGGATCTGGGCTCCTTTCTTGAAATGTTTTGAGGGAGTCTGGCCTGGTCCATAACTGAGTTTGGGGAATACCACTTGAATGTAAACAATCACATCACCTCACATAAGGACATATTCTGAGCTGAAGGACCCCATGTCTGCCCAAGGTAAAACCCTAAAACAAAGCCATGCCTCTGCCAAATGGCTAAAAGGCTCTTCAGGATCCAAGCCAGCAAGCCATTAAAGTTGCTACATGTATGCCGATGCGAGACAGCAAAGGTGTCAGATGATTATAGTGAATTACAGCATGGAAATAGACTCTTCTGTCCAACTCATCCATGCTGATATCCTAAATTAATCTAGTCTCATTTGCCAGTATTTGGCCCATATCCCTCTAAACCCTTTCTAATCATGTATCTATCCAGATGCCTTTTAAATGTTGCAATTGCACCAGCCTCTACCACCTCCTCTGGCAGTTCAAACCATACAAGCCACATCCCCTGCATGAAAACATTGCCCCTTATGCCTCTTTTAAATCTTTCCCCTCTTACCTTTAACCTATGCTCTTTAGTTTTGGACTCCCCTACTCTGGGAGAAAGACCTTGGCTTAACATGCCCTTCATGATTTCATATAATTCTATTAGGTCACCCCTCAACCTCCGACGCTACAGGCAAAATAGCCCCAGTCTATTCAGCCTCTCAGTTAGCTCAAATCCTCCAAACCTGGCAACACACTTGTAAATCCTTTCTCAGAAATATGGGTATTTCTGGCTAGCCACATTGGTGTAAATCTTGAGTCGCATGCAGACCAGACCAGATATGGACAACAGTTTCCTTTTCCAAATGGGTTTTTCTGATAATCAACAATGATTTCATGATATTCATTAGACTCTTGATTCCATATTTTTGTTGAATTCAAATTCCACCACTGAAAAAAACCTTATCCCTACTGACCATTTCTTGCCCTTCAGCCAATTTCCTACCCATACCAAACTACTACTTCCGATGTCTTATGACCTTTTGGGAGGAATGCCTTATAGTAGTCCAAATACAACTGTACTCCTGGTTCTCCTCTATCCACTCTAGTTGAGACTTTGTTGAAAGTCTCTAATAAATTAGTCAGATACAATTTCCCTTTCATAGAAACATAGAAGATAGGAGGAGGAATCGGCCATCTAGCCTGTCTAATTCCTCTACCATTTCCTTGTTCCCATAACTATCTCTCCCCAGATTCATTTTCTAAGAAGCCTCTGTTAGCTTTAACTAACTCTTCCTTTCATATATAGAGTCATAGAGACATAGAGTAATAGAGATGTACAGCATGAAAACAGACCCTTCAATCCAACCTGTCCATGCCAACCAGATATCCCAACACAATCTAGTCTCTCCTGCCAGCACCCAGCCCATATCCCTCCAAACCCTTCTTATTCATATACTCATCCAAATGTCTCTTAAATGTTGCAGCTGAAAATGTGTTGCTGGAAAAGCACAGCAGGTCAGGCAGCATCCAAAGAGCAGGAGAATCGACGTTTCGTGCATAAGCCCTTCTTCAGGAATGAGAAAAGTCTGCCAGCAGGCTAAGATAAAAGGTTGGGAGGAGGGACTTGGGGGAGGGGCGTTGGAAATGCGATAGGTGGAAGGAGGTCAAGGTGAGGGTGATAGGCCTGAGTGGAGGTAGGGGCGGAGAGGTCAGGAAGAAGATTGCAGGTTAGGAAGGCCGAGCTGAGTTCGAGGGATTTGACTGAGACAAGGTGGGGGGAGGGGGAATGAGGAAACTGGAGAAATCTGAGTTCATCCCTTGTGGTTGGAGGGTTTCCTCCTTCCACCTATCGCATTTCCAATGCCCCTCCCCCAAGTCCCTCCTCCCTACCTTTTATCTTAGCCTGCTGGACACACTTTTCTCATTCCTGAAGAAGGGCTCATGCCCGAAACGTCGATTCTCCTGCTCTTTGGATGCTGCCTGACCTGCTACGCATTTCCAGCAACACATTTTCAGCTCTGATCTCCAGCATCTGCAGTCCTCACTTTCTCCTCTTACATGTTGCAATTGCACCAGCCTCCACCACTTCCTCTGACAGCTCATTCCATACACGTACACCTTTTGCTTGAAAAAGTTGCCCCATAGGTCTCTTTAAGACTTCATCTATTTATCCTATCCATGCCCCTCATAATTTTGTAAACCTCTATGAGGTTTCCCCTCAGCCTCCGACGCTCCAGGGAAAACAGCCCCAGCCTGTTCAGCCTCTCCCTAGAGCTCAAATCCTCCAACCCTGGCAACATCCTTGTAAATCTTTTCTGAACCCTTTCACGTTTCATAACATCTTTCCTGTAGGAAGGAGACCAGGATTGCACGCAATAGTCCAACAGTGGCCTAACCAATGTCCTGTACAGCCGCAACATGACCTCCCACCTCCTGTACTCAATACTCTGACCAATAAAGGAAAGCATACCAAATGCCTTCTTCACTATCCTCCATTTTCAAGGAGTTATGAACCTACAGTCCAGGGTCTCTTTGTTCAGCAACACTCCCTAGGACCTTACCATTAAGTGTATAAGTCCTAATAACATTTGCTTTCCCAAAATGCAACACCTTGCATTTATCTGAATCAAACTCCATCTGCTACTTCTCAGCCCATTGACCCATCTGGTCCAGATCCTGTTGTAATCTGAGGTAACTTTCTTCGCTGTCCACTATACCACCAATGTTGGTGTCATCTGCAAACTTACTAACTGTACCTCTTATGCTTGCATCTGTCAGTTTTTTTTAAATATTCCTCACTAGTTTGCCCTTAGAATTTTATTTTTTTCTCTTTCTTATCTTTTTAGGCCTCCTTTGCTGGATTCTGAATTCATCCCGGTCTTTGGGGTTATTCTCCATATACGCATTTTCTTTTTTCTTCTTTTATCCAGATTCCACTCTATCAGGAACAAATTAATCCAGCTAACACCATTTGGGCCCAAAGTGCTTTTGGGTACATCAGTCGTGCTGATTGGTTTTGTGGTAACCTAGGCATCGTATTTTCTAACCCTGTAGGCACTGACTGGGAATTAACATTCACATTCCCTTCAGGAGATCTGAGACTTGGCATTTGCAGACTTAATGTGGAATCAGTGGAATGGGAAAGGATGATTGAAGTCATTGGCGTGGAGTACACACTTGGAGCACTCTATCAACAGTCAGGTGAATGACAAATTATAAGATTATACTTTGTTCACTGCTGTTATATGAATGCTACTTTGTTATTATGAATGTCGTGCTTTATGCCATTTATCTGTGAGATATTTCTAACCTATGCTTGCTGAACTATATAAATTATGCAATCAGTACAATTTATATCTTGATTTAGTGCAATGCAGTACTTCAAAGACCAATCTATCTTGATTGTTCAGGCAAAATGTTGGCTAAGGTATCACTGCATTTCAATATGAGGGATAAAAATTCTGAATTGTCAATCATTTAGTGAAGGATTTCTGACTGTTATTAAGTTACTGTGCCTGGCTTATAATTTTAGTGGTTTTAAGGTTAATCTGCACTTAAAACAGCTTTAATATAAATCACTGTCTTGTGATTCCTGGCAAATAACACCAGCTTTTAGATTAGACTCGTGCATTCCTCATTTTTTTGTTTTGTAAGTGTATTCACATTATCTACTGATATATTTTGCATAGTTTTTTTTCAGAAATGCATTAGTCATTATGTTTCTTTACTAGCACATTCCCTATGGAGGATCAATAGTGCAAATTAAATGCCATGAACTTAGCGCAGAGAAAAAGACTGACCAAGACCATACTGGACTGTGAGCCGTTAACTATTTCATACTAGAGAAACTAGATTATTTTAAAGAAAAGAGAGATGGACTGTTCCAAGACAATATTTTTTGACAGTGTGTTAATCCCTTTTCACTGACAGTGAATAGAACATTTTCAAGGGATTTGGCTATAATAAGAATTGATATAATTAACGTTATAGTCAAAGCAATTGAACTTTCATCCATTTTGATTTGAAAAGGAAACAATTAATTGAGTTACAAGGTAAAATAAAATGCTTGGAACTTTCAGTTAGCCTAACGTGAATTAACAGATACCGGAAATCTGAAATAAAAACAGAACATGCTGGAAATGAGCGGGTCAAGTAGTCACCATGAAGCGAAAAGCAGAAGCATGGTTTCAGCTGAATGACCTTACACCAAAACTATTTATCCATTCACTATCTGTGAAGAAAAATCAGTTATAGTAATGTCTTAGACATTTAAATTAATTCAGCAACAAAAGTAGTACAGAATTTGCTTAGTTGAAACACAGAGGTTGCCTCGATCACCAGTTTCTTCCTTTGATCAAGTGTAAGGGAGGCAGTGGGACCCAGTTTTAAGGGGGAGTTCAGTTCTGATCATTGAAACTAACCAAAACAAATTTAAATGACAGCATTAAATTGGAACGTTGTTGCAAGCCAGAGATTGCTGTGAGGAGATGCATTTCCTGGGCTCCCCATAATCCTCACTGAATGTGACTCTTCTGAGGCAACAGCTCTGATATCTTCACAACATAAATCTCCTGTATTTGTCCTCAAGGGCCTATGTGGAACCCAAATCAAACAGCTATAGATCTCACAAATTAAGCAAGAATGGTCATACGCAGATTTGAGTCCTCAGTATGACAGGCATTCAGCAAAATAAAGGGATCAGTCCAAAATTATATCAGGTTTTCCAGGAGGGTGTCTGCATAACAATTCTTGTTTCAACAAGGAAAGGCTGTTCCCTACTCTTTAAATAGTACCAGGTATAAAATGAAATACTTGGATGGTGAAGTAATATTGCTTGTCAAAATAGCTCTAGTCCGAAAATACCAGAAACTCCTTTCACACTCTCACATGCCTCCTGGCCATTTCTATAGAAACCTTTCTTAGCAGGGTCTGGATCAACAGGCAGACAGATACAAAGCAGGCTAAGAGTGTAAGATATTGGTCCAGACAGCATAAACCTGCTAGCTGAAGTTGCCCTACAATCCAGCTCGTTTGAATTTGGGATGCATCTCTTCACAGATCTATGAGAAAGCTAACACATGAGGGCAGCATCGTGGATGTTAGTTGTGCAGCTAAAATGTATTGAATGTTTGCTGCCATAAGCCTCTGTAAATATCAGGATTAATGGGGCCTGTTTGATTGATTGTTGTGGAGGAAATCCACTTCCTGATCTAGCTAGAAGAAGCTATTATATTGTACCAAACATAATTTATTGAATGTCAACAATTAGTTGCAGGTTATATTATTATGATAGACACGTGTCTGGAATGAGCTGCCAGACAAAGTGGCAGCAAACAATACAATTACAATATTTAAAAGATATCTGGATGGGTACATGAATAGGAAGGTTTAGAAGGAAATGGGCAAAATGTTGGCAAATGGGATTGGATTAATTTAGGATATCTGGTAGACAAGGATGAGTTGGATCAAAGGGACTGTTTCTGTGCTGTCTCACGCTGAGATCCAAAATAGTTCTGCCTGAAAATCCATATGATATTATCAGAGCAGCTGGTGTTTAAGGCACCCCTCAGTATTATCATTTTCGATAATAGATTGGTACAAGGAGCAAACCTGCTCTTCATTCAGCATCAACCCCATTACAATAATCATCAAAGACTATTCAAGGGCTGGGCTGCTCCAAAACATGCATGAATCTTGAATATCTTTCTCTCTTCTTCTTTTTAGTGTCTACACTCCTTTTAAATTATGATTTGTTTGTTATCATGCTCCCCCACAATTAGTTTGTCCTTTAGAAATGGTGACAGCTTGCTTTCAAGTTAGGTTTGCATCTGACTTGGAAAAGCTCAGTCTATCGAGTACATCATTATTCTCTGACTTACAAGGCATAATTCTACAGGAGATCCTCTGGCATGTGCGAAAGGTTGAAACAGTAAATATTGCAACAGGCTTTAACAATGGCATGAAGAGTTTTCCTTTTAACTAGGGATTTCCTCAGAGCTGTTGCCACCATGCCCCAGTTACATAATCATAGCACACGACAGAAATTCCTTTATGTGTAAAATCAATTTTTATTGTAATTCCAACAAAGTTGTCATGGGGACAGTTCTGAAGAGATTGTCAGCTTGCATTGTATCTACAAACTCTAGGAGAATGCAGCTCAAGTTTCCGCAGATCTTCCAGTGGCATTTGATTTGCTAACAGGAGGGCGTGCAGAAGAATGCTTAGAAAGTAAGAAAGGACCCAGCCTTTGCCATGAGTTTTCAAGGAATCTCATGTGGGAACAGATTTTTTGTCTGTTTCTGACAAGGCCGCATACATCAGAGAAAGAGTGGGCTGGAGCAGGATAAGTACAGGAGGTTGAATAGAACGTGGTGTAGGAGCCCGCTGTTCTGAAATGTGACAGGCTATCAAGGGTGTCTAGACCTGCAATTCAGAAGTTACTCTGGTCTTTTGTTTTTCCTCATACAGGACTCTGTTTGATTCCCAACTTGTCCTCTTTCAGGTTGGTAGTAATAGTGGAGCAATAGGTAGTCAGTCAGTGTCACTTCCTGCCTTCTTCTGGCAGAGGTGAAGACGCATGCATTATAGTGCAGGCACTTTAGAGGCATAGAGTCAAACAGAACAAAAATAGACCCTTCAGTCCAACTCATCCATGCCGAACAGACATCCCAATCCGACCTAGTCCCATTTGCCAGCATTTGACCCATGTCCCTCTAAACCCTTCCTATTCATATACCAATCTAGATTCTTTTTAAATATTGTAATTGTACCAGCCTCCACCACGTCCTCTGGCAGCTCATTCCAAATATGCACCACCCTCTGAGTCAAAAAGTTTCCCTTAGGTCCCTGTTAAATCTCCCCCCACCCCCCTCCCTAAACCTATGTCCTCTAGTTCTGGACTCCCCCAAACCAGGGAAAAACCCTTGTCGATTTACCCTATTCATGCATCTCATGATTTTACAAACCTCCATAAGGTCACATAGTTTCAAGATGGTAGAGGCAGCAAGTGTTCAGGCTCTTGGCCTGCCCATTCCCCCTCACATGATCGACATCATCCTTTTATCTTTTCTTTTGTTTTCTTTTAATTTTTGAATCAAATTCATTTTTATTCTTTCTGCATCTGCAGTGAGGTGGTGGGGAACTGTTGAGTAATGGATCCAGTTCATTCCCCGGTTTGAGCAGTTTGTTGATGAATTGGGGTTCATTCTTTTTCTCTGATACTTTGGTGGCGTCTGCGACGGTGAAGGAGCAAACGGTCTCTCAGTTGTCTGGACAGTCAGTTGGTTCTCAGAACTTGCGAATGGATCCCGATCTTCGAGAGTTGGAACAGTCTCCTGGCTATGGCAGGGGCTGGAGTATCGACGGCCAAGAGGCAGCTTTGGCAGAGGCGATGTTCTGAGTCTGGTCAGCAATGATGGGGGCTTCCTCCACAGTGTTGTGTCTTCAGGGAATGGTTTGGTGGCTGTGCACTGTGGCAGTGTCCTGTAGCCACTTAGGAAATCAAGAGGCTGAGTATGGAACAAAAACATGTAATTTGTCTTAACTTTGTATGGTGTATTTCTTTTTATAACATGTGAAGTAAACTGGTTCCATCTTCTGGCAATTTGTACATGTTTTACTGTATTTTAATAAGCATGTATAGCAATAAATTACTGTTGTTATTATTAGTACACCTCTGCCTCCAACGATCCAGTTAAAAAAGCCCCAGCCTATTCAGCCTCTCCCTATAACTCAAACCCTTCAGTCCTGGCAACATCCTTGTACGTCTTTTCTGCACCCTCTCAAGTTTAAAAACTTGATGACCATTCTTCGTTTTGAGAATTTTCCCTGTCTATTTTGGTGGATCACAATCCCTGGAATTTATGTTGGGATAAAAGCCCCCATACTGTCTTAGGTCTCTCGCCTGTAGGTTTTTGTATATATTGAATATAAATAGGACGTGCGAGGGGATAATTGTATATGACAACCTGCATTATTGATACAGATTAGAATTTTCTTTTATTAATCCTAAGCTCAAAAATAGAAAGCTATAGTGATAGTATGGATAACACTAGTTTGTTTCACATTCAATCCAACAGATCAATTTTATGTTGCGATAAGAATGAACTTTCAGAGTGCTTCATAACAGTGACAGCTTTTGGAATATCTTTCCTTATTAACTCAAGAAATACAGGCTGCACCAAGATCATATCAACCTGTAATCCAACATGATTATATTCAACCGTGATTAGAAATGGACTCCAATTTACTTGATGGAAAAAACCATGAATAATAACAACAATGTATGTTGGGCTGTCAAACTGTGGTATCTAACAAAAGCTTTACAATTTCTCCACCATGCTCCAAGCTGATAAGATATTGAGAAAATTCAAATAATAAAAGTGCTAATGATGCAGCATAGGAAATTTGTCTGGCTTATAATTTTTAATAGTTTAGACATTTACAGGTTTGAAAATACACTTGGGATACAATGAGTGCAAAAGTTGATAATGCTCTGGATTTTCTAAGGGGGCAACAATCAGTCAAATTGCCACTCCACTTCAACGGTTGTATGTTAAGAAAGATCATCCCTTTTCTGGTAGGAGGTTCCATTCACATCTCCTGTAGAAATGTGTAACATACCGAGAATCCAGTTGTGTCCTCCTAGCACAGGATGGTCAAAGGAAGATGAATCATGCCTTCTTTCTCACAGCAATAGCTGCCACATTCAGTGATTTAAATGTCCAAAAGAATAGACGACCACACAAATAGGGGTTGCAAAGGGGAAATAAGGGGTGCGGTTAGGATGCTATGGAGAAGGATGCTAGCTAAGTGGGATGTCAAGTAAGTAGAATGCCAGGTGGGTTTGGTGCCCAGTAGAGAGGGTAACTAGATGACAGGTGAGTAGGATGCAAGTTGGATGTGGTGTCAGGTACAGAGTAGGAAGAGTGTCAGCTAAGTAATGGAGTATTTAGAGTAGATAGAATGGGCTGGAGTTATTGGGGGTGGTGGGTGGATGGTGGAGTTAAGATGTTTGGCAACATGTTCAGGGGTTTCGGGATCTTGGGTAGGAGCTGGTGGGATGGAAGTATCAGGTACTCTGGGGGGTGATTGGTGTCATACTCCAGGGAAGGTTCAGGGTTTCAGATTCCATGGACGGAGAGAGTTTGTCTGGTGGTGGGGGATGTCTCTTCCCTGAGAGGATGGGCTGTGACCGGTTCTGCAGGGAAGGGGAATTTTGGGTCCCAGGGATTAGATTAGATTACTTACAGTATGGAAACAGGTCCTTCAGACCAACAAGTCCACGCCGACCCACCGAAGAGCAACCCACCCAGACCCATTCCCCTACATCTACCACTACGGGAAATTTAGCATGGCCATTTCACCTAACCTGCGGGACTGTGGGAGGAAACTGGAGCACCTGAGGAAACCCACGCAGACACTGGGAGAATGTGCAAACTCCGCACAGACAGTTGCCTGAGGCGGGAATTGTACCTGGGTCTCTGGCGCTGTGAGACAGCAGTGCTAACCACTGTGCCACCGGGGAATGTTAGGTCTGGCAGTGAAGAGTGTCAGTTTTTGGCATGTTCTTCGTGACCTGCAACACATTATCAATGAGGATGAGCACCTCACCAAGACCTTCCCCACACCTCCACTGGTTGCCTTTAAACAACTGCCAAACCTCAAACAGATTGTTGTTCGTAGCAAGCTGTTCGGCTCTCAGGACAACTCCATACAACCCTGTCACAGTAGATGCTGCAAGACATGTCAGAGTGTGGATATAGATACCACCATTATGCGTAGGGACACCTCCCACCTTGTACATGGCAGGTACTCATGTGACTCAGCCAACGTTGTCTATCTTAAACGTTGCAGGCAAGGATGCCCGGAGGCATAGTACATTGGGGAAACCAAGCAAAGGCTACGACAATGGATGAATGAGCACCGCACGGGCGGCACGGTGGCACAGTGGTTAGCACTGCTGCCTCACAGCGCCTGAGACCCGGGTTCAATTCCCGACTCAGGTGACTGACTGTGTGGAGTTTGCACGTTCTCCCCGTGTCTGCGTGGGTTTACTCTGGGTGCTCCGGTTTCCTCCCACAGTCCAAAGATGTGCGTGTCAGGTGAATTGGCCATGCTAAATTGCCCTAGTGTTAGGTAGGGGTACGGGTGGGTTCGCTTCGGCGGGTCGGTATGGAGTTGTTGGGCAGAAGGGCCTGTTTCCACACTAAGTAATCTAAACAACAATCAACAAACAGGAGGGTTCCCTCGCAGTTGGAGAACACTTCAGTGGTCCAGGACTTTCAGCCTCGGACCTTTGGGTGACCATCCTCCAAGGTGGACTTTGGGACAGGCAGCAGAGAAAAGTGGCCGAGCAGAGGCTGATAGCTAAGTTCGGTACCCATAGGGAGGGCTCAACCGGGACCTTGGGTTCATGTCACATTACAGGTGACCACCATTGCACTATACACACACACACACACACACACACACACACACACACACACACACACACACACACACACACACACACACACATACTCCTACACACACACACTCTCACACACACACAGGCACTCCTAAATACACATACACACAGACACACATACACACAGAAGCGCATACAGACACCAACACTCACACATGCACCCCCTCACAGACTTAAGACACTCTGCACTCACTATACACACACACACACACACACTTTCTCACACTCACAACCCCCACCTCAGACAGACACACACACACACAGACAGACAAAGACCCACATGCACACACATATTTTGTGGGGTGAATTTGTACTTGCAGGGTTACATTGTACTTTGCTCAAAAAAACTGCATGCATTCATATAGAACTCTGAGCTCAAAAACTGCATGAATTCATGTAAAACTCCGTTATCTCACTTTTTAGATTAGAATCAATCTAAACATCCTGGCATAGACAGACAACACAGGGTGCCAACACCTTCAACATATTGTCTAGCTATCACCATTGTTACCAGCTAACCCGAGAATGCAACTTTTTAAAAAAAGGTTTTGTGATTTACACATGAAAGAAGTGAAACAATCACTGTATTCTAGCAGATGAAAGGCTTAACAATCAATTTTTCAATGTATACTTTCAGTTACATCACACTGTAAATTTTTCGTATAAATTCTGTGTTAGGATTGAGCCCTCCACTATCGCCTGATTAAGGAGCGTCGCTCCGAAAGCTACTGTGCTTCCAATTAAACCTGTTGGACTATGACCTGGTGTTGTGTGATTTTTAGTTTTGGGTCTGGATGTGTCATGAGTCCGGGGAAAGTATAATTTGGTGTCTGTGGTAGGTGGGTGAGTCAGTTTCACAGTGACCCAAGAGTTTGACCAGGTTTCTAATTCTCGAACACTTCCTGGATAATTATCAACTTAACTGCAGCAGAACTGATGGGTTCCTCAACTTGTGTGAGTACATTTGGAGAGTTCCATGCATGGGGAAATGCCTATAGAATATTTCTTCTCCAGGTCAATTCCCATGGAGTCAGTTATGTTGAAGAAACCAAGGCAGACAACTCCCAGATATGTCACAGGTATTGGTGTGGTATGCTTTAAAACCTAGGCTTTGTTGGACAATTGTAGGCATGTTTTTTATTCATATTTTGCAAACTGTCCACTTCTATAAACTATAACTTATACAATATCTAGTCAGCAACATCTAAAAGGCTTTGGGTTTGTTAAGAAATAAAAAAGTACACTTTTCACTGAGCGATCATAGATCATAGAATCCCTACAGTGTGGAAACAGACCCTTCAGTCCAATAAGTCCACACTGACCCTCTTAGCAGTATCCCACCCAAAAGCATTCCCCTACCCTATTACTCTACATTTACCCCTAACTAACGCATCCCTGAGCACGATGGGCAATTTAGATGGCCAAGTCACCGAACCTGCACAACTGTGGGAAGAAACTGATGCTGGAAGCCTAGTGATGGGAGATAAGGAAATGGCAGGAGAACTTAACAAGTACTTTGCGTCAGTCTTCACAGTGGAAGACATGAGTAATATCCCAACAACTAAAGGGAGTCAGGGGGCTGAGTTGAGTATGGTTGCCATTACAAAAGAGATAGTGCTAGAAAAGTTAAAAAGTCTTAAAATTGATAAATCTCCTGGCCCCGATGGGATACACCCTAGAGTTCTGAAAGAGGTGGCTGAGGAAATAGCAGAGGCATTGGTTGAGATCTTTCAAGAGTCACTGGAGTCAAAGAAAGTCCCAGATGATTGGACGATCGCTGTTGTAACGCCCTTGTTCAAGAAAAGATATAGACAAAAGATGGAAAATTGTAGACCAATTAGCCTAACCTCAGTTATTGGTAAAATTCTAGAATCCATCATTAAGGATGAGGTTTCTAAATTCTTTGAAGAGCAGAGTCTGATAAGAAAAAGTCAACATGGATTTAGTAAGGGGAGATCGTGTCTAACAAACCTGTTGAAATTCTTTGAAGAGGTGACAAGTAGGTTAGACCAGGGAAACTCGGTGGATATGGTCTATCTGGACTTTCAAAAGACCTTTGATAAGGTGCCACATGGGAGGCTGCTGAGCAAGGTGAGGGCCCATAGTGTTTGAGGTGAGCTACTGGGATGGATTGAGGATTAGCTGTCTGACAGAAGGCAGAGAGTTGGGATAAAAGGTTCTTTTTCGGAATGGCAGCCGATGAAAAGCGGTGTCCCGCAGGGTTCAGTGTTGGGGCCGCAGCTGTTCGCATTATATATTAATGATCTGGATGAAGGGACTGGGGGCATTCTAGCGAGGTTTGTTGATGATACAAAGTTAGATGGACAGGCAGGTAGCACTGAGGAAGTGGGGAGGCTGCAGAAGGATCTAGACAGTTTGGGAGAGTGGTCCAGGAAATGGCTGATGGAATTCAATGTGAGCAAATGTGAGGTCTTGCACTTTGGAAAAAAGAATACAAGCATGGACTACTTTCTAAACGGTGAGAAAATTCATAAAGCCAAAGTACAAAGGGATCTGGGACTGTTAGTCGCGTATTCTCCAAAGGTAAACATGAAGGTTGAGTCCGTGATTAAGAAATGTTGTCATTTATCTCAAGAGGGTTGGAATATAAAAGCCCCGTTGTCCTACTGAGACTGTATAAAGCTCTGGTTAGGCCCCATTTGGAGTACTGTGTCCAGTTTTCGTCCCCACACCTCAGGAAGGACATTCTGGTACTGGAGCGTGTCCAGAGGAGATTCACACGGATGATCCCTGGAATGGTAGGTCTAACATATGAGTAATGGCTGAGGATCCTGGGATTGTATTCATTGGAGTTTAGAAGATTAAGGGGAGATCTAATAGAAACTTACAAGATAATACACGGCTTGGAAAGTGTGGACACTAGGAAATTGTTTCATTAGGCGAGGAGACTAGGACCCGTGGACACAGCCTGAGAATTAGAGGGGATAAATTCAGAACAGAAATTCGGAGACATTTCTTTAGCCAGAGAGTGGTGGGCCTGTGGAATTCATTATCATGGAGTGCAGTGGAGGCCGGGACACTAAATGTCTTCAAGGCAGAGATTGATAAATTCTTGACGTCACAAGGAATTAAGGGCTAAGGGGAGAATGCGGGTAAGTGGATTTGAAATGCCCATCAGCCATGATTGAATGGTGGAGTGGACTCGATGGGCCGAATGGCCTTACTTCCACTCCTATATCTTATGGTCTTATGGTCTTATGGAAACCAGAGTGCTTGGATAAGGCACTGATAAGGATGACGATGGAATAACAACCATTGCCTAGATGGGGATAGCTCCAACAACACTCAAAAAGCTTGACACCATCCAGGACAAAGCAGCCCACTTGATTGAGTTCACATCCACAAGTATGCATTCCCTCCATCATTGATGCTCATTTGCATCAATGTGTACTATCTACAAGATACACTGCAGAGATTCACCAAAGATCCTTAGACAGCACTTTCAAATCCATGACCACTTCCATCCAGAAGGGTAAAGGCAGCAGATACATGGGAACACAATCACATGTGAGTTCGCCTCTAAGTAATTCACCATCTTGACTTGGAAGTATATCATTGTTCCTTCACCATCGCTAGGTCACCATCCTGGAATTTCCTCTCTAAGGGCATTGTGGGTCAACCCACAGAACAGCGACTGCAGCAGTTCAAGATTGCAAGTAACCACCACCTTCTCACAATGAGCTTGGGATGGGCAATAGATTCTGGTGAGTTTCACCACAAGCTGTAATAGCCTCCAGCCAGGTCCAACAGAACAGCCCACACATTACCACATGTGAAAAATAGGAGGGGCTGAGGAACTTGACTTGTACTACTGTTCTTCTGAACAACAGCAATCATTTATTGATTAACCTGTCAATCAAGATGCTCTCTGGGCCATATTGACTGCTTTGGACACTAACCATTCTAATTGACAAGACATTCAGCCATGCCCATCACCCACCATTGGCAATTAGCAATACCGACACTCTGCCCTCACCTTGATCCTGGGTATACCAAAGGATATGAAGATTTTACACATTTTACTTTCTAAAATCAGAAAATGAAGAATTCAATGTCAGATGGTCTGATAGGACTTTAGAAGGTGTAATGATCAAAATTTCTCTGTGAGTTAAGATATAATTTTCATATAAATTAAGCTTAATGCTGAATACTATTACATTATTTTTTTTCCAAAATAATGCTCCAAGTTAGTTCCTAGATGTAATGCACAGTATAGTCCTTATTAAAAGCTAACCAAGAGCGCAGTCCTGCACATCTCATTTCATAACTGCATATCATGCTGACAAACGCATCAGTCCCCAGTGGGAATTGTGAGGAAAACCAAGGTTTCAGACAATGGTTTCAGACAGTGAGGCTGTTTGTGGATATATGGTAGTCTGTATAATATATATTACAGATAGTCAGGTTCTTTCTGAATCAGTAAAGAGAAGTTTATTTGTAATGTTAACTAGTTACAAGTATATCATAGTTACAGACATACACACACGGTCTGGATTCTGTGCTTCAAGTGAAGTCTTGATGCACATATGACATGACCATCTATAGCACAGAAAAACACCCTTTGGCCCATTGCATCCAATTGGTCACAAACAACCACTGAACTATTCTATTCCCATTTTCTAGCACTTGGTTGATAACTTTGTATGCCTTGACATCACAAGTGCTTATCTTTGCAGCTACTATGTTTACAGCCAGTGAGTTCCAGATTCTCACCACCCTGAGGATGAAAGCATCCTCTCCACACCTTCTGCCCCTTACCCAAAATCTATATAAGGTCTTGTAATACCTGGTTCTTACACAGCAATCACGTACTGACATTATAGTAGCACTCTGCAGTATGATATCTATCATCACGGATGGATGTGTATTTTTGTTCATAGCTGTTTGGTTCTGGCATGATTTCTTCTGTTTCCCCTGCATGATGGGTGATATGCATTTCTTGTATGTTGACTATTTATTTGAAGGACTTCTCCATTGCTCATTATGGTGTCATATGAACTAGACCGGATACAACATGTACTATCTTTCCATGAACCCATGTGATTGTACAAACATATTGGATTGATGTGGTTTGTCCTGGTTTGTGTAACTATTGGCATGATTACTGATTGCACTCTTGGACCATTTTCTCTTTCTTTGCAACAATGTGTCATGCACATTTCATTGGATGGTGAGAATTTTCGAAGCAAGTGTTGTGTGGATCTGTTTCCTAAACATAAAATCTGACAATGATGGTGAACCATCACCTACAAGAATAGCTTGTGGACTTAATACCCAGAAATCCAGGGAGGTCACTTTACATTTACCAACAATGGATTTTATTGGATAAACTGTACATTTTACAAGGCTGTTCAACTGACGAAAAGACATAATATGTTGAACACACCATTTTATGCACGTGACCTGAAGTGCAACAGTGTCATGTGAAACATTGTTAGATGCAACTTGTTGGTGTACTCTGAACCTAACAACTAAAGTGTTCAATGTGTCAATAACTGTCAATGGTGAGCCAGCCTATGTTTGTTGAAGGAAGCCCGTGGTGTTCAAACTGACCTGATCACTACGAAGCAAAAGGAACTGGTGAAGCGCAGAGTTTTGAACTGACTAAGCAGATATATTATCAAATTCTGCACTGGTTTTGGTTTATGATTAGCTTAGTATTGCAAAACAGCATAAAGAGGAGTACAAAAATATATGAGATAAGCTGCAAACTGAGCAACAGTGATAGAATTATTTGACCCAAGGCTTCTCTATGAGGCTGTTTGCAACCTTAGTATCATTTTTGCCATCAAGTAGTATTCCTTCCCATCAGAAAGATTGCTTAATTCCATCTCTGTAACATCAATCAACTCCAGCTTTAATTCAAATAATTGCTGCAGAAACCCTAATCCATGCATTTGCTACCGTTAAACACAACTATTCCAATCTCTGATTCACTGGTTACCATAAATTTGAAACAATTCAAAGTTCTGTTACCTGTGTACTAACTTGGACCAAATCCATTTTTCGCATCACCTCTATTCATTATGCCCATATTGACTTCCAATTCAAAAAGCTTTAAAATATTTGTCTTCGCTTTTAGCTGCTGAACACTCACATGTCCCTATCTCTTCTAGTCCTATAGTGGTCCAAGATATATCCAAGTTAAAGGTGATGTATAAACACAAGTTATTGCTGCTAAGTTAGAATTAATTCATTGTGTTTCATACTTTTGGAAATGTTTCTGTTCTGCTGCAGACAGATTGCTAACACAAAAAGAACCACCTATTTATTTCTATTACAATATGTGACCACAACAACTCAGATTAAAAATCAAAATGTCTTCATCATTTAATTCATAATCTGGCATCTTGAGTGAATGTAATATATCACTAGAATATTGAGAAAGAGGCAGGAAACACCATCACATGGGGCTTACTTTCTTGTTTACATTGTGGGGAGATATTAAGTTCAACTTGCACTAATCATCTTCATAAAAGGGGCTTCACTTGTTGATCTTTGCCTTTTCAATGAAATCAGCCAACGGTTTTCTGATTTTAATCCCAAAAGTTAGAAATATATCAACACTGAGATAAAGCTCTCCTATATCTTTTCTATGACTTTAGTGGATACTTTGTTTGCTGTATCGATCTTGATTATCTATTCTTTGCTAATTGTGTTCTAGGCCAGACCGAACACTCTGCAAGTATCAAGGAGATAGCCTCAACCTCAACTTTTATTGAAAGGCAAATCTAAGGTGCTGTGTTCCAGATGTAATTCAATTGGTCACACTGCTCGGTTTTAAGCAAAACGTACTTTGTCCTTATCCTACAGTTAAAATACAAACAAAAGAAAGAAGACTTGGTCTAATTTTAGCTCTTTTGGAAAACTTAACAAAATAATAGATTATTTAACTACTAAACAGCAATTGTTCCAATATAATAACGTACAATAAACACACCCATGGCAAAGGCAAATTCAGTAAAACAGATATACTCCCATGTGATTATGGCAATAGGAAAAATGGCCAAGTTTTTAGCTGTAACAGAAAAAAAGATGCAGCAGCTTCAACAACCAGCTTTAAAATACCAATAGCTACTGAAAGCTCAAACAAATCTCTGGTTCTGTGGGAGTCTGACTCCACACATTCAGTCTGCTTCTATTCTTCCAATGTTAAAAAAAACCAAGACCTCACAAGCTGTTTGCTTTATTAACAGGGAGGAAGCAGTTCATTACCTTTGGTTCAAAACCTCTCTTCAAACAAAAAAACGGATAAAAATATAATATTGTCACAACTGGCTGAGCCAGTCCATGAGGAAGTGATGTTGAAATGCCCTGTTTGACTACAACTGTCCATTAGTTTTTGCAACAGCTAATTTATTGTTCCATTAATCTATGTCTAACGGCATCCTGATTTTCTCCAACCAATTGTCTTCTCTAAACACATATGTCTTGAAAATTCATATTTTTAAAAAAGGGAAAAAGCATTGGTTTTAATAGAACTCAAATAATAACCCAAGCAAGTTTGTGTCTAAATTTACTTGTAACCAAGGAAATCCTTGAGATTAGGTAGAATACCAAACAATATAAGTTCCCATTGACACCTACGGAAAGTAAAACCAGGTAGAATGTAACATTTCCAAATGGATACATTGGGTTAAACTTGTCTACTATTAAGAATGGTTAGACTGAAGGGAGACTTTATTCAATCTCTAAAGAATCTGCTGATGGCTGACAAAGGTCAGAGTGTCAGAAGATATGCAGTTAACAGGAGGTTAAATAGTCTGCCTGAATAGCTACTGCTGAAAATGTGTTGCTGGAAAAGCGCAGCAGGTCAGGCAGCATCCAAGGAGCAGGAGAATCAACGTTTCGGGCATGAGTCCTACTTCAGGAATGAGGAATGTGTGTCAAGCAGGCTAAGATAAAAGGTAGGGAGGAGGGACTTGGGGGAGGGGCGTTGGAAATGCGATAGGTGGAAGGAGGTTAAGGTGAGGGTGATAAGGTGAGTGTGATAGGCCGAAGTGGGGGTGGGGATGGAGAGGTCAGGAAGAAGATTGCAGGTTAGGAAGGTGGTGCTGAGTTCAAGGGTTGGGTCTGAGACAAGGTGGGGGTGGGGAAATGAGGAAGCTGGAGAAATCTGAGTTCATCCCTGGTGGTTGGAGGGTTCCTAGGTGGAAGATGAGGCGCTCTTCCTCCAGCCGTCGTGTTGCTATGGTCTGGCGATGGAAGAATCCAAGGACCTGCATGGCCTTGGTGGAGTGGGAGAGGGAGTTGAAGTGTTGAGCCATGGGGTAGTTGGGTTGGTTGGTCCGGGTGTCCCAGAGATGTTTTCTGAAACAGGCCGCAAGTAGGCGGCCTGTCTCTCCAATATAGAGGAGGCCATATCGGGTGCAGCAGATGCAGTAAATGATGAGTGTGGAGGTGCAGGTAAATTTGTGGCGGATATGGAAGGATCCCTTGGGGCCTTGGAGGGAAGTAAGGGAGGAGGTGTGGGCGCAAGTTTTGCATTTCTTGTGGTTGCAGGGGAAGGTGCCGGGAGTGGAGGTTGGGTTGGTGGGGGTTGTGGACCTGATGAGTGAGTCATGGAGGGAGTTGTCTTTTCGGAACGCTAATAGGGAAGGGGAGGGAAATATATCCCTGGTGGTGGGGTCCGTTTGGAATTGGCAGAAATGACGACGGATGATACGATGTATATGGAGGTTGGTAGGATGGTAGGTGAGGACCAGTGGGGTTCTGTCCTGGTGGCAATTGGAGGGGCGGGGCTCAAGGGCGGAGGAGCGGGAAGTGGAGGAGATGAGGTGGAGGGCATCGTCGACCACGTCTGGGGGGAAATTGCGGTCTTTGAAGAAGGAGGCCATCTGAGTTGTTTGGAACTGGTCTTCCTGGGAGCAGAAGCGGCGGTTGACGAGGAAATGGGAATATGGGATGGCATTTTTACAGGGGGCAGGGTGGCAGGTGGTGTAGTCTAGGTAACTGTGGGAGTCAGTCGGTTTATTGTAAACGGCCGTGTTGATTCGGTCGCCCGAGATAGAAATGGAGAGGTCTAGAGGGGAGGGAGGAGTCTGAGACGGTCCAGATAAATTTGAAGTTGGGGTGGAAGGTTTTAGTAAAGTGGATGAGCTGTTCAACCTCCTCGTGGGGGCATGAGGCAGCGCCAATACAGTCATCGATGTAGCAGAGGAAAAGGTGGGGTTGGTGCCAGTGTAGCTGCGGAAGATAGATTGTTCCACATATCCGATGAAGAGGCAGGCATAGCTGGGGCCCATGCGGGTGCCCATGGCTATTCCTTTGGTTTGGAGGAAGTGGGAGGAATGGAAAGAGAAGTTGTTCAGAGTGAGGACCAGTTCAGTCAGTCGAAGGAGGATGACAGTGGAAGGGTACTGGTTGGTACAGTGGGAAAGGAAGAAGCGGAGGGCTTTGAGTCCTTCGTGATGGGGGATGGAGGTATACAGGGACTGGATATCCATGGTGAAGATAAGGCATTGGGGACCGGGGAAGTGAAAATCATGGAGGAGGTGGAGGGCGTGGGTGGTGTCCCAAACGTAGGTGGGGAGTTCTTGGACTAAGGGGGACAGGACCATGTTGAGGTATGCAGAAATGAGTTCGGTGCCTGAATAGTTAGGCAGCATGAAGTGGAAATCTTCTCAAATTATTCCACTTTCAGCTTCAGTGCATTATGTGCAAAGAAGATCTCAATAGCAAAAACTGTAAAAGTCCTGAAATTACTAAAGAATGCAAAAGTATATTTGGCCGCAGCATTGAAAGAATTAGCTCTCAGTAAAGTCATGTATGCAACTGAGCGATCAAACTGAAGCAGATCTATACCAATGTTTATTTAGTATATCTGGTGATCTCACAATAAGGAGCAAAAGAATATTATGATCATGAAAATAGATAGCTCACAAAATTGACTCCAGTGGATTCTTATAACAGTGACTGCATTTCAAGCAGCACTTCATTAGCAGTAAAGCACTTTGGGGATTCCTACGATCATGAAAGATGCTATATAAATGCAAATCCTTTCTCATTGCACTGAGAATAGTAAAGAAAGCCAGGGATTCTCCAAGCACTATGCTTAACAGAATGAAGTAATATGAAGACCAGTGGCTGCTCTTACAGCAGCTATTTTGCACACAATGTGTGTCTTCTTTCCGTCTTCAAAAAGTCATACTTGATCTTTATTTTCTTCAGAAAAGGAAATATAATTTCAGTTTTACAACACCCACTGACATTTACAAATGGGTATTAGTACTATGAAGCAAATCAAAGCCATACACGAAGGATTATGACACAAATTTAATGCTGAGCCATAGAAAGAGATATTAAAGGAGAAAAAATGCTACATTTATATAAAGGCTTTCATGACCCAAAGTGCTTTCCAGATAATAAAGTGCTTTTTGACTTGGAGTCACTTTTGTCATGTCGGTAAAGCAATAACCAATTTGCACACAAGTTCCCCCAAAGGATAACATGGGACCAAAGGATAATTAGTTCAATTAGTGCTGTGGGTTGAGGGATAACAATTGATTCGGACACTGCTCTTCTTTGAACCATTGTATGGAACATTTTATATCCGCCTGAAAGAGCAGTCTGAAAAAGCATTAAATCTTGCCATAGTGTTTCATCCAAAAGACTGGCAAGTACAACGATGCACATCCCTTAGTAACGTTCCGAAACATGTCCTAGGCATTTTGTTCAATTTCCTGGAGTAAGTTGTAAATCCACGATGTTCTAACTCAAGAACAAGAATTCAATCAGCCCAGCCAAAGCCAATAGAGAAATATTGGCTGAAATAATCAAATAAATGATTAAAAACAGTAGGTTTGAAGAAAAAGTGAGAGTTTTAGAGAGATCATTTCAGAACTTTATCCAAATACAAATTAAGGATACTTTTCATCCATAAAGTGATGGGTGCTGGAATACAGTGCCTGGGACGGTGGCTGAGATGGGAAATCCGAAAACCTTTAAAAAGTATTTAGATGAGCATTTAAAATGTCAAAGCATCCAAGGCTATGGGCCAAGTGGGATGAGTGTAGATTTAAATCAGTTTGTGTCAGTGTAAATTTGATGGTCCAAATAACACCTTCAGTCTTACATGATTCTATGATGGTTCATTGATGCCCTTTAGGGCATGAAACTGCCTATGTATGACTCCAGACCCATAGCAATGTAGTTAAGTCTTAACTGCTCTCTTGGATGGGCAATAAATGCTGACCTAGCTGGCAACACCCTCATCCCATGAATGAATTTAAAAAAAGACATGGCCACAAGTATTATTTCTGAAGAGATTAGGCAATGTGTAAAATGCTAAAACTGGAGGAGTCCAGCATTACTAGAGACTTGTTGAGTTGAAGGAGTTACAGGAATAGGATTATAAATGCAGGCAGGAGAAGATCATATGGCCTCTGCCTTGAATGTGATTCACTTCCACATCATCTCTACTTCCCTATCCGTTCCCCATATCTCTTGATTCCCATAAGGAGAAAAACTCCACCGATTTCAGTTGTAAATGTCATCAATGATGGAACATCAACAACCATCTGTGGCAGAGAGCTCCAAAGATTCCTAATACTTTAAGGGAAGATATTTCTATGTCAGCCATATCCTCAACGATGAACTTCACATTTTGAAACAACACCAACACGTGGCTCAGTGGTTAGCACTGCTGCCTCACAGTGCCTGGGACCTAGGTTTGATTCCAGCAGAGAGTGTCTGTCTGTATGGAGTCTGCACATTCTCCCATAATCCAAAAATGTGCAGGTTAGGTGGATTGGCCTTGCTAAATTGCCCATAGTGTTCAGGTATAGGTGTTTTAGTAAGGGGTAACTGTGGAGTAATAGGTTAGGAGAATGGGTCTGGGTGGGTTATTTTTTGGAGTGTCAATGTGGACTCATTGGGTCAAATGGCCTGTTTCCACACTGGAAGGATTCTATGTTCTATGAATGCCCTTACATTATGAATTTCCCAAACAAGATGAGCAACTTATACGTTTCAATGAGATCATGTATCCTTTTACTGAACTCCAAAGAGGATGGCCCCAATTTTCCCAGTATAGGGCAACCCTCTCATTCCAGAAATCATTCATTTGATTCTTTACTGTACTATTTTATGACAAATATACTACTTGCTTCAACTATATCTGGTTTAAATGTAAACAAAGCTTGGCAATTTTCAATTTTCAATCATAATCCTTCATGGCCATGCCTCTCCCAATCACTTGCTAACTAATCAGCACACTCTACTCATTCAGTATAAAAACGTTCTTCCCTTTTACATAGATGTATTAGTAGGTCTCTTGACAAACAGCTTCAATAAAATGGATCTTTCTGGAGCAATACCTCATTTCTCAGATATAGAGACCAAAACTGTGGACCATTTTATAGGCATGGTTGGACCAAAGTCCTGGACATTATTCAGTGAGATTTCCTTATAATTTCCTGCATGACAAGATTGCACTGTACAGCAAGGTCAAACCAAATGAACAGGAGCTTGGTAGCCCAGCTCAGGGAGCAATGAAAACAAAGGCAATATAATACAGGGATGCTATGAGTATCAAGGCAGGCTCAAAGTGTATGAACGTACCAACATATATTGTAGAGACCCGAGAGGCAACAATGTCTTTGTTGCACCTTTATAATGACACCAAACACTTCTATGATGCAGCTATGAAGTATAGAATGTCACAAAGCTGACCCCTTTTTTTGAAAAGATGTTCTTTTGCTCAAGAATACTGTGCCCATGATTTATTTCCAGAGGGGTCATAAAACCCTAAAAGTTCTGAGGTGGCTAGTTTGGTACAGAGATGAAAAAGAATTTCGAGAGGCCTTCTGTTTATATGTAAACAGATGAGACTTCAGGCCAAAGTGGTAATGTTTTAGAAATGACCTGTATAATGAAAAAGGAGTGGCCAGTTCTCTAGCTGAACAGTTCAGTCTAGAACTAGTTAGGAGTTCAGCTGTGTGGAAACAGGCTGCTAGACTCCCTCTCTCTCCTTCTCCCCTTCTAACTTCAAACTGTAAGCATTTGTTTCATTTTTACCGTGTTTCGGGGGGTTTGCTTATTGGGACATTTATGTATATTTGGAATAGCATAATTAAGTCTAGCTTGGATACCTGAGTTCTGTAGGGGTTCTTTATTCTGTTCTTTGTGTTTTATTGTGCAATTTTGTAAATAAAGTTTTGTCTGCTTTAAAATCTGGTAGTCAACCTCGCTAACTTACTCTGGGTAATTTTCACTGTACACCTGCCGAAACAAATTGCAAGGTTATGATCTGGGATGCCTGCTTAAGACTGTTTTGAGAGGTCTGGCCTAGTCCATAACAGATTGGGGGCTGTTTGAAGGATTTTAAACAGCGAGTGGTAGGTGCTAGTGTCATTATTTTGGGTGTTGGTTTGGTTGGGTAGACAAGGCTTGAGATAGTCATGGCTCTTTCAGTCATCAAATGTTTTCTGGATGTGGATGCAGTGATCTTGGCAGTTTTGCAAAAAGCAAATAAGACCATATTGAAGAATTTGCAGAGAAACTGGAATTGGAGCTGCCTGCTTCTGAGAGGAAAGGAGAGATAATTACAGAGTAGCTCAGCATTTAAACTTGCTGGAAAACCCTTCAGTATCTATGGAGATGGCAGGAATCCAATTGCAAATGAAGCAGCTTGAGTTAGAGGCAAGAGAGAAGGAAAGGGCAGCAAAAATAAAAGAGTTTGAGTTATGATTAAAATCAGAAGAGAGGGAAAAAGAGAGAACTTTTGAACTTCAAAAATTGACCCTTAAAGAGGAAAGCTGAAAAATGTGTTGCTGGAAAAGCGCAGCAGGTCAGGCAGCATCCGAGGAGCAGGGAAACCGACGTTTCGGGCATAAGCCCTTCTTCAGGAAAGCCTTTTCTGAAGATGGGCTTATGCCCGAAACGTCGATTCTCCTGCTTCTCAGATGCTGCCTGAACTGCTGCGCTTCTCCAGTAACATATTTTTCAGCTTTGATCTCCAGCATCTGCAGTCCTCACTTTCTCCTTAAAGAGGAAAGTTAGCTTAAAAGGTGGGAGACAAAGGCTGAGGGTCGACCTAGTGAGGAGGAGCAAGTCTCTGGTAGTCAGAAGCCTTGTGAGAAACTGTTTAAATATGTTCAAACATTGCCTAAATTTGGTGTAGAAGGCTGTCGAAGGCTTTTTCATCTCATTTGAAAAAGTGGCTAAACAAATGCAGTGGCCAGTGACAACATGGGTTTTGTTGATCCAAACAAAACTTGTAGGCAGGACTAGTGAGATATTCACATCACTATCAGAGGAGGTATCTGGGGAGTATGAGGAATGTGGAAAAAAGCCATTTTAAGCTCATATGAGCTTGTACCAGAAGTGTATAGACAATGTTTCAGGAATCTAAGGAGGGACCCTGGTCAAACCTGTATTGGTTTTGAAAGAATCAAACAAAGTAATTTTGATAGATGGATAAGAGCTTTAAAAATTGAGCAAACCTACAACACCCTTAGAGAGCTAATTATTTTGGAGGAATTAAAATATTCACTGCCTGAAGTAATGCAAACTCATGTGGAAGAGCAGAGAGTTAAAAAAGCAAGGTTAGCAGCTGAAGAAGCTGATGATTATGAGCTGGTTCATTAAACATGGTTTGGCTTCCAGAATCAATTTCAGTCCATGAGGGATAAAAAATTGGAGCAAAGAAAAATCCTCATGTGGAATGGGGAGGGGAGATCTCAGTGAAAATTAGAAGGATAACCTACCACTGGTTCAAAAATAAATTCTTGAGGGGTACAAAGAAGTTAAAAAGCTCGAGTGTTTTCATTGTAATAAAGTGGGCCACACAAAATCATAGTGTTGGTGGGCTAGCAGAAAGTTAGATATAGGAAAACAAGACAGGGATAGAGGTTTTGTTGGGCTAGTAACAAAAAGCACAAGGGAAGTTAGATAACTGCCTCAGAATACACAAGTTGATTCGAGGTTCAATAAGGAGGAAGTGCCAGATCTGCTTAAAAAAATACATGCAAGGGTAAAGTTTATTCACATAGGCCAGGAGTAGTAGGTAAAGAGATTACAATATTAAGGGATACAGGATCCTAATAGCCTATAATGCTGAAGGATGAGGAGATATGTATTCCTGAGTGACTATTGCCAGAAAAGGTATCGTAACATCAAATCATGGTGAGACAAAAAGTGCTCAATTATGTAAAGTGAGGCTAGAGAGTCCAGAGAAGAGTGGGGAATTTATGATAGGAGCACTGGACAAAGTCTCAGCTCAAGGAATACAAATGAGATAACTGATTCACCGGTCAGCATGCTGCCTACTCTAGTTGAAAAGCCAGTGGAGCTGCAGGCAACTGATGGCATGAAAAAGTCTTATTTGGAAATTTTTGCTGATTGTGTAATCATAAGATCACAGAGGCACAAGCTGTAGCAGTAGATTTCAAAGACTCAAATGAGGAAGCTGAAACAGCATTATCAGAGACTTTTTAAATCAGATAAGTAGGAAAGAGCAGTAACAAATAGGTAAAAATGCAAGGTATCTTTAGCTCTGCTAAGCTTCTTGAGTTACAGCAGAAAGATGAGAAATTAAAACAGTTGTATCAAAAGGAATATACAGAGAAGGAGAGTGAATGCATCCCTGTGTTTAATTACTTTACAAATGATGTCTTAATAAGGTAATGGAGACCATCTCATATTGAAGCAGATGAGAAATGGGCAGAGATTCATCAAATTGTTTAGCCAGTAGGTATCGAAAGCAAGTGATGCAAACAGCACACAAACTACCACTTGGACATCATTTAGGGATGAGGAAAACACAGGCTAAAATACAAAGACATTTTTACTGTCCTGGACTACACAAGGATGAAATTGAAGTTTGCCAGATGCGTCATACATGTCAATTAACGAGAAAACCTGACAATAATAAAACCTGCACCTTTAAAACCTATTCCAGCACTTGAGAAACCTTTCACAAGAGTCTTGATTGATTGTGTAGGTCCCCTACCTCAAATAAAATGTGGGAATAAATATTTATTAACAATAATGGATATGCCAACTAGATGTCCAGAGACAATCCCATTACTCAACATCACAGCTAAAAGGGTTGTCAAAGAATTACTCAATTTTTGTTTACGTGATATGGACTCCCAATAGAGATCCAGTCAGATCAAGGATCAAACTTCACATCCAAACTATTCAAGGAGGTTATGGATAACTTGGAAACAAAGCAATTATTTGCCATCCAGAATTGCAGGGAGCACTAGAGCAATGGCATCAACCACTAAAGACCATGTTGAGGGGTTATGGTCAGGAGTATTCAGATGATTGGGATAAGGGAATTCAGTTGTCCTTTTTGTGATCACAGATGCCCCAAATGAATCAACCAAACTCTGTCCATTTGAATTAATTTTGGGGCATGCAGTAAGAGGACCGTTAATATTTATTAAGAAGAAATTAATAAGTCAGAATTCAGAGACCACCCATTTGGACTATATGTCAAGTTTTAGAGAATGATTAAATAGAGCTGGAGAGTTGGCGAGACAGCATTTAATGTATTACAGCATACAATGAAATTCCCAGGAAGTGGATAAGAAATCACAAATTTGCAATTTTGCAATTGGAGATAAGATATTGGTGTCAAGATTAGAGCAGTGCTGGAAAAGCACTGTATGTCAGGCAGCATCTGAGGAACAGGAAAATCAACGTTTTGAGCATAGCCCTTCATCAGGAATGAGGCAGGGAGCCTCGGGGGTGGCTTTGCTCAAAACGTCAATTTTTCTGCTCCTTGGATGCTGCCTGACATGCTGTGCTTTTCCAGCACTACTCTAATCTCGACTCCAATCTCCAGCATCTGTAATCCTCACTTTCTCCTCAATAAGCTATTGGTGTTACTTCCAATAACAGGTGAGCCTTTAAAAGCAAGGTTTAGTGGACTGTATCAAATTGAGAAGAAATTGAGTAAGGTGAACTACTTGATAAGGACTCCAGACAGGAAGAAATCTCACAGAGTGCGTCATGTGAATATGCCCAAAGGGTATTTTGACAGGGAAGGAAAGCAAGAGGAGAAGGTGGTAATGATTACCGCACAGAAGGAAGAATCAAGTTCAGAGGATTCTGAATTCAACATTCGTCAAATCAAATTGGATAACGATGAATTTGTCAAAACTTGGGATAAATTATTGAGCTACATTCCACAAGAAAACTGAAATGACCTGAAAGAGTTATTACTATCACAAGGGAAGATGTGTGGAAATAAATTGCGAAGTACTAACCTAATTGTGCATGATGTAAGCGATGCTGTTTCTATTAAACATCCTTACAGGCATGCTGGAGATGCTGGTGTTGGACTGGGGTGTACAAAGTTAAATTCACACAACACCAGGTTATAGTCCAACAGGTTTAATTGGAAGGACTAGCTTTTGGAACGCTGCTTCTTCATCAGGTGGTTGTCATCAACATCACTCCGAAAGCTAGTGCTTCCAAACAAACCTGTTAGACTATAACCTGATGTTGTGTGATTTTTAACCCTTACAGGTATAACCCTCTAAATTTGGCACAGGTCCAGAAGGAGATAGAACACATGCACCAAGATGGCATAATCGAAGTGAGTTACAGTGACTGGAGCTCACCCATAGTTATGGTGCCAATACTAGCTGGTACACAATGGTTATGTGTGGACTATTGCAAAGTCAACGCCATTGCAAAGACTGATGCATATCCAATTCCATGGTTGGAGGACTGTGTCAAAAAAGTGGTACAAGCAACTTACATTTCTAAGTTGGACTTGCTCAGAGGCTACTGACAAGTACTTCTGTCAGAAAAAGCAAAGGCAATTTCAGCTTTCATAATTCCAAAAGGACTACATCTGTTCAAAGTCATGCCATTTGGTCTTAAAAATGCTCCAGCCACATTTCAGAGACTGACTAATAAGGTCATTGCCGGATTGCCTAACTGTGTGTTTACATTGATGACCTGGTGATTTTTAGTCACTCATGGAAGGAACATTTACAACATTTATCGGACTTGTTTGATTGACTTTGGAAGACAGACTTGGTTGTAAACCTAGATAAAAGTAAATTTGCCAAAGCCCAAGTCACCTTTCCTGGGCCATGTTATTGGACATGCAGAAATGGCCCCATGGAATGCAAAAACAAAAGTAAATTGGGAATTTCTCACACCGGCAACAAAAAAGCAGGACTACACTTCCTGAGGTTGAATGGAGTTTATCAGAAGTTTGTGCCAAATTTTCACAGTGTGGCTGCTCCATTCACTAAAGGGCAAAAAGTGTTAGTGGTAGCAACCTAAAAATTGTGTTAACTACTGCCCCAGCATTAGCCACACCAGATTACACGAATCCTTTTAAGATAGCTATCGATGTCAGAGATGTGGGTGTCGGTGCGGTGCTCCTGCAGGAGGATGACGAGTGAATAGAAAGATCCATTGGGAATTTTTCCAGGAAGTTGAATGTTCATCAACAGAAGTATCCAGCTGTGGAGAAAGAGACGTTGAGCTTCACAACATTTCAGTGTTTGCATTGCCAGCAATGCGTCTGAGACAATTGTATACACTGATCATAACACATTGACATTTGTGGAAAAATAAGGGAAAAAATGCCAGACCGTTTAGGTGGAGCTTGTTGTTGCAGCCATTCACTTTGACAACTGTGCATGTGGCAGGTCGCGAAAACGTGATTGCCGATGCATTATCGAGGCTTGAATGACATTCGGTGGCAGGTGTGCCATAGCCTGATTTTGCATGTGGTTGTGCATGTTTGCATGTGTATAGTTAGTATGGTGTATGTGTGTTTTAGACTACTAACCAGTTTGCTTTTGAATTGTTTTCAAAATGAAGTCATCTTTTGATATTAATGGTTCATTTATTTTTAAAGGGAAAGGTGTCACAAAGCTGGTCTCTTTTTTCTAAAAGCTGTTCCTTTTCTCAAGGATAATGTGTCCTTGATATTTTTCAGAGGGGTTGTGAAAACCTCCTTGCTCCAAGATGTTGAGAGACCTTTTGTTTATATGTAAACAGATGAGACCTCAGGCCAAAGTGTTTTAGAAGTGACCTGTATAATGAAAGGGGAGTGGTCAGTTCTCTAGCTGAGCAATTCAGTCCAGAACTAGTTAGTTCAGCTATGTGGAAACAGGCTGCTAGACTCTCTTGCCTTCTGCCCTTCTAACTTCAACCTGTAAGCATTTGTTCCATTTGTACCTGAGTAATGATCTCAAGTTTGCTACCGGTGTCACTAGACAGTGAGATGAGGAACAGTCAGCAGCTTAACATGTGGCTGTAAGGCAGGTGCAGGAGGGAGGGCTTCAGATTCTTAGATCATTGCAATGCCTTCTGGGGATAGTGGGACCTGTACAATAAGGACAGGTTGCACCTGAACTGGAGGGGCACAAATGTCCTGGCTGGGAGATATGTTTGTGTGGTTCAAAAGGGTTTAAAATTGCATTAGTTTCAGGGGGTTTACATATTAGTACTGTTGCGTATATTTGAAACAGCATAATTAAGTCCAGTTTGGATAGACTGAGCTCTGTCGGGGTTCTTTATTCTGTTTGTTGTGTTTTATTGTGTAATTTTGTAAATAAAATTTTGTCTGTTTTAAAATCTGGTAGTCAACCTAACCAGCAAACTACGGGTAAGTTTCACCGTACACATACTGAAACAAATTGTAAAGTTATGGTCTGGGATGCCTACTTAAGAATGTTTTGACTGGTCTGGCCTAGTTCCTGACAAAAACATCTCATAAGTGGATTGGAATTATTCAATGATGGTTCTTCGAGGCTGGCATAAATCGGATGCTAATGAAAGTGGATTGTGTGTGTGGCCAGTACCCATGGAACATGCCCCGAGAAATTCTAATGGAGGTAAAGGAGAATATTTTTTTTCTTCCCAATGTGTGATGAGAGGAAGTTGCAGTTAATCCAATTTTGATTTTCGGACAAATAGTCTGTCTACTCTTGATCATCACTAAAATGATGGAAGATGTCATCAACAATGCTATCAAGCAGCACCTGCTCAGCAATAATCTGCTCAGTAATGCCCAGTTTATGTTCTGCCAGGGCCTCTCAGCTCCTGATTTGGCAAGAGTTCAGAACCAGAGCTACATATCTGAGATGGGGGTAGTTGTAGATGGGGCAGTGACAGGATGTAGTGAATCTATCGGGAATGTTTTTCACATGATGAAACAAAAGGATCAGTTAAAGTTTGTCTACTTTAATGCAAGGAGTGTCAGAAATAAGACATGGATCAGTACTTGGAACTATGATGTTGTGGCCATAACAGAGACATTGGTTTCACAGGGGCAAGAATAGTTGCTAGATGTTCCAGGGTTTAGAATGTTTAAAAACAACAGGGAGGGTGGAAAAGAGGAGAGGGTGTAGCATTGCTAATCAAAGAGTGCATCACAGCTACAGAAACAAAGGCTGTTGAGGAAGGTCTGCCTACTGAGTCAGTATGGGTGGAAGTTAGGAAGAGCAAGGGAGCAGCCACCTCACTGGGGATTTTCTACAGACCCTCCCATAACAGTAGAGAGATAAAATAACTCATAGGCTGGCAGTTTTTGGAAAAATACAGATGTAACCGGGTTGTTGTAATGGGTGACTTCAACTTTCTCAATATTGACTGGAACCTCCTTAGTGCAGATGGTTTGGATGGAGCTGTTTTTGTCAGGTATGTTCAGGAGACTTTCTGTACTCAGTATGTGGACAGTCTGATGAGGGGAGAGGCCATTTTGGATTTGGTGCCTGGCAATGAACGAGGACAGGTGTCAGATCTTGAAGTGGGAGAACACTTTGGTGACAGTTACCACAACTGCCTCACATTTACCATAGCCTTGGAGAGGGAAAGGAGCAGTTACCAAAGGAAGATATTTAACTGGGGAAAAGAAAACTATGACTCCATCAGACAGCAGTTAGGTAGTAAATTTTGGGAGCAATTATTCCACAGAAACGGCACAACAGACATGTTGGGAATGTTTAAGGAGCAGTTGTTGCAAGTGATGCACAAATGTGTTCCTCTGAGACAGGCAAGAAGGATAAGATTAAGGAGCCTTGGATGATAAGAACAGAGGAGCTTCTCATCAAAAGGAAGAAGGCAGCTTATGTAAGGTGGAGGAAGCAAGGATCTAGCACAGCTTTAGAGGATTACAGGCTTACTAGAAGGGAGCTCAGAAATGGGCTGAGGAGAGCAAGGAGGGAGCATGGAAAAGGCTTGGCAAGAAGGATTAGCTAGAATCGAAAGGGATCTTACTCATATGTGAGGAATAAGAGAATGATCAGGGAGAAGGTAGGGCTAGTCAGGGATAGCATAGGGAATGTATGCATGGACTATGAGCAGATAGGGAAAGCCCTGAAAGTGTTTTTTGCTACAGTTTTCACTAAGGAAAGAGACCTTGTTATGAATAAAAACTTTGAGGAGCTGGGAAACAGGCTTGAACAGATCAAGATTAATGAAGTTGTTGTGCTGGAAATTTTGGCAAACATTAAGATTGATAAGTCCCCAGGACCAGACCAGATTTATCCCAGGTTACTCCAAGCAGTGAAAAAGGAGGTTGCTAAGCCACTGGTGAGGATCTTTGCCTCCTTACTATCCACAGGAGTCATACCGGAGGATTGGACAGAGGCAAAGGGGAATAGGGAAATCCCTGGCAATTACAGACCAGTCAGTCTTATGTCTGTGGTCAGCAAGGTTTTGAAAAGAATTCTGAGGGATAGGATTTATGACTATTTGGAAAAGCATAGAGAGATTAAAAGCAGTCAGCATGCCTTTGTGAGGGGCAGGTCGTGCCTCACAAATCTTATTAAGTTCTTTAAGGAGGTGATGAGACTGGTTGATGAAGGTCAAGCAGTGGATGTAGTGTATATGGACTTCAGCAAGGTATTTGTTAAGATTCCCCATGGTTGGCTCATTCATAAAGTCAAGAGGTATGGGATAAAGGGAGGTATGGCTGTCTGGATTCAGAATTGGTTGGCTGACAGAAGGCAGAGAGTGGTTGTAGTTGGAAAGTATTCTGCCTGGAGGTCAGTGGTGATTGGTGTCCTGCAGGGCTCTGTTCTAAGGTCTCTGCACTTTGTAGTTTTTATAAATGACTTGGATGAGGTGGTTGAGGGATGGGTGAGTAAATTTGCCAATGATACAAAGATTGGAGGTGCTGTTGATAGTATCGAAGGCTACTGCAGACTGTAGTGTGACATAGACAGGGTGCAGAGCTGGCCTGAGAGATGGCAGATGGAGTTCAACCTGGTCAAATGCAAAGTGATGCATTTTGGAATGTCAAACTTGAATGCTGAATATAGAATTAAAGACAGGATTCTTGGCAGTGTGGAGGAACAGAGGGATCTTGGTGTTCAAGTGCATAGATCCTTCAAAGTTGCCACTCAAATGGATAGGGCTGTTCAGAAAGAATATGGTATTTTAGCTTTCATTAACAAAGGGGATCAAGTTTAAGAGCCATGAGGTTTTACGGCAGGTTTACAAGACCCTGGTGAAACCACAACTGGAATTTTGTGTCCAGTTCTGGTTGCCCTATTATCGGAAAGATACAGAGGCTTTGGAGAGGATGCAAAGAAGGTTTACCAGGATGCTGCCTGGGCTGGAAGGCTTATCTTACGAAGTTAGGTTGACTAAGCTCAGACTTTTCTCTCTGGAGAGCAGGAGGAAAAGAGGTGACCTGATCGAGGTGTACAACTTAATGAGAGACATGGATAGAGTCGATAGCCAGAGACTTTTCCCTATGGCAGGATTGACTGGGACGATGGGTCATCGTTTTAAGATAGTAGGAGGAAGGTATAGAGGAGACGTCAGAGGTAGATTCTTTATGCAAAGTTGTGAATGCATGGAATGCATTGCCAGCGGTGGTGGTGAAAGCAGAGTCATTAGGGATATTTAAGCTACTGCTGGACATGCACATGGACAGCAGTGAATTGAGGGGTGTATAAATTAGGTTATTTTATTTTAGATTAGGAATAATCCTCGGCACAACATCATGGGCTGAAGGGCCTGTTCTGTGCTGGGTTTTTTTGCGCTCTATATTCTATGTTCTACATAGGAAGATGGTCATGGTTGTTGGAGGTTCATCATCTCTGATCCAGAACATTTTTGCATGAATTCCTCAAGATAATGTCCTAGGTCCAACAATTTTCAGCTACTTTGTCAATGACCTTCCCTCCATCGTATAGTCAGATGCACGCAAATGATTGCCCAATGTTCAGCACCATTCGTGACTCCTCAGATACAGAAGCAGTCCACACATAAATGTAAAAGGATCTGGACAATATCCAGGCTTGTCCTGGGTAACCCTCCAACCACAAGGGATGAATTCAGATTTCTCCAGTTTCCTCATTTCCCCTCCCCCCACCTTGTCTCAGTCGGTTCCCTCAACTCAGCACCGCCCTCCTAACCTGCAATCCTCTTCCTGACCTCTCCGCCCCCACCCCACTCCGGCCTATCACCCTCACCTTGACCTCCTTCCACCTATCCCACCTCCATCGCCCCTCCCCCTAGTCCCTCCTCCCTACCTTTTATCTTAGCCTGCTTGGCTCTCTCTCTTATTCCTGATGAAGGGCTTATGCTCGAAACGTCGAATTCTCTATTCCTGAGATGCTGCCTGACCTGCTGTGCTTTGACCAGCAACACATTTGCAGTTGTCCTGACAAGTGGCAAGTAATATTTGTGCCACACAAATGCCAGACTATGACCATCACCAATAAGAGACAATCTAACCACCACCCCTTGACATTCAATGGTGTTATCATCGCTGAATCCCCCAATGTCAACATTCTTGACATTGCCATTGACCAGAAGCTCAGCTGGACTAACCACACAAACACATTGGCCACAACATCAGGTCAGAGACCAGGAATACCATCGTGAGTAATTCATTTCCTGACTCACCAAAGTCTGTCCACCATCTACAAGGTACAAGTCAGGAGTGTGATGGAATACTCTCCACTTGGCTGGATGGGTACAGATGCAACAACTTTCAAAAATCTTGACACCATCCAGGACAAAGCAGTCCACTTGATTGGCACTACATTTGCCAGCATCCACTCTCTTTCCCATCGATGCTCAATAGCAGCAGTCTGCACTATTAACAAGGTGCACTGCAGAAACCAACCACAGATCCTCAGACTCCACCTTCTAAGCTCATGAACACTTCCATGCAGAAAGGCCAAAGGCAGCAGATACATGGGAACACCACCACCTTCATGTTCTCCTCCAAGCTACTCACCATCCTGACTTGGAAATACATTACTGTTCCTTCACTGTCACTGGGTCAAAATCCTGGAATTCCCTACCAATGGACATTATGAGTCAACCCACAGCACGTGGACTGCAGCTCACTACCACCTTCTCAAAGGCAACTAGAGACGGGCAACAAAGCATGTTGGCCAGCCAGTGACATTTGCATCCCACAAAAGTTAAATAAAATATGATCAATCCAAAAGTAATTTATCAACACAAGGACAGAAATAATTTGGGCCCATCCAAAGTTCTCCAAATGCTCAGAGGGAGAAGTTAATGAGGTGATGTGAGGATATTATAGCTTTAAGAGGTGTATTTTGTCCTTTTTTTGAGGTTTTGAAGTTGGTTGTGGAAGCAGCATTACATCCCTCTCAGCTACAGCTAAAAGCTTGGGTTGTCTCTCTGCTGCTAGAAATACATATGACACAATATGTTTTACTGACTTTGTCTTTGCCAAGGGTGTGTTGTGAAATGTTACTATATTGGAACAGTTGCTGTTTAGTAGTTAAATAATTTGCTATCCTGTTAAGTTCTTCAAGAGAGTATAAGTCATAAAAATTCTTCTTTCTTTTGTTTGTGTTTTAACTCGGGTAAAAATAAAGCGTGTTTTGCTTAAAGCTGAGCAGTGTAATCAATCAGTTTGCATCTGGAACACAATGCCTTCTACAGAAATTGCTGGAAAAACTCAGCAGGTCTGTCAGCATCTATGGAGAGAAAGCAGAGTTAGCCAGTGACTCTTCTTCAGAATTTTTTGAGAGCCTTCTGAAGCGATTTCACAGGTTTTGCAATGTTAACTCTACTTTGACTCCATGGATGCTGTCAGAGCTACTGAGTTTTTCCAGCAATTTCTGTTTTTGTTTCTGAATTTCATGCATTCGCAGTTCTTGTTTTTTGTTTAGGGCTCAGCAGAAATTCTATTGTGGCTAAAAGTTAGTGAGAAGAAAGCTCCAGAAGTAGAAGGCTGTGGGGTATCAAGGAGGAGGACACACTACATCGCTGCAGAAGATATGAGCTTATGAATCCATGCAAAGTAACAGTGGTTTATTTTAAGCGCCTTGGGAGAGACATTAACTGAAGCAAATAACATCTATTGTCACAATTTGTAAAAAGAATTTGATTATGGTTGTACCAGTTGAACAAGAGATTTTCCTGTGGAGATATGCAGGCATTGTGCATTGAGATATGACTGTCTGTTAGGGCTTTGCTCAGATGAGAGAGATGAATCTTTCTTTCTGATGTATGCAATGAGACTGTTCCAGTAGTTCTCTAGTATAATATAGTTTAATGTTTTATTTTTGTGGAATAAACGTATATTCTTTGGTTAAAACTAAATTGATAGTTCATGGGGATGGACATTTTGGTCGGCATGGACCAGTTTGGGCTAAAGGGTCTGTCTCCATGCTGTAGGACTCTCTAACTCTATGACTGTCTCTGACCTCCACAAAGAAAAATAAAACTTGTGGTCTATCAAGTCAGGTTTTATTCTGGGAACTGGCTTTTCCAGTATCAACCGAATCTTCACAGATCTGAACTGTCATGCCAGATATTTGATCAAGTTAACCCAGCAGCTGTACGAGCATTGCTGTGGTTAAGAAGAAGGATGAGGAGAGACAGCAGGAATGCTGAGTATTAACTGAAGCAGAGAGACAAGGCTCAAAGGGCACCAGCTGTGGATGACAATCTGCCTCTGCAAAGGAGAAACCTGGGTTTTTAGCATCATGAGGTAGTGAGGAGATTGTGTCTAAGGTTTACAACTGCCTGCAGATGGGCGAAAGGCAGTAGCAAAGATGTTTTCACATGACTAGGAAATCATAGAATCTCGGTAGTGTAGAGGCAGGCCTTTGAGCCTACCAAGTCTGCACTGACTCCCTGAAGAGCATCCCATCTGGATCAACCCCATCACTGTAACCCTGCATTTCCCATAGCTAATCCACCTTACCTACACATCCCTGGACACCATGGAAAATTTAGCACAGCCAATCCACCAAGCCTGCACATCTTTGTACTGGAAGAAATCCAGACCGCCCCAAGGAAACCTACACAGACACGAGAAAAATGCACAAACTCTATACAGTTGCCCAAGGCTTGATTTGAACCTGGGTCCCTGGTGCTGAGAGGCAGTAATGCTAACCACTGAGCCACATGCCAACCTAATATCATTACCTTCATTGGGAAACTCCTGCAGGCAGGACTGCTGTTGTGAAGCTGGGAGGCAATTCTAAGCCCGTACATTGAAGCTCGCAGTCGTATTGGTCTGCATTGCTACTGTCTGTGAGGAAAGGAATTGGATGAATATTTAAAGGAGAAAGGATTTGAAACTCTATGGGAAAATGATAGGGAATGGGAATAATTGTGTAGATCATTGATTTGAATGGCTTCCCTCTGTTCTGTAACATTTTATAATTCTATATGCACTGTTTCTGGTACCTGCACTGCTGGCAATGTTATTCAGCAGTAATGTCAGTTTTTAAATTTCTGAAGCTCTTTTGTTGGTAAACCTTTTTAATTTATCATCTTGTTGAATGAGTTCCCATTGTTTAGGTTTGGGAATTTTCTGAAGGGTACACATATGTTAATTGCCAACTCATAATCCAAAAAATGCAGCATTTAGGAAAATCTTAGAAAATTGTCAAGTGAGAAATATCCATTCTCTGTTGCTATCTAAAAAAAAACACAATTTAATGTCTTGTTTGTATTAAGGAACAAATGGCTGTCTCAAGTGGATGCTCCTTTTATGATGTCAAATTGATGGTTTTCAATTCTGCTGAAGAATAGGATAGTATTCATTTAATATGTTAAACCTATAAGGATTAAATAGGCAATCATAATGCAAAAATGACATTAGATTCATTATTTATAATAATCTACTGGAATATATTTGAAAAGATTAAAAAAGTTAGTTTGTATTTGCATATGACTTTCTTACATAATGCATACAGAATGTTGTTTCATTAGGCCATAATGAAGATTCATATTTCTGTGGAATGCATAAGCAATACCCTGGTGTGTATTGCAGGATGAATTATAATGCTTCATGTTGCTTTAACTATTTACCTTTAGTGTTTGTGTTCTGACGCTATTGCTGCCATTTTCAAATAAAATGGAATATTATAATGGTGATATCAAAAAACATCAGAGAAAGTTATTTTGTAATTAGAATTCTCAGAGAAAACAAAGATGTATCTACAGTATAGATGTAATAGAGGTGTTTTGCTGCTACTCAGCATGCTTTAGTTAGCATTCATCTTGTTTCTCTGCTCCATTACCTGGATAAACCCACTAGTGGAGTGTCAAGGCATTGTTGCTTTGTTGAAGGTGTCACCTTTCTGATAATGTTACATGTAGGTCTTCTTAGCATGCTGTGATGAGTGTAAAAATTACCACGTGTATAGTGTTAAGTCTACTATGTGATGTGTTTCTATGTTCAATTTTAAGGTGGACTTCCTGTTTCTGTAGGAGTGCGGCATCCCACATCTTAGCAGCTACAGGAAATGGTCAAGATTGTGGGCCCATAGGTGTTCAATTAAGTCAGGAGGAATGATTGCTGTTCCTCTGGCCTGGATATTCTGCTCTGAGGTGGCAACTTCACCATCTCCAAGGTTAAGGAGGTGGTAGGCGGGTTCCTCCTTGTAGCAGATGTTACATACAGAAACGCTCCCCCAAGGTTTAATGAACCTGTACACCCTGATGGTAAAGAGTCAGAGGTTGGCCATCCTGCAGCAGCTCCCACTGCTGCTGGCAATATCCAGGCCAGTCATCCATGGCCACTTTAACTACATCATCGATGCGAATAGGCGATCTAGAGGAGCTGACAACAAACCGGACACAATGTCCGGATTCCTGATGGAAATGGTTAAAGTTTCCAAGCTGCACAATATCTTCAGCACCCAGGCAGATGGAGCACAGCATAGGTACACCTGGTCACAGCCAGAGCATCTATCTGCTCGAGAATAGATTTCCTGCTTGGATCCTGCATGTTCTCGGTCAGGTCCATCAATGTCAAGCTGGTGTTCTTCTCTGACCACTGTCTCCTGCTGGCTGACTGTCGCTGACATATAGAAGCATAGAAAACAGGTGCAGGAGTAGACCATTCAGCCCTTCGAGCCTGCACCACCATTCAATATGATCAGACAATCTCAGTATCTCATTCCCACCCTTTCCACAGACCCCTTGGTCCCTCTATCCACAAGGGATATGCCCAGCTCCCTCTTGAATATACCAAATGAACTGACCCCAACAGCTTCCTGTAGGAGAGATTTCCACAAGTTCACAACTCTCTGAGTGAAGAGATCCTTCCTTATCCCAGTCCTGAATGGCTTACCCCTTAACCCTTTCACACTGAGGAGCTCAAAAGAGATTACACAGATTGGAGAACAATGGACCCGCCCCCCCCCCCCCTCCCCCCCGCCCCCCTCTTTGAGTCTCCAGTGGACTGCTGGGAAACAGTCAGGAGAACATCAAAAGGTTTTCATGCTCAAAAGTTTCTGGAAGGTGAGAGAAAGATGGCAAAAACTGTCCAAACTCCAGAAAAGTATGCTTCTGCGGCAGACAATAGGGGTCAGGAGATGAAGTGTTGGCAAGCTCTGTTATTTTGCCTTGGGGCCCTCCAAGGTAATCTTCCAATCGAGGGTCTGCCCCATGGAGCAGGATGAGATGTGCTCGCACATCTTCTTTCAGAGGCTGCACAAAGAGAGCTCTTTGCTCAGCAGCCTGAAGGAAGATGGCTCAATAATGTCATCACAGTCTGACATCCTGAGGGTCAACAAATCCTTTTATGCCAGACTGTATGACACAGAAGCCCACAGACAGTGTGGTCTCCCAGATGTTCCTATCATCTATCAAGGAGGTCTTAAACAACAGAACAGGGGGAGAGGCTGGGTCAGCCGTTATTTCTGGATGAGCTGACCAAGGCCTTTGAATCCTCAGAAAAGAGTAAAGCTCCTCAAAGCGATGGCTTATTGGCTGAGTTGTCTTCAGCTCTGTGGGACCTAATTGGCCAGGACCTGCTGGAGGTGGATGACTGTATGCTTCTGGCAGGGAGCATGTGTGAATCTGTGAGGAAAGGAATAATCATTCTCTTCAACAAGTGGGAGGGGGAGAGGGAAGAAATTAGAAACTGGTAACCAATTTCACTGCTGAATGCAGGCTACACAATCCAGTCTAATGTGATTGCCAGCTGGGTCAGGTCAGCTCTGCGATGGGTAATTCACCCTGACCAAACCTGTGCTGTACCGGGAGGATGACCTGTGAGAGTCTCGCGCTCCTTAGGGATACGATTGCCTACGTACAAGTCATGTGGTGGGCGCCTGCCTCATCAGCCTAAAACAGGAGAAGGCCTTTGACAAGATATCACACACATACCTGTGAGATGTGCTCTCTAAACTGGCATTTGGTGAGGGAATCGACAATTGGATTCAAGTGCTGTGCACCAACACCAGTAGTGGAGACTCAATCGATGGGTGGGAAGCTGAAAGCTTCCTGATCAGATCTAGAGTCAGGCAGGGCTCCTCTCTCTCTGCTGTCTTCTTTATGTGCTGCATAGAACCTTTGGCTGAGTCCATCAGGAAGGATGTGAGCCTGAGAGGGGTGACTATTCCAGTCAGTGGAGACCTACAGGTCAAAGCCTCACCGTACATGGATGAGGTCACCATTTTCTGCTCAGATTTGCTGTCAGTGCACAGACTCATGACCACCTACGACTAGTTCGACTCAGTTTCAGGGGCTGAGGGAAATTGAGGCAATAATGAGGTCATGTTCTTAGCAATTAGTCCAGCCAATTCTTTATCTCCTTCACCATCAGGACATATTACTCACATATGGTATGCAGAGGCTGGAGTGTGCGCAAAAACTTGGGAGGGGTGCATTGCCAAGGTGAGGCAGAAACTGGGCTTTTGGGTGCACTTCTCCCTCTCCATTGCAGTTAAAACCTGGTTATCAAGTATGAGAGACTCTCTCTAATGTTGTACATGGTGCGGATCTGGTCCATTCCCAGAGCATGCATTGTTTCAGTCATCAAAGCTGTCTTCGACTTCACCCTGAAGTTTAAGATGGACTGTGTTTGCAGGGATATGATGTACAAAGCTCTGGATAAAGGTTGTGAAGAACATATCCAATATTACCTCTGTGTGCATAGACCCTTGGTACACAAACCCAAGTGTCACTCCTTACTGAAGTTCTAACTGTACCTGGTGTTGCGAAGACTGGACAGGCCTCACTGTTGTGTAATGCTTCAAGTAATTGGACTATTCCATATCACCATATAGCTCATGGATAAATTTGCAAAGATAAATACCTTTGACTACAAGTCCATCAGGAAGTGGTCAGCATGTAGCATCCTCGAGACCCTATGGAAAAAGAAGAGAGTAGATCTTATCACATGAGCAGATTGTCAAAGTCTTTGGCAGAATGGCTCATCACCAGAACTTTCCAACAAGCACCAAGATGTTGATCCTTCACAAGGGTATCAATAGGGGAATCAAGGAGAAAGGGTAGGAAAGTGAATGTGAGGAATGTCGAATCGAAGATAATCTTACTGAATGGAAAAGCATGCTTGAAGAGCCCCATGGCCTATTCCTATTTCTTTTAGCCTCATGGTCTTATTCAGGCTAATTTCAGTACGATTCATTGCAGACCCCCACCATCCACCAAATCAAGATTCCAGTCCAATTGAATAAATGTTTCACAGTCTGCAACTAAAATGATATTCTGTGAACTACCCCTAAACTCCAGCAGGTCCTGGCCAATTAGGTCCCACAGAGCTGAATACAATTCAGCCAATAACCCCTTAACTGATACTTGACTAGTAAAAGAAATAAAGAAAAATAATAGCACTATTTAACACCTTTCATGACTTAACATGTCCTAAAGATATTACTTTTCAAATGTAATCACTTTTGTAATCTAGGAAATATGGCACCCAATTGTATTCAGTCAGATCTATAACAAAAGTTTGCTACTGACTAGATAATTTGTTTTTACTTGTTGTTCACTAACTCTTAGTATCCCTGTCTCAGGATAAGTCCTCAGCAAAGGCCTCACCTTCATTCCCCTACGCCCTCGAATCAATGAGTTCAACACGCGGCGAGATATTGAACAATTCTTCCGCCGCCTTCGCCTCCGTGCCTACTTTCACAACCAAGTCTCCCGCCCACCCTCTGACGACCCCTTCTCCCACCTCCAACGCACCCCATCCACCTGGACACCCCGTGCTGGCCTCTTACCCGCCCTCGATCTATTTATAGCCAACTGCCGCCGCGACATTAACTGACTCAACCTGTCCACCCCTCTCACCCACTCCAACATTTCACCCTCAGAACGTGCAGCCCTCCATTCCCTCCGCTGTAATACCAACCTCACCATCAAACCGGCAGACAAGGGAGGCGCGGTAGTAGTTTGGCGCACCGACCTTTATACCGCTGAGGCCAAACGCCAGCTCGCGGACGCCTCCTCTTATCGCCCCCTCGACCACGACCCCACCTCCCACCACCAAACCATCATCTCCCAGACCATCCATAACCTCATCACCTCAGGGGATCTCCCATCCACCGCCTTCAACCTCATAGTCCCACAATCCCGCACCGCCCGTTTCTACCTCCTGCCCAAAATCCACAAACCTGAATGCCCCGGCCAACCCATTGTCTCAGCCTGCTCCTGCCCCACCGAACTCATCTCCGGATACCTTGACACGGTTCTGTCCCCTTTAGTCCAAGAACTCCCCACCTACGTTCGGGACACCACCCACGCCCTCCACCTCCTCCAGGATTTTCGCTTCCCCGGTCCCCAACGCCTTATTTTCACTATGGACATCCAGTCCCTGTACACCTCCATCCCGCATCACGAAGGACTCAAAGCCCTCCGCTTCTTCCTTTCCCGCCGCACCAACCAGTACCCTTCCACTGACACCCTCCTTCGACTGACTGAACTGGTCCTCACCCTGAATAACTTCTCTTTTCAATTCTCCCACTTCCTCCAAACTAAAGGAGTTGCCATGGGCACCCGTATGGGCCCCAGCTATGCCTGTCTCTTCGTAGGATATGTGGAACAGTCCATCTTCCACAACTACACTGGCACCACTCCCCACCTTTACCTCCGCTACATTGATGACTGTATCGGCGCTGCCTCGTGCTCCCACGAGGAGGTTGAACAGTTCATCAACTTTACTAACACCTTCCATCCCGACCTCAAATTCACCTGGACTGTCTCAGACTCCTCCCTCCCCTTCCTAGACCTTTCCATTTCTATTTCAGGCGACCGACTCAACACAGACATCTACTATAAACCGACTGACTCCCACAGCTACCTGGACTACACCTCCTCCCACCCTGCCCCCTGTAAAAACTCCATTCCATATTCCCAATTCCTTCGTCTCCGCCGCATCTGCTCCCAGGAGGACCAGTTCCAACACCCGCACAGCCCAGATGGCCTCCTTCTTCAAGGACCGCAGATTCCCCCCAAACGTGATCGACGATGCCCTCCACCGCATCTCCTCCACTTCCCGCTCCTACGCCCTTGAGCCCCGCTCCTCCAACTGCCACCAAGACAGAACCCCACTGGTTCTCACCTACCACCCCACCAACCTCCGTATACAAAGTATCATCCGCCGTCATTTCCGCCGCCTCCAAACGGACCCCACCACCACGGATATATTTCCCTCCCCTCCCCTATCAGCGTTCCGAAAAGACCACTCCCTTCGTGACTCCCTCGTCAGATCCACACCCCCCACCAACCCAACCTCCACTCTCGGCACCTTCCCCTGCAACCGCAGGAAATGTAAAACTTGCGCCCACACCTCCTCCCTCACTTCCCTTCAAGGCCCCAAGGGATCCTTCCATATCCGCCACAAGTTCACCTGTACCTCCACACACATCATCTATTGCATCCGCTGCACCCGATGTGGCCTCCTCTACATTGGGGAGACGGGCCGTTTACTTGCGGAACGCTTCAGAGAACACCTCAGGGACGCCCGGACTAACCAACCCAACCACCCCGTGGCTCAACACTTTAACTCTCCCTCCCACTCCACCGAGGACATGCAAGTCCTTGGACTCCTCCACCGGCAGAACATAACAACACGACGGCTGGAGGAGGAGCGCCTCGTCTTCTGCCTGGGAACCCTCCAACCACAAGGGATGAACTCAGATTTCTCCAGTTTCCTCATTTCCCCTCTCCCCACTTTGTCTCAGTCGGTTCCCTCAACTCAGCACCGCCCTCCTAACCTGCAATCTTCTTCCTAACCTCTCCGCCCCCACCCCACTCCGGCCTATCACCCTCACCTTGACCTCCTTCTACCTATCACATCTCCATCGCCCCTCCCCCAAGTCCCTCCTCCCTACCTTTTATCTTAGCCTGCTTGGCACACTCTCCTCATTCCTGATGAAGGGCTTATGCCCGAAACGTCGAATTTCCTATTCCTTGGATGCTGCCTAACCTGCTGTGCTTTAACCAGCAACGCATTTTCAACTCCGGATCAGAACAGCTGGGCCATAATTAGTTAAAACACAAGACCTCCAATCTAACCCCATCAGCACCCCTAGCCCCTGAATCCCCCTCACCACCGCTGCCAGTATCATTCACCTTTTCACCTCTCTCACCAATGCCAACAAATCTTCATCTCACCCCTCCTTTTCATTACCGACAACCCCGCACCATCCACCTTACTGTGGCTGCTGAGAATCCCAGCATCAACTCATCATTTTCCTTCCCTGCCCCTGTGCCCAGGCATGAGTAGGTCACCTGACACCCTCAGGAACTCAACACCACTCCAACCAAATCAGCTGTAGACTTTTATTCCCACTTTTGCTAGTCCATCAGGTTTATTCTGGATATCTGTAACTCAAAGTAATTATAATAATGGAATATTCCCAAGGTTGTCTGTTAAAGCAAAGTAAACTAAAAATCTTACCTGTGAATTGCTTTTAATTATTATTTTTATGGGTCTTGTCCGAATTCAGACAATAATCAGTGATCAGCCTGCTCCATCTCAACATCTAGCCGTATATTAAGCAATCTCTTCCTCAAACCAGATAACTTTTTTTCTCTGAGGTAAGCTGTTTTATCCTCTTTTCACACAAAGGAGCTGTGCATTTATACTCTTGACACTATCCTGTCTCTAGAAAATGATCAATTTGATAACTAGTGTAACTAGTGAACATAGAACAGTACAGCACAGAACAAGCCTTTCAGCCCATGATGCTGTGCCGAACATCATAAACGTTTTACATAACATACTCTCAGAGTCATCCAGCGTGAAAGCAGACCTGTAGGTTAGATTCCCTACAGTATGGAAACAGGCCTTTTGGCCCAACAGTCCACCCTGACCCTCCCAACAGTAACCCACCCAGATCCACTCCCCTACCTTATATTTGCCCCTGACTAATGCACCTAACACTATGGCCAATCCACCTGACCTGTACATCTTTGGATTGTGGGAGGAAACAGCAGCACCCAGAGGAAACCCACGCAGACTCGGGGAGAATATGCAACTCCATATAGACAGTCACCTGAGGCAGGAATCGATCCCAGGTCCCTGGCGCTGTGAGGTAGCAATGCTAACCACTGAGCCACCGTGCCACCCCAAGCTTGGGCCATGCCAACCAAGTTTCCCAAACTAAACTAGTCCCATTTGCCTGTGTTTAGCCCCTATCTCTCTCTAAATGTTTCCTATTCTCGCACATATCCAAATATCCTTTAAGTGTCCTTTCTTCTCAAGATGGAATCAGAGTAGGATGCTCCAACCGGAGCACCTCTGCTCCGTCTGTTCTTTTTTGCTTGTTTTCTATTTTTTGCTGTCTTTCCAGCAGTCCTGGAGTGGGGTGAGGAGGAAGCTAAGTCCCAGAGCAGCATGTGGGGAAACCTGAGCCTCAGAGTGACGTGTGGGGAAACCTAGACTCAGAGAACCAGAGCAGTCCGAAGGGAAATGCGTGTGCTGGAGCAGCGTGAGTCCCAGAACACCACAATGTCCCTTGTTACAGCTGAGTGCTGGTGCAGAGCAGACTGGAGGCTTGGAGCAGAGCAGGACAGTTTTTGCTCTGGGGTCCTAGCAGAGGGTGGTCAGACCATGCGCTGAGCGGCTGCTATTTGAAACTCTTAACCGGACTGATATGTCAATCCTTTAACTATGTTATGACTATCTTATTTCTAACTTATGTTTTAGACACTGTAAGTAATGTTGATGAAATGAGCTTCTTAGTGTCCAGCCAACTAATTTCAAGGGAACAAAAACAGAAGTTGTTAGAAAAACGCAGCATATCTGGTAGCATCTGCCATGAGAAATCGAAGTTCACCTTTCATGACTGATGACCCTTCCTCCGAGCTCAGTTCTGAGAAAGGTCACCAGACCTGAAACGTTACCTTTGATTTCTCTTCACAGATGCTACCAGACCTGCTGAGCATTTCCAGCAAATTCTGTTTTTGTTTCTGATTTACAGCATCCACAATTCTTTCAGTTTTTAATTTCAAGGGAAACTGTATTTTGGAATTTGAAGATCAATGAGGCTGCTAACTATAAAGAACTCCTTATTTATTAGTACAACTGCAAACTCTGATAGAGCTGAAACAGGATTCAGGCTAACCTTTGATGAAACATTTCTAAGTTTCAAGCCAGTTCCAAAAGAAAGAAGGAATTGTCTTTACATAGAACTTTTCCCAACTCAGACCACCCCTAAAGGACCTTAGAACATAGAAGGATACAGCGCAGTACAGGCCCTTCGGCCCTCGATGTTGCGCCGACCGAATCCTACCTAACCTATACTAGCCCAATAACTTCCAAATGCCTATCCAATGCCCGCTTAAATGACCATAAAGAAGGAGAGTTCACCACTGATACGGGCAGGGCATTCCATGAACTCACAACCCGCTGTGTGAAGAATCTACCCCTAACATCTGTCCTATACCTACCACCCCTTAATTTAAAGCTATGTCCCCTAGTAACACCTGACTCCATTAGCGGTAAAAGATTCTTAGTATCTACCCTATCTAAACCCCTAATCATCTTATACACTTCTATCAGATCTCCCCTAAACCTTCTCTTCTCCAATGAGAACAGCCCCAAGTGCCTCAGCCTTTCCTCATAAGATTTTCCTACCATTCCAGGCAACATCCTGGTAAACCTCCTCTGCACTCGTTCTAAAGCTTCCACATCCTTCCTATAGTATGGCGACCAAAACTGCACACAATACTCCAGATGAGGCCTCACCAGAGTCTTATACAACTGCAACATGACCTCAGGACTCCAGAACTCAATTCCTCTGCCAATAAAGCCCAGTACACCATATGCCTTCCTCACAGCACTATTTACCTGGGTGACCTTAGTGAAATGAAGTATATTCAAAGGGAAGTTGTTTCAATGTACAGGAAATGATTTGAGGCCAGCTAACTCTCACAGTCAGTAATGTGATAATGACTGGGATAACCTTCCTTAATGTTGTTGATTGTGGGAAAATGTAAACTGTAACACTGGTGAGGAGCACTCACTTCAGTCCTCCAGTTGGGGACCAATGTACATTTTATACTTTCTTATTGAACTGTTCAGAAATGTCATTACACACCTGCAGAGCAGGTGGGAGTTAGAACCCAATCTCCTTGCTCAGAAGTAGGGACTCTGTCTCCAAGAGAACGGACCAGTGGAGATTTTATGCTTATATCTGAAATGGGCCTGGATAAGGTGGGTAAGGGTGCTCAGGGATCTGGTGGGATTGAAAAAGGTGAGGAACAGAGGCCTGATGGTATTGGTGAGAGGCTGAAATCAGTGACTGGTTATGGTAGTAGTGATGGGAAATGAGATGGGCCTGCTGGCAGTGACTGAGATAGGGAACCTGATGATTGTGATGGAAGGCTTTGATGAGGGAGTGTAGAGGGAATGTATACAAGAGCAGGTAATGGAGACTCCTTAATCAGGAATCTTGATCAGAGGGGTAAGTGCAAAGGCAACTGTCTCTGAATCTTCCCAAGTCATCGCATCGATGAAGCTGCTGTCAACCAGAGTTAAAGTCACAAAGCTTCAAGTGTTGAAGTTGATGCTCGCTGACTCATTATTCAAGTTAAAGTTCCCACTCCTGCCTTGGGACTAGGTTGGCTTCATTCACTCCTTCTAGCCTTGGTTAGCATCAGAAACGAGAAAGTTGTGGATATGAATTGAGAACACATTTTGAGCGTATCAGTGGAGGAAACTAAGGGCAGGGAATTTGAACTAGGTGCAGAATGTAAGCCCAGGCACAATGGGCCAGACATTGTTCTGAGCTGAAATCATTTTATGATTCTCGTAAATGCCACTCAATCCCTGCCACCTGATCTTAACCTACCTGATTAGATTCAGTTAAATCCAAACGCAAAGTGCCAGTTTTAGAAGCCTGGAAAATAAAAACAAATCAAGATTATTCAGCATTAGGTGTTTTATGACTGAGAACTGAAGAGGATGCATGAAGGTAAAAGCAGTGTTCCTATAACATGCATTATTTAATCACTATCACAGTACATAGCAGTAAGTGTCTTTGTGATATCTCCCAATTTAACAGGTCATTTTTCATTGAAATCTCAAAATCTAACATTGTGGAGTCTATATCAAATCTTCAATTGACCTAAATTTACATGAAAGTTGATTAATGTGAACACCTCGAAAATGTTACTTCTTTAGTAGGCTGTAAGCGCTGAAGTATGAAATGTTCAAAAAGAAAGTATTTTACTGCTGACAGTGAGTTATGGTAGTTCTTTCCTAACCATGAAAATCCCATAACTCAGAATCTCTGCAGCCATAAGGGAATTAGAATGACATTTTACACGAGTCAACAAATGGTGGGAGCTCTCAGTGAGATATCTTATCAGCTATATTAGCTCCAGTTGGGTCCTTAAATGATTTCATGATTGAACACTGGAAAGCCATGCACAAAAATGTTACATGAATTATTAATTGTAATTTCTCTTCATTGAAAATTGTTTGGGGAGCTCAGCTCCCTAAAAACTGAATGTTGCTTCATAGCCGTTTCCCATAATATACTGCATGATTATTGCCAACGGTAACATTTACAGTATTCGCAAGTAGCATTCAATGTCTTCCATGTTGTTTCATTTTGCATATTTAGTAATACTCTAGAACTCCTGTTGTACCTTTTTTTTAGGTAAAAGGAAAAGTGTAAGTTGCTGTTTTCAATTTAACTATAGAAACTACACAATGTGTATCATATATGGCGTATAGATACTATAGAAATTCTGTCTGATAATGCAGTAATACTGTTTTGCAGAAGTATTCTCAAAAAACATAATTTTTTTAAAAAATCATTTACAATATTTTCTACTGATGCCAATGACAGGAATTAGAGTCTTTATCTCAATTTTGCCACCCATAAAAATGCATGGTCTTAAAGTGACTATGAACAAGGAACATCTTTTTGTCTAATTCTGCTCATTCGTTTAGAAACCTTCTCCAATTCACTCATTATAGCATGTTTTAGGTGATTTATGTCTACTATGACACCGAGAACTCTTGACCATCCATGATATGCTCTTTTTATAATGAAGAATCTAGACATCAGTACTATTTTGAACATCTTTCCACTTGCTTAACTGCCATGTTGTAAAGGCTCTATTCCTGATGAAGGGCTTTTGCCAGAAACGTCGAATTTCCTGCTCCTCGGATGCTGCCTGACCTGCTGTGCTTTTCCAGCACCACTCTAATCTAGAATCTGGTTTCCAGTATCTGCAGTCCTTGTTTTTATCTGTTATGTAGTAAACAAAGACCTGTTCCTGCTAATCTATTAAATACAACCTAATACCTTACAGGAGCATAACTCAGCTATAATTTAAAGCAAAAGAAAACACACGTTTCTTCACTTTTCTGCTTAAATTCAGCCTTCAGTTCCAGAAGTCAGCTTGTGGCTTCTCTACTTTCAGATTGGATTTCTTTTCTTTCCATCTGAGTAATGTGATTATCACTACCAAGACATGACACTTTTAAAAAAGATATTAAAACATTCGTACAGTCATAGAGTCATAGAGATATACAGCACAAAAACAGACCCTTCGGTCCAACCCGTCCATGCCGACAGATATCCCAACCCAATCTAGTCCCACCCGCCAGCACTCGGCCCATATCCCTCCAAACCCTTCCTATTCATATACCCATCCAAATGCCTCTTAAATGTTGCAATTGTACCAGCCTCCACACTTCCTCTGGCAGCTCATTCCATACACGTATAACCCTCTGCTTGAAAAAGTTGCCACTTTTGTACTTTCCCCTCTCACCCTAAACCTATGCCCTCTCGTTCTGGACTCTTCGACCCCAGGGAAAAGACTTTGTCTATTTATCCTATCCATGCCCGTCATAATTTTGTAAACATCTATAAAGTCACCCCTCAGCCTCCAATGCTCCAGGAAAACAGCCTAGCCTGTTCAGCCTCTCCCTATAGCTCAAGTCCTCCAACCCTGGCAACATCCTTGTAAATCTTTTCTGAACACTTTCAAATTTCACAACATCTTTCCGATAAGAAGGAGACCAGAATTGCACACAATAGTCCAACAGTGGCCTAACCAATGTCCTGTACAGCCGCAACATGACCTCCCAACTCCTGTAGTCAATACTCTTGACCAATAAATGAAAGCATACCAAATGTCTTCTTCACTATCCTATCTACCTGAGACTCCACTTTCAAGGAGCTATGAACCTGCACTCCAAGGTCTCTTTGTTCAGCAACACTCCCTAGGACCTGACCATTAAGATTTGCTACTGATGCCAATGGCAGGAACTAAAGTCTTTATCCCAATTTTGCCACCCATAAAAACGCATGGTCTTAACGTGAATATGAACAAGGAACATCCTGCTAAGATTGGCTTTCCCAAAATGCTTTCCCTCGCATTTATCTGAATTAAACTTCATCTGCCACTTCTCAGCCTATTGGCCCATCTGATCAAGATCCTGTTGTAATCTGAAGTAACCTTCTTCGCTGTCCACTACACCTCCAATTTTGGTGTCATCTGCAAACCTACTAACGATACCTCTTATGCTCGCATCTATATCATTTATATAAATGACAAAAAGAAAAGGACTTAGTACTGAACCTTGTGGCACTCCACTGGTCACAGGCCTCCAGTCTGAAAAACAACCCATCACCACCACCCTATGTCTTCTACCTTTGAGCCAGTTCTGTATTCAAATTGCTAATTGTCCATGTATTCCGTGAGATCTAATCTTGATAACCAGGTTCCCATGGGGAACCATGTTGAATGCCTTACTGAAGTCCATATAGATCATATCTACTGCTCTGCCCTCATCAATCCTGTTTATTACGTCTTCAAAAAAACTCAGTCAAGTTTGTGAGACATGATTTCCCACACACAAAGCCATGTTGACTATCCCTAATCAGTCCTTGCCTTTCCAAATACATGTAAATCCTGTCCCTCAGGATTCCCTCCAACAACTTTCCACCACTGACTTCAGGCTCACTGGTCTATAGTTCCCTCGCTTGTCGTTACCACCCTTCTTAAACAACGGCACCATGTTAGCCAACCTCCAGTCTTCCAGCACCTCACCTGTGACTATCGATGCTACAAATATCTCAGCAAGAGGCCTAGCAACCACTTCTCTAGCTTCCCACATAGTTCTTGGGTACACCTGATAGGTCCTGGGGATTTATTCCCTTTTAACCATTTCAAGACATCTAGGCACTTCCTCCTCTGTAATATGGACATTTTTCAAGATGTCACCATCTATTTCCCTACATTTTAGATCTTCCATGTCCTTTTCCTCAGTAAATACTGATGCAAAATACTCATTTAGTAACTCACCCATTTTCTCCGACTTCACACAAAGGCCGCCTTGTGAGGCCTATTCTCTCTTTGAAGGGCCCTATTCTCTCCCTACTTACCCTTTTGTCCTGAATGTATTTGTAAAAACCCTTTTCTATTTGACAAAGCTATCTCATGTCCCCTTTTTGCCCTCCTGATTTCCCTCTTAAGTGTACTCCTACTGCCTTTATACTCTTCCAAGGATTCACTCAATCTATCCTGTCTATACCTTACATATACTTCATTCTTTTTCTTAACCAAATCCTCAATTTCTTCAGTCTTCCAGCAAACCCTATACCTACCAGCCTTTCCTTTCACCCTAACATGAATATACTGTTTCTGGACTCTCGATATCTCATTTCTGAAGGCTTCCCATTTTCTAGCTGTCCCTTTACCTGTGAACATCTGCATCCAATCAGCTTTTGAAAGTTCTTGGCTAATACCATCAAAACTGGTCTTTCTCCAATTTACAACTTCAACTTTTAGATCAAGTCTATCCTTTTCCATCACTATTTTAAAATGAATAGAATTATGGTCAATGGCCCCAAAGTGCTCCCCCACTGATACCTCAGTCACCTGCCCTGCCTTATTTCCCAAGAGTAGGTCAAGTTTTGCACCTTCTCTAGTAGGTATATCCAGATACTGAATTAGAAAATTTTCTTGTACACACTTAACAAATTCTTCTCCATCTAAACCTTTAACACTATCGCAGTCCCAGTCCATGTTTGGAAAGTTAAAATCCCCTACCATAACCACCGTATTATTCTTACAGAATGCTGAGATCTCCTTACAAATTTGTTTCTCAATTTCCCTCTGGCTATTGGGGGGTCTATAATACAATCCCAAGTAAGTGATCATCCCTTTCTTATTTCTCAGCTCCACCCAAATAACGTCCCTGGATGTATTTCCGGGAATATCCTTACTCAGTACAGCTGTAACGCTATCCCTTATCAAAAATGCCACTCCCCCTCCTCTCTTGCCTCCCTTTCTATCCTTCCTGTACCGTTTGTATCCTGGAATATTAAGTTGCCAGTCCTGTCCATCCCTGAGCCATGTTTCTGTAATTGCTATGATATCCCAGTCCCATGTTCCTAACCATGCCCTGAGTTCATCTGCCTTCCCTGTTAGGCCTCTTGCATTGAAATAAATGCAGTTTAATTTATTAGTCCTACCTTGTCCCTGCCTGCCCTGACTTTTTGACTCTTTTCTGTTCTCAACTGTACCAGTCTCAGATTGAGCTTTTTTTCGCACTATCTCTCTGGGTCCCACCCTCTCTTCTCCCCCCCACTTACTAATCCAAATCGTCCCAAGCAGCTCCACCAAATCTCCCTGCCAATATATTAGTCCCCTTCCAATCCGGTGCAATCCATCCTTCCTGTACAGGTCACATTTACCCCAAAAGAGATTCCAATGTTCCAAAAATGTGAATCCTTCTCCCATACACCAGTTTCTCAGCCATGCATTCATCTGCTCTATCCTCCTATTCCTGACCTCACTAGCTCGTAGCACTGAGAGTAATCCAGATATTACCACTCTCAAGGACCTCCATTTTAAATTCCTGCCTAACTCTCTGTAATCTCCCTTCAGAATCTCAACCTTTTCCCTTCCTATGTCGTTGGTTCCAATGTGTACAATCAACTCTTGTTGGCCCCTCTCCCCCGTGAGAACATTCTGCACCCTCTCTGAAACATCCTTGATCCTGGCACCAGGGAAACAACACACCATTCTACTTTCTCTCTGCTGCCACAGAAACATCTGTCTGTACCTTGGAGTACAGTGGTCGCCTAACACAATTGATCTCTTGGAACCCGATGTACCCCTCGTTGTATTAGAGCTAGTCTCAATACAAGAAACTTGGCTATTCATGCTCCATTCCCCTGTGAATCGATCACCCCTACACTTTCTAAAACAGCTGACTTGTTTGAAATGGGGATAGCCACAGAAGACACCTGAACTACCTTCCTACCTCTTTTACCTTTTCCGTAGTAAACCCATCTATGTGACTGTATCTGAGACTTTCCCCCCTTCCTATAACTGCCATCCATCACATACTGTTGCTGTTGCAAATTTCTCATTGCCTCCAACTGATCCATTTGATCTGATAGGATTTGCAACCAACAGCATTTATTGCAGATAAATCCACAGTAACCCTTAAACTCTCTTTAAACTCCCACATCTGACAAGAAGCGTAAATCACTCTACTAAATGCCATTTTTGCTCCTTCACAATCTATATACTCAGAAAATAACACTGTCTTATTGCTCTACAAAACACTGCTCCAGGTTAAATTAATAGTTATGGCTTATATTTTAAGTTTAATCAAGAGATATATCTCAAATAACTCATAATCAAGAAAGAACCCACTCTAATTGCTACTGCAGACTTTCTGTAGACCACGCTTATAACTATTCACTTATGTGATTCTGTGCTGTGACTTCGCTCAAACAGTTCCTCCAAGATCAGTTGTGAAATTCACTGTTTGTTAATTTTCCCAGATGCACTCCGATGTCCAGCAATACATGAATTCAAACAGCAAAGGCAGTAACTGTGCCAGTTCACTGTGCTGTCAGTTTCTTTTTCACTCTCTCTCTCCTGCACTGACCTCTCCCTGTGCTTCCTTTGTCTATTCTTCTCCATTTTAAAACTGCTGTTGTTTTGACTTTTTTTTTCCAAAGTTCCAAAGCAATGCAACAGCATATAAAACAGTAATTGCTGCTCCTAGATTTCAAGAAAATCACTTTCAACACCTAAAATACCTCAAAAAAGGAGCAGCTATTACAGCCAGAAATTTTCTCATCCTCCATCTTGGATTATCCAGAATCCTTGGAAAATGAAATGAAAAAGAATGAGACAGGAGAATTTTTTTAAAAAACTCTTCTTATACAAGTACATTAAAAACAGATTGACAAAATACTATTTCTTTAGGCAATGTATACTTTAATCTAAAGAACAGAACTTTCTGTGTTGATATTTACCACTGCCTAAAACCCCACACTACAGCTGTATTTCACATTGTCTCTTAAATAGACATTCATATCTCCTGAAGTCTCAAAACTTTATTTTTTTTATTGTTTCTAGTCTTGTAACATTTCTCTGTCGACAAGTAATTTTGGCATTTGAGGAGATCAGTCTGCTGCCTTTCGGACAAGCAGACATGGCAAAATCCTAAGCCTCCATCGGTCCCCCTACCAATACTTCTAAAAATGATTTTTTTGTGATTAGTGTTGTAAATTAAAACTTGGTCTAATGTCACACATGAAATGACATGAACTTAGACTGTTAACCAGTCACTCATTTGCCAAAATGACAGAAGAATCCAATCACCAGATCTTACAAATGGTTTCTTAAAGATTCTTCCCACTCAAATCCCATCTCTGTGGCATTGGGGATCATATTGGTCTTGTATCCAGGAAGAGATGTTAATGAGCCTTGCTTTAGACTCCTAAATCAATTCTATTCAAAGCAAAGTTAAAGTATAACTATTTCTAAAACATGGCATTTTTAATATCTCCCTGGTACTTTGGACGCTCAGTCTATGCCCTGTGTGGCAGTCAATGTCTACAAGGGTGAATAACCTTCCAGGTAAAACACAGCCCCTTTTTTAATCTTTACGAATTAAATTACTCCAGGCTCGCTATCAGCAGAATTGAGAACAGGTCACATGACCACTGTCCTTCAACTAGTTTCAATAGGTTAAGATGTTTCTTTTCCTCTTGTGTGTAAATCACTCCATTTGTTCATCCATCTCTATCTCAATATCCTCATACCAGTGTGCAAGCTTCCTTTCCTCCAATCTTTCCATTTCCCTGATTAGTGCATTCTCTTGCAGCCTCCCCCCCTTCCTGCCATCCTGATTGGTTGCTGTGACTTTAGATAACCATACCTAATATTGTAAAATTCCTTCCCTTGACTACTCTCCCTTTCAACCCCCTCTCTTCTTTTAAGACTCTCCTTAAAAACCATCTCTGTAACCAAGAATTTAGTCAATTCACCTTTGTCTCAGGATCCAATATTTACTTACAATTCTCTGAATTGATTTTGTATGTTTTATTCCTCTATCAAAATCATCGCATGTTATTACTCAATTTATTTTGTTAGGTTAATATAATCATATGATTAATTGATACCATTATTTATCTCAGTGTTAATACAATATAAGTTGGGTTTTTTATAGCCCTGTGGTAAGAATTTGGAGAAGCAGAGGCTTTGTGGTAATGTCATTGGTTTAGCCATCTAGAACCGCTGACTAATCCTCTGGGGATGTGGATTTGAATCCCACCATTGTGGATAATGAAATTTGAATTGAATAAAAATCTGGAATTGTATCTAACCTAATGGTGATTGATTGGCGTGGAAACGCCATCTGGTTCCCTAATGTTCTTTCATGAAAGAAAATTTGTCGTTCTTACCTGATCTGTCTCACATGTGACTCAGGCCTGCATGCAATGCTGTAGACTCTTAATCCACTCCTAAAACGGCAATTGCAACCCATCCAGATCAAATAGAAATTATTGATAGATAATAAATAGTGGCCCAGCCAGCGATGGCCCCATCCCATGAATGAATACCCTCCAGTTCATCCCTTTACTTCATAACGATCTTTGTAGCATTGAGTTGCGTCCCCAATCTCAAATTGTGGGGAATTTTTTGATTTAAACATTGTGAAGAACAAATCTTCTACTTCATCCGCTGTCATGAATTCTATAATGTTCAGTGTCTCCCTGCTGGGCTGCTCAGATGGTGTATACTATTGCCTTCTTACTTACTCATGCCTGTCTTGGATTGACTTCTGTACAAAACACCAACGAACAGATGTCGTGCTGTTTTCCTATTGGCTGCTAATACTTTGGAATGAAAATCCTCCTCTTCCTTCCAACGTCACTCTGTGGACTTTTCTGTCCCATGTCTCCAACCTCGCTCAGATATTAGTATTTGTATATCGCTCTTTGTAACTCTGCAATCTGGCATTTTGTCAATTCTACATCCACTGCATTATTTTAAAAAATTAATGGTAAATGGTGAAAAACCTGTTTTCACCAATTAAAAAGTTGATAGTGAGAGAAATAAAGGTGGTATTTACAGTCTCTCACCCCATCTGTAGAGTCATTGAGTTGTGCAGTGCATTGTTGTACTTGCCACACGCAATCTGAGAGTTAAGGAGACTGGCAGGAGGGCTCTGTGTGTGAGGGTGAGATGCCTCCATGAATACTGACAGGAAGTGAATGCGGTATGATCCATTGAGCAAAGTGGGAGGGTCGAGGCTCATTTGTAAAGATATATTGAAGATAAATTCATTGACCTTGACCACTCATGTGAAGTCAGCATCTTATCTAAATCCTCAGCGTGCTGCCGCTACTATTCCCATTCCCTTATAAATTGTTGTCTGGAGATATTTCTGGATGCCTCTATGGAAAGAGGAACTTTTTTCCATCTCCACTACCTGCACCAGTACCTCACATGTCATGCTTGGAAGTCTATCCTCTGCCTATTTTGACCATCTTTATTCTTGTGTAACAAAAGTCACTTCCTCAGTCATTTCTCAGCACTTGCTGAATCTGCTGCTCCTGTAAGAGAGATGCTGGCTTTTACTGGTGTTGGTTATCTTTAAGAGGAGCTAGCCTCGCATGAACTTATATCTCTACTGAGGAAAGCAGCCATTCAGCAGCACCATTAACACCAGGGCTGCAGATCACTCTTATATAATTGAATGCTGAGCATGGAACTTGCTTGCTATCTGTGTTTCTTTGAACAGCCAGGTTTACTGCATGCCTAGAACTATAAACTGTCTTTTGTGGACTATCCAATTTTTAGCTTTAACTTATAAATAACACACAAGACTTCATCAAGCACTTTTTGGCATTCTACTTAAGCTTGGCTATTTAGGTTACCAATTTCAGGACAGTTACCAGTTTGTTGAATAAATTTCAATTTAATGTTCTGTCAAATAATTTTAGTATTTGTAACATGAACTACATTAATATGGCTTTTCCCTCCCCAATTTACTGTACCTTGCTACCTCCCTTTATTCAAAAGTTGAGTCCCTGGCTGTGTATTCAACTTCCATTTAATAGTTTCCGCCTCTAACGTGGTGTTCCCTGTTCTTCTTTGTTAATAATATCAATGCGATCCATTTTCTAATCAATGCCATAATAGGAAGTGGCAGAAGTACAGTGTTTATCAGATAATCTGTCAGTTGTATCAATATCACAGTGACAGATTTACTCTTAAGTATTGTTAATTTGTTGTATTTTATTTTAGTAAAGGTTAATCAAAGCTGCATGACATTTTAATTCAACGGACCAACTCAGGTTTGCTTTGATGCCCCAAAGCATTTTATAACCAATGAAACATTTTCAAAGTATACTCATTATTGTGGCAATGTGGGACAAATGAGAAAAAATGGGTCTGAGGTACAATCTAAGTTAGTTGTGAAATGCATCACTGATTTGGTCTGGCAGTTGACTATTATTCATCAAGTCATCTTTCTGCAACATTGCTCAACAAAATTTGAGTGCTTCAATTAGGAACTTTAGCCCTATATGTGCAAAATATAAGATGGGACTTGGGCATTGAGCTTTCCATCAAACCTCATTGCAGACAGAAGATATGAGACCTAGAAGCACAACAAGCATTAGCCCCATTCACCCCACCCCCCCCACCCCCACATGCCCAACAAGAGGGAATGCAATGATTCCAGGGCTCTGTGTTATATTTCAGAAGTGTGCAGTAGATTTAACTATTACAATAAGAATAGTTACTGTGCAGAAGGAGCTATGTCATAGCAATATCAGGTCACATGACACTGGGATTTGAATCTTTCATTTCCAGAGATGTTCTCACTTATCATCTCTTATATATATATATATATATATAAATAAATATATATATATAAATATATATATATTTGATACATACATAATCATATTCAATAAGGCCTGTTAATGCTCAATCACCTTCAAGTCATCCTGATGTTGTTACTTTGTAGTAACAGTAATCAGACCCAGAGATCCTGAAGTAAGTGCTAAGGAGCACTTAAGGAGAATCTCAGAAACTTTACAGTACTACAGGTAAGATACCATTCTCTTCTGACCAGATATGGAGGGAAAGATTATAAAAGTAGAGCTATGTAATACAGACTTTTGACTCCTAATTTGTGATCCAAGCAAAACCTCATTATAGACTGGTCAAAGTTTAACTTTTATAACCAGATCCAGGGGCATCTATTGATTTTTTTTTCTAAAAGTAATGACGTCTGAAATGGCCTAGTAAGCCATTTAGTTCAGTGCTAGTCTCGTGAGAGATGCCCACATTGTAATAAAGAATAATAAGAAAAATTGGTTATCACTGGCATCATATGAGTCTGTGGGTGTGTACATGCCAACTACTGCATGCCACATTGTACTTTATACTCAATGAAGTACACCAGAAGTATTGCCACTGTTGGAATAAACAAAGCAAAACTGCCACTGTGCAGATAGCAAGACTCTCACAACAAATGAACTTACCATACAATTTGTTTTAGGTGTTGGTTGAGGGTTAAATATTGGCTATGATACTGTTCGAAGTCACCTGCACTTCATATAGCATCAAAGAATCATTTACAGGCAGCTAAAAGGTCAAACACCTCATTCTAAGGACAGCACCTTTGGAAGCACAGCACTCCCACTGAAGAGCCATTCCAGATTAAGTGCATGAGTCAATCAAGTGGGACTTGAACCCATGACTTTCTGGCTAAGGTACTTATTGATAATACCTTACTTGCTGACACTTGTACAAATTGCAGGAGTTTCTTGCTACTGATGCTCCTTTAATCCAAGTGTCATTTAAATGTATGAAATCAAGGAATTGTTCAACATACTGATTACAGTGCACTGATGAATAACCCCATTAATTTGACAGACTCAGTAGTTAGCAGCATTGTCATTAAAACCTTTTCAGGAGATTAAGGATCAATTCTAAATTCAACATGACAACAGGTCATTGATTAGCAAACTGAATTCCACCAAGAAGACTTTGCTCTAAATTTGTGATCCTTTATTTTATTAATACTATGATTGCTGATCAAAAAAAAATTGACTTTTTTATGGCAAGGGCAATATCGTTGTGTTAATGTTGTCATTTAATCACACTTCATTTGGACGGCATTTTCAACTATGTTTTTCCTTTAGGGTAAACTGCTTTGTTAAACAGATCAACTGACACTTTTGAGAGATTTAATTTTTCTTCTGCTGGTTGAGTGATAAAACAGACAAGACAAACTTGTCAAGAAATTGGATTGCATTGTTCCCATGTTGTGAATGTAAAGTAGACACCTAAGTCTGCAATATGGAAAATGAAGTATAATCACTCATTGCCTGACTGGGATGCATATCAGATTGGACTCTATCAATGACTAATGTGCCAGCCAACAGGATTACAGGTCTGCATGTATTTGAATAAGAGGTTAACCTCTATTTTGGGACCTTTTATTGAGATTGGTCTGCTCCCAGGAAACTAAGCCAGTCAGTTTAACTTTGGTGGCAGATGAGCTATTGAAAGCAATTCTGAGGGCTAGAATTAATCTGCACTTGAAGAGGCAGGGATTAATAATGAACAGTCAGCATGGTTTTCCAAAGGGGAAGTCATGTCTGGCCAACTTGAATGAATTTTTAACAGAGATTGCTAGATGAGGGATATGCATTCAATGTAGTCTACTTGGACTTCATTAAGGTTTTTGATAAGGTCCTGCATGGGAAAATGATAGACAAGCTAAGAGCCCATGTGATCCAAGGAAAGTTTGCAAATTGGATCCAGAATTAGTTGAATGCCAGGAAGCAGAAGGTGATACTCAAGGGATGTTTTTGTGACTGAAGCTTGTGTCCAATAGGATCCCACAGGGATCAGCGTTCAGGTCCTTACTGCTTGTGGTATACAGAAATGATTCAGACTCGAACGTAGGGAAGTTCATCAGTAAGCTCACAGATGATATGAAAATTTGTCGGGTCGTAAATAGCAAGGATAATAGCCTTGGATTACAGGAATATACAGTCAGGCTGGTCAGATGGACTGAGCAGTGGCAAATTGAAGTCAATATGGACAAGTGTGAAATGTGCATTTAGGTAGGATGAAACAGGCGAGGGAATACATTATGAATGGTAGGACTCTGAAAAGCACTGAGGGTCAGAGGGACCTTGGGTTGAATGTCGACTAGTCCCTAAATGTTGCAGGCCAGGTAAAGAAAGCAATTAAGAAGCTATATTTGATTTATTAACTGAGCCATATAATGCAAAGAGCCAGAGTTTATGCTATAACTATTAAAACCTTGGTTAGGCTACAGCTAGAGTATTGTAGGAGGGTTGTGATAGCACTAGAGAGGCTGCAGAGCAGACTTCCTAGGGATGTTTCTTGGGGTGGAGAGGTTTAGACATGAAGAGATTGAATAGATGGGAGTTGTTTTCCGTGGAGCAGAGGAGACAAGAGGATGAATTATTGAGATGAATAAAATTATAGGGGGGTGGAGGGGGGAGGGGGAGAGGGGCATAGATTGTATAGACAGGAAGGAACTTTTCTCCTTGTTGGAGAGATCAATGATCGGAGCCAGAGATTTCAGGTAAAGGACAGAATGTTCAGAAGGGATGCGAAGAAATTGGTTTTACCAGGAGTGTAGTAGGCACCTGGAACCCAATGCTTGTAAGATTTGGTAGAGATAGTAATCTTAATAGCATTTAACATGTATTTTGATGTGCTCTTACAATGTCAAGGCATACAAGGCTATGGGCTTAGAATCTTGAGATGGCTATTCTTGATCAGCTCAGACCTAATGGGTCAAAGGGCTTTTTCTGTGCTGTAGACATCCATGACTATATAACCACATTCTTTACTCATACTGGACTTGTGTTGAAAAGAGTTCATTCGTTCTGAGTCAGGCTTCTGTTACGCCTTTATTCCTACAAGCAATACGTCACAACAATATATCCCATTATATTGTCCTGACACATTCAGCTTGTGTTTACTTCTGCACTGACCTACACTGATCAGATGAATGAAGAAGTGTACTGGCTATTAAAAATCAAGACCACACAACACCTGGAGGAAGAGCACCTCATCTTCTGCCTACGAACCCTCCAACCACATGGGATGAATGTAGATTTCTCCAGCTTCCTCATTTCCCCTCCCCCCCACCTTATCTCAATCCCAACCCGCTCTCTTGACCTGCAATCTTCTTCCTGACCTCTCCGCCCCACCTCACCTTCACCTCCTTCCACCTGTCATATTCCCAGTGCCCCTCCCCCAAATTCCCTTCCCCTACCTTTTATCTCAGCCCGATTGGCACACCAGTCTCATTCCTGAAGAAGGGCTGATGCCCAAAACGTCGATTCTCCTGCTCCTCGGATGCTGCCTGGCCTGCTGTGTTTTTCCAACACCACATTTTTCAACTCTGGTCTCCAGCATCTGCAGTCCTCACTTTCTCCTATTAAAAATCAAGGAAAATCTCTGCAGATGGACCTGACTTTGTTAAGTTTTCATATTTGGACTGATGCCCTTGTCAGAGCTCAACAGTTTTCTTATTTATCTACAGTATGTGGGCATTACTGCTGAGACCAGCATTTAATGCCCATCCCTAATTGTTAAGAATCTACCACATTGCTGTGGGTCTGGAGTTACATGCAGGCCAGACCAGGTAAGGATGGCAGTTTTCTTCCCCAAAGAACCTTAGTGAACTCGATGGGTTTTTTTCTGACAATTGGCATTTCATGTTCACCGTTAGATTCCTAATTCCCATTTTTTGTTCTGTGAATGCAAATTCCACCACCTGCCATGACAGGATTCAACATTGAGTCCCCAGAACATTACCTGAGTCTTTGGATTAACAGCTGCAAATGTGTTGCTGGTCAAAGCACAGCAGGCCAGGCAGCATCTCAGGAATAGAGAATTCGACGTTTCGAGCATAAGCCCTTCATCAGGAATAAGAGAGAGAGAGCCAAGCAGGCTAAGATAAAAGGTAGGGAGGAGGGACTAGGGGGAGGGGCGATGGAGGTGGGATAGGTGGAAGGAGGTCAAGGTGAGGGTGATAGGCCGGAGTGGGGTGGGGGCGGAGAGGTCAGGAAGAGGATTGCAGGTTAGGAGGGCGGTGCTGAGTTGAGGGAGCCGACTGAGACAAGGTGGGGGGAGGGGAAATGAGGAAGCTGGAGAAATCTGAATTCATACCTTGTGGTTGGAGGGTTCCCAGGCGGAAGATGAGGCGCTCCTCCTCCAGCCGTCGTGTAGTTGTGTTCTGCCGGTGGAGGAGTCCAAGGACCTGCATGCCCTCGGTGGAGTGGGAGGGGGAGTTAAAGTGTTGAGCCACGGGGTGATTGGGTTGGTTGGTTCGGGCGGCCCGGAGGTGTTCTCTGAAGCGTTCCGCAAGTAAGCGGCCTGTCTCACCAATATAGAGGAGGCCACATCGGGTGCAGCGGATGCAATAGATGATGTGTGTGGAGGTACAGGTGAACTTGTGGCGGATATGGAAGGATCCCTTGGGGCCTTGGAGGGAAGTGAGTGTGGAGGTGTGGGCGCAAGTTTTACATTTCCTGCGGTTGCAGGGGAAGGTGCCGGGGGTGGAGTTTGGGTTGGTGGGGGGTGTGGATCTGACAAGGGAGTCACGAAGGGAGTGGTCCTTGCAGAACGCTGATAGGGGAGGGGAGGGAAATATATCCTTGGTGGTGGGGTCCGTTTGGAGGTGGCGGAAATGGCGGCGGATGATACGTTGTATGCGCAGGTTGGTGGGGTGGTAGGTGAGAACCAGTGGGGTTCTGTCTTGGTGGCGGTTGGAGGAGCGGGGCTCAAGGGCGGAGGAGCGGGAAGTGGAGGAGATACGGTGGAGGGCATCGTCGATCACGTCTGGGGGGAATCTGCGGTCCTTGAAGAAGGAGGCCATCTGGGCTGTGCGGTGTTGGAATTGGTCCTCCTGGGAGCAGATGCGGCGGAGACGAAGGAATTGGGAATATGGGATGGCGTTTTTACAGGGGGCAGGGTGGGAGGAGGTGTAGTCCAGGTAGCTGTGGGAGTCAGTCGGTTTATAATAGATGTCTGTGTTGAGTCGGTCGCCTGAGATAGAAATGGAAAGGTCTAGGAAGGGGAGGGAGGAGTCTGAGACGGTCCAGGTGAATTTCAGGTCGGGATGGAAGGTGTTAGTAAAGTTGATGAACTGTTCAACCTCCTCGTGGGAGCACGAGGCAGCGCCGATACAGTCATCGATGTAGCGGAGGAAAAGGTGGGGGGTGGCACCACCCCCCACCTTTTCCTCCGCTACATCCACGCCACAAGTTCACCTGTACCTCCACACACATCATCTATTGCATCCGCTGCACCCGATGTGGCCTCCTCTATATTGGTGAGACAGGCCGCTTACTTGCGGAACGCTTCAGAGAACACCTCCGGGCCGCCCGAACCAACCAACCCAATCACCCCGTGGCTCAACACTTTAACTCCCCCTCCCACTCCACCGAGGGCATGCAGGTCCTTGGACTCCTCCACCGGCAGAACACAACTACACGACGGCTGGAGGAGGAGCGCCTCATCTTCCGCCTGGGAACCCTCCAACCACAAGGTATGAATTCAGATTTCTCCAGCTTCCTCATTTCCCCTCCCCCCACCTTGTCTCAGTCGGCTCCCTCAACTCAGCACCGCCCTCCTAACCTGCAATCCTCTTCCTGACCTCTCCGCCCCCACCCCACTCCGGCCTATCACCCTCACCTTGACCTCCTTCCACCTATCCCACCAGCATCGCCCCTCCCCCTAGTCCCTCCTCCCTACCTTTTATCTTAGCCTGCTTGGCTCTCTCTCTCTTATTCCTGATGAAGGGCTTATGCTCGAAACGTCGAATTCTCTATTCCTGAGATGCTGCCTGGCCTGCTGTGCTTTGACCAGCAACACATTTGCAGCTGTGATCTCCAGCATCTGCAGACCTCATTTTTTACTCTTTGGATTAACAGGCCAGTGATCATTCCACGAAGCCATCACCTCTCCATGCAAACAAGCCACATTCATGGATGTTATCACATGACCATGACATGTGCATGACATCACATGCACTGTCAAACTCTTGACATAGGGTGCACCTGGAGACTACTTTATATTGCATGATGTTAGTTTAATTGGAGTAAAGTTACCAGAGATTGTCAGCTAGACAGAATCCACATAATTAATTTCGGTTAGGTTTATAAAATAAAACAGCATTATTACAGTCTCCTAATAGAAACCAGTCACCAATGCATTCCAATTTCTGATCATATTTGGGCTAATGCATGCACGATCCAGAAGACATTTTTTTTAAGCAATTGTTTCTCCTAATAGTCTGAAGGAGCTGCCAGAGGATGTGGTGGAGGCTGGTACAATTACAACATTTAAGAGACATTTGAATGGGTATATGAATAAGAAGGGTTTGGAGGGATATGGGCTGGGTGCTGGCACTTGGGACTAGATTGGGTTGGGATATCTGGTCAGCGTGGAGAGTTGGATCGAAGGGCCTTTTCTATGCTGTACATCTCTATGACAACAGAGATAGACAATGAAAAAAAAGCTGAACTGAAAAAGAAACAAGCTGCTACTTTCAAATCTCTATCTATCTCTTGCTGTAGCTGTGTTGCATTGTCTGAGGCACAACATTGACTCCTAAATCATGAAGAACAAAAAGACCAAAGGGTCACACAGCACAGAAACAGATGCTTTGATCCAACTTGTCCATGCTGACCAGGATTCCAAAATTGACCTAATCCATTTGCCGAGGTTTGTCCCATATCTCTCTAAACCTTTCTTATTTGTGTACCTGTCCAAATATATTTTAAAAGTTGTAATTGTATCCATCTCTACCACTTCCTCTAATAGCTCATTCATTGCACACACCACTCTCTACGTGAAATAGTTATCTCTCAGGTCCCTTTTAAATCTTTCCCCTCTCACCTTAAACCTTTGTCCTCGAGTTTTGGTATCCCCACCCCAGGGAAAAGACCTTGGCTATTCACCCTCTCCCTGCCCCTCATGATTTTATAAGGCCCTCCCCCTCCTTATTCAATCTATTGTTGCATTTGCAGGTCATGAGTGCATTGGGTTGCACACAATGATATTTTTGAGCTGACTAAGCCACAACATAGGGTTCTCACATATGAAGGATCCCTGAATATTAAAAAAGACCATGTTTCAAACTTTATGTAACTGTTTGAGAGAAAAAGGAACCAAGGAAAATAAAGCACTTGAAAATGGGACATGCTTATTCTGAAATGAAGAGAATATGTTCGTCTGGCTATGCAGTTGCTATGTTAAAAAAAGAGCTGCTTGTCTTAAGCATAATCAGAATGTTTTGATTTACTCTCACCTTCTTTTCAAGAAATGTATTCATACTCCCAGCCTATTGAATCTTACAATAATGATTTGCAATGCAACGATGCAGATCAACAACACCTCCACAGTACCACTTCCTTGATTTCCAATGGTCATGTTAGCGGAATGCGGATCAGCTTTTAAGAGACTTAATAAAAGGTTTATCTTGGCACACAGTGAGACCTTTCTTGACTTGGTAGAGCTCATTGCTGAGTTTTTTTCTACTTCTTGTCAACCATAACGAGCATTTGGGAATTATGGTAATAGTGAATCTGGGAAGCTTCCATTCTTGCTTAAAACAATATGTGATGAACCTATCCAGCTTATGACAAGTATGTATTGGCCAGCACATGGAATTTCCTAGGTGAAAATCATACTGTTCGTCAGTGATTGGTGATGTTGAGATACTCAAATATAAAGCATCTTTCCTCATATTTTCATTGTAATAGAGACATAGAGTCATACAGCATGGAAACAGGCCCTTTGGTCCAAACTTGTCCATGCTGATCAAAACACTTACCCTGTTTCCCTGTACTTGGCCCATACGCTTCTAATCCTTTCCTATCCATGTATTTATCTAAATGCCTTTTAAATGTTGTTAATGTACCCACCTCAACGATTTCTGCTGGCCAGCTGCTCATTCCATATGTGTACCACCCACAGTGTAAAAAATTACCCTTCAAGTTCCCTTTTATTCTTTCCCCTCTAATCTTAAACTGATGTCCTCTAGTCCTCGATATCCCAACCTTGGGGAAAAAGGATTATACATTTTTATAAGAACCCCCCTCAGTCTCCTATGCTCTAAAGAAAAAAATCCTAGCTTGCCCAACCTCTCCTTATAACTTAGACCATTGAATCCAGGCAACACCCTTGTAAATTTCTTCTGTGGTCTTTCCAATTTATTAACATCCTTCTGATAGCAAGGCGACCAAAACTGAACACAAAATTCCAAGTGTGGCCTCACTAATGTCCTGTATAACTGCAACATAACTTCCCAACTTCTATACTAAATGTCCTGACTGATGAAGGCCAGTGAGTCAAAAGCCTTCTTCACTGCCCTGCCTACCTGTGACTCCACTTTTAGAGAACTGGGAACCTGAACTCCAAGAGCCCTCTGTTCCACTACAGTCCTTAATGCCCTACTATTCACCATGAGACTCCTACTTTGATTTGACTTTCTAAAATGCAAGACCTCGTACTTATCTATATTAAACTCAATTTGCCATTTCTCAGCCCACTTCCCCAGCTAATCAAGGTCCTGCTGCAATTTCTGATAACCTTCCTCATTGTCCATGATACCGCCTATTTTAGTGTCATCCGCAAACTTACTAATCATGCCTTGTACATTCTCATCCAAATCATTGATATAGATAACAAACAACAATGGGCCCAGCGCTGATCCCTGAGGCACTCCAGTAGTCACAGGCCTCCTCTCTGACAAGCATTCTTCCACTATTACCCTCTGCGTCCTGCCATTAAGCAATTTGCCAGCTCGCCCTGGATTCCATGCGATCTAACCTTCCAGAGCAGCCTACCACATGGAACCTTATCATAGGCCTGACTGAGATCCATATCAACTGCCCTCATCAACCTTCCTGGTCACTTCAACACTTCATCAAAGGTATGATCTCCCACTCACAAATACACACTGACTACTCTTAATCAAGCTCTCTCTTTCCAAAGGCATGTATGTCTTATCTCAGAATCTTCTCAGTTAGTTACCCACTACAGATATTAGGCTTACTGGTCTGTAGTTCCCAGGTTTTATTTGCAGCCCTTCTTGAATAAGAGCACAACATTTGCTACCCTTCAGTCTTCCAGGACCTCCCCCATGGCTAACGAAGATGCAAAATATCAGCCAGGGCCCCGTAATTTCTTCTCTAGCCTCTTGCATTGTTTTTGGATATATCTGGTCAGGAGATTTATCCACCTTCATGCATTCGAATATAAACAAACCTCCTCTACTGGGATATGATAATTAACATCCCCAAGTTCCAAGTCTTCATGTCTTTCTCAGAGGAGAAAACGCAGAGAAGAAATATACATCGGTAAACACAGAGGTGAAGTATTCATTGAAAACTTTGCCCATCTCCTGCGGTCCTACATGTCCACATTGGTCCTTGAGGAGCCCAATTCTCTTTCTCGTTATTCTTTTTTCCTTTAATATACTTGAAGTACCTCTTTGGATTCACCCTAATCTTCTCAGCCAAGGTTATCTTGTGCCCCCTTTTCACCCTCCTGATTTCCTTCTTCAGTGAACTTCCATATACCTCCAGAGATTCCCTTGATCCCTGCTGCCCTATTCCATCTATTAGAATAATGCACTTTTCTTTGCAACACAACTTTCTTGGCTTGACAGAACTCATTGCTGAGTAATACACCTTTTTTTGTGAATGCAAATAGCCCCTCAAGCTTGGCATCACTTATGACCAGGTCATAAGAAGATTCTGTGCATGATCAATCAAAGATTTGGAAGAATTGCTTCCACATGCAAATGTCTGCTTACTGAGAACTTTCCAACCATCTGTTAAAAGCATCCCTGTATGAACAATGTGCTGTGTACATATCATATTTCCACAGGAGCTCTGCAACTGAACTCATCTCCAGACGTCGGGCAATTTGACATCTACTCCATTCTTCCCCTAATGCACCTTTGTAAACTGACTCTGCTTCCAATTTATCAATGGTACAGCTGGACTATATTTTCTTTATGTATTCACGGGATGAGGGTGTTGCTAGCTAGGCAGCATTAATTGCCCATCCCTAATTGCCCAGAGAGCAATTTAAGAGTCAACCACTTTACTGTGGGTCTGGAGTCACGTGTAAGCCAGACAAGGTAAGGATGGCAGTTTCATTCCCTAAAGAACATTAGTGAACCAGATCGGTTTTTCCAACAATTGACAATTGATTCATGGTCATCATTATATTCTTAATTCCAGATAGTTATTGAATTCAAATTTCACCATCTACCGTGGCAGGATTTGAACTGAGTCCCCAGAACATTATCTAGAGTGCTGGATTGTCAATCCAGTGATAACACCACTAGGTCATCACGTCCGCTTTGTGCAGTGATGTTGCCTTTTCTACATACCGAATGCAGGCTTCCTTTTGTTTTTGCGCTCATCAAGCATTATTCATCCTAAATCTGTGCTTTCACTTTTTGGGATAATTTCTCAATCCTGGGAATTTAATGTTGGATTATTTTGTCACACTCAATTCTGCTCATGCTCAGTCACGTAGTCGGGCGAATGCCAGAATGACTCTTTGATTGCATTCTACTAAGAGTTTGCGCTTACAAACCAGGACTAGCACCTCAGCTCATAAACTGAATTGACACAAACATTAATAGGCTATGGGAAAAACAACTTTGGGAATGTCATCTTCAGAACGATACTTTAAAATGTGGCAGCTAAAGAACTGAACGCATAACTTAAAGAAAGGGAATAAGATTTTCAGGGTCTACATCTCTCACTTATACCAAAACAGAATTATTGCTCAAACAGCGACAGGATCAATGTGCAAAAGTTAACCAGTATAAGTGAAACTTTGTGAGAGATATAAGGTTGTGTAATTATTCATCTATTCGGCTAACGTTTTAAATTTTTAGCTCTTCTATTTTAAGATAGACATAATCACATATTAACACTACAGAAAATAACCTTTTGTATATTAAATAATGGTTTGGGAATTGTTAATTATATACTAGAGCCAAATAGTCAAAAAGGACAGAAGAGATCCTTCAGCCCATCGAGTCTGTGTTGATCAACCTATTCTAATCCCATTTTCCAGAACTTGACAATGAGCCTTGAATGTTATGATAAAATTTTTAAGGTACATTCCTGATTTTTTCACTCACTGGATGAACATTTTGTTCACTTCCATCCCCTGTAAAACTTGTGTTATGCATCTTAAAGGATGTAGGTTTGCTCGCTGAGCTGGAAGGTTTGATTTCGTCACCATACTGGGTAACATCATCAGTGAGCCTCCGGATGAAGCACTGGTGGTATAGTCCACTTTTTATTTATGATTTAGGTTTTCTTGGGGTTGATGATGCCACTTCCTGTGGTGATGTGATTTCCTGTGGTGATTAATTTGTCGTTTCTTTTTCTCAGGGGTGGTAAATGGGATCCAAGTCAATGAGGCAAAAGTGACGACTGCAGATGTTGGAAATCCGAGTCTAGATTAGAGTGGTGGTGGAAAAGTGCAACAGGTCAGGCAGCATCCAAGGAGAAGGAAAATCGACGTTTCAGGCAAAAGCCCTTCATCAGGATTCCTGATGGACGGGCTTTTGCCCGAAACATTGATTTTCCTGCTCCTCGGATGCTGCCTGACCTGCTGTGCTTTTCCAGCACCATTCTAATTTAGACTCCAAGTCAATGTGTTTGTTGATAGAGTTCCAGTTGCAAAGCTATGCTTCTAGGAATTCCCGCCCATGTCTCTGTTTGGCTTGTCCTAAGAAGGAATTGTTGTCCCAGTCAAAGTTATGGCCTTCCTCATCTTTATGTAAAGATACCAGTGAGAGTGGGTCATGTCTTTTTGTGGCTAGTTGATGTTCATGTACCCTGGTGGCTAGTTTTCTGCCTGTTTGTCCAATGTAGTGTTTGTTACAGACTTGCAAGGTATTTTGTAAATAGCATTAGTGTTGCTTGTCACCTGTATAAGGTCTTTCAAGTTCTTTAGCTGCTGTTATAGTGTGTTGGCGAGTTTGTGGGCTACCATGATGCCAAGAGGTCTGACTAGTCTGGCAGTCATTTCTGAGATGTCTTTGATGTAGGGGCAAGTGGCTACGGTTTCTGGATATGTTTTTGTCTGCTTGTTTGGGTTTGTTGCTGAGAAATAGGGGGACTGTGTTCATTGGGTACTTGTTCTTTTTGAATACACTGTAAAGGGTATTTTCCTATGCTCTTCATAGTTCCTCTGTGCTGCAGTGTGTGGTGGCTGGATGAAATAATGTTCTAATGCAGTTTTGTTTGTGGGTGTTCGGATGTTCCGTATGTGTTGTTTTCCTGTAGACGCGATTTTGACGAGCCCCACTGGCTGTTCACTCTACTGCGACATCTAGGAATGGCATTTTGTTGTTGTTTTCCTCCTCTTTAGTGAAGTTTATGCCAGTAAGGATATCATTGATGGTCTTGAAGGTTTCCTCGAATTTTTTTCATTTAGTGATGACAAAGGTGTAATCCATGTAGTGGGCTCAAAGTTTGGGATGGATGGTTGGCAGAGCTGTTTGTTTGAATCTCTGCATTACTGCCTCTGCTAAGAACCCTGATATTGGAGATCCCATGGGTGTTGTATTGGTTGGTCTGTAGGTATTGATGTTGAAGGTGAAATGGGTGGTAAGATATAGGTCCACTTGACAATATTGTCCTTGCTGATGAAGTTGGTGGCATTTGGTTTATGTGTCTTTGGTTCCTCTAATAGTGTAATCAGTGTTTCCTTGGCTAGGTTGATATTGATGGATGTGAACAGGGCTGTTACACCAAAAGAGACCATTATTTCATCCTCTTCAATCATGGGGTCTTTGATGTTCTTCAGGAATTCTTGGGTGGGGTGTATGGAGAACTGTGAATCTTCTACTAAGTGTTTTAATCTTTGATATAACTCTTTGGCTAATCTGTAAGTTGGTGATCCAGGTCGCGAGACTATGGGTCTGGGGTGTGGAGGGGGGGTGTGGGGTGGCGGTTGGGAAGGGGGGGGCGGGGGGGGCTCTAGTTTGTGAATTTTGGGTAGTCCGTAGAGGCGTGGTGTGTTTGATCCATCTGATTTCATTTTTTGGAAGTTGGTCTTATTTATTTCTCCAGATTTCTGATGTCTTTTGAATAGGGCTGTGATTCAGCTCTCTAGTTGTGGGGTCGGGCCTATCGCCGTGTGTTGGTATCTGCAGGCAGTGCATTCACTTTTTCAATGTAATCACTTTGATTTTAAGTGACTGTCAAGCGTCTTTTGTCTACAAGTGGTTAAAAATATGCTTTTTTTTAAGTCCTTCTAGTGCTTTCCTTTCTTTGTGTATTGAGTGCGTTTCCTTGCTTTTTCTGCTTAATGCTGGTGTGACTGTCTGTCTGATGGTTTGCTGGGTTTCTTCGGTGAGTTCATTCTCTTGTTTTGTCAGTATTGTTTCTAATGTTGCTAAGAAATCTTTCTTGTCTGCATCCTGGAAGTTGTAACTTAATCCTCTTACAAAGATGACTTTTTCAGTGTTTGCTAACGATCGGTCAAATACATTTTTTGTCCATACTTCTAGGTTGTCTGTGTTGTTATTTTGTGTAAGTTTGTCTAGTTTTTCTGCAGGTCTAGTTTTTTTCCTTTTATGCATTTGTCGCCATCTAATGCTTGTTGTACTACATCTGTCCATTCATGGTCTATTGCATTAGTGAGTAAAGTTTGCAAGAAAACACAGTGACTTGGATCTCATTGATCACCCTTGAGAAAAAGAACCAGAAATGATGTCACCGCAGGAAATTACATCACCACAGAAAATGACATTGCCAACTCAAGGAAACCTAAACACATAAATAAAAAGTGGGCCATACCACTAGTGCTTCATCTGGAGGCTCACTGATGAGGTAACCTAGTATGGTGACGAAATGTCTGAAACAAACCTTCCAGGTCAGTGAGCAAACCTACATCCAGAACCTCAAACTGAGCCACAAATCTTTTCAAAACTCATTAACACCGATATGCAATATACTAAAACTGGCCTGAATGTGGGAAGCCAATGTTATCTGACAAGAGTGCCACCCGCAAACTTCCTGCATGAATGCCTAAGGAAACAAGTACTACCTAAATATCTTCAGTACAAATCTCCCCATAACACCCCACCAGCCAAAAGAATAGCTGCAGAACGCTCACAGAAATGATTAATGATGCCCACAACAGACTCCATAAATCCAGGTGGGTAATTTTCCACCAAAAATCTTTGCTCACTAATGCAACAGATCATGAACGGGCAGACACAGTATAACAAGCCATGGTTCCTAATGAAGGGCTTATGCCCGAAATGTTGATTTACCTGCTCCTCAGATGCTGCCTGACTTGCTGTGCTTTTCCAGCACCATACTCTCGATCCATACTCATGCTCTTGTATGGTTAAGTACTTCATTTACATCTACAGTCCATTCCTTTCAGCATTTCAAAATCCCAAACTTTGGCTCCTTACAATGTTTTCCTCTTTCAGAAATGGGCTTATTATTTTAGCCAGTTTTGATTTTAATACATTACAGAGAGATATTGATTACTCCAGTCAGCTGAAATTGCAGGATGGAATTAGATTAACTTTCCTGGCTGACTCCTGGTCAATCATGGCTAAAACACAATAATAATATTTGTGCAGCTCAATTGCTTCAGCATGCTTTTGTTTTCTCTGCCTACCTGTTCATTGAGAGTGTATGAGCCATAAATTTAATCAGATCATTGCTGTATTGAAACAGTTCATTTTCATGGCCCAGTACTCAGCACCATTTGCAATTCCTTAGATACTGGAGCAGCTCATATCTAAAGGCAGTGAGCCCTGGACAACACTTTTAATCTCCTAATTTCAGAAAGGATGGAAATGCATTGTAAGCAATCCTGAGAATGATTATTGGACTAATGCTTGGAATGGGCAGATTATCTGATGAGGAAAGGTTAGCAAGCGAGGCTTATATCTGCTGGAGTTTAGCTGAGTAAGAAATGACTTGGTATGAATATATTAGAACCTGAGAGGGCCTGACAAGGTGGATGTGGAGAAGATGTTTCTTTGGGGAGAAGCTGGAACTAGGAGTCATTGGTTTAAAAATCAAGGGTCACTCATTTAAGACAGAGAATACGTGAAATGTTTACTCCTGTACAGTGAACTAGAATAGAGTCTAGTCTTTTGAGTATCTTTAAAGGGCTGCATAAGTAGAATCTTTGTATATTTCTAAAGAGGTAGAGAGATTCTTAGTAAACTAGACAGACTAAAGTATATTAGGCCTCAGCAGAACTATGCAGTTTTGATTACAACCAGGTCAGCCTCAACATTATTAAATGACACAGCATGTTCAAGGGGTCAGATTGCCTGCTCCTGTTCATACGGTCATTAGCTTGATTTTATATGTGACAAGGAACATTTATGCTCTGCAAATACCAGGCAATGATAATCACCAACCAAGCGAAAACCAATCAGATGAATTGCCACCAGGCTGGAAACATTGGCTCTGCTTTCTTTCCACAGATGCTGCCATACTTGCTGAGTTTTACCAGCAATTTCAGTTTTTATTTCTGAATCCAACCAGCCCCAATGACTTTCATCGCATTATTATTGTTGAATCCCTCACTATCATCATCCTGTGGGTTTACCACTGACCAGACACTTAACCAGCTCTATACAGTTGTCCCCACCATTCCCCCCCACCCCATACCCGCGGGGGAAATGTCCCAGGACCTACCGCAGGAACTCAAAATCGTAGGTGGGAGCGAACCCATTCATTTCAAAGCGTGCTGAATGTTCCCGGCAGTCTCCTGGTCCCTTGTTCCCTATAACATGTTCGGGGCATGGTAATCCATGGGTAACTGAAACTGCTGAAAATGATTCCATGGATATGGGGGTATCCTGTAAATATTTTGTCTATAGTTTTTAGACAACTAAACCCCCTGTATTCCTCAAAACCAGCACACCATTGGAAAAGCACAAGGTCAGGAATATTATAAACTACTTTTGATTTGCATGGATGAATATCATTCCAATAATATTCAAGAAATCTGACACCATCCAAAATAAAGCAGCATGCTTGATTGGTATCTAATTCATTGCATTCAGCATCAGATCCCTCCATGACCAGCACAGAGTATGTACTATGTATTACATGCACTACAGTAACTCCCCGAGGCACTTTCGGCAACAACTTCCAAATCCATGATTTCTACCACTGAGAAGGATAAAGGCAAAATCGTGGGATTTTTCTATTGCTCAAGCCTCAAATGAAAAGGCGGGAAAGATCTTCTTCAAGTGTTTCCTTTCTCATTGGTCAGCACTCCCACTACCCCAAATGGCTAAACCCCACTGCTGCTTCCTGTACTTGACCCCAAATCCCCCAAAACACTTCAGGTGCCCCCTCCCTGCACTGTCATGAAACTCCCTGCACTTTGCTGGTCCTGGATTCTGGTGTGAGTTTGGCTTCAGTGGAACATTTTAGCTGATGCGGTAATCCTTATTTTATTTTCATAACACAAAACAAACATGATATAGGTATCATGGCATTGACAAATCCAACAGACATTTATCATAACTAACTACTGCATACAAAAATCACATTTCTCAGGCAAGTAAGTATCTGAGGTAGCATTGAGGTAAAAGTTTACATCAGAGGAGCATGCATCTAACAGAATGCCATGCATCAAGTGACCTGAGACAGGATGGAATGTAAGATAAATTGATCACATGTTATTATCCAGTGATGATATGTTATTAAAGTATACTGCCATACTGACCGTGAGACACTACACAACACCCTACTTTTTCCAATAATAAAAACTTATCCCAACAGATGGACATAATTATACATAATTGTGTGTAGTTAGTTTGACAATTATACAAACAGGTAAACCAGAGTTTAGCTAAAATTCCAAACTTCAGTGTAATGCTTTGGACGTTTCGCAACTTATCCTGATCTGGTTGAGGAAGTACACATTGTTCTCAGTTGCACATTTTTTGACAACTTGCTTATCTTTCTGGTTCATGTCACTTAACATCACTGTAAAGTCATCATCAGGTGAGTAAATATGTTACCTTCCTTGTGAACCACAACAACCCCAGTACATGATGCCTTTCCCAAAAGAGGACTCCAGGAAGGCTGCACTGGGAGCACTGTACACCCATGGAGGGAAATTCCAGTTCCAATGATACTGAGGAATAAAGTTTCTCGACAATAGGTTAAACTACAGCACTTTAGTTATACAAATAAAGAGAGCCTTATTGCTGCTTGACTACCACTAACATTTCAGTTGCTAGAGATTTGAAAGACAATAAATCTGCCTTAAGTATTGACAGCTACCACCTCCCTGGATGTACAGAAGTCAAAGCCATTTCTATAGTGATTCACACTAAGTAGTTTTTCCAATCCACTGTTATCTGGACAGTCAATTTGAACAAAATCTATTCATTTGAAGCATGCCAGTTTTGAAATGTGGTTATGAATTCAAGACAGTTTGCATTAATGAACAACATCACACTTGAAAAGGCCAAAGATGTAACTCAGAATTAGTCATTCTCATTTCTTGGAAAACCTCAAGGAGCGTACTATTCATTGGATCGTTTGTTCCTGTAGAGAATATCATTACAGCTTGAACTAAGTTGTTGTTAATGATAGGAATTACATGCAATATTAATAAGATGCTGAGAATTCAAATTTTTTGGATTACGCATTCTTAAATATCCTTAACGATTCTTGAAGACAGATGTTCCCTGCTCAACAACCTGAAATCTCAATTTTGACTATTCTCATTAGCCTCTGGAGGTTAGAGTGCAAGACTGAGAATGTACAATTATCCAGCAGTTATGAGATGCGGAACTGAGGCATCTCAGCTAGGATTGGAGGTTCTCATGGGCATTACTTTAACTGGAGCAAGGGAGTTTACCCTGGTCAACATTTATACCTCATTCAACATCATTAACAGAATATCTTGTTAAAAATTATGCTGTTCTGAGGGAATCTTGCTGTGTTAATCAGAGTAATAGCACTTCAAAAATACTTCATTGATTGCAAAGCATTTTGAGAATCCTCAGGTCATGGAGGGTGCTACATAAATGGAACTTTGGCTTCTTCCTAAATTACCATGTAGGAAGATTCAACAATGTGTCCATCTCTTCCATCGGCATCCAGGGCTAACCTGCTTAACTCACTGCTTTGATGATTCTAGTGACAAATTGTCACTTGAGGAAAAATACAAAATGAAATGAAGCATCTGTGGCCTAGAGGATTTATCCATCTTATACTAAACACAGTGCAGGAAGAAGGGTTTCAGATTCCTGGGATGTGGGACCAATTCTGTAGTAAAGGGAGAGCTATGATCAAGTCAAATGGGACATAGTGGAAGGGACCTGTGATCCAATATCCTTGCAGACAGATTAGCAAATGTTCTGGAAGAGAGTTTAAGCTAACTTGGCACCAGGCAGTAGCATTTTGTAGTAGAGCTGAAAATGTGTTGCTGGAAAAGCACAGCAGGTCAGGCAGCATCCAAAGAGCAGGAGAATCACGAAGGGCTCATGCCCGAAACGTCGATTCTCCTGCTCCTTGGATGCTGCCTGACCTGCTGCGCTTTTCCAGCAACACATTTTCAGCTCTGATCTCCAGCATGTGCAGTCCTCACTTTCTCCATTTTATAGTAGAAACAAGGTACAGTCGGTACTTCTACAACATGACAGTTGCATTCCTGTGCAACCTCACAATATAGATAACTGGTGCTTTAGAAGCAGCATTTAAAGTGTTGGCGCTGTTACTGCGTTTCAGCCACGCTCGTTTTAAAAGTTCGCACTTTAGAAACAACATCCTCTGAATTAGGTTATAGCAAATCTGCACTGATGAAAAGCGTGCTATAACAGAATAACCTGGACACTGAGAACCAAGTAAAAACTTTAGGGCTGAATTTTACCACAAAGCAGCTGACTGTCAATTTTATTGAGCTTCATGGAGTGTTTCTCACTGCCTGGCCGAAGTGAGATTTCTCTCACTATTTTCTGACACTTGCCTCAGTAGCTATGCAGCACTCCTCCTGTGGTCCCCAGTCATTTTCTCCTGCTTTCTACCATGAGCAGAAGTAGCCACTGTTACGAGGATCTCCAGGGATTTCCACCAGCGGAGCCACCTTTAAAACCCAACCATGCTATCAGCCAGGAGTTACCTATCACTATGCATATAGTGAGAGGGCAATGAAAAGCAAACCCTTCTCAGGGCACATAGGTAACATTAAATAGGTAAATAAGGGATACGAGGAAAGATGATAATGATTAAAGAGGAACATTTGCTCAGGGAATACTGATAGAAGGTTGAAGACATTTCTTACAATTGTCCAATTCTCCTTACGTAGCATTGTTCAAGCCAATCTGCTTAACACAGTGGTTGAGAAGATCTTTGACATAATATGTTCAAAACTAAGTTGGAGAAGTTAGGACAAAGGTTTATGCCAAAGTTATATCCAGAGTCTTGATGAAGAGGTCACCTCCTATCTACTCAAGGCCACCATTGACCAAGAGTCAAGATTAGAGTAGTGTTGGAAAAGCACAACAGTTCAGGCAGCATTTGAGAAGTAGGAAAATATACATTTCAGGTAAAAGTCCTTCATCACCATTGACCAAGCACAATTCAGATGCGCGATGGATTACTCTCCAGATGTCTGAATGAGTGCAGCTCCACCAAGACTCAATATGTTTAACACTCATCCAGGTCAAAATTCTGAAGAAAACCCAAACCAGATTCATAATGTTAACTCTGGTTTTCTCTCTACACGGATGCTGACAGTCCTGCTGAGCTTACCCAGCACTCTTTTTTTGTTCAAAGTAGGCTAATTTATTGGCAATTAATTGACAATCTTAAAAATTCGGTCTGTCCACCAACAGTGGCTGTGGTGTATATGCAATGCACTGCAGCAGCTCTTCAATGATTCTCCTCCATTACCATCTCAACCCAGCACCTCCACCATCTAGCATGGTAGGAACAGCTGATACATGGGCGCACCACGACCTTTGAGTTACACACCACACTGACTTGAAAATGTATTGTCTTTGTTTCACTGTTGCTAGGTAGAAATCTAATAACTCCCTGCCTAACAACGCCATAAGAAAGTCGCTGGGAGGCTGAAAGGCATGAAGTTAGCTGTCATGGCTCTGCCCCTTTGCCCAGTTGCCCTGCCTCTGCTCAAACTCAAAGGACCATGGGGAAATCAGCCAAATGGATCCACATGCAACAAAGCCAACTGAAAACATTAATTTGGTCCCAACTAAGTATTTTAACCAGTTCAGAATGCAAACAATCTCAAGGCTATAGAGAGGGCACAGAAGCAATTTACTATAATTGTTCTAGGGATGAAAGATTACATTCCATGGATAGACTAGTAAAGCTTGGATTCTTAGGGACATGGAAGGAGCAGAGAGGTTCTCATTGAGGTGCTTAAAAGCATGAAGGGTTTAGACAGAGAAAATAATTGTAGTCACTTTCTAATGACGAATAGACTGATAACTAAGGCCACAGAATTGCAAGGATGCCTTCCTTGAAGAAGCTCTCTTCCTCCCTCTACAAGCTGTGATCTCCAGCATCTGCAGACCTCATTTTTTACTCACAGAATTAAGATCAGAAACAAAAACAGATGTTGCTGGAACAGCATCTGGCAGCATCTGTGAAGAGAAATCAGAGTTAACATTTCAGATCTGATGACAGCTAGGAAAATGGCAGTTTATATGTAGAAGATAGATGGGGCAAGGGGTTAATTAGGTGAGACTAGAGCCCAAAGAGAGAGAAGAACAGCTGAACGGACAAAGGAGTGGATAGTAATCTGGCTGAGATGGTGAATAGCTGTTAATGGAGACAGTTAGTGGCCAACAATAGGTAATGTGTAATGGCAGACTATGTAGTAACAACGCCTGGTGTGTGGGGTTGGAGGGGCGAGGGCATGGGAGAGTCCAGGCCCTAAGATTATTGAACTTGCTATTGAGTCTGAAGGGCTACAGGGTCTCTAAGCAGAAAATTAGGTTCTGTCTATCCAGCTTGCGGTGAACTTTGCTGGAGCACTGCAGAAAGCCTGGGACAGAGATGTTAGCCAGGGAGCAGGGTGGTGTGTTAAAGTGACAGGCAACTGGAAGGTCAAGGTCTTTTGTTGTGGGCAGAATGTAGATGTTCTATGAAACGGTCACCCAGCCTACTTTGTTTCCCCAATGTAGAGGGAACCATATTGTAAGCAGTGAATGTAGAAGACTAGATTGTGTGAAGTGCAGGTAAAGCACGGCTTCACCTGGAAGATACATTTGGGCCCTTGGATACTGAGAAGGGACCATCTATGTTCTGCTTGCAAAAAAGACTATGAACTTCCACTCCTTTGTCTGTCCAACTGTCTTCTCTTTCTTTGGACTCTACTCCCCACCTATCATTTACTCTTTATCCCCTCCACCCTCCCTATCTTCTGGATATAAACCAGCATTTTCTTAGGTCCAATCAGTTCTGAGGAAAGGTCACTGGACCCAAAACGTTAATTCCGATTTCTGTTCACAGATGTTGCCAGACCTGCTGAAACTTTTCAGCAACTTCTGTTTTTGTTTCCCATTTACAGCATTTTATTTTCAGGGAATCAAGATGATTACCAAAAGAACTAGCAGTGACCTGAGGATTTTTATTTTAATTAAAGAGAAATTGCATTACCTTTCTTGACAAGTGGTGAAAAAAGATTGATTCATTCTGTGGAAAAGTACTTGGCCTACATAATAGCTATAAATAATGATAGAGCATCTACATTAAATGTGAACTGATGAAAATGCAAAATTGTACTGTTTCGTTGGTTCTTGCAGACTTTTTGACATTAACAGTAGCCTCCAAGAATAAACTGACTAAGAGAAGTCAGTGAGGAATAGTGAAGGAATGTAACTAACCAGTTTTCCTTTAAAAAGACTTGATGCAGCCTCTGTCTGTGTTTATGATAAGTAATTCTACAAAAGAAATTTATTGTTTAAAGCTCTTAATTAACATTTTCTTCCAAATGAATAATGAAATTCTTAATTCCATGTGGCATCAATATAATTTTACTACTATAATTACTTCTGCTGAAAATTGTCTGCTGCAGCATCTAAATTATTTGCGCATTTCATTAGAACTCAGCAAGAAGATAGACGTGGGAATATTTGATAAGACAATGGCTGGACGTAGTCTGTTGAACATCCTTTTTTCTTGTTTGAAAATAGGTTGGGGTCCAAGTTGAGATCCCAAAGTGCAAGCAGCTTCAGCCTTTCTGGCATACATTGTAAGGGTATAGGATGAGCATTATGTACAGTTGGCTGACATATGCAGAGAGGTTATGCAATGAAGTCAATGTATGCAACAGCTATAAGCTATCAGTTGCCATTTTCAATGTTGCTTCCTCTTTCAGACATGTGTGTGCATTCAGTAGCAAGTGTCATATGTATCTGTATCACCATATCGAAAGTACAAGCATTGAAATATATTTAGAACATAGAACATAGAATAATACAGCACAGAACAGGCCCTTCGGCCCACGCTGTTGTGCCGAACATTTGTCCTAGCTTAAGCACCTATCCATGTACCTATCCAATTGCCGCTTAAAGGTCACCAATGATTCTGACTCTGCCACTCCCACAGGCAGCGCATTCCATGCCCCCTTCACTCTCTGGGTAAAGAACCTACCTCTGACATCCCCCCTATACCTTCCACCCTTCACCTTAAATTTATGTCCCCTTGTAACACTCTGTTGTACCCAGGGAAAAAGTCTCTGACTGTCTACTCTATCTATTCCCCTGATCATCTTATGAACCTCTATCAAGTCACCCCTCATCCTTCGACGTTCCAATGAGAAAAGGCCCAGCAGTCTCAACCTATCCTCGTATGACCTATTCTCCATTCCAGGCAACATTCTGGTAAATCTCCTCTGCACCCTCTCCAAAGCTTCCACATCTTTCCTAAAATGAGGCGACCAGAATTTGGTTATTTATGTGAGCTGTTTTAGTTTGTTGTAGTACTGAATGTTGGAGAATTTATATAACCATGGAATGGACTCGAAAAACGTTGGTTGTGGACTGATTGAACTGTGTGTGCAGTGCTCTAACTGTTCCCCTGTTTTGTGCAGTAATGGATTTTCCTTCCACTAGCATGCATTTAAATTAGGTATTTAGACCCTTAAGGTGAATGGTTTAGTGCATCAGAAACAGTGATAAGAGAAAATATAAAACACTATTTCCTAGCAAGAGGAGTCTAGTAACACAGAATGTCAGAACAATTCATTCAGAGAGAAGAGGTCCCTAACAGCATAGGTGATGTTGTTAACAGTCTCTAAATAGTCTGGGCTGAAAAGAAATCCTAACTGACTTAGATGTTATTGAGAGAAAAGCTCCAAAATCAGCTGGCTTTTGTGGTGCCAAAGAGGAAGACATCCTACAAGGCTCTCGAAGATGTGGGTTTAAGGTACACATGATAAGTAGTTTAAAAAAAAACTGAGTTATCAGCTTGTCTTGTGGTCTCAGGAAGAGATTTCAACAAAGCAAAATAATATCCAGATCATGAATGAATTTGCCAGAAAGAAGTTCATGCCAGCCAGGTATTTCAGCCTGCGACAGGAAGTGACCTTTTAATGAGTTTTGATAAATCATTGATAAGCGAGTTTTGAGAAGATTTGCAACTCAGGTTGAGGTTCTGGATGTTGGTCTACTTGCTCAGCTGGAAGGTTAATTTCCGGACGTTTTGTCACCCTTCTAGGTAACATCTTCAGTGGGCCTTCAGGCGAAGCACTGCTGATAATTCCTGCTTTCTATTTATATGTTTGGGTTTCTTTGGGTTGGTGATGTCATTTCCTGTGGTTATGTCATTTCCTGTGGTGGAGACTTTTCCTCCTGTTTTTCTCAGGGTATGGTAGATGGGGAATAACTTGATGTGGTTGTTGATAGAGGTCTGTTTGGAATGCCATGCTTCTAGGAATTCTCGTGCATGTCTCTGTTTGGCTTGACCTAGGATGGATGTGTTGTCCTAGTCGAAGTGGTGTCCTTCCTTATCTGTATGTAAGGATACTAGTGAGAGAGATCACTTGTCACCACAAAACAGCATGAGCCTCTCTCTCTAGTATCCTTGCCTACAGATCAGGAAGGACACCACTTCGACTAGGACAACACATCCATCCTAGGACAAGCCAAACAGGGACAAGCATGAAAATTCCTAGAAGCATGGCATTCCAACTGGACCTCTATCAACAACCACATCAAGTTCGACCCCATCTACCACCCCCTGAGAAAAAGAAGAGGAAATGACTCCACCATAGGAAATGACATCACCAACCTAAAGAAACCCAAAGATACAAATAGAAAGCAGGAATTATCAGCAGTACTTCACCTGGAGGCGCACTGAAGATGTTACCTAGTAGGGTGACAAAACGTCTGGAAATAAACTTTCCAGCTCAGCGAGCAAACCTACATCCAAATCATTGATAAATTACATATGAATTTCAAAAGAAACTTCTTCAAAAGGAACTATACAGAAAACAGTAGAGGTTGCAGAGCAAGGAATAGTTGAGTTTTTCTTTCCCTCAGGATCTGGGCCTCACTGGATAAGCCAGCATTTATTGTCTATCCCAAGTGCTCTTGGGAAGGTTAATCTCTACCTGATTGCTAAGACAATCCAATCTAGCTCCCTTAACATGAGACAAATACTGGCAGTAAAAAAAAATCAATGTGCTTTCTTTAATATTAGTGAGTTAGATTTTGTTTCAAATTTTAAAAGAATCAATGAAATGTTATTTGCTTCACAACTCAGTGCTTTCAGGTTAGTGGATGCTCAGAAATAACAAAATATGTGACTGCAGTTAGTATCAATTAGAGAGCAGTTTCTGCACAAGAATAATAGTAGATCAGTTAATTCATCAGCAGATAATCATAAAAACATCACATGAAATTTTGAGTGGTTTATGGTTATATAAACCAAACATACAAATCTTCTTTTACTTACTTGATTGGTTTTCTTAATGTTGAGAATTCATATTGATGAGTGGATCCACTGATAATCCTCCAATCTGTCAACCATGTGAGAGTTAGTGTGAGTGTAAAATTGCCACAGACAAGACCAGTCCTATCCCTATTAGATATCCATATATGTGCGCACCAACACAGGTTACTTTTCTATAGACTATACTGTATGGAAATGGATGATTTGGCCCAATAGATTCTCTAAGTCTTCTCTATCATCTAATCCTTACTTTCCTTTTTCCTCAACCATTCGACCATCATACCTTTCTACATATCTATGCTAGTCAGACCTCCTTCTTAGGTCCATCAGAATCACAGATGCCACTCTTCTGCCAATTCAATTCACTCCATGTCAAATTAAGGAATGGCTGTAGATGCTGAATTTTGGAAAGGCAATGTGCCCTGATGACATGGTAAGCTGTCCCAATACAGTTGTAACACTCGAGATCTACTCAGCAATGTGAAAGGTTGTCTAGGTATGCTCGACAAATCCAGCACGGAAAATCATCAGCCAATCACTTCATTCTCAATCATCAGTGAAGTGTTGGAAGCGGGCTTTGACAAAGCCATCAAGAAATTGGTCAATTTATGTTCTATGAATGCCATTCAGTTCTTGACATAATCGCAGCCTTGAAACATTGAGAAACAAACTGAAGTCCAGAGTTGTGGTGAAAGTGACATTAAGGCCAATTCGACTGAATGTGATACCAAGGAGCCCTAGCAAAACTATAGTGAATCAGAATTGGGTTGGTGGGAGAAAAAACTCTGTTGGTTGGCGTCATTCTTGCACAAAGGAAGATAATCATGTTGAAAGTTAATCAGCTCAGTTCGGTGGCTGCAGGCCTTCCTCAAGATGGTGTTCAGGGCCATCCTTCTTCAATTACTTCACCAATGGCCTTTCTTTCATTGTTGAATAGCGAGTGGAAATGGTTAATGTTGATGGCTCAATGTTCAACAACACTCAAGACTCCCCAGATACTGCAGCAGTCCACATGCAAATGTAGCAAGTACCGTTACCTGCAGGTTCCCTTCCAAGTCACTCATAGAGTCATTTAATCAGACACAGTGCAGAAATATACCCTTCGGTCCAACTCATCCATGCCAAGCAATTTTCCCAAATAAAATTAGTCCCACTTACCTGCATTTGGCCCATATCCCTCCAAATCTTTCCAATTCATGTACCTATCCAACCCACCCTATCCACCTGCAATGCAATTTTCAAAGAACTATACACCTGAATCCTAGCTATCTTTGTTTGACAACATTACTCATGGCCCTATCATTACCCAAGTAAGTCCTGCCCTTGCTTGTTTTACCAAACTGCAATACATCACATTTATTCAAATTAAACCCTATCTGCCACTCCCTCAGCTACTGGCCCAACTTCTCAAGGTCTTTGTAATCTTAGATAACCTTCTTCACTGTGCACTACACCACTATTTTTTGTGTCGTCTACAAACTTACTAACCATGCCTCCTAAATTCTCATTCCAAATAATTTATATAAATGAAAAACAAAAGTGGACCCAGTACCAATCTCTTTGGAACAAAATAAAAGTGGACCCAGCACCAATCTCTGTGGAAACTGCTGTTCACAGGCCTCCAGTATGAGAAATAAAACTCCATCATCACACTCTATCTCCTACTATCAAGCCAATTTTGTATCCAATTGGCAAGCTGTCCCTGAATCCCATGTGAACTAACTTTTCTAATTAGTCCACCATGCAGAACCTCCTCAAAGGTTTTATTGAAGTCCATGCAAAAAACAACTACCACTCTGCTCTCAATCTTTTTGGTTACAACCACTAAATAACTCAATCAAGTTTGTGAGACACAATTTGCCCAAAAGCCATGCTGATTACTCCTAATCTCTCACCATTCTAATTGGAAATATATTATTATTCTTTCACAATCAGTGGGTCAAAATCCTGGAACTCCCCTTCCTAACAACACTGTAGGTGTCCCTATGAGGAGAAAGTGAGGACGACATATGCTAGAGATCAGAGTGGATGAGTGTGGTGCTAGAAAAGCACAGCCGGTCAGGCAGCATCCGAGGAGCAGGAGAGTCAATGCTTTGGGCATTAACCCTTCCTGATGAAGGGCTAATGCCCAAAACGTCAGCTCTCCTGCTTCTCAGATGCTGCCTGAACAGCTGTGCTCTTACAGCACCATACTCTTCGCCTATAGGTATACCTAACCCAATGAACTATAGCAGTTCAAGGAAGCTGTTCAGTATCACCATAGGCAACAAAAGCTGGTTGACTTGGTGATGCATACCTCTTGTGAACAAATTTTAAAAGCTCTTTCACTGTTAGCTGTCTGAATCCTTACCACTTTTGAGTTGAAGAGGTTTCTTTTGAATTTGCAGTTAGATTCATCAATGAGGATCTTATATTTATGAGCCTTAGTACAACCCTCCCCTGTAAGCAGAAACATTGAGCTGAATCTTCCATTCTTTAGGGGCTCAGTATCAATTTCATTGAGTTTCACGAAAGGGTTTCCTCTGTGAGGCCTAAGCTAATGAGATAGAAAACTGAATATTAATGAGGTGAGTTGGCTGTTGACAAAGCTTTTATCAAGTAATAATCCTCTTGAATTGGCCACTTGCCACTGCCTAGTGAGAATCTTAGCTTGATGTTTGTTAAAAACATAAACAATGGAGAAAGATGCTTCCAACATCAAGACGGACCTTCCTGGACTTCTCATCTGATTTTCCCACAAATGTTGCCATAGCCCACATCACTCAGACTTCAGAGGCTATGGGCTCTGACAACATTTTCAAACAGAAATGAAGACTTGTGCTCCAGAACTTCTCATACCTCTAGTCATGCTGTTCAAGTGCTACTGCTCCAGCACTGGTATCTACATGATCATGTGGAGATTTGATCAGGCATGCCCGGTCCACAAAAATACAGACAAATCTAACCCAGCCAATTACCATTCCATCAGTCTATTCTTGCTCATCAGTAAACTGATGAAAGGTGTCATTGACAGTGCTTCAAGCAGCACCTGCTCAGCAATAACCTGCTCAGTGACACCCAGTTTGGGATCCACCAGAGTCACTCAGCTCCTGACCTCATTACAGACGTGGTTCAAACATACACTAAAGAGCTGCATTCCAGAGGTGAGGTGAGAGTGACAGCCCTTGACATCAAGGCTGCACTCAATCAAGAGATGCATCAGAGAGCCCTAGCAAAACTGGAATCAATGGGAATTGAGGCAAACTCTCTGCTAACTGGAATCATACCTGGCACATAAGATGGTTGTGGCTGTTGACGGTCAATCATGTGAACTCCAGGATGCCTCCACAGGAGCTCCTCAGGGTTGTGTCCTAGGCCCACCCATTTTAGCAGCTTCATCAATGACTTACCCTCCAATATTAGGTCAAAAGTGGAAATATTCACTGTTGATTGCATAATATTCCACCATCTTGGAGTCCTCAGATACTGGAGCTTTCCATGTTCAAATGCTACAAGATCTGAACAATATCCAGGCTTGGACTGAAAAATAACAAGCAACATTAGCACCACACAAATGTCAGGCAGTAACCACCTCCCATAAGAGCGAATTTAACCACGGCCACTTGGCATTCAACGTTACCATCATTGAATCCTCACTATCAACATCCTGCAGGTTACTGCTGAACATAAACTGATCTGGGTTAGTCACAAGGTAAAAACAATGTAAAAGGTAAAAACAATTTATCTCTCTGCCCTTCAGGCACTCTGCCTGTATTCCCGATGAAAGGCTTTTGCCCGAAACATCGATTTTCCTGTTCCTCGGATGCTGCCTGAATTGCTGTGCTTTTCCAGCGCCACTCTAATCCAGAATCTGGATTGTCATAAGTATAATGGTTATATAAAGTCATACAAATATAAAACAGCAGGTCAGAAGCTAATAATACTGCAGTGAGTAATTCAACTCTTGACTGCCCAAAGCCTATCCACCATCTAAAAGGCACAAGTCAGGAGCGCAATGGAATATTTCCCATTGTCTGAATGAACGCAGCTCCAATAACACTCAAGAAGTTTGATATCATCAAAAACAATGCAGCCCAATTGATTGGCACCACATGCACAACTATTCACTCCCTCGACCACCACTGCTAAGTAGCAGCAGTGTGTACCATCTACAAGGCGCATTGCAAAAATTCACCAAGAATCCTTGGACAGCACCTTTGAAACCCATGATTGCTGCCATCTAGATGGACAAAGCAGATAAATTGAAAAACTACCATGTGCAAGTTCCCTCCAAGAAACTCACCATCCTGACTTTGAAATATATTGCTATTCCTTCACTGTTGCTGGACCAAAGTCCTGGAATACCCTCTCTAATGATTTTGAGGATCTACCTACAGAACATGGACTGCAGGGGTTCAAGAAGGCAGCTCACAACCAACTTCTAAAGGGCAACTAGTATGAGGCAATAAATGCTGGTCCAGTCAGCAATGCCCATTATTCCATGAATGAATTATTTTTAAAAAATAGCTTTCCTTCTGTCAAGGACACTACTGAATCGAATGGGGTTTTGCAGGCCAAGACATCAACTCTGTATCTCTCTCCATGAATGCTGCCAGTCCTGTTGAGATACTCCAACAATATCTGTTTCATTTTCAGATCTCCAGCTTCTATAGTACTTTCCTTTTGATTTTGCAAGCCTGGATGGTTTGATGATGAGAGATAAAAGAGAGCCTTGTTTGTTTATTGAGATGGAGGTGCAAGGTATTTATACTTGGAGACCATGGCAGCGGTCTCTGGGTCTACAATGAAAACTTCAGGGGAGAATCTTGTGGGGCTCTGGGTGACTTTGTGCATTGGGTGAGATGAGACGCTTGGCAAGGTCTAGCTGAACATTGAAATCATCTCACTCTATCTTTTAGTCCGCAAATCGCCAATTGATGGGCATTAATACTCATTAAATGTTTGTTGTTGTTGCCACAGCTCACTTCAGTAATATTCACCCTCCCATCTTAACAAACTTGGGAAAATCTAACAAGGAAACCAAACTGTGTACCTGACAGACTCAAAGCTTGCCACTTGCTGTCAACGATTTCCACATTCTCTACAATCAAACCTCAAGCGAGGGCACAATCCATGGTCACCAGCCACTAGCATCCCTACTCCACGGACATCAGCATCCAGCAATTGCCAACCCAGCATGGCCATCCTGGCATTTCTTCTATTCACTGGCAGCACACAAGGGAAGCACAGACTTGCATTGTTGGGCACACCAGTAATGAGCATTGATAGGTTGCAATGCAAACTCTTTGTACACAGAGTCAAGCACCCTGTTCACACATTCAAGAGGCTCCATCTCAGGGTTGCTCACTTGTTGCTTTCATGCTCAGGCACTTCACACTTACCTGCGCGGTCCTGGCAGCTACAGTTTGATTATTTCTGCTTATTTTACCAGTACAGCACAGAAGGAGGATATTCTGCCCATGTTGCTTTCTTATAGAGTTGTTTTTCCATTTTCCTGCCCCATCCCCATGGAATGTAAATCTTTCTTGTTTAAGAAGTGACTGAATATTGCAGCACCACATAGATTAGAAGACTGTTATTAATTGCAGATGAATAATTATTTCTGGAAAGCTTGCAAACATTTTTGGCAGATGAAAAATGTGCCAAATGAAGCTATCCACACTTTGCTGTTTCTGCTCTGTTAAACATTTGACTTTTCTAGGACTCCTGATAAAAATAGACTGTACATACTAAGACGGAATGCACTTTTCACCATGTACCAAATTTACTTATTAGATTTAAAGTAATCCTCACAAGGCAAGTGTCCTGTGTGGAAGATGATAACAATATCACTGTCATGGAGAAACATAGCTAAGTTCTCCAGTGGGTGTTTGTGTTCTAATTTGAACTCAATATTGTGCATTCACTATTGGTTTTACATTGTTATGTTTAATGAGTACAGTGTTTCAATATTTTATTTCACTTGCCTAAAATAAGAAAGAAAGGATTTGTTAAAAATCAGGTCATACATGTGACTAAAATAAGTCATATCAAGGCCTGGATATATAGAGAAGAACAGAAATATTGATCCTGCTCCTAACAGAGGTGTACATGCACATACTCAAGTTTCTATGGGCTCTCTGTAAACTCACATCACTATACCTGTACCCTCCTCAAGCGCAAAACTCTCTGAGATCTATGTGCTGTTCCAATTCAGACTTTTGGCTTATCCTTGACTTCTATTACCTCGCCATTGGTGGCTGTGCCTTCAGGTGCCTAGGCTCTAAGCTTTGAAATTCTTTCCCCAAACACCTTTGCTACTCTATCTCTCTCTCAATTCACATCTTAAAGCATACTTTACCAGTACTGCTATCTCCTTGGGTACTTTTAGTGTTAAATTTTGTTTGATAAGTCCACTCTAGCCATTTTCCTTTTGTATAGACAGTATACAGAACAGCATTTTGTTGCTTTTTTACCTTCAGAGTTTATGTGACATGACAAAGCATTTGTAGTAATCATGTGTACTTTAACATTCCAAATGGCTTTTTAGTTTTGACTAAAATTTGGGAAAGGGTTTCGCAAAATGGCAACTTTTCTGAATACCAGCCTACACTTGAAGCTATAGCTTTTATAGTCACTGACAAAATAAAACAGTAATAAGGAAGAAATCAATTGAAACTTTTCTGAATCAGCTTCAGCCATCTAGTGTCGAAAAGGCCAGTGAGCAGCGATGGAATATGGATTTTCTGTTGCTATTTGTCAAGTGATTTTGTCAGCACATTTTAAAGATCTGGTGAATGATACAGTGCAACAAATTAAAAGCAATAATTTCTTCAAATTAGTTTATAAATCATCTGCAAATAATCAGCATTGTGCCTCATTGCTGTGAGCTGCTGTGATTCTAGACAGAAGAAAATACCAATATGCAAAAAGAAATAAACTGAATCACAATATCTTTTTGATTTTTGCTATACCCCAGGATTTAATTACAACAATGAGAAATAAAGGACCTGCAGATGATAAACAACAGAAAGAAGAGGATTATTGGCTAGCAGTCTCAAAGGTGGTCTTCCTTGAGTGGGCAAAGGCCGAACTTGTAAAATAAATATTGAAGTACAAGTGATAATTTGAAGACATTTTATTCTGGTGTGGTTAAGTATTGAAAAATGGATCATATTTCTTATTATCCTCTTGTGATTAAATTTTGCAGCATTGTCCAAATTAATTGAAAAAGGAAAGTCTGCAATATCCCCTGCCTCTTACTGATAATTTATCTTGCCTTAATTTACTTCCTGCATAATGATACATTAGATCGAACTTGGAAAGCTGGAATAAAAATAGAAGATGCTAGCACCATTCAGTGCCTGTGGAGAAAAAAGCAGAGTTACCATTTCAGGTGGATGACCTTCTCACAGATTCAATAATGCTGTTCCAATTCCAGCCTACTTACGCTTTTTTCTTCCATTTTATAATGGCTGGTGATGTAAGCAGCCCACTTAGAAAAATGTACATTCAGTTCTCGGCTATTAAATGAAGAGGGAAACAATGGCTTTTCTCCCCGGCCCTTCAGTCGTGTCACTGCTGGATCTAAAATGGGAGTTTCAACTCTCCTCCATGCAGGTGGCAGGACCTGGGTGGTGGTTTACCAGCGATGGCCAATTCGGAGGCTGTTGACAGAGTGCAGTACACCATTGAGAGAGTCGTCAGCACAATCTGCGGGAAGGAAGCTTGCTTGGGCACAGCATCCGCTGCTGAGTTGGCACAACGAAGGAGAATGTGCCGCCATGTTGATTGCAGAGTCAGATTGGGGGTTTCAGGGTGTAGGACGATGGTAGGGAGAGTCGATCTCTTCACCTTTCACTCCCTCTGGTTGCAGAAGGTGTGGGGCACCTCTGTAGGGCAAGGAGCACTAACAATTGAGAGATCTCCATATCCCAGCCCCAGGATTCGGCTGTCAGATTGCCCTAGTTTAGCTCGACACCCCTCTCCAGACATCACTACAGTATTTCTTTTTATTCACTCGTGAGGTGTGGCCATTGCTGGCTAAGCCAGCATTTGTTGTCCATCCCTCATTGCCCAGAAAGTAGATGAGGGTCTACCACATTATTGTGGCTTTGGAGTCACATGACGACCAGATAGAGATGGCTAATTTCCTTCCCTCGATGGAAAGTGAACCAGATGAGTTTTTTTTACAACAGCCAACAGTGGCTTCATGTTAGCTTTTAGGCTAGCTTTTAATTCCAGAATTTAATTGCATTCAGATTTTACCATCTGCCATCCCCCCAGAGGATTAGCCTAGGGTTCTAGATTACTAATACAGTATACATTTCCACTGTATCACCACCTCCCCTAAGTAAATGATGGTAGGGGCAAAAGGTGATCCTTTACAGGGCACAGACTTTGCGTAATTGGCCAGCTGCTGTGTGGTCATGTGACTTAGGTCCCCACCATAGTGAATATGCCATGATGACAGGAAGTTGTCATGCTCCCATCCTGATGCTTTTTGCTGTCAATTTACCAGCTTTCTGTCACTACCTCCTCATTCATCCCTATTGTGCTAGCAAAGTTCAGCCCAGTTGATGGAAAATGCAATTTATACATAGAGGATGAACAGAAGAAAAATGTTTTATTCAGAAAATTAAATAAAATATGGGGATGTCAAGTGTAATAACTGTGTGTGCTGAGATATGTAGCAAAACGCAGTGAATGAAAAATAAATGGAATCGAGAGCAAGACAAGTGCACAGACTGTGACTGCTCTCAACGCTAATAAAAAGTCATCCATAGCTGCGTATTTTCCGGGAGCTGGTCCCAGTCCGCCCCAATGACTTTCCTGGAGGCGTGCATCCAACCCCATTTATCTCAGCAACACATTTTATATCCAGTGTGCTCCGAGTAAATGTAGAACAGCAGAGACAAAGCACTTCCTAGAGAATTCATGCCATCCTGTCTCATACCTATACTGATCACAGACCATGGAGTCCAGGGACGTCCAGGTACTGAAGACCAATTCAGTTCATCTGGCCAACTCCAAAGTTCAGAAACAGAGTGCACAGGTCAGCAGCGATGCACATTCTTGATTTTTCCAGCCAATTATCCCTCCAATTTCATTGTACCTATCTTCTCTGATATGCACACACTTTTTTTTTAATGAGAAATTCCCATTATATATAATTCATATTTTCAACAGTTTTTGTAAAAAAAAATCAATTGAAAGTCCCATAATACTTTACGCTTTGCTCAGAGTTCACATACACCAGGGCAATCAGAAAGCTCAGTTCTTTGATTTCTCAAACTTTGCCTGAGGCTTTCAACTGTAGCATTTTTCACTGCATGACCTGTGTAAACACAGAGTATACAGTGTGCGCAAATGTCATTTTAAGGGAGAAGGTATAACAACAAGAATGCTACACTTGCCTCATGTGCTTTTTATTTCAATTTCGGAGCAGAAATGTGCGACAATCATGAAAGCAAAGGGGGTAAAAATGCATCTGTGTTTTGTCCTCATTACACAGAACTTTACAGTTTGGCATTGCTTTGGATTGAAGAAGGAACAACCCCAAAAAGTTGGCATGTTTGAGAGAGAAACCATCCACCCTAGATGTACTTTCACTTTTAGGTAATGATTTCTGCATTCCATTTGTATTCAGTCCAAAGGGACCCTTCAGATCTACTTCATCACTTTCATGATGAAGTCCACTTGTGCATTTCCAAATATTTCATTTCAAAGTATAAATTAAAATTTATGTAATCATTAAAAAAAAACCTGCCCAGCAGTCATGTAACATTCTCAGTTATCAAGTTATCTTCATAAGAACACCACATTTCTTACACATACACTCTTGGAATGTTGCAATAGAGTGTGGCTTATGAGAATAAGCAAAATGCTTGGCTTGGAGGACTCTAGTGTGATGAGAATGAAACATACTTTTTACTACTTACCTCATAATCAATTTTTTCAAATACAGTTCAGAAAATTCTTAAATTAAAGAAGCAATGTTACTTGGATGGACAGGACATACGGCAGTCCTTGATCAATATTGGCAATGACGAGGTTATTGAGAAAATACGGCAAGTTCAGAAAAATTACATTACTGGATGTTAATAAAAATCCAGTTTAGTGACCAAGGTTTAATTGATAAGATGAGAATTACACTTGTGAGTGGTGAGAGACCAACATGCATTGCAAAGTGATGTCATTTGTACAAAATCTCACCTCAATTATGTGCAGTTTCATATTATCGCATACATCAGAGGGAAGCTAGAGGGCATTAATTCCAAACATAACCAACAATAGGTTAAATGTTAATTTCAAAGGGTGTCATGGAAGATTTCCCTCAATGAGTGCCAGCAAGTTATTTCATGCAATTTTTCACCTTCTATGGTGCCCACATACTGCTCTGACCACTGTAGGAAGCATTCCTGCTGCTGGGGTCTCTCGGGACTCCAAGCACGCAAACCAGCTGTACACCACAGAAAACTTTCTGGTAACTTCCAGTTAAGAGAATAAAAGTTGTAATGTGATTGTATCAAATATTAACTGGCTTAAAATGCTTGCTCATGTTGATTTTTGTTCCACGTCCTTGGAATGGCATGGAATCTTTATTTTCTGTCCTCATAGCGGGCTTGTAATTCCACTCATTTCTCTGTCTCGACATCTCATGCTTATTTCCATCTAACAGCCTTACAGTCACCCTCAACTTTGCACTATCTCATACCCAGGTTTCACAGTCACCCTCTGCAAATGCTGTCTTTCTCTTGTCTCTAGAAAATCCATTCTCACATTCCTAACTCTTTGCTTTGTTTACTTGAAGAGAATACAAAGCGCTGGATAATGGCAGAATTGGGTTGGAGAAATTTCCTTCCAAATGTTTTCCCACCTTGCAGATCAATGGTAATCTATGTACTTCTGCTCCTCTGGGAAAAATCTGTCAATCTCAGCCTTGAACCTACTTAAAGATTCAACCTTGATAACTCTTTAATTCTTCTAAATTCCAATGAGTAGACCCAGTCTGCTTAAAACCAAAAACAGAAATTGCTGGAAAAGCTCAACAGCTCTGGCAACATCTGTGGAGATAAGTCAGAGTTAATGTTTCAGGATGAGTGACCCCTCCTCAGAAGACCTGAGGTCCTGGCTTCAGTTTTAACTGAGATCAGAGTGCAACTAGCTTGAACAAAATTCCCAGCATGCTTGATTGTAGCTTTTAAACAGCCTCAAAGCGGTTTCTGCTGCTGGTCACTTGACCACAGGCCCTCCACTTGATCCTAAAACTCCAAACCAAGTGATCGCAAGTTCTCTTTCGTGGCTCAGAATTTGAATCTAGTCAAATTAACTGTTAACATATGATTAACATTACACTCTCACAATTAAATAAATTCTCTCTGACATAACAACAATTCCATGTTTAACTATTGTGCTCTCTCTCTTTTTCCATTTAATAAAGGGAATTGTGAAAAACATTAAAAATATTAAAGCACATGCCATTATTATTATTAATTACTCACACTACAACATGTGACATAAGACAAAGCCAAGGAATGAATGTTATACATAGCAATCACCCCTGAAGTGATCTACAATTATCCCTATCTTCACCATCATAATGAATAATAATGAAATTATTAGTTTGAAACCACCTTTCCTAAGTTGAGGCATATGTCTTACACAAAATCCCATAATGTGTACAGATTGATCTGGGTGGGATTGAACTTTAACAACATCACAATAAGACCACTGTACTATTATACAAAAAAAGTCTCCTGAGAATTGATATTCAATCCGCAAATGTCCATCTTCACAATGTCCCTCACTCCATGGAGTAAACCATAGATTTCCCATCTGATCTTGAATATGTTTAGCTTGAAGCATTATTTCCAATGATTGTATGCTGATCACCAAAGAACAGCTTCCACCAAAAACACCATCTTCAATCGTCCTATAATAGAATCAAGGCAGTACCTGCTGTTATATACAGTTTACAATCAGCTAATCATTTAAACAGTTGAATTTCCAGAAATAATAAACCAACAAACTTTACCAGTAGTTGGAGATATTAATGTGGATTTCCCTAATATTTATGATTAATGAATATAATGATGAAAGGGATTAGGATAACAGTGATCTGGGGAGATTTCCTGGAAAAAACATCAGTTGTATATATGGGAACCCATCAGAAACAATTAATCCAGAGCTCCTTTATTAAAAGGAATTGTCTCATGTGAAATTTGCCCAACAACCTTTCCAGCAATCAGTTCAACCATATCATTCTTTGCCAAACCACCCTCTTCTACAACCTGACCACCCATCAACTTCCCACATTCACTCCAATGAACCTAAATAAACAATTTTGGTAATCTCGTTCCACAATACTTTCACAGATCCTCGTGACTGGTGAGTTGCAGATAGACACAGTCCCAGCAGTGGTTCAAAAGCTTGTGATTTCAAATAGACCTGTTGTACTATAACCTGGTGTTATGTGAGTCTAACTTTATCCAGCCCAGTCCAACACTGGCACCTTTACATCACGGATTCATTTAGGATATCTGGTCAGCATGGATGGGTTAGGTCTAATTCTGTGCTGTACATCTCTCTGACTCTGACTCCTTTGCTGTCTTGGGTCTGCATAATGGCAGCAACTGCAATGGCTTACCAGCCCCGATCTCAAAGAATGTTTTGGGCATTTGGGCAAGGCTGGGCTCTGTTTTATGGTTTTTCTGTGGGCTGACTTGGGGTCTCTCTGTTCAGGACATGTCCTGCATGAGGCTTTGCAATTGCTTTCACTCAAGTGATGTTCCCCAAGCTCAGTTGGACTGTTGAAGGTTCCACTCCCATGGGGATACTCTGTAGCTCCCATGCTCCACTTTACTCATTTTCTAGTGACAAAGCCAGTTGTAGTGCCTGTTTGAAGACCATTTAGGCTTCAGCCATTGGGCACTTCTGCATGGTCATGTCATTAATCCTACATACCAAACAGTCTCTCAGCATCTCATTCGGCATTAACTCAAAATCACATGCCTCTCCCAGTCATCTTAACCTCATCAAAAATCCTGATATGAATTGTCCTGATCCTCAAACTGCTAAATAAAACCAATAACATCTCTGAATTAGAGAAGGCTTGGAGTTGCAATTTTTCTTAAATAAATCCATCAACTCTTGAAAGGTTTTAGCATCTGGTTCCTGAGGAAAAAGTTCGGGTCCTAATAACCGAAAATGGTGCAGGTCCCCAAGCTGTCAGAAGAATTGCTCATTGCTTTTCATCTACCCCAGACTCATTTGTCCAGTAAAAAGGATACATTCTTTCCATGTACTGGGCCCAGTCTTTGATCGCAGGATCGGACAAGTCAAGCTTCCCAAGTAAAGGCATGATGCCAGAAATGCTAATTCCACTCAAAGATGACTGTTGCAAGAGAGTTTTCTTCAGAAGTGTACTGTTTTCTCTCATTGCCACTAAAATTACACCACAGAGGCTGGCATCCTGTTACCAAGATACCCTTTACTTACATGTGCGCAGTGCCTGGACTCTGACCAACCAGCTCAGTGCCAGTCCATAGAGTGAGTGGAAGCTCTGGGAATCCTGTGTATTTATTTATTTTTTATTTCTTTAACCCTACACTACCACCTAACTGTGGGAGTGCTTATATTTTCCTCAGCACCGTGTCGTGTGTGCAGGTGTGAGACACAGTGAAAGACAACAGTGGGCAAACCTTTATTCAATTTCCACAACCAGGAGGACAGGAATCACCAGGGTGGCCAGTGACAAGGGCAATGCTGTGTGATCAGGGAAGGGGGAAGGGGGTAGGGGGAATTAAATCAAAATAGAGTTGGAGGGGGAAATAAAGCACTCCACTCCCTGCACTGGGACTCCTGCTTATATCTATCAGCCAGGACTCCCTGATTTGCTGAGGTTAACACACCCAATTAAGGGCTGAAAATGTGTTGCTGGAAAAGCGGAGCAGGTCAGGCAGCATCCAAGGAGCAGGAGAATCAATGTTTCGGGCATGAGCCCTTCTTCAGGACTGAAGTTCTTGAAGAAGGGCTTATGCCCGAAATGTTGAATCTCCTGTTCCTTGGATGCTGCCTGACTTGCTGCGCTTTTCCAGCAATACATTTTCAGCTCTGATCTCCAGCATCTGCAGTCCTCACTTTCTCCACACCCAATTAAGGAACTCATACTCAATGAGCTCCACCTGGCCCTTGTTTCAATCAGGTAAAAACAAGGACTGCAGATGCTGAAAACCCGACTCTAGCTTAGCGTGGCGCTGGAAGAGGCCAGGAATATTCCTGATGAAGAGCTTTTGCCCGACACATCGATTTTCATGCTCCTCGGATGCTGCTTGACCTGCTATGCTTTTCCAGCATCAGTCTAATCTAGACCCTTGTTTCAATCACTACATTCCTCCCCATTAAGTCCAGGAGTGTAGGCCTGTTCTTTTTATTGGAAGTTTTCCTGGGACATTTGTGCACCAGGTCTGGTCCCCCCAGTGAGTCTTAGAAGAAATTACTCCTCGTCTTCTGGCAGTAACAGCATCAAAGCTACAACAATGGCTGCATCCATCTCAGACTCTGGTATTTCTTGCTAGATGGAGGAGGAGAACCCATGGTTTCTGATAGCTTTTCCAGATATTCTGAGTGGCCAGGCATGTTTTACTCCTGCCCTGTTTGTGAGGTAGCAGCTTTCATGTGATCCACATGTTTGTTCAGAACTGCCTCACCTACTGGCATGTCATGGGACCTGACCTCACATCAGACCCATACAGGGCCATTTCATTGGTTTTGACATCAAACTTTGTCCCCTGAAGTAAACTGTCTCTCTCTCTCTCACACACACTTAAAGGAGGCATGTGACCAGTCTTGGCGTTCCTGCTGCTGTTTTCCCCACCTCCCCAGGTCTGGGAATATCAGGTTTAAACTGAATCAGAGTTTCTCATCATTAGCAACTCTGCTGGAGGTTGCGTAAGGGGTGGTCCTCTAATCAAACAAGAACTGGGATAGTTTGGCATCGCGTCAAGCTATTGTTTAAGCCCGCCTTCAACGTTTGGACTGCTCTTTCTGCCAGACCTTTGGATGATGGATGGTATACAGCTGTCTAAACATGCTAAATGCCATTTGACTTAAGGAAATATTCAAATTCTGCACAGGTAAATGATGTGCCATTGTCTGTGACCAATAATTCTGGGAGTTCGTGTATTGCAAACGATGCTCACAGCTTTTCAGTCGGCATCTCCAAGTTTGATGAGTGAAGTCAATGCGCCTCCAACTACTTTGAATGGGCATCCACCATGACCAAAAATGTTGAACACATGAAAGGACAGCATAATCAACATGTAACTGAGCCCAGGGTTTACCCAGCCATTCCCACAAATGTGGGGGAGCTGCTGGCAGTAAAAACCACCGTGTAACATCTGCCTGCCTAAGAAGTACAGGGGCCCACGCAGTTATTTGGGCTCCGCTGACACCTCAGCTAAATATATGGACATATGATTGATAAATGTACAGACCTGTATATATGAATGATAAATTCTGATCTCTGAATGCAAATGTTTATGTATGTATGGCATGACCAACTGTACAGACCATCAAATTATTTTATGAATAAAGTATATTTTTGAAATTCAAAAAAAGATGCTGGCAGTAATTTTTGTCCTTGTTAGGTCTTTGGGGCACTGCCCCACTAGCGTGGCTTTGTCTGCATTGATTCCTAGCCACCAGACATAACTTCTCACCGATATCCATCATTTTGGAAACTCTTGGATGATCCTGGCAGAGTTCAGCCAGTATCTGCAAAATTACTTGGGAGAATCACTCTTTCTGCCATCCTCTGTGGTGATCTGGTCTTATTGGGTCCCTAAAGATGTCTATTCTGGTTGTGCTGGCCCTTTTGCTTCCCCCTTCACCAACAGCTGTTTTCGTACTGCCAGGATAATGTGTTTTTGTATCCATGGTTGGATATTGTCAGCGGTGGCCAGAAACGTGTCAAGAAAATTTAAAACCAGAACAGACTGTTCGAGCAGAGGCACCGCCAATGGTATATCTGCCAGTGGGAGGCAGTTCAAGGCATCTGCTTTTGCAACTTAGCCTCCCAGCTGGTGTTCCAAGTTGTATTGGCATGCCCTGAGAATAAAGGCCCACTGCTCAATTTTACCAGAGGCTATGGGTAGCATGGTATTCTCTATCTGGGTGCATCTGCTTCCAGCATCAGCCAAAATCCAGGAAGCACATGCTATTGGACGTTCCTCTTCATTGGCCACTGATGAGCCAATACTACCCTGGGAAGGCATCACATGTCAGTCCCAAATCTAGCTTGGAATCATAATGAGGTAACACCTGAGAAAATGATAGCTGCTTCTTCACTTCCCTAAAGGCTACTTCTTGTTACATGATCAGAGCCAAGGCTGACTCTTTTTCAAAACATGTGTAAGGTTGCCAAGATGGAGACCAGGTTATATATGGATTTTCTGTAATAATTCACTAGCCCAAGGAAAGACCTAAACACTGGTACAGACATGGGAGCTGGGGTTTCTTTCATCACCGTCACTTTCTCTTCTAACGGGTGTAACCTGGTCTTGTTGACACTGTAACCCAAATAGGTCACTTGAGGCACCTGGAACACATATTTTTCCTTCCAAACACGTCTGCCCACATGGGAGAAACATTTAAGCACCATGTTTTCTGAAGGGAATCAGATTAGCTCACTTGGTTGGATTGTTGGTTTACAGTGCAGTGTGATACCAACAGTGTGGGTTTAATTCCCGTCACTAGTTTGAGGTTACTATGAAGGGCTCTTCTTCTCAACCTCTTCCCTTGATTGAGGTCAGGTAGGCCTCAGGTTAAATCACCATCAGTCACTTCTCTATAGTAAGAGAGCTGTCCCTATGATCTGGTAAGACTATGGCAATGCTTTTTATTGGTCTTTCAGGTTATCATCCAGACAAATAGTAACCTGGGGTAGCCCTTGTAAAATGTTTTCCATGGTCTGCTGGAAATGGGTGTAGGCTGATGATAATCCAGTGGCAGGCTTGTACATTGGTATATACCTTACGGATATAATTGTAGCGTACTTCTAGAAATTCTCATCCAGTCACAATAGCAGATACGCATGGATCATGTCCAGCTTCTTGAAGGACAGCACCCCCATCCCCCAGCCCTTTTGCATCCAAGTCCTCTATGTAAAGGATATTCATCCAGCTTCAAGAAATGGTTTACTGTTTGTTTAAAATCCTCACAAAGGTGAACTGAGCATCCGGCTTCACAATTGGTGCGGTTGGTGCTGCCCATTCTGCAAACTGCACTGGGTTGATGATTTCTTCACTCTCCAGTCTCCTGATTTCTGCCTCTATTTTTGCCCACAAAAGGCACTCGGAGTCCTTACAGAATCACAGAATTGCTTACTGGTCAACATGCAAGATGCCTTCTCTCCTCTGATAGCCCCGACACCTTCCAGAGAAGCTTCTGGTTGTTTAATTAGGACTTCACTCAGACAACCATTTTCTAATTGAAAAATGTGGAGCCAATCCAGGTGAATCTTTATCAACAAATTCTGCCCCATTACGCTTTCACCCTCGCCTTTTACTACAATCCGTGATAACTGCACCAACTGCTTCTCATGGGAAACTGCGACAGAAGTCATACCATTAATCTGTAAATGTTCCTCGGTGTATGTTCTCAGTCTGGCCAAGGACTTGGACAAACTTAAGGATTGGACTCCATAGCGAATCTTGTTAAAGACTGGTTCTACAACTATTGATACAGCTGCATCAGTATTGACCTTCCCTAGAACCACGTCACCATTTAACCACACATTTGTCTTAATTGGTTCTGATTTGGATGTTGCTGAGCAATTTAACAATTCCAAACCAGGGGGACTTTCCAGAGTATGTACTCTCCTGGCTACTGGCCTGTGAGCTGTCTTACTTAAGTCAAGCCTCATAGGGGACTGGGAGATACTAGATTACAGGACAGAGTGATTGTCCTGAGTAAAGGTCGCTGCTAGATACTGGCTCAAGAAGTTTCACCAAGGTCATCCAGAGGTTTCCAAAATGAAGATGTTAGTAAAAGGTTATATCTGGTGACCAGGATTTGGATGGAGACATAGCTGCATTGGTCAGGCAGTTCCTATTTGTTTGTAGGATCGCCCCTCATCCAACTACAGAGTTAGCTCCAACAGGGTTGCTAATGGGGAGAAGATGCTACATCAGGCAAATCTGATCTTCCACGACTTGGAGAGTAAGGTGAAACATCACCAAGAATGGAAATGTCAGACACAAAGCTCATTTTACTTCATGGCACGAAGTTTGCTGTAGTAATTTCGGGAGTGGCTTGGTTGACATGAGGTCAGGTCCAGTGACGTATGAAGTTTGGGCAGGTGCGAAGCTCCTGAACAAGCGTATGGACCATATGAAAGCTGAAAACTCATAAATGGTGCAGGAGCAAAACAGACCCAATTCCTCAAACAGCCTTTCCAACTGTTCCAGAAGCTGTGGGTTCTCCCTTTCTGTCAGGCATTGAAGATTCCTGGGTATCTGAGGTGGACATGCTCACTGCCTTGATACCTCTGCCACTTGAAGAGGAAAATGACTTTCTTCCAAGGCACTCCGGGTGCAAGAGGTGATGCTGCTCGTATCAGAGGCAGAGTTGGAGGAACCTGATTGGGTCCTAAACTCCCCAGGAGAAGCTACAAAAAAAAAAGAACTGGCCTATGTCCTTGGACCCAAAAGGGCAGGGATGTAGTGATAGTGATGGATCAGCCAGGTGGACCTCACGGCATATGAGTTTCCTGATTGCGACTGTTAATCTGATTCAATCAGGGAGTCCTGGCTGACAGAAAGCTAGGAATGTCAGATTTTCGGGTCACTTTGGGAGCTGGCTCTGAGGAAGCTGGACCAGTGTCGAGGACTCTCCAAGTGTAAATAAAGAGTGACTTGGTGGTGGGATACTGGCCTTTATGGAGTTATTTTGTATAATTACTGGGTTGTGAGTATCAGCATCATTTGTTCCCCAATTCTTTGCTAGGTCTATGCTGATGCCAGTTGAGTTGACCATGTTGCTGAGTGACTGAAGCCACATTTAGTTCACCATGACTCTTAGCAAACATTGTATCAATACATGATGTGGTGGTACCGGTGTTAAATCAGGGTGGACAAAGTTAAAAATCACGCAACACTGGGTTATAGTCCAACAGGTTTATATGGAAATATAAGCTTTCGGAAAGCTGTTCCTTCCTCAGGTAACTAATCTTAACAGCAATCTAGATTTGTTCAATATATCATATCAGTTGCATTACACTATGATCTTTTGCTATAAATTCTGTGTCCTATGCCCCACTACTTAACTGATATAAGAGCAACACTCTGAAAGCTAGTACTTCCAAATAAATCTGTTGGACTATAACCTGATGTTGTGTGATTTTTAATTGTATCAATACCATCACTGCCTCTTTAATCCCATGTCTTCAGTTTTTCTATCAACTTTATTGAGAGGTCCTTTTTATAATGTAATGTTATAAATGAGAGTGATAGACGTTGTTTATTTGGACTTTTAAAGACTTTGTGAATGTAGTGGGTTGTTGTAATGGGTGACTTTAACTTTCCCAATATTGATTGGAACGTCCTTCACGCAGATGGTTTGGAAGGAGCTGTTTTTGTAAGGTGTGGTCATGAGGGTTTCCTAACTCAGTACGTTGACAGGCCGAGTAGGGGAGAGGCCATTTTGGATTTGGTGCTCGGCAATGAGCCGGGGCAAATATCAGATCTTGCGGTGGGAGAGCATTTTGGTGATAGTGACCACAACTGCCTCACATTCTACATAGCTATGGAAAAGGAGAGAAGCAGGCACAATGGGAGGATATTTAATTGGGGAAAAGGAAACTATGATGCTATCAGGTGTAGTTGGGAAGCATGGACTGGAAGCAATTGTTCCATGGAAAGGGCACTATAGACATGTGGAGACTGTTTAAGGAACAGTTGTTGCGAGTGATGCATAAATGTGTTCCCCTGAGACAGGCAAGAAGGGGTAAGATAAAGGAACCTTGGATGACGAGAGCGGAGGAGCTTCTTGTCAAAAGAAAGAAGACAGCTTACATACAGTGGAGGAAGCAAGGCTCTTGCTCAGTTCTAGAGGATTACAGACAGGTGAGGAAGGAGCTCAAAAATGGTCTGAGGAGAGCCAGGAGGGGGCACGATAAAGGCTTGGCAGGAAGGATTAGGGAGAATCCAAAGGCATTTTACACATATGTGAGGAATAAGAGAATGATCAAAGAAAGGGTAGGGGCAATCAGGGATATAGGGAACTTGTGTATAGAGTTGAAAATGTGTTGCTGGAAAAGTGCAGCAGGTCAGGGCATTCCAAGGAACAGGAGATTTGACGTTTCGGGCATAAGCCCTTCTTCAGGAATGAGGAAAGTGTGTCCAGCAGGCTAAGATAAAAGGTAGGGAGGAGGGACTTGGGGGAGGGGCGATGGAGATGTGATAGGTGGAAGGAGGTAAAGGTGAGGGTGATAGGCCGGAGTGGGGTGGGGGCGGAGAGGTCAGGAAGAAGATTGCAGGTTAGGAGGGCGGTGCTGAGTTCGGGGGATTTGACTGAGACAAGGTGGGGGGAGGGGAAATGAGGAAACTGGAGAAATCTGAGTTCATCCCTTGAGGTTGGAGGGTTCCTAGGCGGAAGATCTGATCTCCAGCGTCTGCAGACCTCACTTTCTCCAACTTGTTTATCGAGTCTGAGGAGGTAGGGGAAGCCCTAAATGAGTTTTTTGCTTCTGTCTTTACTAACGAAAAGGACCTTGTAGTGAATGAAACCATTGAGGAGCAGGTAAGCATGCTGGAATGGATAGAGGTTGAGGGAGCTGATGTGCTGAAAATTTTGACAAACATTAAGATTGACAAATCACCAGGGCCAGACCAGATTTGTTCTCAGCTGCTTTGGGAAGCAAGAAATGGGATTGCTTCATCGCTTGCAAAGATCTTTGCATCCTTGCCCTCCACTGGCATCGTACCTGAGGACTGGAGGGAGGCAAATGTAATTCCTCTCTTCAAGAAAGGAAATAGGGAAATCCCCAGCAATTACAGACCAATAAGTCTCACGTCTGTCATCTGCAAGGAGTTAGAAAGGATTCTGAGGGATAGGATTTATGACCATTTGGAAGAGCATGGTTTAATTAAATGTAGTCAGCATGGTTTTGTGAGAGGCAGGTCATGCCTCACAAATCTTTTTGAGTTTTTTGAGGATGTTACTAGACAAGTTGATGAAGGCCGAGCGGTGGATGTGGTGTATATGGACTTCAGCAAGGCATTTGATAAGATTCCCCATGATAGGCTCATTCAGAAGGTCAGGAGGAATGGGATACAGGGAAATTTAGCTGTCTGGATACAGAATTGGATGGTCGACAGAAGACAGCGAGTGGTAGTGGAAGGAAAGTATTCTGCCTGGAGGTCAGTGGTGAGTAGTGTTCCACAGGGCTCTGTTCTTGGGCCTCTACTCTTTGTAATTTTTATTAATGACTTGGATGAGGAGATTGAAGGAGGGGTTAGCAAGTTTGCAAATGAAACAAAGGTTGGAGGTGTCGTTGACAGTATGGAGAACTGTTGTAGGCTGCAGCATGACATTGACAGGATGCAGAGATGGGCTGAGAGGTGGCAGATGGAGGTCAATCTGGATAAATGCAAAGTGATGCATTTTGGAAGATCGAACTTGGAAGTTGAGTACAGGATTAAAGACAGGTTCCTTGGCAGTGTGGAGGAACAGTGGGATCTTGGTGTGCAGGTACATAGATCCCTTAAAATTGCCACCCAAGTGGACAGTGTTGTTCAGAAAGCATATGGTGTTTTGGCTTTCATTAACAGGGGGATTGAGTTTAAGAGCCGTGAGATCTTGTTGCAGCTCTATAAAACTTTGGTTAGACCGCACTTGGAATACTGTGTTCAGTTCTGGTCACCGAATTATAGGAAAAATGTGGATGCATTGGAGAGAGTTCAGAGGAGGTTCACCAGAATGCTGCCTGGAATGGAGGGCTTATCTTTTGACGAGAGGTTGACTGAGCTTGGACTTTTTTCATTGGAAAAAAGAAGGAAGAGAGGGGACCTAATTGAGGTGTAAAAGGTAATGAGAGGCATAGATAGAGTTGATAACCAGAGACTTTTTCCCAGGGCAGAAATTGTTACCACGAGGGGTCATAGTTTTAAGCTGTTTGGTGGAAAGTGTAGAGGGGATGTCAGAGGTGGGTTCTTTATGCAGAGAGTTGTGAGAGCATAGAATGTGTTGCCAGCAGCAGTTGTAGAAGCGAGGTAATTGGGGATATTTAAGAGACTGCTGGACATGCATATGGTCACAGAAATTTGAGGGTTCATACATTAGGTTTACCTCACATGAGGATCAATGGTCGGCACAACATCGTGGGCTGAAGGGCCTGTCCTGTGCTGCACTGTTCCATGTTCTATGTTCTAAAATTTGAAAGACATTTGTTAAGATCATGAATAGTAAAGGTTTGGAAGGATAAAGGCCAAGTGCAGGTAAGTGGGGCTAGTTAGGTTTGGGAACAGGGTCAGAGTGAACTAGTTGGGCTGAAGGGTCTGTTTCCGCGCAGTATGACTCTGACTCTAATTCCTCTTCACCCTCTGGATAGTTATAGTGTCTTAGAGTCATAGAGATGTACAGCATGGAAACAGACCATTTGGTCCAACACGTCCATTCCGGCCAGATATCCCAACCCAATCCAGTCCCACCTGCTACCACTCAGCCCATATTCCTCCAAACCCTTCCTATTCATAAACCCATCCAAATGCCTCTTAAATGTTGCAATTGTACAACCCTCCACCACATCCTCTGGCAGCTCATTCCATACACATACCACCCTCTGCGTGAAAAGCTTGCCCCTTCGGTCTCTTTTATATCTTTCCCCTCACCCTAAACCTATGTCCTCTAGTTCTGGACTCCCACACCCCAAGGAAAAGACTTTGTCTATTTATCCTATCCATGCCCCTCATAATTTTGTAAACCTCTATAAGGTCATCCCTGAGCGTCCGATGCTCCAGGGAAAACAGCCCCAGCCTGTTCACCCTCTCCCTGTAGCTCAGATCCTCCAACCCTGGCAACATCCTTGTAAATCTTTTCTGAAGCATTTCAAGTTTCACAACATCTTTCCAATAGGAAGGAGACCAGAACTGCATGCAATATTCCAACAGTGGCCAAACAATGTCCTGTACAGCCGCAACATGACCTCCCAACTCCTGTACTCAGTACTCTGACCAATAAAGGAAAGCATACCAAATGCCTTCTTCACTATCCTATCTACCTGCGACACCACTTTCAAGGAGTTATGAACCTGCACTCCAAGGTCTCTTTGTTCAGCAACACTCCCTAGGACCTCACAATTAGGGGTATAAGTCCTGCTAAGATTTGCTTTCCCAAAATGCTTTCCCTCCCATTTATCTGAATTAAACTCCATCTGCCACTTTTCAGCCAATTGGCCCATCTGATCCAGATCCTGTTTTAATCTGAGGTAACCCTCTTTGCTGTTCACTACACCTCCAATTTTGGTGTCATCTGCAAACTTAGTAACTGTACCTCTTATGCTCGCATCCAAATCATTTATGTAAATGACAAGAAGTAGAGGACCTAGCATCGATCTTTGTGGCACTCTACTGGTCACAGACTTCCAGTTTGAAAAACAAAGCTCCATCACCACCCTCTGTCTTCTACCTTTGAGCCAGTTCTGTATCCAAATGGCTAGTTCTCCTTGTATTCCATGAGATCTAACCTTGCTAATCAGTCTCCCATGGGGAACCTTGTCGAACGCCTTACTGAAGTCCATATAGATCACATCTACTGCTCTGCCCTCATCAATCTTCTTTGTTACTTCTTCAAAAAACTCAATCAAGTTTGTGAGGCATGGTTTCCCACGCACAAAGCCATGTTGACTATCCCGAATCAGTCCTTGCCTTTCCAAATACATGTACGTCCTGTCCCTCAGGATTCCCTCCACCTTGCCCACCACTGAGGTCAGGCTCACCGGTCCAAAGTTCCCTGGCTTGTTTTCACCACCCTTCTTAAACAGTGGCACCACGTTTGCCAACCTCAAGTCTTCCGGCACCTCACCTGTGACTATCGATGATACAAATATCTCAGCAAGAGGCTCAGCAATCACTTCTCTAGCTTCCCACAGAGTTCTCAGGTACACGTGATCAGGTGCTGGGGATTTATCCACCTTTAACCGTTTCAAGACATCCAGCACTTCCTCCTCTGTAATCTGGACATTTTGCAAAATGTCACCATCTATATCCCTACAGTCTATATCTTCCATATCCTTTTCCACAGTAAATACTGATGTAAAATATTCATTTAGTATCTCCCCCATTTTCTGTGGCTCCACACAAAGGCCACCTTGCTGATCTTTGAGGGGCCCTATTCTCTCCCTAGTTACCCTTTTTTCCTTAACATATTTGTAAAACCCCTTTGAAATCTCCTTAATTCTATTTGCTAAAGCTATCTCATGTCCCCATTTTGCCCCCTTGATTTCCCTCTTAAGTATATTCCTACTTCCTTTATACTCTACTAAGGATTCACTCGATCTATCCTGTCTACATCTGACATATGCTTCCTTCTTTTTCTTAACCAAACCCTCAAATTCTTTCATCATCCAGCATTCCCTATACCTACCAGCTTTCCCTTTCACCCTGACAGGAATATACTTTCTCTGGATTCTTGTTATCTCATTTCCGAAGGCTTCCAATTTTGCAGCCATCCCTTTACCTGCGAACATCTGCCTCCATTCAGCTTTTGAAAGTTCTTGCCTAATACCGTCAAAATTGGCCTTTCTCCACTTCAGAACTTCAACTTTTACATCTGGTCTATCCTTTTCCACCACTATTTTAAAATGAATAGAATTATGGTCGCTGGCCCCAAAGTTCTCACCCACTGACACCTCAGTCACCTGCCCTGCCTTATTTCCCAAGAGTAGGTCAAGTTTTGCACCTTCTCTAGTAGATACATCCACATACTGAATCAGAAAATTGTCTTTGTCAGAAATTCCTCTCCATCTAACCTTTAACACTATGGCAGTCCCTGTCTATGTTTGGAAAGTTAAAATCCCCTACCATAACCACCTTATTATTCTTACAGAGAGCTGTTGTTCACTTCTCTGGTATCTCTCCATATTCTCCTTTGTTTTGCTCTTCCCTCCTCTCCATGAGTGATTGTTTCTTTCTTTATCCAAGCTTTTTATTTGGCAAAGCATTTAATAAGATACCAAGTTTTGTTTCCCCTGAGTTAGTTCAATCAAATCCCATCCCTCATGCCCCAATATGTTTCTGTTTGTAGGTTTTTTTGGAGGAGGTCCTTGGGCTTTTATGGCAAATGGTTTGATACCACAGAGCCACCATACGTGTGACCTTCCCTAGTATCCTGGAGATCCTGCAACCTGGGAAAACTTGATCTCGAGTCATAAGATCAAAAGAGAGTCCCGCTCCAGCCCGAACTCTCGGAGATGCTCCAGCAGATTAGTGAGAGTCCGGTGAGATGATTAAGAGATTCAGGAAAACCTCAGTGTAGAACACCCACTCAAAAAGGTGAATGAAAGAGCATGGGTGTGTGCTGGCTGTTGTGCTTTTTTCCCACAGCCAAATGTGTCAGCAAGAGTGTCACCCCCACCGTCCTTTAAACATCAACGGGAAGCAGCATGTAACCTTTGACAGAGGGACCCAGGATAGGGTCTCCATCCTGTTTGCCGATATCCCGGCCCATCATAAGGCATGTCTGCAAATGCACTGCCGTACCCTGAAACCGAGTCTGAAAGTGGGCAATGTCCGATTGCACCATTCACACTCTGAAACTGTACAAGTACTAAATGAACACGACCATTCTCACTTGTCCAGAGAATCCATTCAACCTGAATGTTACCTTGCACCACCCATTTCTCAAAGCTGAAAAACTCCTGGGAAACACTGTCTCCCAAGGCTACCACAGCTACTGTAAGAAAGGAGAGAGAAAGAGAGAGCATTCTTGGCAGAGGGTTGGACATCTAGAAGGCTCAAGCGGAGAAATTGCAGCTAATCCTTCTGGAGAACTATCTCTCACTCTTAATCCCAGAGTGCTTTGACAGGCTGGTTATGGCATTAATTAACTCCAGCCTCCCCGCTACTCTTGACCCACTCCAATTTGCCTATCGGTCCAACAGATCCACGACAGATGCCATATCACTTGCCCTTCACTCCTCCCAAGAATATCTTGACACCAAGAACAGCTACGTAAAAATCCTACTCATTGACTACAATTCAGCCTTCAACACTACTATCCCCTCGAGACTGATTACTGAACTTATTGATCTCAGACTAAGCTCCACTCTCTGCAGCTGGATCCTCAGTTTCCTGACCCACAGGCCAGTGAAGATTGGGGACAATATTTCATCCTCACTGTACACCCATGACTGCATCGCCAAATACCAGACTAATGCCATTTACAAGTTTGCTGATAACACCATCAAAAGTTGGTCAAATCTCAGACGGTGACGAAACAGACTACAGACGGGAGGTGGAAGACCTGAAAAAATTATGCACTGAGAACAATCTAGCTCTCAATTCCGATAAAACCAAGGAACTCATTATTGACTTACGTCAGGATGTTACTCATGCCCCCTCCTTACGCATTAACAGTGCAGAGGTGGAGTGAGTGGAGAGTGTTAAGCTCCTGGGAGTGATCATTCACAACAAGCTTTCTTGGACTCTTCATGTGGATGCACTGGTTACAAAGGCCCAACAACATTTTTTCCTCAGGCAGCTGAGGAAATTTGGCATGACGGCGAATACCCTTGCCAACTGTTTTAGGTGCGCCATCAACGCCATTCTGATTGGATGTATCACTACCTGGTATGGCAACTGTACCATTCAAAATCAGAGATGGTTACAGAGAGTAGTGAACTTGGCCTGGATAATCACAGAGGCCAATCCCCCATCTATAGAATCCATCTACCAGGCCCGCTGTCAAGGAAAGGCCGCCAGCATTCTCAAAGATCCATCCCACCCCGGCAATTTTTTTTACAACATCTACCATCAGGGAGAAGGCACAGAAGCCTGAACACACACACCAGCCAGTTTCAAAACAGTTTCTACCCAACTGCTATTAGAATACTGAATGAACTCACAAACTCTTAACATTCGTCTGTACCTGTGTTTTGTTTTTTTTGCTGCTGTTTACCTATTATTTACTTATCTATGCCACTTAGCTATGTGATCTGCCTCTAGTGCTCGCAAGACAAAGCTTTTCACTGTGCCCCAGTACACTTGACAATAAATTCAGTTCTAGTCAATTCAATTCAATGGGATAGGATCACCTTCACTGCCAGAATGGCCACAAATAGATGGCTGCTCTGAGAATGAAACCAGACCATGGTGGGAAATGTGGAGGTTTAAATTTAATTCTAGACACGATCCACCCTAGTTCTAGTTTCCTCACCCCAAGCATCCCGATTCATCCATTTCCAGTGGCAAATACTGGAAATAGCTCAGCCACCTAGTGCTGTTATGACCTATGAAAGGCAGGACCATTTCTTGGAAAGGTGGAGCAGGTTTTGAAGGTAAACTGCTATGAGCTCCCTTCATTCCGGGCTTTAATTTGGAACGTCAGGCTTGCTCAATATGAAGGAGATTGCAATCTGGATACAGCCAGCAAGAGGCTGCTGGACGTGTGTGGATAGGTGACAGGATGCATGGGTTAGTGAGTTTAGGGCTGGGCCAGGTGATATACACTAGATTAGAAAGGGGGCAGTGTCCACACCTTAAATGACAATTCGAGAATGCCTGAGGGTTCTGCAGCTTCTCCATTTGCTCGCTAAAACACCACAGCACCAAGGAGTATCTATAGGATTTGAAGAAACTGTGTGGTGAAGTGAGCTGATAAGATAAGATTGACCCAATGATAGAATCTGTGCCTTTAATGAGGACATCCGCAGGGCTCCCAGCTAGCATAATAATAGCTAGCTCCAAGCTGTGAAATGGTATAGGTATTGGAATCATGGATACTGTCAACTTGGCCAATTATCAAATTTAGCTGTAAATTGAGAGGAGGAATCCAGCACAGGTCAATGCTTGTGGCCTTTCTAAGACTCCATGAATGGACTCAAAAATCCAAGGGATGGGATATCCAAAACCTAACCTTTCAGACTCTCGGTTACTCTCGTGTTAAATACTTACAATGGTGGTCGTAACTGATTCAGATTCCCAATTGGGCTTCCAAAGGTAGGGGGCCTCCGGAAAACGTTCACAGGTGAAACCTGCAGGGGGAAGGTCGAGAATGATGAGACCATGGGAACAGAGATAAGGGTGGCTGTTTCAGCTTCAAGTTTGTGAACACAAGCATTGATGGAGATGCAGATTTGGCCTCCTATCACTCAGGCACACTAGCCCTCCCTGAGTGCGACAGCCGTTGGAAACTAGGTTGCCCCTTGGAAATTAGGAGGGAATGGCTTAAGGTGATTCCACAGTTGTGAGGAGGCAGCACAGATCTGGGTAATGTCAACAGAGACCTAGGACTATTCTCACCAAATTGGAAAGCCCCCTCAACAGAGAAAAGCCTGAGTGGGCTCAAGTCCCCAGAGGGTGGTGACACCAAATATGTTGGCGCCAATTGGAGCCAAATATCGCAGAGCTGGGCTGGTGTCACAGGAGGATCCAAGGGATCTCTCTGGTGAAGGACTACCATCTCTAGCTGATGGACTTGAGGAAACCAACCTGATCCCAGCACCAGTCAGCTCAAGCACCTCAGAGCCAACCGATGCTAGGGGACAAGTCTTCCTGTAGTTCTGGAGGTCTCTGTACAAGATGGTACTGAAGACTCACCCATTGGTACAGACTAGTTGGTAATTGGCCTTCTTAACCAACCAGTCCCACTTGATTCCATTGAGACAACGACCGGAGTGTTTCCCCCTTAAGACCTTTCCGTTCAGTCCCGAGGTGAAGCCCCAGCTAATATTGGTCAGGGCTGAGTGTACAGACTGGGCCCTAGCCAGTGTGAGTGCAGTTAGTCCTGAGCAATATCAAACTAAGTTTTGAATTGGAGCAAGGTTTGTGTTTAAAGCCATGGAGAGACATGAGGGCAGGCTAGGAAGGTCTGGTCTGTGGGCTAAGATCGGGGACTGGGTGTGAGGAGCAAATATCAAAGTGACTGATCAAAACACATTTGAAGCAAGTCAAGGAGCAGCTGGTGGTAATAATGAGGTCCATGGGGAAAGAAGAGAAAAAGTCCAAAAGGAAGAGCTGCTTTGACATTATCTCAAGTCATTGGATATTTGTCAAGGTGGATCATTTGCAGTTTGATATTGACCATTCATAAAGACAAATTAAGAAACATAGTTGGCACTGAAAAATGAATGGGACACAGAAGGATGGAGGGAGGAGAATTTCAGTCCCACAGTGTTCTCCTTTGTGGAATATTTGCTGACATTGAGTTGGTTTTGTTCAGGCTGTGATGTCTTTTGTGTGTTATCCACTTGTCCTGTGTGAACTTGTTACTCACAATATGCTTCTGTGGATAGCTTGGTATAAAGTGACCTCTTGCTCCTGACACCAATTAGCTATAACTCTGACAGGAAGAGAAAGAACAGCTAAGAATCATGGGAATGTAACAAAACATCATGAGGAATGTTCTGGCTCCCTGCAACTGTAATGGCCCTACGCTTTTGAGGAAAAATTTCAATTTATATTTGTGATGGTCCTTTTATGAACTAGGCATTAATCATGGTAAAGTAACCAGTTTGTCCAAGAGATAAATACAACGAGAAATGATCAAGCAGAGGTTAATTATACATGTACATAGATTCAGTTTCAAGCAGAAGGTGAAGTCAATTTTAAACAATCCTAGTCTGTTAGCTGTTTCAAGCAATTCTGTCTAGTTGCTCTAAGAATTGAAAGTTCTTGCCAAAGAAGCTAATCTTAAAAGTGAAATGTTTCTATTTCAGGATCCCTGAACTGAAACCCCCAGTCAGTGTGAGAGGGAGAAGTTTAGACTAACCTTTCAAATCTGACCATCTTCTGTCTGATCATCTCGCTAATGGGCTTTTCACAGCATTGTGTTCTCTCTGTGAAGTGAAGCTGTTTCGATCTTCTCTCTGATCACCTTCTCTCCTATACAGATCACAGAGAGAGGCAGATATTTTACCAGTCTAATGAAGCTTCTTATGTCTGTACTCGCTTCTGCACCTACACTCACCCTATCTCTCGATCATCCTCTGGTGATGTAGTGATTGGCTACTTCAGTGGAGAGAAGCGAAGTTGGGATCAAAGTTTCAGACCAACGTTAAGAAAGTTTATTCAAACCAGTAAAACAAAGTTTGCTTAGAATAAATCTCAAGCATCAATTCCCAATTTCCTCAAAACCCTCAATCGGTTCAAGAGGAAGAATTTGAAACTAATCCCTCAAACCTTCTGTCTGATCACCTCACTAATGGTCTTTTCATAGGGTTGTGTTCTTTGTGACGTGAGCTATTTTGATCTTCTGTCTGCTCACTTTCTCTCCTTCATAGCACAGAGGCACAGTCAGTGCCATGACCGTGTCTTACCTTGGTCTGCTCATGCAGCCTCATGGCTCAGATTGAATCAGTTTACAACATATAGTGATATCTGATCTCCAAGGTGGACAGGGGGGTGGTCACACTTGTTCAGTGAGTTTGCACTTAGACCTGTCCATTCAAGGGCCCTTATTGTGCTCAAACAACAAGATACAAAACCATTATTTTCAAGAGGTTACAATATATTGATATTCACAAGATATGTTGATATGGATGTACAAATCATTGACATAGACAGCACAGAATGACACAGTGGTACAGAGGTCACAGTGACAAGGACGTGGGTTCGATTCCAACGTTGGGTGACTGTCTGTGTTGAGTTTGCACATTCTCCCTGTGTCTACGAATTTTTCCTCTGGGTGCATCGGCTTCCTCCCACTATCCAAAGGTGTGCAGCTTAGGTGAATGGCCATGCTAAAATGTCCCTTAGTGCCCAGGGATGTGCAGGCTAGGTGGATTAGCTATGGTAATAGCACAGTCATGGGGATAAGGTGGGAACCTGGGTCTTGATGGGATGATCTGAAGAGAGTTGGTGCAGGCTTGATGGGCCAAATGGCCTCCATTTGAACTCTAAGGATTCTATGATTCTAACTGTTCCAAACAACTGACAATTGCTGACACTTTACAAAGCATAGAAGGATGCTTTCCTTCCAGTTAATCTGCATATTCTCAGCATTTCTGACCTTGCGGATCCCAGGTCCGGGGTATTAACTTTTTTGCAATGTTCAATCAATTTGCGCCACTTTTCATTTAAATACTTCTTAGTATCTCTTCCCATTATTGGCAAACTGCCATTCTTTGCTATTAATTCTTTAGGCTTCTTCCACGGGATGTGAGAGTCAACCAGATTCATTTCACATACAGATCAATCCACCTCTCTCCTACAAGCTTGGTGGGTTCCATTTCGGAGCAATTTAAAATCACTTCTTATTGAAGGATAACCAGGAACAGCAAAACCTGATCATTGAAAAGTACTTCCACATTTTACCCAGGTTTCCCTCATTTGTGTGACAGTCAAAATGCAGGGAACATTCTTTACTTAACTCTTTCAGCACCAATACATAATATAAAACATATATTGGTTACAACACTTACTTCTTCCTTCATCTAACTTAATTTCAACTTTAACTCACTTAATTTAAATTCACTTTATCTTAGCTTTACCTTAATCCACATGTGACTTTAACTTTAACACAATGAGTTTAGCTTAAATCAAATACCCCAATTTGAGTGAAGTGGCCAACGTTGGTCATGTTTGATGTTTTGTTGTTCTCCAAAGAGTATTTCAGTGTACTGCTTTTCTAACCTGTTCTGGAAGCTTCTCCTTCCTCCTCCTCCCCTCAGAAAGAGAGAGTTAATTTGTACTGTTCACTTATCAGCAACAATTCTCAATTTAGAAAGTTCTCTGGTACTCAACCCATGAATTGATCAAAGTTGATTACATTGCTCAGTCCCAGCCAATAGAATTTACTGGTAAACAACTTCCAAATGTTTACACCAAACCAACAACAGTGGTATTCCATATTCCGTAGGTCGTAGTGTTGTCAGTATAACATTTGCCTTATTTGATGGACACAGGAAACTGACAATCACAACCTATTAACCTCTCCTCATAAGGCAGTCCCCCCATACCCAGTATTAGTCTTGTGAACCTCCATTGGATTGCCTACAATGCCAGCATATCGTTCCTTAAATTAGAAACCTTAAACTGTTCATGGCATTCCAGACTTGTGATCTTGTGATTTAAATGAAAAGTGACGCATAGCTGTAGCAAGATGTCCCTACATTTAAACTCCAACTGTTTTGGAGAAAAGGTCATTTGTTTGTCCTTATTACCCACTGAAATTTAGCATTAGCTTTTTGTGATTCATGCACAAGGACTCCTAAATCCCTCTGTTATCTCAGTTTCTGTAATCTTTCTCCATTTAAGTAATATTAATTTCTCCTGTTCATCCTGCCAAAGAGCATGGCCTCACATTTTCCCACATAATGTTCCACCTGCTAAGTTTTTGCCTACTCACTTATAGAGTCATAGAGTCATAGAGATGTATAGTATGGAAACAGACCCTTCGGTCCAACCTTTCCATGCCGACCAGATATCCCAACCCAATCTAGTCCCACCTGCCAGCGCCCGGCCCATAAACCTCCAAACCCTTCCTATTCATACACCCATTCAAATGCCTCTTAAATGTTGCAATTGTACCAGCCTCCACCACATCCTCTGGCAGTTCATTCCATACCCGTACCACCCTCTGTGTGAAAAAGGTGCCCCTTAGGTCTCTTTTATATCTTTCCCCTCTCACCCTAAACCTAAGTCTTCTAGTTCTGGACTCCCACACCCCAGGGAAAAGACTTTGCATATTTATCCTATCCATGCCCCTCATAATTTTGTAAATCTCTATAAGGTCACCCCTCAGCCTCCGACACTCCAGGGAACCTGTAGCTCAGATCCTCCAACCCTGGCAACATCCTTGTAAATTTTTTCTGAAACTTTTCAAGTTTCACAACATCTTTCCGATAGGAAGGAGATCAGAATTGCACACAATATTCCAACAATAGCCTAACCAATGCCCTGTACAGCTGCACCATGACCTCCCAACTCCTGTACTCAATACTCTGACCAATAAAGGAAAGCATCCCAAACGCCTTCTTCACTATCCTATCTACCTGCGACTCCACTTTCAAGGAGCTATGAACCTGCACTCCAAAGTCTCTTTGTTCAGCAACACTCCCTAGGACCTTACCATTAAGTGTATAAGTCCTGCTAAGATTTGCTTTCCCAAAATACAGCACCTCGCATTTATCTGAATTAATCTGCCACTTCTCAGCCCATTGGCCCATCTGGTCCAGATCCTGTTGTAATCTGAGGTAACCTTCTTCGTTGTCCATTACACCTCCAATTTTGGTGTCATCTGCAAACTTAATAACTGTACCTCTTGTGCTCGCATCCAAATCATTGACCTATCTATATCACACACTAACTCTTTGTGTCATTGCCATCCATCTATTTTTGTGTAATCTGTAAACTTGACTGTAGCACATTCATTTTCCTCATCTAAATCATTAATATATATTGTAAATAATTGTGGTCCCAGCATTAATTCCTTTGGCTGTCCACTAGTTACAGGTTGCCATTCTTAAAAAGATCCCCTTATACCAACTCTCTGTATTCTATTAGTTAGCCAATCATCAAGCCACAATAACACACTACCACCAACTCTTATATTATTAAATAGCTTTACTGAACACCTTCTGAAAATCCAAATGCATTACGTTCATTGTTTCCCCGATATCTATCCTGCCATGCTTTGGCTTTGAGTGCTGTAGGAACTATTGCAAAAGGGTAATTGGATGTTGGTGGAGGGCATAGGTTGGCATGGGAAACAAAGATCAAAAGTGAGTGCGGGGTCATAAATTGGCATGAAGAACATGAAGTCAAGGATTGATGGACAGCACAGGATGAAACACATTAGCATGGGTGGGAGATGCAGACAATGTGGGGGATTAAAGGGAATGTGTGCTGAGGACACCAGGCATCTTTTTCATTTATTTGACAAGGTGCCAGTGAACTTTTAACCCACTTCGAAAACCAACTGTCAAACCTGTCACCATGCCCTCCCCTCGAATCAAAATCCAAAGTTCTACATTGCTTCCTGCTGGGTTGGGTGTGTGGAGTGGTGAGTTGTGCCAACATGGTGCTTTGAGAAACAAAAGCCTGAAGTGTTGAATGAGCAGAAATGCATCCCTTTAGCTGCCTTCATCTCTAGCTTTCCATTCCCTTCCTAAACTTTTTGTCTTTCTCTCCTGCTTTAACATGGTTCTTTAAGACCAAGTTTTTGTATATTCCTCAGTGCCTGATACCTCTGTACCATCTCACTCTAGCATTTAATATATGCTGAAGAGTAAAAAGTGGAAAAAGCCCCTCAAGTGACTGCAAAAATATTACTAACTTTAGTAATCACAAGTGTATAGTGATTGTGGAGATTATGGCTATCATTAGACAGACTTGGATCAATTCCATTAATTGGCTAAGATATTGCTGATTATTTTCCAAGTTGACAGAAAGGTGATGATGGCAATCAGAGAGAGAAAAATAAACAAAAATGTATGTGCCAGGAAGCAGTCTTAACTTGCAGTTGGTCAATGAAATTGTAGGATGGTTGTCATCACAGGAAGAGATATCTAATTAAAATGATTTTAAACATTGTTAAACATTTTAAACATAATTAAACACAACCAACCAAATTAAATAAAAATGTCATGAAGCCCCATCTGTTTCACTAATGTCCTTTTGGAAAGGAAATTCACTTCCTCTAGTTATGACACAGGGTAAACCCCTCTGCTAATTTAAACCAGCAACACAGAAAAGATTCACCCCGTGCTGTAATCTGTTAAAATTTGACAGGCAAAGATCCATCCCAGAGGTCACTATTTAAAGCAAAACTAAAAACTTTATTCTTTAAACCCAACAGGGAATATTAAAACCAATAACTATTTACAAACACTTTCTCTTAAACGTATCTTTTACCTTCCACTCTACAATACTAGTCCGATAAAAAAATTTCGATCAAGATTTTTAAAAAAATCCAACTTTCAAAACCAGTCAGCTGTTGAATCTTCTCTTTCCATTTTCCTCTGCAGATTTTCCACTGTCATCTTTTTGATGTTCTGCAGCACAAACTTCTTATAGACAGATACCTTTCAGAGACCTGTTCTACTAGCAATCTGTTTTGATGGTGGCTTGGCAGTTCTCTCCCTAGCTGTTCAAAGTGTCCAGTTTTAGATCTCAAAACATTAGGTCATTTCATTGATTTTAACATTATCAAAATACTAAATTCAAATTTCATTGCTTTTTGGTATCTTGGGGCATAATTTAAACTAATTGGCTAAATTTTAATTTGTTTTTTTTTGTTTCATGGCAACCCAGATGCTGCCAGCTGTTTTGACCAAGTGTTATATTGTTATCTTGTTCTGGACTCTCTGTGCTTTGTCTTTGCTAGCTTTTCAACTCTTTTCAAGAGACAGTACCTCTTGGATAACTCTCAACTGCTCTCTTGGATATTATGGATGGGTAATAAATACTGGCCTAGCCTAAAGGGCTCACATCAAATCAGGAAAACAGGCTTCTGATTTTTATATGACTTATGCATTGCCAAAACAATAATAGATTTGGACTGTCATTGCTTACATTTTGGAAGCATGTGTTCAATGTTATTATTGATACTAGTGAGTTTGGGAATTCACACGAAGTACTCGACTATTGGTTGGAACAATTATGCTGTTCTGACATTGATAGATCTCAATGGTAAAGTAGGGTTTATAGTTTGCTGCAATACTTTGGTGCATTAGATAAGTTTCAGAATAGAGTAGCTAAGTTATTTCCAAGTTTATGGTTACTAAATTAAAATGGAAGACTGAATTCATTTTTATTTCTCTCAGGAAGGCTAAGGGACAGATAGCTTCCAAACATGTAATGTATAACAAATTGGATCAAATCATGTTAAGAATTGAAGAATTAAAGACATATGAACATGACTTATTTTGCTCAAGCTAACTAAGGCTTTTTGAATCATGCATCTATGTGGTGGCCTTTCTCTGAGTTTTAACCAGAACCATATTGTATTACCATCATATGAATAGATCAAAATTGGTTATGATATTAAACAAAGAATCTGTAGTTTTACACCATGTTTCACAACATCCCAGAATGCTTTATGGATGATGAATTATTTCTGCAGCACAATCATTCCACAAATGAATACATGGTCATAGTTTATCTGAATGACAGCATCTGCAATTTTGCCTTCGCACTGCACTGGGATGGCATCCTAATTGTTGGCACTTGTTGGTACATAGTACCTGATAACATTTTAGCTGAACAGCTGGGAGACCTATACAGACATCACATGGAAAATTATAGAATTCCTACACTCTGGAAGCAGGCCCTATCAAGTCCACACTAATCTTTGAAGAGAATCACATCCAGACCACCCTATCCTTGTATTTTCCACAGCTACTCACTCTAACCAACACATTCCTGGATACTACGGGCAATTTCGCATGCAAATCTACCTAAACTGCACAGCTTTGAACTGTGGGAGGAAACCAGAGCAAACCCATGTAGACAGGTGGAGAATGTGTCAGCTCCACACAATCACCTGAGGCTGGAATTCCTGGCACTGTGAGGTAGCAGTGTTAATCACTGAGCCACTGTGCTGGAATGAAGTATCAATGCTAAAAGCTGAAAATAAGCTTCCATTCACGGGTTCTGGATAAATAGAAGTGTTCCTTCAGGTCTCACAGGAGGGAATTAGTGAGAGATCCTTCTGCAAGCTCACATCACATTATGTGAATTCAATAAGTGGTATCTGCAACCCTGACCAATTACAATTCAAATAAATCATCCCACTCTTTCAGTGCTTACACTTCACCGGCCACCAGGCGAGGAATATTCCCAAGCTTGCTTCATTGTGAATTTCATAATACAAAATGACCAAATGTCAAAGCAAATGTTTTTGTTTTTGTATAGCTTTCATCCAATCTAGCATCAAAAAGTAACAGACAAAATCTTCATTTCTGATCTCTTGCTGTTCCTGCTCTCCTGTTTGCTTGTATTTGTTTTTTAAATTCAAATTAACATCCAGAAGAATGCATCTTGTTGGTTCCTAGAGATTACTTCAAACAATGTGAGGTGCAAAATGAGGGAAATGCATTTATATATCCCATGCTCCTGCATAAATCCAGTTTCATCCAGTTAATTTTGCCACTATGTTTAGTTGAAAAGAACGTTGGAGTTTTGGTTTTGTTCAACATAATCAATAAAGCAGAAAGATTGTTACCTTGATTTAATTAACTGGACTAGTGCCAGCAACTTGATGAATTAGTATGCATAGCTGCTGTCAAGAGTCCAGAGATAAAATACTTAATTAGTCATGCTTTTTTGTTAATCTAACATAATCTAAGACATTTATTTATCAGTTTATATAAATGATGCCATTTACTCCGATTTCCCTCGATTTGAAGGATACGCACAGTCAACTCCCAATCTATATTTGCAACCCATTACATGTAATTGAGAATATATGACACTGTTGACCAGTTTCTCAATGTAGAGGCACATTGCTTTGTCCAGAACGACAATTCCTACAAAATAAATGTGATGAGAATGAAGACAGAGTATGTTTAATAAGAACAGAGCAGCATACAAATGGAAATATAGAGTATTATACTCAACAATAAATTAAAGCTGTGATGCTCTCTGTTTAACACCAGCAGCTATGAACAGTAACATCAGGTTGAACTGAGTGAGAGAGTCAGAGGTTGAGGATTAGATTCCCACTGCCAGGGAGCTGGTTTTTCCCACTTTCTCCAGCCTGTTCACTGAATCTCTTAGCACTCAATCACCCTGAGTTGGCATGAATGCCCACCTGGGTGCCTTGCCCTGTGTTGTATGGTTGCACCTTAACCCAAATCCAGAGATACCAGGCTCACAGTACTGCTGTATTGCCTTACCTTTCAGTGCAGGTACAAAGTCAGAAAGCTTGTCATGTTTGTCAGCAGTTCTGAATTAAATCATGGAAGCTGGCCTTTCATCAGGAGATCCTAGCAGAGTAACTCGGGAACATTTTCTGATACCAGTGCAGGGCCTTTGACACAAAGCAGGCAGAGTCCGGATCCTCTCGTATTAAGGGGTGAGGAGCTGAATGGCAGACAGTCCATCATTCATTTTGACCCTTTCCATTTTACTCCTGGAATGAGAGAGAGCGAGAAAAATGTGGATGGCCCAGCTGTTGCTTTTGTTGAAGCTGGGGAGATGTCTCAAGGCATGACTTGGCAGTGTAGCAGCAGGAAGGGTAATAGGAGTGTGGAGGGCATGCAGGGTTAGTGGTGTAGGGGGAAATCAAAGGTTAGCATTGTAGAGAGAAATGCAGAGTGAGTGGTGTAGGGGAAAAGTAGGGTTAGTGTCGTAGAGGGAAATGTCGGGTTAGTGGTGTGAGGGAAAATGTAGGGTTAGTGGTGTAGCGGGAAATGCAGGGCTAGTGTTGTAGAGGGAAATGTAGGCTTAGTGGTGTTGGGGGGTAATGCAGGGTTAGTTGTGTAGGGGGGTAATGCAGGGTTAGTGTTGTAGAGGTAAATGTAGGATTCGTGGTGTAGGGGGAATGCAGGGTGAGTGGTGTCAGGGGGTAATGCAGGGTTAGTTGTGTATAGGGGGTAATGCAGGGTTAGTGTTGTAGAGGTAAAAGTAGGGTTAGTGGTGTAGGGTGAAATGCAGGGTGAGTGGTGTTGGGGGAAGTACAGGGTTAGTGGTGTCAGGGAGTAATGCAAGGTTAGTGGCGTAGAGGAAAATGTAGGGTTAGTGATGTTGGGGGGTAATGCAGGGTTAGTGGTGTCTTGGGAAATGCAGGCTTAGTGGTGTAGTGGGGGAAATGCAGAGTTAGTGTTGTAGAAGGAAATGCAGGGTTAGTGATGTTGGGGGTAATACGGGGTTAGTGGTGTAGGGGGAAATGCAGGGTTAGTGTTGTAGAAGGAAATGCAGGGTTAGTGGTGTCGGGGGAAATGCAGGGTTAGTGGTGTCGGGGGAAATGCAGGGTTAGTGGTATCGGGGAAAATGCAGGGTTGGTGTTGTAGAAGGAAATGCAGGGTTAGTGGTATTGGGGAAAATGCAGGGTTGGTGTTGTAGAAGGAAATGCAGGGTTAGTGGTGTCGGGGGAAATGCAGGGTTAGTGGTGCTGGGGAAATGCAGGGTTAGTGGTGTCGGGGGAAATGCAGGGTTAGTGGTGTCGGGGGAAATGCAGGGTTAGTGGTGCTGGGGAAATGCAGGGTTAGTGGTGTCGGGGGAAATGCAGGGTTAGTGGTGCTGGGGAAATGCAGGGTTAGTGGTGTTGGGGGAAATACAGAGTTAGTGGTGTCAGGGGAATCGCAGGGTTAGTGGTGTGGGGGAACTGCAGGGTTACTGGTGTCAGGGAAATGCTGGGTTAGTGGTGTCGTTTTTTTGGTGAGTGAGTGAAAATGCTATAGGTAATAGTGAGCCTTGCTGGGAGATGGGGACAGTAGAGAAGGTAGAGTTAGATTGATGTATCAATGCGAAGACGGTTTGCTGTTAGTGTGGAGAAGGACATTGACCTTTTTTCTGCAGTGCTATGCCTCTCTCCAGATGGCTGAGACTGCTCTGACCCACGTGGCAACCTCCGACCAGGTTGGCATGGTCTGACATTGCGGTCTCCTCTGCTAGTTCTGTGGGTAGAGGACATCCAACCTACACAGCACCCCATTCAGCCGGGCCCCCAGATTGTTACCAACAAATCAGGGCATAAATTTCCCCATCTCTGCCATGTCATGGGTAACTATACAGGAAACTGTGCTGGACCACTCCGGACTAACAGTACAGGTACACAAGGGGCATTTAAACTTGGCACAACATCAGGAAATCCTGTCCTTTCTGGGATATCACAGCAATGACTGCTGTTGTGTCTGTGGAGTTTGCACATTCTCCCTGTGTCTGTGTGAGTTTCCTCCGGGTGTTCCGGTTTCCTCCCACAATCCAAAGATGTGCAGGTCAGGTGAATTGGCCATGCTAAATTGCCCATAGTGTTAGGTGCATTAGTCAGGGGTAAATATAAGGTAGGGGGATGGTCTGGATGAGTTACTCTTTGCAGGGTCAGTGTGGACTTGTTGAGCCAAAGGACCTCTTTCCATACTGTAGGGAATCTAACCTAATCTAATCTATGGTGAATGGTAGAATGGAGCTAGAATCAACTTTCAAAATCAAGTTTTAAAAGCTTTCCCTAGGAGTCTATGGCCTCCATTTTAATAGCAACGAGAGCGGAGGCAACGAAGACCGGGGACTGCCGGAATGGTAAACAAACCATTTAAAAAGTTGATACATTCGGGCAGCGGCTAAACTCGAGACACGACCAATGTCGTGACTCCCACCCGCCCTCGTCCTCTTACCAACAAGAAAGGACTCAGTGGTATGTTGATAAGGTAAAGATTTTCTGGGGTTCTTTCTATTTTATCGTGTGATTGGTTAAAAAACCTTATCTTTCCTTTCTCTTAACTATTGTCTCAACTGAGACAAATCTTAAGATTAAAAATAGCAGGAGATCTCAGACCCACGTTCTGCTCCTCTTGCTCAAGGAGGGTGCTCAGGGACATAGCTGATGTCCCTGGCTCCTTTATGTGCAGACAGTGTGTCCAGTTGCAGCACTTGTTTGACCGCATGACAGCTCTGGAGCTGCAGATGGACTCACTTTGGAGCATACGTGATGCTTAGAGGGTCATGGATAGCATGTTTAGTGAATTAGTCACACCGCAGATTAGGATTGTGAGAGAGAAAGGGAATGGGTGACCAAAGGGCAGAGAAAGAGCAGGAAGGCAATCCCCTGCGGTCATCTCCCTCCAAAACAGGTACAGAGGAAACTTGATTATCCGAATGAGATGAGCAGGCAGGATTTCGTTCGGATAACTGATTATTTGGTTAATTGATTTCCTCTGAGGTTCCGAGTTTTCTGTGAAGTCCGCTCCATGTTCAGGAGACAAGGCAGAAGCACACCGCACGCGAGCCACCGCCCCCACCCGATCTCAACCCCATCCACTCTCACCCCATCCCCAAACGCATGCCCACCCCCCCCAACCCCGTCCGCTCCGACTCCTTCCCCCAAACCCTGGCCGTCCCTCCTCCAATCCCGTCTGCCCGTCCCCGCCCCCATCCACTCCCACCCTGTCCCATAAACCCCGCCCAACCCCCAACTCAGTCCGCAACGACACCACCCGCCCATTTGCTCCCACCCATCCCCTAAAGCCCGCCCATTCCCCCAAACCCTGTATGCTCCTACCTCGCCCCCAAACCCCATTCGCCCCCCCCAGCCCTGTCTGCTCCCACCCCACCACCCAAACAACACCCGACCCCAACACTGTCCACTCTCACCCCATCCCCCAACCACGACCAACACTCCCACCCCCCATCTGCTCCTGTGTCCATTCCCACCTATCTTTCAACCCCCATCTGCGTTCCTGCCTCCTGGCCAACCCACTCCCTGCTCCCGTTCACCTCCCCCCTCCCCTCCCCCCCTCCCACCCCCACACCAGGATTACCAACAGTAAGGCTGCTGCTGTCTTTTTGGGGTAAGTCTCCAAATAACTAACACACACACACACACTTTTTTACTGCAACTTTTTGACAGGTTCCACCTTTGTCCTGTACAGGACAATGTTGTAGAGATAATCCGGCGAAGGGGTGGGGGGAGGAGTTTAGGGTGCACCCTTGTGTAGAACTCCAAGGAAAATGTGGGAAGAGAGAGGGAGGACAGGAGGTCAGTCATTTGGAGACCGTGCCTGGACAGCCCAGAAATATTCTCGGCAGCATTTCAGTGAGGCGAGTTCATTTTTAATCATTGCATCTGTAAACAAAAGACACGATCAGGGTTGAAACATCTCCTTGACATAATATTTCTATCGGGACCTCAAGATCTCCTTCGGATAATTGGATATTCGGATAATTGAAATTTGGACAATTGAGGTTCCTCTGTATACAGTTTTGGATACTGTTGGGGGAGATGGCTCACCAAGGGAAGGTAGCAGTAGCCAGTGTCATGGCACCATGGCTGGCTCTGCTTGTTCAGAAGGGCAAGAAAAGGAGTGGAAGTGCTTTAGTCATAGAGATTCAATTGTAAAATGGGTTGAGAAGCGTTTCTGTAGTCGAAAATGAAACTCCTGAATAGTATGTTGCCTTCCGGGTGCACGGGTCAGAGACATCTCAGGGAGGGTGAACAGCCAGTTGTTGTGGTGCATGTAGGCACCAATGATATCGGTAAAAATGGGATGAGGTCCTACACGAAGAATTTAAGGAGTTAGCAACCAAGTTAAAAAGTAGGACTTCAGAGGGAATAATCTCAGGATTGCTATCAGTGTCACATGCTTGTCAGAGTAAGAATGATAGAATATTCAGGATGAAAGCGTGGCTTGAGAGATGATTCAGGAGGGAGGGGTTCAGATTTTTGGGACATTGGGACTGGTCCTGGGGGACGTGGGGCTATTAAAATTGGACAGTCTACACTTGGGCAGGACTGGAACCAATGTCCTTGGGGGCATTTTTGTTAACGCTGTTGGGTAGGGTTTACACTAATGTGGCAGGGAAATGGGAACAAAATGGGGAGGTTAATGGACAGTAAGGAGGTAGTAACTAAAGCCTGTAAGGAACTAAATAATGAAGTCAGCGTGACTAAGGGGAAGAGTAGGAAGGAAGTGGAGGATGAACGCAGAGGGACTGGTGGTCTGAGGTACACTTGCCTTAATGCAAGAACTATAGTAGTTAAAGCAGATGAAATTAGGGCTTGGATTAGTACCTGGGAGTATGATGTTTTTGCTATTACTGAGACTTGGTTGAGGGAAGGGCATGATTAGCAACTAAATATCCCAGGATATCGATGCCTCAGGTGGGATAGAATGGGAGGTAAAAGGGGTGGAGGTGTTGCATTACTCATCAAAGATGATACCATAATTGTGCTGAAGGAGGGAACTAGTGAAGACTCAAACATGGAGGCAATATGGACAGTGCTCAGGAAGATGAAGGGTGCATTGGGATTGTAGCGCAGGCCTCCCAACAGTGAACATGAGATAGAGGTATAAATAAATAGAGAGATCATAGAAAGATATAGAAGCCATGGAGTGGTGGTGATAGGCGATTTTAATTTTCTCAACATTGACTGGGATTCACATAGTGTTAGAGGTCAGGACGGAGCAGAATTTGTAAGGAGCATCCAGAAGGGATTTGCCAGGCAGTATGTAAATAGCTCAACTCAGGAAGGGGCCATGCTGGACCTGATGTCAGGAATTGAGCCTGGCAAAATGATTGAAGTTTCAGTAGGGGATTACTTTGGGAACAGTGATCACAATTCTATAAGTTTTAATGTACTCATGGACAAAGACGAGTGTGGTCCTAAAGGAAGAATGCTAAATTAGGAGAAGGCCAACTATACCAAACTTCGGCAGGAACTAGGGAATGTAGATTGGGAGCAGCAATTTGAAGGGAAATCCACATTTGATCTGTGGGGGGCTTTTAAAGAGATATTGATTAGAGTTCAGGAGACATATTTTCCTGTGAAAATGAAGGATAGAAATGGCAAGATTAGGGACCAATGGATGACAGGTGAAATTGTGAGATGAGTTAAAGGGAAAAAGGATGAGTACATAACATCTAGGTGACTGAAGACAGACGAAGCTTTAGAAGAATATCGGGAAGGTAGGACCAATTTGAAATGAAGAATTAACAGGGCTAAAATGGATCATGAGATATCCTGAGCAAGCAGGGTTAAGGAAAACCCCAAAGTCTTTTATTCATATATAAGGAGCAAGAGGGTAACGAGGGGAAGCGTTGGCCCACTCAAGGGCAAAGTTGGAAAGATATGCATGGAGTCAGAGAAAATGGGTGAGATTCTTAATGAGTATTTTGCATCGGTATTCACCAAGGAGAGGGACATGGCCGATGTTGAGGTTAGAGATAGATCTTTAATTACTGTAGATCAAATCAGCATAAGTAGGGAGGAAGTTTTGGGTATTCTAAAAGGCATTAAGGTGAACAAGTCCCCAGGTCTGAATGGGGTCTATCCCAGGTTACTGAGGGAAGCAAGAGAGGTAATAGCTGGGGCTTTAACAGATATCTTTGCAGTATCCTTGAAAATGGGGGGAGTCCCAAAGGACTGAAGAATTGCTAATGTTGTCCCCTTGTTTAAAAAAGGTAGCAGATATAATCCAGGTAATTACAGACCTGTGAGCCTGATGTCAGTGGTAGGGAAGCTAATGGAGAAGATACTGAGGGATAGGATATATACCCATCTGGGAAAAAAAATGGGCTTATCAGTGATAGGCAACATGGTTTTGCACAGGGAAGTTCATGTATTACAAATCTAACCAAATTCTTTGCAGAGGTGACAAAATTGATTGATGAGGGAAAAGATTTCAATGTCAGAGACATGGACTTTAGTAAGGCATTTGATAAGGTTCCCCATGGTAGGCTGATGGAGAAGGTGAAGTCATGTGGTGTCCAGGGTGTTCTAGCGAGATGGATAGAGAACTGGTTGGGCAATAGGAGATAGAGAGCAGTAGTGGAAGGGAGCTTCTCAAAATGGAGACCTGTGACCAATGGTGGCCCATAGGAATCCGTGCTGGGACCATTGTTGTTTGTGATATACATAAATGATTTGGAAGAAGGTGTATATTGCCTGATTAGCAAGTTTGCAGATGATACTAAGATTGGTCAATAGCAGATATTGAAGGGGACTGCCAGAGAATACAGCAGAACATAGACAGATCAGAAATTGGGGCAGAGAAATGGCAGATGGAGTTCAATCCGGACAAATGCGAGGTGACACATTTTGGAAGATCCAATTCAAGACCGAACTATACAGTAAATGGAAAAGTCCTGGGGACCATTGATGTGAAGAGAGACGTGGGTATCCACGAAGGTTCCTTAAAGGTGGCACAACAGGTCAGTACAGTGGTCAAGACAGCATACGGCATGCTTTCCTTCATTGGACAAAGTATTGAGTATAAGAGTTGGCAGGTCACGTAAAAGTTGTATAAGACTTTGGTTTGGCCACATTTGGAATACTGCATACATTTCTGGTCACCACATTATGAAAACAATGTGGATGCTTTGGAGAGGAGCAGAGGAGGGTCACCAGGACGTTGCCTGGTATGGAGAGTGCGAGCTGTGAGGAGAGGTTGTGTAGATTAGGATTATTTTCATTGGAAAGAAGGAGGTTGAGGGGGGACCTGATTGCAGCCTATAAAATCATGAGAGGTGTAGACAGGGTGGATTGCAAGAAACCTTTTCCCGAAGTGGAGGACTCAATTACCAGGGGTCATAAGTTCAAAGTTAGAGGGGACAGGGTCGTAGGAGGTCTGGATAGGATATTCTTTGGAGGGTCGATGTGAGACTTGTTGGGCCAAATGGCCTGCCTCCACACTGCAAGGATTCTATGTTCTAATCCATCATTGCTGATTTGCTTGGTGTGTGTTACCATGGGTTTGGACATGCACAGTTCAGTGAGACAGCTGATCTGCCGTCTACATGGAAGTCCCATTTTGGTATCCCCAATGTCTGCAATCCAAAGTGCCCAGGTCTGAGTCATTGAATTTATTTGGATTGCCAAGGTAACCCTTTGGAAAAGTGAGGGACTTTTTTGGATCTGGTCCCAGGACAGTTTAGGAGAGTGATCAGGGTCCTTCAGGTTTCATGTTTCTTTAGATGGGATCACGAGCCCTTCAAGAGAATTGTTAGGAACCCGGTCAGGTATCCTGAAGGGTGGATGGGGTGAATCAATTAAATTGTGAAAAGTAGGCAAAAATATACTTTAAAAAAGCATAAACCATTGGAAGTGTCAAAGCTGTCAAAGAACTTAGAATACAAATGTTTCTTTTCATAAGTGATTAGTTAAAAGTTTTTCAATGCATTCAATATTTTTACATCATTGTGTTTTGCTGTGGTTCTGTTCGTCGAGCTGGGAATTTGTGTTACAGATGTTTCGTCCCCTGTCCAGGTGACATCCTCAGTGCTTGGGAGCCTTCTGTGAAGAGCTTCTGTGAGGCTCCCAAGCACTGAGGATGTCACCTAGACAGGGGACGAAATGTCTGCAACACAAATTCCCAGCTCAGCAAACAGAACCACAAAAACGAGCACCCGAGCTACAAATACCGCTACAAATGCCGGAGGAAAGATCACAGAAGCGCTTCACATCCCAAGCACTGAGGATGTCACCTAGACAGGGGACGAAGCGTCTGCAACACAAATTCCCAGCTCGGCGAACAGAACCACAACCACGAGCATCCGAGCTACAAATCTTCTCACAACCATTGAACCATTGTGTGTTTGTTTTAAATAGTGATAACATCAGCAGCCATCACACTTAGGAAGGATGTTTTGGTCCTGAGGGAATTCAATCCAGGTGTACAACGATTATACCTGGACCTTAGGGGTTAAGTTACCTGGAAAGATTAGACAAGTTAGGCCTTTATTCTCCAGAATTTATAAGGTTAAGGTGTGATCACATTTTGCATTTTTGAATATTAATAGAGAAAGATAGGATAATTAAGTTCAACTATTTTTATTGTTTGAAGATTTCAAACAGGTATGCTGCTTTGGAAAATGTAGGGGGTGATGGATTCTCAGGGTAACATAGCACAAACAGTCAAGTTTCTGGTATTGAGACTGGCTCTAATGCAACGAAGGATATGCCGGCTTCCAAGAGATTAATTGTGTTAGGGGATTCTGTAGTCAGAGGTACAGACGGACGTTTCTGTGGCCAGCAGAGAAAAAGCAGAATAGTGTGTTGTTTCCCTGGTGCCAGGATCAAGGATGTATCAGAGAGGGTGCAGAGTGTTCTCACGGGGGAGAGGGGCCAGCAGGAGGTCATTGTCCACATTGGAACCAACGACATAGGAAGGGAAAAGGTTGAGATACTGAAGGGAGATTACAGAGAGTTAGGCAGAAATTTAAAAAGAGGTCCTCAAGGGTAGTAATATCTGGATTACTCCCCGTGCTACAAGCTAGTGAGGGCAGGAATACGAGGATAGAGCAGATGAATGCATGGCTGAGGAGCTGTGTATGGGAGAAGGATTCACATTTTTGGACCATTGGAATCTCTTTTGGGGTAGAAGTGACCTGTACAAGAAGGACGCATTGCACCTAAATTGGAAGGGGACTAATATACTGGCAGGGAAATTTGCTAAAACTGCTTGGGAGGATTTAAACTCGTAAGTTGGGGAGGGGGATGGGTGCGTGGGACCCAGGGATATAATGAGGAAAGAGATCAGTCTGAGACTGGTACAGTTGAAACAAACAGTCAGGGCAGGCAGGGACAAGGTAGGACTAATAAATTAAACTGTATTTATTTAAATATAAGGGGCCTAACAGAGAGGGCAGATGAACTCAGGGCACGGTTAGGAACATGGGACTGGGATATCATAGCAATTACGGAAACATGGCTCAGGGATGAGCAGGACTGGCAGCTTAATGTCCCAGGATACAAATGCTACAGGAAGGATAGAAAGGGAGGCAAGAGAGGAGGGGGAGTGGCATTTTTGATAAGGGATGGCATTACAGCTGTGCTGAGGGAGGATATTCCCGGAAATACATCCAGGGAAGTTATTTGGGTGGAACTGAGAAATAAGAAAGGGATGATCACTTTATTGGGATTGTATTATAGACCCCTCAATAGTCAGAGTGAAATTGAGAAACAAACTTGTAAGGAGATCTCAGCTATCTGTAAGAATAATAGGGTAGTTATGGTAGGGGATTTTAACTTTCCAAACATCGACTGGGACTGCCATAGTGTTAAAGGTTAGATGGAGACGAATTTCAAGACAATTTTCTGATTCAGTATGTGGATGTACCTACTAGAGAAGGTGCAAAACTTGACCTACTCTTGGGAAATAAGGCAGGGCAGGTGACAGAGGTGTCAGTGGGTGAGAACTTTGGGGCCAGCGACCATAATCCTATTCGTTTTAAAATAGTGATAGAAAAGGATAGACCAGATCTAAAAGTTCAAGTTCTGAATTGGAGAAAGGCCAATTTTGATGGTATTAAGCAAGAACTTTTGAAAGCTGATTGGAGGCAGATGTTTGCAGGTAAAGGGACAGCTGGAAAATGGGAAGCCTTCAGAAATGAGGTAACAAGAATCCAGAGAAAGTATATTCCTGTCAGGGTGAAAGGGAAGGCTGGTAGCTACAGGGAATGCTGGATGACTAAAGAAACTGAGCGCTTGGTTAAGAAAAAGAAGTAAGCATATGTCAGGTATAGACAGGATAGATTGAGTGATTCCTTTGAAGAGTATAGAGAAAGTAGGAGTATACTTAAGAAGGAAAGCAGGAGGGCAAAACGGGGACATGAGATAGCTTTGGCAAATCCAATGGAGAATCCAAAGGATTTTTTACAAATTTGTTAAGGACAAAAGGTAACTAGGGAGAGAATAGGGCCCCTCAAAGATCAGCAAGGCGTCCTTTGTGTGGAGCCACAGAAAATGGGAGAGGTACTAAATGAATATTTTGCAACAGTTTTTGCTATGGAAAAGGATATGGGAGATGTAGACTGTAGGGAAATAGATGGTGACATCTTTCCAAATGTCCAGATTACAGAGGAGGAAGTGCTCTATGTCTTGAAACGGTTAAAGGTGGATAAATCGCCAGGACCTGATCAAGTGTACCCGAGAACACTGTTGGAAGTTAGAGAAATGATTGCTGAGCCTCTTGCTGAGATATTTGTATCATCGATAGTCACAGGTGAGGTGCCAGAAGACTGGAGGTTGGCCACTGGTGCCACTGTTTAAGAAGGGTGGTGAGGACAAGCCAGGGAACTAAAGACCAGTGAGCCTGACCTCAGTGGTGGGCAAGTTGTTGGAGGAAATCCTGAGGGACAGGATGTACATGTATTTGAAAAGGCAAGGACTGATTCGGGATAGTCAGCATGGCTTTGTGCGTGGGAAATCATGTCTCACAAACTTGACTGAGCATTTTGAAGAAGTAACAAAAATGATTGATGAGGGCAGTGTAGTAGATGTAATCTATATGGACTTCAGTAAGGCGTTCGACAAGGTTCCCCATGGGAGACTGATTAGCAAGGTTAGATCTCATGGAATACAGGGAGAACTAGCCATTTGGATACAGAACTGGCTCAAAGGTAGAAGACAGAGAGTGGTGGTGGAGCGTTGTTTTTCAGACTGGAGTGCCACAAAGATTGGTGCTGGACCCTCTGCTTTTGTCATTTACATAAATGATTTGGATGCGAGCATAAGAGGTACAGTTAATAAGTTTGCAGATTACACCAAAATTGGAGGTGTAGTGGACAGCGAAGAGGGTTACCTCAAGTTACAACAGGATCTGGACCAGATGGGCCAATGGACTGAGAAGTGGCAGATGGAGTTTAATTCAGATAAATGCGAGGGAAAGCATTTTGGGAAAGCAAATCTTAGCAGGACTAATACACTCAATGGTAAAGTCCTCGGGAGTGTTGCTGAACAAAGGGACCTTGGTGTGCAGGTTCATAGCTCGTTGAAAGTGGAATCGCAGGTAGATAGGATAGTGAAGAAGGCATTTGGTATGCTTTCCTTTATTGGTTGGACTATTGAATATAAGAGTTGGGAGGTCATGTTGCGGCTGTACAGGACATTGATTTGGCTACTGTTGAAATATTGTATGCAATTCTGGTCTCCTTCCTATTGGAAAGATGTTGTGAAACTTGAAAGGGTTCAGAAAAGATTTACAAGGATGTTGCCAGGGTTGGAGGATCTGAGCTACTGGGAGAGGCTGAACAGGCTAGGGCTGTTTTCCCTGGAGTGTCGGAGGCTGAGGGGTGGCCTTATAGAGGTTTACAAAATTATGAGGGGCATGGATAGGATAAATAGACAAAGTCTTTGCCCTAGGATCTGGGAGTCCAGAACTAGAGGACATAGGTTTAGGGTGAGAGGGGGAAGATATAAAAGAGACCTAAGGGCAACTTTTTCACACAGAGGGTGGTGTGTGTATGGAATGAGCTGCCAGACGATGTGGTGGAGGCTGGTACAATTGCAACATTGAAGAGGCATTTGGATGGGTTTATGAATAGGAAGGGTTTGGAGAGACATGGGCCAGGTGCTGGCAGGTGGGACTAGATTGGGTTGGGATATCTGGTTGGCATGGATTGGTTGGACCAAAGGGTCTGTTTCCATGCTGTACATCTCTATGACTCTATGATTCTAGAACCCAGGGGCATAGTCTAAGAATTAGGGCCTGGCCACTGGGGAGAGATGTTATCCAACACTTCTACACACAAAGAGTAGTGGAGATTTGGAATACTGTTCCTCAAATGGTGGTCATTGCTAATTCAATAGTCAAATCTACACCTGGCATAGACAATTTTATTTTATTAACAATAGGTGTTAATGGATATCGGCCCAGATCAGGCGCATGGAGTTAGACCATTGATCAGCCATGATCTTATTGAAGCTCGAAGCGCTGAATTATCTACTCCTGTTCTTATGTTTCCACGTTCTTACACATTGCTTTATTTGTAACAGTGTGGTTTATGAGGCTTGCTCATGGTAGGTACTTGATGAGTTGATACAGTGAGGGGGTGACAAAGGCTGGGTGTGGGGCCTAATTTGGTATGAGTTGGTCTTCAGATGGAATGGGATCATAAGGGATCTGAATGATGGGTACAGGTTGACATAGTGGGCATGAAGGAAGTAGCTGTTAGTTAAAGGGACATATTATAGTCTATAAGATATGGGGGCCATGAGGCTGGGGTGTTGCAGTATGAGAGTGTCCTGGAGGAATATCGGATGGTATTGAGATGGCTTGGTTTTCAATTAAACCAAAGCAGACTGCCAGTGCTCTGAACCAAACCTTGTACCAACCAACAGATGCTGCTTTTGTCCCCAGATTGCACTGCCCATTTCTTAAGAAATCTAGAATAAAAGTCTGACTTTCCAGGCACTTTTTTCTTGGAACATGTTTGGAGAGCCTGGAAATATCCTGCCCCACATTTCTGGCATTGGTGTGAAAATCCTAAGAGAGGGCTTTTAACTTTGTGTAACAATGGAAAAGAGGATAACATCAAGCCAGTGGCTTATTTAACATTTCACTTATTGATTTCAAGGCAATATAATTCAGGAGAGATGCTGATGATTTATTATTGAACATTTCATGCTGTCATACAAAGTCAAATTTATCCTTATTAGTTCTATGCCTGTAGCATCAGCAGATGCTGAACCTGGACCTAGTTCATCCAGATATTGAAATTCAAATATTTCAGGAAGTTGTGCACAGAGAGATGTGCAGGGATTGTGATTCAGATTGTCATTTTATTTATTCTGCCATTTGTAAAGCAAGAGAGTTCAGCTTAATGATTAATGATTAATAAGGTAAGTTGAATTTTTTATTCTGACAAGTTGTGTTAAAAGTGGCTTAAATTCTACATGGGCTTGCAATTAGTCTACAAGAAACATTTTGCACAGATCATAAACCTTCCAGACTTTCACTCAGAGTTCTGGAGGAAATTGACTTCTCATAAAACAACTGTAATTGTTTCAAGATACTTCAGGCTAATTGTGCATAAAATGCAATTAATGTTAATGTTGCATAAACTGGGTCTAAGAGGCCCATCATCCTGAGATGTTGTAGGTTTAGTTATATATGAAGTCATAAATCTACAAAATGCATCAGCTAGAAGTATAACAATGAAGAAATTTACTTTCAAGTTCTTCCCTGTATTGTGAGGTTTGGATGCAATGGGGTGCAAGTTATTTTATGCCTTAGTTTGAACCAAATGGATTGTGTTCTTGAATCCTCTGAAACATCCTTTTTCTCTACTGCTTGTAATGCTTTCGTTAACCAAAACCTCCATCACTATGCCTATTTGTTCCTTTTACTGCCTCTTCTGAACATCTTGTAACCAGGAATATTTAACAGCCAGACCTGCCCTGTCCTTGCTGCCTTCTGATGGCTCATGTTTGCCCAATCCTTGACATTGTCAATGAAATCTCAGCAATAGACCATGCTGAGGTAACTGACATCTTCCTATCATTGCTACTTTTTAATCGATTAATGGATTGATATTTGTAGAGTGAGCAGTAGTTTATTCCTCAAGTCATCTAGTCAGATGATATTGGGTGCACTATGAACTTCCACACTATGCTGTTGGAGTTCAAAGATAAAGAAATAATTAAATATCTATTTTACCAGCATTTCTACCAAGATTGGAAAGTTGCAAGCACAGATAGCCATTTTGGGGACTGTGATGTTGTGATGATAATGGTGAACTTTTTTAAAGAAGGGCAGATCTGGCTGTTAAATATTTCAGGTTACAAGATGTTCAGAAGAGGGATAACGGGAAAAGAAATGTGGTGGTTCAGGCTAAGAAAAGCATGACAGCACTAGAGAAAGAGAATGTTCCAGAGGATTCAAGGACACAATCTATTTGGCTCAAACTAAGGAATAAAAATGGTGCAATTATATTATTCAGCATAATATATAGACAATCAACTACTGGTTGGATGTAAATGAACAAATCTGCAAGAAAATTGCAGAGATGTTGTGGCCATTACAGAGACGTGGGTAGAACAGGGACAAGAATGGCTGTTGCACGTTCCAGGGTTCAAATGTTTTAGTAGGATCAGACATGGGGGTAAAAAAGGGGGAGGCGTGGCATTACTTGTCAAATACAGTATCACAGCAGTGGAATGGACGATGGAAGAGGACTTGCCATCTGAGGTAGTTTGGGCTGATGTTAGAAATAGGAAAGGTGAGGTCACCCTGTTAGGTGTTTTCTACAGGCCTCCTAATAGTCCTAGAGAAGTAGAGGATAATATTGCGAGGATGATTCAGGAAAAGAGTGAAGGTAGCAGGGTGGTTGTTATAGGGGACTTTAACTTCCCAGATATTGACTGGGAGAGCTATAGCTCGAGTTCATTAGATGGGTCGGTGTTTGTACAATGTGTGCAGGAGGGTTTCCTGACACAATATGTCGACAGGCCAACAAGAGGGGAGGCTATATTGGATTTGGTTCTAGGTAATGAACCAGGCCAGGTGTTAGACTTGGAGGTAGGTGAGCACTTCGGGGACAGTGACCACAACTCGGTGACTTTTACTTTAGTGATGGAGAGGGATAATCGTGCGCCGCAGGGCAAGAGCTATAGCTGGGGGCAGGGAAATTATGATGCAGTGAGGCATGACTTAGGATGTGTGGATTGGAAAAACAGGCTTCAAGAGAAGAACACTAATGAGATGTGGGGATTGTTCAAGGAGCAGCTACTGCGTGTCCTCGATAGGTATGTACCAGTCAGGCATGGTGTAAAGGGCCTTGTGAGGCAGCCGTGGTTTAGTAAGGAATTGGAGTCCCTTGTGAAAGGGAAGAAGGCGGCATATGTAAAGATGAGGCGTGAAGGTTCAGTTGGGGCGATTGAGAGTTATAAGGTAGCCAGGAAGGAGCTAAAGAGGGAGCTAAGAGAAGCGAGAAGGGGACATGAAAAGTCTTTAGCTGGTAGGATTAGGGAAAACCCAAAGGCTTTCTATAGGTATGTCAAGAATAAAAGGATGACTAGGGTAGGTATCGGTCCAGTCAAGGATAGTAGTGGGAAGTTGTGTGTGGAGGCGGAGGAGATTGGAGAGACATTAAATCAGTACTTTTCATCAGTATTCACTCAGGAACAGGACACTGTTGCTGATGTGAATATGGAATCACAAATAATTAGAATGGATGCCCTGGAAATATGCAGGGAAGAGGTTTTGGGAATATTGGAAAGGATGAATATAGATAAGTCTCCTGGGCCTGATGGCATTTACCCCAGGATCCTATGGGAAGCTAGGGAGGAGATAGCAGAGCCATTGGCCTGGATTTTTATGTCGTCATTGTCAACGGGAATAGTACCAGAGGACTGGAGGATAGCGAATGTGGTCCCATTGTTCAAGAAAGGGAGTAGGGATAGCCCTAGTAACTATAGGCCAGTGAGTCTGACTTCAGTGGTGGGCAAAGTCTTAGAGAGAATGGTAAGGGATAAGATTTATGAACATCTGGGTAGGAATAACGTGATCAGGGATAGCCAGCATGGTTTTGTGAAGGGCAGGTCGTGCCTCACAAACCTTATTGAGTTCTTTGAGAAGGTGACCAAGGAAGTGGATGAGGGTAAAGCAGTAGATGTTGTGTATATGGATTTTAGTAAGGCGTTCGATAAGGTTCCCCATGGTAGGCTAATGCTAAAACTTCGGAGGTATGGCATTGAGGATACATTAGAGGTTTGGATTAGGAATTGGCTGGCTGGAAGGAGACAGAGGGTAGTAGTTGATGGATTATGTTCATCTTGGAGCGCAGTTACTAGCGGTGTACCACAAGGATCTGTTTTGGGACCATTGCTTTTTGTTATCTTTATAAATGATCTAGAGGAAGGACTTGAAAGCTGGGTAAGCAAGTTTGCGGATGACACAAAAGTCGGTGGAGTTGTGGATAGTGAGGAAGGAAGTGGTAGGTTACAGCGGGATATAGATAAGTTGCAGAGCTGGGCGGAAATGTGGCAAATGGAATTCAATGTAGCTAAGTGCGAAGTCGTTCACTTTGGTAGGAATAACAAGATGATGGATTACTGGGCTAATGGTAGGCTACTTGGTAGTGTGGATGAGCAGAGGGATCTTGGTGTCTATGTACACAGATCTCTGAAAGTTGCCACCCAGGTAAATAGTGCTGTGAGGAAGGCATATGGTGTACTGGGCTTTATTGGCAGAGGAATTGAGTTCCGGAGTCCTGAGGTCATGTTGCAGTTGTATAAGACTCTGGTGAGGCCTCATCTGGAGTATTGTGTGCAGTTTTGGTCGCCATACTATAGGAAGGATGTGGAAGCTTTAGAACGAGTGCAGAGGAGGTTTACCAGGATGTTGCCTGGAATGGTAGGAAAATCTTATGAGGAAAGGCTGAGGCACTTGGGGCTGTTCTCAATGGAGAAGAGAAGGTTTAGGGGAGATCTGATAGAAGTGTATAAGATGATTAGGGGTTTAGATAGGGTAGATACTAAGAACCTTTTACCGCTAATGGAGTCAGGTGTTACTAGGGGACATAGCTTTAAATTAAGGGGTGGTAGGTATAGGACAGATGTTAGGGGTAGATTCTTCACACAGCGGGTTGTGAGTTCATGGAATGCCCTGCCCGTATCAGTGGTGAACTCTCCTTCTTTATGGTCATTTAAGCGGGCATTGGATAGGCATTTGGAAGTTATTGGGCTAGTATAGGTTAGGTAGGATTCGGTTGGCGCAACATCGAGGGCCGAAGGGCCTGTACTGCGCTGTATCCTTCTATGTTCTATGTTCTATGTTACCTAGTAAGGTGATGAAACATCTGAAAACAGATCTTCCAGTTCATTGAGCTACCTTAAATACTTATCATCAACCTGAGCTACAAATCTTCTCAAAAATCACGAAGGTGTTAGCATCATAGATTATTTATAATCGGGACTTTAATTGTGTTGCTGGAAGCACTATAAGGGGCAAGCATTTCTAGGTTGTATTCAGGAGCATTCCTTACAGCAGTATGTGACAAGTCCAACAAAAAGGAAGGCACTGCTAAGTCTGGTTTTGGGGCATAAGGTATGACAGTGATCATTGTATCATGGTGTTCAGGGTGATGGTAGAAAATGATTTTGATCAATTCAGAGGAAGAATAATCATCTGATGGAGAGCCAACTTCAATGGGCAAGAATAGACCTGGGTAAGATAAACTTGAAACAAATGTTGTTATAACAAAAAGTAGCTGAGAAATTTGAAAAACTTCAAAACGTTCATGCACAAATCAAAGGTGTATTGCCTCAAACTGGAAGGGTAAGTCAAACACATTGTGATCTCCCTTAATTACAAAAGAATTTCTGGGACAAGACAAAAAATGAGAGACGTTTCTGGAATCTCCCATCTTCTATTGTGTGGCCAATGTAGTTAAATCAAGAGAAAATTACAGGAGTGCAAGATCATCAAGAAAAGAACTGAAAGGTATCAAAATGCCTTATGCCTGAAGTGGTGCTAAATGGGTCAACAGTTATATTAAACAATGTGCAGTGGTTTTTGACCACAAGCATAGAGCCTACCCTCATACCTCAGGTGATTCATCTTGAATTGACCCATCACATGAATAAGCTCCTTTGAAAAATATTTTTAATTGTACATTTTCTAAACCCTTGCTTCAACTTTGTAGATAAAATTCATTTTATAATGAACATCAAGATCCTCTACAAAAGGGTCCACATTCCAGATAGAGTCGTAGAGTCATAGAGATGAACAGCATGGAAACAGACCCTTTGGTCCTCACCCTGAGTAACTTCTCTTTTCAATCCTCCCACTTCCTCCAAACTAAAGGAGTTGCCATGGGCACCCGCATGGGCCCCAGCTATGCCTGTCTCTTCGTAGGATATGTGGAACAGTCCATCTTCCGCAACTACACTGGCACCACCCCCCACCTTTTCCTCCGCTACATCGATGACTGTATCGGCGCAGCCTCGGACTCCCACGAGGAGGTTGAACAGTTCATCAACTTTACTAACACCTTCCATCCCGACCTCAAATTCACCTGGACTGTCTCAGACTCCTCCCTCCCCTTCCTACACCTTTCCATTTCTATCTCAGGCGACCGACTCAACACAGACATCTACTACAAACCGACTGACTCCCACAGCTATCTGGACTACACCTCCTCCCACCCTGCCCCCTGTAAAAACTCCATCCCATATTCCCAATTCCTTCGTCTCCGCCGCATCTGCTCCCAGGAGGACCAGTTCCAACACCGCACAGCCCAGATGGCCTCCTTCTTCAAGGACCGCAGATTCCCCCCAGACGTGATCAACGATGCCCTCCACCACATCTCCTCCACTTCCCGCTCCTCCGCCCTTGAGCCCCGCTCCTCCAACCGCCACCAAGACAGAACCCCACTGGTTCTCACCTACCATCCCACCAATCTCCGTATACAACGTATCATCCGCCGTCATTTCCGCCACCTCCAAACGGACCCCACCACCAGGGATATATTTCCCTCCCCTCCTCTATCAGCATTCTGCAAAGACCACTCACTTCGTGACTGCCTCGTCAGGTCCACACCCGCCACCAAACCAACCTCCACTCCCGGCACCTTCCCCTGCAACCGCAGGAAATGTAAAACTTGCGCCCACACCTCCTCCCTCACTTCCCTCCAAGGCCCCAAGGGATCCTTCCATATCCGCCACAAGTTCACCTGTACCTCCACACACATCATCTATTGCATCCGCTGCACCCGATGTGGCCTCCTCTACATTGGGGAGACGGGCCGCTTACTTGCGGAACGCTTCAGAGAACACATCAGGGACGCCCGGACCAACCAACCCAACCACCCCGTGGCTCAACACTTTAACTCTCCCTCCCACTCCACTGAGGACATGCAGGTCCTTGGACTCCTCCACGGGCAAAACATAACAACACGGCGGTTGGAGGAAGAGCGCCTCATCTTCAGCCTGGGAACCCTCCAACCACAAGGGATGAACTCAGATTTCTCCAGTTTCCTCATTTCCCCTCCCCCCACCTTGTCTCAGTCGGTTCCCTCAACTCAGCACCGCCCTCCTAACCTGCAATCTTCTTCCTAACCTCTCCACCCCACCCCACTCCGGTCTATCACCCTCACCTTGACCTCCTTCCACCTATCACATCTCCATCGCCCCTCCCCCAAGTCCCTCCTCCCTACCTTTTATCTTAGCCTGCCTGGCACCCTCTCCTCATTCCTGATGAAGGGCTTATGCCCGAAACGTCGAATTTCCTATTCCTTGGATGCTGCCTGACCTGCTGTGCTTTAACCAGCAACACATTTTCAACTGTGATCTCCAGCATCTGCAGACCTCATTTTTTACCCTTTGGTCCAACCCATCCATGCCGAACAGATATTCCAACCCAAATTAGTCCCACCTGCCAGCACCTGGCCCATATCCCTCCAAACCCTTCCTATTCATATACCCATCCAAATGCCCTTTAAACGTAGCAATTGTACCAGCATCCACCACTTCCTCTGGCAGCTCATTCCATACCCGTACCACCCTCTGTGTGAAAAAGGTGCCCCTTAGGTCTCTTTTATATCTTCCCCTCTCACCCTAAACCTTTGCCCTCTAGTTCTTAACTCCCCGACCCCAGGGGAAAGACTTTGCCTATTTACCCATTATAATTTTGTAAACCTCTACAAAGTCACCCCTCAGCCTCTGACACTCTAGGGAAAACAGTCCCAGCCTGTTCAGTCTCACCCTATAGCTCAAATCCTCCAACCCTGGCAAAATCCTTGTAAATCATTTCTGAACCCTTTCAAGTTTTACGACATCTTTTTGATAGGAAGGAGACCATTTTAATTTTAATCCCTTGTGAATTACACACAATATTCCGAAAGTGGTCTAACCAATGCCCTGTACAGCTGCAACATGACCTCCCAACTCCTGTACTCAATACTCTGACCAATAAAATAAAGCATACCAAACGCCTTCTTCACTATCCTATCTACCTGCAACTCCACTTTCAAGAAGCTATGAACCTGCATTCCAAAGTCTCTTTGTTCAGCAATACTCCCTAGGACCTTACCATAAAGTGTATAAGTCCTGCTAAGATTTGCTTTCCCAAAATGCAACACCTCACATTTATCTGAATTAAACTCCATCTGCCACTTCTCAGCCCATTGGCCCATCTGGTCCAGATTCTGTTGTAATCTGAGGTAACCCTCTTCGCTGACCACTACACCTCCAATTTTGGTGTCATCTGCAAACTTACTAACTGTACCTCTTATGCTCACATCCAAATCATTTATGTAAATGACAAAAAGTAGAGGACCCAGCACCGATCTTTGTGTTATTCCACTGGTCACAGGCCTCCAGTCTGAAAAACAACCCTCCACCCCCACCCTCTGTCTTCTACCTTTGAGCCAGTTCTGTATCCAAAAGGCTTGTTCTCCCTGTATTTCGTGAGATCTAACCTTGCTAATCAGTCTCCCATGGGGAATCTTGTCAAACGCCTGACTGAAGATGAAGCCAAATCTGTCACTGATCCAATATCTCCTCAAAGAATCTTCTCTGAAAGATTTGTATTATCACAGAAAAGTGGACAAGGACTGTCCATCAACACCAGCATTAGGTGGGGCAGGAAGAACCAATGAGGTGAGTACTTTCCATTTTTGGACGCCACAAAGCATATGGCTTTGAACCTTCAACCATCAAGTGGTGTCCTTGTCATACTAACCCTCTGACCTTTTCCTGAGCTGGTTACCACCAAAGTCTGTGTAACGTTCTTCGAACAATAAAGGTTCACAGCGGGTGGAAAAAATGAGGCATTCTGAAAGACCATGGTCACGTGGTTCAGGTCTATCTAGTTTCAATGGGAAGTTGATTGTCCAAGGCCTGGCTGTATGAATACTGTCTGTTTCAGCTCTGCAGTTTGTAAATTACAGAGACCAGCTGGGTTTAAACTTGACATCCACATTTTAAGCTTTTAATTCATGTTCTTGAGAACATGTCAATATTTCTGTGACAATCTTTAGATTAGATTATCTACAGTACAGAAACAGGCCAACATCCATAGCAACCCTCTGAAGAGTAACCCACCCAGACCCATTCCCCTACCCTATATCTACCCCTGACTAATCCTGTAGGGTCACTTTGTGAATCTTTGTATTAGCATAACAAGTATAATGTAAATAAAACACTGCCTGCACACAGGACTTTTGAATGCACTTGGTTGCAGAATGTTGTCACCTTCAGGTCCATTGATCAACTAAAGCACCCAATCAGGACAACATTGGAGTTCTCGAGCAAACATTCAGAAGCCTGGACGTATTCTAACTAACCTTGGAAAGCATGTCTAATACAATTTTATTAAAAGTGCTTAATTTTAATCCCTAGTGAAGTCTCAGTGTGGTTTGCTAACCTAAAATGTCACTAACATTTGAGGAATTACTGACAAATCAGCAGGATCAGTCTTGAGCACATTTATGTTTCATGTGCTCTGTGAGGTGTCACCCATAACCTGTCTGTTACCTAAATCTGCCTTGTAATATGTTTGGTTTGTTACAATATAGGTCTTATCTATCTTTGCACAGTCTTAATATTTTTATGGTCTATAATCTTTGCATGTTTATTTAAGTTTTGTTTGTAATAACCTATTTATCCATTGTTGCTGAAAGGAACCTAGCTGATTTGCTTCTAATGATAAACCAGAGACAGTCTAAACCCTGTATTATTAAATACCATAGCCTAGTTAAATTTACATTTTGTTGGGACCAGTGATGAGCTGGGATGAGATAAGAGAAGACATCTTATCTGGATTCCTGCAGTCCCTGATTCTATTCCATGTGATCTGACAAGAATATGACAAAACTCCTTTTTGTACATGTTCAATAGCTATGCTTCAAGTAAAATTATAACTCTGTTTATGCTATACCTTCCAAACATGTGATCTCTATCACCCAGAACATGGCCCACTGTTCATTTGGAAAACCATTGCCTGTGCCAGGTTCTGGTCAGACCATATTTGGAATATTGTGAGCAGTTTTGCGTCTCATATCTAAGGAGGGACGTGATGACAATGGAGGAGTTTAGAGAAGATTTATAGGAGTGATGCCAGAAATGAAAGGCCTTTCCTATGAAGAGCAGTCTGTACTCAAAGGATGGGTGGATCTCATTGAAACGTACAGAATACTGAGAAACCTGGTCAGAGTGGACATGAAGAAGGTGTTCCCACTAGTACGCAAGACCAAGATTCAAGAGGCTCAGCCTCAGAGTGAAGGCTGACCATTTAGAACTGAGATGAGAAATTTCTTCAGCCAGAAATTAGTGAATCTGTGGAACTCATTACCGCAGAACACTGTGGAGGTCAAGTCATTGAGTATATTTAAGACAGTGATTGATAGGCTTTTGATTATTAAGGGGATCAAGTGTTATGGAAAGAAGACAGAGAATGAGGTTGAGAAACACATCAGCCATGATTGAATGGTGACGTGGACTCAATGGGCCAAATGGCCAAATTCTGCTCCTGTATCTTATTGTCTTATGACCTGCAAGTTCCCCGCCAAGCCATACATCATGCTAACCTAGAAATATATCACAGTCCTTTGACATTCACCAATTAAACATCTGCGAACTGCCTCCCTGAGAGCAGATTGGGTGTACCCATAGACAGCAGAAATTCAGGATAGTGACTCACCAGCATCTTCTCAACAGCAAATAGCGATGGGCAATAAATGTTACCCCCAAAAGATGAAAAGTTGTAAAGATGTCAAGACACCATTTGAACATCATTTTCTAACAATTTGTAGAAACAGGGGGATCCAAATAATATTTTGCAACATGTAGTTAACAGCTAGAAATTTAATCTATACATTTTTTAAAAACATCAAAGAAAACAAATTAACACAGAATTTCTTTTCTTCTGTTTTCTGTTTCCTCATGATATTGTCAGGCAATTATCAGGTAATTTGGTCTCAAACACATACATATTACAATACAAATGTTATTGATGTTCAGCTCACAGGAGGCCTAAGAGATCATGGTGTCAGGATGAAAGTAAACAATTTCTCTGGCCTGCGTTCAAGGTTGTATTTTTAACTTCGGGGATTATTCTCCATGCTACCATTCAGCTTCCATTCAAAGTGGACAGAAAGCAACATGTTCCTGGCAAAGCAAGAGAGAAAGTTCAGAAAGTACGGTTATCCTAATATCACAAGGAAAGGCTTTTCAATTACCTTGAAAATCCTCCTCATCTTTTCTGACCTGTTTACAACTGGCAGAAAAATCTGTCATGGTTTCTCCACTCAGACCAATCTAAGATTATCATTGCATCCCTGACATAATAGGATCTCAAACTACAAAAATTCACCAGACCCCCATCTCATTGGCACCATTTTGCCTTTGCACTCTTTGCAGTCAAATAAAAGCAAAGTACTACAGATGGCGAGTTCCAAAGAAAGGCATGTTTCACTCAGGATGTTGACTTGAAGTTTATGATTGTTTTTGGGCCAGGTGAGAGTTAGATTAGATTAGATTAGATTAGATACCCTACAGTATGGAAACAGGCCCTTTGGCCCAACAAGTCCACATCAACTCTCTGAAGAGCAACCCACCCAGACCCATTCTCTCACCCTATATTTACCATGACGAATGCACCCAACACAATGGGCAATTTAGCATGGCCAATTCAACTATCCTGCACATCTTTAGATTGTGGGAGGAAACCTGAGCACCCGAAGGAAACCCATGCAGACATGGGGAGAACGTGCAGACTTCACACAGACAGTCGCCCGAGATGGGAGTTGCATTTTTTTTTTCTGGTGGAGGGGTTTTAATTCAAGGCATGACTTGCCACATCTTCCCAAACCTGCCTGACTAACAACTTAAATCACCTCTATGACATAATTATCTACCAATTTAAGATCCATTTTACTATTAGCCATTCTAGGAGTACTCACCACAGCTGGGATATTCCCGAATTGACTGGAATTCTTGGTGCCAGCACCATTTATAAAGGTCAGCTGTGCATCTGGACAAGAAGTGTCAATGGTTTCTGACACTTACCCTAGACATTGCAGAGAGGGAAATTTAGCAACCCTTTTGTGGGTGTAGTCTTGGAGGTGCTGCTGAACAAGATGGTGCAAAGGTAAGACATCCTCTCCCAACAAGACCAACAGGGAAGGCCACAGCACCAGACAATATCTGGTCCAAGCTTGCCAGTCAGGTTAGTGCAATCTCCATTGTCTGAAGGAATGCACAGCAGTACAAAAACAAAATTAATCTTGTTCTCTACCCTACCAGCACGTGCTACCATCTTTACTTCATGTTCACTCCAACTGTTGTGGCCAGATAGCCCTGAACGGCTAGGCTGGAAACCAGAATGGACATACTTTAAGCAGCCAGGCCTGATGGGACTTTCAGGATAGGTCAAGTACAAAGCATCTGCACAGCACAATGGCAAGGCTAGACTTGTCCTAGAAAATGAGGCTGATTTCTGCATTGGGGTATAGTGAGCAGATGTGCTGGTACTCCAGTTTCCCACCACTACTGTGAATGAAAGGAGGGACTTAACTTTGACATATCAGTGATCTCAATGGATGTCATGGCCTTGATCTGAAAGATTGATTGGCTGAGGGCCACAGAACATTCAGGAAGAATGCAGCATGAAGGGATAAGAAAGGCCACCCAGCAGTCTTTACCTCAGCGAAGATTCAAGCTGGCCCAGCACCAACCATCTGGAGAGAGAGAAAGAGAGAGAGTGAGAGAGATAGGGAGAGAGAGAGAGAGAGAGAGAGCAATGAAGATCACGTGTGAGACTAACCTTCACCTGGCCAAGTGTAACTGAAAGCATCCTGTCTCTGACTGCCCTGAATAACTGACTATGTTCAAGCCCCTGGATTGTATGCTGTTCATTTATCGTACAGGGACCCCATGAAAGTATTTCTTTTGACTTGATTGAAGCCTGCTTCCAACCATGGCAAGCTTCCTGGCTAGCCATCAGTATTGTGAGCCTGGTATCTCTGGCTGATGGGCATTATGCAAAAAAGGCAAGGCAAGGATGCCATTAGCATCCGAGTAGACACTGCACGATTAAACACAGTGACAACAAGCAAACAAGCTGGAGATACAGCCTGGTCCAATCATGTGTTGGATTCGTGTCCCAGATCTCCCAATATCCTTGCAACACCTTTACAATGAGTGTTGCTTGCCCAACACAAGTGCAGAATCATCCTGAAAGTGGATTGACATGAGGATTATTAGAGTCAGGCCCATGTTGATTATAAATGTCGTGAGGCTAGTGCCCATGAAAACTGTACAGAGATGTTGGTGTTTGGTATCTAATATGGAAGTCCTTTGGAGAAAATGGTGAGCTAAAATCACCAGATACCCTCTCCGACTTCGATATCAAGAATTCTTCATGTCTAATTTGTTCTGCGCATTTGGTAAAATAGGAAGCTGAATATTAATGACATGAGTTGGACCATTAGTAGGATATAATCCTCCTTAGTTGGTAATGCCTAGCTAGAAAGTCACCTTGCCATTTATGTTATGGACCAGACCAAACTCCCTTCAAATATATCAAGGAGATAGCCCAGACCCTCAGTTTTATCTTATTGAGAGGCAAATATAAGGTTCTGTGTTCCAGATGTAATTTGATTGGTTACACTACTTGGCTTTAAGCAAACGCACACTTTATTCTCATCCTACTGTTAAAATACAAACAAAGGAAAGAAAAATTAGTATAACTTTAACTCTATTGCAAAACTGAATGGAATAATAGATTATATAACTAGTAAACTGTAATTGTTTCAATATAATAACATTACATAAACACATCCTTGGCAATGTCAAATTCAGTAAAATAGATTGTCTCACATCTGATGTTTATACAGTCCAGGAGAAAAGAACACCAAGAGAAATTTTGGTCAGAGAGAGAGAACTTCAGCCTTTTGCTGTGGCTGAGAGAGATGGATATCAAAACCCAACAACTGAAAACTCAATTAATACCCTGATTCTGTGGGGACCTGACTGCACCCATTCAGGCTGCTTGTACTGTTCTAACATTAAAAAAAAGGCCTCGCAAGCTGTTCAGTTTATTGGCAAGGAGGAGACAGCTATGGCTCATAACTCCTCTTCAAAAAAAAACGACAAAATACACCTCCAAAAGCCATTGCATTGTCACAAATAAAAGATGGAGCAAGATGCTCTATATATTAAGATATACTTCACTGGCAACATGTTGCAAATGAATCTCTTGTCAATGCTACGAAACCAGCTTGCTGCTCTGAGTTCCTGCAATCTCATAAATCCATGTGACATGATAAAGAAGACTGTTTACTGTTGTGTACAAGAAATATCAAAACTCACAGTCAGCCAGAGAACCTCTACACATGTAATATTACCAGTCTCGTGTCAGTGAGGTATTGTTACTTACTGTGACCCACTATTCTCAATGACAAAGCATAACTCTTACAAAAACATTAATGTCTCACTCAATCAGATTCTACAATCAGAGCGATTCACTGCAAAGGACAGAATGTCAATAAACCTGTTCTCAGCATAACATTAGTTGATTTGATCCTATCAATATCAAAGGGATTATGAAGTGACATAGACTTGACAACTAAGCTGTAATGATGTATCGCTGGATAAAGAAAAAACGAAAACAAAAACGCAACTGGTCCCAGCCTCGTCTGTCTCTACAGTGCGCTTCAGTAGGGATAGATTGTAACCTTCTAGCCCATTGAAATAAGTCAGTGAGGGCTAATAATTTGCTGCTGAGCCATAGCTTTTGATTTTGCATTGCAGAACACTGCAAGTGGCTGACATAAAGCGCAAAGTGCTGGAGAAACTCACCAGGCCTTGCGGTATCATTGGAGAAAGAAACAGAGTTTAGGAGCATAATCTTATGGAGGGCTGAATGATATGGGCCAGGGTGAGATTTGTGGCAGAATTTGGTGCGTCCAATGAGATTGACTCTGACATCCGGAGCAACCTGTTGTAGCTTTTATGCATGCAGCAAGTTGAGTTTCTCACACGGCAGTGGTAAGCTGCTAATTAAGGGAGATGATAATTAGTTAAATGCCTAATTAAAGCCGCATCTTGCATCATTAACGTTCATCTTACCAAACACACTGAACAAGCTAGACATCAAATGACCTTGACCTGGAAGTCAGAATGGGTACCTGGTGATTTCAGCTCATCTGTGGCTGCAGAGAGCCTCCATGTTATTCAGCATTAAATAGCATCTCGGGGCGATTCGTAGGCACCAGCGTCAGACTTCTCTCATCCATACATACTGACATCTGACATTTTACTCCTATGTTTTATGGCCTTGTGGTCTTCCCACGTGATACCATTGTGCCACTCTGTGATTAGAGTAGAGCTGGCCTTGCTTCAACCAGGGCCACAGTGGAGCAGACGATGGGGTATTTGATGATACAGTTCCACTGCTTGAAACAGTCCAGGAGGGCCCTCTAACATAGCCTGGGCAGGGCATGTGTCATCATCCTGGTGTGTTGTGCTCTGCACAATTGAGGCAGGGACCAAGGTGAGGATGATGAAGCTTACCAGCTGTGTTGACAGGGTTCAGCTGCTTTTAGGCACTATAAGCAAAATAGGATCTGATTGGCATGCAGATCTAGTTGATGGTAACTGGGTGCAATAGACCATTGTGGAATCTCAACAGCGACAAAGGTCAGAGAATGGGGTTGCTTGTGCGAGGGAGTGTTAGCCATGCCAGATGTGTACTGTGAACAGGTTTGTGGCTGCTGGATTTGTGTCTGCTATGCCATTAGATTGGTGGTGAAGTTGTACAGCCATACGATTATGCAGCATTGCTGGGAGGTGTTAATGTTTGTGGTGTACAAGTCAAGTGCACTGTTTTATCTTGGATTGTGGTGTGAGATTATTCTGAGATTGTATAGAATATTGAATCTGTGTTCATTGGTGAAAAAGAATCATTCTTAACAATTTATACTACAGCTGTAAGTAGGTGAGAGAGTGCATTGCTGAATGCTGACTGACTTTCTCTAAATTCCAAGTGTGTGTAAACATCACTGATGAAGCATATCCTTCACCAACATGATAGGACATAAGCATTTATCAAACAATTTGTGTAAAATTTCTTGTGTCTTGCAGGAGTTGCACATATACCTGGAATTGAAGGGTATTCCACCACACTGTTGACTTTTACCTTGTAGATCGTAGTTTGAGGAGTCAGGAGGGGACTTGGTCACCAAGATTCTCAGCTTCTGACCCACTCTTATAGCCATAATATTCATATGGCTGATCCAGTTATATTTTTTAGATCCCTTGAGATGCTGATAGTTGAGAAATCAGCATTAGTAATGACATTGAATGCCAAGACAAAATGATTAAATTCTCTCTTGTTGGAAACAGTCATTGCATGACACTCCTTAAGTCTGAGGCCTTTGTGGTACAGCATCGGTTGAACAAATCCTTTTAGAAATAAAGATATGGATCAGTTCAGAGTTGCAATATGAGGGAGAAGGCTCGTGGAGAACATACATCTTGCAAACTACTATTTGGTCTTTGTACTATTTGTTAGTAGAACACTGGTCACACCTGTTTTGGATAGTCATATTCACATAAATGTAATGGGAATATGAATATTAGTCTGTGATGATGCCAAGATGGTTACAACTCAGACATCAAACTCCAGTATTCACAGAGCTATCACAAAAATGAAAAGATGCAGTCAAACTATGCAATGTAGCTGACTGACTAATTCAGCATAAAAATAAATTACTGACTGGGTTTCTGTTCTTAGCAAGAAAATAACTGGTTATGAGGAACAAATGGTCTTAAACCAATTCAGAAATTTAAATTGCAAACTCATAACTGTATAAATTAAACTCTTCATAAAACCTTGTCAAAGACGGAAAGGCAACAAATGAATTGTAAAGGTGGAAGAAGAGATAAAAATGATCAGAGAAAATGCAGTTCAATAGCACCAGTCCAGACCATATATATTGATGAGCTGCCTCTTTTGATTTCTTCCTTTTTCTTTTAGTTGCTGTTGACACGGAATTGTTTACACAACAATGTTCTTTTTCATTCACTCTTTGAAAAAAAATGTCCTTTTACTATCTTTATTACTATCTCAACAGGGATTTTACACAGAAAGGTCTGCAGAAGGTGGATAATTGTTATTGTTTCTGGTGCATTTGCACAGGAGATGGAGACACAGAGCGGGATTCTTTGACGTGTTCTCTTTGCACATTGGTGGTTTCCTGCCAGACTGGCCTCACAGAAATCCTTGGTCACCTGCTCATGAGCCTATCATAATGTTGTTGTCGGGCAGTTGTCTCTTAGTTTAGAATCCATTGGCCTTTGGGGTCTGCTTTTGTTCTCACTATTCTAGGTAAACACAATATTGCATGGAACTCACAATGGGTTCAGGGAGGCATGATTTTTAATACTGCAGCCATCTCGTTACAGTTTTTTTTTCTGATTTATAATAGTACCTTTACTTTTTAATCCATAGTCTGAAAATTAAGAAAATACAAAGTTGTGATCATTGTACAGTTAAAGGAGAAGTGAGAAGCAGAAGAAGCATTGCATCATTTTCACCAGCACTCTAAACAGCTAAGCATTGTTTATCTCATTGAAATACGAAGTCAGACACACTTGACAGAGGTGAGACTGAGTAGCAATCCCCTTGGGTAAGGAGCCTAGTACAAATGGAAAGGCTTCAGCATTAACTGATCATTTTGGATTCAGATGTGAAGGAAGTTCTCATCTTGAACAGTTGTAAATGTTTGAGTTGTTACCACAGATGGTGGTGGATGCTCCAGGCTGAGATATTTAAGGCTGAGATAGATGCAATTTTTGGCTTCTCAGGGTTTATGGGAAAAAGTAGGAATGTAGACTTCTAGTAAAAAGGTCCACAAACATGATATTGAGTGGTGGAGCAGGTTTGAAACTGTGTGATCTACTCCTGCTCCTATCATGCTATTATGAACTAAGGAATATTGGAAAGAATTTGATGCTTATGTCAGTGTGCGGTATTTTAACTACATTGAGAGCTAATGGCAACTATGGTGTAGATTTCCTACATCCATGACCTGCTTTAGTGCCAATTGGGCACTGCTTTTAGTCAGTGACAGGAGTCACGTAATGTTCAATGGGGATATCCCATTGGTGAGAGCTCCCAACCAGTCAAAAACTAGGAATTCTCCAGTACTAGTGGTATGGCCAGGAGCAGTGGCCACTTCTCCTAATACTGTAGGCCCAGGCTGTGGGAATCATCACAGGAGCCTGGAGAGTCAATAGATAAGACAGAAATACTGGGATCAATCAGGGCAGCTTCAGTGAAGGGAAGAAAAGGAGAATAATACTTAAGGTGGGCAAAATCTTTGCCTTTGCGTGGCTTATACCATCAGCAATTTCCTGTTTGAAAGGTGTTGCCTAAGACCCTCCATAGCACTGCCAACTCACCATTCCTTTCATGAATAAGGATGAGGAGGTGATTGGTGTTGGTCTGGGGTGGACAAAGTTAAAAATCACGCAACACATTTTTGATAAGGGATAGCTTTACAGCTGTGCTAAGGGAGGATATTCCCGGAAATACATGCAGGGAAGTTATTTGGGTGGAACTGAGAAATAAGAAAGGGATGATCACCTTATTGGGATTGTATTATAGACCCCCCAATAGTCAGAGGGAAATTGAGAAACAAACTTGTAAGGAAATCTCAGCTATCTGTAAAAATAGTAGGGTGGTTATGGAAGGGGATTTTAACTTTCCAAACATCGACTGGGACTGCCATAGTGTTAAAGGTTTAGATGGAGAGGAATTTCTTAGGTGTGTACAAGACAATTTTCTGATTCAGTATGTGGATGTACCTACTAGAGAAGGTGCAAAACTTGACCTACTCTTGGGAAATAAGGCAGGGCAGGTGACAGAGGTGTCAGTGGGGGAGCACTTTGGGACCAGCGACCATAATTCTTTTCGTTTTAAAATAGTGATTGAAAAGGATAGACCAGATCTAAAAGTTGAAGTTCTAAATTGGAGAAAGGCCAATTTTGACGGTATTAGGCAAGAACTTGCAAAAGCTGATTGGAGGCAGATGTTCGCAGGTAAAGGGACGGCTGGAAAATGGGAAGCCTTCAGAAATGAGATAACAAGAATCCAGAGAAAGTATATTCCTGTCAATGTGAAAGGGAAGGCTGGTAGGCATAGGGAATGCTGGATGACTAAAGAAATTGAGGGTTTGGTTAAGAAAAAGAAGGAAGCATATGTCAGGTATAGACAGGATAGATCGAGTGAATCCTTAGAAGAGTATAAAGAAAGTAGGAGTATACTTAAGAGAGAAATCAGGAGGGCAAAACAGGGACATGAGATAGCTTTAGCAAATAGAATTAAAGAGAATCCAAAGGGTTTTTACAAATATATTCAGGACAAAAGGGTAACTAGGGAGAGAATAGGGCCCCTCAAAGATCAGCAAGGCGGCCTTTGTGTGGAGCCACCGAAAATGGGAGAGATACTAAATGAATATTTTGCATCAATATTTACTGTGGAAAAGGATATGGAAGATATAGACTGTATGGAGTCACGGAGGGAGTGGTCTTTTTGGAACGCTGATAGGGGAGGGGAGGGAAATATATCCCTGGTGGTGGGGGCTGTTTGGAGGTGGCGGAAATGATGACGGATGATACGATGTATATGGAGGTTGGTGGGGTGGTAGGTGGGGTTCTGTCCTGGTGGCAATTGGGGGGCGGGGCTCAAGGACGGAGGAGCGGGAAATGGAGATGTGGTGGAGAGCATCGTCGATCACAACTGGGGGGAAATTGTGGTCTTTGAAGAAGGAGGCCATCTGGGTTGTTTGAATCAGTCCTTGCCTTTCCAACTACATGTACATCCTGTCCCTCAGGATTCCCTCCAACAACTTGCCCATCACCGAGGTCAGGCTCACTGGTCTACTAGGGGCATGGATCGGATAAATAGGCAAAGTCGTTTTCCTGGGGTCAGAGAGTCCAGAACTAGAGAGCATAGGTTTAGGGTGAGAGAGGAAAGATATAAAAGAGACCAAGGGGGCAACTTTTTCACGCAGAAGGTGGTACATGTATAGAATGAGCTGCCAGAGGATGTGGTGGAGTCTGATACAATTGCAACATTTAAGAGGCATTTGGATGGGTAAATGAATAGGAAGGGTTTGGAGGGATATGGGCCAGGTGCTGGCAGGTGGGACTTGATTGGGTTGGGATATCTGATTGGCATGGACGGGTTGGACCAAAGGGTCTGTTTCCATGCTGTATATCTCTATGACTATATGACCAGGTTATAGTCCAACAAGTTTATTTGGAAGTACAAGCATTCAGAGTGCTGCTCCTTCATCAGGTAGCTAGTGGGGCAGGATCATAAGACACTGAATTTAAAGCATCTGCAGGCAGTCCAATGTAAGCAGTCAATTCATGTGACATTTTATTAATTCATACTTTGGAAATAGAACTAGTCTGACTCATGGTTGGAATACAGACAGACTCTAACCTCACACCTTTAATGCATTGTCTGAGCTGAAATGTCACATTGTTTTATAAAACTTTAAATTAACTTGGGAATGCAACTTGAAAGAAGTTCTGGGATTTACATGTCAATGAATCGAAATCTGCAACTCATTCTAAAAATGAAAGACTTAACAACAATCTAGGTTTGTTCAATATATCGTATCAGTTGCATGACACTAGGATCTTGTGTTATAAATTTAGTGTCTTATGATCCTGCCCCATTAGTTACCTGATGAAGGAGAAGGGCTCTGAAAGCTAGTACTTCCAAACAAACCTGTTGGACTATAACCTGTGGCTGTGTGATTTTTAACTTCATGAACCTGACTACAGACGTAACATTCAGGGTGTAGTTGGTGGGTTGATGGTTTTGTCCATCGTCCATCACAATTTGAATATCAGCGGCAGTGAGATAAAGCCATTAAATGGTCACGTTAGGACTCAGTTAGCTTCTGAGTGATAACACCATTCTCAAGTCATCTCATCCCAAACTAAATCAGGAGAATTTGGGAAGATATGAGTCCACTCCACCCTGTTCCTTCCTTCCTGATTAAATACACTCTGAACCTCTCAGTGCACCTCTGGGAGATAAACAAACTCCACCCATTAATAACAGATGAGAGCAAAATATTAAAAGAAAACCCAATTACAAGGAAAGGGATCAATTTGTTCCATTAGCTTTAGTTTGTAAGTGACTTTCTGTTCTCAATGCTCAATTAATAAGAGACATTCCAGTCAGGCACTGTTTACGCTAGCAAACTGAGGATGCTAGCTCCAGCCTTGAAAACAAACAATTGATCTGAAACAGAATGGCTGAGCTAAGTTATTCTTGTTAAATTGGTAGCTGTTGCAAGAATGGAATGAGATGATACTCACATTCATGCAGAGTCTCATATACCCAGAGTGAATGAAAGATTAAAACGTGTGAGAATAAATACTTAATTATTCCAAAAGGCTGAATCAGTCAATCCCTTAATTTGTACAAGGTAATGATTCTGAAAGTATTAATGCTGAAAACAGCATTAAGTGCCACCAAATCTGACAATGTCTTGAGGATTGGGTGAGGAAATATAACACAGCTCTAAATTTTGAGAAAGACAGGTTTGCTTTCTATATCTCCTCATTGTCTTTTTAATAATGTTTATCGTTACCTAATTGCTATCATAAAATTATTAAAAGCTTGTTTAAGTTAAGATTCTCTTCTCTTTGTCCTATTAAGTGGTTCCTTTCACCGCTGTCGACCAAGTAGACCTGGTAGATCCAGTCTGAACAGGATAATAGTGGCAAGTATCTAACCAACCACACCTTGGCAGTGGTCGATATTGCATGCTCCTTGGACAGACATCTTTGTAAACATTTACTACTTGGCATAATGGTCATCATGATGTGCTTAATTCCTTTGAAATCATTTGAACCCATTGTGGAGTAATGTTTAGATTTTTATGCTAGAATATCCATTCCTTCACACTTTGTTCAGAATCATACTGAGGTTTTGACTGACGATGGCTGCAATGAGTTGTATTGAAGAATCAAACAAGATATTGGGCAAGTCCCAGCTCAATGTCAAGACCATCTTACCATGTTTTTAACACTTTACTCAAGCGGTGTAGTAAGATTCTCGGTAGACCGCAGTACGTTGCCAATTGACACTCATTATTAGCTGTTAAACACTTTATGAACAGCCCAACTTGCCACATTGATATTCCAGTTGCCAACTTACCAAATTTACCAAACTAGCTGTCAAGGAAAACCTGACTTAGAAATCAGGGTGAATTCTTCACAGGTTCAACTGGTCATCTTCTCCAAATGACCTCCATATCAGCCACGGCTGAACTGCAGAGCAGGACAAGATCCACAAGTACCAGCCAGAAGTACCCTTTCATCGCGGGCATTGGCACCCAACTTTCAAGGAGCCATTTGCTAGCATCCTGACTTTGTCCAATGCATTGGTAGTGCAGACTGCAAGGCCAGGCTCACCTGCTATATAAAAAGTGCACAATACTGAGGAGATCATCAATGAGTGTGCTCTCTGTAGTCAGAATGTGTAAGCTCAGTGTTTGAAGGATGGAGCTGCATCTACAATCAGTCACAGGGTGTTCACAAGAGAATGTAAATACATGATACATTGTCGACACCGGTGTGTGGGGTACCCACTCCTTACTCATCCTGACAGGTCCCTGTGAGTTGCAAATTCCTGGCACTGTCACTGCTGGGGAACTCTCTGAGATACACACTCCTGCATTGGGTACACTTGTAAAACACAAGAAGCAAAAAACATTGTGGCAAATGATAGTGTTTAATATACTGCACTGACCATGCACTAGTTAATGTGAGTGTTGCAATGGAATGAGAAGTGATGCCTATTCAATATTTGGGAAATAGATAGCTCTGCATCCTCTGAGAGGGGTCATGATCTTCTCCTACAAGGGCAAGCATTCTCTCCTCAAAGAGGGGGAGGACACATATAACTGGCAACTCACCCCCAGCCATGCCACCAGCTTCTGTTACATTGCTCCCCCCTCTTTGAGGAGTGTATTAATGAGTGAAGGTGTGAGATGCAAATGGTTGACATGGCTATTTGTGCTGGTACATGTGGCGGGGAAGATGATGAAGGTTTTCTAAAGGTGTGAAGAGGCAGTGCAGAGGTCTCACGTGGTTAGTGGTGGGATGCAGGTTCCAGAGGTGGGTGAGGAGAGGGAAGTGGTGGGGTGGGGTTTGTAACAAGACCAAGCGAGAGAAGGTGCTCCAATCATCTGAAGGGGTGGTGGGAGGTGTGTATTGCCGGGGTAGACTGAGGGAGTAGAATGGGGCACTTAAACCTGACAAACTGGTAAAGTTCATTCACCTTCATCTTTTCACCGCACAGTTGTCAGCTCCCCTTACCCTGAAGATGACACTGACCTGGGCAGGCTGACAGGGTCTCCTTACCTGTTCCTCCAGGAAAAGGAATCTGCTCATCTCGACCAATCCATTGGCAACCAGCTACAAGTTCCACTCTGAGAAGTCTGGTGCCAAATTCCCTTTTTTATGATAGCTCTCCGAACCCCTTCCAAAGCTAATCTGGACAGCTGTCAAATGCCAGCACTCCTCTGGGTACTCAATAGACTTTCAAACTTGGTGCAGACACAAGAGGTGCTTGTGGATATCAGGCAAGTTGTGTCAGGGACAGCAAATAGTCAGATGAACCAGAAATCTGCTGTGATAAAGGTGGGAAGGCGGGGAATGCCAATTAATGGGGCAGGTTTGGTAAGAGACCGCAAAAGAACACGCACCCAAACCCAACATGATTTGCCCTTGGCCAAGCAATCATAAGATTCAGCCCAAAATGTTGCCCATCTCAATACTAAATTCTACTTTGTACAAAAAAAGGAAAAGGTCAGTATTAAAATGGAACTTGTTATTTCTTTTGGTTGTGATTACAAATCTCGAAAGTGTATCTTAGAAATACAACATCAATCACAAACACCACTGTTGCTACTTGTAAAGCACATTTAATATTTAAAAAAACCTAAGGCACTTCACACAGTTGTAATTAAATTTAAATAGACTCTTAACAAAAGGAGAATGAAAATCTTGACATTGTTTTTATAAAGATTCTTAAAGAAGAAAGCAAGGTGGTGAATGAAAGGCATCTTAAGAGGTATATTTTAACTTGAATAGCTTCTAGAAATCTAGAACCAGCTACATCACTGAACAAAGTTGGAAAATCATTTTATAAAGAAATGGAAAACTGGTCAGCTGGAATCTATGGTGAGAGAAACAGAGTCAAAGAGCTGAATTTTCTCACAGAATCCCAATGTCAGAACCATCTGTTATGAACAGGTGAAGAGGAATAATCTGCTTTATCATTTTTGAAATGCCACTCAGTTCATCACAACAAATCTGTTTATTTATTTTTCAGCACACAGCTATCACACTTCAATTAAAACATTATGTAAGTTAAAATGTAGAAAGTGATTACAAAGATTTCTTGATTGAATGATATATTTTATTTGCTACTCACCCTGAATTGGAAAAAATAGAAGCAGCAAGCATCCATGCAAATGCAGATAACCAGTTTAAAATGTTTAGAATCTCTGGTATTGATAGGAAGAAAAAAGGCTACACCATTTAAAGGTCTTTAGATCCTTGAGCTGTTAGTTTCTTAACCAGATTCTAACCCTTTTAACTTACGTAATTGTTGAGTCATATCCTCAGCACTGGTGAAAATTGTTGATGTGCTTGAGTTTGTGGTGTCACGTTCTTTTCCAAACTTTCTATTGGCCGTTATCATCTGAGTACTTAAAATAAACAGGAAGAAAGAGAGAGATGTCTGGCTCTGTTGTCACTTTCCAGACAGACTGTCGCAAAATACCGAAAATTCATTGGCACGATAAAAACTTCACTGTCAATGTCCTTGCTCAAGTCAATATCCCCAGTATTGTGGCACCGGTTACTGTCAACCAGCTGCACTGGGCAAGTCACATCAGGTGCACACCTCGCACAATGCTCCCAAAGCAAACTTTCTACTCCAAGCTTTCTCATGGCAAGCAGTTGTCAGGACTGCAAAATAAAATTGCGTTTAGGATGTCCTCAAACACGCCCTTGAAAAAGATAGAACATTCCCACTGACTTGTGGGTATTTCTTGTCCTAGAACCCTTCCTTCCTCAACTGGAGAAGAAACATCCATGAAGATGCCAATCATCTTGACCCTCTCTGATATGTCCAGATAGAGGCCAAACCCAAACAGTGGAAACAATGCGCAAAAACATGAACTTCCCAACCATCTGTTTCGTCAATCATCACCGGAGGCAGTGGATCCAGCACTGGACTCAGCTCAGGACCCACAAATCTGGAGAGGAAGGAAGTCACTTTTAGTCTTGATGGATTGCCTAATACAGATATGGAAAAGGACAATTACTCCAATGATGGAGACATCCCATCTCTAGTGGAGTCAGACATTAAGAAGGACAGACAGGTAAGGAATGGAAAGCGCAGGTCAGACTTGACCTTAGTGAATGGGAAGCAGACTCAAAGGGCCAAGTTATCTACTTCTACTTCAATGTTTGTCTGAAAATGAGCACCAATTAAGTCCATGAGGGGCGTACTTTTCAGGCTGCCATGTTGATTCTGAACAAATCGTGGTGGTTTTAATTTCCTGTCATAATTAACTGATACATTCTCCAACACAATGTCTCCACAAATAAAAGTTTATGTGCCAATCAATCAGTGATGAGCTGCCTTCCTGAGCTGTTGCAGTCCATGAGCTGTAGGCAGACCCACAATGTCGCTAGGGAGGGGTTCCATGATTTTGATCCATTGACCAGAGGAATGGTGATGAAACAGTGTCCATATTTTAAAGTTCTTCCTTTTAATAGATTGTACTTAAAAATTAAGTCCAATCACTTTGAATGCAAATTGATTTTTGTAGAATCACTACACACATATATTTAAAATATTGAAAATCATCAATGCCTGTTTTTCTACATTCGATGTTTCTATAATTGCTGCAAGTTATGCCAGTCCAAGAATGAGCAGATAATTCCTAGCCTAAATGGAATACATATTTATTCCACTTGTTCTGATTAAATACTCATCAAATGCATAATAAATATTGTGAGATACACAATTAGTTGTAGATATTCATTCATTCCTGGCTTGGCTGACATGAAAGTGATCCAATAGAACTTATTAATGCACATATAATTTGATTTAAGTCATGGATTTTAAGAACGGAACCATTTTAGATTGTCAGTAGTGGCAGACTAATAATATCTATCCTTTCCTTGTTTCCTCTCTAACTTAGTGGAAATTATTGAAGGAGCTCACACTAAATCTGATACTTAGGAATTGCAGCTTGATCTATATAAAAAATCAGTCCTTTAATTTAGTACTTTATACAAAAAGTCTGGGGAAAAATGAACAATTCATACTTCAGCATCTCATCTATTATTCTACAGAATCATGAAACATGAAAATGGTTAGGCCACAATAATATATCCAATAATATTATAATGTGGATGTATCAAATAGACAGAAGAAATGCAGAAGGCAGTATGCAGGCTGGCACGGTGGTTCAGTGGTTAGCACTTCTGTCTCACACAGCAAGGACGTGGGTTCAATTCCAGCCTCGGGCAACTGTCTGTGTGGAGTTTGCACATTCTCCCCACGTCTGTGTGGGTTTCATCTGGCTGCTCCAGTTCCCTCAGTCAAAGATGTGCAGGTTAGGTGGATTGGCCATTCTTAATTTCCAATAGTGTCCAGGGATGTATAGGGTAAGTGGGTTAGCCATGGGACATGCAGGGCTATAGGATAGGGATAGGATAGAACCCTCTTTAGAGGGTCAATGTGGACTTGATGGGCCTAATAGCCAACTTCCACACTTAGGGCTTCTATTGACTCTCACCCAGCCAGTGAGATCTGAATTGTCTCCTTTGATGATCCACTGTATCAAGTCCCAATCAGGCCTTCCCCAGAATCAAAGACCGTGCAGGTGGATGTCCTGCTATCTGAGGGCTATCATCTAATCAGAGGCCAGCAACTCTGCATTGTATACTCGGGAAGAGGACCTGCTTTCATTAATGCCTCTGCCCAAGTTCCAGAAGACTGACTACTGCAAAGGTTATGGGCCCTGACAACATTTTGTCAACACTACGGAAGACATGTGCCTCAGAATTTGCTGCTCCCCTAGCCAACCTGTATAGCTCCAACACTGGCACCTACCAAATAATGGGGAAAATTGACTAGGTATGTTCTGTACACAAAAAAAGGAAAATAAAATCCCACCCAACCAGTTTGGGTTCCTCCAGGGTCACTCAGCTCCTGACCTCATTACAGCCTTGGTCCAAACATGGACAAAACAGCTGAAATCCAGAGGTGAGGTGTGTGTGTGACAGCCCTTAATAACAAGGCCATATCTGATGAAGTGTGGCATTGAGAATTCCAAGAAAAATGGGAATCAAGGGAAAGCTCTCTGTAGAGTGGAGTCATACCTCACATGTAGGAAGATGTTTGTTAACGGTCAGTTATTAAAGGTCAGCTCCAGGACATGTCTGCAGGAGTTCTTCAGAGTCATGTCCCACACCCAACCATCTTTAACTGCTTCATTAACATAATGGTTTTTGATGATTGCATAACATTCAGCACCATTCATGACTCCTCAGATACTGAAGCAACCCATGTTTAAATGCTACGAGACTTGGACACTATCCAGGCTTAGGCTGACAAATGCAAGTAATGTTTGTATTTCCAGTCAGAGACAATCTAACTATAGTCCCTGGACATTCAACTGTGTAACCATTATTGAATTCCACACTATTATTCCCATTGTCTGGTAGATGCCAGTTTTGCAGCTATAAAGCATGGCTCGCGGAGTGGCTGTTTCTGGAGCATATATCTTCAGTATTGACATCTATGGCTCATGACCTTTGAAGCTGGGGACCTCTGAAGGACACCAAGATGGATCATGCATTCAGCATTTCTGGGTGAAGATTATGTGAGTCATGGAAGAATTAGTGAGGAACTCTCCATCTTGGGGGTTACTATGGACCAGAAACTGGACTGGACTAGCCATATAAATGCAAAGGCTACAAGAACAGGTCATAGACGAGGAATTCGGCAGTGGCTAACTCCCCTCTTGACTCCCCCAAAATCTGTCCACCATCAACAAGGCACAAGTCAGGAGTGTGACTTTCCACTTACCAGGATGGGTGTAGCTCAAACAACAATCAAGAAGCTTGATATCATCAAGAACAAAGCAACCAGGTTGAGTGTCACCAAAGCAACAAAGCTACATTGCCTCCACCACTGATGCTCAGTAGCAGCAGTGTATACTATCTACAAAATGAACTGCCAGAATTTGCAAAAGTACCTCAAAACAGCATCTTCTAAAACCAAGACTAAAAGGCCAAGGGATGCATGACAAGCTGTCATCTGCAGCTTTACCTCCAAGGCACTCACCATTATGATTTGGAAATATGCCATCGTTCCTTCAGTGTCACTGGGTCAAAATCCTCGAAATCCCCCCTTAATGGCATTGCTCATACATCTACAACACATGGACTACAGAGGTCGAAGAAGGCAGCTCATCACCTTCTACTCAAGTGCAACTAGACATGGGCAATAAATGTTAGCCCAGTCAGCAATGCACATGTCCCATGAGTGAATAAAGAAAAATGACTATCTATAACCTATTTCACATACCTGGCTACCTCAGAGGTCAAGGACAATGAAAGAGTTCCTCATCCTGTACTCTCCCACGCCTTGTCACCAACCTCATTTCGGAGTTGGGGTGGGGGAGAGATGGGGGCTGTTAAATTCAGCTCAGGGTATTTTTGGACTTTGTGTTAACAATTAGATTGAACTCTTAGAGATTACATGCAATTGGAATTCCAGTTATTAGTTCCACACACATTTCTGAGCATTAATTGAAATGGGCACGAAATCTTGCACAGCCTGGACCTAGATATTGCAGACAAAATTCAGGCATGAGGCTCTGGTCTGTTGGTTGAAATTTGGAAATTGTGTGTTTTATATTCAACCTAATGCAAATTTTCCTCAGATTTTGCAGGTTAGTGTTTGTAGTCAGCAACATAGTTTGGGAACAGTGACTGTATGGGTGCTGCGTATACAATTCATTGGGTTGACCTTGTACGATGAAGGTCCTGGATTATCTTCCTCTTACTACTCACAAGACCCCTTGTGATTAAACTCTTGCCCCACCCCACAGTCTTGCAAGATGTTAACTTCTAAAGTTTTTCTTAAATCAAATCTGCTTTACTACCGTTCTATGCAGTGAATTTCAATCAACGATTTTCTACACAAAAGAAAATGCTGCTAATGCTTCCCCCAGTTATTCCAAATCTGTGCCATTCCATTCTCTGATACCAGCAAATCAGCTGAAAGAAGCATAATGACTTGACAGTAACCAAGAAGCAGCAAACTGAATCCAGGCCCAGACTCCAGTGACGACAAGCAACTGAAGGGTTGCAATCTGACAAACAGCAGCTATCAGCAGAGCTGCCCATGGGGCACAATAGACTTGTGTAACCTGCTTTCAAGAAGATTTTTTTTTGTGTGAGACATTAAGTCCAGAGAACAACTATTGTCATGACAACGTGTATTCTTTTTTACCTTTAAGATACAGTTGTTAATTTCCTCGTGTTGAAAACTGAAAACCTTAAGAGTGATTTGAGATGGGCAGTAGATGTTGACCTTGGCAAGGCTGCCCATATTCCATGAAGGATTAAGGAAAATAAATAATGTAAAAGGTATATAAAAGTCACATAAAAAAAACAACTTAATGGCTGATTGACATCTTTCCGTCTGTGTGAGATGATGGAAATACATGCTCAGACCGTTGATAAAGTCAGATGATCATAGGGTCCTGACACTGTCGAAACAAGCCATTTGGCCCAACAAGCCCCCACCGCCCCTCTGAAGAGCATCCCAGCCAGACCCACTCCATCCTTGCAACCCTGCATTCCTCAAGTCTAATTCACTTAGCTTGCATATCCCTGGGTACTATGCGCAATTTAGCATGGCCAATCCACCTAACCTGCACATTTTTGGACTGTGCAAGGAAGCTGGAACACCTGATGGAAACTCATGCAGACATGGGGAGAATGTGGAAACTCCACACAGACAGTAACCCAAGGCTGGAATCAAACCTGGGTCTCCTAGTGCTATGAGGCAGCAGTGCTAACCACTGAGCCATGATACCAAACAGCTGCTGCTCCTCTTTTGATGGAAGAGCAAGCTGATTTCAGAAAGGTAAAGTCAGCTATAAGTGCAACATGTGAACTATCCATTGCCACTGATCTCTGGAGACTATCTCCTGATGCCTTGTTTGAAGCTTCCGATACCGCATGTCATCCTAGTGATGAATTCCAGCTCATATTTCCATTTGCTTCGATCAAGGATGATTGACGTTGTGAGTTTTCTGACTCTTCTGACAGTATGCTTGAATCAGAACTTTGGTGCCCTGCTGTTGGCACGGGCTAACTCCCTGGAGAGCGTAACTTCAGGAAGCAATCAACCTCCACCCTTTAAACATGTGCAGATCAACGAAGGTTCCTTTGTTAGCCTATTGCTCTGGAAAGAACAGTTTTATTCATCACTTTATTTTTCCGTGTGATACTGAGAAAAACCTTTGTGCTTGGCATTGGTAAGTTGTACAGACGTTGCCACCACACAGCAATGAAATGAGGGTTTGTCCTCATAAACATGTATCTTGGTCCTTTGTTCTTTTTCTGTGCACACATCGTTGCCTGATCAACATACAATATATAATATCCTTTTATTGTCACGCATCTTCCATTATAGAAGTACAGTGAAAAGTTTATACAATGTCTGCCTTCTTATGGCAGACGTCTTAGGTACGAACACCTAGGTACAATTCTTGGGTACAACAGAGTAATAAAAGCAGTTGCATTACACAGAGTTGAAAAATAAGTTAAAAATAGGACCCCAGGAAAGGGTTGGCATTTCAGTAAGGTAGGAAATTGTAAAGAGATATTGTATTGTAGCAGCACATGTGGCCTGACCGCCCATGCAAGACCCCAGTCCAACTGCACCCCCACTCTGCTCTATAACTCAGCTGCTCCGGGGTAAGTTCCAGGGCTGCCTTCCCTACGCTGCTGCCTGCTGGGATTCGCTGTGCACATGGAACTCTTTCCCCAGGGACATTTTACCAGTTCCTCAGATCCTGGGTAGCAAAATTTCTTGACTGCTCCCAATAGAAGTCAATAGCCATCATTTTATCACCAGGCAAGTTATTGTAAGTTCAAAGTGGGGAGAATGTGATTGCCAGTACTCAGGGTAAACTCAGATCAGAGTTTCAGTGATGATGGTGCGATGTGAATTGAAATTGGGGTGGACAGTCCAATACAGAAGATCTGCTCCTCCAGACCCAACAAACAAAGATGTTAAACTTTCTTTTGAAGCATCTTAGTTGCTAATTTTTGAATCCACTGGATCTGAGCATTTCTTCTCAGTTAAAACTGCAGTCATGGTTTGATGATATTATTGGATCCTATTCTGTATGTTTTGTGGTACCTTTGGGCAGAAGATTTAGACAGAGCAAAAACCATGGTTGACAGAATCCGGCAAATAAGTAACCCAGGACATTTTAATTCAGTAGGTTGGGTTAAAATCGATCCTATAACAATGAGGTACACAAGATCGTGTATTCAACAGAGAATGTGTGGCTCCTCTTCATAAAGTCATTTTATTCATATCTGATTGAGAAATCTTGAGACCCTTTGAAGCTGTGATGGTTTATACAGAGATGGTTTGATACACGAACGGGAATGAATCAGGGAACAAAATAACAAGGAAAATGGCAATCTGCTGTGCAGCTTCCCCAGGGTTCACAACAATAATCTAATCTGTCTAATCAATAGCTTTTATTGAGAAACATAATTTGTTGCCATTTTCCTCTTTTTCAAAAGGTAGGCACGAAATGCTATCTCTGCACCTACATGGAAGATTATTGAACTGAAGCTGCAGTCAGCAGATAACATTGAATTTCGGTCACACATTTTATGTTGGTTGTCACTAAGATCTGATCACAGGCAGGTCGCATTCAATAGCGTTCAGAATTATTGTGCTTTTTTCTCTTGCTTTCATGTGGCACCTCTACAAGCTGTTATAAAGCAGACTCATGGTTTAAGGAGATGGTGCTAGATGCCTACCCACAAACCAATTTATTTTGGCATTTTTATATAACTAAAACAAGCACTCACCACATATTTCACAACACATGGCTTGCTTCTGTAATACTTTCGCCAGCAGGGTAAATAATGAAATACAATTTCAACAATTGCAATCATGAAGGTTTTATATTAGTATGCTCACTGAATCTTTTATTGGTTCATCAAATCTCTGAATCTAATTGGCAGTTTCTCAGTCAAGATGGCTCTCATTCCCAAATAAATTTCCAGCACCAAGTTCTCCCTGATTAGGTTTTGCATCTAACTGAATGGCACTTATTGTTGTTGTTGCTGCTGTTACCTCTGACTATAGACAACAGAACAGGGAAGCACGTTACCCATTTAATACTTCATCAGAAAGTGAGCTAATTAAACTGGCTGCCATTGCCTCCCCAATACAGAATTATCACAGAACAGTGACAACACAGAAAAAAGTCATTTGGACCAATGTTCCCATGCTCGGCTCTTGCAAGAATAACTCAATTGATCATACTTTTCCGGACTTTCCATGTAGCCCGGTAAATATTCATTCTTCAGATTCTAATGCAATTCCCTTTGCAAAGTAATGACTGAATCTACCTCCATTATACTCTCAGACAATGTGTTCCAGATCCAAATCTTTAACGGCACCAAAAAACATTCTTCCTCATATTGCTGTAGCTATGTTCATCAATCACTTTAAATCAGTGTCCTTTTAGAGTCATAGAGTCTTACAGCACCGAAACTGGCCCTTTGGCCCAAACTGGTCCATGCCAACCAAAATGTCCATCCACGCTAACTCCATTTCCCTGCCCAAGGCCCACATCCTTCTAATTATTTCTACATATTTGTCCAAATGACCTTTAAATGCTGTTAATGTACCCACCTCAACCACTTCTAGTGGCACCTCATTCCATATGCATGCTCTGTGTAGAAAAGCTGTCCCTTGGATTCCCTTTTATTCTTTCCCCTCGTACCTAAAACTGATGCTTTCTGGTCCATGATTCCCCAACCATGGGAAAAAGACGAAGTGCATTCACCCTATCCATGCCTCTCATGATCTTATACACTTCTATTCGATCCCCTTTCAGTCTCCTACACCTTAAAGAAAAACATCCTTATTTGTCTAACCTGTCCCTAAAACTCAGACCAGACAACATCCTTATAAGGTTCTTTGCACTTTTCCCAGTTTAATAACATCCTTTGTATAACAATGTGACCAAAACTGAACACAATATTCCAACTGCAGCCTCACCAATGTCCTGTATAACTACAACATAACTTCTCAACTTCTGTACTAAATGCCCTGACTGATGAAGGCCAGTGTGCCAAAAGCCTTCTTCACTGTCCTGTCTACTTGTGACTCCACTTTTAGAGAATCGTGAACCTGAACTCCAAGATCCCTTTGTTCCACTACAGTTCTTAAAGCCCTAACATTCACCATGAAACTCCAATCTTGATATGACTTCCCAAAATGCAAGACCTCACACTTATTTAAATTAAACTCTATTTACCATTTCTCGGCCCACTTCCCCAGCTGATCAAGGTTCGGCTGCAATTTCTGATAACCTTCCTCACTGTCCACGGTACTGCCTATTTTTGTGTCAATTGCAAACTTTCTAATCTTGCCTTGTACTTTCTCATTCAAATTATTGATGTAGATGACAAACAGCACTGGGTCCAGTTGATTTCTCTCTATCTACTCTGAGCAGTCTCCTTGTTTTGAACATGTTTAAATCCACTTTCAATCATCTCTCATTTGAAGAGAAATTAAGCTTTGCAATCTACCCACATGAGTTGAGTTCTTCAGTAAATGCTCTATTTGAGGTTCAAATCAATGGGTAATCTGATCAATAATTGTTAAGGATAGTAGTACAGCATCAGAACATCTATTGCGATCAATCACTTGTGGAACTCTAATTTGCTTAATATAAACTCTTTTCTCATCTGAACAATGGCTGAGGAAGTATTTTAATCCTAGCAATCTCTTGTTGAAGTACCACAAAGACAATGAAGGCAGCAAATCTGTACTCATTCAGTCTTCCAGAAGATCTTTCATAGAAATCATTGAACAAGGATCTTAATGATAAAATGTTGAAATCGGACACTGTCAAAATTCTAAGGTAAGTGAAACAAGGGAAAAAGCCGAGGGTCAGTGAAGTCATTAGTGATTGAAGGTAAACTCTATGAATCCTTCTCCATTCCAATGCCATTAAAATGTGAAGTTTTTAATGACTACTTTCAAATGACACAGCCTTAAAGATGGATTGAAGAAGTTTCCTGATGGCCAATCAAAGTGACCTATTGCGTAGATGTGTCATTAAGGCACAAAATGGTCTCAATTTATTTCCATGGTGATCTGAGCTAGTGAAGATGTGACAATTGCTTTCAGCCGTGGTAAATCAGGGAGGGTAAATCAGAATAATTTCCTGCTTTTAATACATGCCTGACAATAAAGAAATTGGTTGCAGTTGACGTTCAGATATGAAAAAGGGCAGACATGTCTACAAAAGAAAAATGACAAGTCAATACAATCCCTAAATAAAAGCACACAACATGCAAAGATCCAAAAGTTGACAGCAGAAGATTTATTCTCTGTTAGGGTCTGGGATATAGAGGGTACCCACTTGCCCAATTAATTCTGTTTTCATTATATGTTCTTTTCCAATGACCATAGATGTTGGAAGCTTCAAAATTCCGGAGGCGATCTGCAATTAGTCCAGTCAAAAGAATTGTGTTGGGTCTCTGCCATTTCCAGAAATATCCTTGGGTGCCTCCTTTAAAGAGCAGAATAGATTTAAGGAGCCCTTTATGAAACAAATGTGGCAGGAAGGCTTGCATTCCCCAAGCATTCCTGAGACTGGACAGGACCTGCTGTCTTTATGATGCTGATAAATGAATTAAATGGTGAAAATCATAGATAGCTGGAGACTTCAATTCAGTTTAAAAATGTAGCCAATATACTTATACACACAAAGATCGGAGTCCCACTATAGATTCCAGGAGCATTCTGCTCACCAGATTAGATCTTCTTTTACAGTCGCACATTGTGGATCTCTCCGATTTCCAATGAAAATGGCAAGAAAACAGCAACAGTTTGATTTTTGTTTGTGCATTTGTCTTACAAGAACCAGGTATCTCAAAGTGCTTTACAGCCAATAATGCATTTCGAAAGCAAAGTCACTGGTGCAATGTTGGAGATACAGCAGTTAGGTTGCAGGAGATAGTCTCCCACAAACAGCAATGTAATAACATCCTGATGCTTTTTGTGTGATATTGATTGAGGTAGAATTATTACCCTCCTTGCAAAAACGGATGTGAGATCTTGTTTCCAATTTAGCGGGTAAATGGGACCTTAGCTTGACATAGAGAATGCTGGAGAAACTCAGCAGATCTGCCAGAATCTGTGGAGAGAACAACAGAGTCAACCTTTCAAGTGTAGTATGCAGCATATTCTCAGTATGTGTTTCAGATTTCCAGCATCCACCGTATCTTGTCACTTGTTTAGCATCTCATCTGAAAGTCAGCAATGAAATGTGCCCTTTACATTGTGCAAATGCCTGCTTTGTTTTTTTTTTATGTTGAAGTCTGGATCCAATTCGCGAATTGAAGCCAGGCTTCAAGAGAAATCAGGATGATTGCATGACAGGTCACCAGTGCACTACTGCCCACTCTGCATTATCACACAAAACCATAACTTAATTTCTGAAGGCTGCAGGAAGGGCCAGTGAAGAAGTGTTAGCCATGGGTTCGTGCCACATGAACAGGCAGAGTCGAAGAGAGGCTAGTAAGCCTTGATTGTAAAATCCATAAGCTTATTTTGAAATTGCTTTATGGCTTGTCACACTTCAGACCGTCAACTCTTCAATTGGAATTGTAGCAATGAAGTGGAGATGCCAGTGTTGAACTGTGGTGGACAAAGTCAGAAGTCACACAACCCCAGATTATAGCGCTCCAATGCTTGTGATTTCAAATAAATCAGTTGGATGATAACCTGGGGTTGTGTGGCTTCTGACTTTATATAATTGTAGACTCTTGAGCATTCCTGATTGTCATCACTGTGATTAAGGGTAAAAAATGAGGTCTGCAGATGCTGGAGATCACAGTTGAAAATGCGTTGCTGGTTAAAGCACAGCAGGTCAGGCAGCATCCAAGGAATAGGAAATTCGACATTTCGGGCATAAGCCCTTCATCAGGAATGAGGAGAGGGTGGCAGGCAGGCTAAGATATAAGGTAGGGAGGAGGGACTTGGGGGAGGGGCGATGGAGATGTGATAAGTGGAAGGAGGTCAAGGTGAGGGTGATAGGCCGGAGTGGGGTGGGGGTGGAGAGGTTAGGAAGAAGATTGCAGGTTAGGAGGGCGGTGCTGACTTGAGGGAACCGACTGAGACAAGGTGGGGGGAGTGGAAATGAGGAAACTGGAGAAATCCGAGTTCATCCCTTGTGGTTGGAGGGTTCCCAGGCGGAAGATGAGGCGCTCCTCCTCCAGCCGTCGTGTTGTTATGTTTTGCCGGTGGAGGAGTCCAAGGACCTGCATGTCCTCGGTGGAGTGGGAGGGAGAGTTAAAGTGTTGAGCCACGGGGTGGTTGGGTTGGCTGGTCCGGGCGTCCCTGAGGTGTTCTCTGAAGCGTTCCGCAAGTAAGCTGCCCGTCTCCCCAATGTAGAGGCCACATCGGGTGCAGCGGATGCAATAGATGATGTGTGTGGAGGTACAGGTGAACTTGTGGCGGATATGGAAGGATCCCTTGGGGCCTTGGAGGGAAGTGAGGGAGGAGGTGTGGGCGCATGTTTTACATTTCCTGCGGTTGCAGGGGAAGGTGCCGGGAGTGGAGGTTGGGTTGGTGGGGGGTGTGGATCTGACGAGGGAGTCACGAAGGGAGTGGTCTTTGCGGAACGCTGATAGGGGAGGGGAGGGAAATATATCCGTGGTGGTGGGGTCCGTTTGGAGGTGGCGGAAATGACGGCGGATGATACGCTGTATACGGAGGTTGGTGGAGTGGTAGGTGAGAACCAGTGGGGTTCTGTCTTGGTGGTTGGAGGGGCGGGGCTCAAGGGCGGAGGAGCGGGAAGTGGAGGAGATGCGGTGGAGGGCGTCGTCGACCACGTTTGGGGGGAATCTGCGGTCCTTGAAGAAGGAGGCCATCTGGGCTGTGCGGTGTTGGAACTGGTCCTCCTGGGAGCAGATGCGGCGGAGACGAAGGAATTGGGAATATGGGATGGAGTTTTTACAGGGGGCAGGGTGGGAGGAGGTGTAGTCCAGATAGCTGTGGGAGTCAGTCGATTTATAGTAGATGTCTGTGATGAGTCGGTCGCCTGAGACAGAAATGGAAAGGTCTAGGAAGGGGAGGGAGGAGTCTGAGACAGTCCAGGTGAATTTGAGGTCGGGATGGAAGGTGTTAGTAAAGTTGATGAACTGTTCAACCTCCTCGTGGGAGCACGAGGCAGCGCCGATACAGTCATCGATGTAGCGGAGGAAAAGGTGGGGGGTGGTGCCAGTGTAGTTGCGGAAGATGGACTGTTCCACATATCCTACGAAGAGACAGGCATAGCTGGGGCCCATGCGGGTGCCCATGGCAACTCCTTTAGTTTGGAGGAAGTGGGAGGATTGAAAAGAGAAGTTATTCAGGGTGAGGACCAGTTCAGTCAGTCGAAGGAGGGTGTCAGTGGAAGGGTACTGGTTGGTGCGGCGGGAAAGGAAGAAGTGGAGGGCTTTGAGTCCTTCGTGATGGGTGATGGAGGTGTACAGGGGCTGGATGTCCATCGTGAAAATAAGGCGTTGGGGACCGGGGAAGCGAAAATCCTGGAGGAGGTGGAGGGCATGGGTGGTGTCCTGAACGTAGGTGGGGAGTTCTTGTGATTAAGCCCATGTATTCAGCAGCCTAGGCTTTACATTGCTGAACCTCCTCCCTAAGGCTTTCCATTTCTCAACTTCACATTCCTGCCTTAAAATGCTTCTTCAAACCAACTTTTCACGGCAAAATGCTAAATTTTGTAACTTGGAAAATCAGTCCAGTATTGCCTTATGTAACTTGGTGTTTAATTTTGTTTTGTAACAGTCCTGTGAATCATTCATTACATTAAAGGCACTATATAAATATACACTGACATTGTCGCTAATGGCCGCTGGGTGAGATGTAGTGGTTCAAGTACTACAACCTTCATACACTGCGAAAGTAATTAATTCTGTTGATGCACACTTTTTACATTTCAACACAACCACTGAGGGATGGAGAAGGAAAGACTGAGACAGATGGCCAACCTCAATGATATAAATTGTCTCAAATGGCTGTAAAAATGGATGAATTAACTTTAGAATATGGATGATTGACTAACTTACATTATTAATGGACTAGGCAGAATCTGTTAATGTTAATATGGCAGTACATATGTTCCTGAAATTTATTTCACAAATATCCAGGATAAAATATTACTTTCAGTCCAAATCACCCAATTGTTAGCTTTAGGATTACCAAAGTGTATATTATTGTGTAATAACACGTGTGTTTGTTAACTGATTTTAATTTGAAGTATTTTTATGAAATTTACAATTGAAGAATCCTCATGGCTGCCATGTGAGTGTCCCAGTGAAATAAGAGAACACACTTACATTCCACTCTCTATTACATCATTGAAGATTTTCTTTTATTTTAGCTAAAGTGTTTTTGGAAACGACAGTCAGGCGAGAAATATAATGGCCTGCTGAACTGGTTTAAAATGGTGCCCAATGTTAAAATTTTATTCCTGCCCAACGGGGAAACACCCACATGTTACTTCCAGATGTTAAATAATATTGTTGCAACAAGACCATAAGAAATAGGAGAAAAGGTAGGCCATTCACCGATTGAGTCTGCTCTGCCATTCAAAGATATCATGGCTGATCTGAAAAGAGTCAACTCCAGTTTCCCACTTTCTCGCATTAACTCTTGATTTCTTTATCAATTAAAAATCTGCAAGTCTCAGCCTTGAATATATTTAATGGCCTTGCCATGACAGCTCACTGTGGTAAGTAATTCCACAGATTCACTACTTTTTAAGGTAAGAAATTCCCTCATCTCTATCTTAAATGCATGACCCCATTCTCTGAAATTATTCCCTCTGGTTCCACAAGTGGTAACAACTTTTCCACATCTAGTCTATTGAATCCTCCAGGAATCTTGTGTGTTTCAAAAATGTCACCTCTCATTCATCTAAATTCCAGTAAGTACTAGCCCTATCTACTCAACCTCTCCTCATCAGACAATTCCTCCACATCTAGTATCAATCTTGTGTACCTTCTCCAGACTGCCTCCAATGTCAGTGTTGAGAGAGTGGTGCTGGAAAAGCACAGCAGGTCAGGCAACATCCGAGGAGCAGGAGAATCAATGTTTCGTGCAAAAGCTCTTCATCAGGAATTGTGAATGGCCTTTGCCCAAAACGTTAATTCTCCTGGTCCTCGAATGCTGCCTGACCGGCTGTGCTTCTCCAGCGACACTCTCTCAACTCTAATCTCCAGCATCTGCAGTCCTCACTTTCGTCCAATGTCAATGTGTCTTTCTTTAGATAAGGAGCCCAAAATTGTCCATGGCATTCCAGCTGTTGTCTGACTAGTGCCTTGCATGGTTTTAGCAAAGTAAAAACAATGAGGTAAAAACAATGACTGCAGATGCTGGAAACCAGATTCTGGATCAGTGGTGCTGGAAGAGCACAGCAGTTCAGGCAGCATCCAACGAGCAGCGAAATCGACGTTTCGAGCAAAAGCCCTTCATCAGGAATAAAGGCAGAGAGACTGAAGCGTGGAGAAATAAGCTAGAGAAGGGTGGGGGTGGGGAAAGAGTAGCATAGAGTACAATGGGTGAGTGGGGGGAACATTTGTAGAGAGAGGAGGAAAACTAAGCCTTGCTACTTTTATTCTCTGTTCGCTTTGAAATAAAGGCCAACACTTTATTTGCCCTCACTTTTATCTGATGGTCTCGATCAAACTTGCTCAGTAACATCGCATGGGAACTGACAGCTGGACAAAGCTCCATATATGCTTTATCTGACAAGTAAAATATGAGCAGGATTTTTTTACATGTGTGAAATGTGTTGAATATTGAGGGATTCAGAACTGTATTTCATACTTCTTGACAATAGTAATTTCTTAGCAAAATATTCAACACTTCTGTCTTCACAAATAATGATGAAGACAAATGTATGGGGTCTAGCACTATTAGAGTTCTAATTTACTGCAAGTCTTTAATTTATAAAGCACGTTTCATCACCCCCGAGATGCATGAAAACACATTACAATCAATAAAATACACTTTGAAGCGTAGGCCTGCTGGAAGGGCAGCAGACAGTCTGAGTACAGCATACTCCCACATGTTCTCATCCATTTGTTTTGCTAACAATGAGCTGTCTAGCATATGATACCTTCACATGTATATGGCCTTCAGTGGTAGCTTATCAGGTAAGCACTGGTGTGTTTTCCTATGTCCTCAACAAGTCCTTTGTTCTTTTGATATAATGCTCATTTATGTGTTGCCATTACTTTTAGCAAGATATATGTCCCTTTGCCAATCCATGTATCTTTAACATCTTTCTGTGAAGAGTACCTTTTACTTCTAATCAAATTGCTAACTTAGAACTAATTGTTCGACCATTTCCCTTGACAATCCTTGACATTTTGATCCATATTGAGTACACTAAAGTCAATATATGCTACAAAGCATACTTAAAGGTATTAAGTGCTAATTGCTCAAAAGTCCTCTCCTGGCATTAAGTAGAGTAATATATTTCATTCAATGTCATTCTAATCGCACAGCTTCTTTTTTATATCTATCATTCTTATTTGTTCCTGGTAAGTGAACATTGTTGGAAGTCCACCCCTAGTTGACCTTGAATTGAGTGGCTAGCTGGGTTATTTCAGAGGGTAGCTAAGAGTAATTGACCCATCTCAGTCAGACAATGTTAGGGATAACAGATTTCCTCTCCGGCAGGACATTAATAAATCAGATAGGTTTTGTTCTCAACATCGAGAGCTAAAAAAAGTCTAATTTGCCAACCAAATTTTGAAGGGTGGGGTGAGATTCAAGGGTGTATATATTATCACATTACACCTTAATTATTATTAACTCATTGATGTGCTGTTTCCTACTTTCACACCCATTGGATAGAAACTAGATGGTGACAACATGCAATGTGAAGGTCAAGATGATAACCTAATGACTTCAGCTTGTCACTACCGTCTCTGTTCATCCATTTGGGACATCACACACCAAAACTTCAAGGGAGACTCCCTGGTCAGTGACCACATGCAATCCTCCATCCACCAGGTCCTTCAATTCACGTATAGCAAAGCCAATTTCCCTCAATCTGACATTTCTGAAGAAATTGAGAGGAACCATACAGATTTTAACAAAGGCAAGTTGACTTTGATTGGTTCAGACATTTCTCTGAGCAATGAACCAAATATTGGCTGTCAGCTATTTTGTTGATTTCAAACATTTGTAGCACGTGTAAGAACAGGGCCTTATCTATTAAAATAGATTGCCAATGTTACATTGTTTTGTTTTTTTTAATTCAATCATAGAATGTGGACATTGCTGGCTCAGTCAGAATTTATTGGCTATCCCTAATTGCTCAGAAAACTGTTAAGAGCCAACCACATTGCTGCGTGACTGGAATCACAAGTTGGCCACCCAGGTAAGATTGGCAGATTTCCTTCTTTCCCTAAAGGATACTAGTGAGCCAGATGCATTTTAAGTCAATTGAACATTGAAAATAGAACTTAGGAAAATACAGCACAGAACAGGCCCTTCAGCCCCGATGTTGTGCTGAGGATTAATCTTAATCTAAAATAAAATAACCTAACCTAAACACCCCTCAATTCACTGCTGTCCATGTGCATGTCCAGCAGTCACTTAAATATCCTTAATGACTCTGCTTCCATCACCACCACTGGCAATGCATTCCATGCTCTCACAACTCTGCTTAAAAAGCCTACTTCTGACACCTCCTCCGTACCTTCCTCCTAACTCCTTAAAATTATAACCCTTCGTAGCAGTCAATCTCCCGCTGGGGAAATGTCTTTATCCATGCCTCTCATTACCTTGTACACCTCTCTTCCTCCTTCTCTCCAGAGAGAAAAGTCCGAGCTCAGTCAACCTCCTTTCGTAAGACAAGCCCTCCAGTCCAGGCAGCATCCTGGTAAACTTCCGTTGCATCCTCTCCAAAGCCTCCGCATCTTTCTGATAATAGGGCAACCGGAACTGGACACAATATTCTCGGTGTGGTCTCACCAGAGACTTGTAGACCTGTAGCAAAACCTTGTGGCTCTTAAGCTCGATCCCCCTGTTAATGAAAGCCAAAACACCATATGCTTTCTTAACAAACCGATGCACTTGGGTGGCAACTTTGAGGGATCCATGCACTTGAACACCAATATTCTGCTGCTACTCCACACTGCCAAGGATCCTGTCTTTAATTCTATATTCAGCATTCAAGTTCGACCTTCCAAAATGCAGCACTTTGCATTTATCCAGGTTGAACTCCATCTGCCATTTCTCAGCCCAACTCTGCATCCTGTCAATGTCGCACCTCAGCCTGCAACAGTCCCGATACTATCAACGGCACCTCCAATCTTTGTGTCATTGACAAATGTATTAACCCACCCCTCAACCTCCTCATCCAAATCATTTATAAAAACTACAAAGAGCAAGAAGGGGTAAGATTAAGGAGGAGAAAGTGAGGACTGCAGATGCTGGAGATCAGAGCTTAAAAATTCCTGAGATGCTGCCTAACCTGCTGTGCTTTGACCAGCAACACATTTGCAAAAGTGCAGCAGGTCAGGCAGCATCAAAGGAACAGGAGAATCGATGTTTTGGGCATAAGTCCTTCTTCAGGAATAAGATTAAGGAGCTCTGGATGACAAGAACAGAGGAGCTTCTCGTCCAAAGGAAGAAAGCAACTTATGTAAGGTGGAGGAAGGGACACCACTCACCACTGGCATCCAGGCAGAAAACGTTCCATCAACAACCACTCTCTGCCTTCTGTCAGCCAACCAATTCTGAATCCAGACAGCCAAATCTCCCTGTATCCCATACGTCCTGATTTTATGAATGGGCCTACCATGGGGAACCTTATCAAATGCCTTGCTGATGTTCATATACACCACATCCACTGCTCGACCTTCATCAACTGGTCTTGTCACCTCCTCAAATAACTCAATAAGATTTGTGAGGCATGACCTGCCCCTCACAAAGCCATGTTGATTGCTTTTAATCACACTATTCTTTTCCAAATAGTCATAAATCCTATCCCTCAGAATTCTTTCCAAAACCTTGCTGATGACAGATGTAAGACTGACTGGTCTGTAATTGACAGGGATTTCCCTTCTTGAAAAGAAGAACAACATTTGCCTCCCTCCAATCTTCTGTTACGACTCCAAGCAACCGCCTTTCTCTATTCCCAGAGCAACCTAGAATAAATCTGGTCTGGCCGTGGGGATTTTACAATCTTAACGTTTGGCAAAATTTCCAGCACATCAACTTCCTCAATCTTGATCTGTTCAAGCCTGTTTCCTAGTTCATCAAAGTTCTCATTCACAACAAGGTCCCTCTTCTTAGGGAAAACCGTAGCAAAAATCTCATTTATGGCTTCCCCTACCTACTCAGACTCCACACACAAGTTCCCTCCACTATCTCTGACCAGCCCTACCTTCTCCCTGATCATTCTGTTATTCGTCACGTATGAGTAAAATGCCTTTGGGTTCTCCCTAATCATTCCTGCCAAGCCTTTTTCGTGCCCCATCCTGACTCTCCTCAGTCCATTTTTGAGCCCCTTTCTAGCAAGTCCGTAATCCTCTAAAGCTGTGCTAGATCCTTGCTTCCTCCACTTAACATAAACTGCCTTCTTCCTTTTGACGAGAAGCTTCTCTATTCTTATCATCCAAGGCTCCTTAATCTTATCCCTTCTTGCCTGTCTCAGAGAAACAGATTAATGCATCACTCGCAACAGCTGCTCCTTAAAGAGTTTCCATATGTCTATTCAAGGTTAGATTACTTACAGTATAGAAACAGGCCCTTCAGCCCAACAAGTCCACACCGACCCTCTGAAGAGCAACCCACTCAGACCCATTCCTCCACATTTACCCCTTCACCTAACACTACCGGCAATTTACCATAGCCAATTTACCTATCCTGCACATTTTTGGACTGTGGGACGAAACCGGAGCACCCAGAGGAAACCCACAGAGACACAGGGAGAATGTGCAAACTCCACACAGACAGTTGCCTGAGGGGAGAAGTGAATCTGGGTCTCTGGCAGTGTGAGGCAGCAGTGCTAACCACTGTGCCACCATGCCATCCATGGTGTGCTCTTTCTGTGGAAGAATTGCTACCAATCTGTACTTCCCATCTCCTGTTGGATAGCGTTATAATTTCCTTTTCCCCAATTAAATATCTTTCTGTGGTAACTCCTGCTTTCCCTCTCCATGGTTATGGTAAATGTGAGGCAGTTGTAGTCATTGTCACCAAAGTGTTCTCCCACCACGGGATCTGTAACCTGTCCTAGCTTGTTGCCAAGCACCAAATCCAAAATGGCCTCTCCCCTTGTCGGCCTGAGTAACGAAACTCTCCTGAACACACCTGACAAAAATGGCTCCATCCAAACCACCTGCACCAAGGAGGTTCCAGTCAAATTCGGGAAAGTTGAAGTCACCAACAATAACAACTCTGTTACATCAGCAATTTGCCAAAACCTGCCAGCCTATGAGTTCTTCAATCTCCCTATTGCTATTAGGAGGTCTGTAGAAAATCCCCAATGAGATGGCTGCTCCCTAACCTCCACTCACATTGGCTCAGTAGACAAACCTTCCTCGACAACCTTCATTTCTGCAGCTGTGACACAATCTCTGATTAGCAATGCTGCACCCCCTCCTCTTCCCCCACCCTCGCCCGTTCTTAACCCTGGAACAACTAGCAACCATTCCTGCCCATGTGAAACCCATGCCTCTGTTATGACCACAACATTGTAGTCTCGAGCACAGATCCAGGCTCTAAGTTCGTCACTCTTATTTCTGACATTCCTTGCGTTAAAGCAGACACCTGTTAACTGATCCCATTGTTTCATTACATGAAAAGCCTTTCTGCTAGATTCATTGCATCCTGTCACTGCCCATCTACAACTATCCTCCTCTCAGATATACAGCTCTGGTTCCCACTATGGTTATGGCTATAATTGTAACGTGGTCAGCTAGGTGGACCTCATAGGATATGAGTTCCCCGATTGGGGCTGTTAAACTGATCCTATCAGGGAGCCCTAGCTGACAGGGAGTGTAAGCCAGGGCTCCCTGATAGGATGAGTTTTAAAATGTCCAGGAGTGTCAATGGTTCTGTTCACTTCGTGAGCTGGCTCTGAAGGAGCTGGATCAACATCAAGTATTATTCCTGTGTAATTAAAGGGTAACTTGGTAATGGGATTCCAGTCTCTGTGGAGTTACTTCAGTTACATGGTCTCCATTAGATCCCCACTCGTTCCCAGGTTTTTACTGAAATCAAATTTCACGATCAGCAATGGAACCCATACTCCCAGGACGTTCACCTAGGGTTCTGAATTATGAGTCTAGTAACACTACCAATTTACCATCATCTCTCCTGATCCAGAAAATGTTGTCCAATTGTAGAATTGTATCTAACATTGGGCATTGGGTTGTGAGCTCTGCAAACACCAGCTAGTTGGGTCTCCTCAGTACCTTTGCAGAGAAAGCTGACTAGATATTTCTGGTCCAGTGACCTTCTTCAGAACACAAGAAGAGAAAGTTTTGAAAAAGAGTGACTGGAACAGAAACATCATTTCTATTTTCTGGCCATAGGTGCTGCCAGTCCTGTTATGTTTTCTCTGCAATTTCTGTTTTTTTGATTTCCAGCATCCACAATTCTTTGGTTTCTTTGTTTTATGACCAATGCCTGACTTGTCACAAACAGCCAAAAAGATATGTTGCTTATCAAAATGTGTCTACCTTCAGAATATTACCCTAATAACCTTGAGAATAAGAGAGAGAATGCAGGTTTGCATTGCTACACAATTAATTTTGAACTGATCTCACACAATTCTTCTTTGATATTGACTGATTTCACAAGTGGGAAATATAAGATGATGCTTTGAAGAAAGCCTTTGAGTCTTTCTGTTGTTATGGTCTCAGATAATGCTTTCTTCTGCTTTTTTCCCAGAATGCAATCTGTCTTGATAGATCATATTTGGTTTTGTTATTGAATGTGGCAGTCTTTCACTGAAAATTAAGACCACAATGCTGCACATTTGGTTTCAACAGGAAAAAAGGAGCTCGGTTACACAAGTTAAAAAGAAATAAAATAAAACAAACATAATCTGAAAGATTTAAAACTCAATGGCGAGACAGGTTGCATACTACTTCCCAAAACAATGGGTAGAATCTTTCCAAGTCTGAACTGACCTTTAAGAAAAGTTAAGAAAATTGGATGAAATGTCCAATGAGATGCGTTTCAAAAAGCAAGAAGTTCCATTTTCCAAATCTGTCTTGAAAGAGAAATTCACTAACTTTCTCCACTTTGCCAGGGTAAGTACCACCATCTTCAGTCTGTGACCTATACTCACTTTATCTCTGCTACTGCACTAACCCTCACCAAGGCTTGCAAACTATCACTGTCATACCACATGCAACATCTTCCCTCACTATCTCTCACCTACCTAATTCCATCCCCTATCCCGACATCACTAATCCTGCATGGCATTTGTGCTGCCTATTCACTCAGCCGGAATACTTTAGGACCTCTAGTGCACCAGCACTAACAGCAGTGCCACCTACTTTCATCTCACTCACTCACTCACCCACTCCCTTTGTCTCTGGGAGAAAAGAATCCATAATAGAACTGAAAGAACCAAAACAGTTGGGTATCTGACATTCAGCTCCTCAAGAAGAGAGGACCTTGGCCGACGCCAGTGACAAATGAGGACCGGTCAATATCCCAGTAACCAACTCATAGTATCATAACATCCCTACAGTGTGGAAAGAGGCCATTTGGCCCAACAAGCCCACACTGACCCTCCTGTGAGTTACCCACCCAGACCCATTCCCCTCTCCTATTACTCTACATTTCTATTCACTAACACACTCACCTAAACATCCCTGAACACTATGGGCAATCTAGCATGGCCGATTCACCAAACCTGCACATCTTTGGACTGTAGAAGCAAACCAGAGCACCTGGGGAATTCCACACAGACATGGGGAGAATGTACAAACTCCACACAGACAGTCACCTGAGTCTGGAATTGAATCTGGGTCCCTGGCGCTATGAGGAAGCAGTGCTAACCACTAAGAAGTACTGTCCAATGCTGTGCCACTCTTCTATTACTCTAGCTGTGAATGTACTTGTAACATGCTAAACTTGCTGCACTTTGTCCGTGATACATTCTACCTTTTGTCTTCTTTAGGCATGAGAGAGAGGAAACAGTATAAACACAGTCTCCTCAGTGCTATATGAGTTTTAGTGGCCCAGGGTGTGAAGTGAGCAGCACTGCCCTATGTGCAGGAAATGGGAACTGGGAAGATGATTGACATTGTGACAACTACAATGAATCTTTCCAGGTCTTGTTGCAAAGTGAGATGCAGGCAAATGTAATCTGTCTAACCTTAAGCAGTTTGCAGTAACTCTTTTAAACTCAGGTGCATTACGCAGTGAGATTGACAAAGAAGCCAATAGTCAGGGGGAAGTCCCACACAACTTTATTGTACACTTTATCAAGGAAAAACAGTATTTATCAGACTCTCTTCTTGTACTTTAATTAAACTCTATTAATCACTTCATAGGACTCTGTAGTAAACAGTCTTAAATCTCTCAGTAACTAGTCTCAATTCTACAGTAGCTATCTACTTCGAACATGTGCTCCCGAGGATTCACTGCACCCTATCTACAGTACCTCTTGCTGTATTTGAACTGTTTATCTGTGAACACAGATAATACCCTTTCAATAAGACTGGGACAGGTTGTTCCTCAGTCTGTGAAAGTCGGCTGATGTTTCAGGATCTGCAGTCATCGATTTGGGCTTCTCCTCTCCTTGAGAGCTAGTTCCGGTCCTCGGGCCATCTCACTGAGATGGTTTGTCTGGATCTGGTCAGTCTGATGATGCTCACCAGAATGTACAAGAAGCCGGAGATGCTGTGCATCCCAGCTCCCAGTCGAAGGTACTCTCTGAAGACATCATTGAAGAAAGTGCAAAAAGCCGAGAGAGCTGGGGCTCCAGGTTGCCTCAGATTCTGTGGCCTTTGTCCAATTCTGGTAAGACAACACCTCATTGCTGCCTGTCTTCTAGGTCCCACCCTATACTAGTATTGGAAACAACAGCAATGCAGCGAGTATTGAGATAGGTACAACGTGAGCAAGCTCTATGACAGTGAGAAAGCAGCTGGAAGATCGAGTCTGATCCAATCTGTGAGCTAGGTGTCTGTCCATGAACACAATGTTTACCCCTATGCAGTTTTCCAAAGCTGGCTGCTACTGATGCATCCTGTCCTTGCAGAGCAGCCTGTCAGCGTTTTGGAGAGGTACCATAACAGCCATGAAGTTTTGGCAGATGCTAGATACCTATGTGCGTGAATGAAGAATGTGCCTGTCGATCATGCCATAAGCTGTACTTTGGTTATACGCAACAAAAGGAGATCATTCGGACAAAGCAGCAAGTTGAATCTTTGAGGTCCCTGCTCTGGTGTCTGGTAAGATAGAAAGCTGAATATAAATGGGGAGATTTGAACTGTTAACAATAGGGTTTGACAAGCAATAAATTTCCTTCATTGGTAACTTGTTGTTGCCTGGTGAGAAACTCACCACAACACTTATCTAAAGAGTAAGTGTTTGAGCAACATGCTCTTGATGTCAAGATGAGTGTTGTTGGACCTCCATCTGATTTCACATCACATCTCACTATAACTCATGATGCTCAGTCCCCTATAAGATTCCACCCATTGATAAAATTTTGTCCATGGTTTGACCAGGGTCATGGGGGAGCAGAGTATAGGGCTGCTGGAGATGTGGCTCCACTGCTTGGATCATCTGGGGGGATAGGGAGAGCTCACCATATACTTCAGCCATACTATCCTGGCATCCTGTTCCCTGCACAATTGGACCATAGCAATGAAGTAATGTAATAGATGCTGAGGAACAGAAGAGTTTTCCAAGGTGAGAGATGAGGATGAGGATATTGAGGAGAAGGAAGCTCTCCTTGTCCATGTCAGAGATCAAATGTGTCTGGTAAGGTGTGACTGACACCCACTCCCAGTAGATGGGAGTTGGGCACAGCAGAGCATCACAGTCACTGGTCATCTTGCCAGGGTTTAGTTTTCATTGGGTGGTAATGGTGGAGGGGGGGAGGGAGGAGGCGGTGTGTGAAATGCAGCCTCTATTCATATTGTTTGTGTTCACTTTCAGTCGCTATAAATAAAAACTCATCTTTGGAATTGTCTGATTACTTGCCTGTATGTGATATTGCCCTAATGGACAATGATAAGCTGTAGGCTTACACTGGGCAATGCAGCAGAGTAGCAGTGACTTTGAAAAGGGTGGTTCAAGCTGGGTGTATCCAAGAAGAGGCAAACTGACCTGCAGGTTAAACAGTGACTTGGGAGAGAGAATGAGCTTTCATGCGTGAGGAAATGTCAGCAATGTTATGGTTTTGCCATTGTTTTGATGGTAAGGAACAAAGTCAGATTATCTGGGTGCACAGTGACCTTATAAAGAAGGCATGGGATTGTGGTTTTTCAGTGGATAGCTAGTGAATGGCGAGTTCTGACAGGAACGGGGCATGGTAAGATTGGGCTAGAATCAGCCATGAGGGAAAATATCTGGATGGGATAAATGGTTAATGAGATACATTTGGTAAGATAAAGTAGGAAACCTCACTAGGCCTTGCAACAACAATCTCTCCAACAAACTTAACATAATTGACACTTAGCCATAAAATCATAAGATTCAGCCGTATATGCTGGTTCATTTCAAACTCTTCTTATTGGGCATCTCTTTTCACTCAGCAACCTCATGCACCACCTTTGCACCCTCAAAAGGTAAGTATATCCTAACTCAGATTTGCTCAAAACAGCCAATCGCAAAAAAAAATTCTTCTGGTTGGTTAATGTTATTCCAATTCAAATCTTGATTTCCGAAGTGCCAGCTTATTTTAACAAAAAAAAAGGTTCTACCAAGTGACTTCCACATTGTCATGATTTAAGTTAAATGTTCAGTAAGGCTTTTGAAAATCATTAAACTGAACAAATGAAGTGGAACCATCGACGAGCTTCTCGTGGGTAAAATTATGTTGGATATCAAATGCATCATTTTCATTGTCATCCTTGCACTTTGAGTTTAAAGCATCATATTAACAAGATGTAATTGGAAGTCATTAAGAAGGTACATGCTTTTATCATACATGTGAATATCCAAAGTACATCTTCTAGCAAAATTTACTTATAAAGTACATACGCCATGTATTCAACAATGCTCCAACAGATGTTAAATAAATGCATGTGTAATTTTATTTCATAATATTGGTATTGAAATTAATTCCATAATATTAAAAACATGTCACGTACAGAATGGAGCAGTTGTATAGGCTGTGTCCAAGTGCAAATATTCCAGGGGTTAACGCTTTTCCACAAAGTTAATTGTGGTTGAGTGTTTAGAAAAGATTAAACCTAACTAATAAATATGCAAATTAATTTATTATTATACAAATTACATCATGCTTTTTAAATACATAATGCTGACAAAACCTAAATAAACATATATTTTGACCAGTCAGATCTGTCATTAAAATTTATAAACCTTGGTATTCAGAAGCAAAATTTTAAGTTTAATTTGTCAGTATTCATAGTTTTTCCTAATGGATAGACTTTATTATTCAATAAAACAGAATAGAAATTAGTTGTAAATTTTAAATGAGCTGTATACGGATAAAAAATGGAAGGGTCTCTTGAAAACCATTCAGGAAATCTAGTATTCAAAGGGGTCATCAATATTAATTAACACGCAAATCAAAATTCATTAAGTTTTTAAAACATATTTAAAAAGAGTTTTATATATATTATTTTGAGATAGCAGCCTCAATGTCACTAGCTTAGAATCTATTTCTTACAAAACACATTTATTTAATATTAACAAGCAGCACATCAAATGATTGTTTTACATCTTAATGGAATAGGAAGCTCCCATGATAAACATAGTGTCATGATATTCTGTCATTATAAAGTAATGGGTGAAGAAATGAGGAATAGGTTCTCAATGAGTTGGAAGAGGAAACTTTCTGTTGACCTTTAAGTTCCCTTCTTAGTCTGACATGAGCAAACATTGTAGGACTTTTTTAATGGCAGATATTGTCACATTAAGGCTACAGTGCAATTGTTTAAAAGTATCATATTGTCTTGTCTTTATAAATAAATATTTGACTTGAAGCATATTGGATAACGAATGATGGAAATTGAGCGCTGATTACAAGACTGGAATCCAATTGAGTTGTTTCGGTGACAAGAGAAAAACTGGTGATTTATCACCGTTGCCAGAACTTCACATCAAACTCAAAAGAATTACACAGCAGATCAGTCAGCCATTGTTAAAATAACAGACAGTGTTCTTGCTTTAGCTGTAAAACCCTTCGTCAGAACACAAGATGGAAGGGAGGGGAGAGAAATGGAAGGAGGCGGTGCAGGCTGTTTGGAGGTGTTGTATTGCTGGTACAGAACAGGAGGGAGAGGGAAAGTCAGAAGCTGAGTAAATTGGCATGGATTCTACTTCGGATTACTGACTTCATGTGAAAGTAGTTTTCAGAAGTAGTAAAAAGTACTTTAATAACAGTTTTCAAAAAAAGGGGGCAACCATGTTTGCTTACCATGGCAACTGATACCTTGTCAGATAGCACTAGAAAATAACCATAACTTCTTCCAGCTTTTAAAAATTTAATGAGTTCACTAATATTCCACGAAGAAGGGAAACTGCCACACACATTTCTTCAATGGTTTACATGTGTGTCTGTTCCATAGACTTCATGGAAGAATGATTGTCATGTCTTCTCCAATCTGAGAAAAAATAAAACCTAATACTCTTGAAAACATTCTTTGCAAAACCACTAACTGTCATAGTCTTTTTAAACAATAAAATTTCTGCAATAGTTAAAAGCAATGTAAAGCCGACATTCCTGTATTATAAACAGGAGTGAGACATGAAAGGAAAGATGGGGAATGAGCAAATAAGCTTATTTTAAAATATTGTAAATAAACATTTCTTTTTGTTAACTGTTTTATTATGACTGTAATCAATTTCAGTTGCAGCAGTACTGCAGATACAAACTGCAACCATAAAATTCAAATGGTAATCTCTTGCACGATAAATCACACTAAAGTGAATATGCATCATAAAGAATCAGGTTTGACAATATGTCAAAAAAGTTAATATACGTACATAAATAGTGGCTGTGCACAGTAAATCACCCAAGCTTTGCAGTTAATAATGTCAAGAAAAACTTTGGGCTAGTGTTACAACTATAACAATCACATTTTTTGCTGTAGGTCATTTACTTTGTTACATGCTCATATGAAAGACCATTTTCTTATCTATAATGAGCTTATTAGAAGCATAGCAACTGCCTCAGGAAAGCAAGTTAATCCTTCTTCGTAGAGACAATTGAAACACTGCTCTGTCATTTTGAAATGTTTTTATTTATGACCATTTTAAGGTCTGCATTTGAGTTATCCAAATTGCATCACATTATTACTCTGTAGTGGTCTAAAGCTATGTAAGAGCTAATGTCCATCAGATGCAGGCAGCCAGATATCACACGCTGAATCTAAGATGTAAAACACATGAGGGGCCTGTTGTGTGCTGTGTAGAAAACAGCAGTATATAAGCACCTCTTGTGCTAAAAGCCCAACCAATGGCATGATTAAGGTTTGTGCTGAAAGGCTGAATAGGCTGGGGTTATTTTCACTGGAGTGTCGGTGGCTGACGGGTGACCTTATAGGGGTTTCTTAATCATGAGGGGCATGGATAGGATAAATAGACAATGTCTTTTAAGTTTAATCCTGGTGTGGGGGAGTCCAAAACTTGAGGGCATAAGTTTAGAGAGGGGAAAGATTTAAAAGGGACCAAAGGGATAACTTTTTCATGTCGAGGGTGGTGCGTGTGTGGAATGAGCTGCCAGAGGAAACAGTGGAGGCTAGTACAATTGCAACATTTAAATGGTATCTGGATGGGTATATGAATGGAAGGGTTTGGAGGGATATGGGCCAAATTCTGGCAAGTGGGACTAGATTAATTTAGGATATCTGGTCGGCATGGACGGATTGGACTGAAGGGTCTGTTTCCATACTGTTCATCTCTATGACTCTATGAATAATATATGTCAGTATTTTATTAGTATATAGTTGTATTACTTGTACTGTGTAGTTTTTATTTACTGTTATATCCTGTGTGCTTATTGGCGTGAACTTGCAGGTCTGCATTGGCTATATTTCAAAATTTTCATCCTTACGTTCAAATTCCTCCATGGTTTTGTGAAGAGGCATGAGATGCTATTGTGAGATGCAAGAAGGCACTTTACAATTGCAAGCATTTTGTTTACAAGTTGACTCTATATAAAATTTACCATTACTCCAAAGTGGCTATCTAAGGATCTGTGAATCCAATTCCATTTATTGTGCAATGGTGCATTTCTATATTGGATCTGCGTCTCAAGCCAAGTGCATTGATTGTTGGAGTGGAACAAGGTAAGCTGAATGAAAAACAAAATGTTTTGGAACTACTCAGCAGGTCTGGCAGTGTCTATGGGGAGCAAAACACAGGACTGAATTGAATGGAAGAGGCTGACTCTTGACAGCACAAAGTGAAATGCAAGGCCCACACACCTTCGTTTCCTGGCCAATTTAAATACCCGCGGGTCAATCAAAAACTGTGAGAGATAAATACATACTGCCTGCTCAGATTACCAGCCAGTTTCCAAGAGTCAGGCACTGATGACACGGAACTGGGCATGATTGACAAAGCAAAACTGGGCATGATTGACGACATGGAACTCGGTGGAGTTGTGGGTTGTGACGAGGATGCTGGGAGGCTTCAGAGTGATTCAGACAACTTGAGTGAGTGGGCTGGATGGCTGGTTTGTGAAACAGGGGAATGCCAACACTGTCAGTTCAATTCCCATTCCAGCTCAGGTTACCATGAAGAACTCTACTTCTCAATGTCTCCCCTTTTCTGACCCCCAGGTTAAACCACCATCAGTCATCATTCTCTAATAAGAAAACAGCCCTGTGGCCCTCTGGTGACTTTATCTTCATTTGGTTGCTATCATGCAATACATAACATCTTAGGTAAAACAAGAATCTCTTCTTATTGGACTTCAGGTGGTTTTCACCTGCACTAGATGAAGCAGACTTTGAACTTCAACCAGATAAGATGATGGTGGTTGCATCTTGTGCCATCATGAGCTCGAGTGAGGATTCAGCTGAAACTAGGGAGATGTCAGCAGCATGGACATCCCTCTTTTTGTAAAAGAAACACAAAAAAGCATGCACTATAATTTACCATGACAAGATGCCAAAGTATGGTGGCCTGGCCTGAAAGGAAGGTTAACCCTGGACTTAAAGGACTGACAAGAAAGAAAAGAGTAATCCTGTGACACAGTGTTCATGTGAACTGGCCAGTCAAACATCTTTTTGTAAAAAGTAAACGAATTAAACTGAGTTAGGACACAGGGATAAACAAAGGGTCTTACAGTCACAAATATGCACTTCTAGTCATGAAGGAGAAAAGTATGGTACCTATCAGGTACGCCCCTCACTCCACTGAGCTACTTGCTGCTAGCATCAGCACAAAGACACTGGAATAAAGAGGGAATCTGGAAGCTGCAAAGTCCGACAGTTCACTGATGTCTCCCCTTCCTGCACACCCTCCCTCAGACTGTCCCTTAGCGATGAGATGTTCTAATGGCAGAGGACAGGAAAAGGAGACTTCCATGACAGACCGAGTGGTCTATATGGACATAGCAAAGGAGATCAAAAGGACAAATGACGTTCTCCATTCTCTAAGAGTGAGCAATTAACGTGTGAAGTATTGCCAGTCCGCATACTTGGATGGCAAGTTAATCAATTCCTGCAAGAGGTAAGTGATTGTCTGAGATGTCAAACATAATGAATGACTCTATCCACTTAGCTTGGCATTTGGTACAAGCACTGCACTGCCTAATGTGGTCTGCCACCACATGTTGGGTCACTAGATCACTTTCCCTGCTTTCCTCAGACTAGAATCAGTTCCTTGATGGCTTGCAGAATGCACTTCAGCATCGTCTTTTTTGATTAATTTGTGATAATGACTCTTTGTAAAATATGCCATCTTGGGCTATCATTTCATCTTGGTGTGCTCAAGAATCTCTTATAGCAGTCATCATGTCCTGGCTGCTTTCTGACCATACTTGCTACATTAAATCCAATAGCACTTGGAAAGTTGCATCGTGTTGTCTAATTTGCTTGGTGTGGTTAAAAAAAATCACACCACACCAGGTTTTAGCTCAACAGGTTTATTTGGAAGTACAAGCTTTCAGAGGAGCAGCGCTCTGAAAGTTTGTACTTCCAAATAAACCTGTTGGACTATAACCTGGTGTTGTGTGATTTTTAACTTTGTCCACCCCAGTCTAACACCAACACCTCCACAGCATTGTTTGATTTGAGCAAGGCAATTGACTTTCAGATTCAGTGGACTGAATTTTCCCAAAATCAGGATAATGCAGGGAGATTCATACAAGGTTTCACTTTAGACTTCTATGAAGACACCTGGAACAGGCTTTCCCTGCTCCCTCATTTACTATATACCATGACTTCACGGTAAGTCTTCTTGAGGAGGACTATTGTCACCAGTCCTTGTTTGGAGAAGGTAGCCCTTGTCTTCTAACAGCCAACCTTGGAATGCATGCAGCCATTGGACTGAAGCAGGGACATTGAATTGTGTGCAGAATATAGGCATCATAGAAGCTTCAAAGGTGCCTGACACAGCCATCTATGAAAAGGTCATGATGATCACAAATGAGTTGCACATTGACTGAAATAATAAAATCAGACACGTTTATGCTGTGATGTTCTCAATTGTGCCTGTGTACTGTCTACTGTGCCTTGCATCTGGATAGCTCCAGCAGATGACACAGTTCTGCCATGGTGGTCCTAGGACATTCTCATTCAATGATGGCACTGGCACCTCACCCGTTTGGGCCTTTAACAATTTCTGTGCATGCCAAAAGGACCTGCTGTTGCAAACTCTGCATTTGGAGCCTGTTCAGCATCCAGTGGAGTTTGCTGCTTCTCCTGGGCTTCCAGCTACATGTGTTTCCCATCCAATTCTCTGGTCACTCATGGTGTTGTGGATATAGACATGATAACTGTGGGTGACCTGATCCATTGGTGATAATTTTTACTATCCTATATGGGAAATATCGGAAAGAAAGCAAAAGCACTGATGACATGGTGGTTAGTACTGTTGCTCCAGAGTACCAGGGACCAAGAATACCAGCCTTGAGAACTTGTCTGTGTGGAGTTGGCACATTCTATCCTGGTCTGTGTGGGTTTCCTCCCACAGTCTAAAGGTAAGCAGATTTGGTGAGCTAACCATGGTAAATTGCCCTGTAGTTAGGTTAGGTGGACTAACTATGGAAAGTTAGAGGGATTGGGCTGGGGGTGGGGATGTAATTGAGAGAGTTGTTGCAGACTTTATGGGCTGAATGACCTCTTTCTGTACTATAGAGGTTCAATTATGAAAGAAATTGCTTAAAAGCTCAGAAGGCATGGCAGTATGTATGGAGAGAAAGCATAGATAATGTTGCAAGTCCAGTGACCCTTCTTTTGAAGCCTGCTCAGTTTTTCCAGTAATTCCTGTTTGTGTTCCTGATTTCCAGCATCTGCAGTTCTTTGCTTCTTTTTTTCAGAAAGAAGGCACTATCTAAATAATGTCTGGTTGTACTTTATGGCACTTCTCTGCTTTTGGTCTCTCGGCATGTCATCTGCACCTTATACATTCCCACACTCACTGTTGCTCTGGAGATTTTACTTCTTACAGAAAACCTGAAATGCTTCTTTCCCCGTTTGCACAGATTTCTGACATCAGACCAAATTCCCAGATATAATCACTCAGTCACAGTCCCTGTCTCCCTGTCAGGTCATTTCTGTTTTACTAAGTTACGTTAATTTATTCATTTAAAGGCTAGGTCTGAATCTCACTTTTATTCTAATGTCGAAGTTAAGATTTACTAATTGAGTGGTGATTCTGAACCAAAATTACCAGATAAGCTCCCTCGGCTCCTGCCTCACTTTAGTGAAGCCTTCATCATATTGACTGTTGATGCTCTCTCTCTGCTAGAATGGGACTATTTGGCGCCACCCTTTTGGCTCTGATCATTTGGCCCTGCGTTTTGACTCTAAATTGTGTTGGCGCTCATTACTTTGGTGCTGAGCTGTTTTGGCGCCAATTCAGAATTTTAAAGAAGTCTTGTAGAGCCCATAAGAAATTCGTTTTTATTGCATTGTAAGAAATAAATCTAATTCTTTTTTATTCATTATTTTTAACCTATTCATTATAAAAACAATTTTCTGAATTTTGCTACAAACACATATAGATAACCATCATGTGAAAATTTTGGTTTGTCTCTCTTGCTCAGAATGTTTTCAGCCATTTCTGGTATGGGTTCTACAAGAAAATAGAAAGAAAATTGTATGACAGTTTTCCAATGTGATGACAGAAGGGCTTCAGTATCATCAAGGCAGTAGATAACTATTAACAATTGTTAAATGAGAAAATGATTACAAAACGAGATTTGAATTTACAGCGGGTCATTACAGCTTTGACTATCAACTCTTGCTAGTTGAGAAAATTACATCGGGTCATTAGTCATTCTCTCTTCTTTAACCAAACAAGACTTTTTTAAAAATTCTGAATTAGCACCAATACAGCTCAGCGCCAAAGTAATGAGCGCCAAAACAGTTTAGAGCCAAAATGGCGGGGCCAAATGATCAGAGTCAAAAGGGCAGTGCCAAAATGTACCCAACCTCTCTCTGCAGTCATCATTCTAGAAGTCTCATACCATTTATCATCTTTAAACCTGATGATGTCAGTATGCTTTATTGTGTGGAGTGGTTCTGCGGAATCAGTGGATAATTACACTCTTCAGCAGCCAGCATAATACGTTTACTTTTCTTGCTGAAAGATGGTATGCAAAGTGAATCACCTTCTTGTACTGCCTTCTCAATTCTGGAGATACTTACATTTCTTTTGTGTGGTGTCCTCCACAATATTTATCCCTTGTACTCTGACTTAGATGTTTTTGCTGGCTCTTCTGCAAGAAATTCTGTTTCCAATATATTTTGTTTATCCCACCTATGATGTCTCTCAGCACAGCACAAAGGTTCATCTGTTCTCCAATATTAATACCCTCTAACCGCTGATTGCTATTACTTTAAAACATGTCAATAGCCTTCTCAGGGATAAGTTTCTCCCGTCTCTTAGGCCTAAAGCAATCCCATCTCAGATTAGATCATGTGAGTGTACCTTGTTACGAGGAAATAGAAACATACCACACTGCATATCACCAAGTCATTACAGTTGTTGTCAAGATAGACGTGAGCTGACTAAGTAAATAGTTACCAATGATGTAAATGATGATGTGGAGGTACTAGTGTCAGACTGGGGTGGAAAAAGTCAGAAGTTACACGACACCAGATTATAGTCCAGTAGATTATTTGAAATCACAATCTTTCAGAGCTCTGGTCATTTGTCAGGTGACTTCTCTCCGCAGCACTCCAAAAGCTTGTAATTTCAAAAAAACCTGTTGGACTATAATCTAGTATCATAGAAAATGATGGCAAGGAACAGAGCTGGGTGTAGGGTGGAATGGGTTTCTCTTTCTCAGCTAATCTTTGTCCAGTTAAGGAGCCAGCAAAGGGATGAGTGCAGCTGGTGGCTTTCATGATCCCTGGAAAGATTTTTTTTTCTTGCCTTTGCCTCCAAAGTCCCCTGTAAGCCCCAAACTTCCCACTCATCTTCACTCTGGATCACGCAATTATCCTGGGTGGCTGATGAATGCATGTCTTAAAACTCACTTTGTCTGCTTCTCAGCTACTGGTCTAAAGGCAGGCCAGTCCCTGATATTTACTGGTGAGTGATAATTGACTTTGCTGCCTAAACATTCCTGTCACACATGCAATATACTTAGTTGGTTCATGTAGATGTGGAACTTACCTGAAAGTGAATGGTTAATCACTGTGAAGAAAATTTTAAATGGCAATTTTAAGTGGAAAATTTTAAATCGATGCACTAAAGTCTGTATCATATCAAGAAAGCACTTAACTAATGAGTAAAGGTTGGCCCCACTTTGTGCTGCAGGAAAGCTTAAGAAATTGTATTCATTTCAAAATGAAGAATACTGAATGGTACTGTCTAAATGTTATCCATTGCTTCTCATCCCTGCTCCTTGGTAATCTGTATTCATAGAATCGGGGTATTTGTAAAAAGTAAGGGAATGAGACCGAATTAACAACATGTTTTACGTCTCTCCAATCCTTTGTTCCTATTGTCATCAACAAACCTAAAAATCAATTTGAGGTGTGCTGTTGATTTATCATAAGCGCTCATATAGTTTCGTATGAAGTCAAGGTCCATTCCATGAAGTGAGATGCCCTTACAATTTCTGAGCTGTATAGAACTTTAATGGGGGCAACCGTATAGAACTTCAGTGGGGCCACATTTGGAATATTTTGTACAGTTCTGGTTGCCACACTATCAGAAGGATGTGAAGGCTTTGGAGAGGGTAGAAATTGTTTACCAGGATATTGCCTGGTTTGGAGGGTATTAGCTATGAGGAGAGATTGGACACACTTGGATTGTTTTCATTTGAATGACCACAGATAAGGGGCAACCTGATAGAAGTTTAAAAAATTATGAGTAGCATGGACAGTCAGAGTTTTCGTCTCTGGTTAGAAGTGTCAATTACTAAAGGACATCGATTTAAGGTAAAAGGGGTAAGTTTAAAAGAGATGTGAGAGGCAGGTTTTTTTTACGCAGAGGTTGGTAAGTAGCTGGAATGTGCTGCCAGAGGGAGTGGTTAAAGTAGATACAATAAAAACATTGAAGAGGCATTGTGACCAATATATGAATGGAGAGGGGAATAGAGACAGGATAGAAGCATTTTTTTTAGTTTCGAAAGGCAGCATGTGTCGGTGCTGTCTTGATGAACTGAAGAGCCTATTCCTGTGCTGCATTGTTTTTGTTCTTTGATAAACATGGATAAAGAAGTTGATGTCTTTTAGCAGGAAAATCAAGAGCAGTACCAAGCAAAAGATCAAGAAAGCAACACATGAAAGATAAGAGGAAAATCAAAAGATCTGGTTCCAGTTCTCATGGTGAAAATGAAAGTTAAAGATTTTTGTATTCTATCATCTGATCTTAATACTTCTGTGGATTGAAATGATTTCAAAAAGAAAAGAACCATGATCTTAAAAATGGTAAGAGTCATCACCTGTGCACAGTTGAGTCAAGCTTCATGAAACAATCAATAGAAAAGAACCAGTCTGAAATGAAATTAACATTCTTATCAAAAGAGACTGAAACATGTCAGGCACAGAGGAATCTGAATTTCCTCTTTGATTTGCACTTTTATAAGAGGTTTACACACTGGAGATAAGAAAGTTATCTACAATTATCTAGTCTGGAGATATTCAACTCAGGCAGAACAATACATGAATGAACTGTATTTCAAGCAACTATTTTGGCAGAACTGTGGAGCCGGACTTATGCCTTGATCTGGAGCAGGTTCTCTCAAAGAAAGGGTGAAGACCAGTAACAAACTAAATTTGAGAAAAGTCCAAATATCCAGAGTTCAAAAATGATCTGTCATATTCATTGATACCTTTGATCCAGGACACCCTAAACCAACTGTAGTCTCAGGCTCAAGTCTAACACCTCAAGATCACGTCAACATTGTGGGCGGTACAGTGGCACAGTGGTTAGCACTGGTGCCTCACAGCGCCTGAGACCCGGGTTCAATTCCCGGCTCAGGCGACTGACTGTGTGGAGTTTGCACGTTCTCCCCGTGTCTGCGTGGGTTTCCTCCGGGTGCTCTGGTTTCCTCCCACAGTCCAAAGATGTGCGGGTCAGGTGAATTGGCCATGCTAAATTGCCCATAGTGTTAGGTAAGGGGTAAATGTAGGGGTATGGGTGGGTTGCGCTTTGGCGGGGTCGGTGTGGACTTGGTGGGCCGAAGACCCTGTTTCCACACTGTAAGTAATCTAATCTAAACTGCATATTCTCCAATCTTAATTTTTGTACTGGAAACTATACATCTTCTAATGAAATAACTACATTATGTGTGTAAGTTTGATTTCAAGTCTTTATTCTTTCCTTCTCATGGTTAATAGTAATAAAGTTGTTTCTTACATTCAAAACAGCTTGTGATTGCCTCTTTATTGTTTCTGGTGAGCTGCTTATCTATATAATCTTATTGAAATCAGCTATAGACATTTGTTAAAAATAAACCCTTTGCTATTGTTGGGAGTTCTTGGGATGCAATGGTAGTGTCCCTATCTCTGAACCAGGTGCATGTCTGTTCAATTCCCACCTGTTCAAGAAGTCTGTAATAATATCTCTGAAGTCATAGAGTCATATAGATGTACAGAATAGAAACAGACCTTTGGTCTAACTCATTCATGCCAACCAAATAGTCTACATTAATCTTGTCCCATTTGCCAGCAGTTGGCCTGTCTCTCTCTAAACCCTTCCTATTCTTGTACCCATCCAGATGCCTTTTAAATGTTGTAGTTATGCCAGCCTCCACCACTTCCTCTGGCAGTTCATTCCATAACCACACTCTGCGTGTTTGGTTGAGGAAAATATCTCAAATCTTGGCAGTGGCTGACTGAAGAAGGTAATAATAGCAGTTTGTTCACTCTGCTCTAGCTGGACATGACATAAAATTCTTTTGATTGCTATATTAACTATCAGAAGAATCAAGTTAAAAGGAAGTGGCTAACAAGTTAAGTAAAATAGTAAAGGAAACAAAGTCATCATCGTTAAAATATAAGGGAATACAGTAGAAAATTGGCACATAGCAACATCCAAAAAACAAAAACAGCAATGATAAATGAACATGTAAATCAAGTTATTTTAGTGTTGTAGACTACGGGACAAATAATGGTCAGGTCTTTGGGAGAACATTCCTGGCATCTTGTTTGAATAACAGCACAGGATCTTCTGCATACAGTTGAGTGGAAAGATGTGACCCTGATTTCCCATCTTATTCTAAAAGGTTATGCTTCCACCATTACATCGTTCCTTTAGCTCCACACTGATTTTGTTTGAGAACAGTCTTCTGAAGTACCCTTGAAAGCTTTACAGTTTTCAAAATGACATATAAACCCAAGTTGCTGTTGATGTCACAGAGTCACAGAATCATACAGCACAGAAGACAGCTCCTTGGGTCCAACTTGTCCATACTGAATTGGTTCCCAAACTAACCATTTGCCTGTGTTTGGGTCATATCCCTATATGCCTTTTCTATTTATGTACCTATTCAAATGTCTTCAACATGTTGTAGTTTTACCTGTATCTACCACTTCCACTGGCTGTTCACTCCACATGCGAGCCACCCTCTATGTGAAAATGTTCCTCTCAAGTCTCTTTTAAATCTTTTTCCTCTCACCTTAAACATATACCATCTGTATTTGAATGCCTCTCCCATAGGAAAAATCCCTCGATATTTAACTTATCTATGCCTCTCGTGATTTTAAAAACTTCTATTAGGTCACCCCTCAACCTGCTAAGCTCCAGGGAGAAAAGTTCCAGTCTCTCCAGCTTCTCCCTATAACTCAAACCCTCCAGTCCTGGTAAGATCCTTGTGGATCTTTTCTGAACCCTTTCCAGTTTAATAATGTCCTTCCTTTAGCAGTGTGACCAAAACTGTATGTAATGCTCCAAAAGTGGCCTCACCAACATCCTGTACATTCACAAAATGACATCTCAACTCCTATATGCAATGCTCTGACCAATGAAGGCAAGTGTGCCAAACACCTCCTTCATCACCTTGTCTACCTGTGATGCCACTTTCTGAATCCCTAGGTCTTGAACTGAACCTAAATTATCTAGTTAAGTCATTCTAGTGGTCTTGAACTTGGAATGAGAAGAAATTTCTCTCATTCAGTCAAGGTGGACATCAAATGCCCAGTGACATTTCAAAAGAAAATGATCACTCCTGTTGTTAAAGCATGAACAAGTGAGCTGTGTGATACACAGCTTTGATAATTAGAAGCTCCATGCAAATTTACAGATGTGCATCAGGAGATTGGAATCACAAATTATCCTGAGTTGTACATCCTGCTGCCTGAGGCAATGATTGCTGAGGGACCTGCACATAATCCTGAAACTCTCACTGATGACAGTTCCTGTATTTAAGACAGCAGCACTCCAGGCATTAGGCATTCCATAGGTACCAATCAGAGCAATGGCACATGTAATGAACATATGGCATGATACATTCCATGCCAATCAAGAAACAAACAAAGCAGTATCTAGATTTGATCAATAAATGCAGTGATTGTCAAACTGATTATCCCCATAAGAACATTCCTAATGTAACTTACTTAGATTGTATGGCAAACAGAAAACTTATAATGTTGATGTGTAAATGGAACAACAGAATGGAATGCAACCCAAATCTCGAAAGGTTAGGACACATGACATTGAGGAATGAGTAAGGTTCAGCCAAAGGATAACACCGATGTGTCAAGTCATAGTATCAAAACAAATGCTAAATAGACAGATATTACATGCAGCTTGGGCCTATTCCAAATAACTGATGGTTGGTATAGTCGTACTAAATAGCCTCGGCATCCTAATTGCAACAGATTTAAAAGAGTGAACATTTTGAATTCACAGACAAATCGCTGTAAATGAGCACAAAGTGAATCTTGTTAACACGCTTGATGGGGGTAGAGAGATAAAGCTGCTGCTATGGGAACATGAGCCGTATTCATTCTTACCAACTGACATGTAGCTGCACATCAGGCCATTAGAGAATCTCCAGCAAAATTTCTATTTTCTAGTAAGCTGCAAGTTGAGCTTCTTAAGCTCACTAGTCCAATTGTGGACTAATGTGGACATTAGTAAACAAATCAAGGACTGAGAAGGAAAATCAAAATACATGTAGATCACTGATACAGAGTTAACCCAGTGATGGTCAAAGAAGCTATTTAAATATTCATTTAATCTTCCCTTAAAAGATGCACTGGTCTGCGCCTCAGGCATTTTGTTTGCCAATAATTCCATTCTCCAACAATCTTCAAGATGAAGAAAATTGTCCTCAGAGATAATTCAATTGTCTCAAAAACTGATTAACTCCCAAACCAGGGGCAATAATATTTCTCATTCAGCTTCCATCAACACTCATCACAATGTTTCAAACATTTCTTCATCTCCCAACTCTGCTCCAGTAAGCTTTAATGCGAGGGGGTGAAAATGTGTAGACTGGTACTGTCAATCACAAGAAAGGTCAGGTGAGAATCACTTGAACCGAACCACCCTGTCTAAATGGCATTCACCACATTTCCTCACACTTCAGCAGGCTAACGGTTCTAAAGTGAGAGGCTCCTGGTGGTTGACGGCTGGTAGGAAAGCTGACAGGATCAGCTGTTCGAAACACCCAAGTTCAATTATCTGCATGTTAGAAATGGCTATTAAAACTTTCTTTAATTTGCCTGCTTCTCAAAGGTTTGAATGACTAGTAAGGTTTAAGACCACTCACATCCTTATTATTCTCTGCCATAGTGTTTTTCCTTCTCTGTACTGCTGAAGACATGGAATGTCACTGCAACAGATCTTCAATGAGGACTTATCCCGAATTGACTTTCTGGTGACATTGTATTGTGTGGCTGGGTACATTTTGTTGTTTTCTATAAGTAAAGTTTTTGGACTCTTGATGTTTTCACTCCTACTGCTGTTCCGTGCTACCTAATACTGCAAATCACTGTGACCAGTGGGGCCATCAAGAGTTGACTTGAAATCACATAGCAATAGCTCAGGAATTTGAATTCAGTAAACTGAATAAGTCTGGAACAAAATGCTGACCTTAGTAATGAATAGATTAGATTCCCTATAGTATGAAAATAGACCCTTTCGGCCCAACAAATCAACACCGACCCTCCAAAGAGTAAACCACTCAGACTTTATATTATTACCCTTGACTAATGCACCTAGCACAATAGGCAATTTAGCATGGCTAATTCACCTGATCTGCACATCCTTGGTTTTTGTGGGAGGGTATCAGAGCACCCAGAGAAAACCCACATAGACACGAGAAGGACATGCAAACTCCGCACAGACACTCACCCAAGGCTGGAATTGAACTCAGGTCCCTGGCACAGTGAGGCATCAGTACTGAGCCACCATGCCACTCCAAGGATAAATAGTGAGGATTAAACTATAGAATTATTGCAAAACCCCAACTGGTTCACTAATGTTCTTTAGGAATGATCCATTGATTGATTAACTCAAAGAAAGCTGGAAATATGGTTATGGCTATTGGATGTCAAACAACTCATCACTGCAAACGTTCCTTAGGATAATGTCTAAGACCAAGTTGAAATGTCTCATCAATAATTGGTCCCTCCATGACAAGGTCAGAATTAGGATGTTTGCTGATGATTATGCGATCTTCATTTCCATTCTCACAATTCCTCAGATAATCATGCACTTTCTGCACCGCCCCCTCCCCCCCATCCCTCCCCCTTACAGGGATACCTAGGTAGAATTTAGACTTGAGTTGAAATGTCGCAAATTGTGTCTACACCCCACAGTACTAAGCAAAGACCACCTCTCACCACATTCACTCGACATTCAATGACCTTATCTTGATCTTGCGCTATCAGCATCTGGGGATGGGGATTTAGAGGGAATATGACATTGCAACAGAGGATCATACACAATCATATTGAATGAGGGAGTAGGTTTGAATAGCAAAGTGGCTACTCCTTCTCCTAGTTTCTATGTTCACAACTGACCATAAAGTTAAGGGGACAAAGTTATATAAATGTTGTGACTAAAAGAAATAAGAGTGAAAAGAAGGCAGGGAATGTAAATGACAGATAACAGAAATCTTGTTGTCACCTTTTTGAGCCAGCAGAGGTAGCCTGCAAAGTGGTCAGTCAGTCTCCAATGGAAAGGATATCCTATTTACAGTAGCAAATGCAAGAGAAATGCTATCATGGCTCTAGGAAGGAAGACAGAATTGCATGAAATAGACCAGAAACAGGACTGTGATAGTGAATTTCTGTGGATCAAGGATAAAGGAAGATAGCAAATTTTGACAGGACAAGCCCAAACAGAGTCACACATGAGAATTCCTAGAAGCATGGCATTCCAACTGGAACTCTATCAACAAACACATTGACTTGTACCCCATTTACCACCCCCTGAGAAAAATAACAGGAAATGATATCACCATAGGAAATGACATCACCACAGGAAACGATACCACCAACCCAAAGAAACCCAAATATATAAACAGAAAGCAGGAAACATCAGTAGTGTTTTGTCCGGAGACAAAAACACTGAAGATGTTACCTAGTATGGTGACAAAATGTCCGAAAATGAACCTTCCAGCTCAGCGAGCAAACCTACATCCATAAAGGAAGATATATCAGATGTCTGATTTGGAAGGTTGAATTAGCTGACCACATGGAATAGAGAGAGAGAGAACCTGAAAGAATGGAATGGCGTTCTGAAGCAGTGAAATGTTGTCAAGATAGTTCTGGGTGTCTGTGGGTTTATAATGAATATAGAGTAAAAGCCAACCATCACCATCTACCAAATGTAACTGTTTAATGTTGTTGTGCATTCGATCCTCAATTCCTTGAACTAGCACAATTTAAGTAATGATTCTAACTAGCATGTAAAAATTCTTTACAGCAAGGAATTTAATCTGATATTACAGAACCTAGAGAATCATATATTCTACTTAGATCAAATGGAGTAAAGTAGGAATTTCAACAAAATCATGACATTAATATTGATAGACCAGCGTATTAAATCATCTTGATGTTGATGGAATGTTAGAAGACTTTCAAGTGGATTATTCAATTTGATCAAATGTTTCATTATCAATGACCAGTACTCATACATCTTCTAAATTTTATAAATGAGTTGAATATCTCTCCTGAGAGGGTTAACCCACTTCATCTTCTCAGGCGCTCAGTTGAACATTAATAATCCAAGGGAGTCTCAGTTGATTGAATTTCTGTCATGATTGCGGAGATTCACAACAGTAAATGGGGATCAAAAACATGACTACTTACAAGTATTTAACAAGAGCTGAATCTGAAGGTGTCAGTGTTCAGACTCAGTAAGAAGCAATATATGAACACTTACATTACTACATGAAAATTGCAGTTCAAAGCTTCTATCTGTAATCTACAGAAGCAAATTCCAGTTGACACAAAGACTGGAACAGTTTCTGTCAGAAAGATTAAGATTAGGAATACACCAATCAGCCCCTCATGTGATCTGTCATCAGACTAGACCATGGTTAATCTTAGCTAAAAATCACACAACACCAGGTTATAGTCCAACAGGTTTAATTGAAAGCACTACCTTTTGGAGCGCTGCCCCTTCATCATCCACCTGATGAAGGAGCAGTGCTCTGAAAGCTAGTGCTTCAAATTAAACCTGTTGAACTATGGTATTGTGTAATATTTAACTTTGTACAGCCCAGTCCAACACCGGCATCTCCAAATCATGATTAATCTCATATGTGGATTCAGAGCTTTATCTTTAACTTTAATTGGTTTGTGTAGCTTAAATGGCATAGTGTTGGTCGACCTCTTCTGAATGAATGGCTTGTCCCAAGGAATTTCCTAATTTATGCCTCACATATGAGTTTCATGAGTGAGGGGCTGGGTAGGGAGAGCTGAGATGAGTCGCTGTGGTAAATACAAACTGATGACGACTTTCAGCTGCCAGCTATTTGTTATTCACCTGGAAAATAAAAGTTGAGAGGATGGTGATGGATGATGATGATGCACTTGACCCAGCCTGTTGTTGGCAAGGCCCACAGGTCTATAAATGGACAAGAAGTCTTCCCAGCCATACGAGCTGCTGCTGATGCTCTTTCCGCAAGGGACCAGGCCAATGTACCATCATCCTGTGATTGGTAAGCAGCAGTTGGGTGCTGACCTGTTGCACCCATGGCATTATTGTCTTGTATGACTGCCTGAGAATATGGAATGAAGCATTTCAAATAAAGCACACTTCATATGAAGATATTTTATTGACAACTCTTTCAATTTTTAAATCTTATAAATGGCCTTAGCCCCGTGACAGTCTTCGAAATATTTTACTCAATTCAGCTTTTGATCCACTTTAGAAAGAGCTTCAAAATAATTAAATGGGATGAAGGAGAGTTTGAGAGAAGGGAAATGCAAGTTTACAAAGTAAGAGGATATGGCAGAATATAGGGCAGCTAATTGTAATTACAGATCATAATAAAGGAATGAGGGCCGAGCTAGGACTTCAGCAGAAAAGAAAGCAAATGACTACAAAAGTGGTTCATTCCTCACAACAAAGATATATTCCAAGAAGTAAGAGGAATTCTAGGAAGGGGACAACTCACTCTGGTTAATCAGACTATGTAAGGATAAACTACAGTATGACAATGGTTACTAGTAAGCCAGAGGATTGGGCAAAATAAACGAAAATAATAAAGACGATGAAAATAAACTTTGAGAGTAAAGTAGCAAGTAACTAAAAAACAGACCGTAGGATCTCTTTTTTATATATATATATATATATATATATAAAGGAAGAGAGAGTTAATGATTGGCCTCTTAATGAATGATGCTGGGGAAATAATGGGGAACCAAGAAATAGTGGAGGAGTTGAACAAATACTTTGCATTAGTCTTCACAGTGGAAGATATTAACAGAATTTTTAAAAAGTACTAAATAATCAAGGGCAAAAGAAAAGGAGTAAATAAATACAATAATTATCATGCCCATATTACAGAGAAGGAAGTGCTAGGTATCTTGAAACCATAAAAGTTGATAAATCCCCAGGACCTGATCAGGTGTACTATGGAACGCTGTGGGAAGCTAGGGAAGTGATTGATGGGCCTTTTGCTGGACCAGTAGAGTGCCACAAGGATCGGTGCCGTGCCCACTACTTTTCATCATTATATAAATTATTTGGATGTGAGCATAAGAGGTGCAGTTAATAAGTTTGCAGATGACACCAAAATTGGAGGTGTAGTGGACAGCGAAGAACATTACCTCAGATTACAACAGGATCTGGACCAGATGGGCCAATGAGCTGAGAAGTGGCAGATGGAGTTTAATTCAGATAAATGCAAGGTGCTGCATTTTAGGAAAGCAAATCTGAGCAGGATTTATACACTTAATGGTAAGGTCCTAGGGAGTGTTGCTGAACGAGACCTTGGAGTGCAGGTTCATAGCTCCTTGAAAGTGGAGTCACAGGTAGATAGGATAGTGAAGAAGGTGTTTGGTATGCTTTCCTATATCAGTCAGAGAATTACGTATAGGAGCTACAGGGGCAATGTTGCGGCTGTATAGGACACTATTGGAATATTGCATACAATTCTGGTCTTCTTCCGATCGGAAAGATGTTGTGATACTTGAAAGGGTTCAGAAAAGATTTACAAGGATGTTGCCAGAATTGGAGGATTTGAGCTATAGGGAGAAGCTGAGCAGGCTGGGGATGTTTTCCCTGGAGCATTGGAGGCTGAGAAGTGACCTTATAGAGGTTTACAAAATTATGAGAGGCTTGGATAGGATAAATAGACAAAGTCTTTTCCCTGGGGTGAGGGAGTACAGAACTAGAGGGCAGAGATTTAGGGTGAGAGGGGAAAGATATAAAAGAGACCTATGGGGCAACATTTTCATACAGAGGGTGGTACATGTATGGAATGAACTGCCAGAGGAAGTGGTGGAGGCTGGTACAATTGCAACATTTAAAAGGCATTTGGATGAGTATATGAATAGGAAGGGTTTGGAGAGATATGGGCAAGGTGCTGGCAGGTGGAGCTAGATTGGGTTGGATATCTGGTCGGCATGGATGGTTGGATCAAAGAGTCTGTTTCCGTGCTGAACATCTCTATGATTTTATCACTCTATAAAAATGTGTTGGAGAAACTAATGGAACTAAAGACAGATAAGTCTCCTGAACCTGAGGGATTGTGGGCGGCACGGTGACACAGTGGTTAGGACTGCAGCCTCACAGATAACCAGGCTCAATTCTCGCCTCAGGCAACTGACTGTGTAGAGTTTGCACATTCTCCCCGTGTCTGCGTGGGTTTCCTCCGGATTCCTCCCACAATCCAAAAATGTGCAGGTAAGGTGAATTGGCCATGATAAATTGCCCGTAGTGTTAGGTGAAGGGGTAAGTGTAGGGGAATGGGTCTGGATGGGTTGCGCTTCAGCGGGTCAATATGGACTTGTTGGGCCGAAGGGCCTGTTTCCACATTGTAAGTAATCGAATCTAATGTAACTAGATAAATTTCTTACAGTATAGAAACAGGCCCTTTGGCCCAACAAGTCCACACTGACTTTCCAAAGAGTAACCCACCCAGACCCATTCCCCTACACTATATTTACCCCTGACTAATGTACCTAATGCTTTGTGCAATTTAGCATGGTCAATTCACCTGACCTGCACATCTTTGGATTGTGGGAGGAAACCAGAGCACTCAGAGGAAGCCCACACAGACACAGGGAGAATTTGCAAACTGCATACAGACAGTCACCTGAGGTGGGAATCGAAGTCAGGTCCCGGTGCTGTGAGACAGCATGGCCGTGCCATTTAACCTGCACAGCTTTTGACTGTGAGAGGAAACAGGAGCACCCGTAAGAAACCCATGCAAACACAGGGAGAACAGGAAAACTCCACTCTGGGTCCCTGGTGCTTTGCAACTGCAGTGCTAAGAACTGTGCCAGCATAGGTAACTATAGGTCAGTTAGCTTTGCATCTGTCATTCAGAAAATGTTGGAGTTGATGACGAATGATTGAATAGCAGACCATTTAAAAAGACAAAATATAATCAAACAGAATCAACATGACTTCATGAAGGAAAATCATACTTGATAATTCTGTTAGCATTCTTTGAGGAGGCAACAAGCAGGATAGATAAAAGGGAACCATAGGTGTAATATATTTGGATTTCCACAAGGTTTTTGACAAGATACTCCATATAAGGCTATTCAGTACGATGCATCAAAGGACCAGGAGAATTGAAGTTTTGGGCATAAGCCCTTCTTCAGAAATGAAGCCTGAAGAAGGGCTTATGCCCGAAACGTTGATTCTCCTGCTCCTTGAATGCTGCCTGACCTGCTGCGCTTTTCCAGCAATACATTTTTCAGCTCTGATCTCCAGCATCTGCAGTCCTCACTTTCTCCTATTCAGTACGATGACAGCCCATGGTGTTGGGGTTAGTACTTTAACATGAATAGAGGATTGACTGACTGATAGAAATTAGAGATTTGAGATAAGGAGGACACATTTCAGAATGGGAACTGGTAACTCACAGATGCCACAAGGCTCAGTGTTTGCATCACAATTAATTATAATGTATATTAATGACTTGGATGACAGAAGTAAGTGTGCCGTCATCAGCTTTGCAGATGACACAAAAATAGCTGGGAAGGCAGGTTTTGCAGATGACACAAAGAGTCTGCAACAGCATACAGACTGGTGTTGTTGGGCAAAAGCCTAGATATTGGAATAAGATGTGAGAAAATACAAGGTTATGCAATTTGTCAGAAAAACTAGAGGAGCTACAATTATATAAGGAAGGAAAGATTACAGAATGCTGCAGCACAGTGAAATTTAGCCATCCTCGTACATGAATCACAAAAAGGTAGCATCCACGTACAGTAGATAATTGGGAAGGCAAATTGAATTTTAGCTTTTATTTTATAGGGAATTCAGTAGAAAAATCAAGAGGCATTGTTAAACTATATAAGGCCATTAGAACTTGTAGAATAGTACTTTGGCCCAGTCATCAAAGAATCATTGTAGTGGTATTGGAGGAAATCTCAAGAAAAGTCAGTATGTTGATCACAGGTATGAAGGGATTGTCTTATGAGAATTTGATTAAGTAGTGTACTCATTGAACAATATACTCATCGGAATTTAGAAGAGGCAACCTTATCCGAACATGTAAGATTCCCAGGGGACTTGTTTGATGCTGAGAAGTTGTTTCCCTTGTGGAAGAGTCCAAGACATTTTGGATTAATCATAAATGAAGGGTTACCCATTAAAAGCTGAGATGAGATGTAGTTTGTTCTTTCAAAGAGTATTGAATCTGTGGAATTCCTTCCTGTAGAGAGCTGTAGAGGTTGTATCATTAACAGCATTCGAGGCTGAGAGAGACAAGATTTCAATCAGTAAATTCATAGAACATAGTAAAGTACAGCACAGAACAGGCCCTTTGGCCCACGATGTTGTGCCGAGGTTTAATCCTAATGTAAAGTATAATAACTTAACCTACCCACCCCTCAACTCACTGCTATCTATGTGCCTGTCCAGCAGCCGTTAAAATGTCCCTAATGACTCTGTTTCCACCACCACCGCTGGCAACTCATTTCATGCATTCATAACTCTCTGTGTAAAGAACTTAACTTGACATTTCCTCTATGCCTTTCTTAAAACTATGACCCCCCTCGTACCCATCAATCCTGTCCTGGGGAAAAGTCTCTGGTGATTGACTCTATCTATTCCTCTCATTATCTTGTATACCTCAATCAGGTCTCCTCTCTTCCACCTTCTCTCTGAAGAGAAAAGTCCGAGCTTTTTCAACCTTTCTTCATAAGGCAAGCCCTCCAGTCCAGGCAGTATCCTGGTAAACCTTCTTTGCACCCTCTCCGAAGTCTCTGTATCTTTCCTATAATAGAGCAACCAGAACTGGACACAATATTCCCAGTGTGTTCTCACCAGGTACTTGTAGAGCTGCAGCAAAACCTCACGGCTATTAAACTGGATACTCCTGTTCATGAAAGCCATATGCTTTCTTAACAACCCTACCCACTTGGGTGGCAACTTTGAGGGATCAATATATTTGAGCACCAAGATCCCTCTGTTCCTCCACATTGCCAAGAATCCTGTCTTTAATCCTATATTCGACATTCAAGTTCAACTTTGCATTTATCCAGGTTGAACTCCATCTGCCATTTCTCAGCCCAGCTGTGCATCCTGTCTCTATCGCACTGCAGCCTGTAATAGTTCTCCATACAATCAACAGCATCTCCAACCTTTGTGTCATGTGCAAATTTACTAACCCACTCCTCAATCTCCTTATCCAAGTCATTTATAAAAACTACAAAGAACAGAGGCCCAAGAAGAGAGCCCTGCAGGACCCCACTCAAAACTGACCTCAGGCAGAATACTTTCCATCTACAACTCTCTGCTTTCTGTCAGCCAACAATTCTGAATTCAGACAGCCAAATCTCCCTATATCCAATACTTTCTGACTTTTTGAGTGAGCTTACCGTGGGGAACCCTATCAAATGCCTTGCTGAAGTCCATATATACCAAATCTACTGCTCGACCTTCATCAACCTGTCTTGTCACCTCCTCAAAGAACTCAATAAGATTTGTGATGTATGGCCTGCCCCTCACAAAGCCATGCTGGCTGTCTTTAATCATGCTATACTTTGCCAACTAGTCATAGATCCTATCCCTCAAAATTCTTTTCAAAACTTTGCTGACCACAAACATAAGACTGACTGGTCTGTAATTACCAGGGGTTTCCCTATTACCCTTCTTGAAAAGAAGAACAACATTCGCCTCCTTCCAATCCTCCGGTACGACTCCCATGGAGAGTCAGGAGGCAAAGATCTTCACCAGCGGCTTAGCAACCTAGGATAAATCTGGTCTACCCCTGGGGACTTATCAACCTTAATGTTTTCCAAAATTTCCAGCACATCAACTTCATCAATCTTGATCTGGTCAAGCCTGTATCCCAGCTCCTCAAAGTTCTCATTCACAATGAGGTTCCTTTTCTTAGAGAAAACTGAAGCAAAATACTCATTTAGGGTGTCCCCTATCTGCTCAGAGTCATGGGAGAAAACAGGGAAAGGAAGCTGAGGATTATCTGATCAGCTATGATCTCATTGAATAGTGAAGCAGACTCAGTGGGACAAATGGCCTACATCTGCTCCTGTGTCTTTTGATTATTAAGAGAAGTGCACAGAGTTCAGGGGGCCACTTCAAGTGAATGTATGCCCACAGTTAATAGTACCTGCAATCTCACCATTGGTGAAGATTCCAACTGCTGCAAGATAAGCAACATGTCTGAGCATTTTGATTCTAGGTTTAAGTGAAACATTAATTTGTAGCTAGTTGCATTTTTTAAAAAGTTGCTGCATTTTTAAAAAAGAATTCGTGTTACTTTTCTTATTTTCTCAACCTGTTTAGACCCGTGCCATAACATTTTTTTTCCTGTAATCCTTTTAAACCAATATCTACTTGAAAGTTATAATCATTTGTACAAAACAAAATAACCCCATTAAGCATGAAAATAATCTGAGTGCATCATCAGTTTGTTTTCCTGTAACGTGGGGTTAAAATAACAATAGGAGAAAGTGAGGACTGCAGATGCTGGAGATCAGAGATGAAAATGTGTTGCTGGAAAAGCGCAGCAGATCAGGCAGCATCCAAAGAGCAGGAGAATCGACGTTTCGGGCATGAGCCCTTGTTCAGGAATTCCTGAAGAAGGGCTCATGCCCGAAACGTCGATTCTCCTGCTCTTTGGATGCTGCCTGACCTGCTGCGCTTTTCCAGCAACACATTTTCAGCAGTTAAAATAACTATAGGTAGGCAGTTTGTTCAGTTGAATAGTAAAGCCCCTGAGTGCACAGCAAGAGATGTGGGAAAAGCAGTGCTGACCACTTGTTAAAACCATTGGCACAATGGCTGTTTTGATCTAGGTATAAATTTCTGAGTTTGCTGTCAAGACCTTGGTAAATTTACATTAGGAATAGGCTAGTAAAGGGTGCAGTATTTCAAACCCAATATTTACGTTGACATTTAGTGCAGTAGATGTGTCTGTTATTTTCTACAAACTCAAAGGGAGATAGTTAAGCTTATAGCTGCTATAAAGCATGCAGTGTGACCACTTATCCATGTACTATTTAATAAAATTGTTTGACAGTTATAGCCTAAGCCACAGTCCCTTAAATTGCCTTTTGAAATCAGGAAAGGTTATTTGAGGGTGCATGTTACGACTTATAAGCCAAAAACAATAAATAAGGGATTTTTGTTCTAATTCTAAGCATGGTACAAATGATCCAGTTGTCAGATTGACATCATGGTTATAGGAAGACAGGTCTTAGCTACAAGTTTCATTTGTACTTCAGCAGAAGTACAGAGAGTGAATTAGCAAACAAAAAGAATCTGTATTGTACCAGAAAACTGACATTGATGGGCATAGAATTCACAGGATTGAATACCAAGGTAGATGTCAATTGTAGCTTTCCCACCTCAGGATTCAATGATTGTGGAGGATAATGTCTAGGGTGAAATTGTATGTAATAATGAAAGTACGCTGCACTATCAGCAATGCCATTTTTCAAATGAGATGTAAAAGCATCTGCCCTCACCCATGGATCATACAACACTATTTAATGAAGAAGATTGATATTTATCCAATGCCCAATAATTATTCCCCAAAGAGCATCTTACAAAATGAATCCCTTTAGTGTAGAAACAAGCCATTTGGCCCAACAAGTCCTCACCGACCCTCCGAAGAGTATCCCATCCAGACCCATTCCCTTACTCTACATTTCCCCTGACTAATGTCCCTCGTCTACTCATCCCTGAGCCCCAGTGGCAATTTAGCATGGCTAATTCACCTAACCTGCACATCTTTGGAGTGTGGTAGGAAACCCACGCAGACATGGAGAGAATGTGTGGACTCCACACAGACAGTCACCCAAGTCTGGAATTGAATCCGGGTCCCTGGCACTCTGAGGCAGCAGTGCTAACCACTGAGCCACTGAGCCACCAAATGATGGTCATTTATTGTTGCATGAGTTTCATGTATCACTTAATTTTTACACAAAGATGTGTTTCTTCTGAAGGTGCTGGATTTTGATACCTTTGTGGGACAGCTAGCACCAGGTGTCTTGGAAAACAAAGAAACTATCCAACAGCATGTTTGGTTTAGTTGAAAGCAGCGATTTGACACTGAATTAAGAAGAGAGAAAGTAATTAGGGCACAGACCTACAAAAGCCATGCAATCAAAATCATTCTCCCTCTCTTCTACATGGGAAAGGATGAATAACAAAGACTTTGCAAAAGGAAAGAAAACATTAAATTCAAATTAAGACCTAGGTCTGACTTGCTATCAACCTGAGGATTATTTCAGTCAACAATAATGTGATGATTTTTAAAAGATCTGACAGAAAAGTCACCTCATTTCATCTTTTTAGATTAGAATTTGATCCATAGATTAGATTAGATTCCCTACAGTGCAGAAACAGGCCCTTTGGCCCAACAAGTCCACACCAACTCTCCAAAAGGTAACCCACCCAGACCCATTTCCCTCTGACTAATGCACCTATCACTATGGGCAATTTAGCATGGCCAATTCACCTGACCTGCACGTCTTTGGACTCGTGGGAGGAAATCAGAGGACCCAAAGGAAACACACGAAGACACAAGGAGAATGTGCAAACTCCACGCAGACAGTTGCCCGAGCCTGGAATCGAACTCGGGTTTCTGGCACTGCAAAGCAGCAGTGCTAATCACTGAGCCACTGTAACACCCATAGGTGCCATTTCTGTTTGCACTTTGCACTCATGACATTACAAAAAGTATTATTTATCCCATCTGTCTGACCAACATAAATGTGAATGAATGTATGTGCAGGTCATTCTGCTTTAACATGCATTTTGTCAATGCAAATTCACTGTAACGCGATTGATGAATTAGGAACACTGTTTCCATTGCATGAATTTTAAAACGTGTGTTGGCTGTAACACAATTTTATCATCAACTCTTTCAGCACTGTTTCTAAAATGCAATTGTACTATAACATGGGGTTGCATAAGAACTGACTGTACTTGCGTTCATATTTAAACAAAGTATATTTTAAATTTGCATGTCAGAATTTAATCAGCTGTTTCTGCCATATGCCGGAGGTTAAGCTTATGATAATAGTTTAATTTTGTTTTATATTCTTGTTCATTGATGAGATCTGCTGTGACCTTTCTTAATCTTAGATAGTGGTCACAGTCAATTATCAACCTACCTAGACATTAAATTGCTCATATTTTATATGTCAAGTGTGTAGTGCTGAAAAAGCACAGCCGGTCAGGCAGCATCTGAGGAGCAGGAGAATCGACATTTCAGGCATAAGCCCTTCATCAGGAATTCCTGATGAAGGGCTTATGCTCAAAGCATCGATTCTCCTGCTCCTCAGATGCTGTCTGACCGGCTGTACATACATTCATTCACACTTAAGTTGGTTGGACAGAATTCCTGATGAAAGGCTTATGCTCAAAGCGTCGATTCTCCTGCTCCTTGAACGTTACCTGACTGGCTGTGCTTTTCCAGCATCACACTCTTGACTCTGATCTCCAGCATCTGTAGTCTTCACTTTCTCCATACATTTCATGTGACGATTTGTGAAATGTTGTAATTTGATTGCCAGGGCACTATTCCTCGTCAGTTGTCTCTATTGAGATTGAGAGCTCTTTGCATGAGCTTTGAATACAGGCAATATGAAATTGGATATAGAGGAATATTGCTTGGTAAAGGATAAAAGGGCAAATAGCAGATTTTGTAATGTGAAATAAGATGGCATTGGAAGAAGCTGAAGCTATACTATAGAAACAGGAAATAGATGCCAGTGTTTTACAAAATTTAATGAAGGCTAAAGCTATAGAATTGGCAAAGGATTTACAGATGGAATTTCCTCCAAAATGCAGATTGTCAGAAATAATTGACAAATTGTCACAGCATTGGATTTGCTTAAAATAGAGGAGGAACTAATACACTGAATACGGAGTCAACTGAGTTATGAAGAATCCAATCATAATTAAAGCTGCTTAGAATGGAAATTATGAAGCAGAAGACGGAGATGAACAGACCTGTTGAGACATAGGCAAAAAGAGAAAGATAAAGAACGAATCTTTCGGAAAGAGGTAAAAAAATAAGAAATACAACTTAAGGGGCTGGAATTTAAAATACAGAGAGAAAGCAAAGAAAGACAAGGGAGAGATGGGGACAAAAAAAAGAGAATATATGTCCTTAGAATGCTGTCGTTTAAAAAAAGCTTCAAATGTAGAAGGGTCTGATGAGGAAAGCTTGAGACACAAGTTAAAGTCCAGAATTGAAATGTTGACACTTGTACAGGCCCTCCCCAAATTTGAGAAGCAGGATGTGGAATTAACCTTTAGGTCATTTGAAAAGATATGAAAAAATGACATTGTCAAAGGAAAACTGGACACTGCATGCACAGAGCAAAATAACAGGTGGAGCACATGAAATTTGTGCATCACTGTTAGAGGTGATTTCTACAGATTATTACAGTTTAAAAGGTTATTCTTGTGCATATGAGTTTTTTTTCCTGATTCATACATTCTGAAATTTAAGGATATATCCTGGACAACCTTGCATTAAATTGGAAAGGGTAAACCAAAGCAAATTTTACAGGTCCATGCGGACATTCGGATTTAATAGCTTGTGTGAACATAACTAGTTCCCTGAAAAGAACGTAAAACTGAAATAGCTTTCGTAATTAGAAGCCATGGTGCAGAAGACAGCATGACAACTTGTTAATAGGCAGCGAGAATGGCCGATTGCATAAAACTAAATCATTTTTTAGGTAATCTCACAAACCTGGAAAATAGAGAATGTGGGAAATAGAACCCACTCACTTCAATAATTTTAGTCCAAGACAAGATCTGAAGTGACAGTATCATTTGTTGTACACTTGCTAGCGTGGTGCCTAAAATAGACATACAGCGTTTAGTAAGTTCATATCTTATAAAAGATTTGTTTCTCTTTCCCTCCTCCCACTACTCTAAACCCACCACGCATTACTATTGTTTATCTCTTGACTTATCCAGCTTTGTGCTTAACAAAGTACAAGTTTTACTTGGCCATTTCACCACATCCTGCTGTGGTCCATTTTAGGTATATCCTCCTTCACTACCATCTGTTTCCCTTACTTGTAATATTTCCTCCCATTCTTCATCCATATTGAACCTTATGACGTTTTAATTGTGGTTTGTTTTTGTTTTTGCAGAAGTGGGAAACAGATGCTTATAACTACTTTTTGTACAAGCATATCTGGCTTAACATACACCCTCACAGCACCTTATCTATTTAAAGTTTGTGAGAAGATTTGTAGCTCGGGTGCTCGTTGTTATGGTTCTGTTCGCCGAGCTGGGAATTTGTGTTGCAGACGTTTCGTCCCTTGTCTAGGTAACATCCTCAGTGCTTGGGAGCCTCCTGTGAAGCGCTTCTGTGATGTTTCCTCCAGCATTTATAGTGGTTTGTCTATGCCACTTCCGGTTGTCCGTTCCAGCTGTCCGCTGCAGTGGCCAGTATATTGGGTCCAGGTCGATGTGCTTATTGATTGAATCTGTGGATGAATGCCATGCCTCTAGGAATTCCCTGGCTCTTCTCTGTTTGGCTTGTCCTAAAATAGTAGTGTTGCCCCAGTCGAGCTCATGTTGCTTGTCATCTGAGTGTGTGGCTACTAAGGATAGCTGGTCGTGTCGTTTCGTGGCTAGTTGGTGTTCATGGATGCGGATCATTAGCTGTCTTCCTGTTTGTCCTATGTAGTGGTTTGTGAGGTTCTTGCATGGGAGTTTGTACACTACGTTGGTTTTGCTCATGCTGGGTATCGGGTCTTTTGTCCTGGTGAGTTGTTGTCTGAGAGTGGCTGTTGGTTTGTGTGCTGTTATGAGTCCTAGTGGTCGCAGTAGTCTGGCTGTCAGTTTAGAAATGCTCTTGATGTATGGTAGTGTAGCTAGCCCTTTGGGTTGCGGCATGTCCTCGTTCCGTTGTCTTTCCGTTAGGCATCTGTTGATGAAATTGTGCGGGCATCCGTTTTTGGCGAATACATTGCATAGGTGTTCTTGTATAGGTCCACTGCAATGGACAGCTGGAACTGACAACCAGAAGCGGCAGATACAAATCATTATAAATGCCGGAGGAAACATCACAGAAGCGCTTCACAAGAGGCTCCCAAGCACTGAGGATGTCATCTAGACAGGGGACGAAATGTCTGCAACACAAATTCCCAGCTCGGCGAACAGAACCACAACACCTTATCTGTTTGTCTGTAACATCTACCATTGTTTGCAGGCACGTTTCATTCATGTATGCACATTTTAGCTAATACAAAAACAATTATATATTTCCTTCACATAGTTTTCATTTTTGTTGACTCAGCTCTTGGTTGAAACAATTATACACTGGTGTGAGTTCATTTACCTTGCATAAGTAATTATGATTGCAGAAGTAACACTACCTTACCTATATCCCACAAGAAGATTAATGAGTGAAAATAACCCATTGCCAATGCAGCAAGTCAGGACAATATCTAGGTTAATGCTGACAAGTAGCAAACAACATTTAAGGCACACATGTGCCAGGCAATGACCAAGACTCAATAAAACAGAATCTAACCGTTGGCTATTGACATTCAATGTTATTAGCATTGCTGAATTCCCCACGATCAACATCCTGGATGGGGGCCATTGACTAGAAAATGAACTAGACTAGCCATATAAATACAATAACTACAAAGACTAGGAATCATAGAAACCTTACAGAGTGGGAACAGGCCATTTGGCCCAACATGTCCACACTGACTCTCTGAAGAGCATCCCACCCAGCCACCCAGGCTCAACCCCTTAGCCTATCCCTGTAACCCCACATTCCCACAGCTAATCCACCTATCCCCAGACATTATAGGCAATTGAACATAGCCAATTCACTTAACCTGCACATCTTTGGACTGTGGGAGGAAATCGGAGCACCCAGAGGAAACCCACACAGACAAGGGGAGAATGTGCAAACTCCACACAGCTAGTGCCCAAGGCTGGAATTGAACCAAGGTCCCTGGCACTGTGAGGCAGCAGTGATAACTGCTGAGTCACCATGCCACTCCTTGCATAGTGATGGAATACTCCTCATTTGCTTAGATAGATGCAGCCCCAACAACACTCAAGAGGCTTGACACTATCCAGGACAAAGCATCCCAAACAAACACTCTTCGATTACAAATGATATCCCGCAACTTCAAGCTATACTATCTTCATGATGCACTGCAGAAATTCTCCAAAGATTCTTCTACATTTTCCAAATCCATGATCATTATAATCTAGACTATCAGAGGCAGCAGGAGGTCCATCACATGCAAGCTCCCCTCCAAGCCTCTCATGATCTTGACTTGGAAATACATCACTGCTCCTTCAATGTTGTTGTCTTAAGATCCTGAAACTCATTTTCTAACTGGATTTTGGGCCTACCTGAGCCAAATGGATTGCAATGGTTCAAGAAGTTCGCCACCAACCTCCCAAGGCAGCTAAGTCTCTACAATAAATGCTAGTCCAGCCAGCGATGCCCAAATCCAAAGAAATATGTTTTTAAAAGATGTGTTTCAGCTGTCATAACTTTATTAAAACTTATAAAAAGGCAATTAAGATTAATGACTTGGTAATGAATGTGGTCTCATCACATAAGATGATGAACCTGAAATAGAGATGCTAGTGGGGTACATTTCTAAGAAATTAACCCAGTATCATAAGAAATATTCTGCAGTGGAAGAAATTCTGGCTGAGAAACATCGGGTATTTGATATCCAATTCAACCACAAAGTAGCACTAATGTCCACTGACCATAACCCCTTGTCTTTTGCGAAATAATCTATAATTAAAAACATGAGATTGCATCAGCGTGGTTTCTTAGTTCAACTTCATAAGATCAGAATTGTTCATAACATTGTAAAGGAAGGAACAATGAGAACAATCCCTGCTAATTCTGAAAAAGAGTCGCTGGACTCAAAACATTCATTCTGTTTTTCTCTCCTCAAGTGCTGCCAGATCTGCTGAGTTTCTCCAGCATGTCCTGTTTTTGTTTCAGATTTCCAGCATCCACAGTTCTTTGTTTTACTGATACGAGAATAGTCACCTCAGTCTACCCCATTTGGCTTGGACTTTGATCCACTGGCTTTGTACATTTGTTGACAATATTTTTCGTCATGATATTCATAGAAAGACTATTTATGTCATCCATCTGTCTATCCTTAGTGTGAATGAATGCATGTGTGTTTAAATTTAAATGAGATATGACTTTAATATGCATATTAGTAATTCATAATCTGTTTTTTTCCAGATGTTTGAGGATATGTTTGTTATAACATATAATTTTATTCATTTCTTGTTGATTGATAAAGCCTGGTGTGTTTTGTTTTATCTTAGATAGTGGTCACAGTCAGGCATTAGCCATCCTACAGGTTAAATTGGTCATATTTCATATTTGTGACAAACTGTCGAACAGTGGGACTTAATTTTTAACATATTATTCCCACCAGGGCAGTGACAATATGACAGCCAAAACCCAAACAAAAGATTCGGCAAATTTTCAATTTATTACCAAGCCAATTTTAAGTAGTTTCATTCACAAGCTTCCTTCATTACTCTGATTGCACAGCAACGAATAAATGATTGATAGATTAAGAAAAATTGACTGGGCCGAGCCTTTGTTTATACAGCTTCTAACACTGATGATGTACCACAATCTAAATCAATGAAACTATTGCAATGCAGAAATATAAATTCATATTATGACAACATGGCCAGCAGATGGTGGAACACTGAATACACAAAACAATTAATGGTGTAAATATAAATCTACTTCAACCCAACATGATTATGTGAAATGAGGTAGCAATATCAAAAACTTGTTGAATCATGCTGAACTGTTTTTAGCTATTAAAATTGTGTCAGGAATCATGCCATTCCTCACACATCAAGGGCCATTAAAATCAATTAAACTCAATGGAAAACAATCTCCATTAAAATATGTATCAAGGTATAATTGCAGTATTTTGAGACATTATCCATCCCAGTTTTGTCCCTTCACAGTTTGAATTGAAATGGTTTGTTAAGGAGAGTCATCATCATATAACCTGCAGCATTAAGACATGGACAATTCATGTGCTGACACTCTCAAGGAAATATTTGAAATGTATATCGTACACATGTGACATTTTTTAAAGGCAAATACATTGTGACGTAATAACATCAAATTTATAGATGACATTAGTTCAATGTCCAAAATATATGTCCTTGCTTTTGATTTTTAAAAAATCATATTATGTAATTTATTATTCTGGCATGTATTAAGAAACAATTTGGAATATGAAGAACTAAAATTTTTTTTTCAAACTAGCTGCATATTTTTGTTGATAATTTTATTCTGAGTAATGATACCATAATTATCTTATTTGAAAAATAATAGATAAAATTTTAATCATGAAAAATATTCATCAGAAATATTTTTCTGAAAAATAATCACTTAGTTTGTCTTTCTATTTAAAGTTGAAAAAAAGTGTTGCTGGAAAAGCGCGGCAGGTCAGGAAGCATCCAAGGAGCAGGAGAATCGGCGTTTCGGGCATAAGCCCTTCTTCAGGAATTTGGGCTTATGCCCAAAACGTCGATTCTCCTGCTCCTTGGATGCTGCCTGACCTGCTGCGCTTTTCCAGCAACACATTTACAGCTCTGATCTCCAGCATCTGCAGTCTTCACTTTCTATTTAAAGTGGCAAGGAAATGAATCCTGTGACATAAACATCTCAGAACACATTAGACTTCCATTTTAAAGAGACAGTTGAAAGGAGGTTAATGGAAATTGTGGAATTAAGTGATAGATTATTTGAAAAACTAATGTTAACTTTGAAAAGCTAATGTCAATTTTGAAATAGTTGCTTTATTCAACTAAGACACATTTTAATATTAATGTTCCATAGCGATATTTACATAATTTTTGGAATGTAGAAAAGAAACAGCTGATCATGTGGGGAAGAAATAATGGCATAATTTAATCAGTATATTGCACGTAATGTTGTAAGTTAATAACTTTTAAAGTAAACTGGAAAAACTAGAACAGAAAGCAAATAGCCTCTAAATTCAATATGTCCAGAATTGAGGTTATGATTGACTGGCAATATCACCGTTCCATAACCCCGACCCTGACCCAGGCCTATTCACTTTCCTGCTTAACATCTCAAGTCCCACACCAAAAACCCATTATCAATTATATGCAGACCACTTAAGTCTTCAAATAACTCTGGGGAGACTTTGAGGCATCTTACTAGAATCTATGACATGTGGTGCACAAAGTAAAAATTTAGACTTCAGGATAATGATCTTTATCATCTGGTGATTTTTGAATAAGACTCTTAATCTTGACAGTTTTATGATCAGTTAGTAGGATGAGCTTCTTACTTAAGTTTTACATAATGTTATTCATTCCACAGTTTCTTGAGTATCTCAAAGCCTTCCCAATATTATTTGCAGGCTTAAAAGATCTGTATATAAAAGATAACAGGGTATTGACATCATAGATGAGGTGGTAAGCAGGACAGTATTGGAACATAGAGTGGGGTTTATGGACTGGGCTACTGTGATAGAGTCATATTGTCATAGAGAAGTACAACATGGAAACAGACCCTTCGATCCAACCCGTCCATGCCGACCAGATATCCCCAACCCAATCTAGTCCCACCTGTCAGCACCTGACCCATATCCCTCTAAACTCTTCCTATTCATATACCCATCCAAATGCCTCTTAAATGTTGCAATTGTACCAGTCTCCACCACTTCCTCTAGCAGCTCATTCCATACACGTACCATCCTCTGTGAGAAAAAGTTGCCCCTTAGGTCTCTTTTATATTTTTCCACTCTCGCCCTAAACCAATGCCCTCTAGTTCTGGACTCCCTGACCCCAGGGAAGGTCACCCTTCAGCCTCCAATGCTCCAGGGAAAACAGCCCCAGCCTATTCAGCCACTCCCTGTAGCTCAGATCCTCCAACCCTGGCAACATCCTTGTAAATCTTTTCTGAACCCTTTCAAGTTTCACAGCATCTTTCTGATAGGAAGGAGACCAGAATTGCATGTAAAATTCCAACCAATGTCCTGTACAGCCGTAACATGACCTCCCAACTCCTGTACTCAATACTCTGACCAATAAAGGAAAGCATACATACACCTTCTTCACTATCCTATCTACCTGCGACCCCACTTTCAAGGAGCTATGAACCTGCACTCCAAGGTCTCTTTGTTCAGCAACACTCCCAAGGACCTTACCATTAAGTATAAGTCCTGCAAAAATTTGCTTTCCTAAAATGCAGCACCTCACATTTACCTGAATTAAACTTCATCTGCCACTTCTCAGCCCATTGGCCCATCTGGCCCAGATCCTGTTGTAATCTGAGGTAACCATCTTCGCTGTCCACTACACCTCCAATTTTGGCGTAATCTGCAAAGTTACTAACTGTACCTCTTATGCTCGCATCCAAATCATTTATGTAAATGACAAAAAGTATATTGTGGAGGCATGGGGATATGACACAGCATAGGAATGAGGGAGGCATGACTATGAGGGCAGGGAGGTGAGGGGTATGGGGTCTTGCTCATCTACAAAATGGACCCCATGACCCATCAGAGAGGCTGGCTTTCTACGTTATCTACATTGAACCCGCCCACTTTGATTTCTAACTCAGGGCTTTGGGAGGAAGCAGCAATGACTCTAGCACCAACCTGACATGACAATAGTGTGAGCGGGTACTGTAGGGCATTCCCAGAAACGCCTACTGAACAGTCTTGGTGCTGATGAGACAGCTAGCAGCTGACAGCCAATCAGATTCACTGACAGCTCTAGAGCATGGGACTTCTGCCATTGAGAAGCTGATATCCCACTCTCAACTAGTTTAGCCCCCAGGCTGCTGGGTGGGGTGTATTGAGTTAGGTCTGCCAACTAATTTTTACATCGCAGGGTGGGCAACAGTGTGCCACACCATCCCACCCCGGTCCCATGAAATCCAGTCTCACAACTGAATTGACAAAGGATCAGTCATTTGTAAAGGATTTGGCATTCTCAGCAAGTTAACATGCAGGAGGAAGGCATGATCAAAGTTAATACTCCCAACACTACAGGACATGAAGTTCAGCAATACTGTAGGCACGCAGGTAGTAAATAAAGTGAGGGAAGCTGACTTCAGAGATCTGCTAACATATGATAATTCATTATTATTTTCATTGTGATTCAAAGATCCTCTCGTACATGCTCCGAGTAGTAACATTTCAATGTAGTCAGCAGTTACATCTGATGATGTGGAGTTGTATCTCTAGAGGTTTCTTGCACCAAGCCTTGTGAAATACATCATTTCTCTGCCACCACATAGGTCCAACCTGTCAATTTACAGCATTAAGTGTTGCCATATTATGACAACAGTGATATTTTCCAGAACCAGGCTGGGAGGGTTAGAGTTTAAGAGTAAGGGATAAACTTTTTAGGGTTGAGATGAGGAGAAAGTTCTTTATCCAGAAAGTGCTGAGCCTGCGGAATTCACTACCATATAAAATGGTTGAGGCCAAAATATTATGTGTTTTCTTGTGGCTAAAGAGATCATGGGATATGAGGCAGGGTGGGATTAGGATATTGAGTTTGATGATCAGCCATAATTATAATGAATGGAGCACTCAGAGGGGCATCGCTTGGCCTATTCTGTTCCTGTCTTCTAAGTTTCTATGTTTCAAAATTGGTTCCAAGGCATTCTTTTAATCAAATGCAGCATGGAACTTCCATGAATTATCATGTAGCAACTGGTTTGTTTCACAATCCATGGACCTGAACATCTCGCAGGGCAGTGGAGATGTTGGTCTCTCTTGGAAAATCAGACTTTGTAAATGGACAAAGTTAAAAATCACACAACACCAGGTTATTGTCCAACAGGTTTATTTGAAAGTACTAGCTTTTGGAATGCTGCTCCTTCATCAGATAGCTGTGGAGCAGGATCATAAGACACAGAATTTATAGCAAAAGATTACAGTGTCATACAACCGAAACAATATATTGAACAAACCTAGAATGCTATTAAGTGTTTCATCTTTTAGCACAGGTTGCAGGTTTCAGTTCATTAATATGAAAATCCCAGAACTTCTTTTAAGTCACATTCTCGTGATAACTTAAGGTTTTATAGAAAAAAAGGTGACATCTCAGCTCAGAAAATGCCTTAAAGGTAAGAGGTTAATTGATGTCCTCTCCATTACCAGGATTATTGTAAATTTCTAGCCCCATCCCCATAACAATTCTGTAATTAAGTCAGACATTGCACGACACCATGTTGCAGTCCAACAGGTTTATTGGCAATCACAAGCTTTCGGAGCACTGTTTGTTCGTCCGGTGAAGGGGCAGCACTGTGAAAGCTTATGATTTCAAATAACCCTGGATTACAACCTGGTGTCATGTGACTTCTGACTTTGTCCACCCGAGTCCAATACTGGCACCTCCACATCAATTCTGTAATTCTAACAGGAGGAATTTCTTGGGTTAACATCACAGAAAAGTCAAAGAAAAATGAATCCACAGAGACAAGGAATTTTATGAAACAACCTGGGGATCAGAAGAAGTAGCAATGACAGTAGTTCAGTTTAACCACACCAGAAGCACGAGAAGGTAGATAGAGTCATAGAGATGTACAGCATGGAAACAGACCCTTCGGTCCAATCCGTCCATGCCGACCAGGTATCCCAACCCAATCTAGTCCCACCTGCCAACACCCGGCCCATATCCCTCCAAACCCTTCCTATTCGTATAGCCATCCAAATGCCTCTTAAATGTTGTAATTGAACCAGCCTCCACCACTTGCTCTGGCAGTTCATTCCATACACATACCACCCTCTGCATGAAATGTTGCCCCTTAGGTCTCTTTTATATCTGTCCCCTCTCACCCTAAACCTATGCCCTCTAGTTCTGGACTATCCCACCCTGGAGAAAAGACTTTGCCTATTTATGCTATCCATGCCTCTCATAATTTTGTAAACCTCTATAAGGTCACCCCTCAGTCTCCGACACTCCAAGCGAAACAGCCCCAGCCTATCCAGCCTCTCCCTGTAGCTCAAATCCTCCAATCCTTGGCAACATCCTTGTAAATCTTTTCTGAACTCTTTCAAGTTTCACAACATCTTTCCGATAGGAAGGAGACGAGAATTGCACGCAATATTCCAGCAGTGGCCTAACCAATGTCCTGTACAGTTGTGACACGTATGAAATGAAACAAATTGTTCGGGATGCATATTGATTATTGACAAAGGAGTGTGATGGAAGGACAGAGGACCTTGGGAGGAATCATGTGAGGGAGAATAACCTTGTAGATTTTGTCCTGCCCTTTTTACAAATTTACGATTAATTCTTCCTCATAATTATTTCAAATTTAAATTCTACTGACATAGGCACTCAGAATAATGTCACTACTATCATCAAATTCTCATTCATCAATACAGCAGCAGTGGTTGAATGAAAGTAAATCAATCCAGTGTTGTGTTCTTAAACTACCTTGTTTACTTCAGAAACCAAAAGAGAAAATGCTGGAAAATCTCAGCAGGTCTGGCAGCATGTGTAAGAAGAGAAAAGAGCTGACATTTCAGGTCTAACTGACCCTTTGTCAAAGCTAAATAAAGGGAAAAATAGGGAGGTATTTATACTAGGCTGACAGTAGGTGAGTCATGGCTCCAGAAGCAAAGGTAGCAATAAAGAGGTGATAATGACAGTGTATAGAGAGATTATAGGGAGATTAGGAGCTGTGAATGACTAAGGCTGAAGCCAGTGCTATGTGACAAGATATATGGGGGATGGGTGAAGCAGTGGCAGAATGGAAAACAGGGGAGAAGGGCAGCAAAGGGGGAAGAGGAGAGGAAAAAGGTGATGAGAGAGGGGGGAGTGAGAGAAAGAGGGACAATCAAGAAATTAGAGGTACACAACAGTGAAAAACATTTTTAAAAAGGGGGTAAATAAAATAAATGAAATAAAATTACGGAGCAGAATGAAAACAGAGGGGTCGAGATGGGATAATCATCTGAAGTTGTTGAATTCAATGTTGAGGCCGGCAGGCTGTAATGTGCCGAGTCGGAGGATGAGATGCTGTTCCTCCAGTTTTGTCTCTTTTTGTTTACTTCAGACACCCTTATCGATACCTTTCTGGGTCAAATCACTCTAAAAGCCCTTTGTTTGTCACTTCTTTGGTCTTTTTGATCCATGTGCTCTGTGTACCTTGCTATGAAAAGTGTTCTGAATGCTTGCATTCTTCAAACATGCACACACTATCACAGTTATCCTTCATGGATTGTTTTTATAAGTGTTGTTTCTTCTCCAAGTCATGTTTTCATTATACCACTTTCGATCCTTTACTTCTTGTAGGTTTTTGGCATTCTTCTTCATCAGTTCATCTAAATCCAGCTCATCTCTACTGGTAATATTGTTTGCTTGTCAACTTCTTTTTTTCACAGTTTTTTATCTTTTCACATCCAAATTATTGCATTAATATGGTGGATGCAATGAAGGCTTATTACGCGTAGACCGCTGTAGATCAATAAGCTTGAGACATGTCTATAACAATATTTAATGCCTCCATTTGCGTTGGCATAATATACTCATGTATTTTCACTACAACATTCTGGATAATAGTTTTTAAAAAATCAATTTTCAGAGCACTGACAGAGTTCTGATTAAGTTCAGCATAGGGCTGAGTGTGATTGATATCTCTAGGTAGATAATGACATGGAAAATGCTAGTTTATTAAAGGTAATTAGACTGGTCCTTCCTTCCCCCTTTAAAAAAATGATTACTTTAATGTTTTTGGTCCAATGGCATAAATAATTTACCACTAGATTAAACTTAAATCAAAAAATTCAAAGTGCCATTAATATCAACCAAATGCCCTTTTACGCATAGACAGTTACTATGCACATGACAATAAGTCAGATTGAAAACTATCATCAAGCAGAAAAACACTCCCCATGAGTTAAACATAAGCAACTGCTCCATGTTGGCAGCTGTTAAATTGGGCAACAGCCTATAATCTCATACAGTGGATGAGAAGCTGTTCAAAAGATTTGGAAGCTAAACAAACTGATTGCTAAATCAGTAAGGAGTAGAAAGACGAATGTTTTGTTCCAACACACTGAGGAAACTGAAGCAATGAGTTAAGCAAAGTTGCTGGAGATTGTCTTCACACATTTCCCTTGTAAAATAAAGCAATTGTGATTATCCAGCTCACACACAATGGCCTAGCTGCATAATCTCAGGACTATTAACCCCAGAAATCTCCATGTTCTGGAAATCCTGCCAGATTTAATAAAATGTCTGGAATTAAGAATCTAATAATGGCCAAGAAAGCGTCGTTGATTTTCAGAAACCAGCTGGTTCAGTAATGTCTTTGAAGGAAGCTAACTGATGTCCTTACCTGGTCTGGCCTATATCTGACTCCACACCCACAGCAATGACCCAAAATCAACTGCCTTCTGGGCAGTTAGGGATGAGCAATGCTTGTCCAACTAGCATTCAACAATCCAAGTCCAAAATTATATTAATTTGTTTTATTTTCCATCCTCATATTTCCTTTCAAACTGATTTGTATATAACAGGAGTAAGTTAGAACAATTAGGCAGCTTTTTAGAATGGATTTTATTTTAAACATTTCTACATTTAAAAATATTCTGTGATAATTTGGCAGAGGAGTGTTGGTTTGCCTTGATTAATACAGTTGAAAACACATTTATCAAAATAAACAAATATTAGTGTCTAGTCCAACAGCTTTGAGAAGCCCAATTTCAAATAATTGCAAATGTCTTCCAAATACAACACCAAATAATTTAGTAAATATATATTGTCCAGTTTTGGTCCCCACACCTCAGGAAGGACATACTGGCACTGGAGCGTGTCCAGCGGAGATTCACACGGATGATCCCTGGAATGGTTGGTCTAACATATGAGGAACGGCTGAGGATCCTGGGAATGTATTCATTGGAGTTCAGAAGATTAAGGGGAGATTTAATAGAAACTTACAAGATAATACATGGCTTGGAAAGGGTGGATGCTAGGAAATTGTTTCCGTTAGGTGAGGAGACTAGGACCCGTGGACACAGCCTTAGAATTAGAGGGAGTAAATTCAGAACAGAAATGCGGAGACATTTCTTCAGCCAGAGAGTGGTAGGCCTGTAGAATACATTGCCGCAGAGTGCAGTGGAGGCCGGGACGCTAAATGTCTTCAAGGCAGAGATTGTTAAATTCTTGATGTCACAAGGAATTAAGGGCTACGGGGAGAATGCTGGTAAGTGGAGTTGAAATGCCCATCAGCCATGATTGAATGGCGGAGTGGACTCGATGGGCCGAATGGCCTCACTTCCACTCCTATGTCTTATGGTCTTATGGTGCAAAGTACTCAGTTCCTTAATTTGAAAAAGGTGTTCTTCCAGCTGCTTTAAGATCTGAAAATGGGCACACATCTCATGCCATGGCGATTACTTCTGTCAGAGGCCTTGACCAGTGGCATGGTAGTAAGAGTAGGGAATTTCAATTTTGCCAAATTTAATTGGGGTAGTCATAATGTGAAAGGATTAGAGGGAGCAGAATACATAAAATTCATCAGTACGAAGAACATCCTACAAACCAGGGTCTGGTTTGTTAATTATAAGTCAGAGAGCCCAGCAAGTTGTTGAAGAATCAGTGACGGAGCACTTTGCAGACCGATTAGACCTCTGTTAGATTCAAGATTTTTATGGAAAAGGACAAGGATGCTCCTGACATCCAAGTTCTAAACTGGGGGATGTCCAATTTAAATAAGATCAGGTCTGACTTGGCCAGGGTGGATTGAGAGCAGATACTTTTAGGTAAGCTCTCCTTGCTTTCATTGTTCTTCAACGAGGTGATCGCTTTGCTGAGCGCCTTTGGTGTGTACGCAATTAGGTCCTGGATCTTCCTGTGACTCACCACTTCAACACACAATCCTGCTCCCTTACCCACATGTCTGTCCTTGGCCTGCTGCAATGTTCCAGTGAAGCTCAACGCAAACTGGAGGAACAGCATCTCATCTTCCAACTAGGCACGTTACAGCCTGTCGGTTTCAACACTGAATTCAACAACTTCAGATGATTATCCCATCTCAATCCCTCTGTTTTACATTCTGCTCCGTAATTTTATTTCATTTATTTTATTTATCTTTTTAAATTTTTTTTTCACTGTTCTGTACCTCTTATTTATTGGTTGTCTATCTTTCTCTCGCTCCCCCTCTCTCATCACCTTTTTCCTCTCCTCTTGCCCCTGTGCTACCCTTCTCCCCTGTTTTCCATTTTGCCCCTGCTTCACCCATCCCTCCCCATCCCCCACATAGTTTGTCACATAGCACTGGCTTCAGCCTTGGTCATTCCCAGCTCCGAATCTCCCTATAATCTCTCTATGCACTGTCATTATCACTTCTTTATTGCTACCTTTGCTTCTGGAGCCATGACTCACTGACTGAAAATGTGTTGCTGGTTAAAGCACAGCAGGTTAGGCAGCATCCAAGGAATAGGAAATTCGACGTTTCGGGCATAAGCCCTTCATCAGGATGAAGGGCTTATGCCCGAAACATCGAATTTCCTATTCCTTGGATGCTGCCTAACCTGCTGTGCTTTAACCAGCAACACATTTTCAGCTGTGATCTCCAGCATCTGCAGACCTCATTTTTTACCCGATGACTCACTGACTGTCAGCCTCGTATAAATACCTCCCTATTTCTCCCTTTTTTTAGCTTTGACAAAGGGTCAGTTAGACTCGAAACATCAGCTCTTTTCTCTCCTTACAGATGCTGCCAGACCTGCTGAGATTTTCCAGCATTTTCTCTTTTGGTTTCAGATTCCAGCATCCGCAGTAATTTGGTTTAAACAATTTCAAATGTTTGAAGCCTTTCCAGTGTAAGATGCTCACTCATTGAACAGTAAAGAAATGTTCAGCTAAACTGGTGTTAGGGAAAATGAAGCACTTCCTGAGACAGGATTTGGAGGTGTTGGTATTGGACTGGGGTGTACAAAGTTAATGATCACACAACACAGGTTATAGTCCAACAGCTTTAATTGGAAGCATTAGCTTCCGGAGCATCACTCCTTCATCAGGTGGTTGTGGAGTATAAGATTTTTGGACACAGAATTAATACCAGAAGCATTTTCCCTGAGACAGTGTGCTAACATGGCATGGTGCCAAGGACAGCTTAATTCTTGTAGCTGCAGTGACAATTAGAATTAGATTTGGTTGTCCCGCGTACTTAAGTACGGGGATACAGGGGTGTGGTGAAAAGTGTAAAAAGTCCCCATTCCTGGTGCCATTTTAGGTACAAGTAGAAAAATCAAGAAATAATTTAAAAGTGAAATCTTACAGTTCTTCTTAGTATAAAATAGACTAACAAACAAAGATAGTTAAAAGTTCAGCATTACAGTCCTTCTGTGGCCATTGGCCTGCAGAGACTCCATGCTGCACTTTCTTATGAGGACCCTTTCCCCAAGAGGCTTGTTCTCATTGCCACGCTGGGCTCATTCACTCCCCTGCGCTGGGCTCATTCACTCCCCTGCGCTGGGCTCATTCACACCCCTGCACTGAGCTCACTCACACCCCTACGCTGGGCTCATTCACGCCCCTGCGCTGGCTCATTCACACCCCTCCCTGGGCTCATTCACACCCCTGCACTGGGCTCATTCACGCCCCTGCGCTGGGCTCATTCACACCCTGCGCTGGGCTCATTCACACCCCTGCGCTGGGCTCATTCACTCCCCTGTACTGGGCTCATTCACTCCCCTGCACTGGGCTCATTCACACCCCTGCACTGAGCTCACTCACACCCCTACGCTGGGCTCATTCACGCCCCTGTGCTGGGCTCATTCACACCCCTCCCTGGGCTCATTCACACCCCTGCGCTGGGCTCATTCACTCCCCTGCACTGGGCTCATTCACACCCTGCGCTGGGCTTATTCACTCCCCTGCACTGAGCTCACTCACACCCCTACGCTGGGCTCATTCACGCCCCTGCGCTGGGCTCATTCACACCCTGCGCTGGGCTCATTCACTCCCCTGCACTGAGCTCACTCACACCCCTACGCTGGGCTCATTCACGCCCCTGCGCTGGGCTCATTCTCTCCCTTGCGCTGGGCTCATTCACACCCTGCGCTGGGCTCATTCACTCCCCTGCACTGAGCTCACTCACACCCCTACGCTGGGCTCATTCACGCCCCTGCGCTGGGCTCATTCTCTCCCTTGAGCTGGGCTCATTCACACCCTGCGCTGGGCTCATTCACACCCCTGCGCTGGGCTCATACACACCCCTGCGCTGGGCTCATACACACCCCTGCGCTGGGCTCATACACACCCCTGCGCTGGGCTCATTCACACCCCTGCACTGAGCTCATTCACTCCCCTGTACTGGGGTCATACACACCCCTGTGCTGGGCTCACTGTCCCCCTCCCCCTGTGCTGTGCTCATTCCCTCCCACGCGCTGGGCTCATTCACACCTCTGCACTTGCCTCACTCTCTCCCCCGTGCTGGGCTCACACTCTCCCCCGTGATGGGATCACTGTCTCCCCCACGTTGGGCTCGCTCTCTCCCCCGCGCTGGGCTCATTCTCTCCCCCATGCTGGGCTCATTCTCTTCCCTTGTGCGGAGCTCACTCTCACCCACGCTGGGCTCACACTCTCCCCCATGCTGGATTCATACTCTCCTTCGTGCGCTGGGCTCACTCTCTCCCCCATACTAGGCTCACTCTCTCCCCCACGCTGGACTCACTCTCTCTCCCCTTGCTGGGCTCACTTTCTTCCCCTGCACTGGGCTCACTCTCTCCCTCGCGCTGGGCTCACTCTCTCCCTCGCGCTGGGCTCACTTCCACCCCCGCACTGGGTTGACACTGTCCATGCATAGGGCTCACTCTCTCCTCCGCGCTGGGCTCACACTCCCCCCCATACTGGGCTCACTCTCTCCCCCGTGCTGGGCTCACTCTCTCCCCCGTGCTGGGCTCACTCTCTCACCCCGCCCTGGGCTCACTCTCTCACCCCGCCCTGGGCTCACTCTCTCACCGCGCGCTGGACTCACTCCCTCACCCCGCGCTGGGCTCACTCTCTCACCGCGCGCTGGGCTCACTCCCTCACCCCGCGCTGGGCTCACTCTCTCCCCCGTGCCGGGCTCACTCTCTCACCACGCGCTGGGCTCACTCTCTCACCCCGCGCTGGGCTCACTCTCTCACCCCGCGCTGGGCTCACTCTCTCCCCCGCGCTGGGCTCACTCTCTCCCCTGCACTGGGCTCACTCTCTGACCCATGCTGGTCTCACTATCTCCTACGCGCTGGGCTCACTCTCTCCTCCGTGCTGGGCTCACTCTCTGACCCATGCTGGGCTCACTATCTCCTACGCGCTGGGCTCACTCTCTCCTCCGTGCTGGGCTCACTCTCTCTCCCGCGCTGGGCTCATTCTCTCCCCTGCGCAGGGCTCACTCTCTCCCCCGCACTGGGCTCATTCTCTCTCCTGTGCTGGGCTCATTCTCTCCCCCGCGCTTGGCTTACCCTCTCCCCCTGTGCTGGGCTCACTATCTCCCTCACTCTGGGCTCATTCTCTCCCCCATACTGGGTTCATTTTCTCCCTCCCACTCTTGGTTTACTCTCTCCCCCTGCACTGAGCTCTCTCTCTCCCCCACACTCAGCTCACTCTCTCCCCCATGCTGGACTCACTCTCTCCCCCACGCTGGGCTCACTCTCTCCCCCATGCTGGACTCACTCTCTCCCCCACGCTGGGCTCACTCTCTTCCCCGTGCACTGGGCTCACTGTCTCCCCCGTGCACTGGGCTCACTGTCTCCCCTGTGCACTGGGCTCATTCTCTCCCACGTGCTGTGTTCACTCTCTCCCCCGGGTGGGCTCACGACCCCCCTCCCCCCTATCACCCTACCCCCATGCTGGGCTTACTCTCTCCCCCGGGTGAGCTCACTCACCCCCTCCACCACCACCCCACCCCCATGCTGGGCTTAGCCACTCCTCCACGCAGGTCTCACACTGTCCCCCGCACTGGGATTGTTCTCCCCTCCATGAGGGTTTGTTCTCCCCCCCTCAGCCCTGATCTCGGTATCCTCCGTGCAGCCGGGTTGCCGTTAACCCCTCCAGACCTCAGCGATGCCGCAATGTCCTCCGACACCTCGCGTTCTGCCCAGCTCGGCAGCCACCTTGTCACTGCGCACCTAAGTCCTTCTCCAGGCTCTGACTGCTGTCTTCACGACCAAGCTCTGTCTCGAAGGTAAGTTAAAAAGAAACTAAAAAACTAAACCAAAAGAGAAAAAAAAATAAGAAAAGAATTAAACAAAGAAAAACTGATGGAATGGATGAGCCCTGGGCGTGTCCTTACTTCACCATCAACTGTGCTGATGTAAAATCCCAAACTCTTTATGAAAGGGAGCTTGTATTTGCAATGAAGTGGCACCCACGCCATGGTGTGCCCTCTGATGCTGTTCCTTTTTGTTTTCCTCCCACCATATGTCCTGTGAAAGGTTATTTGTGGCTGGCAGCAATTGATCCTCTGCACAGCTGGGCTTTAAATTCATGTCTCAGTGACTAACCACCACATTAACTGATTAAAACACTATAAAGGCTGTGAAGCCAGATCTATTCGGGGATCTGACTTGTCCAGTCATATTGTCAGCTGGGATCATAACAGGATGACGACTCAAGTTTGGAAAAAGCCACAACCCTGGCCTTCCGAAGTGAATTAGCCATGCTACACTCCAAGAGGTTACACCACAATGCATGCTTAGGGTCACAAGTATAGTCTGTCCAAACAGCTCAAGTGCAAGGCTTACTGACAAGGAGATCTCAGCAATCTTACTCTCAAAGTAGCCCTGAAAACTGTGGAAGTTCTCACTGGGTCACAATATCATGTTCAGTTCAAGGGGAAATTTGCAATGAATGCTGAAAGTGGAATCACCTTTTGCAAAGATGTGTGGATTAAAGAAGCTATCACCGGTTCGAACAGTGGAATTGTCTTTTCCTAAGACTGAAGCATTACATGCACACACCATCACAAAATGTAAAGCCAAGAATTACAAACGTTGTGGAAATGGAATTGTTTACAGAAATGTGTACACAAACCACAGAGAGCCACAGTTAGAAGAAAAGGCTATTCCATTGGGAGGTCCGAGAGACTTAGTTTAAGATTGCTTCTGATGGCAGAGACATCGGCTGCTATCCCACAGTGAACACACTTTCAAAAGTCTGATAAAACCTTGGTGATTCTCTCAGTGCTTAAGAGTCATAGAAAGATAAATACTGGAGATAAAGCGAAGATTGCCCACATTGCAGTCAAAAACCTCTCAGTAATGAAACGTTACGTTGTTTGGTGAATGTCCTACCAATGTGCTTACTGTGACAAAATGTTCAGCAACAACGACAAACTAAAGATGCATTTCAGGATACACACATGGGGAAAGAAATCTTTCTGGAATGTAACAAGCTTTGATCAGAAATTAGATGAAACTGTCAAATTTATGATGGCTTTAACTTTCACTTGTCACTGACCATTCTGAAGTTGCCAACACCAAGTAACAAGAATGTCAGAACAAAAGCAAATGAAATTATGAAGTGATAAGATAAAGCAAAAACATCTTTTGACTTGAAGCCAGGTGTCCTGACTTAAAGGTAGGAACGCTGCCACTGTGTCACAGAGCCTCAAATGATATTCATCTTTTTTTAAATATAAATCAACATGTTTGGCACTGTTATTACACACCTGTGGAGCATGTCCTGGCAATTTGCCTGTCTTTAGATTCATGAGTTTGTCAACTGCTTTGTCCCCCCTGATTGAAAATGTTACAACGTCTTTCCTCCCATAAGCACTTTGCCGATCTGTAATCTTAAATGTTTATAGTATCTTCCACCACAAAATATTGACATAAAACCTTGGTTTAAATGATCCAGTATTTCCCTGTTCTCCATTACCAGTTCCCAAGTTGCATCATTCTAGGATCCTACAATTAACTGAACCCACACTCTTTTTATATACCTGTAGAAGCTGGTGCTGTTTGTTTTTATGTTTCTTGCAAATTTACTTTCAGGTTAGATTACTTACAGTGTGGAAACAGGCCCTTCAGCCCAACAAATCCATACCAACCCGCCAAAGCACAACCCACCCATACATTTACTCCTTACCTAACACTAAGGGCAATTTAGCATGGCCAATTCACCTGACCCGCACATCTTTGAACTACGGGAGGAAACGCACGCAGGCACAGGAGAACGTTCAATTCCTGCCTGAGGCGGGAATTGAACCCGGGTCTCTGGCGCTGTGAGGCAGCAGTGCTAACCACTGTGCCACCGTGCCGCCCCTCAACTTTCTCCTTCCTCATTAGCTTTGTAATCATCCACTACTGATTTCTAAACAAATTCTTATCCTCTGGTCCACCATTAGATACCTTAGTTTTTAATTGGATACTCACCTTGATTATCTTTATGAACCATTGGTTGTTCATCCTTCTCATCAAGACCTTCTTTTTGATGGGAATAAAATTTTGCTGAATATTGCGAAATAAATATTTAAAATTTGCCACTTTTCCCTCAGTCTATTTTCCCAGCCGACTTTAAACGACATTTTCTTCACAACTCCATAATTGTTCATATTTATGTTAAAAGCTCAGGGTGAACAGTTGGTTTGCTCTCCTTCAAACTTTGGCAGGAGAAATAGAGGAGCTGAATATTTTTAAAACAGAGCAGAACTGCAGGAAGTGGCAGAACAAAGGGATTTGAGGGCCCTCATATCAAAATTACAAAAAACTCGTAGAATTTCAGCAGGAAATAATGTGGAGGTACTGGTGCTAGATTAGGGGGGGGACTAACTTAAAAATTACACAAAACACCAGGTTATATTCGAACAGGTTTATTTGGAAGTACAAGCTTTCGGAGCACTGCTCCTTCATCAGGTAGCTACTGGAGTAGGGTCAAGGGCACAGAGTTTATAGTAAAATATCATAGTGTTATACAACTGATGTAATATATTGAACAAACCTAGATTGCTGTTAAGTCTAGGTTTGTTCAATATATTGCATCGTTGTATGACACTATGATTTTTGCTCTAAATTCTGTGTCCTACGATCCTGCTCCACTAGCCACCAGATAAAGCAGCAGTGCTCCAAAAGCTTGTACTTCCAAATAAACCTGTTGGACTATAACCTGGTGTTTTGTGTAATTTGTAACTTCAACAGGAAATAAGGTAAGGCAAGTTGGCCTTTATTTCAAAGTGAATCGAGTATAAAGGTAAGGAAGTCTTGCTAAAACTGTGTAAGGGGATAGTTAGACCACACCAAGAATGCTGTGAACAGTTTTAGCTCCTTTATCCACAGAAAGGTATATTGATGTTGAAGGCAGTCCTGAGGAGGTTCACTCTATAGGTCCCAGAAGAGAATTTCCTTTGAGGAGAGATTTGTGACTATTTAGGAAAATGAGGGAGTGACCCTATTGAAATATCTGAGGTTCCAAAGGGCATGACAAATAAATACTAAGATGTTTGTTTCTCTGTGGAAGAGTCTAAGACTAGAGTGCATTTTCCTAAAATAAGGCATTGCCCATTTTAGTCAGAGACGAAGAGGAATTTCTTCTCACAAAGGACAGTGAATCTGTGGAATTTTTGTCACAGAGGCCTGTTGAGGCCAAGTTGTTCAGTATATTCAAGGCTGAGATAGGCTTTTAATCAGGAAGGGAATTAAGGGTTATAGGGAAAAGGCAAGAAATTGGAATTGAGGATTATCAGGTCTCATTGAATAGCAGATAACATTCGATGAGCTGAATGGCCTACTCCTGCATGTACATCTTATAATTAATGGTCTTGCTGAACCGTTAACAATTCCAGTAACATAATTCTCTTCCTAAATCACTTTGCTGAAGCTTTCCCCTCTTTGAACAGCCCCCTCAGAATTTATATCTTTCGCCTACCTCCTTGGATATTTTCTTTAACGTTTCCACACCGGTCCAAGTTCCTTTTGTGAAGCAGTGTTTTCTACTGTTAAGGAGGCTGCATAAGTGTGAATGTTATTAATGCTTACAGACGGGTTTCCCACATTTTGTGGGGAGCGTTCATTATTTAAAACAGAGATTAAATATTGCACAAACATTTGTTTCTTTGTCTTATGATGAAAGGGTCCTGAATAAATCTAAATAACATCAAAATACAGCAAGGTGACAGTAACGTAGTTGCCGATCTGCACCAGGCTTGGCGAAGAAATCTTTTATCGAAATTCCACTTCACCATCAAGCTGCTGGGGACTAAGTGGTCTTGACGTGACCTTTTTAGTCTTGTCAAGCCCTATTTAGCTGCAATGCAATTGCTGAAACAATCCCTAATGATTTCATCAGTCTTAATTATACAGTGATTTACCATGATAAGCATATCTCACACCAAGGAATGATGAGAGTAATGGAAAATATATCAGATATTTGGGCAAGAACAATTAGGTGCTGCTTTTAATTTGTTTATTGCAGTACCTTATCACATGGGACAGAAGGTCTGTCAACAAACAGCCCACTCAATGTATTCAATGTTAGGCTGATAGAGCGTGGATTATATTTGATTGTCTTTTTACCCTCAGGTAGTAAATTATTCCAAAGTGCTCAAAGGGACTGGTGGATCCCAACCTTGAAAAGAATACAGAGAATGTTAAGAACTACATATTTTGTGCTCCAAGCTTTGAATCAGGAATACACATAAGAACCAAGGACTGCGCCCAGGTTCCCCATGTATAAGAGGAGATGTGCCTCATTTGTCCTTTGTCACATTAAGTAAAATAATAAATGAATGATCAAAATTAGATTATAACTCTAAGTCAAATTTAAAACAGTCAATGCAAAAAGAAACGTTGCGATTACAAACACACACAGTGTGGTATTTTCTTCCCTTCCACATCCAGTCGAAATATTGTTCTTTGATTTGATTTCCACTTGTGGTAAAAGTTTCTATTAGTTTACTTCTTGAAATTGGAGAATAGAGTCATACAGTCATACAAATCCATGCCACACAAAAAGGCCCTTCGACCCATCATGTCTGTGCCAGTCAAAGACAACCACCTAACTAATCTAGTCCCATCTTCCAGCAATTGGCCCATAGCCTCAATGTCTTGGCATCATTCTGAAATGATATGAGAATTTCTACGTCTATCACCCTTACAGGCAGTGAGTTCCAGATTCTCACCACCCTCTGGGTGAAAAAGCTTTTCCTCACATCTGATCTAAACCTCCTGCCCTTTGTCTTAGAATAGGGCCCCTGTTCATTGATCCCTTCATCGTGGTAAAAGGTTTCTCCCTGTTTACCCCTAGTCATGTCCCCTCTCAATCTCCTCTGCTCTAAGGAATACAATCCTGGTCTGTCCAATCACATCCCTCCTATAGTGTGGATTCCAGAACTGCACGCAATACTCCAGCTGTAGCCTGACCGATGTGTTATAAAGTTCTGGCAGAACCTCTTTGCTTTTAAACTCTTCACCTCAATTAATAAAAGTAGTCACCCATAAGCCTTCTTAATCACTTTATTTACCTGTTTTGGTATCTTAACTGACCACTACACATGCACAACAAGGTCGCTCTGATCCTCAGTGTTTCACTGTTCATCAAGTAATTCCCTTGCCTTGTTTGTCCTGCCCGTGCAAATCACCTCACAGTTATCCAAATTGAATTTCATTTGACACTGAATAGCCCATCAGACCAACACATCTATATCCTCTTGTTGTCTAAAGCTATTCTCTTCACTATTTACCATCCCACACTTCTTGTACCATCTGTAAACGTATTGGTGTAGCAATGTGTTTTACAACAACACGCTCAATCCCTTTGACTGGTGGGTACTGAGAACACAGGCAATCTGCTTTGCTTTATGTCTCTACTAAAAGGCAAGTCAAGGCAGAAGCCCTGTGTTCTGAAAAATTGTCACTGGACTCAAAATATTAACTCTGCTTTCTCTCCACAGATACTGCCAGACTGCTGAGTTTATCCAGCAATTTCTGTTTTATTTTGTTTTATAAAAGCATTATGAGCCTGTTACTTACAGCTGAGGGTGAAAAGGGCAAAAAGCCCAGGCAAGGTGAGGCAGGGATGCTGCGTCGATTGAGTGAGGTGCAAAGTGAACGTGCATAATGAGAATGAGTGAGTCGATCTGAGGTACAGCCTTGTCCAACCTGCGAGCTGGGTCACTGTGCACACGGTGTCTCTGTAGAGTATTTCAGTCTTAGGTACTGGTGTCACATCAATGTGCAGAAGCTACTGTAAAGGGTCATGTTAATGCAGAGAGGCTGGCACATGTCAGATGCCAGTGTCTGTAAACATGTGCAGCTGCTGAGTGTTTGTGATGTTGGTGCCTGGTGGCTCCGATTGAGTTCCAGACAAGAAAGCAACTAGCTGGGGTCACCAGGTAGTGGCTGAAACTTTCATGTCAAGAATTTGAGTGTCCAGCTGGCGAGAGGGAAAATGGGAGTCTGCATGTTAATGTGGCGAGAATGGGGAATAATGATTGATAATCCCAGACAATAGTCCTCTCACTGCTTACTAGCAAGAATCTCTGGGAACTTATTGGAAAATGTGATTTATTGGTCTTGACATCAAGATAGAACTCATTCGACATCTCACCCGGAGTTTCCAAATTTGTTGTCTTGGTCCTGGTCTGGGTCCAAACTGCCATGTGTCAGCTGCCATGATTGCTACATCCTGGAGAACTCTCATGTACCTGGTATTTTTGAGGGACCAGGAGCCTTACAATGCTGGTTACTGGGGAAGATGGTCTATGCATTGCACAACCCCCTGACTGATGTAGAGCTCAGGTTTAATGGTACCCATGCTATGATCTGGGCCATTGTGAATCCCTAGAGAGAGGTAGCTTAGTTGGGGAGGGACAGGAGTAGGATGTCATAAAGGAACAGCAAGATGTCAGCTGGAGAGAGCACTGAACGGAGGTTCTCCCAATTATACACAAGGTAACCTCTGCCTGGGAAGGGGAGTGCCCCATTTCCCTGCATAGCCTCTGATATTGTATCCTGTTAGTTATCCAAGTAAACTTTGAGGTATCTTTGGATTCTGGATAAGTCCCAGAGGATTGGAAAATTGCCAAACCAACAACCTTATATAAAATGGGAAGAAAACAAGAAAACAGCAAACCATAGGCTGATTCGCTTAATGTCTGTTATCGCGGAAATGTTATTGTCTATTACCGACTATGTAATTTAAAAATACACAATGAAATTAAACAGAGCCAGCATGGCTTCAAGAAGGAGAAATCATGGCTGACAAACTTATTAGCATTCTTTGAGGAGAAAACAAGCAGGATAAATAATAGGGAAGCAGTGGATGTAATATATTTGGACTTTTAGAAGGTGTTTGATACCACATATTAAGCTACTTTATAAAATAAGAGACCATTCTACTGGGAATGAAATATCAGTGTGGAAAGATGATTGGTGGACTAATGGTAGACAGAGTGTTGAGATAAATGGGACATTTTCAGGATGGCAACTGATACCTAGTACAAAGTCATCAGAATCATCATTGGTGCCACAATTATTTGCAAAAAAATATATTAATGACTTGGATGAGAGAAATGAGTATACTATAGCCAATGTTTAAGGATGACATAAAAATTGTTAGAAAGTCAACTGGTGGAGATGGCACAAAAGGTCTGCAGTGGGACAGAAACAAGGTAAGTGATTGGGCAAAACCTTGGCAGATGGAACATAATGTGAGGTCTTGAACATTAACAGAAAGAATAAAGGAGCTGAAATTACTTAAATGGAAAAGGACTGCAGAAAGCTACAGAACAAAAGTACTCAACAAAGCATGAAGCATGGGAATAGGCCTTCCGGTCATCCAAGCCTGCGCCAACACATGTTGCCCTGCCATATTAAAACAGACTTCACTTACAAGATCCATATTCAAATTCATCAATTTTCATCTGTGAATCACAAAATGCTAGCATCCAGTTCAGATGGCAATAGGGCAGGCAAATGGAATGTTTGTTTTATTGCAAGGGGAATGGAATATAAAAGTAGCGAGGTTTTATCAAAACTATACAAAATACTGGATAGTCAAACCATAGCTGGAATACCGTGAATAGTTTTGGGCTGCTTATCTTATGAAAGGTATGGTGGCATTGGAGGCAGATTAGAGATGGTTCATTAGGCTGTTACTAGGTACAGAAGATACTGTTATGAGGAGATGTTGAGTAGATTGGGCCATACTTATTGGAATATAGAAAAATGAGAGGGTACCTTATTGAACCACACAGGATTATGTTAGACAACTTGACATGGTAGATGTAGAAAGGTTGTTCCCCCTTTTGTCTAGAACCAGAGGCCATAATCTCAGAAGAAGGGATTACACATTTAAGACAGAGATGAGGAAGTAGTTCTTCTCAGAGAGTTGGGAATCTGGAATTATTTATCTTAATTGGTAAGGAACTCAAAAGGTATGTGAAAAAGGTAGGAAAGTGGAGTAAAAGGATTATCAGATTGGCAATGATCTCATTGAACGGCAGAGCAGACTTGATGGGCTAATAGCTTTGATAAAGCACATTGTTGCCCTTCCTCATGTTGTAGACCTCCAGCTCCACCATGATTCTCACTTCTCTTTGGGACTGTTGAAAGCTTTGCACAACACCGCAAATTTCCCCTTAAGGAACAATCATCCTGGAGGATGTAAATCAATTCCACACTTCAATTGACCCTCATCTCTTCCCACCCCCACAGACTCTATGTGCAGAGCAAATCTGTCTTCACATCAATTGAGTGATGAAAATTTGAAATTTAATCAGTTTCCAAGGGCAGGCTTGGAAGCCGATAACAAATCCAGCTCTCGTTTCCCTCCTCCATTACAGAAACCCAGCCAACTCAGTTTGATGTTTGAGTTACGATGCCAAACCCTAACAGTTTCACTGCTATTGTAGTCCCAAATCCAGCCCATTGAAATCCTGTCAAGTTTTAACTTCAAAAACAGTAGAAGATGTTACAAGTCCTTCATTAGATGGGAGCAGTGCTCCAAAAGCTAATGTGCTTCCAATTAAACCTGTTGGACTATAACCTGGTGTAGTGTGAATTTATAATTTTGTACCACCCCAGTCCAACACTGGCATCTCCAAATTGTAGAAAATGTGACTTTCACATCTGACTGATGACAACTCAAGATCTGATCCTGATGACTAATGAATCCAATACAATCCAGTTGCAATCAGACGTGCACACTTTCACGGTGAGGCATTGTGTTTTACGGTTATCTTTTAACAGCACGATAGTACTTTAAATAAATATTTTTTGTTCATTCTTTTGAAAGATGGAAATGCACAAGAAACAACTGCAAGTCATGGTGAGTCACTAAGCTGATGTGACATAAAAGCTCAATATAGAAGCTGCTTTCTGTGGTTTGCATCCCACACCAATGTACTAATTACTGTACTTACACAGGATCAAAGCTTTTTATCCAAGAAAGTTTTTCTCTAACAACTCCACCTATTTGTCAGTTACTGAAAGTAAATGTGTTAACTTTTATTGATTTCCATACGTTTCTAAGGGAAAAACTTATATTTGTTATACTAAATTCTATGCCATTCTTATATGTCAAAGATTGAATTTTAATACTTGGCTGCAAATCTGCAGAAAGTTTGCATGTATTAAATAAGATTAATAAGATGCTTCAGAGTGAAGTAAAATGAAGCATCTTGTATGTCCTATTCTGATGTCTGCCTGACAGGAAGCTCAGTTTGTTTGCTTGTTAGGGATTAAAGAGAGTCAAATTGTTTTACTTGGAAAAAGATGCAAAGCACTTCAATTGCAGACAACAGCATCAACTTGTGTGCTAATTGTGGATGGTCTATATGCCTCCAAAGTGTCAGAAGATGTCAGGATAGAAACCTAGGGATAGGAGTAGGCCATTCAACCCCTCAAACCTATTCTGCATTCAATAAAATCATGGCTGATCTGTGGCCTAACTCCACACACCTGCCTTTGGATCATATCCCTTTTCTTAACAAACATGTACCTATCTCAGATTTAAAATTAACAGTTCATCTAGCATCAGTTGCCATTGAGTTGTAATCAGTCTTGGTTTAAATTGTGAATTAACTTCCAAGATAAAAAGGGAGTTGGAATCTCCAGACTAGTTTCTCAAAGATAGTTAGTCCTACTAGAATTCAAAGTCAGGGCAGAGCAAATATAGATAGCAAGATGTAATGATTCCCAATGCAAGAATGTGAGTGGGAGTTTGAACTCTGACCAAATTCCTGAGCAATTGAAACAAATCCTGAAGATTCACCCAGCTTGAACTGAAGGAAGAATCTTCAGGAAAAGAAATCACGAGGAAAGATAATTCTCTTATTCTAATAATTTTTCCTCATGTGGAGTAATCCAGAAGGACTGGCCGTGGTTTTAGGTAAGGGGTAGCAGATTTTAAAAAGACAAGGAGAAATTACTTCTTTCAAAAGATCATGAATTTGTGGAATTCAGTACCTCAGAGTGTGGTAGATGCTGGGACATTGAGTAATTTAAAGGAGGAAATAGATGGATTTTAATCTGTAATGGGTTGAAGGGTTATGGAGATTGAGCAGGAAAGTGGAGTTGAAACTGAAATGAAATTAACCCTGATTGTATCAAATGGTTGAGCAGACTTGAGAGACTAAATTGCTTATAGTTCTTATGAGATTAAATTTTCCTCGGATGAAAACAGACAACAGCAGAATTAAACACCCGAGAGATTTGATTAGATTACTTACAGTGTGGAAACAGTCCCTTCGGCCCAACAAGTCCACACTGACCCGCCAAAGCGCAACCCACCCAGACCCATTCACCTAACACTATGGGCAATTTCGCCTCGCCAATTCACCTAACTTGCACATTTTTGGATTGTGGGAGGAAACCAGAGCAAACCCACGCAGACACAGGGAGAATGTGCAAACTTCACACATAGAGTCACCTGAGGTGGGAATTGAACCCAGGTCTCCACACTGTGCCACCATGCCACCCACTGGGAGCTTGGAATCTTGGATTGATTCAGAGAATATTGAATATCTACTTGAAGAACAATGCAAAATATATCTAAAATCATATTTTGATTTTCTTAAGAGGAAAAATTCTATTCTATAATTTTTGGAATAGGTTGTCTAAAAAGTCATGTTTTGTTAGTCATACTTTAAGTCCGAAGTTACAGTCAAAACCTTAAAACGTGAAATCTTGTAGTGTCCTCCTTTCTGCTAATTAATGAGAAATTAAAAATTCTTTAAGCAGTTATCACTTGCTTGGAAATTTGTAATGTTTCTCAATTTTTCCAGAAACCATTATTTAGTTATCAGCAACAAATTAAGTCAATATGAACTATATATGTGCATTACGAAGTAGGGCACAAATTTAGTGTCTGTCTATTGTTTTGCATACTTTAATAAATAACAATTTAATTCAACAAATTCTATTGTTACAAAGGAATATTAAAAACAATGCAGAATTGGTACAAGCTTTTAATCCCTTTATAATAGTAAGCCATAATTTTTAATGACATTTAATGACGAAGAGAGAGGCCATTCTAGACTCGGTGCTCGGAAACGATCTTGTGGTGGGAGAGCATTTTGGAGATCGTGACCACAACTGCCGCACATTCTGCATAGCTATGGAGAAGGAGAGGATTAGGCAAAATGGGAGGATATTTAATTGGGGAAGAGGAAACTATGATGCGATTAGACATGAGTTAGGAAGCATGGACTGGGAGCAATTGTTCCATGGTAAAACATGTGGAGACTGTTTAAGGAACAGTTGTTGCAAGTGATGAATAAATATGTCCCTCTGAGACAGGCAAGAAGTGGTAAGATAAAGGAACCTTGGATGATGAGAGCGGTGGAGCTTCTCATCAAAAGGAAAAAAGGTAGCTTACGTAAGGTGGAGGAAGCTAGGGTCAAGCTCAGCTCTAGAGGATTACAGGCAGGCAAGGAAGGAGCTCAAAAATGGTCTGAGGAGAGCCAGGAGGGGGCATGAGAAGGGCTAGGCAGAACAGATTAGGGTGAACACAAAGGCATTTTACATTTATGTGAGGAATAAGAGAATGTTCAAAGAAAGAGTAAGGCCGATCAGGGATAGCATAGGGAATTTGTGTGTGGAGTCTGGGGAGGTAGGAGAAGCTGATGTGCTGAAAATTTTGTCAAACATTAGGATTGGCAAGTCACCAGGCTCGGACCAGATTTGTCCTCGGGCTGCTTTGGGAAATGAGAAATGTAATCGCTTCACCACTTGCGAAGATCTTTGCACCCTCACTCTCCACTGGAGTTGTATCTGAGGACTGGAGAGAGGCAAATGTAATTCCTCTCTTCAAGAAAGGAAATAGGGAAATCCCCGGCATTTACAGACCAATAAGTCTCACGTCTGTTGTCTACAAGGTGTTGGAAAGGATTCAAAGGGATAGGATTTATGACCATCTGGAAGATCATGGCTTGATTAAATGCAGTCAACATGGCTTTGTGAGGGGCAGGTCATGCTTCACAAACCTTATCGAGTTCTTTGTGGATGTGACTAGAAAAGTTGACGATGGTCACGCTGTGGATGTGGTGTATATGGACTTCAGCAAGGCATTTGATAAGGTTCCCCATGGTAGGCTCATTTAGAAGGTCAGGAGGAATGGGATACAGGGGAACTTAGCTGTCTGGATACAGAATTTGCTGGCCAACAGAAGACAGCGACTGGTAGTATAAGGAAAATATTCTGCCTGGAAGTCTGTGGTGAGTGGTGTTCCACAGGGCTCTGTCCTTGGGCCTCTACCATTTGTAATTTTATTAATGACTTGGATAAGGGGGTTGAAGGATGGGTCAGCAAGTTTGCAGATGACACAAAGGTTGGAGGTGTCGTTGACAGTATAGAGGACTGTTGTAGGCTGCAGCGGGACATTGATAGGATGCAGAGATGGGCTGAGAGGTGGCAGATGGAGTTCAACCGGGATAAATGCAAGGTGATGTATTTTGGAAGGTCGAATTTGAAAGCTGAGTATAGGATTCTTGGCAGTGTGGAGGAACAGAGAGATCTTGGTGTGCAAATACATAAATCCCTTAAAATGGCCACCCAAGTGGACAGAGTTGTTAAGAAAGCATATGGTGTTTTGGCTTTCATTTACAGGGGGATTGAATTTAAGAGTCATGAGATCTTGTTGCAGCTCTATAAAACTTTGATTAGACCACACTTTGAATATTGCGTCCAGTTCTGGTCGCCCTATTATAGGAAAGATGTGGATGCTTTGGAGAGGGTTCAGAGGAGGTTTACCAGGATGCTGCCTGGACTGGAGGGCTTATCTTATGAAGAGAGGTTGACTGAGCTCTGACTTTCTTCATTGGAGAAAAGGAGGAGGAGAGGGGACCTAATTGAGGTATACAAAATAATGAGAGGCATAGATAGAGTCGATAGGCAGAGACTATTTCCCAGGGCAGAAATGACTAACACGAGGGGCTATAATTTTAAGCAGGTTGGAGGAAAGTATAGAGGGGATGTCAGAGGTGGGTTCTTTACACAGAGAGTTGCGAGAGCATGGAATGCATTGCCAGCAGCAGTTGTGGAAGCAAAGTCATTGGGGACATTTAAGAGACTCCTGGACATGTATATGGCCACAGAAATTTGAGGGTGCATACATGAGGATCAGTGGTCGGCACAATATCGTGGGCTGAAGGGCCTGTTCTGTGCTGTACTGTTCTATGTTCTATTAAATAGTATAATTGCAAAATACATCAAGAACATTAAATAAAGAACACAGACGATGTTGCTCATTGATAGGTTATGTTAAAAGTGCATTCCTACCACTTTCTGAAGACCAGAATTAGCTTCATCTTCTGTTATTGTGTACTTAATTAAAGGAAATGTATTGTAAATAATTTCTTGGTAGAACAGAGGTTAAGCATTACAAAAATGAGTTAAGAAGTTGAAGCTTTTGATTTTGTACTCATTGTACCAAGAATCAGACTTGAAAGAATAAGACATTTTGTATGCAGCATAAGTGAGGGTGCTGATTAGTTGGGCAATCCTTAGCATTGAGTTGCAGCAAAAGCTGTTGACTATCAATCTTAATTCTTGGACAAACATATTTCAATACTCATTTGTGTGGTAGGCAAAATGTCTTTTGGCTTTGATAGTATTATCTTGTTATAGAAATAACAGTATTGGGTCAATGGTAGTTAGGAAACCATTTTCAGACTTTTCAACTGACACATTGAGGAAGAGAAGCTCATTTAATTGCGCCATTTCAACAGCAAATTTAAGTGATGCAACTGAAATTAAAATAATACAGATGTCATCTACATACAATCTTATTCTATCAATAACTGACTGCACGAAATGAATTGGCCAAATGGTTGTGTCAGCTAAATTGGTTTTCCGCATACACAGTGAAGGTTTCCTTCATGTTCACGAAGACCACAAAATCTGCAAACTGAGAGGAATAGCATGTCCAGGTGCTGTTTGACACTGCCAGCTTATATATCAATATACCACTCAAAGGAGCCATTGCTATCTGCATTATGTCAGATAATTGTTCTATCTGACTCCGAATCTGCACTCACCAAACTCTCAAGTGTAGCAAACCATGCAGATGAGTTCAGTTCCAACGAAACCATGTAAGATCAAATAGATTATGTTGCCTTTAGACAAAGTTCCAGCTAACACCTTTGTTAATTACTTCAATAAGTAGATCTTCAATGGAGAGTTGTCAAAATTTTAACCCCTTGCATGCTTTTGATATGTAGATGACATTAAATCTTAGATTACCCCGGATTGTGCAAAACTTTACAGCAGAAATAAATTTAAGATCGGCAGTTGGGTTTGCAGTACAGTGAAATCTAACATGCTAGAAGTGACGTACATTAATGCTAAGGATGTTGGAAACTGCGCACAAGGAATTTGTTCATACATTGCACCTTTTCCAAAAGAAAAAGCTAATGGAGACAACCAAACTGCTGCTTTCCCATGGTAACACCTTGACCAATCAGAATTGACCTGCCTATTCTGTGAATTAAAAATGACAGTTAATTTTTCTTGCGGGATCTCCACACCAATGATGGCCCAAACAATCAACACCCTCTTCTCATTTTGTATAAAATAAAATCTTTCTTTTAAGTTCATTTCTTGAATCCTCGATCTGATGACTGCAGGACAAAAACTCCGACTTCTCGCCTTTTTTTAGCAATGACGTTGTTCTGAAGTCTGACACTTTTATGACTTACTGAGATCAATTTCCAGAGTTAAATATTATTACAAATAAGCATTATTGTTTGCTGATCAGCATGCAGTTATGTCATTTATATATATGCACGCAATGTACATTCTTAAGTATACAGTACAAGTGTACTTTTTCAGGTAAGATATATGCACACAAAATCTCCACATTCAGTTGAACTTCTCCCATTCATGAAAAGCAGCAGTATCTTCTTGCTAAGGAGAAAGTGACCTGTGACTCTTATTGAGAGACAGGTTCATGTAAAAGTAGTGCAGAAGTAGGCCATTGAACTTATTAAGTCAGCTCCACCATTCACTTTGTCAATGACTGATCTAATAACCCTCATCTCCACATTCTAGCCTTTTCACCTTAACCCTTGACTCCTTAACTGATGTAAGACCAGAAGGCAGAGAAGTAGAATTCTGCCATTGAGCTTGAATGTTTCATTTGTAATTTTTAAGAGCATTCACATTCTTAAATAGTTCTCATTTTGCAAAATTGGCGAGTTGTTCTGTGAACATGAATGGGAAATAGAAAAGAACAGATTTAACATAATGAGTTATGCATGAGATCTTTATAATTACATTTTCAAATGTTATTTTACAGTGATATGTTTGATTGTATATTTTATAAACAATTATACAGTTAGTATTCCAAATGTTTTCTGAATAAATTGAGAATAAATTGCCTAATTGGAACTTATTTAATAAAATGTTAGAGCTTTTTAATGTTCTCATCATACTAACTATATGAAGTCAGCATTAAAAAAATCATTTTGTTCAGCTTAATTTCACTCAAAATGTACATCAGTAATTGCTAAATATTAGGAATTGAATCTAAACAGAAATTGTAACCTTTTCATAAATTATCACAATTAAATCAAATATGAAAATGAAATTACTGGAGTAATGTCATAAGATGAACTCTAAATCACCCAAATAAATAACGTGTGTACGATTGAATATGATTTTATCCCAAAGAGTTTCTTGTGGATCTCAAAACATTCATTATTTAAAATCCATTCAGAATTTGAAAATCAACAGTGAGGCAATATTTAGATATACTAAAGTAATTTACAATTTGGACCTCATCCAGAATATTTAACTCAAATCGTATGGGTGGCTTTAAGAAAATGATGCTCAATCTATGGAGGAAGCTACACATTCAGTCAGAGAAACTTCAAATGTGTGCATTTTCATTCCTCTTCATTCTATTACAACCCATATCACAGTGAGGCTAGAAAATGGAAGAGTGCAGATGGATTAAAAAGGATTTTATCCTTTTGGACAGGAAAGTCTTTGCAGCATGCAAAAAGGCATCACCTCTGATATTTTTGTTCTGCTAATTCAAGCAATCACAAATCAAGGCCTGTTATGATCTGAAACAAACCAGACAGCCCACAGTAAATGTAGCATGGGTGAACACTTTGACACCCTTGTGACTAATTTTGGAATGCTCCAGCAAAAGGGTAAAACAAACATTGTGTCTCATCTCTATGTTGCAAACTTGTATGGTACTATGACTCAGAATCTATCCCTTGTGTCTCTTCCATCATATCAATTGACAGGGAGGTAAATCACTGTGGTGAACTTTCAAAGCAAAAACTGATCAACATTGCTGTGCATTATGCTTTATGATGTTTAATAGCTTGGGTTCTAATAGTTTGGATACACTCAAAAACTCATTTCATTTTCAGCAGCAAAATTAGAACATTGCATATGCAGTAAGTAAAGGAGACCTTGTTCTAAACTCTCTGCATCTCCTCCCACACAACCACCTACGTCTCTAAGCTAGCTATCATTTTCCACTTGACATACCAAATTCATTGTCGAGCCTGCATACAAGGAGAAAATGAGGACTGCAGATGCTGGAGATCAGAGTCAAAGAAGGTGGTGCTGGAAAAGCAGAGCCTGTCAGGCAGCATCCGAGGAGAGTTGACATTTCAAGCGTAAGCCCTTCGTCAGGAAAAAGGGGCTGGAGGGAAGGTAGCTAGGAATGCGATAGGTAGATGAAGATGGGGGTGAAAAAGGTGGTTGGAGAGGAAGGTGGAGCGGATAGGTGGGGAGGAAGATGAACAGGTAGGACAATACAAAAGGGCAGTGTTGAGTTGGAAAGTTGGATCTGGGATAAGGTGGGTGGGGGTGTGGTATGAGGAAACTAGTGAAATCCACATTGATCCCTTGTGGTTGGAGGGTCACAAAGCAGAAGATGAGGTGTTATTCCTCCAGTCGTTGGGTGGCTAGAGTTTGGCAGCAGAGGAGGCTGAGTACTTGCATGTCCTTGGCGGAACGGTGCAGAGACCATCTCTGGGACACACGCACTAAACAAAGTCAACGCACTGAGGCCAAATACTTTAACTCCCCCTTCCACTCCAGCAAAGACATGCAAGTCCTGCGTCTCCTCCATCGTCAAACTCCAGCCACCTGACACCTGGAAGAAGAAAGCCTTATCTTCCACTTTGGGATCCTCCAACCACACGGGATCAATGTGGATTTCACCAGTTTCCTCATTTCCCCTCCCCCCACATTATCCCAGATCCAAACTGCCAACTTGACATTGCCCTCTTGAACTGTCCTACCTGCCCATCTTCCTTCCCACCTATCTGTTCCACCCATCCTCTCCAACCTATCACCTTCATCGCACCTTCATCTACTTATCACAATCCCAGCTACTTTCCCCCCAGTCCTACCCCCATCCCCCAGCTGGTGAAATTTAAAAGTAATTAATAATCAGGGAGATGATTGAATCACTCCACTAGACAGACACTCAAATAATGTTCCAGGAATCTGGGTTTGAATTCTGCCATGCAGATGGTGGAATTTGAATTCAGCAAAAATCTGGAATTAATGATAGACAAACCACACTTAAAAATTTCCTTCCAGGATCAGGGAATGAGGTAATCCAGCTGTGCTACTCTCTGGGTCAATTCAGAATGGGCAAAAAATGTTGCCCTTATCACTGATGCTCACATTCTGTGTGTGAATAATCTGAAATTGAAAGCTAGGTTTAATGATGAATCTACCATTAATTATTGTTAAAATGAACACTGTGGATTTACAAACATCATTGAGGGAAATTAATTTGCCATTCTTACCTAGTCTGGCCTATGTGTGACTCCAGACTCCACAACAATGTTGCGGACTCTTAAGTACACTTTGAAATGGCCAAAACAAGCCAATCAGCTCAACAGCAAGGAGGGCTAGGCTTGACAGCAACGCGAACATCTTCAAAAATAAAGAAAAGAAATAAAGAGCAGGAAATCAGTGCTACATTTTCTTTTGTTCACAGAAAGTGGGTGTAATTGGCTAGACCAGAATTTATTTCCAATCCCTAATTGAAGAGTCAACTATATTTCTGTGAATCATGAGAGACATGAGTAGAGGCCAGACTGTGTAAGGATTGTGCATTTCTTCTCCCTGAAGAGAATTACTGAATCAGGCTTGGTTAATACAATATAGTTATCATTAAGCTGGCTTTTGATTCCAGATTTCTTCTTAAGTTGATTTCAAATTCTACCATTTGCTGGGGTGAGATTTGAACAAAGTCCCCAAAGCATTAGTCCAGATTTCCTATGTTACTAGACCAGTCATATTACCATGAGCCCACTACCTCCTCTCTGGCCAAGTATGGAGTAAAGTTTTATATCTTTTTGGCTCAAAGACAAGGCTTTTGAGTTATTTGGAGAAAGCGAGGACTACAGATGCTGGAGAGGCTTAGTCAAAAACTGTGGTGCTGGAAAAAAGCACAGCAGATCATGCAGCGTCCAAGGCAGGAGAGACGACATTTCGGGCACAAGCCATCAGATTCCTGATGAAACGTTGACTCTCCTGCTCCTCGGAGATGGCCAAACATGCCAGTCAGTTCAACAGCAAGGAGGGTTGGGCATGACAGCAACGCCAACATCTCCGAAAATAAAAAAAAAAGAAATAAGGATCAGAAAATCAGTGCTACGTTTTCCTGCTGTGCTTTTTTCCAGCACCACACTTTCCGATTTTGATTTATTTGGACCTCAAAACATTGACTTTCTTATTGAAGGAAGGACAGAACCTCGATTGGATTTCCAGGTGTAAAGAACTTTTGACAAACTTTCAGTGGGAGCAAAGTTTAGTTATTTCCAAGACAATTCTGTTTCATTTTTAGCTCCACTGGGTTGTAACTTATTACTGGTTAAAAAAAAATTAAATCTAATCATTCTGAGCCAGTGGTAATCACTGTTAAACATTCAACAGTTCAGGAAATGAGATGATAAATCTAATAAAAGTAATAACTTTAAACCTTTTCTGCGCATCAGCGGTAGCATACATTAGAATCATATAGCACACCATTGTGAGAATCACAAAGAAATCCCAACGTAAGAATTCCATGAAAATTGATGAGATCTGACCAAAACATGATGACCTAGTGAATGCAAATTAACATTTACACTAGTTGGGCTACAATTACACTTATACTAAACTATATTTTTAATCCAACCTGTGAAAGGCTGAATCAAAGCAGCTACAAGGTAAAATCATGGCTTAGATCTTATTGACAAAATATTTGATTGTTTAACTCTAGAGTATAATGGGATATGAATATATAAATGATGCTCATGTAACTGACGATGTTACTCCACCATCAACAGAGAAGAACAACAGACCAGCGAGAATCCCAAAGGTGGAGCAGGAGTAACTTTCGAGTTGTATTCAGTAACATGCAAATGAAGAGTGTTTTAATGCTGAAGAGAGTGAGAGCCTGAGACTGAGGTAAGGATGATCTTGGAATGCTTGAGACCAAGAAGAGTGGCAACCTAATGAAAAGGGAGCATCCTCAAACCGTGAATATATAGACACCTGCAGCCCAGAGTCATCGAGATGTACAGCACGGAAGTAGACTCTTCAGTCCAATTCCTCCATACTGACCAGATATCCTAAATTAATCTAGTCCCATTTGCCAGCACTTGGTCCATATCCTTCCAAACCCTTCCTTTTCATATACCCATCCAGATGCCTTTCAAATGCTGTAATTGTATCAGCTTTCACCAGTTTCTTTGGTAGTTCATTCCAAATACCCACCATCCTCTATGTGAAAAAGTTGCCCCTTAGGTTGCTTTTCCCCTCTCACCTTAAACTTATGCCTTCTAGTTTTAGACTCGTGTACACTGGGAAGTAGACCTTGATTATCCACCCTACCCATATCCCTCTAGATTTTATAAACCTCCATAAGGTCAACCCTCAGCCTCCAGTGCTCCAGGTGAAATTGCCCAAGTCTATTCAGCCTCTCCATATAGCTCAGAACTGGCAACATCATTGAAAATCTTTTCTCAGCTGTATAAAAAACTTAAATTAAATTGGACCTCAGAGAAACCACAAAATAAAATAAGAAATTTCACGGAAATTCAAGGAGAAACAGTTATGTGTTTATGGGAACTAAAAGATAATTCCTGTGTTTTCCTTGTTTTGGCCAGGCACTAGTCTTGAAATTGCATAAAATCCCTGGTTTGGACAGAGTCACTTTTACACATTCAAAGAAGTTGAGAAAATTGCACAGGCAATAAATACAAAAAAAAGCCTTAGGAATGAGAATGGAAGTACTAAAATAGGAAATTAAGCAAAGATCTGAAGAAGGGCCAATGGACTCAAATCATTAGCTCTGCTTTCCCCTCATAGATGCTGACAATATAGATGCTGACCATAAGTTCCTGCTGAGTTTCTCCAGGAACTTATGGTCTTGTTCATAACAAAACAGTGTTTCATTTCCAGAAGGAGAGAATTGAAAAACGGAGAATTTATCTTACCAGCTTGCATTTATTGTCATTCATAATATCATGAAAAGTTTTAAAATTAGGATATGGAGACACTGGAGAATGTGGAAAAGAATTTACAAGAATGGACAACAATTGGGAAAGACTTAACAAGCGTGGGTTCTTTTTTATGGAAGTCAGAAAAGCCTGGGGATTATCTAATAGAGGACTTTGAGATTATGAAAGCTTTTGATAGAATGGAAATTTTGAAATCATTTCTTTATATAAGGGGTACAAAACTACAAGATATAAATATAAATAGCCTCTAATTAATCTGCTAGGGAATTCCAGAGATCCCTCTTTACACCAAGGATGTTGAGAATGTGGAACACACTCCTAATATGATCATCTCTCCACAATTAGCACTGGGGTGGAGTTTCATTGTTCTATTGATACAGAAGGATCCAAAAGTTTCTTAACCAAACGTACAAACTAGAAGCAGAAGTAGGCCGTCCAGCCTCTCCAGCCTGTTTCAGTCAGGTCAAGATGGATCTATTTGCCAACATTTCAAGTTCCACATTTCCAATAATCATTGATTTCCTTGTTTATAAAGAATGTATTCTCTGGGTCATATTTCAAATCCTTCTTCAGTACTGAACACTTTGTTGTTGCACGTAAATGCGCTGAGAAGCCCTTAAACTGAGCTCACCATTATTTAGGAAGAACTTTGGAAAAAGCAACAATGATTTATGTGCTGCTACCATTATTAGCATGGATGAAACTTTGGCATTACAGTATCACTTTTCTGATTTAAAGCTTGATTTGAATAATATTGTGACATTGCCCATTAGTCTCTGAGTACAGCTGGAAATAATATTTTGTTCATCAATCTCTCACGTTAATAATAAATGCACAGAATAATAAATAATATTCCATGGAAAATCTGCACAAACTCTGCAAGGCAGCTCTGCTGGCAGATTTAGCTTAAGCTGTATAAATATTTCATAATAGTTTTGTGTTGGCTTTAATAAGGTAAACAAACGTCACAATCTACTGTTACCCATGTTATTTCCACCAGCTATTCTTTTTCAACATCAGTTACACTTTTGCCACAGCTAGTTCCACAATGTGACATGAAACATTGAATAGGCCCCTTCAGAGAAGGGAAGGTGTTGTATGAATGGATAAAATTGGTGGCCGATGCAACACCATGATCTGTTGTCATACGGTTGTTCAACAGACTTGGATATAGTAGACATAAACGTAAACTCAGGAATTCTCAGGCTTCTGTTGGCAAGCTACATTGAAGATTTGATAGTTGGAAACTTTAGCGTCATGTAGAAATGAGTTGCCACTTTTCATTGACACTGACATGGATAGATGTCATGAGATGGAAGTTAAATTTGAGTCATCTCAAAGCTGTTTAGAGTATTGTCTTCAATTTTGCATCCAACAGCTCAAGAATGATATATCAATCTTGCAGTTAGTGACAATTCAGCAGAATGACACTGGGATAAAATTGCATGTGTTGTTCCAAAGAAACTCATCTCTTTTATTGATGCTACCAAGGTGTAAGGTGGAATGAAGTTAGAGAATCATGATGATCTAAATAAGTAGAGCAATATCCTCAAGCAAATGAAATGTTTTCTACTATTCTTGCGTTCTTTATGTTCCAGAGCAATAAGTGATAACATTTAAGTATCATGTTACCTAGCATCCAGTAGATTGTGGCCTCTCACAGTTCATATATTCAATTCTATAACTGATTCAACTTGTCTTTGGGTTGGTTAGCCTGAATCCCAACCTATGATCAGGAAGTGTCCCAACTGACTGAATGGACTGTTTGAGGACTATTGGAATGTTTCGAATCTGAATCCTGCTTTTCAATTTATCTGGGAGTTCAGGGAGGACAGCGGATTACTATCTGGAGTCCAATACTCATAACAGCAGAGCTCTTAGGGTTGCAAGAGTTGGCAAACATTGCACAACTTTGAGATGCTAGCTCCGGGTCAGAGGATATGACAACAATCATCAATACATTAATGAATGGCTCTCATTGGGCTTACCTTTCTGTTGATTGTTGAGTCTATCATTGACATCTGGGTAGCAATTGACTGAGTCTTAAATCAGTGAGATGAAGTAAAATTTAATAATTCAACTGAATGTTTTAACCAGAGGGAGAATTCTTTCAATGGCTACACTGCCACATAATAGAACATAAGACATTTGCGGCTGTTGGAGGTCAATCATCACACCCTCTAGACATTGCTGCTGATGTTCCTGAGACCAAACTACCTTCAGCTGATTGATCAATGGCCTTCCTTCCTGCATCCTAAGGTCAGAAGCAGTGATCTTCACAGACAAATGCAGAGTACAAAGTTCACTTTCTACTCCTCAGATATAGAAGCAGTTCATGCCTGACTGCTATGAGCTGAACAGCTTTCAGGTTTCTGATGCTAAATGGCAAGTAACACCGGTGACACAAAAATGACTGTCTTCAATGAAAGAGAGTCTCATCACCATCCCTTGACATTCAACAAATTTATCTTTTTTTAAAAATCCTGACATTCCCACCCAACCTAACCTAATCCTAGGAGGTCTTCATTGTCTCACAAAATAATGGAGCTGTCACAAAAGTACTCTTTTTCTACAATAGTCATGATTTGCAGATGCCGGTGTTGGACTGGGGTGTACAAAGTTAAAAATCACACAACACCAGGTTATAGTCCAACAGGTTTAATTGGAAGCACACTTGCTTTCGGAGCGACGCTCCTTCATCAGGTGAAGGGACGCCGCTCTGAAAGCTAGTGTGCTTACAATTAAACCTGTTGGACTGCAACCTGGTGTTGTGCGATTTTTAATTTTTTTCTACAGGAGCAGCTCAAGGACTGCATACTTTGTGCTGACAACCTCCTCGTACCTTAAAGCCTATTCGCCATCCATGAGTCACAAGTGCAATGGAATACTCTCCAACTGCCTGGCTGAATGCACTTCAATGAGATTCAAGAAGCTTGGTATCATCCAGGACAGACAGTCTGCTTGATCCACACCCTTAACATTCACATCCTCCATCATTGGTGAACAGGAACAGCATACACAAAGTGCATTGCAGAAATGCCCCTTGACATTTCCAACAGAGCCTTCTAAACACACAAACTTTGCTTTCCAGAGGAAAAGAGCAGCAGGCACATGAGAACATACAACAGTTGGAGATTCTTCTCCCACTCACACACTCCCTTGATGTGGATGGTCACCTCTCTTTCACTGCAACTGGATCCAAATTTTGCAAAATAAGGCTCTGAGTGTATCAACACAACATGCGCTGAAGCTCAGTGTTATCTTCTCAAATGCAGTTTGGGCTGGCCAATCAATGCTAGCATTGCTAAAGACACTCAGAGCACATGCATGAGAAAGTAAAGACCCTGTAATGCCAAACACCCTGTATAACATGTTAGAACATCAAACTCAATCTAGTTACCAAGTTTTTAACATTAAAGTTTGCTTTCACTGCTGCTCACAATTTTCTGAATGTCATCACGTACTTGATTCTAAGACTGGGAATGTAATTCCAATCCTTAATTTGCTTTATAATTGCTCTGAAAGCAGCACATTTTGATTTTCCAGATGAGTCCCCGGACATTCACAATAACAGCATCTTCTGAGACACTGGACCAAATTCAGTGTTAATAACTGCTTCGATGTCTATGTCTAGAATATTATTATTGCTATAACATGAAAGCAAGTAATCAAAAGCCTGTTGGCTGTTTTCTCCCACTCTGTAATGTGTATGCCAGCCATGCTTCTGCAACATTGAACTGAGCAATCATGACCAAATCATGTCATAAAGCAGGCTTTGTGCAATTCTAAATTGGAATTCTACAAAACAATTATGTTAACTTAATCTTTGCTTCTTGAACTTTAACAATGTACACTATCAACGTGATACATAATGAAGTTTTGTAGAAAAAGATCACTTTAAGTGAGTGGTGCATGTATAATTCAATCAAACTTCAAGCTGTTAAATAATGTGCTTGATGACACTCAGTGATTATTCTTCTTTCTGTTTACCAACAAAATCTCTTACGCATCCTTTATTCTAAACCTGGTACTTTCCCTGAATACTGATCTTAATTGTTCAGCTGCAGTCCTGGACTTGTTTACTAATAGGTTCCTCTGCAGAATGTCTCTGGAGAGTCAGATTATAGATATTTTAGGCCTCGGGTTTTTGCTAAAATTAAAATAGTTGTCACATCCTACTTAATCTTCTACAATCTACAATTCTACAACCAAACCCTTTTTTCACTGTTGCTCAACAGGTGATAAAGTTAGTAGAATTTATTACAAATACTGAACCTTATGCATTGGATTTTTGGGGGTGTTGTATTCCCATCTCCCATCTCCCCCATCTCCAACCATAGCATTTAACAGATGGGGTTATTCACATGAAAGCTATAAGTGACTTCCTATGTTTCCCACTTTCGCAATGCTTGCTTTAATGTATGTTTGCCAGTGGATCTAGCTCAGGAACATTGCTCTTTCAATGTCAACATAGAAAGTGGGCAGCAGATGGATTGAAATTGAATATGAATAGTTAGAAACCACAAATTCACATGTAGTGGGAAGTCCATCTGGCCCCACTCAAAGGATACAATGAAAATGACTTTGTTTAAAGAACACAGAGAGATTCACCTTAATGAAGTAGGGAGAAGAGATCCTGGTAGAGGTAAAGGAGCTTTGGAATTTACTCACTTAGGGAATCACAGTATGTAATTATTCCATAGCTATTTAAAAACAATACAGATAGTATCATTGACCTGACCAAACTCCCTCAAAATATATTAAGAAGATAGCCTACACCCTAACCTTTTTCTTATTTTTAAGGAAAGTGTAAGGTGCTGCCTTCCAGATGCAATTTGATTGGTTAAACTAATCAAAGTAAAGCAAAGCATACTTTACTTTTACATTACAATTAAGTTTCAGGTAAAATAAAAGAATTGGCTTAACTGTAACTGTATTCAAATGCTTAACAAAATAATGTATATAAAGTAACCACTGCTAATTAACTGTTCCAATATAGTAACACCCCATAAACATATGCCTGGCAAAGACAAATTCAGTAAAATAGATAATTTCACATGCAATTCTAGCAGCAGCAAGAGAACCCCAGCTTTTAGCTGTAACAGAGAGAGGAATAAAAGATTTCACAACAACTGCTGAAAGCCAAAATTCAAAACTCTTGCTTCTCTGGAAAGTTGACCCCACCCATTCAGGCTGCTTCTATTGTTCCAATTTTTTTAAAAAAGGCCTCACAAATTGTTTATTTTATTAGTTTTGAGCAGACTACTCTTCACCTCTGGTGAAAGTGAGGACTGCAGATGCTGGAGATTAGAGTCAAGATTAGAGTGGCTATTAGATTAGACTTAGATTAGACTTACAGTGTGGAAACAGGCCCTTCGGCCCAACAAGTCCACACCGACCCGCCGAAGCAAAACCCATCCATACCCCTACATTTACCCCTTACCTAACACTACGGGCAATTCAGCATGGCCAATTCACCTGACCTGCACATCTTTGGACTGTGGGAGGAAACCGGAGCACCCGGAGGAAACCCACGCTGACACGGGGAGAATGTGCAAACTCCACACAGTCAGTCGCCTGAGTCGGGAATTGAACCCGGGTCTCAGGCGCTGTGAGGCAGCAGTGCTAACCACTGTGCCACCGTGCCGCCCTTCATTAGGAATGGGCTGATGAAGGGCACCTATCCGAAACATCAATTTTCCTGCTCCTCGGATGCTGTCTGACCTGCTGTGCTTTTCCAGCACCACTCTACTCTTCACCACTGTCCCAACATTTCTTCATTAAAAAAGGACAAAATACAACATCATATTGTCACAATAGCATATCATTTTTGCTCTTCACTTGCTTACTCACATACTATAAAGCACATCCAGGGGCAGTGGCAAAAAGATAATGTTACTGGACTAGTAATCCATAATCTCAGGCTGATGTTCTGGGGACATGGGTTTGAAGCCCATCATAACAGCTGGTGAAATTTGAATTCAAAAATGACCCAGAATAAAATGTTAGACTAATGGTGACCATGAAACCACTGTTAATTGTTGTTAAGGACCTATCTGGTTCATTAATATTCTTATGGAAGGAAACCTTTTGTCCATTCCTGGTCTGGCCTGTATGTGACTCCAGTCACACAGCAATGTCGCTGACTCTTATCTGCACTCTAGGCAATCAGAGATGGGGAATAAGTGCTGGCCAAACCAGCAAGAATATGAAAAAAAGTCCAGACTGCAAAATCATTGTGCTGAATCTTACCAGAAATCAGTTAAGCGCCATTTTTGGTAAGTTTATTGAACATTCTCTCTCAAGATGTTACCATGTTTGGAGGGCTTCAGCTAAGGGAGAAGCTGGGGCTGTTTTCCCTGGAGTGTTGGAGACTGAGGGGTGACCTTATAGAAGTTTATAGAAGCATGATGGGCTTGGATAGGGTAAGTAGACAAGGTCTTTTCTCTGGGGTGGAGGAGTCCAGAACCAGTGGGGATAGGTTTAGGATGAGAGGGGAATGATTTCCAAGGGACCTAAGGGGCACCTTTTTCACACTGTGGGTGGTGCATGCATGGAATGAGCTGCCAGAGGAAGTAGAGGAGGCTGGTATGATTACAACATTTAAAAGGCATCTGGATTGGTATATGCATAAAAAGGATTTAGAAGGATATGGGCCAAGTGCTGGCAAATGGGATGAGCTTAATTTAGGATATCTTGTTGACATGGACAAGTAGGACCAAAGAGTCTGTTTTTGTGCTGTGCATCTCTATGACTCTCTATGACTCTAACTGCAGATACGGGAAATCAGAAACAAAAACAGGAACTGCTGGAGAAACTCAGCACGTCTGGCAACATCTGTTGGCATAAAGCAGAGTTAATGGATTTTGTTTCTCTCCATGTGACCTAATGAGTTTTTTTTTAAAATATCCATTCTTGGGATATGGGCATTGCTGGATGGCCAACGTTTATGTTTCTCATATTATCTTTACAATCTCACCTTATTAATGATATTAAGCCTCATGTATTCTGCCACTTGCCACAGGCAATGCAGCTGGACATTGCCAGAAGCTGCAATGATTTGTATGGCTGGCACCATCCTTAAAGCTCTGCTGGGTACCTGTCAAATGTTGGTAGTCCACAGCTGCCCCACATGGATTGTTTCATTTGTCCTAGATATGTTGGACAGAGGGTAATTATGACCTATTTTGCCAACTGTGACCTGGAGGTCTTCCTAGATGGGTCACTACCCATACAGCATGCTCTGGTCAAAGGTCCAGAGCAAATAAGAATAAGTTGGAGTCACCAGGTACCAGTTCTGATATTCTTGTTGGACATTGGCAGCATCTATGTTCTATCCAGTGAGTGAGAGTATGTCAAACTGCAAACTGATGAGATGATACAACAATGAGGATGCTAATGCATGCAAACAGGCTATACCTGCTCATGAGTGAGATTCTCATCTCCCATCCAACACCTAGTTGGAAAATTGTACTATTTATTCCTGACAGCAGGAAGCTATATAAGCCTATTCTTGCTAGAGTTTAAACAAAATCTAATTCAGGCAAACGAGATGCTAAAGGGAATTGACAAAGTAGATGTAGGGTGAATGTTTGCTTTGTGGCTCAATCTAGAATTAGAGGTTTTAGGCTAAGGGGTAGCAGATTTAAAACAGACGAGAAGAAATTCTTTCTCTCAAAGGATCATGCCTCTGTGATTGTCACTATCATAGGACACTGATTAAATTTATGGGGAGATGGATTTTTAATTTGAATGCATTGAAGGGTTATGGAGAATGAACAGGAAAGTGGAGTTGAGGCCGAGTTGAGATCAGTCATTATTGTTTGAGAATGAGATTTATTGTTACATGTGCACAAGTACAGAAGTATAGGAGAGCAGTCAAAAGTTTACAATGTCACCCCACATAGGGCCATCTGAGGTACAAAGTACCGACTTACAGATTCTAGATACAAAATCGAAACATAAAGAAAAATGGTGAAGCAGACTTGAGAGGCTGAGTTGCCTACTTTTGCTCCAGTTCTTATGTGCTGATATTTTTATGATGCTTATATTGATGATTTCACATAATTCTCCCAACTACCTCACTGATGCCTGTGCCATTCAATAGCTGGGGAGATCTGTGCCATTGCTTCAACATACAAATTGTCCACTCAATCACGTTTCCTGTAGCAGTGTGGTTTCATTAGATAAAGTTTCACATGCACAGGCTGATGTAATGACTCACACACCATCAGCAGCTATCTCTTATCACCTTGTAGTGACCTTTCGGTTTGGCATAGTCATTGCAATACAACTGGCAGTGTGGGCTGCTCTCATTAAGGAGCCAAGATTGATGTCAGGATAGTGGGCATCATGTGCTGCCTATGGTCACAAGATGGAAAGCCCAACAGAATGTAAATATGTAGCAACAGTTATAAGAAATAAACCTGTACCTTACCTATGAGTTGTTAACAGTGTTGGTGGCACTGTGGTGTGAATCGTGGTGGTTTTCCATGTGTTCAGCTGTGTGAGGTTAAGACATGACATTGTCCAGAGAGGAGCTCCATGGTGGGAGTATAAGTAACTGTTTAATATTACATGCTGATTGACATCATGGTTTACTGCTTCTACTGGATGTTAGGTATGCAAGAGATAACTCCTTTAGTAACATTGCATCTAGCGAAGTTTATAACAGAAGTGAATATTTACGGCAGCAGACATTAATTTGGAATCTTTCAGGCACTTAAAATGCATATTGTACCAACAGTTCACATGCAATAGGAAGTCATCCCTTTCAACTCAAAGGGCACAACAAAGGCGATTTTTTTTAAAAGGACCAACTGGGCGAACTGTTCCATCTCCATACAGATCTGGGTTCAATCACCATTAAAGTGCCACCAGTCTATAAATAGTGACACACTGTTCACTCCAATACATTTGCACCTGTTTAGAAATGTAAGCTTTGACTTGTTGCTCTCTTTGCAAGGTATCTATTGTGTCGGTGTTCCATTAATTGATATTGGATACAGGAACCAGGCTGGATTTTACAAGGTCACCACGCTAATATATCAGTGGTGAACCTGCCCCACTATCCTGGAGTTGGAAGATGTCATGCTGGAAAAGCACAGCAGGCCAGGCAGCATCTGAGGAGCAGGAGAATCGACATTTCAGGTATAGGCCCTTCTTCAGGAATGAGGCTGGTGTGCCAAGTGGGCTTTGAAGATAAGGCGTTGGGGGCTGGGGAAGCAAAAATCATGGAGGAGGTGGAGGGCATGGGTGGTGTCCCAAACGTAGGTGGGGAGTTGTTGGACTAAGGGGACAGGACAGTGTCGAGGTATGCAGAGATGAGTTCGGTGGGGCAGGAGCAGGCTGAGACAATGGGTCGGCCTGGGCAGTCGGGTTTGTGGATTTTGGGCAGGAGGTAGGAACGGGCGGTGTGGGGTTGTGGGACTATGAGGTTGGAGGCAGTGGATAGGAGATCTCCTGAGGTGATGAGGTTATGGTGGTCTGGGAGATGATGGTTTGGTGGTGGAGGGTGGGGTCATGGTCAAGGAGACAGTAGGAGGAGGTGTCCGCGAGTTGGCGTCTAGCTTCAGCAGTGTAAAGATCGGTGTGCTAAACTACCACTGTACCTTCCTTGTCTGCCGGTTTCATAGTGAGGTTGGGGTTGGAGCAGAGAGACTGGAGGGCTGCGTGTAGTGATGGTGAGAGGTTGGAGTGGGGGAGACGGGTGGACAGGTTGAGGCGGTCAATGTCGCTGCAGTTGGCTATGAAGAGATCGAGGGCGGGTAAGAGGCCAGCACGGGGTGTCCAGGTGGATGGGGTGTGTTGGAGGCGGGATAAGGGGTCGTCAGAGGGTGGACGAGACTCCGGTTGAAGAAGTAGACGCAGAGGTGAAGACGGCAGAAGAAATGCTCGATGTCTCGCCGCGTGTCAAACTCATTGATCGGGGAGCGTAGGGGGATGAAGGTGAGGCCTCTGCTGAGGACTGAGCATTCATCTTCAGAGAGAGGGAGGTCTGGAGGGATGGTGAAAATACGGCAGGGCTGGGAGCTAGGACCTGGTGTGGGGCTGGAGCTGGGAGTGGGGGCGGAGTTAGACATGGGGCGAAGTTAGCCATGGGGACAAAGATCAATGTGGGGACAGAGATTAACGTGGGGGCAGAGATTGTCGCAGGGGCGGAGATCAACATGGGAGTGGCGTAGCGTGTGGTGTGGTCCTTGAGTAGGTGCGTGACGTACTGGGGGCGGAAGTGGCTGTGGCGGCGGCAGCTCTGGGGGCTGAAGTGGTGCGCTGGGCAGAAACGGCGTTGATCCTGGTTGCGGTGGATCCTGCGGAGGCCGCGTATCTGTTGGTGATGGTCTTCCTGGCGATCGTGAAGGCGGTTGTCTGGGTGGTGATCGCAGAGACTGCATGGTTGATGGTGGCTGTTGTCCGTGTAGCAGTGAGGGAGGATGTGACTGCAGTGGATGCATGGGCAATGGCGCCTGAGTGGCTCCGGAGGTCGCAAGAAAGTTTAGGAATGGTAGAGGAATCTGGAGTGTGGGGGTGAGTACATGAAAGTTTTTTGTATTTACTTTCTTTGATGATCGATATGGCTAGGAAAAAGTGCTTGTTCAGTGTATGAATTCTTGTGTGAATGAAGAATAGTAAAGGTCCTTTGCAGGTTTAGATTAGATCGCTTACAGTGTGGAAACAGGCCCTTCGGCCCAACAAGTCCACACCGACCCGCCAAAGCACAACCCTCCCCTACATTTATCCCTTTTACCTAACACTACGGGCAATTTAGCATGGCCAATTCACCTGACCTGCACATCTTTGGACTGTGGGAGGAAAACGGAGCACCCGGCGGAAACCCACGCAGACACGGGGAGAATGTGCAAACTCCACACAGTCAGTTGCCTGAGTCGGGAATTGAACCCAGTCCTCTGGCGCTGTGAGGCAGCAGTGCTAACCACTGTGCCACCGTGCCACCCAAGGTCTGGGAGAGAGTTGTCCTGAGCTGGGGTAGGGCTGACTGCAGGGAATGTAGGTAGCGGCACATGGCTGCAAGCGTGGAACAGAGGATCTGAAGGGAGATCTGTTGCTGGAGGCTTCAGATTTGTTGCAGGTACTGGTTGTCCTGTTTGGGTCCAAATTGTGTTGATCTGAACGTAGTCTGGAGTCTATGCGGGATCAGTCAGTTCCATAGGCACGTGCCGAGGAAAGAGATGTGGCTGTGGTAGCGAGTTTGTTTCAGGACATGGCTGAAGAGCTTCAGGGCAGAGGAGATGACCTGGGGGTGCAGTGAGAGAGGGACTCACTGAGATCCTTGTAGAGGGAGGATCCTGGAGGCTACTCTGTGTCAATTTAAGGCAAAACTTCCGATTGTATTTTGCAGGTAGCTACAGATCTGTGCTCCCAACAGCACCAAGCTGTGAACATGCTAGGAATATAGATAATCCTGAGGAAGAGGAGCCTGGACTCAGATCTGTATCAAGTGTCTCACTGAGTGCAGACTGGCAGTAGGGATAATAGTGGGTAGGGTGAATGAAACGATAGGCATGGTCTGAGAGACTGAAGTGGAAGTCAAAAAGGAGAGTACAGGTTGGGCATGAGAGAAAGTATATCTGGGCCCAACGAACTTCCAAAGTTTCATCCCACCTCACTTGCCTGATACCACCCTGCACAGCTGAAGTTGTTGGGCTACTCATTTGGTTTGGGCCTCCTTCTGAACACGTACAATACAATCATGGGAACAGAGAGACTCTTAAATGATCATTAATTGTCCAGTTAAGTCCTTTAACAGACCTAAAGGGAGTTGGGATGCCAGGGGGTTAAAATTAACTAGGTAAAAACGATGTCTGCAGATGCTGGAAACCAGATTCTGGATTAGTGGTGCTGGAAGAGCACAGCAGTTCAGGCAGCATCCGAGGAGCAGGTGAATGAACAATGGTAAGACCAACTGCCGAATTTTTCTGCTGTTCTCTGGATTTGTTTCAGATTTCCAACATCTGAACGATTTTGCTTGTATTTGACTGGGGAATTCCATGAGTCCCTTTGACTTCAGCATCAGCAATATTTCCGTTTTGGTGAAAACTGAACATTCTCAAGTCTGAATCAGATAAAGCAGCAAAGATTTCAATCGAGCATATACAATGGAGAAGATATAATGGATACATTTAGTTTACTGTTACTAATTATAGGTTTAGTTAGTATTTATAGTTTACAATTTTATTCAGGCCATTGTTATCTCAACTTCTCTCAGAAGACTGTGCTTCTCTAGAATTCTTTATCCCAGTGAGTTGTGGAGGCAAGATTTGTGAAGCCCCAACCTTAGTGACTGAACTCCATGAATTTCCATACATGCACAGTAATTCTGAAACATCATCACTTTCTCCCTTACTCTGACTTCACCTATTAACTTGCTATTCTCTATACTAGTGCCAGCTGTATTACCAAGTATTTTGCGAACCCTAGTATCCTCCTCTAATATTCTCTCTTGGCTCCCATGACCCTGTCAAATTAGTTAGACACCTCCCATCAGCACTGACAAATCGTCCCACATGGAACTCAGTTTGAGCTCAATTCAGGACCAAGCTTTTCCAGGTCCGGTGTCCCAGAAATCTAAAGCCCTCCCTCATATACCTCCCTCAGCCACACATTTATTGCCTTAGCTACCTATACCTGAACTTACTTGCACATGGCATTGTAAGTAATTCAGAGATCCTGCTTGCTAACTTTCTACCTAGTTCCCTAAATTCTAATGGCTGGGGTCACATTCCCCTTCCTACCAAAGTCCATTGGTACCAATGTGAACTATGATCTCTAACTGTCACTGTCCTCCGGAAGACATTTAACTTTGAGGTCTTTAAATCTGTAGGGAATAACATATTCATCAACCGTACTGTTCTGTGAGTAGTGCATCACTTGTGCCACTTCATGCTTGGCTCAGGTTTCCTGCTGAGCCTATGACTGAGCTTGTCATCACATGTCATCATCATTCTCTTTCATATTCATTTGTTATCCCATAAATCTCCAGGTTCTTCATGGAGGATTCAGTGAGCAGCCTTGTAACAATCTACCTTCCAACATCAGTGGTATTTTCATGCAAAAGAGAATAATATCATGTTGAGAAAAGTGCTGCTAGGATCTCAAATATATATTCTTTGTGTTAGAAATCATTAAATGCATTATGAGCATTGATTACCATTGCTTTTTCATAGCTTGCACATTATTAACTGCGCCATTCTTTAGCAAGATCTATGCACACCAATACCAAAGAAGTTATCCTGGTATTTTTCTTTTCCTTAACTAATTCCCATCACTGCACACCTTTTAAAGGATGTACATCCCTGTTGTGGCATAGTTGGTCATCGTTGTCAACATTTCCCACGACCTGTTGTAAGCAATCACTAAAGCGCTTGATTACTGTTTTATTTTTAATCTGCTCCATCTGATATTTGTCTACAGCGTGGTTGATTAGGCTGATACCAGGAATGGAGGACCGTTATGAGGAGAGGGTGAGTAGATTCGGACTGAGCTCGTTGGGATATAGAATGAGAGATGACTTTGTTGAAACATACAAGATTATTAGGAGACTTGACAGGGTAGATGTGGAGAGGTTGTGTTCCCTTGTGGTAGAACCTAGGGCTAAAGGGCATAATCTCAGAATAAGGCATCATACACTTAACACAGAGATGAGGACTTTTTTTTTACTTTCATAGACTTGTGAATCTATGGAAATCTTTACCACAGAGGGCTTCAGAGGTTGGATCATTAAATATATTCAAAGCTGAGAGAGACAGTAAGGGAATCAGTAAGGGAACAAAAGGTTCTGTGGAAAAGGCAGTAAAATGGAGTTGAAGATAATCTGATCAGCCATGATCCCATTGAATGGCAGAGCAGATTTGCTGGGCAACTTCTGTTCCTCTGCTTTATGGTCTATTGTCACTTCCTATTAAGGTCACTAATCAGGAAAATAAATGTTTGACCTATATAATATGGGACACTGAAACATCCCAATAGCAGCATGAACATCACACACTGCTCCTTTCATCACACATCTTTCATTCTCCCATCAACAAATGTATTGGCCTTGACTCAAAGCTAACACTTATTTGCTTCGCTTGACCCTTGCATACTTAGCTCACAGTATGTAACTCATAGCTTCCACTTACTCTAAATGTCCCCTATACTCAATACACAGACCTGCAAGCCAGCTCGCCTATAATGGACAGCACTAGTAACAAATGAATAGGGGACAGGCCCAGCTACATGTATGAAATCTCATGGTACTGACAATAATTAAAGAGGCCCTCGTGATGACTGCATTATTAGATTATCTACAGTGTGGAAACAGGCCCTTCAGCCCAACAAGTGCACACCGACCCTCCGAAGAGTAACCCACCCAGACATATTTCCCTCTGACTAATGCACCTAATGCTATGGACAATTTAGCATGGTCAATTCACCTGACCTGCACATCTTTGGACTGTGGGAGGAAACCAGAGCACCTGGAGGAAACCCACAGATACAGGGAGAATGTGCAAACTCCACACAGGCAGTCACCTGATATTGAAATTGAACCCAGACCCCTGGCACTGTGAGACTGCAGTGCTAACCATTGAGCCACCATGCTGCCCATTATGCACATTTTGCTTTCTCCATTCATCATTATCCCACCGTCTATCTGATGTAGAGTTTGCAGATAATGCAGCTCTTTCTTTCCCCTTACCCAACCTGCCTTCACTTCAACTGTCAACATGCATAGGCATGTTTTCAGATATTTAAGAACTGCCACCTGGTCAACCAGAAGTGGACATCTAAAGGGAAAGCAGACACTACCAATTAACATTCATAGACAACAAATAAAATACTGCCTATGGAAGTACTTTTAAGGGTACTATGGAGCCAGGATCTAGGTCTGTAAAGTCCACTGGATGTGACAGAGGTAGAGGTGGGTTGGGAGTAAGATTCATTGACGTTAACTAACTGAGATGTGAGTCTATTGATGGGTTCTGTTGCAGATACAGCTTCTTGTGACTGGCAATGAACATGGCATGAAGGATATTGGTTTCCAACTGCTTCATACAGAGTTTGGAGCATGTACTTTCCAGTGTGAATGTGACCGCCAGCTCCAGGGTAATACTGGTAGATTATGGCCTGATTCTGCAGCTGATTGTCAATGTCTCAGCTTTCAATGTAGCACAGACAACAATAAAAACCTCAACATCTGAATGCTATGTTTCAGGCCATTAAACCTCAGCTAGTGCTGTGCAAGTCCAGTTTGATGTGATCAAGGTTCAGAATGACTGCAGGTAGTCATCCTCAAAGCAAGTTGCAGGCTCCAGCAGATTACACCCTTCTCCCCGATATGGTGCAGTAGCTCTGGCTTCATGGGGCTCAGACCAGCTGGAGAATGCATGTGCCTCTTGATTCCTCACTACTCCTTCTTCCTCCTCCTCAGCATCTTCTTGCTGAGCTGCCCATTGAAGCTAGGGTGGTCACGTTTTGGAGGATGTAACAGACCACCAGGAATTGGGACACCCTTTCCGGTGAGTACCAGAGGACTTCCAGAATAGCCACTAAGTAAACCAGCATGTGGAATCATGATATCACAACACTGATAGTCTGCTCAGTGCAGCTTGGGTCTCTCTTCTTGGAGCACTAGTTACAAGTGATGGGATTATGGAGTGGAGTCATCAGCCACAGGTACACAGATAAACCCTGACTCAGAGCAGCCTTCCTCTGGATTAATTTTGTAATATTGCTGAACTGTGGACTGGAATGTGATTAAAACCTCATGACTGTTGTCAGGACCGCAGGCATACACCAGTATCACGTTTGCAAGCTAACGTGTTAACTGAGTGGTATCCTTACTGGTTTTAGTACATTTTTCCTATTAAGGTGAAGTGCTCACAAGTCCGTTGTCTTCTTTGTATTCAGAAGCAGAAGATAATGAAATTTCCCATCCCGGTGTACGAAGTCTCTCTGACCTTCCAAAGGCAGTGTTGGATTGCAAACTGTGTCATATTTATAACGTTACTATTCCAGTTTGGAAGAATCCACTGAACCAAAAATTCCAGGTTGCTGTTACCTTTGTGGCTACTGGCTGCAGCTCTCATCCAGCTTTAAGATTCCAGGGATGTGCATTCTCATGCAAGGATTCATTGATAAGTTTATGAAACGAGCATAAAAGTGACATGAAACTTACAAAAAGAGCACACAGTAAACACAGCTGTACAATATGTTGTGGTTTTCATGTACAAATAACAAATGTTTCACTTAAAATTTTGCTTAACTATGAACAAGAAAACATTCATTTGACCTCAGCTGAAGTATTATTTACAATTCTGGACATCATATGTTTGGAAGGATAAGCACACATTGGAGAGCGTGAAGGAGAGGTTTGTGAGAATGGTTCTGGTGTTAAAAAGCTTCAGCTATGAGGAAAGTTTGGAGAAGTTAGGACTGTTTCCTCGGAGGTAAGCAGGCCAATAGGACATTTGATAGAGGTTTCAAAAATCATAAGAGCTCTGCTCCGAGTAAGGACAAAACTGTTCCTCCTCATAAATGCACCAAAATAGAAGGCCCAGATTTAAATCCATTTGCAAAAGAAGTAAATAGAATGTGACAAGATCACACAGTGAGTTGCTGAGGTCTGGAATACAGTATTTGAAGTGTGGTGGAGGCAGGTTAATTTGAAGCACTCAAGAGAATTAGTTAAATAGAAGTAATCTTTAGGATTACATGGAAACGCAGGAGAATGGCACCAAATCATGATGCTCATTTAGAGAACCAGGGTAGACATAATGGACTGAATGGTCATCTTCTGCACCATAATAATTCTGCGAAGGCAAATATATGGTCAGATTTAATGGCTGGTGCTTTTGTACTTTTTCTTTCACAGTTTTTCAGTAGAGAAGGACACAAGGGGTTTCAGGTCAGGAACATGTCAATCAACTTGCTTCTGTTGTGACAAAAACTTAAGATGTAGAATGTGGCAAGGGACAGCCGTATGGTTTTCTGGTTTGAACTACAACAATCAATGTAGTGACATGATGGTAATGTCATGTCCTCAGGAATCCCTCAGAAATTGCTGTGTAGGGTAATATGAAATGGATAGCACACTGGAATCAAGAAGAGTTGGTTACAAACATCAATAAAGCAAAACTTAAATCGCTCTTCCTCCCTCTCAAAGACAAACAGAAACCATGGTAATATTATGAATATGTGTTCTGTATCGATTCACGCATTGGATCATGAAACTGACATGAGAATGACACAAAAACTAGGAAAAAAACACTTAGAGTAAAGATAGTTGTGCAATAAATTGTAGCATGCCTCTACCAATGTAGTTAATTACAAGTAAAGAAAATTTATTTAAAAATCAGCAAGTAGACAAATATTTGGACAGTTTTAATGGTTGTTTTTCTTTGCAAATCACAAAATAGATTTTGCATTCTTCCATACAGAAGTACTGTGATGAAGGTGGATTTGGGTCAGGGGCACGTCAATCGACATTAATAATTTAAATATTTTAATTGGCACCTACTTCTCCTGAACAGGAAAATGCCAAATGAAAAAATTTGCTAACAACGGTGATATAACAGCAGGACATAAAGCAACTATTATTTAATGCTGCAACTATTGACAAGTACCTTTTCAAGAATGTTTGGCAGTGAAATGGCTGAGAGGCAGTTTGTAATTAAAACTAAGTGAATCCCTCCATCCAGCAATACTGTTTTTTTGTTCTGCCAATCAAATTTTAAATAATGCCCACAGCACGCGGCTCAGAGAGGTTAGCATCTCCATTTGGGCTCTTGCTGAGATCTGAGGGTACCAATTATTAACACCAGCCTTTGGCAAGTTATTCCATTTTTCAGTCTGTTGAAATTTATTAAACAGTCAGTGCATTATAGAATATAATTGTTTGCAACTCATTGTTCAACACGTAGTCAGACATCATTGGGTATTATTAAAATATGGAAGGAAAAATCTTACAGCACAGTCACATGAAGCACTCAGAAGCATTATAGCTTTACTTTCTGATGCTTGGAGCTATTTAAAATTGATTTTGCTCAACTCCCTCATAAATCTCACACATATCGTTGGATCACTTAAAAACAAAAACATAATTCGTTCCTGATTCTATACTGCAAAGAGAAAATCTCTCTGTGATCTCAATGGATTCTGATGTGCATATACAAGAAATTTGATGACTTTAAAAAAGCAAGAGCCCACATCCTGGGATCCCAGATTCATAATCAAACTCTGAAAGAGAAGTAACTTAAAGTAGCTCAATTAAGAATTCAGGCTAAAGCACTAGCCCCAACTTCCAAAGTACTTACCTTAATAGTTCAAAATAAAGATTACAAAATAAACATATTATGAAAAATGTAGTAACATTCATGTTGTGTAAGACTTCATACTGTGCAATGATGAATTCTAATTTGCTAGTTTAATATACTACAGTGTTGAACATTGATTGCAACTACAGCAATATTATCAACAAAATGGATGAACTGCAAAATTAATCTTTAGTTTACATGGCAGTTGGGTTATTAAACTGTTATTTCTTCACAGTACCAAATTATGCAGTTTGTTGCTTTCGATGTGTTAGCCCAGCAGAGGATATCACAGGAAGGTATCTTGAAGTTTATTTAGAATATTTATGCAACTTCGATGTCACAAATTTACACACATTTAATATTTAGCCAGAATGTTTCTGGTTCTGTGCTTACTGATGTTACTGTTCATTACAGGTGCAAAGCTGACTGACTTGCATCAGAGAGCGGCAGGAGCTGGGCAGAAGTGAAGGCAGAGCGCAAAGCCGGTTGGGAAGGTGATTGTTATTTGAGTGGGTGTGTTCTAGATCCCAGGTCCTACAAAGTAAGGCCTCCCACCCTCCTCCTCTAACCTAAATTAAAAGTCCACAGACTTGCCCCAAAAAGAGGGTCCAAGAAAGTTCCTGTGGAGTGAAGAGTGAGGCTTTAGCTCAGGAGTCTTTGACAAGGAGGTTGAGTGAAGTGATTATGCCACAGTTGAAGAGGGTGAAGACATGACTGCCAAGCTGGTTCAGTGTTCTATGTGCTTGATGTGGGAGGTCAACAACTCTGGTGTGTCTGGCTCATATAAGTGTGAAAAGTGTGTGCACGTTCAGCTACTGACAGAGCATATCGCAGCACTGATGAAAGAACTCGAGGACCTTAAGCTCATCCGAGAGAATGAGATCTTTCTGGACAAGACCTTCAGCGAGGTTATTACAACGACCATACCAGAAGAGAGCAGAAGAGAGCAGACATGAGGAAGGCAGAGAGGAGACAGGTGCAAGAGATCCCGGGGGAAGTACCTGTCAGGAACAAATTGAATCTTTTGGAAACAGTAGAGACAGATGACACTGCCAGTCCACGAGGCGGCCAGGTCTGTCAATCAAAAGTTGGCATGGAGAGAGAGCGGAAGAGTTGGACATCGCACAGAGCCATGGTAATAGGGGACTCCATCGTGAGAGGAACTGACCGGAGCTTTTGTGGCAGCAGACGGGACTTAAGGATGGTGTGTTGCCTTCCTGGTGCCAGGATTAAAGATGTCACAGACAGAGTGCAGGAAATCCTCAAGGAGGAAGGTGAAGATCCAGAGGTGGGGGCACATGTCGGCACAAATGATGTCGGGAAGAGGAAGAGGAACATACTACAGCGGGACTTCGGAGAACTAGGAAGAAGGCTGAAAAGCAGGACGTCCAAGGTGGTTATCTCCGGTTTGCTTCCAGTTCCTTGGGCTGGTGAGGCCAGAAACAGGGAGATAATGGACTTGAACATGCGTCTGGGGAACTGGTGCAGGAAGCAAGGATTTAAATTCTTGGATCACTGGGGTATGTTTTGTGGTAAGCATAAATTCTACAAGAGAGACGGTTTTCACCTTAATAGGTTAGAGACCAGCATTCTGGCAGGTTTGCTACTGCATCACAGCTACATTTAAACTAAGTAGCGGGGGGAAGGGGAAAAACTGGATGTTTAAGAAGGAAATTGGAGGGAAAGTTAGAACAAGGGAAGTCAAGAAAGACAACTGTATCAATGAGGCAGAAAACTCAGAAAGGGATCATGCTGTAAGGTTGAGTGAAATAGGAGTTGATGGGAAGGGTGAGGGCAGTAACAAATTAAAAATACTATACATGAATGCACGAAGCATTACAAATAAGATGGATGAGCTTGAGGCTCTTTTGAAAATTGGCAGATACAACATTGTGGGGATAACTGAGATATGGCTTCAAGTGGACAGGGCCTGGGAAATGAATATTCAAGCTATACGTGCTATCGTAAGGACAGACTGATGGGCAGAGGGGATGGGGTGGCCATGTTGGTAAGGGATGATATTCAGTCCCTTGCGCAGGGGGACCTAGAATCAGGGGATGTAGAGTCAGTATGGATAGAGCTGAGAAATACTAAGGGTAAAAAGACCCTCTTGGGAGTTATCTACCAGCCCCCAAACAGTAGTCTGGATGTTGGATGTAAGTTAAATCAGGAGCTGAAATTGGCCTGTCGCAAACATGTTACTACAGTTGTTATGGGGAATTTCAACATGCAGGTAGACTGGGAGAATCAGGATGGTATTGGACCTCAAGAAAGAGACTTTGTGGAGTGCCTCCCCGAGATGGATTCTTAGAACAGCTGGTGCTGGAACTGACCAGGGAGAAGGCAGTTCTAGATCTGGTATTGTGCAATGAACCAGAATTGGTCAGGGACCTCAAAGTGAAGGAGCCATTGGGAAGTAGTGACCATAATACAATAAGCTTCAATCTGCAATTTGAGAGGGAGAGGGTACAATCGGAAGTGACAATATTTCTGTTGAATAAAGGGAACTATGGAGCTATGAGGGAGGAGCTGGCCAAAGTTCAATGGTGCAATACCTTAGCAGGGACGACAGTGGAGGAACAATGGCGGATATTTCTGTGTATAATACAGAAGTTGCAGGATCAGTTCATTCCAAAAAGGAAGAAAGGTCCGAGGAGGAGGCATAGGTGACCGTGGCTGACGAGGGAAGTTAAGAAACATATAATGTTAAAAGATAAAAAGTATAACATAGCAAAGCTAAGTGGGAAAATGGAGGACTGGGAAGCTTTTAAAGAACAACAGAGGATTACTAAGAAGGAAATACGCAGAGAAAAAATGAGGTATAAAGGTAAACTGGCCAATAATATAAAGGAGGATAGTTAAAGTTTTTTTAGGTATGTGAAAAGCAAAAAAAAAATGGTTAAGACTAAAATTGGGCCCTTGAAGACAGAAACAGGGGAATATATTACAGGAACAAAGAAATGGCAGAAGAATTGAATTGGTACTTCAGATCTGTGTTCACTGGGGAAGACACAAGAAATCTCCCTGAGGTAACAGTGGCTGAAGGACCTGAACTGAAGGGAATTTATATTTGCCAGGAATTGGTGCTGGAGAGACTGTTAGGTCTGAAGGTTGATAAGTCCCCGGAGCCTGATGGTCTACATCCCAGGGTACTGAAGGAGGTGGCTCGAGAAATTGTGGATGCGTTGGTGATTATTTTCCAGAGTTCGATAGATTCAGGATCAGTTTCTGCGTATTGGAGGGTGGCTAATGTTATATCACTTTTTAAGAAAGGTGGGAGAGAGAAAGCAGAGAACATGGAGGTCCGGGGCCTCCTTCACCGCCGCTCCCTCACCACCAGACACTTGGAGGAAGAATGCCTCATCTTCCACCTCGGAACTCTTCAACCCCAGGGCATCAATGTGGACTTCACCAGTTTCCTCATTTCCCCTTCCCCAATCCCATCCTTGTTCCTAACTTCCAGCTCAGCACTGTCCCCATGACTTGTCCGGACTTGTCCTACCTGCCTATCTCCTTTTCCACCTATCCACTCCACTCTCTCCGCCCTGACCTATCACCTTCATCCCCTCCCCCACTCACCCATTGTCCTCTATGCTCCTTTCTCCCCATCCCACCCTCCTCTAGCTTATCTTTCCACACTTCAGGCTCACTGCCTTTATTCCTGATGAAGGGCTTTGGCCCGAAACATTGATTTCACTGCACTTTGGATGCTGCTGCCTGAACTGCTGTGCTCTTCCAGCACCACTAATCCAGAATCTGGTTTCCAGCATCTGCAGTTATTGTTTTTACCCAGTATGTATTATATGCCACAAGCAACACTGGTGCAAGTGCAAATAACATCCCTTTATACATCTGACACAAGATACATTGAGGAATCTGACACAGCAGGGACAGTCCACACAAGATAAGCTAACTGCATACAACTGATTTGACATCTCATGTATTGGCATTATCCATCTTAAAGATTGGCATTAGCCATCATCCCTGTGCCTAAGAAGGCTCATGCAGCATGTCTCAATGACTACCACCCAGTGTCCCTAACTTCAATGGTCATGAAGTGCTTTGAAAGGCTGGTCATGGCATTATTCAACTCCAGCCTTCCCACTAATCTTGACCAACTCCAATTTGCCTATCAGACCAACAGATCCACGTCAGATGCCATGTCACTTGCCCTTCATTCCTCCCTAAAACATCTTAACAGCATGAACTTCTATGTAAGAATCCTACTCATTGACTACAGTTCAGCCTTCAACACTATTATCCCCTCGAGACTGATTACTAAACTTAGTGATCTCAGACTAAGCCCCACTCTCTGCAACTGGATCCTCAGTTTCCTGACCCACAGGCCACAATCAGTGAAGATTGGGGACAATATTTCATCCTCACTAACACTCAACACTGGAGTCCCCCAGGAGTGTGTACTAGGCCTCCTACTGTACTTACTGTATACCCATGATTGCATTGCCAAATACCAGACTAATACCATTTACAAGTTCACTGATGGTACCACCATAGTCGGTCGAATCTCAGGTGACAACGAAACAGACTACAGATGAAAGGCGGAAAACCTGAAAAAATGGTGCACTGAGAACAATCTAGCTCTCAATGCCAGCAAAACCAAGGAACTCATTATTAACTTTAGGCAGGATGTTACTTATGCCCACCATCACTTCCACCTCCCCCCCCCACCCCTCCCAACACACACACACACACACACACACACGCACACATTAAAACACAGAAGTGGAGTGAGTGGAGAGTGTCAAGCTCCTGGGAGTGGTCATCCACAACAAACTTCCTTGGACTCTTCATGTGGACGCACTGGTTACAAAGGCCCAACAACATCTCTTCTTCCTCAGGCAGCTGAGGAAATTTAGCATGACGGCAAATACCCTAGCCAACTTTTATAAGCGCGCCATTGAGAGCATTCTGTCTGGATGTATCACTACCTGGTATGGCAACTGTACCATTCAAAATCAGAGACAGTAACAGAGAGTGATGAACTCAGCTCGAACAATCACAAAAGCCAATCTCCCATCGATAGACTCTATCTATCAGGCCCGCTGTTAAGGAAAGGCCACCAGCATTCTCAAAGATCCATCCCACCCTGGCAATGTTTTTCTACAACCTCTACCATCAGGGAGAAGGTACTGAAGCCTGAACACATGCGCCAGTCGGTTTTGAAATAGTTTCTATCCTACTGTTGTTAGAATACTGAATGAGCTCCCAAACCCTTAACGTTCGTCTGTCCCTGTGATTTTGTTTTTGCTGCTGCTTACCCATTACTTACTTATCTATGCTACCTAACTATGTATATTGCTCACAAGGAAAAGCTATACCTCAGTACATGTGACAATAAATTCAAATCACTTCAATTCAATAAATATTAAAATTGATTCTCTGGATGGACTCCTGAAAGTTTTAATACCATTGAAACAGATGGATCCCCTTTTATTGGGTTGCCAGTTTGCATTAGTCTATATATTTGTACAATTCATGAGGTGATAAATTTGTCAATTGCAAAACTGGAGACTCCAGACTGCCACATCAATCTCATACATTCTGACCAGAGCTGAGCAGAGCAGATCTAGCCAGTTCTGTCAGATGATGATCAGTTGCAACACAAAAAGATATTAACTTCAGTGAACATATTCAACAAATCTTTGAGCTAGTATTAACTCCAGTCTTTCACAAATGAACTGGGACTCTCCAAGAATGTAATCTTCAAAAGCTAACAATTTGCAGTTATGCAAGCTCTACATCAAGACAATGCTTCAGCATATACATATAAGTCACATTACACAGAAAAAGACAATTTAATCCATATATTGATCCAGCATTAACAAGGAACAACTAATCAAGTTGTTGACCTGTGTGAATTCCATCAACCTCAACAATTAAGAGAAGCTCTCCTTCTACATGATTCCTTCAAAACCACAGTGCAAGATAGTGACCGAAATGTTCCAGAACAAGGGAACAATTACACGGTGATGACTGGCTATTTCACAAAATTCCCTTCTGTAAAAAATTTTAAACACCACGAGTGCACCAATTGTTGACACATTGACTCTAATATTGTTATGGACTAAACCGAACTCGCACAAAATATATAAAGAAGATAGTCTCGACCCTAATTTTTTCTTATTTTAAAATGAGGTGTAAGACTTTGCGTTCCAGATGCAATTCAAGTAGTTGAACTACTTGACATTAAACAAACACACTTAATTTTACATTACAATTATAATAGAGACAATTTAAAAAAAATTAGCTTAACTGTAACGGTCTTGAAATGCTTAACAAAATTATACATATACGTGTGTGTGTGTATGTATATAGGGCTTTTGCCCGAAACGTCAATTTCGCTGCTCGTTGGATGCTGCCTGAACTGCTGTGCTCTTCCAGCACCACTGATCCAGAATCTGGTTTCCAGCATCTGCAGTCATTGTTTTTACCACATATATATATATAATATTAACAACTACTAATCAACAATTCCAATTGAGGAAGATCCCATAAATACATGCTTGGCAAAGGCAAATTCAGTAAATAGACTATCTTACATGTAACACACAGCAGGAACAGACCCCAGCTTTTACCTTTAACAGAGAGAAGAATAAGAGCTTCTACATCCAGGTGTAAGATCCCAACAGCCGCAGAAAGCCTGGTTGTTTGGGAGTTTGACCCCACCCATTTAGACAGCTTCCATTGTTTCAACTTTACAAAAAGAACTCCAGGGCCTCACAAGATGTTTGCTTTATTGAGATTGAGAAGGCTGCTTGGGACCTCTGGCTCAACCTTGCTTCATAACAAAAACAAAACCAAATGTACCTCTTAAAGCCATAATATTGTCACAATATACAGTAGGCTCATCATTGATAATGGTCTATAGTACACAAGTGCAATCTTTCAAGGCATGCCCAAGGAAAAGAGGTGTCCAACATATTAGCTCTTCTCCTCACTACCCTTAGTCAAATAGTCGAGCTGAATACATTATTTGAACTACATTGTTTGATCATTAACTGCAAAGCTACTTATCCATCCATTGTTACTGACATGTTAAATCTACATGCTACTCCTTGAGATGACAGATCAACTTTGGCAGTCGCTCTGTGAGGCGAATCGACACAGTTCCTCCTGCCAACATTCTCCAAACCTAACCAAATGTGTGCAGCACATAAAGAAGGGAGAAACTGTTGGATGATCAATGAGCAGACAGAGAGTTACCCCAATGTGAATCAGGACAAAGATGGTGCATTTCCAACTTTTGCATGAACTCATGGGTTCATGGAAAAATATTATTAGTATTGTATCCAACCTACTTCTTATGGTGTTATAATAAGCAATGGTCAAATCCTGCAACAAGATAGCTGACATCTGCAACCTGCAAGCCATCTATCATCTGACAGCTCAGATATTGAAGATATCATGCCAGAAATAAAAACAAACAGCCAGGGCAAATGTTACGTATCTAACCACGGTGACATAACAGACAGCAGTGTGAAACTACACGCCAATTACAATAATTGTGTAAGAACTGGATCTGGAATTGTCATATACCCACCCAAGGTGTTACCTAGAGAATATTACATAAGCTTCCCTGTGTATATTTTCAAAAATTGATTCCCATTCTTTAAAGGGAAAAGGAGGGTATGTTATAATATGACATAGACAAGTTTGTGTCTTTAAGACAAATATTTGACATCACAGCTCTAGATGTTTCTGTATAAAGGTACCCACATTGTCTTCAGCCACATTCTTTGAATAGTCAATTGAATGTCTATGTATATTGTAGTTACATCAATAAACACAGAACCAAGTCTATGTGTGTAAGTTGGTGATATTGCAGCTGTGTAAATAATTAGTGCTGTAAATAAACTTTGAGAAATCCAACTCAACAGAATCTGTGTTATATATTACATTATGTGGGCTAAGCATATAGAAAATGATAAACAGCATCAGTTAGTATGCAGGTACAACAAATAATAGTATCATGGAGGTCATAAAGCACAGAAAAAGGCCCTTCAGTCCAACAAATCTGTTCTGGTCAAAAAGAGCCTCTAACTATTTTAATCCCATTTTCTGTCATTTGGTTGATAGCCTTGGAAGCCTTGATATTGTAAGTGTACATCTAAATACTTCTGAAATGTTATGAGGGTTGCAGTGTTTACCACCCTTCCAGCTGTGAGTTCCAGGTTTTCTGCTACTCTCTGGGTGAAAAGAAATCTTCTCACATTCCCTGTAGATCTCCTATCCTTATCTTAAATCTATGCTCCCTGGGCATTAGTCCCTCTACCAAGAAGAAAGATTCATTTCTGTTTATCTGTGCCCCTCATAATTATATACAGCTCAATCATGTACCCCCTCAGTCTTCTCTGCACCAAGGAAAACTACTCAAGCCTATCCAATCTCTCTTCATAACTGAAACTCTCCAGCCCAGGTAACATCCTGGTAAATCTTCTTTGTACTCTCTGCAGTGCAATCCCATCCCTCCTATTAGGGCCAATTCCAGACCTGTACACAACATACTAAATGGGGTCAAACCAACTTTTAATACGGTTCTGATATAAGTTCCCTAGTCTTCAACCCAAGATTCAACCCTAGATCTAATAAAGGTAAGTATCCACATACTTTCTTAACCACTTTATTTTACTTGTTCTGCAAGCTTCAGGGACATGTACATCTAGGTCCATTTGATCCTCGTGCTTCTCAGGATCCGACCATTCATCATGTATTCTCTTGTTTTGTTTGTTATACCCAAGTCTGCTATCTCCCACTTATCCAGATTGAATTCCATTTGCTACTGACCAGCCCATCTATATCCTCCTGTAATCTAAGGCTGTCCTCTTCACTATTTATCAACTTGTCAATTTTTGTCTTATCCCCAAATTTACTGATCAACACTCCTACAGTCAAGTCTGAATTATTGATATAAATCACAAACATCAACGACCTCAACACTGATCTCTGTGGACAACCACTGGATAGGCTTCCAGTCACAAAAGTACCCCTCAACCACCTGATTCTTGCCACACAGCCAATTTTGACTCCAATTAGCCAAATTTCCTTGGATCCAATGGGCTTTTACTTTCACTATCCATTTCCCAAGTAAGACATTTTGGCTGAAGTCCGATAGATTATGTTGAATACATTACCCTCAACTACACATCTGATCACCTCTTCAAAAAATTCACTCAAGTTGGTCAGACGTGACATCCCTTAACAAAATCATGCTGACTGTTCCTCCATTCCTGAAGAAGGGTTATACCTGAAAGGTCAACTTCTCCATCTCCTGATGCTGCCTGGCTTGCTGGATTCTTCCAGCGTCCTGTTGGTCTACTTTGGATTCCAGCATCTGCAACTTTTTTTGTCTCTAGCAAGTTTCATCCCTGCCTTTCTAAGTACAAATTAATGCTGTTCCACAGAATTACTTTCAATAGTTTCCCCACCACTGAAATGAGACTGATTGGCCTATAGTTTCCTAGTTTATCCCCTGTTTCCTTCTTGAATAATGAATTGATATTGGCTGTTTTCAAGTCCTCTGGTACTTCACCTGTGGCTTAAGAGATACTGAAAATTATTGCTAGAGTCCCTGACATTTTCTCCCTTGCCTTACTGAACAGTCTGATACATTTCTTCTGACCCTGGATATTTATTTACTTGAAAGCCTGTCAGACCACTCAGAACCTCTTCTCTGTCTATAAAAAAAAATTTCAGGACATTACAATTCTGGTCCATGGTGTCTGAACCCACATTATTCCTCACAATAGTGAGCACTGACACCATAATATTCGTTTTGAATCATATCATTGTCCTCTAGCTCCATGCACATATTTCCTCTGTTGGCCTTATGGACTCCATTCCTTCTTCAGTTATCCTTTCATTCTTACAGCATTTGTAAAATAATTTTGGATTTTCCTTATTTTGCCTTGCATTATTCTTCCCCATTTTGATTTTCTTACTTTCCTTTCCAAGTTTTCCATTACACTTTTGTACTCCTCTCGGCCTCAGTCAATATGAGCACTCAGTATCTGCCATAAGCCTTCCTTTTTCCCTTTATCCACCTGCTTGATATTCCTTGATAATGATAGAGGACAGGTAGCCTAGGGTCGTGGTGCTTGCCTACTCCATCCACTTCACTTCGTCTGCCTTTCTATGCTTTTCTGTACTTTATACATGTTTCCATCAATTATGATACTTTACCATCTTTTAACAACATTACTGGAAGGCATCTTCTCCCAGCCCATGCCCAGCGACGCGGTGGCATCCAATGGCCTGGAATGGTGGTATAGGCCTGGCACCTGCTGGGATAGTCTCGCAGTGTGGCAGCACTGTCCAGGAAGGGCTATATTACCCTGGCCTGGCCTTCTTGTCTCAGCATGGAGGTCTCATCCTGGAATGAATTCTTTGACAGCTTCTGGGTGTTCTAGCATCCCGGCATGAAAGTCTTTTCCTGGTATGGAGGTCCTGCCTTGGTGCAGATGTCTCACCTTGCCCTCAGACATGGCCACCAACAGGCCAGTGTGGAGGGCTAGTCCCAGCGTGGAGTTCTAATCCCAGCCTGGAGTTCTAATCCCAGCCTGAAGTTCTAGTCCCAGGCTGGAATGTAGTCCCAGCCTGGATCTCTAGTCCCAGCCTGAATGTCTAATCCCAGCCTGGAGTTCTAATCCCAACCTGGAGTTCTAGTCCAAGCTTGGAATTCGAGTCCCAGGCTGGAGTCTAGCCCCAGCCTGGGTTTCTAGCCCCAGCCTGGAGTTCTAGTCCCAGCCTGGATGTCGAGTCCCAGCCTGGAGGTCTAGCTCCAGCCTAGAATTCTAATTCCAGCCTGGAGTTCTAATCCCAGCCTGGAGTTCTAGTCCCAGCCTGAAGTTCTAGTCCCAGCCTGGAGTATTAGTCCCAGCCTGGAGTTCTAGTCCCAGCCTGGAGTTCTAGTCCCAGCCTGGAGTTCTAGCCCCAACCTGAAGTTCTATTCCCAGCCTGGAGTTCTAATCCCAGCCTGAAGTTCTAGTCCCAGCCTGGATTTCTAGTCCCAGCCTGGAGTTCTAATACCATCCTGGAGTTCTAGTCCCAGCACTGAGGTCCAATCTCAGCGTGGAGGTCCAGTCTCAGCCCAGTGTGTCCACCTCAGCCTGGTCCTGGATGGTGGGTTTGGTCAGGTTTTCGAGAGTAACCAGGAGCCATTAATTGAACTGTCAAAAAACTTTAATTACATTTTCTTCTTATTTATGATTTAGGCACGATGGTATGGCGACTTAAATAACTTTTAATAGAGATACACATGACAATAAATTGCTAGTCTACTCAGATTTATTCTATTCTATTCTATATACAGGAATCGCAGGATTTGTTGTTCCTATCCTTTGTCTTTATTGAAACATATTGCTCTGCACTCTCCCTATTTCATTCTTTCATGCAGTAAGCTAAGAAAATATAATCATTTATTGTGAGAGAATGAATTTTAAAAATAGGGAGGTTATGCTGGGCATTGGTGAGGCCACAGCCAGACTATCTTCCTCAGTACTGGTCTCCTTATTTAAGGGAGGAAACATATCTATTGGAAACAGTTCAGAGAGGCTTTTCTTGATGAATATCTGGTAAGGATGAATTGTCTTACAAGGTTGAACAAGAAAAACTTCTCCAAACTAGAGTTTAGCAGAGTAAGAAGTGACCTGACCGAAAAAATCTAGTGGGGTCTTCACAGGATAGACATGGAAAAGATATTGTAAGAGAATCGCGAACCAGGTGGTCACTCTGAAAATTAGCCGATAAGACATCAGAGCAGAAATTAGGTCATTCGGCCCATTGAGTCTGCTCTGCTATTGAATGTGGCTGATAGGTTTCTCAACCCCATTCTTCTGCTTTCTGCCCATAACCTTTGATCCCCTGATACTCACGAACCTATTGATCTCCATCTTAAATATACTCAATGACCTGGCCCCCACAGCCTTCTATGGCAATGAATTCCACAGATTCACCATTCTCTGACTGAAGACATTTCTCCTTATCTCCATTCTAAAAGGTTTCCCCTTTACTCTAAAGCTATGCCCTGAGATCATAGTCTTTCCTACCAATGGAAACATCTTCCCAAAATCCACTCTGTCCAGACCTTTCGGTATTCTGTATGTTTTAATTAGATCTTCCTTCATCCTTCTAATCTCCATCGAGTATAAACACAGAATCCTCAAACGTTCCTCATATGTTAAACTTTTCATTCCTGGGATCATTCTCGTGAACATGATCTAGGACAGTACATCCTTCCTGAGATATGGGACCTAAAATAGTGTGCAATACTCCAAAGGTGGTCTGATCAGAGCCTTATAGAGTCTCAAAAGTACATCCCTACTTTTATATTAAAGTCCTCTCCAAATAAGTGCCATCATTGCATTTGTCTTCCTAACTAGTCTCAACTTACATGTTTGCCTTGAGAGAATCCTGAACTAGAACTCCCAAGCCTCTTCGCACTTCAGACTTCTGAATTTTCTCCCCATTTCAAAAATGGGCCATGCCTTTATTCTTCCAACCAAAGTGCATGTCTCACACTTTCCCATGTTGTGCTCCACTTCTTAGCCCACTCTCCTAACCTGTCCAAATCCTTCTGCAGCCTCCCTGCCTCCTCAATGCTACCTGTTCCTCTACTTATCTGTGTATCATCTGCAAACTTAGCCAGAATACCCTCAGTTCCTTTATGTAGATCATTAATATATAAAGTAAAAAGTTGTGGTACCAATACTGATCCTTGTGGAACTCCACTTGTCACTGGCTGCCATCCTGAGAAGGACCCTTTTATCTCCACTTTCTGCTTTCTACCAGGCAGCCAAGCTTCTATCCATGCTAGCACCTTTCCTCTGACACCATGGGCCATTATCTTGCTCAGTGGCTTCCTGTGTAGCACCTCATCAAAGGCGTTCTTGAAATCCAGGTAGATAACATCCATTGGCTCTGTCTGATCTAACCTGCTTGTTACTTCCTTAAAGAATTCTAACAGATTTGTCAGGTGAATGACCCTTGATGAAACCATGCTAAGTTTACCCTATTTTACCATTCACTTTGAAGTACAGGTATACAGAAATCTCATCCTTCACAATAGATTCCAAGATCCTACCCACGACCGAGGTTAGGCTAATCAGTGTGTAATTTTCCCTCTTTTGCCTTACTCCCTTTTTAAACGGGGGAGGGGTCATGTTAGCAATTTGTCAGTCCTCTGGGACACTCCCTGATTCTAGTGATTCCTGAAAGGTCACCACTAATGCCTCCACTATCTCTTCAGCTATCGCCCTGAGAACAATGGGGTGTAGTCCATCTGGTTCAGGTGATTTATCCACCTTCAAGCTATTCAATTTTTCTAGTATCTTCTCCTTGGTGATGGCCACCATACTCAGCTCTGCCCCCTCACTCCCTTGAATTTTTCAGATATTACTCATGTCTTCTACCATGAAGACTGACGTCATGTAATTATTCAGTTGCTCAGCCATTTCCTAGTTCCCCACCATTATCCTTCCAGTATCATTTTCCCATGGCCCTATATCCACTTTTGCCTTCTTATTTTCTGTTTTTGTTGTCAGGGAGAAAGATATTCTCTTTTCTCTCTAAAGGTTGAGTGCTTTGGAACTCTTTTCCTTAAAATATAATGGAGATAGAGGCTTTGAATGTTTTTACGGTAAAGATGGATACTTTCATGATAACCAATGGGAAAGATTATTGGGAGTAGGCAATGCTGTAGAGTAATCAGATCAGCCATGACCATATTGAATGGTCTTGCAAGCTCATGGACATGAGTGGCTCACTCCAGCATCTAATTCAAAAGATTACAGCTATCTTTAGTCAAAAGTTCCACAGCTGGACCTGTGTTTGAATCCATTTCAGTGTATGAGACTCTACATCACCTCTAGGTGATAGTTGGGAAGATCCTAAATAAAGGGCTTGGTTTTTCACAGAGTCGGGTTGACTCTGGAAGTCTTTATGAACAGCAGAGTGGACCTAGATGCAGAAGCTCTGCCTTCATTTTCAACAGATTCCAGTGTTGCCAGCAAGGGAAAGGGGTAAGGCATGAATCACACAGCAAAAAGCCGAAATTGATCAGTCCCATTTAAAATTGTTGCTGAACAGAAATAATTAACCTCACAGCAACAATAGCATATGTGAAAAAGCTTTAAAACAAATAATTTATCAATAACTGCTGTTACAAAACTGTTTTTCTTACACACCTACAAATATATCTTTCATCCAGATATTTAAAATATCAATAGTTGAAATTACAAGTATTTGTAACCTCTTTATCTCCTATAAATAAACATTACATTGACAAAACTGATTTGAAAACAGTCTATCAGTCACATTTTGTTTCCCTAGTGTGTAGATGGCTGCCTGAACTCTCAGCCAAGAATGCATTATGAAGCTCTGTGTCAGTTTCCACCTCTACAAAACTCCACCCTCTCCTGTCTTTGTGGTCACTTTCCCCAAATAAATTGCACTGGGCGGGGAAAGTTTCTGACTCCTGCTACCTGCTCTAAGATGAAAAAACAGCACAAAGTGTGTGAAAGTCACTTTTTGCCATGTATATCATGGTCTAGAATATGTTAGATAAGTCACTTTATTCACGGAAAATAGGACTGAGATTCTACAGACTGTAACTATAGTAACTGTTCAGTAATTGATGATGTGATGGTGATATATATCATGTCACAACAGTGGTGTGCAATCCTGTGCAGGATTCTGAAAGGAAAGGTATGCCTATGTCAAAGCATAGTATGCACGATTGTGTAAATAACTGAGTTTTGATGAAACATACTGAGTTAGACCTAAGTCACTCATAGGTGGCAGGAGACCCTCCCAATACAGAACAGACCACAGTTATCAGAAGAGAAATCCAAATAGACACAAAGAAGAACCCAATTACAAAACAGTAACAAGGTAATCAGAAGTGACTGGGAAGAGCTAAGTACATTTTGCTGGTTTCATGTTTATGTTCTTCCAGCCTCCTGCTTGTCTATCATGCTTGTATTCTGCAATCCTTATAAACATGCTCACTTCATTGGACTTTATTTATAGTATGTATGGTAAGTGGGGAACAAAAGTACAAATGTTAAAAAATAAGTTAGGTCAATTACACTATATTAGGGATCATAAGGGAATTGTGAGCATTGTGTCTCAATAAGAACTGTTTACATTCTGATTATTAAGATTACGGATGTGTGTATATTCTGATGTTAAAATAACAAGATAAGTTTATACAACAATGCAAGCTTGTTGAATTTTATTGTCCAAAGACAATGTTCCACAAAGGGTCACTGCAAATCTTATACAATCATCAGTCTGTAACTACTGTCGTTGAGTCTCATCGTCATGTTGAAAAACACATAACCATATTTAACAATAACTTCAAGGAGCATCTCCAATTACCTGCCTGGATGGCAGTCCATGTAATTTTTTTAAAATTATGAAGCTAAATAACATTAGTTTCTTAAATGAATATTTATGTTTCTTTTCAAACTGCCAGCAGTGTTCTTTGTTGTTGCCCTGTCGAGATGATTTATAATATGCATAGAATGCCTGCACTTACTTCTTACCGTGTCTGTGTTGTGACATCTTCAACAGTACTCTAAAACACACTTTAACCATGTTTCGTTCTTTACACAACATCAAAGCAAGAGGAGGAGAGCCACACAATTGCATCATAAATATGTATTAAAAGCTCTGTACTCTGGCATGATGTTTAAAGACCATTTAATCTAAGCTTGCAAAAGTCAAGCCATTTTCAAGGGCTAAGTACTTTCAGTATCCTGAGTCACACAGTGCCCTAAGGCAGGACAGCCTGCATGGTAGACCATGTGACAATGCTATTACTTCAGGCTGTATATTGTCATGTTGCAAGAACTAATTTGCTCAAAATGTAATGGAGCTAGAAATGCTATCCTGGACATCGAGCTGCAGCTTGATTGAAAAAGTGAAAGACCACTACTTGAAACCGACTTAAGTGATTCATTTCCAAATTAGCAAATTCTAAACTAATTCCACTGTTGATAAGTTGTCCAAGTCTGACAAATGAGGCATAAAATAAGACCAATATAACATTGCAATACTGTACGTAGCCCTGTGACAGATGGAACCAGAGTGTGGGGATTTTGACTGAGGTTTCCTTTTTCTGAGCTTGTAACCATGACTATTGATGGCTTAAAGGAAATGGAGAAATAATTGCAAAGTGATGAATGCAGTAACAAAAACTTATCACTTCCAGTGCACTGTGATTCTGGAGTATAGGTATATTTTATTAATGGACTTCTTCGGTGAATATTGTTGAGCTTTGTGGGCCACATTTAAAGTTCAGCGCTTTCCTTCGTCTTAAGACATTTATATTCTGATTTATGAAGTACCAAGGAAACTGCTGCAATTATGTCTCAAATCTTCAGATACATTAAATTTAAGCAATACAAACTAATAACTACAAAATTAGATTTTGCATAAAACAAGAGTGTTTAGTTTTAAGGACCAGATTGCCAGAGCTGCGTTAATGTAATTCCATTGGTAGTATTTCTTTTCCATATTTTCTGTGTTCATTTATGATCTGTGGCGTCATTGACAAAACCAACGTTTTATTGCACAATTCTGATTGCATTTAAAAATATGACCCTTTTTGTACTGTTATAACTGTATGGTGCATGTTACATCCACAGTGGTGTTAGGGAGGGAATACAAGATTTTGATCCAGCAATTATTTATTTCCATAATATGTGACTTGGAGGGGAACTTGCAAATGGTGGTATTCCCAGCATTTGCTTCCCTAATCCCAGGAAGGTAGAAGCTATAGGGTTAGAAGGTGCTGTCAAAGTAAACTTCAGTTGCCACAAACATCATCGTTACTATGCTAATATTTTTTCAAAAAATCTCCATATGCTAGTATTGTAGAGCTGTTTGAACAGATTGGAAATGTAATGCCACTATTCAAGAAAGGAACAAGAGATAAAGACAAATTACTGACATAACTGGGAAATTGGTTGAGAGGCAAGTGACAGAAAGTAGGGATAATAAGTAGATTTTCAACTTGGTAGGATGTGACCAGTGGTGTGCCATAAAGAGTTGTGTTCAGGACTGAATTATTCACATTATTCATTAACAACTTAAATAATAACATGTAAAGTCATTTTTTAAAATTTGATGATGACACAAAATTAGGTGGCACTGTAGACAGTGTAAATGATAGTCTATCAATATCCCTTTCCAACTTTATGCTAGGTAAATGACCAAAATTATGGCAGTTGTATTTCAATGTAAGCAATTGTGAGGTTATCCATTTCGGACCTTCAGGGTACTTTCTAGATGGTATGAAGTTAAATGCAGTGAATTCTCAAAGAGACTTAGAGGTTCGGGGCATAACTCTTTAAAATCTCATGAACATGAGCAGAAATTAATCAAGAAGGCTAATGGAGTGTTGGCCTTTATAACTAAAAGACTGGAGCACAAGGACATTAAAGTTATGCTGCAATTATACAAAACATTGGTTAGACCCCACTTGATGAGCAGATCTTGGGCACCACACATTAGGAAGGATCTAATGGCTTTGGAGGGAGTATAAAGCAGGTTTATAAGAATGGTACCTGGACTTCAGGTGTTAAGGTCTGAGGAAAGAATATACAAATTAGGCCCATTTTCTCTAGAATTTTGAATGTTAAGAGGTGATCTGATTAATGTCATCAAAGTATGAATAGGAAAAGATGGAGTGGGTAAAGATCAACTTTTTCCAGTGATTGGGGATTCTAGAATTAGGAGACATAGCCTGAGAATTAGGGCCAGATTATTTTGTAGGGATGCAGAATTTCGACAAAGGGTTGTAGATGTTTGGAACTCTCTTTAACAAATGACAGTGGATGCTGGGTCAGTTGTTCATTTTAAATCTGAAAGCTTTTGCTTTTGTTAAGCGAAGGTGTGAAGGGATTTGGGTCAAATGGAGGTATATGGAATTAGGCCATAGATCAGCCATTCATTATGTCGATGAATGGCTGAACAGGCTGAAGCGGCTGAATCACCTCCTCTTGTTTCTACGTTCATCGAACAGGGCAGAGCAGGGCAATTGGCCTGATATTAGAGGCCTCAAAAATAATTAACAATGCACTTACAAAATCACAATATTTATCAGAACCTTTCATTCTTAAGAAGGATCACTGGAAACATCAACTCTGCTTTTTCTTCACAGACCCTGCTTGGCATTTTGAGATTTTTCAGCAATTTCTGTTTTTGTATCCAAAATCAACAGCCTGTTCCCAGATTTCCTCCACATCCATTGATTCCTTTAGCTCCAAATACTATATCCATCTCCTTCCTGAAATCATACAATGTTTTAGCCTTGACTGTTTTCTGTGGTAATTAATTCCACAGGCTCATCACTCTTGAGATAAAGAAATTTCTCCTCATCTCAGTGCTAAACAGTTTACTCCATATCTTTAGCCTGTGACCGCTGGTTCTGTACTCCCCTGTCATCCAGAAATCTTTCCTTTATTTACCCTGTCTGTTCACAGGGTCCTTAGAATCTTGCAAGGTCACCACCAATGTACCCATTATTTCTAGGGCCACGTCTTTAAGTTTGTTAGAATGTAGATTATCTGGCCTTGGAAATTTTTCTGCTTTCAATCCTATCAATTTACCCAATCACATCTCCCTACCAATACTGATTTACTTCAATTCCTCCCTCTCACTATCTGACCACCCAACTATCTGTGCATATTTTGGGAAAGTCAAGCAATGAGAGTCTGAGTGAGTATTGAATCTCATAGCTAAAGTTTTACAGGAGTATGTACAGTACATAACTGGCAGTCAACCATTGGTTAGGCAAATTCAGAGTTTTGAGTCATTAATATCCAGAGTGAACATCCAAGCCAAGTGGGGAGTAGGTATCAGCCTGCACACTGTGTTAGAGCTATGAACCAGCTTTTTCTTGCACAGATCAACTCACATTTGATTTTACTTCCAGAGGAACAAGCACATACTGAACATATTTTGCAACTTCTCTGGAGCTGAGAAATAAAGGAGGCAGTGCCAGGACAGTAGGTCGTGTTCGGGCTACTGAGCCTGTTTGCTCTACGCTAGCTGCATCCATTGCTCTCCCTCCTTTTCTCAGTTTTAAAATTTTCCTCATCTTCCTGACGTCACAAGGAGGTCGATGCCCAGAGTGGGGACTCCCAGCTGCAGTAAAGCCACAGTCTGGATCTAGGTGGTGGCAGCCGTGAGACGTCGGCTTAAGGGGTGGTGGAGCAGGGACTCCTGGCTGTGCTTGGCTAGAAGCAGGGACCCTTAGTGGCGGTGTCAGGCCATTGACTGAGGCAGATTCGATGCCTGAAGTGGGGACTTCTGATTTTGGTAGGAATTGGGGACTCTTGGTGAGACAGCTGCAGCACGCGGAGCAGGGGTCACCTGGGACATCGACTTTGTGGTGCCTGTACCTGGAGCAGGAACTCCTTGAGGATAACATCGTAGGGACATTGTAGAAGTCCTGGAGCCATGCTTCCCACACTGTTCAATGAAGCTAAACTCTATTTAAGTACTTTCTTTTTATTCTATTGTAACTTAAAATAGTGTTTGATTGTGGTGACAGAACACTTCACTGTATCGCCTTAGATATATGTAGCTATAAAATCATTCATCTCTCTTCCAGGATAATTCCCCAACAGGATAAACAGAGGGAAAGTTTTGAAAATGCAGCCATTCTTGATCCATTCCGACAAGTTAATCACATGTGGTAATTTTCAGCAATGCCCTCAGCTCAATTGTGCACCATCTGTGAGAATTGTTGATATCTCACTTATTCTGGGAGAAGGGAGAAATATGAGAACTCAGTCTGCTCAGTTTGTGTCCACTGGTGTCTGTTGTATATAGATCTGAAAGGGTAAATAATGAGAAGTAATCATTAGAACCGCCATCATTTCATATGGACCTTGAGGGGAACAACTTGGAATGTGAAAGGAGTGAGAACTAACAACTGGTCCTCCTCAAAGATTCAGTAGCAATAGTTATCATATCAATTCAGCCTGGACTAACCTGTATTGTGAACATGTGATGAAATATATCGTCTGAACTACTTTTGTTGTTAGAGCAGAATGTGGTTTTCCTCAACTATATTGGACCAGGCAGATCCTATGGTTTCTAATGATTAATGAGGATGGTGCATGAGCCTTCATTATCAGTATCAGTTCCTACACACGATGAGCTGGGATGTTCATTCAACAGTGTCCTCAGAGATAGAGGCCGAGCACCAGACTGTGGCTTGTTACTCATTTTTCTAATCTGTAAGCTGATTATTGAAGCACTTTACAGACTATACCCACAAGCTTCTAATAAGCCATTAGTCCTATCCAGGCCTTACAAGTCTTGCTAAGAAAATTTCTTACCCTGGACTGAGAGCAGACCACATCCATACTCTTGGAAACAGCATCACTAGGATGTCTGCCCTGGGCAATGCTGACTATTTGAGCTCTGGGTAAAAAATGAGATCTGCAGATGCTGGAGATCACAGTTGAAAATGTGTTGCTGGTTAAAGCACAGCAGGTTAGGCAGCATCCAAGGAATAGGAAATTTGACGTTTCGGGCATAAGCCCTTCAGCTCTGGACTACGGTTCTGTACCTCCAGGGAAGTGGCAAGTCCAATCAGAACCATTATTTTGCCTTTTTTTCCCCCCACTTTTCTACCTTTTATTTTGCCTTTTCAATTCAGCCTGTAATAGGTCTCCAGGAAGCTAATTGGGCACTAATTCAGATATTTGCATTTGAAAACCACACAGGCCCGGGGATTTTGAATTGAATGTTCCACCTCTTATTTGAATCTCTAATGTCTAAAAGACACTATTGGGAAAAAATGTTCAGTGGATGACTTGGAAATCAGTAAATAGGTGGGAACTTAATAATGGCTGAAAATGTGTTGCTGATCAAAGCACAGCAGGCCAGGCAGCATCTCAGGAATAGAGAATTCGACGTTTCGAGCATAAGCCCTTCAGATTCCTGATGAAGGGCTTATGCTCGAAATGTCGAATTCTCTATTCCTGAGATGCTGCCTGGCCTGCTGTGCTTTGACCAGCAACACATTTTCAGCTGTGATCTCCAGCATCTGCAGACCTCATTTTTTACGGGAACTTAATAATGTCAGGAAAGAGATATTTTAAAGATGGATGTTTGGACCAGTAATGATGAAGGGAAAAGCACAGAATTATCAGCCAACACAATTGTTCAGGAAATTAAATGAAGACATTGTTTACACTGAGAGGAAATAAAATGCCACAGGAGATACTTGGAAGTTGTAAAAAAAATATTAGGTTCACATTTCTGGTGGTATCTTTCATTAAATAAACCTACTATATGTGTTCAACTATCGTCAATCTGATGTAACAGCCCTGACTTCTAGCTAAAAAAGTCCAAACTTTGTCTATATGCAATCTTATTCATTTGAAGAGAGTTGTTCAGCTCCTTGTGTCTGTGCAGAATAACACTGATGTTCGATATATAAAACTACAAAATATAAACTATGAAAAACACTGTTCAGCTCCTTCTACATTATATTCTGTATCAATGTGGCAGGAAAAGTCTCTGACTTGGCAACTCTGCAAATGACTGCTGATAGTATCCCTACAGTGTGGAAACAGGCCATTTGGCCCAACAAGTCAACAGTGACCCTCTGAAGAGTAACCCAATGGGAATGAATAGATTTCAACCACATAAAAGTTTTAGTCTTGTGAAAGTTGACCCCCATTCGTTTTGGCTAAAATATTAAATACATACTTGTACAACAGTATATACAATAATTTACTCTAACTTAATAATATCTGTAGAAAGAGAGCCGTTGCCAGGAGGATATAAATTTCCCTGTGTTCTCTCTGATACATAACTTTAATGAAAATTTGTTCCATGTTCATTTTTCTAGCCAGTATACATAGAAAGGTAACAGAAGAAGGAGACGCAGACCTGAAAAAAACATTTCTACAATTGTCTAACAATCGTAACAATTAGGAATCATCCTGGGCTACTGAAAAGATATGACAATACTTCATATACAATTCATTGTACAGCTACTATTATTTGAGCCCATGGTTCTCACAGAAGAGAATTGGAACAGTGAAAGCTTTTGATGAATAAAAGGCAAAGGAATCAATGCTCTAGCTGCTACAGGAATCTCCTCTGAGGATATGAAATACAGTCATCTTCACTTGAATTCACTGAGAAATATTGCAAATGAAAAATGAATACAAATGCATCCTCTATATGTTATCATGATAGTACAGTATTTGTTTCTGTTCAATTATTTACAGTCATAGAGTCATTGAGTCATACAGATGTACAGCATGGAAACAGACCTCTCAGTCCAACTCGTCCTTGTTGACCAGATATCCCAACCCAATCTAGTCCCACCTGACAGCACCTGTTCCATATCCCTCCAAACCCTTCCTATTCATATATCCATCCAGATGCTTTTTAAATGTTGCAATTGTACTAGCCTCCACCACTTCCCCTGGCAGCTCATTCCATACATGTACCACTCTCACCCTAGACCTATGCCATCTAATTCTGGATTCCTCCAACCCAGGGAAGAGACTTTGACTATTGATCCTGTCTATGGCCATAATGATTTTATAAACCTCTATAAGGTCACCCCTCAACCTCTGACACTCCAGGGAAACTGCCCCAGCCTCTCCCTATAGCTCAAATCCTCCAACTTCGGCAACATCCTTGTATATCTTTTCTGAACCCTTTCAAGTTTCACAATATCCTTCCGATAGGAAGGAGACAAGCACTGCACACAATATTTCAGAAATGGCCTAACCAATGTCCTGTATAGCTGCAACATGACCTGACCTCCCAACTCCTGTACTCAATACTCTGACCAATAAAGGAAAGCATACCAAACGCCTTCTTCATTATCCTATTGACCTGCAACTCCACTTTTAAGGAGCTATGAACCTGCACTTCAAGGTCTCTTTGTTCAGCAACACTCCTCAGGACCTTACCATTAAGTGTACACGTCCTGCTATGATTTGCTTTCCCAAAATGCAGCACCTCGCATTTATCTAAATTAAACACTATCTGCCATTTCCCAGCCCATTGGCCCATCTGATCATGATCCTGTTGTAATCTGAGGTAATCCTCTTCGCTGTCCACTACATCTCCAATTTTGATGTCATCTGCAAACTTACTAACTGTACCTGTTATGCTCGCAAACAAATCATTTATGGAAATGACAAAAAGTAGTACGTTGTTGATATCATGCTGCATTGCAAACCAGCTATTTGGCCAACTGAGCTAACTGGTCTTGACTTAGCACAATGAATGATTGTTGCTAAGGTTACTATCACAAACTAGCGTCACATTCCAGGTTCAATTCATGAAATTTCATTTCTATCCAGGATGGTTGATCCTTGAGACACTCCACTGGTCACAGGCCTCTAGTCTGAAAAACAAACCCTCCACCCCCACCCTCTGTCTTTTACCTTTGACCCAGTTCTGTATCCAAGTGGCTAGCTCTCCCTGTATTCCATGAGATTTAACCTTGCTAATCAGTCGTGAAAAACATGAAGTTCAATGTGGAACTAAAAGATTAGACTTTTTATTGAATTACACACAATAAAATGGGCACAATTCATTGGTAAAATTGGGAATAGTTTTATTATATCACGTTGTCATCTACTTATTGGGTGGATTTTGTATTGCTGTCCAATTCACGTAACAGGTTAGAATAGAATAACTGAATCCTTACAGTGCCAATCGAAGCAATTCAGCTCTTCAAGTCTGCATCAACCCTCGGAAGATCATCCCACCTTGCCCCACAATCTCCCCTATCCTATGACCCTGCATTTCTAATGGCTAATCCGCCGCATCTGCACATCCCTGGACATTACAAGGTCTCTATTCTTCTGAACAAAGTCCCTAACCTCACACTTCCCCAGTTAAATGGAAAATAGAGGCATATGTTTTAGATTCATTATACAGAAAATAATGAAGCTGAATTCAAAAATACATGGGAGAACAAACAAAGAAAGGAAGAGAATGTACATGAACAGTCTTAAAAGGGAATGTACATGAACAAACTAACACTTAACATAGTAGGAAGCCCAAAGTCTTTTTAAATGTGCAAACAGTAAAAGGATGTTTACATAATGATGGTTTTAATTAAGAACTACATAAAATATCCACTATGAAGACAGAGTTACTGAAGCACACATATGTGCCTTCACTGAGGAAGATGATGTCAATATTATTCGGATGAGATACGAAGTTGGATTGTGTAAAAATAGAGAGGTCATAGAGTTATAGAGCTGGACAACACAGAAAGTCGCCCTTCAATCCAACACGTCCATTCCAACTGGATATCCAAAATTAATCTAGCCCCATTTGCCATCATGTGACCCATATCTCTCTAAAACATTCATATTCATGTATCCATCCAGATACCTTTTAAATGTTGTAATTGAACCAGCCTCCCCCACTTCCTCTGGCAGCTCATTCCATACACACACCATCTTCTGCATGAAAAAGTTGCCTTTTAGGTTCCTTTTAAATCTTTCCTCTCTCATCTTAAATCTATGCTCTCTAGTTGAGGATTCCCCTACCCTGGGAAAGAGACCTTGGCTGTTCACCATATCCATGCCCCTCATGATTTTATAAACTTCTATAACGTCATCACTCAGCCTCTGATGCTCCAGGGAAGATCGCACCAGCCTATTCAGCCTCTTCCGAAAGCTCAAACGTCAAACCTTCCGACCTTGGCAACATCCATGTAAATGTTTTCTAAACCCTTTTTAAGTTTCACAAGATCGTTTTCAAAGCAGAGAGACCGGAATTGAACTTAATATTCCAAAATGTCCTGTACAGACACAACATGATCTCCCAACTCCTAAAATCAACGCACTGACGGATAAAGGCACGCATACTAAATACCTTCTTTACTAACCTATCTAGTTGCAACTCCACTTTCAAGGTACTATGAACTTGCACTCCAAGATGTCTTTGTTCAGCAAGATTCCCCAGGACCTTACCATTAAGTGTATAAGTCCTGCCCTGATTTGCTTTTCCAAGATGCAGCACCTCTCATTTACCTAAATTAAACCCCATCTGCCAAAGGTGAAGTCACTGTCATATTACCAGATTATACGGCTGGTCTCTCTCATCAGAGAGAGGCAATTGGTGGTGGCTTACCCTGAGGGCCACCACACCTCAGGCAAGGAAAAAAACTGAGAATGAGAAATCCTCTTGGCAATTTCAACTGGTGTGGGTAATGAACTTACGCTGTTGATATCATGCTGCATTGCAAACCAGCTATCCAGCCAACTGAGCTAACTGGTCTTGACTTAGCACAATGAATGATAGTTGCTAAGGTTACTATCACAAACTAGCCTCACATTCCAGGTTCAATTCATGAAATTTCATTTCTATCCAGGGTGGTTGGATTTGAGCCCATACCTAACAGTCATTAGCCCCCAGAATTGCTGTCTAGTGCTATTAACACTATACCTCCATTTCTCCCAACCACACCACCCTAGACTTTATTTTTTTTTCATCTCTATGTACCTACGACATTTGGTAAAATAATTTTTTAAAATATGTATTATTAAAATAATGAGCAAATTTTTAATGTTCGGAATTCTGTGTCTATTCTCGTGCAAGTGCAAGCTTATTCCTTTTAAAATAGCAAAAATAGCAGTCCTCTCCCAGTAATGTTTATTGTACAATGAAACCAGAAAATGCTGCAGACAGCAGGTTAGCGCGAATCAGTATAGAGAATAAGTTGGGTGAATGTTTAAGGTCATTGATGCACCATTGTGTAACAATATGTGTCAAATATCATGTAACAGAAATTACCTCAGCCACAGGTCTCTCAGGAGATGGCACAGAATGATTTACTGTGAATAAAAAGTCAAATTCTATTTGGCAAAGCATGAAAGCGCTTGTTATTTGAAGTAAATATGACATACTTAGACACACAGTAATCTTATATTTACGTAACATCTCCTTGTCCCAAAGTCTTTCTTAAACACTCAAATACTTTGAAGGTCAGCATTTGTGTAGACAAGTATATTCATTGCTTTGGGCAAAGTAAGTACATAAAAGCAGCGATGAACTGAATGAGTGCTAAATTGTTTTCTTCATTTCTGATTCGTAAGAGATGAATATTAGCTCACATCCTACTTTGCCTTGAATACCATCAAGAGATTTAACTTCCTCCTCAGCTACCAGAATAGATGGAAAGAGCTTAAATGTAAGCATCAAATAAAGATGACAACACCTCTATGCAGCACTCCCTCAGCACAATAGTTAAGTGTCAGCCTAATCATAAAATGTCAAAGCTGTTTGACAGGAACATTTTGAAACAAACTTTGACACTGAGCCAAGAAGACTTTAATACAGACGAGCCAAATCTTGGTCAAAGAAATGGCATTTAAGGAGTATTTTAAAGGAAGGAATAGATACAGAAAATCAGAGACTCAAGGAGAGAGTTAAGAAAGACAGGCCATTGGTAGCTGAAATTAGGACCATCAGGGTCAAGAAGGAGAAAGTCTTGAGGAGATTCAAATGTAAGAATAAGAATTTGAAATTGGAATTGTTGCTGGATTGATGGTTAAACAGGATCTGTCTCCAACTGAGATTTGGATCAGTTGAGGTTTCAATCAAAGTTTAATCTCATTTTATAAAATGTGTAAATATGTTGACATGTATGAAAATAAAATTCTCCATTTGCAGATTGCAAGTGTTCTATTTATACAGATAATCTGCTTGCCAGTTTAAAATGTTTGTAGTTGTTACGCTTAACAGGATTAAATATTTTCCTCCCTGTTTTCTCCCCCCAGCTTTTGTCGATCTATTTTTGCTCCAGCAATTGCAAATACACAAAAATGAAAAAAACAATTTCAAAAAAAAACACTGACGTCAACTGAGAAATATTTCCAGATAGATTTTATTTGGAGTTCATTTGAGAATGTTTTGATAATATCCAACACTTTCCATTACCTATGAGGCAGTGATTTGCTGAATCTCTCTGAAAGCAAAAATATAAAAACCTGCAGTTTATTTCTTCAACCATTTGAGACAACTTGTATAAGACAGGTTAAAAAGAATGTCAGAAATTATCTACTAAGCACTTCATTTCGATATTTTATTTTTATTGGAGAAAACTATCAAAATGCAAAGAAATTACCTTGGGTCTAAAAATATTCTATTGCTTTCTGCCATGTATGTCTATTGGTTGGTTACTTCAATGACACTGCACTTTTAGGGACTGTACTTATTCCTCAGAAAATGTTGAAACTGCCCTCTCATGTGGGTGTAATAATTACAGATGGTCTGATCTTTATCACCTTGCTGTATGTCGGAGTTTGCCTCATGCATATTGGCTGCCTGCATTGTAATGGCATTTCAAACGTTCTTTATTGATTGTAAAGTTCTTTGGGCATCATGTCATGGAAGATTTGATATACATGTAACATCTTTCTTCACTTATAGCTCATTAGAGTGAATGACATAACATTCTTTCAAATATGTAAGTTAAATAAGAATATGTATTTATTCACATGTTAAGCATCACTATAGAGTACATCAAATGAAAAAAAGATTAATCATTAACTCTGATGGATATATGCAATTTTTTTCAAGAAAGTTTGCCTTAGCATATCCCTTGTATTGAAATGTGCCAGAGGCAGACACCTACATAGTCCAGAAAGATGCCAGAGGAAAATAAATTATTTTAGCAAAATGTTAAAACAGGAAGCAGTTCATTGCAGGATTAATTAAATCAAAGTAAATCTCATTCAGCTGGTGATGTAATTAACACAATTTTCACATTTTATATGTGTGATCGAATCCAATCTTCCACTCGACATATCTCCAATTGAATTTCCTTTTATCTTATGGTAGTAGACTGCTGCTACTTGAACACATATGTATTTCATTCCAATGTACTTTTTAAAAAGTCATACTTTCTCCTATCTGTCATATTCTAAGTCAACTATTTATGAGGTTACATGCCTGGCCTTATCATTTAAATTAATCTAAAGATAATCCTCAAAATCCATAGAAATGGGTTCATTTAGATGTGCTACTGAGGTTTGCCCATCCCAAACATATCTCAGACAAAACTAAGGTTAGTGGATTAAAGGGTTGTTCCTTGACCTGGTGTGGGAATGGACCACGATTCAGATGCCTGGTTACCCTTTCAAGAAGTGAGAAATTCTGGCTAAAAACAAAGTTGTTTCATTTTAAGTCCCAGATTTGTTCTTAATATTTATGTCTGCCAACCCTATGCAAGGGAGACTGGACTGTAAAAGGTGTGCAAAAGCCATCAAGCTTCCTTTTAGCATCTTAAAAACACATGACCATTTTCACCTAAGACAAGGACAGCAGATATATGGGAACTCCACAACTTGCAAGCTGCCCTGCAAGACACTTACCATCCTGACTTGGAAATTAATCACCATTCTTTCAATCTCACTGAGCTAAAATCTTGGAACTACTTCTCCAAACACATTGTGGCAGCGACAGATAGGCAACAAATGCTGGACGAGTCAGCAATACTCAATACTCAATCTCATGAGTGAATAAGGAAGACTTTCTTTCAAAGCTTCTCTTTCTGCTACAGTCCAATGTTATGATTATCAGTTATCTGGACCCATAAATTATCAGGAGAAAGTGAGGACTGCAGGTGCTGGAGATCACAAGCTTGATGATGGGCTTATGGCCAAAATGTCCACTCTCCTCAGATGCTACCTGACCTGCTATGCTTTTCCAGCACCAGACTTTTTGAACATAGATTATCGCCCGAAACCTCTTTATTTTATAGATCTAAACATTGTACAATTGACAGAAGAGTTTGGAGAATCAGAGCTATCAATTATGTATTTTTCGAGGTCTCAGTTGTTTCAATAGGCTGATGGATGTTTTGTCATGAAGGCTGGTCAAAACCCCAGATATTTATTTCACTCTTGATACAGCTCAATTCCAAAGAAAGAATTCCTTAGTTGACTGCTCTGGCACTCTGATTTCTTTTGTCAATTGCGCAATATTTATTTATAGAAGATTAAAAAGGTTTGAAATGTTTGCAGTTTCTGGTGATGACACTTTGAAGTTCCAGATGCTTGACAGTTTTATTGATCTGGAGTGCAAGAAGTTTTTTTTTTGTAAAGTGTAAAGTTAGAAACGAAAGACACAAATTTTTAAAACATTTTGTTGTAGGTCCTACTGTCACTGGAGTGTTCACACATTTTATACAAAGTAGAGTGCGTTAAAAGATATGAGTTTTCATAGCTTGGCATGGAGGGTTTGGGGTGACATTGGATGGGGGTATGGCTTGACATGGTGTGTATAAGAGCCAATATAGGAGGGCTGGGGCATAGCCTTGCATGGGGACATTGGAAGGACATAAGAACTTACTTTTCTCAATGCTCTCTCATCAGACTCACCCATGATTCATTGAAAGGCTGGTCCAACTACAAAAAATTAGAAGTCTTGGAAAGCCCTAACTCCTGATAACCCAAACACTATTCATCATCTACAAGACAGAGTGTGATGGCATACTCTCCACTTGCCTGGATAAGTGCAACTCCAGCAATAGACAAGAATCTTGACAATGTCCAGGACAGAGCTGCCCACTTAATTGGCACCAATCCACCACCTCCAACATTCATTTCATTCACCACTGATTTCATTGTGATTCTGTACGGCTTGGAGTTATATTATCATTTCTTCAGTGTCATTAGGTCAAAATTCGTGAACACCCTCCCCAGCAGCATTATGTATCTACTGACACCAATTGGACTGTAACTGCTTCAAAAGGCAAGACAATGCTGCTTTCTCAAGGCCAATTAGGAAGAGGCAACAAATGCTGTCCCAGCTAGAAATGTCCACATTCCCTTCAACAAATGAAAAAAAAACCAACAACATTGAAGAAGCTCAATGTCATTCAAGCAGATCCCTTGATTTGTACCCTATCCACCAGCTAAACATTCACTCCCTGCCCAATTGTTGGTCAATGCCATTGGCAGGTGCTATCACAAACTCACTAAATATGTAACTTTTATCCCTTCAAAGAACAAAGGTTACAGAAACATAGGAATACTGTTATCTGAAATTTATCTTCAAGCCATAAGCCACTACAACTACTATTGCTGTTCCTTCACTAGCCCCTTCAAAATCCTGGAATTATCTCCAGTCCTCAGTGTTTTGGTACACCTACATTACCAAAAGGACTGCAGTAGTTCAAGACCTCCAGATGATGGCTCATCACCATCATCTCAATGGCAACCCAGCATTGGCAATGAACGCCAGTGACAATCACATCGCGTGAACTGTCTGAACTCATAAAAAAACACTGCTCCTTGCAAGAATACCTAGGTTCCATATCTCTTCACCATGGGTCTTCTCCACCACTCGAGTCTTTCCACATGAAAGTTATCTTTGGATTTCCAAAATGTTGTCTCAAGTGTCATTCTCATTCAGTTTTATTCTTACCATCCATGTACAGGTCATCCCATTGTACTGGAGTCTCTTGATTGTCTATTGTCTTCTTAATAAGTCCTATTTTTGAGATGACTACTAGATATCCTACAGCACTTTATCTTTGTTCTTAATTCATTCACAGGATGTGGACATGTCCATTACTTGCTCCTTATGCTGTTTGACCTGCAAGTAATCTGATTCTGAACTTCACTACGTTGAAATCTCAGGTCCAGGTATCTCTGCAGATACCAGCCTCTTTTGGCTGCCCCATACCCAGCCATGCACAATGAGAGCCTCATTTGTACAGATACATTCTCCTGCTTCAGGCAGGCAGAGACGGGAATTCTCCCAAATCCCACCATTTGCATCAAGGATGAAAATCCAAGTAATAGTCACCAAAAGAATTGTGTGGTAGTTAAGTGCTTGTGAATTACCAATCTGCAGAACTTGGAAACACCACTCGCTGCTAGGTTCGCCTGTCTATGGCTTTAATTTGTGCTGATTCTCAGTGGCCAAACATAATAGAACAAAGAATACGAAGGGAAGGAGTGTTGAAGTGAGCAAATGTTATTTTCAAAATGACAGTGAGACTAATGGTGGTTACCATCATTTGTTCATAAGTGGTACAAGTCGGAAGGATGTTGTGAAACTTGAAAGGGTTCAGAAAATATTTACAAGGATGTTGCCAGGATTGGAGGATTTGAGCTATAGGGAGAGGTTGAATAGGTTGGGGCTGTTTTCCCTGGAGCATCAGAGGCTGAGGGGTGACCTTACAGAGGTTTATAAAATCATGAGGTGCATGGATAGGATAAATAGACAAAGTCTCTTCCTTTGGGTGGGGGAGTTCAGAACTAGAGGGCATAGGTTTAGGGTGAGAGGGGAAAGATGTAAAAGAGACCTATGGGTAGTGGAGGATGGTACAATTGTAACATTTAAAAACCATCTGGATGAGTATTTGAATAGGAAGGGTTTGGAAGGATATGGGCTGGGTGCTGGCAAGTGGGACTAGATTGGGTTGGGATATCTGGTCGGCATGGACAAGTTGGACCAAAGGGTCTGTTTCTGTGCTGTACATCTCTATGATTCTATGACTGTAAGTGACTGCATGCAAAAGGCAGCTCTGTGATTAATTACAGATATCCAAAGGTTACTACCTGGCTTGCCCTGTTACACTTTGCAAAAAAATGACAACTTGCTCTTTGCCTCTCCAGTTGAATGAATTCAACAGTGTGAAGCTGCTGTATTTGTATTTTAGATATAAACTAAACTTTCCACAGGAAGTATTGTCAGTTCATGTCTGCATTCCTCTTAACAACATGATAAATGTTAATGACTGGCAATCCATCAGTAGGTACGAACTAAAGACATTGCAATGATTTAGGATTAATAATTATCAGATTCAGTACTTCTTTTTACCAATGTGCTAACTGCTACTTGTAGTTAAATAAATTCTTTGACACTGGAATTTAATAAATAAAGATGAGAATTTTAATTTTCCCCAGTTTTATACATTGGAAATTGTATATTAATTTGTTTTACTATGACTTCACTTTTCCTTTCTCTCTCTTTCAAATTTTCTGTTCCTCTCTCTCCATTTCTTTATCTGTACCTGATTTAAGATTGAAATTGCACTCCATGACCGATACTTCCTTCTCTGTCCCTCCATTGTCAATTTCACAATGCTTTATTCTGATTAAGAAGATGCCATGCTAGTTTTGCAGTTCACTCAGTGTCCTTTATCCCTTGCAATGTTGCTATCAGTTCATACATGCAGCATACTTGCCAAGGAAAAGAAATGTCTTAAAAACTCAATGGTCTGAGGGCAAGCCTAACTGTTGGTGGATGCTGTTTGCTGCCCTGCTACTTCACAACTTGGGCCACTGCCTTCACCTGCCATGAGTTAACAGCAGCTAGCCTAGCAACTGGCAGGTCACCAAATTCCAAGTGAGCATTCATTCTGAAGTTAAAAGGAAGTGTATATTTTTAAACATCTATCAACAGACAAAGCAGCTAAATGAAAGACAGTGAGAGCTAACTAAAGTTTCACATGGCACTGGATGATGATTCTAAATTTAAGTGTATTCTCTCAACAGCCTCATCTTCAGAACTCCTATCTTGAAAGCTGGCATATATTATAAGCTTGAAACTGCGAAAGTTATCGTGTTCTTAAAATAGATAAAAGAAGAATACCTTTGTGTGTGATAATTCAAGCCCTCCATCTGTTATTCATGCCTTTGCATCTTTGTCTAGCTTTTTGTTTCTTCAGCTTAAGTATTCCAGTATGGAAAGCCTGCATATTAGGAAACAAATATTTTTTTTATTTTATCAACACCTTGAAAATTTGCACTGTGAATCCTCTTTCTGTCAATCTAACAGGATGGGTAGTGTACTCCTCCGTGACCGGTGCTATTGTCACTCCTTGACAGCAGGACATGTGATTTAAGTGGGTGATTCAGTACTCAGTTTAGTTTCTAAGTGACAGTGTATCGAGAAACCCTGGCAGGGTGCTATTTAAGTGGCAACTGTTTGGGAACTCAAATGCAGAACTTGCTCAATTTGAGTCAAATACTCAACTGCTTTTTCTGTGCAACCTGCTCTTTGAGAGGCATCTTCATATTTCTCATTTTGACCTGGCGCTCATTCACACAATTTACGATAAAATATTAGATTATGGTACAAGAGCCATATCAAGTATTCATTACTTAGAGTCATGGAATCATAGAAATGTACAGCACAGAAACAGTCCTTCAGTCCAATGCATCCATGCAAACCAGACATCCTAGGAGAAAGTGAAGACTGCAGATGCTGGAGATCAGAGCTTGTAAATGTGTTGCTGGAAAAGCACAGCAGGTCAGGCAGCATCAAAGGAACAGGAGAATTGATGTTTCGGGCTTAAGCCCTTCTTCAGGAATGAGGAGGGTGTGCCAAGCAGGCTAAGATGAAAGGTAGGGCGGAGGGACTTGGGGGAGGGGTGCTGAGTCTGAGGGTTGGGACTGAGAAAAGGTGGCCACATCCTCTATATTGGGGAGACAGGCCGCCTACTTGCGGAACCTTTCAGAGAACACCTCTGGGACACCCGCACCAACCAATCCAACCGCCCCGTGGCTGAACACTTTAACTCCCCCTACCACTCTGCCAAGGACATGCAGGTCCTTGGCCTCCTCCATCGCAAGACCATGGCAACACGACGCCTGGAGGAAGAACACCTCATCTTCTGCCTAGGAACCCTCCAACCACAAGGGGTGAATGCAGATTTCTCCAGCTTCCTCATTTCCCCTCCCCCAACTTTCCTCAGTCCCAACCCTCAGACTCAGCACCGCCTTCTTGACCTGCAATCTTCTTCCCGACCTCTCTGCCCCCACCCCTCTTCGGCCTATCACCCTTACCTTAACCTCCTTCCACCTATTGTATTGCCAATGCCCCTCCCCCAAGTCCGAAATGTCTGAAACATTTTTAAAACCAGACTTCCTAACCTAATTAAGACCCATTTGCCACCACTTGGCCAATACTGGAGGATTTGAGGTATAAGGAGAGTTTGAATAAGCTGGGGCTGTTTTCCCTGGAGTGTCGAAGACTGAGGGGTGACCTCATAGAGATTCATAAAATCATGAGGGGAATGGATAGGATAAATAGACAGTCTTTCAGAGTGGTGGAGTCCAGAACTAAAGGCATAGGTTTAGGGTGCGAGGGGAAAGATATAAAAGAGACCTAAGGGGCAATGTTTTCACGCAGAGAGTGGTACGTGTATGGAATGAGCTGCCAGAGGATGTGGTGGAAGCTGGTACAATTACAATGTTTAAAAGACATCTGGATGGGTATATGAATAGGAAGGGTTTGGAGGGATATGGGCCAGGTGCTGGCAAGTGGGACTAGATTGGATGGAATATCAGGTCAGGATGGATGAGTTGGACTGAAGGGTCTGTTTCCGTGCTGTATATCTCTATGGCTCTAAACCTTTCCTATCCAAATACTCATCCAGATGCCTTTTAAATGTTGTTATCTTACCAGCCTCCTCCACTTCCTCTAGCAACTCATTCCATATACGCACCACCATCGCACCACGCAAGTGGGTATAATTGAGGACACAGTACAGAGGTTCATCCCCAAGAAAAGAAAGATTATCCGGGGAGGGATTAGACAGCCATGGCTGACAAAGGAAGTCAGGGAATGTATGAAAGAAAAAGAGAGATCCTATAAAGTGGCTAAGAGCACTGGGAAATCAGAAGATTAGGAAGGCTACAAAAACAAACAGAGGATAACAAAGAGAGTAATAAGGAAGGAGAGGATCAAATATGAAGGTAGGCTAGCCAGTAATATTAGAAATGATAGTAAAAGTTTCTTTCAATGCATAAGAAACAAACAACAGGCAAAAGTAGACATTGGGCCACTTCAAACTGATGCTGGAAGCCTAGTGATGGGAGATAAAGAAATAGCAGGAGAACTTAACAAGTACTTTGTGTCAGTTTTCACAGTGGAAGACATGAGTAATATCCCAACAATTAAAGGGAGTCAGGGGGCTGAGTTGAGTATGGTTGCCATTACAAAAGAGATAGTGCTAGAAAAGTTAAAAAGTCTTAAAATTGATAAATCTCCTGGCATCGATGGGATACACCCTAGAGTTCTGAGAGAGTTGGCTGAGGAAATAGCGGAGGCATTGGTTGAGATCTTTCAAGAGTCACTGGAGTCAGGGAATGTACCGGATGATGGGAAGATCGCTGTTGTAACCCCCTTGTTCAAGAAAGGATCAAGACGAAAGATGGAAAATTATAGGCCAATTAGCCTAACCTCAGTTGTTGGTAAAATTCTAGAATTCACCATTAAGGATGAGGTTTCTAAATTCTTAGAAGAGCAGAGTCTGATTAGAACAAGTCAACATGGATTTAGTAAGGGGAGGTCATGCCTGACAAACCTGTTGGAATTCTTTGAAGAGGTGACAAGTAGTTTAGACCAGGGAAACTCAATGGATGTGGTCTATCTAGACTTTCAAAAGGCATTTGATAAGGTGTCACACGGGAGGCTGCTGAGCAAGGTGAGGGCCCATGGTGTTTGAGGTGAGCTACTGGGATGGATTGAGGATTGGCTGTCTGACAGAAGGCAGAGAGTTGTGATAAAAGGTTCTTTTTCGGAATGGCAGCCAGTGACGAGCGGTGTCCCGCAGGGTTCAGTGTTGGGGCCACAGCTGTTCGCATTATATATTAATGATCTGGATGAAGTGACTGGGGGCATTCTAGCGAAGTTTGCAGATGATACGAAGTTAGGTGGACAGGCAGGTAGTACTGACGAAGTGGGGAGGCTGCAGAAGGATCTAGACAGTTTGGAAGAGTGGTCCAGGAAATGGCTGATGGAATTCAATGTGAGCAAATGCGAGGTCTTGCACTTTGGCAAAAAGAATAAAAGCATAGACTACTTTCTAAATGGTGAGAAAATTAGTAAAGCCAAAGTACAAAGGGATCTGGGAGTGCTAGTCGAGGATTCTCTCAAGGTAAACATGTAGGTTGAGTCCGTGATTAAGAAAGCGAATGCAGTGTTGTCACTTATCTCGAGAGGGTTGGAATATAAAAGCAGCGATGTGCTACTGAGACTTTATAAAGCTCTGGTTAGGCCGCATTTGGAGTACTGTGTCCAGTTTTGGTCCCCACACCTCAGGAAGGACATACTGGCACTGGAACTTGTCCAGCGGAGATTCACACGGATGATCCCTGGAATGGTCGGTCTAACATATGAGGAACAGCTGAGGATCCTGGGATTTTATTCATTGGAGTTTAGAAGATTAAGGGGAGACTTAATAGAGACGTACAAGATAATACATGGCTTGGAAAGGATGGACTCTAGGAAATTGTTTCCATTAGGCGAGGAGACTAGGACCCGTGGACACAGCCTTAGAATTAGAGGGGGTAAATTCAGAACAGAAATGCAGAGACATTTCTTCAGCCAGAGAGTGGTGGGCCTGTGAAATTCATTGCCACAGAGTGCAGTGGAGGCCGGGACGCTAAATGTCTTCAAGGCAGAGATTGATAGATTCTTGTTGTCTCAAGGAATTAAGGGCTACGGGGAGAATGCTGGTAAGTGGAGTTGAAATGCCCATCAGCCATGATTGAATGGTGGAGTGGACTCGATGGGCTGAATGGCCTTACTTCCACTCCTATGTCTTATGGTCTTATGGTCTTATCTGCATGAAAAAAATTGCTCGTTGGGTCCCTTTTAAATCTTTTCCCTCTCACCCTAAACCTATGCCCTCTAGTTCTGGATGAGGGAAGAGGCTTTGTTTATTTATCCTATCCATGTCCCTCATGACATTATAAACCTCCATGAGGTCACCCTTAACCTCCGATGCTCCAGGAAAAACACCCCCAGCCTATTCAGCCTCTCCCTGTAGCTCAAATCCTCAAACTCTGGCAACATCCTTGTAAATCTTTTCAGAAACCTTTCAGGTTTCACAACATTCTTCCGATAGGAAGGAGACCAGAATTGCATGCAATATTCCAAAAGTGACCTAACCAATGTCCTGTACAGCTGCAACATGATCTCCCAACTCCTGCTCTCAATACTCTGGCCAATAGAGGAAAGCATATCAAACACCTACTTCACTATCCTATATACTTGAGACTCCACTCTCAAGGAACTATGAACCTGTACTCCAAGATCTCTTTATCCACCAACACTCCCTTGGACCTTACCATTATGTATATAAATCATGCTAAGATTTGTTTTCCCAAACTGCAGCACCTCGCATTGATCGAAACTAAACTCCATCTACCACTTCTCAGCCCATTGGCTTGTAATCTGAGGTAACCTTCTTCGCTGTCCACTACACCTCCAATTTTGGTTTCATCTGCAAATTTACTAACTATACCTCTTATGCTCACATCCAAATCATTTATGTAGATGATGAAAAGCGGTGGACCCAGCACTAATCCTTGTGGCAGTCCACTGGTCACAGGCCTCTAGTCTGAAAAACAACCCTCCACCACCACCCTCTCTTTCTACCTTCAAGCCAGTTCTGTATCCAAATGGCTAGTTCTCTTTGTATTCCATGAGATCTAACCTTGCTAAGCAGTCTACCATGAGGAACCTTGTCAAACACATTACTGATGTTATTATAGATCACGTCCACTGCACTGCCCTCATCAATCCACTTTGTTAATTCTTCAAAAAACTCAATCAAGTTTGTGAAACATGATTTCCTATTCACAAAGCTATGTTGACTTTCCCTAATAAGTCTTTGCCTTTCCAAATGTGCGTAAATCCTGTCCCTCAGAATTCTCTCCAACAACTTGCCCACCACCAATGTCATGCTCAGCAATCTATAGTGCCTGGCTTTTCCTTGCCAACTATCTTAAATAGTGTCACTACGTTAGCCAACCTCCAGTCTTCCGGCACCTCACCTGTGACTATCGATGATACAAATTTCTCAGCAAGGGACCCAGCAAACACTTCCCTAGCTTCCCACAGAGTTCAAGGGTACACCTGATCAGGTCCTGGGGATTTATCCATTTTTATGCATTTCAAGACATTCAGCACCTCCTTCTCTGTCATATAGAAATTTTTTACCTTCTATTTCCCCATATATTATATATTCCATATCCTTCTCCCCAGTAAATACTGATGCAAAATACTCGTTTAGCATTGCCTCCATCTCCAGTGATTCCAGACATAGGCTGCCTTGCTGATCTTTGAGGGGTACTAATCTCTCCCTAGTTACCCTTTTGTCTATGATCTTCCTACCATACCAGGCAACATCCTGGTAAACCTCCTCTGCACCCGTTTCAGTGCCTCCACATCCTTCCTATAGTATGGCGACCAAAACTGCACACAATACTCCAGATGCGGCCGCATTAGAGTCTTATACAATTGCAACATGACCTCAGGACTCCGGAACTCAATTCCTCTACCAACGAAAGCCAATACGCCATATGCCTTCTTCACAGCACTTTTTACCTGGCTGGCAACTTTCAGATATCTGTGTACATGGACACCAAGATCCCTCTGCTCATACACACTACCAAGTATCCGACCATTAGCCCAGTTCTCCTTCTTCTTGTTACTCCTACCAAAGTGAATCACTTCACACTTAGCTACATTGAACTCCATTTGCTACCTTTCTGCCCAGCTCTGCAGCTTATCTATATCCCGCTGTAACCTGCCACATCCTTTCTTACTGTCAACAACTCCACCGACTTTCGTATCATCTGCAAACTTGCTCACCCAACCTTCTAGCCCCTCCTCGAGGCCATTTATAAAAATGACAAACAGCAATGGTCCCAAAACAGATCCTTGCGGAACACCGCTGGTAACTGCACTCCAAGATGAACCTATACCATCAACTACTACCCTCTGTCTTCTTCCAGCCAACCAATTCCTAATCCAAACCTCCAACTCACCCTCAATGCCATACCTCCGTATTTTCTGCAGTAGCCTACCATGGGGAACCTTATCAAACGCCTTACTAAAATCCATATATACCACATCTACCATTTTACCCTCATCCACCTCCTTAGTCACCTTCTCAAAGAATTCAATAAGGTTTGTGAGGCACGACCTGACCTTCACAAAACCATACTGACTATCCTTGATCACATTATTCCTATCCAGATGTTCATAAATCCTATCCTTTACAATTCTCTCTTAGACTTTGCCCACAACAGAAGTGAGACTCACCGGCCTATGGTTACTAGGGTTATCCCTACGCCCCTTCTTGAACAAGGGAACCGCATTTGCTATCCTCCGGTCTTCTGGCACTATTCCTGTAGATAACGAGGACATAAAAATCAAGGCCAATGGCTCTGCAATCTCCTCCCTTGCTTCCCAGAGAATCCTAGGATAAATGCTATCAGGCCCAGGGGACTTATCTATTTTCACCCTTTCCAGAATTTCCAACACCTCTTCCCTACAAACCTCAAAGCCATCCATTCTAATTAATTGTGACTCAATATTCACATTGGCAACAATGTCCTGTTCCTGAGTGAATACTGACGAAAAGTATTCATTCAGTGTCTCCCCAATCTCTTCAGCCTCCACACGCAACTTCCCACTACTATCCTTGACTGGACCTATTCTTAGCTGCAAATGTGTTGCTGGTCAAAGCACAGCAGGCCAGGCAGCATCTCAGGAATAGAGAATTCGACGTTTCGAGCATAAGCCCTTCATCAGGAAGATTTTTATTGGACCTATTCTTACCCTAGTCATTCTTTTATTCCTGACATACCTATAGAAAGCCTTTGGGTTTTCCCTAATCCTACCAACCAAGGACTTTTCATGTCCCCTCCTTGCTGCTCTTAGCTCTCTCTTTAGATCCTTCCTGGCTACCTTATAACTCTCAATCGCCCCAATTGAACCTTCACACCTCATCTTTACATAGGCCGCCCTCTTCCCTTTAACAAAGGATTCCAATTCCTTTTTAAACCACGGCTCCCTCACACGACCCTTTCCTCCCTGCCTTTCAGATACATACTTATCAAGGACACTCAATAAATGCTCCTTAAACAAGCTCCACATATCGATTGCACCCTTCCCTTGAAGCCTACTTTTCCAAGCCACGCATCCTTAGTCATGCCTCACCACATCATAATTTCCCTGCCCCCCGCTATAACTCTAGCCCTGCCGTGCACACTTATCCCTCTCCATCACTTGAGTAAAAGTCACCGAATTGTGGTCACTGTCCCCAAAGTGCTCATCTACCTCCAATTCTAACACCTCTTGTTGGCCTGTCTACATATTGTGTCAGGAAACCCTCCTGCACACATTGGACAAACACCGATCCATCTAACATACTTGAGCTATAGCTTTCCCAGTCAATATCTGGAAAGTTAAAGCCCCCATAACAACCACCCTATTACTTTCACTCTTCTCCTGAATCATCCTCGCAATCCTTTCTTCTACATCTCTAGGACTATTAGGAGACCTGTAGAAAACTCCTAACAGGGTGACCTCACCTTTCCTATTTCTAACCTCAGCCCAAACTACCTCAGATGGCGAGTCTTCATCCATCGTCCTTTCCACCGCTGTAATACTATCTTTGACAAGCAATGCCACACCTCTCCCTCTTTTACCCCCACCTCTGACCCTACTAAAACATTGTGACCCTGGAACCTGCAACAGCCAATCCTGTCCCTGTTCTACCTATGTTTCCGTAATAGCCACAACATCGAAATCCCAGGTACCAACCCATGCTGCAAGTTCACCTACCTTATTTCGTATACTTCTCGCATTGAAGTATACACACTTCAAGCCACCTTCCTGTATACAGGCACCCTCCTTCGAAATTGATGTCATGTTCCTAACCTCCCTACACTCCAGGTCCTGCACCCTAAAGCTACAGTCTAGGTTCCCATGCCCCTGCAGAGTTAGTTTAAACCCCGCCAAAGAGCACTAGCAAACCTCCCCCCAAGGATACTGGTGCCCCTCAGGTTCAGGTGTAGACCATCCTGTTTATAGAGGTCCCACCTTCCCCAGAAAGAACCCCAGTTACCCAGAAACCGGAATCCCTCCCTCCTGCACCATCCCTGTAGCCACGCATTTAATTGCTCTCTCTCCCTATTCCTCGACTCTCTACCACGTGGCTGTTCATGCTACATTCTCTTGAAAATCCATTGCCCCCTAACTTTTCCAAAACAGCATACTTGTTTGAGATGGCGATAGCCACAGGAGACCCGTGTGCTACTTGCCTACCCCTTCTACCTTTCCTGGAGTTAATCCATCTTCCTGACTAAATCTGTGGCTTTTCTCCCTTCCTCTAACATCCATCCATTACACCCTCGAGCTCCTGTAAACTTTTTATTGCCTCAACTGCCACTCCAACAAATCTATGTCATCTGATAGGATTTGCAGTCAAAGACCCTTCCTGCAGACATAATCAAGTAATCTCCCTAAATTACCACATCCAACAGGAAGAGGACATCATGCTACTAGGAGCCCTCTTTGCTTGTTCACAATCTACAGACCCAGTCAACAGCACTGTCTTATTTCTCTAAAAAAAAGCACTGCTACAGGCTAACTTAACACAGACAGCTTACATTTTAAAAATTTAATCAAGAGACGGTCTCAGTAAAACATAAAATCAACAAAGAACCCACTCTACTCACTATTGCAGATTTACAGCAAGGCTGCACATTAAAAACTATGCACTTATCTGTTCCTGTGCTGTGAGCTCTCCCACACAGGTTATTCAAAGGTCAACTGTGAATTTCACTGTTTGTTAATCTTTCCAAGACACAGTCCAATGTCCAGAGGTACCTGAACTCAAAAAGTAAAGGCAGTAGCCGTGTAGATTCACTGCTGTGTCAGACAGCAGTATAGGTTTCTTTCTCTGACCCTGTGGTCACTGCCTTTGTCTGTCTTCCTCTTTTTGTCCCCAAAAGTTCCAAAACAATGCAACAGCATATAAAACAGTAATTGCTGCTCCTGGAATTTGAGGAAATAATCTCCAACATCTAAAATACCTCAAAAAAGGAGCAGCTCTTACAACCACAATTCTTTCCCATCCCCCATCTTGGATTATGCAGAATCCCTTCCATGCTTCATAAAAAACAAAATAACTGCTAATGTGGTAAATCAGGAACAAAAACAGAAGTTTCTGGAAAAGCTCAGCAGGTCTGGCAGCATCTATGAAGAGAAATCAAAGTTAATATTTCAGATCGGTTGACCCTTCCTCAGAATTGATGGTAGCCAGGAAAATGTTGGTTATTATGCAGAAGACAGGGTGAGGGGATGGGATAAGGAGTAAATTATAGGTAGGGATAGAGCGCAGAGAGAGAACAGTTGGACAGACAAAGCAGTGAATAATGATCTGACTGGGAGGATGAACAATTATTAGTGGAGACTGTTAGTGGCTAACAATAGGTAGTGTGGTATGGAAGACTATATGTTGACAAGGCCTGGTGTGTGTCGTGGGGGGGCTAGGACATAGGGAAGTTCAGACCCTAAAATTATTGAACTTGATACTGAGTCTGGGAGTGGGGGGGGGGCTGCAATATCGCCAAGCAGAAAATGAGGTGTTCTTCTTCCAACTTGCACTGAACTTTGCTGGAGCACTACAGCAAGCCTGAGACAGAGATATTGGCCGGGGAACAGGGTGATGTGTTAAAGTGGCAGTCAACTGGAAGTGCAGGGTCTTTTTTGGGGGCAGAATATAGATGTTCTGTAAAGTGGTCACCCAGTCTGTGTTTCGTTTCCCTGGTGTCGAGGGAATGTCTGCATGTTGTGCCAATAAAGTGAGCTGCCTAATCTTGGATGGTGTCAAATTTTTTTGAGGGCTGTTGGAGTTGCTTCACTCATTCAAGAGGGAAGTATTCCATCACATTCTTGCCTTAAGCCTTGTAGATGATGGGTATGTTTGGAAGTATGAGGGTGCGTGGTCAGGAGGTGCTAACCTCATAGAACAATAGAACAATACAGCGCAGAACAGGGCCTTTGGCCCTCGATGTTGTGCCAACCCTTGAACGATTCTCAGCTCGTCCCCCTACATTATCCCATCATCATCCATGTGCTCATCCAAGGATTGCTTAAATCTCCCTAATGTGAACTACATTGGCAGGTAGGGCATTCCAAGCCATAACCACTCTCTGAGTAAAGAACCTGCCTCTGCTATTTGTCTTAAATCTATCATCCCTCAATTTGTAGTTATGCCCCCTAATACAAGCTGACATCATCACCCTAGGGAAAAGACTTTCACTGTCTACCCTATCTAATCCTCTGATCATCTTGTATATCTCTATCAAATCTCCTCTTAGCCTTCTTCTCTGCAATGAGAACAGACCCAAGTCTCTCAGCCTTTTCTCCTAAGACTTTCCTCCTAAGACCTTCCCTCCAGACCAGGCAACATCCTCGTAAATCTCCTCTGCCCCTTTTCCAATGCTTCCACTTCCTTCTCGAAATATGGCGACCAGAACTGTACACAATGTTCCAAGTGTGGCCACACTAACGTTTTGTATAGTTGTAGCATAATATTGCGGCTCCGGAACTCAATTCCTCTACAAATGAAATCTAACGCCTGTATGCCTTCTTACAGTACTATCAACCTGGGTGGCAACTTTCAGGGATCTATGTGCATGGACTCCAAGATCCACACTACCAAGAATCTTTCCATTGACACAGTACTCTGCCTTCCCAAAGTACATCACCTCACATTTAGCCTCATTGAACTCCATTTGCCACCTCTCAGCCCAATTCTGCAGTTTATCCAAGTCCCCCTGCAACCTGTAACATTCTTCTAAACTGTCCACTGCTCCACCGACTTTAGTGTCATCTGAAAATTTACTAATCCATCCACATGTGCCTGCGTCTAAGTCATTTATAAAAATGACAAACAGCAGTGGTCCCAAAACAGATCCTTGTACCACACCACTAGTAACCGAATTTTCCATCAAACACCACTCACTGCTTTCTTTAGAAAGCCAGTTTCTAATCCAAACTGCTAAATTACCCTCAATCCCATACCTTTACATTTTCTTCAACAGCCTTCCATATGGAACCTTATCAAAGGCTTTACTGAAGTCCATGTATATCATGTTAACTGCCCTACCTTCATCGACATGCTAGGTGACCTTCTCAAAAAACTCAATGAGGTTTGTGAGATACGACCTGCCCTTGACAAAACCACATTCACTATCTCCAATCAAATTGTTGCTTGCTAGATGATTATAAATCCCACATCTTATAAGTCTTTACAAAACCTTTCCAACAACAGAAGTAAGCCTCACTGGTCTATAGTTCATGATTTGGAGACGCCAGTGTTGGACTGGGCTATACAAAGTTAAAAATTACATAACACCAAGTTATAGTTGTCACCTGATGAAGGAGCAGCACTCTGAAAGCTCGTATTTCCAAATAAACTTGAGGGACTATATCCTGGTGTTGTGTGATTATTAACCTGATAATTCATTATCTCTGACCTGCTCATGTAGCCACTGCATTTAAATGGATGGTCCAGTTTCCTTTATAGTCAATGATAGTTCAACAAAGACAATTCTCTAACTCCATACTATTGCGTTGTCACCTCAGGTGTGTCCATCTTACCTATGGGACAAGGGATAGTGATGCCAATGTCCAGGATATTGCCTGTAAGGTATAATTCCATGGTTAACATTCCATAAGGCTATCACTTAATTCGTACACAGTTCTCCTAAACAGGGCACAAGCCCCAAAATGTTTGTAAGCAGGACACAAAATGGATGTGCCATTGTCATTTCTGGTGTCTAAGTTGATGGTAAGTGGTCTATCTAATTTTATTCATTATTGGTTGTTTCCATTAGGATAGTATAGCTGGATGGCTTGTTAATCTATGTTAAAGAGCAGCTAAGAGTCCAACAGAACACTGTACGTCTGCAGTCACATTTGGTTCAGATCATACCTACATACAAAATAGCAGCAGAACTTACTAATCGACCTCTCAAGCCTGCTCCGCCATTCAATAAGATCATGGCTGATCTATTTGCGTTTCAAATTCCACATTCTCATCGACCCTGATAAACCTCAATTCCCCTACCTACAAGAATCCATCCATTTCTAACTTAAAAAATATTGAAGAACAAGTAAGAATAGCAGATTTTCTTCTCTGGAAGACATAAATGAGCATGATAGATTTGACAACAATGGTTTTGGTGTTACCGTTTCCATGGTGAGATTTGAACTCTCTGGGTGATGAGCTCAGTATCATTATTTCAATGCCACCATTGCCCTTTATATCTTTGCTGAGGTATGATGCCTGAAACTGAATAGCTCTGTGCTCCATATGACAATGAGTCAACATATTCTGAAGCATTAATTCATCACCATTGAAGTTGAATGATAAAAGCTACCATTCTCATGTGCCTTAACGAATGTTGTATTTCATGTCCATGCAGTAATTGTTCAAGATTTGCAAGTTTGGACAGCTGAAAACATATGTTCATTCACAGCCACTTCACCTACAACTGTAAAGAAATACTCAGATTTTAAAAAATGAACTGCAGATGCTTGGAAGTCCGAAACAAAAACAGAAATTGCTGGAGAAACTCAACAGGTCTGGCAGCATCTGTAGAGGGAGAAACAGAGCTAACATTTGTTTTCTTCAAAGCAGTTAGGGTTCTGCACTGTATTTCTTGGGATACCCAATGAATGATCTCATGTTCCTCACAATGTGAGCGGCATTCCCTGCAATTTTGTTACCATCCTTGTGGGCCTCCGAGATCCGTGCATGGTAACAGCTTAGAACATAGAACATAGATCATAGAAGGATACAGCGCAGTACAGGCCCTTCGGCCCTCGATGTTGCGCCGACCGAATCCTACCTAACCTATACTAGCCCAATAACTTCCAAATGCCTATCCAATGCCCGCTTAAATGACCATAAAGAAGGAGAGTTCACCACTGATACGGGCAGGGCATTCCATGAACTCACAACCCGCTGTGTGAAGAATCTACCCCTAACATCTGTCCTATACCTACCACCCCTTAATTTAAAGCTATGTCCCCTAGTAACACCTGACTCCATTAGCGGTAAAAGGTTCTTAGTATCTACCCTATCTAAACCCCTAATCATCTTATACACTTCTATCAGATCTCCCCTAAACCTTCTCTTCTCCATTGAGAACAGCCCCAAGTGCCTCAGCCTTTCCTCATAAGATTTTCCTACCATTCCAGGCAACATCCTGGTAAACCTCCTCTGCACTCGTTCTAAAGCTTCCACATCCTTCCTATAGTATGGCGACCAAAACTGCACACAATACTCCAGATGAGGCCTCACCAGAGTCTTATACAACTGCAACATGACCTCAGGACTCCGGAACTCAATTCCTCTGCCAATAAAGCCCAGTACACCATATGCCTTCCTCACAGCACTATTTACCTGGGTGGCAACTTTCAGAGATCTGTGTACATAGACACCAAGATCCCTCTGCTCATCCACACTACCAAGTAGCCTACCATTAGCCCAGTAATCCATCATCTTGTTATTCCTACCAAAGTGAACGACTTCGCATTTAGCTACATTGAATTCCATTTGCCACATTTCCGCCCAGCTCTGCAACTTATCTATATCCCGCTGTAACCTACCACTTCCTTCCTCACTATCCACAACTCCACCGACTTTTGTGTCATCCGCAAACTTGCTTACTCAGCTTTCAAGTCCTTCCTCTAGATCATTTATAAAGATAACAAAAAGCAATGGTCCCAAAACAGATCCTTGTGGTACACCGCTAGTAACTGCGCTCCAAGATGAACATAATCCATCAACTACTACCCTCTGTCTCCTTCCAGCCAGCCAATTCCTAATCCAAACCTCTAATGTATCCTCAATGCCATACCTCCGAAGTTTTAGCATTAGCCTACCATGGGGAACCTTATCGAACGCCTTACTAAAATCCATATACACAACATCTACTGCTTTACCCTCATCCACTTCCTTAGTCACCTTCTCAAAGAACTCAATAAGGTTTGTGAGGCACGACCTGCCCTTCACAAAACCATGCTGGCTATCCCTGATCACGTTATTCCTACCCAGATGTTCATAAATCTTATCCCTTACCATTCTCTCTAAGACTTTGCCCACCACTGAAGTCAGACTCACTGGCCTATAGTTACTAGGGCTATCCCTACTCCCTTTCTTGAACAATGGGACCACATTCGCTATCCTCCAGTCCTCTGGTACTATTCCCGTTGACAATGACGACATAAAAATCCAGGCCAATGGCTCTGCTATCTCCTCCCTAGCTTCCCATAGGATCCTGGGGTAAATGCCATCAGGCCCAGGAGACTTATCTATATTCATCCTTTCCAATATTCCCAAAACCTCTTCCCTGCATATTTCCAGGGCATCCATTCTAATTATTTGTGATTCCATATTCACATCAGCAACAGTGTCCTGTTCCTGAGTGAATACTGATGAAAAGTACTGATTTAATGTCTCTCCAATCTCCTCCGCCTCCACACACAACTTCCCACTACTATCCTTGACTGGACCGATACCTACCCTAGTCATCCTTTTATTCTTGACATACCTATAGAAAGCCTTTGGGTTTTCCCTAATCCTACCAGCTAAAGACTTTTCATGTCCCCTTCTCGCTTCTCTTAGCTCCCTCTTTAGCTCCTTCCTGGCTACCTTATAACTCTCAATCGCCCCAACTGAACCTTCACGCCTCATCTTTACATATGCCGCCTTCTTCCCTTTCACAAGGGACTCCAATTCCTTACTAAACCACGGCTGCCTCACAAGGCCCTTTACACCATGCCTGACTGGTACATACCTATCGAGGACACGCAGTAGCTGCTCCTTGAACAATCCCCACATCTCATTAGTGTTCTTCTCTTGAAGCCTGTTTTTCCAATCCACACATCCTAAGTCATGCCTCACTGCATCATAATTTCCCTGCCCCCAGCTATAGCTCTTGCCCTGCGGCGCACGATTATCCCTCTCCATCACTAAAGTAAAAGTCACCGAGTTGTGGTCACTGTCCCCGAAGTGCTCACCTACCTCCAAGTCTAACACCTGGCCTGGTTCATTACCTAGAACCAAATCCAATATAGCCTCCCCTCTTGTTGGCCTGTCGACATATTGTGTCAGGAAACCCTCCTGCACACATTGTACAAACACCGACCCATCTAATGAACTCGAGCTATAGCTATAGCTTCTGGAACTGGAAGTCAATAACGCAATTGGCATACTGACACCAATCACCATGAATGGAACCTTGGAGTGGCTGCGCATGTGGGCAGCTTAGAAGGAACTTTGTACACCAGTTGCCATGATTTTGCTCACTCACTTAATCTATCCTTTTCACTATCTACATAATTTACTGAGGCTCATAGTGAGATCCGCAGGCATAGATGCATTAATTTTATCCATTGAAGTAAATTATGAACATATACAACGAAAACCTGAACCTGGTACAGATTCTGGAGAACACAGAATCTGCCAATCATTAAATGATATTTCTACCTCTGCACTCTGCCTCCAACTGCCATATAAACCCAGATACAAAATCACTAACTTCGCATCATTATGAATATTCCAGATTTAGATCCTCAGGTTTTGTCTTCTGAATATTAACATTGACTCGACACTGTTTCTTCATTACTGAACTGCCCAAACAATTCGACTGGATGGTAAAACATGAGTTATTCTTTAAAATATGTGCTGAAATTTCTCCAAAGCTTAATTTTTCTTTCTCTATTCCTCAATATCGTACTCATGATTAATGTCAAACTCTCTGTAGTTACTTAGTTCCTCCCTCCTAGCCTTCTTAAATAATAGAGTGATGTGTGCTATGTTCCAACCAAAAAGTATAATTCTTGGATCCAGGGAGCAGTGAGAAAGCAAAATGGCGAATTTCTGCTATCTCAGTATAATCCACATCAGCAAAGTGCTGTTAGAGGAGAAAGAATCTCAGGAGTTGAGCATATACTGGTAAACTTTCAGTTATATTAATGAATTGAAAAAGATTATATCAATTAATTAGCAAAAAAAATGGAATCCGACCTGATATTTTATCCTGTAATTACAATCAGCGTTCAATTAATTAATCAGCTTTAGGTGATAAAGTTTGAATCGCAAGGGAAAGTAACACTAAAGGTTTCTGAATTTTTCAGTAAATTAAAATCTGATGTGTATCAATAGTAAGAGTGAAGTAAAAACATTTAAGTCAACTTCTTAAAATCTAATGCGATGTTTTTACAAGAGCAGCAGTTAATTAGTGCCTATCCCACCGTAGACGCTGGTATTACACCAGTTGAATAAGTTCAATAATAAATAAATATGGCATTGAAAATACCATTATTGCTTGTTCTAAAAAGCCATGGAAGGAAATTTGCTGTCCTTACTTGCTCTGGCCTATTTGTGTTACAGATTTAGAGCAATGTAATTGATTCTTAACTGCCCTCTGAAATTGCCTAGATGCTAAGTAGCTGAAAAATGTGTTGCTGGAAAAGCGCAGCAGGTCATGCAGCATCAAAGGAGCAGGAGAATCGATGTTTTGGGTATAAGCCCTTCTTCAGGAATTCATTTTTCAGCTCTGATCTCCAGCATCTGCAGTCCTCACTTTCTCCTAGATACCAAGTAGTTCAACAATGAGTAGGGCTGTATAAGGTATTGGTTGGGACATTGAGTGTAAAGTTGGGAAGTCATATTGAAGCGATATAAAACTTTAGTTCAGTCACATTTGGAGTGCAGTTCTAATAGTCGCACTATAGGAAGGATGTGGAAGCCTTGGAGAGATGGTAAAAGAGGTTTACCAAGATGTTGTCAGGATTGGAATGTCTTAGCTATAAGGAGAGATTGTCCAAGCATGGATTGTTTTTGCTAGACTGTCGGAAGATAAGGAGAGACCTGATAGAATTACATAATATAATGAGATGCATAGAGAGGTTGGATAGTTGGAATCTTTTTTCCCAGGGTGGTTATGTCAGATACTAAGGGGAATAGGTTTAATGTGAGAGGCGTAAAGTTTAAATGGGATGTGCAAGACAATTTTTTAATGCAGAGGTAGGTAGGTGCCTGGAACATGCTGCTGGGGAGGTGGGAGAAGCAGGTTATGATAACAATGTTTAAGAGGCATTTAAACAGACACATGAACAGGCAGGGAATAGATAGACAAAGACCATGTGCATTCAGCTAAGATTAGTTTAGAATGACATCATGGCTGGGAGAGACATGGTAGTCAAAGGGTCTGTTCCCATGCTGTACTATTCTATGTTCTGTGCTCTATGTGCTGAATTGAATTGAATTGAATTTATTGTCATGTGTAGCAAGGCACAGTGAAAAGATTTGTTTTGTGAGTAATACAGGCAGATCACGAGAGTTAAGTAGCATAGATAAGTAAATAATAGGTAAACAGCAGCAAAAACAAAAACACAGGTACAGGCGAATGGTAAGAGTTTGTCCTGGGCTTCACAGTGATGTCAAATTCCCATAAAAGAACAAAAGAAACAATTCTTGTGAGTAGTTAGTTAAGTCTTACATTTAATTCTATTGAATATGTTAATGCTCTACTAAATGGAGACACAGCAGGATATTTCAATCCCAAATCATGTTCCAGTGAGTGAGTTTATTCCAAGATTTTCTTTCCTGAGCTCTTTACAGTTCATATAAATGATGTGGATGAAACAACCAAAAGAGTGGTTGCTGCATTTGTTGATGACACTTAGATCAGAAAATGAGTCATGGGGGTGGGGAGTGCTACAAAAGGATTATATTAAAATTGGATTATGGGATAAGATTATAATAGGATTGGTGAAGTGTGTCACCAAAGATCCGAAAATGGAATCAATAAGGGAAAATACAAAACTGTCCATTTTGGCCAGAAAAATAAGAAAGAAGCATAATTTCTCAATGGTGAGAGATTGGAGGCCTCTGAGATGCAGAGGGATCTTGTTCATGGATCACAAACCATTGGTATATCGGTACATCAAGACATTAAGAAGGCAAATATAATGTTACTGTTTCCAAAGTCAGCTCAAACATGTGCTTAACCTCCAAGCTTTGCATTCCTGGGAAAAGTTGGGTAAGTCTATTAGTTCGGTAAGCAATCTTACTCTTCTTCATCCCAGATTGAACTTTGGAGTTTGCTAGAAGCTGCAACTGTACATGATCCTTATCTCAAGTCCAGGGTTTCGGTCCATGACCAGAATCTATCAGCAGTTCAAAAGTACACTTGTTGCAGTTGCATACTCTCCAGAAGTCTTTAAAATAGAAGAGTGGGGCTGATTTGAGACTCAGAAGGGAATTTATATATAGGGACAAAGGGCACAGATGAGGTACTAAATGTGAACTTTGAGCTTGCTTTTTCTAAGGAAGAAAATGCTTCCAACCTCAGAGTAATGGGGCGTGGGGGTTAGACAAGAAATCAGATGGGCTAACAAATGGTAAAGAAGTGTGAGAAAGGCTGGCTGTTCTTAAAGTTAGAGGTAAAAACAATGACTGTAGATGCTGGAAACCAGATTCTGGACCAGTGGAGCTGGAAGAGCACAGCAGTTCAGGCAGCATCCAACGAGCAGCGAAATCGACATTTCGGGCAAAAGTCCTTCATCAGGAACTTCTTAAAGTTGACAGGTCACCAGACTGGTTAAGATGCAGCTGAGGATACAAAAGGCCATGACGGTAGAAATTACAGAGATACGTTAGCAGTCTGGAGAATTGCAAATGTTATACTCTTATAAAATAGGTTGTAAGATGAAGCCAAATAACATAGATTTCACAAGTTGCTGAGTAATTCAAAAATTCTATTAAAGCTTGACATATTCCTTTTGTTTGCAGAGGTCACGCCCCTGCTTATGAATATATGTTGCTGCTGGCCATTGTAAATGAGCAATGTCATGAGCTTGACTGATGTTCTTAAATTAGAAGTTAGTGCAGCTGTTCAAATGCCAGTCTTTGGAGGAGTCAAATGTATCAGTTGACACTGCATGCTCCCTCTACTGGTGACAGGCAGGTGGAAAGAATAAACATGAAAGAGAGGCAGGTAGACATGTCCAATAACCCATCCCATGGCACTCTGCCTGAACCCATTAATGCCCACCTTGGCCAGGACCAAGAACAGACCCATGGGGAGGTCTTCTGATCTGCCTGCCCCTACTGCTTCAGGTGGCCAAAAATCAGGACTGAAACACAAATGATCTACGAGCAGCCCCCCAAATAGTGGAAAAGTGGATGCAACTTCAGAAAACCTGTACACATGTGGAACACAGGCTTCTCAAAGCCTCAGGAAATCCAGGCTCCTGTGGAGTCCTTGAAACATCTTTATCAACATGTTCCACGAAAGGACATAGGTAACCTCCTACTGCCCAACTAGCATCACTGCCCCTTGCCTGCCATCTCTTGGCATATCCAGACATTCACAAGCAAATTTCACTCTCATCCGTCCTCCCATTGCATCAATCTACTAGGTCCGTACGTGGCAGTTTGTGGAAGAGTCAACACATCAAGCAGCCTACACAGCAAGCCACCTCAGAGGGATGTTGTTAATGAGGTTGAAGAAACAGAGGGTTTGTAGCAGCAGCTCAGACAGGAAACCCTTCAGTGTAAAGTGGAATATCACAGAGGGAATTTCTGAGAAGTGGCACAAATTGTGGGATTGGATTTCCTGAGGGAGGCAAAACTGGGAATAAAGGTGCACATATCATTGATTATGATTAGAACAATTTGAGAAGATAATTCATAAAGCATTGAACATCCTGCATTCTATAAATAATGACATTGAGTGCAAAAGGTTATGGTGAACATTCATAAAACATTACTTAGACTTCAATAGAGCATCATTCATAATTCTGGATTCAGATCTTCGGAATGATGTGAAGTCATTAGTTTGCAGAAATATTGAGCAGAATTGTTCAAGCAATGAGGTACTGCAGGTTCATGGAGAGATTGGATAAGTTGGGATTCCTTGCCTTAGAGAGGGAAAGGTGAGAACATCGATTGAGGTGGTCAAAGCCAGTAAGGATCTAGATAAATAACAAGAAGTTAAAGAAGGATTGAAAAATGTAAGAACATTGCTTTAGGGTGAATAGGAACAAAGTTCAGGATTTCATTTTTTTCACTCAATGATTATAATTTGAAATGGAGCACCTGAAAATGTCTAGTTATAGCTTTCAGAAAGAAACTGACAATTATCTGAATAGAAAAACATTGTGATGTTACAGGAACAAATCAGGGCAGCGGTATTATCTTTTGCAGAGATGCCAAATCTGTCACAATAAGGCGAAATGGGCCAAACTAAATAGACCTCTTGTGCTGTAACCATTCTATAAAACTGATCAGAGAAGTTTGTGTAAGTACATGCGTAGGATTGTTTAACAGGTGTCCAGTCCTTCCAAAGTTACTGATTATGATGATGGTATTGATTTGAAGCACTGTAGCTCATTCTCCTTTTTCCAATTAGATTCAAATGTAAATGAACTTGAAGGAACAGTGTAATTATACCTCTCATGAGTGATGATCCCATTTTTGGTTCTCCATGCATTAAGCACCAACAGTAAACTGGCACCCTGCTTAATATAGCTTGAGATTTATCATGTTCAAACTCATTTATCAAACTGAATGGTCAAAGCAGGAGTGGCTTTTTGCTTTCTCTTGCCAGACACAGTGCTAGTACCTACTTAGTGATGAATGTGTATCAAAGTCACAGTATTGCAGAAAGTCTGCATCATGAATGATTGACACCATGCTACCTACCTACAAAGTAAACAGGCTGTCCAATTGCACTATGATTCATAATCAACTATGTTAGTGACAGTGAAACACATGCTCCAAAAATAAATGAGCACAATTAATTTGCTCTGCCATCGTGTGAACACATACAACAGGCATTATGTTAACAAGGGGTTCAAAAATGTATTTATAAGGTGTTGCTGCCCTCTACTGCAGAAGGTCTTTGTAATCAGTGATTTGCCAACTGCAATACATACATACACCAAAGGCTATGACTATAATATTGACGTTTTTGCTCCCAAATCACTAAATTTTAAAATACCATACTGCAAACGTGGTGTTCTAAATATGATGTGGTATGGGTTCTGCAAATGCAGGCTTGGCAAATCCTGATAAATGCAAGCAAGCTGTTACTGGGATGATGTGCAGTAGACAGGCGATTCAGTAGGTGATGGTGAAAATGTGTTAACATTAGCTCAGTTACTTGCACTCTCACCTCTGAGTCACAAGGTTGTTGATTCAAGTTTTAATCCAGGCATTTGAGTACAAATTATAGAATAGAAACATTCTTAATCAGCATTATCAGTGACTACTTACCACAGTTCAGGTTTTCACTGCAGAGCAATGTCTCGCTAAAGTCCCTTAATACTCCAATAGTTGTCCAAGGCAGTGCTGACACATCTGATTTGACAATTAAGGGTTAGTGAAATCTATTGTCTGCTAACATCATGCCAGCCATGCTGTCAGTCGATGTGCAATGCTAAATGGAAAGTGACACAACCATTTTAGTAAAACTGAAGTCTCCTCTTAATCCCACAGCACTGAGCATGCATCGAAGGCAGAGTAATGTTATTGCAAGGGGTAATCAACTAACTATGCAATAAGCAGCTGGCTCATATATTTTGGCTATTGCTGAATCTCCACAAAGAGAGAATCTATTCAACTTCCAGGAAATTTAAGAACATTTCCCTCATTGAAGTTTCCCACTATTGACATCCTCAGAGATATCATTGAAATTAACTAAAGGAGAATAGCTTTTTAAAAAATATTCTCCCACTGGATTTAGATGTCGTTGGCTGGCTAGCATTTTATTGCCTCTCCCTGGTTGTCCCTGAGAAAGTGGTGGTGAGCTGGATAGCCATTTAAAAATTGTGTGGGGTCAAGTTAGAGATGGTGCCTCAGCTTTCCCCAAAGTATTTTCACCAACATGAAGCGTGCATGATTTAAAAAAAAAGCATACAAATATGGCTTTCAACTATCTTGTAGATAGTATTCCATTCTGTTAATGAGCATCATTGGTGGAGTGACTGAATGCTTGTGGATGTATTGTCCTTCAAGCCGGCTGCTTTATCTTGAATAGTGTCAACCTCTTTTGAATGTCATTGGAGCTGCACTCATCCAAGCAAGTGTTGAGTTTTCATCACATTTCTGACTTGTGACTTGTAGATGGCTGACAGACACTGGGGAGGTGAATTACTTGCCACAGAATTCCCAGTCTCTAACTTCCTCTTGTAGTCACAGTTTCTATATAGCTGGCCCAGTTCATTTCTCAGTCAATGGTAACCCCCAGAATGTTGTTGGGGAGATTTAGCAATAGTAATAGCATTGGGATCATAGTTACACTCTTCCTTGTTAGAGTCATTTCCTTGCACTTATTTTGTGCGTGCTCAGGATATTTTGCGCAGCCTAATTTCTTGACTTGTCAAAAATGCAATCATTAGAAAAGTAAACTGTAAAACAAAATATTCTGAAGAAAATGCACTTTTCAAAATTTTGATATTTCTTTTCTAGCTGCTAGTTAATGGTGAAGGTACAGATCCCAGCAGCTCAGGGGAATGTCCATTTATCCTATTTGTGGCATCGAATGTTGATTGATTTGTTAAGATTGTTCTCTTCTTCTTCAGTGGGTGAAGGAGCGGTATGAGAATGTGTTCCTCAGCAATTTGTTATCTCCTAATTAATCACAGAGAGCAGATTTGGATCAGGAATAACACTCCTGCTTGCAATGCCTGAACTGACAAAGAAAGGACTAGTTCTGGTGCAGAAAAATCTACAGTCAGATGAAAGAAAAGTATGACATTTTCCACTGGTGCAACCATGGAGGTGATGCTGGGTGAAGGCAGAACCAGGCAACTCCATAACAAAGTACTGCTGGCTATGGGGAGGTGACTGATCAGTCAGTGCAAACTTTCCCACTTCAAGGACTGTCACAAGGCATAAAAACATTTTAATGACAGCACAAGAATACTTACGATAAATCTGACACTGAGGCCATTGTTACATTGGTTATGATTCATGATGCTTTCTTGCCTTCTTAACTTGTTATTTTCTTTCTCTTTCTGTAGCCAGGGGTCAGAAAAATCCATTAACACAAAGGGCACTGTCTCAAAACACTCAAGCAACATCTTAACTGATTACTGTCAATTCACAGACCTGCTATTAAGGTTTCTGCTGGATTTTAACAGCATCCCATTCAATGGAACAATGCAGCTTTGCATCTTATTGTAGAATGCAAGAACTCATGAACTCACATGAGGACATGTGTCGAAGCAGTTCATTGGCCTCTTTACAAACCTTTCTACAGCCGGAAGAATATCAATTGACCATTAGTCTCCAATCTCCATCACTCAGACAATTGTGTATCCATATTGTTACTTATCCTTTTATACCATGACCTTTCCCACAAGTCTACCATGAGGCACTTTGGAGGTCTTAAGAGGAGGACTTAGCGTCTCCTGCAAATCTAATGATATCTTTGACAGGTGGTGATGTTGGAAGTCTGGTGGGAACAAAACGTTAGTGAAGGGCTAACAAGTAAAGTATATATCTGAATACTATTCACAGGCAATGTGATGTGTGTTCAAATTGTATCTTCGTTTTTTGAAATGTATATGCTGTTGGCAATGTGGATATTTATTACCCACTGTCAATCTCCCTTGAGAAGGTGGCAGTGAGCTGTTTCCTTGAACCACTGTAGTCCATGCGCTGTAAGTGCACCCACAGTATTGTTGTGAAGAGAGTTTCAGAATTTTGACCCAACAGTAATGAGGAAAGATAAAATTATTGTTTAGTGGCACAGTGCTTATACATTGCTAAAAGAAGACCAGAAGTCAAAACTTTTTTTTGTCCTCCAGCCATCAGGCCTAGAACACAAGAAATGCCTTGGAAAAGGGAACACTTCTTTATACAGTATGAGAAAAGGTTGATGATTGGTTTGGCCACTGTTGGAATAGGGATGCAACAGAAACATGTTGTCTTATGAGAAAAGGCCAGACAAACTGGACTGGACAAATCGGTGTTCCATTTCGCAAGCCTGTCCTCATCCTGATGTGAGAAAGGCAAAAAGGTTTGACTCCTTGTCTCCTTTTAGCAATGAAGGATCATTTGCGTGTCAGGATGGCGTGTGAAGTGGAGCAAGACCTGGGTCCCGTTCCCCTTCTTCCCTTTTGTTTCTAAGTGGTGGCGGTCACAAATTTCAATGGTGTAGCTGAAGACTTGGTGAGTTGCTGTAGTGAAAGTCAACTGGAGGAGTTTCTAGACAGCTCATAGGATGAGGCAGACACTCAGTTTACCACATAAAATCACTAATGAAACTCTCTCATGGCACTCATGTGAAAGACAGATTATATGCGGTTAGTTAAAAAGTAAATTATATTGGAAGTGTAGCAAAGTTTCTAAGGGAAAATAGTGCCTAATCCCTAAAGCCATTATTTATAATTGCCTGTTTTACAAAGGTAATGGCTTATCTACTTTGAGGACTGATTAAAGCTCCAGTGAACTAAAGTGTGAAAGAATGACTTCGTCTTTCTTTTTAGTTAACTTCAGTAGCAATGAAGCTCACCAAAGAATTATGCAGCTGTTTTACTGCCAGACATTGCTAATCAGGATATTCTTGACAGTATTAATTTGCAGATATTAAAGTAATGTAAAATTTAGTGGACTGTGAAAATTCTGCAGCAAGTGAATGTGTTTTATGTCACATTTTAAATGCTGAAAGATTTAGGGCGATTGGAAATCATCTTGGGGGGAAGGGAATCGACAAGAGGAGGTTTAGGCCATTTGATTCTTTTTTTATCATTGCCAAGCAGACATTTTATTACACTTCATCTCAAGAATTTACCGTAACAAAAAGTAAAACTGTTCAGTACAATCATTGCACTAAGTGATACACATGTAGAGGGATGAATCCTACATTACATTTTTTGTAGCGGGTTGGAATTTAACTTATAAATGCCATACATCTTGAAATGTATCAATGTTCAGAAAAGGGAGTTTCCTCGAATTTTGAAAACTTAAATTCCAGGCAGTTTTTTTTTGGACGACAAGTGTTCTTAATACTTGAAGAATACAGGGTGAGAATTTTAGACTGCTGTTTGTGGATCTGTCTGTACTAAACCAGTTTTGTAAAGGCAGGAAGGGAGTCCCATGCAACCAACCATGTATCCTTTCCTGCTGAAAGGGATAGGTTATTGTGAGCACCAGATAGTGCACTTTCCCCAGTGTTTTAGTGGCGGATTTGAGGCAGAGTTTTCTTTCCATCCCATTCAAGCTGATGGTATAGAGTAACAACTGGTGTGTCAAGCAGATTGTGCCAGTTTCAAGCTCAAGGTATTTTAATTCCTTCATGGGGTGTGGGTGTCACTGAGCTGACCAACATTTTATTACCTATTCCTAATTGCCCAAGAGACAGTTAAGTCTTAATCATATTTCTGAAGGTTCCGTTCTGTAAAGGATGTGAATGGGATGTATAACAATCAACAGCACTTACACAGTCATCATTGGATTTAGTTTTTAACTCACATTTTATTGAATTCAAATTTTTACCATTATCATAGTGGGATGCAAACTTGTGTGCTAAGAACATTAACTTGGAACTTTGGATTAGTAAAATAAAACACAACCCTGCTGGATGCCAATGTCCATGGACGAGGTGGGGCACATGGTTGGTGCCATATACGCAACATTCACACAAACAGGAATTGCTGGAATAGCTCTGCAGATATCTGTAGAAAGAAAACGGAGTTAGCATTTCAAGTCCAGGGACCCTTCTGCAGATCAGCTCTGGAACATTAGTCCAGTAACAATAACATGACTCAAAACTCAAAAAAACTGGTTTTACATTTTTTACTTAATATCACTTTCACTGACATTATTCCGTTTTACAGATTATAGATGTGGGTGGCTGCAATAACTCATATTTCTGCCCATCATTTTATTTCTGCAACTGAAGACACACAAAGCAATATTTAAGTAGCCTGGCAGCAACAAGCATGTTTTTATACAAATAAATCTCTGATGGCCATGTTTCTAACTGCAATTCGTATTGATTGTTAAATTGAAAATGCAGATGCATGGAAATTTGCTTCATTATGTTCCCATGTTCCTTAAACTCACCAAAGATGTCCACATGCTGTGCATAGTGAAGGGTTAACAGATTCCATCTGTCAGTACAGGACAACATAAATTAATATGATACCCAAAACGTACCTACTTTGATGCCAAAATTTAAAAGCCGGATAAATTAGAATTACACAAGTTGAGAAAAATAGCTACAAGCTATTTTGGTGCAGAACCACATTCTGTTAATGGCTATTACACCAAAAAGACATAATGAAACAAATGCATAACATTGTGTGATTGAACATTTATGAAATAACCATGTGAATTGAGAATAATGCATTGTATTAGGACTGCAAATGTCAACACTCAAAAGTCAAAACAAAATAAAGACAAGTGCAAATCAAAAATGCATGTTAATTTTTAACAATTGCTATGACAGTCACAGGAAAACAGATGGGAATAATGGAAAGTATTGTCATGATAGTGATTTTAAAAAATGAATCTACTGATTTTCAGCTTCCACAATCTGATTTTATTTCCTAGGCCTTTCGTTTCACTGAAATTTTTCAAAGAGGAAGTGTCACTGGGTGTGATCCTATCAGGGTATGAGCACTATGGGCTATGGTGCGATGTGTGGCAGAATTGGACAAGAAGTAGGCGAGGCCCAGCTCACTGCAAGAGCTACTGAGTCCATCCTTTATGTCTTTATAAAGACCGTGTCTTCTTATTTTTCTGTATTTTCAATTGTGCGTGAATTAAGACAAGAACCATTTTATAAACCAATGATTGGTGCATGTTTTGAAAGCAAATAACAAGATACTCACTGTAAGCATCATTTGCACAACTGCTCATTCGAGTAGTAATTGAAATGTAGTTTGTAGTTGAGCAGGAGCCAAAGCATTGTGTATATATGGAGCTCTGCTTGGCAACAGAAGTTGATTGGTTTGTGAACTAGTGATCTGGACTTCGGCTTGCCAACAGCTATATGATTGGCTCCCAGGTAGCTAAGAAGCTTGGAACTGTGAACAAGATAAAGAAAAGCTAGCAGGATTTTTCCAATTCAGGAGGTCTCTCTCTTTCTGTTCTCTGCAATAAAAGTCACTTAGGCCAAGAAGAAAACCAGTTTGTCTTTCCATAAGCGCATGTTTAATTGATAAGTTTAAGACCTTTTATAAGTGAACCAGCCACCCTGTGGCTGATGAAAGGTTTATGCCTGAAATATCAATCTCCTGCTCCTCGAATGTTGGCTGACCTGCTGTGCTTTTCCAGCACCACACTTTTTGACTCTGTGAATCTTGTAAACTAGTGATTGCCTCTGGAGTAAAAAGATCAAGAAGCAGTATTCTGACGAGTACTAGAATCTCAGCAACTCTGCGAACAGGAACTGCTGATCTGTCTTCCTTGTCTTTCCCTCCATCCAGAACACACGTTTTTCGTATATGTGTCCATATTGATGCCTAAGGGCACAATTCACTGTACCAACATATACATTTCCTCGAGCATGGGCATTGGCATCCAGCATTTGCCAACCCTCACAACCACCATTGCTGCACAGTTGAAGTCTTGGTCGTCGTGGCTGCAGAGAATGGCCCCTTGAAGTGCAACCAAGGCTTGGCAATGCACTCTGGAAGCATGGTCTTGTATGGCAGGGGACACTGGTAATTGGCATTGAAAAGCTACTAGGGATACATGGCAGATGTGGACAGGCAAATGAACAGATATAGACTGGACCAGGGTGCATTTCAGGCTGCTTGCTCTCTCAGTGCTTGCTCACTTAGCGCTTACTAGGAATGAAATGACATTTCTTCACTCAGAGAGTTGTTAGGATTTGGAATGTGCTGCCTGTGAGATTGGTGGAAGTAGGTTCCACTTGAGGTTTTGAAAGACAGCTGGGCATATATTTGAAAGCAATGAATTTAGAGGGCTATGGAGATAAAGCTAGAGAATGGGACTAGCTAGGTAGCTCTTTGGGAGCTGGTCCACATATGATAGACCAAATGGTCTCCTCTGTAATGTAAAATTCTATAATTCTACTGTAGTCCCTTACCATCCCTCACCTGGTTTGTTAATTCCCTCTGGAGAAGAAAACATAACTGGCACATATTTGACTCCATTCCTGACACCTATCAGGAAACATTAAATAGCCCATGGATTGCAGTGAAGAAGGCTCAGCATTTGAGTAGCAGGGAAAATAGGACTGGGCAATAATCAATGTTCTTGAGATAAATGGCCACATGCTGACAACGAGATGTTGCCAAGACATCATTATCTTAAGAAATGTTATCTGCTAACCCTGTTTTTTGAAGTAAGCCAAGCCCAGGTTGTACTTTAAGGGGCCATTCTCTGCAGCCACGATGACCAAGGCTTCAACTGCACAGAAATATAAGAAAAGCCACTCAACCATCCACCTCCTGATGCTGCCTGGCTTGCTATGTTCTTCCAGCTTCCTGTTTATCTATGTTGGATTCCAGCATCTCCATTTTTTTCACTCTAACTAAGTTTGTACCACTGCAAAGTCTCTTCAAAGGATGCCCTCTTTGAAGATGCTTTCTGTCTCCTCAGATGTGCACACAGTGAGTTCTTTTCTCACTGTGACAGCACCGTGACCTCCTCAGCCCTCCAGCTCTTTGACCACATGAAGAAACAGACTCATTACTATAGCCACGTGACATTCCTTAGCTGCTGTCTTCACAACCATCTCATTCTTCAAGGCCTTCAGGTATATTTTAAACCTTCCAAATTTGGATGCGCCTTTGATGCTCAAAACTTGCAATAACTCCAACACTTCCAACAACTATTGTCTCTCTGGGTTCTTCGCTCCACCCCTTTGACAATGCAAAGGCACCTCCATTCCCTCATCTTATCCGTCCCCCAGCTCAAAGCCTCCCTTTCCCGAATTGTGTGGAGGACTTCTACTTTTCTATATCCAGCACAGAATCCACCAGCTCAACAAACTGTTTTTCAGTTTCATTTCTGATATTAAAAATTTGGAAGATTGCAAAACTCTACTCCTCTCTTCTCCAGTCGGAGAACTCGCTCACTGCTCAAAATCCGAGCCCTGGTTCTGGCTGCATCCATCACCATTGCCCACATGGAAACTTCATCCAGCACCAGGCCTCTCTAATCCAAAGCTTCCCACAACCATAAAAAATGCAAAACCTGCCAGCACACCATCACCCGTCACCTCCATCCAGGGCCCCAAACAGCCAAACAGTCCTTCCAGATGAGACAGAGGTTCACCTGCCTCCCCTACAACCTAATTTACTGTATCCAGTGCTTCTGATGTGGTTTTCTCTACATCAGGGAGACCAAACGTAAACTCAGGGCACGTTTCACCAAGCATCTCAGCCAGGACATAGAGGCCGACCTGACCTCTCAGTTACTGCACATTTTAATTCCCCTTCCCATTCCCTTTCCGGTATGACCCTGCTTGGCCTCCTCCATTGTCACAGTGAATCAGGTCACAAATTGGAGGAACAACACCTCATCTTCCGCCTGGGCAGCCTACAGCCTGGAGGATTGAACATTGAGTTCTCCAATTTCAAATAACCTCCCTTCCTATCCCCCAACTCTCTTCCCAGCCCCTCCCCCTCCCTTCCACTCCTCTAAATGACCCTTCCTTCCAGCTACCAACTGAATTCATTCCTCCAATTGACCAACCAAATCGTACCCTCCACCTGTGTTCACCTATTACTACCACACCACTCCGGCCCTCTCACCACCCAAAACCCTCCCACACCCACTCCCACCCCTTATCTGCAACTCCCCTTACATCCATTCCCAGCCCTGAAGAAGGGTTAAACCTGAACCATTGACTTCTCCATCTCCTGATGCTGCCTGGCCTGCTGTGTCATTTCAGCCTCCTGCTTTTCTACTATTCAGCCATCAGAGACAATTAAAAGGGGAATTTAATAAACTCCTGAGGTAGGCACATTTGAAAGTTATTTGAGATCAACCAGATGGGCAGTGACTTATTTTTGGTGTCTATACTGTTACAATCAAGGATGAGGGGAGTATTGGCTCTGATATTTTCAAGCTTCTGAGTTGACTACCACAGCGATACAAGGCAAAAGCTAATAGTGGTCTGTGTTTAGGTACACTATGGTGAATTTCTCATTGAATCACTTGAGCAATCCAGTGAGACCTGTCTCAACATTCGAAGCAACTCAATGTATCTTTTACGCAAATATTAAGCATTGAGACGAGTTCTCATGAATCAGCAGTGAATTATCAGTTGAGAGGAATTATTGCCCATTCATCACTTTGTTAACTGCAAACTTGCTTTATTAAAATGCAGCTTCTTATCTTTCTCAACAGGCTGAACAAGCTGGACACTGAGAATTCTCAACATCCTGGAAGTCAGAGTGGATACCTTACAACTTCTGTTCCCACAAGCTGCAAGGATCATTCATGTTATTCACTGCACAATGGCGTCTTAGAGTACAATCCATGGGAACTGACCAAACACATCCCTCATCCACAAACATTGGTATTCGATATCTGCCAATCTGCTCGTGATCATCATCTCACTGTATGGCTTACCGAAACGTCAACCTAACACCTGCAGCATGTGGCAACTATCAGTGCAGTCAGACACACCAAATGTGTATTCAACCAAATGACCATGTTGCAAAGTGGGTGCTGGCCAGTCCTCAGTCCAGTCAAGGGAAAGTAGCTATCTTTTGGGGTCCTAGTATCGTCACAATCTGCTCACAGACCAAAGGGTTTTGGCCATGGTTAGTTGCGCCAATCACAATCGGGGATCTATCTGACTATGGTCCGGAGTGGGCAATGGCCAGTCCTGTGGAACCATCAAAAACAGTCAGGGAGTCGGTGTGTGGTCAATTCATTAGAATTAATATCCCTGCAGTGTGGAAACAGGGCATTTGTTCCAACCAGTCCATACCGGTCCTCGGAAGAGTAACCCACCCAGACCCATTCCCCTAACCTATCACACTATATTTCCCCTGACTAATGCACCTAACGTTATGGGGTAATTTAACATGGCCAACTCACCTGACCTGCACATCTTTGGACCGTGGGAGGAAACTGGAGCACCTGGAGGACACTCACGCAGACACGGGGAGAATTTGCAAACGTCACACAGTCAATCACCTGAGGCAGGAATCGAAACCGGAAAACTAGCGCTGTGAGGCAGCAGTGCTGCAATCAAGGAGCTGCAAAGACAGTGGCAGGGGTATGGTCAGCTGTGTCTGGGGCTGCTCATCGAGGTTAGCCAGCAGTCTGGGGCGGTTACAGGCTTGTGTGGTCTGTGTATTGTTTGTTAGGGAGGGAAGCGGGCAAAAGCATAGGGATGGGGAGGGGCAAGGTAGGAATCACTTCCAAAAAGGCTGAGGCAGTTAAAGCTGGGGTCGGGGCGGGGGAAGCTGAATCATCTATTGAGGTGGGAACAAGGATGGTTATGGGGAAAATCTCAAGGTATAAGGGGTGTAAGTGGAATAGCATTAGAGGGAAAGGTAAACTATGGAAGAAGAGTTATTGGCAGTTACCAGCACTGTAGTCTACAAGAGAGTCTAAAGAAGCATGGTGGGCATCATTAAGATGTAATAGAATCATACAGCATATAAACAAACTCTTCGCTCCAACTCAGCTGTGCCAACAAGACAGCCCAATTTGACCTAGTCCCATTTGCCATCATTTGGCACGTTTCCCTCTAGACCCTTCCTATTCATACCGCATGCCATAATTTTACCAGCCTCCTCCAACTCTTCTGGCAGTGTGTTCCATGCACGTACCATCCCCTACATGAAAAGAGGGTCCTTTTTTAAATCTTTCCTCTCTCACCTTAAACTTATGCCTTCTAGTTTTGGACTTTCCCACCCTAGGGAAAAGACTTTGGCTATTTACCTGATCCTATGCCTAATCTAAAGATTCAGGAGGCAGGGAGTGAGTCTCCACAGGGTTGTGGGGAGGGGGGAGGGTGGATACGGGCTGTTGGGATATTGAGAGGTAAAAAGTGACCTTGAGAGCAGATGGAGACTGATGCTGATGTTGCACACTATGAGCGGTATTCCCTGCCATTCTCTAAATGATAACTGCAACTGGAAAACAGCAGGCACAACACTCAGGGTGTGTGGAGTTAGTGTCAGTTTGATGGGCAGGATCCACCATCTCATTCCTGATGAAGGGTTAATGCCCAAAACGTCAATTCTCGTGCTCCTCGGATGCTGCCTGACCTGCTGTGCTTTTCCAGCACCACACTCTCGACTCTGATCTCCAGTATCTGCATTCCTCCCTTTCTCCTAGGATCCACCATCTTTACCCATTTGCTATGCAGAGGTGGAGCGAGTGAACATGCTTAGGCTTCAAGTGCTGGTAAAAGCAATTCCCACGATGTCAAGGGGTGTTTGCAAGGGGGACATTGGCATTTTAATGATGCAAAAGTTAGCAACAGTGATTTAAAAAGCAGCAAATACTTCTCAAAGACAGCCATCACTTGTAAAACTTAAAAGGGTGCTGTGGGAGGTGGAGACAATTGCTTCAATGGCTAACTTGCAAGTTTTACGAAAGACTCTAATGAAGTCAAAGCTTAGTTCAATGACTGATGTGGGCCTGGGATGGGAAAAGTGATGTGGGGGGGTCAGAACACAGAAGGCACTCCCTTTTTGATGTAATGAGTTGGTCACTGAGCCGGCATGGCACCTTCACCAGGTGCTTTGCATGGTGGAGCAGATGATAGGGCTTCTGAAGGTGCAGGTCCAATACTTAGAGCAGGTCCAGGCTGGAGGGTCCTCCAGTATAGTCTGGTTATAATGTGCTGCATCAAGCTGGTATGCTGTGCAATTAGAACAGACAATGAGATGTGTTGGGTGCTGAGGAACAGGGAGAAGTTTGAAGAGAAGGAAGATGGGAATGCTAAGGAGAAAGAAGCTATCCTCATCCATGACAGAGCTCAGCTGCATCAAGTACTACAAGTGAAACAGGATCTGACTGGTAGCTGAACGCTGCAGTCCATCATCGACTATGGAATTGTCACTAGTCATGATGCCAGAATTTCATTTACATTGTGTGAGTGAACCACAGCCTTTGTTCATTTTGTTTCCGTTCATTTTAACTGGCTGTGGATGAAAGCTCATGTTTTGAATTATCTGATTTCTTGCCTGTATGTGATGTGCCTCAACTGGTCAATGACCAGTGGCAGGTCTCCAGTGGACACTATGGGCAGAGTATGGTGACTTGGAGGGGTAACAGGGTGCAATACAGATAAACAGTGTGGCCTTGCATTGAGGGTGAGAGAATAGGTTTGTATGTATGAGGGAGCGGAAGGCATGGTGGTTATTCGTCTACAGCTACATGCCTACACCCACCCAGCCCCTGGTATCTGAGGTGACCTGAACTGGTATGGTCATTCAATGCCCTCCCATCCCGTACCACTTCATACCAGGGTGCTCCTGAACATGGACAACTCCCCGTCCAACATTACCCCCTTCACAGCATGCCTTACCATAACTGCTTCCGCCACCACCCCTCGCCACTTGCAGATCTGGTTGCATCCATTCACTACTGAACTTCACCCTGAACAGACCCTGAAGCAACCCCTCCCCTCCCCCCACCCAAACACCCTGAGAGTACTTGCTGAGGCTCAGTCCCATGTCAATGGTCCTCCTTCCCCTTTCCACCCAGCTCCACTCCTTCCCCTCACACTTTTCCTCTAGTTTCTGTGGATTGATCCAGCAGACAGACTGGGCCCTGTCCTTTGGACATAAAGACTAGACAGCTCTGGATAAGACTGCTCCTGACCATTAACTGATGCCAAATAACAGGTCACATCCTTAGGAACAGACCAAAGTTTGACCCTAGCCCACTCCCGAGATATCAGTAGTACATACCCTCTAACTGAGACCAGATGTCTGACTGTGAACTATGTCCCTAACTAATATGGGAAACTGGCTTGACTTAAAGTGCCAAAAGTCCTTGATTGATGAGAGACTCCATGGACTTGAGTGAGGTCTACTCCCCTAAGACATGGTGCCCACTTGCTGTCTATGCTGTGTTTGCCATAGAAGCTGCTGGCACATGGAGCTGGTGTGATGTTGATGTTGCAAATTGCAGGATGTACACCACCTTGACCGAGGGCTGCTGACCAGTGAGACAAGCCTCCTGGTTTTGTGACTGCTCATTGTCACACCAAGGTAGGGCTGTAGTGAGTATTCGGCTGGTGCTAAGTGAGCGAAACCTAAGTGTAGTCTTGAGATGCTGCCTTATCCAAATCTATGAGTTGAGTCCCTGTGATTTTGTGCAGTGCCCTCTCTGAAGCTTTTCAATGCTAGTTGCCAGTGTGCCCTACTGTACAAGCCTGGGCTTCCAGTGAACACTGCCAGTGCTTTGAACTGATGCCAGGATAGACATGAGGGATTGTCATGTGCCAATATCTGTGGAGTAGGGTGCCCAAGTATCATGCCCTGAGCTGTGGTTAGGTTGGAGGCTGCTCAGAGCAAGCTGAATCCTCCAGGAACATGCACTGATTAGATTTAATTAGATTAGATTACTTACAGTGTGGAAACAGGCCCTTCGGCCCAACAAGTCCTCACCAACCCGCCGAAGCGCAACCCACCCAAACCCCTACATTTACCCCTTACCTAACACTACGGACAATTTAGCAAGGCCAATTCACCTGACCCGCACATCTTTGGACTGTGGGAGGAAACCGGAGCACCCGGAGGAAACCCACGCAGACACGGGGAGAACGTGCAAACTCCACACAGTCAGTCGCCTGAGTCGGGAATTGAACCCGGGTCTCAGGCGCTGTGAGGCACCAGTGCTAACCACTGTGCCACCGCGCCGCCCACAAAGATATCCAGAAAGATTCATGAAACAAACTCTTCACGTGTCTGTAACCTGTAGAATAGACCTGATGTGGAGGTGCTGGTAATGGACTTGGCTGGACAAAGGTAAAAATCACACAAAACCAGGTTATGGTCTATCAGGTTCATTTAGAAGCACTAGCTTTCGGAGCGCCGCTCCTTCATTAGCTACCTGCTGAAAACCATTCAACCTGATGGGTTTGTACCAGCTCCTGGAAGAGCTATCTGCAAATCCATTCTCCAGCCCCTATCTTCATAGCCCTCTAAATTAATCCCTTACAAACATACATCCAGCTCTCATCTGAAATCTCATAAGGCATCTGCCTCCTGTCTTGTTCTTTCCTCATATGTGACCATTCCTTGAAATTAAACTTTGTTTTTCCCTTAAACAATGTGATTGTCAGGACTTCAAGCGACAGAGGAAAGCCAGCTGACTTGCATCTTTGCTGAATGGATGGTCTGGGTGGAGAGGCCACTACAGTTGTTCTGCCAGCTGTAGGTTCCAGGGAGTCAATAGAGGCTCAAACAGTGAGCGCTCTTTTAAAAAACACCTTGCCTCATAGGGCCACGTGAGGAGAAATGCTCCTCTGAGCTCCGCAACAAAAGCTTTGATCTCCACCTTTATGGATTCTCAAGGGTTGGTCCCAAATCAATCCTGCCACTTGTCTGAAAGCAGGCTTAACAGTTGAGCAGTAGAGAATTTTTAATTGGCCTTGTAATCGCACAACACAAACACATCTGTCTCTCTTATCACAACACATCTCTAGTTTTCATGACCATTGCCCATCGAACCAGTCATACAAATGCTGTGCTTCAAAAACATGTCAGAGGCTGGGATTTTGCAGGAAGTAACTCACCTTCTTTCTCTATCCACTCTCTACAAGGCACAAGTGAGGAGTGTGATGGAATACTTCCTGCTCGCCTGGCTACCTTCTCCCAACAACACCCAAGAGCTTGACACCATCCAGGACACAGCAGTACTCTTGAGTGACACACCATTTACCACTTTCACTCTCCAGCACTGACACAGAGGCAATAGTGTGTACAAGATATTAGATGGACTGTGGCAACCTGCCAAGATTCCTTCAAAAGCACTTTCCAAATGTAGGAGTTCTACCTCCTGGAAAGGTGTGGGCAACAGATGCTTACGAACACACTACGTCATTTATGTCCCAAACCATCCTGACTTGGAAATTTATTGCTATTCCTTTGCTATCATGGGATCAAAATGTACCCTTTCCTCCAGTACTATGAGTATAACTCCACTCGATGTATTAGAATGATTCACAAAGGTAGTTCAGCCCCATCTTCTTGAGGGAATTTAGGGGTGAGCAGCAAATGTTGGCCCTCCTATCAAAATCCACATTCTTTGAAAGAATAGACCAAGTATGTTGTTCTGTTTACTTACATCTTTTATTAATATATTTTGTTACAATGGCTCATTGTCTACATCTTTTACAAATAGAACTTTCATACCTATATACATCCTATTACTTCACAGTGATATTTATTCTTTGCCTTGTACTCCTCTTTAAGTTGTGCACATTTTCTGTTACTTAGTCATCATTGAATCTTGGTTCCCTACTGCTCTCTACTAATCAAGTTTATATTTCCTCCGGTAGCCACTTGAAATAATCCTTTCTCATCAAAAATGTTTTTTCATGGATCTTTAGAAGCTCACCAGGACTTGTCTCACCTCGTTGGCAAATCAGTGCACATCAGCTGGCAGTAATAACACAACTGCACACTCCTCAGCTGGTTTAATGAAGATTTATACCCATTAGCAGGTCATTAGCTGACTGAGAAATGTTAACATATCATTATTGTGGATTGGTCATGATTGACTGAATTTCTTCATCACTAGTATTGCAATCGCAATCTCTGGAATTGTACGTTTTAAAACTGTATGTTACTGCAGTATCATTAGTAAGTGAGTCATCAATCTGAACAGAATCAAACATGTTGCCCATTTATCTAAAGAAAATTAGGTATTTTAGTCCTTGACTTTGAGTACAGGTGTCAAGTATTTTGAGCTCATAATAAAGGACCAAACATCAAACGCCTCATGAAATATTCAAGAAAGGAATCATCCAGCTGTGCAAAAGCAGAAAATGCTTTCTTTTGACCACTGATCGAGGGGAAAAAAGGCAGAAAACTTGGTGTAAAACCACATGAAGTCTAGAGTGTGGATTTGCATTGAACAAGTACAACAGAACTAAATGCAATCAATAGAGATCCTTACCATCAGGCATCAACTTAGATATCACAATTGTGTCCATGCTACTTCTGCATCAAACATCAGTAAATATCACATCACTAAAGTTTTACACTGCTTTATTTTTGAATGTTGGGCTACTTCTATCAAGATAGTCATGAAGGTTTTACAATTGTATCTTTTTTAAAGCTCACACCTCAATGCCAAACACTGCTCAAAAGCCACGTCATATCCTACTGATTAAATGGACACTTATATATACTCAAGGTTAGAGTGCTGCTGGAAAAGCACAGCAGGTCAGGCAGCATCTGAGGAGCAGGAAAATCGTCATTTCAGGCAAAAGCCCTTCATCAGCTTTTGCAGCACCACTCTAATCCTGACTCTGATCTCCAGCATCTGCAGTCCTCACCATCACCCACTTATATATACTGCCAACTGAAGTATTATTAAAATTATTATAAAATTTAAATATGTTCTACCAATTTAGGGTACCAGCTAGGGCTGGTTCTCGGCTGGACTTTGAGTTTCTTAAATCATAGAAGAAATCTTCATCTTATTCTTTTGCCTTGTAAGCTGCTGAAATGGAGTCTCCAAAGCAAATAGGACTTACGCAAAACTATAGATAAAACAATTAACTTTCTCCCTTAATGCTATTGATTGTGCTTAATAGAGTTGCGGAACTAGCAGTTGATGTAATTCATATTAACTGGAAAAAATGCTAAATAAATATTGGTTAGAAACTGGGATATAATATTGAATAAAAAAGGAAATAAAACAAAGACTTACATTTGCTAAGCACTCTTCACAACCTCATGATGTCCTACATTTTTCAACAGTAAATGAAGTACTTCAGCATTATCATTGCAATGTTACCATTTTAGAAACATAGTTGCTCATTTGCATGGAACAAATTCCAACAAAAAGCAATGGAATAATAACCAGATAATCTGTTTTCTGGTGTTGCTGGTTAAAGACAAAATATGAGTTAAGCAGTAATTAAAACAAAATAGACTGAGGTATGGCCAATGGAATGCTACAGATTCTATGTTGCTGAAGTAGCCAGTTTCTACAGACAAGTTGAAGCAAGAGTTGAACAGTGACATTGTGAGAATGGATAGATATCCAGGCCATATTATCATTGAAGATCTGGAAAAACCTTTGAAGTATTTTCTTTCAGGAGATTAAAGAGTGAGAATACACACCATGAAGAAGATGTTTTCTTATGTTGAGTCCATATATTGCTGACGAATAGTTATGTGAAATCCTTCTGAATGGGCTCATGAATTGAAAGCTATTACACATAACACAGAGCATTTCATTCAAATTTCTTAAAACATGCAAAATATAATGATGTATGAAAATTGCAAATAATCAATATTTTTCAAACCTCAGTTAAGTTTTATACAATAAATCACTATCTCCCAGACATGTGACAGTGTACACACAATGCCACTTACATCTCTGCTCACAACGAACATGTCCACCATTTCACAATGGTGCAGCTTGCAATGTGATTCACTTCTAAGTATTAATATATCAATGCTGCAGTAGTAGCTCATCACTGAGGAAGAACTTATAATGTGCAGCATCATTATGCTGGTGAAGTGCTATGTGGGAATCTGTGCCAACAGTCCAAAAGCACTGCATTCTGCGCAGTGTAGAGCTTTCACAAATAATAGATAGTCCAAAATGTGATGCATTGTAGAGGTCTGGCAGTGAATCAGTTTGCCATCTTTCAGTTCTGCTGAGAATCTGCAATGGTACAGTACACAGCGTATACCTTTACCTTCATTTAGGATTCTACTCAGCTTTAACATCAGACCCATAGGGGGAATTCTTCAAGGAATTCCTATGTAGAATGAGTGACCAAAATAGAAGTATAATGCTTGATAAAGACAGAAGGTGATTTTTAGACACGTGAAGCCAGATTGCTAAAGAAGTGACACATAATCTTAATGATCTTGTGTTAACTGTCTGAAAGCAAACTTGATACATGTTGATATTTCTACTTGGATTCCAGTCATTGAAATAAATGTGTTTTGTCAGAGTGGTGATTAAGAGGTGTATATTGACAAAGATATATTGTGTAACCTTTCAAATGTGCATTAGTGACTAACATACAGAAACACAGACTGAAATATTTTTATACACATACATATATTCAAACAATGTTAAGCAGACAGTAAAATGGGATTACTGATCTGTAACTGTTCGCAGTCCACAGACTGCAGTTACAAGTTAGCACTTGTAATTTGAAAAGAATTTGGACTGTACATCAAAACAGGCTTATGCAGTGGTCCTGACAATGATCAGTCTCAGTCAAGATGTTTTGCTGTAACCAATGAAAGTCATGTTTTATTTATTAAGGTTGGCTGGTAAACCACCTGCGCTGCTTAGCCAAATGATATGCAAAATCAGAAGAAGCAAAAAATCAAATCTCAACAGATAAAGTCAAAGGGAAGAATAGATTATAATGGCTGTTAAGGGGCAAATATATTGAGGTTGGCAGAGCACAGTAACAGTGATTCCTTAGCTAATCACTGTTGGCCCTTAGCAATGTTCCAATGTAAACAAAGGTAATTACTCATGAAATATCATATAGATAACTGAACAGCGATATTGGAAATGTTAATAATACCAGTTAGCCTCAAACTGAATGTTTTATCATGATACCTGCTGGAAATAATTGTACACACTATCTTAATTCTGAATGGCTTGAAGCATAACTTTGATCTCATCATTGAATATTAACACACCTAAATCTTGCATTCCACTCAATGCCTTTAAAATTTCAGATATACTATTTTAATTAATCATAGAATCAATCAGGCCCTAGTTCTTTATTTTTTAAAAAACTTTCTCCATGCATTACTAGGCATATCTTGGATATGATTGTTATAATTTTCTTCCTTACATTTTCCACAATTTTTATTATCTTGGCCTGCTTAACTCGATTTATTTCTCTAATTTCTTAACTCATATTCACCTATGTTGTACTTTTCCTTTCTTGTTGTTCTGCCTTGTTATACTGCTGGAAGATGATTCAATGGATCATATTCAGGACAGATTCTTGGCTTTGTTTTGTGTGAAGGATTGAAAGGAAGTGGCATAAGAACAATAACTCAGTCTTCATAACACACATTGCTGCTGACACCATGATCGTCATGATTCTTTAAGACATTTTCTGTTCCTGACTAACAATCACTTCTTCAACAATCAATGTTAGTCATCTCAATGCTTGACACCAATGAGTTTTAATGATATTCTTTGTGTAAGCTTTGAGATGATTTTCCTTGTTTTCTCCCAGTTGCCTCAAAACATGATTTGCTGTCTCATACATTAGTTTCACCTATTGGTTCATTTCAAGATTTAGTTCAAGTCAAGAAAGGCCCAATGCATAATTACCTTCAGAAGGATGTTTGACTCATCTGTTTTCCAAAATTAGTTTATTTTTCTGAAATAAACAATCTAAGTTCAATCAAGTTGCAGTCAGATTGTTTATCAGGGTGGTGTGTAGGATTGCATTCCATGTTTTACTGAGGCAGAGAGCAACAGAAAGCACATATATGTGAGTGTAAACCAAATTTTGAGCTGGTCTCATTTCAATTAATGATTTATTTCACCCAGTAACACCTAATGATTTGTATTAAAGTCTTATGTACAGCTAGAACTATGGACCACTGAAAAATGAACATATTGGAGCACTGATCTATATGACATGCTGCCAATGGATACATAGCAGTGACATGTACAGGAAGTCAAATCCTCTTTGATTCAAGTACATAATAGAGTCAGAATAAGGCACAAAGTCAGTGGAAACCTGCATTGGGGGAGTCCTCCAATCCATGAAACCATAATGTTGCCATTATCTCCTTCTCTCAGTTAAAAATCACACACCAATTAAACCTGTTGGACTATAACCTGGTGTTGTGTGATTTTTAACTTTGTACACCCCAGTCCAACACTGGCATCTCCAAATCACTCCTTCTGTCAGGCAAGCTGAACCGATGGCTCTTTGCACAAATAATGTTAGTAACTTCCCCTATGCAGCAAACCGCTACAAAGTACAAGATATAGCTAATACTACCAGCAGAACATTGAAGGGAATCAGATGCATTAATGTTCACAGTCACACTCACCTTGACAACCATTGGTAATATGGTCTTGCCTTGCCATATAATGAAATTGTGAGTGCAGCCATTGGCAGATTTCAGTCATTACCTCCTTAATGAAATGTAGCTGTATAAATAATTAGTGCTGAAAATCAGGCATGAAATGTGCTCCCTAAACTCCTCACGTAAATATGACTTCCTAATATGAGCTCCTCTTCACCTTCTCCTCTTCCCTATTCAGATAGCCTTCTGTATGTTTTCTGCTCACTCTTCCAGTCTTGCTCAACGTTAACAGATAGGAGGACTAGTCTGTAGCAACAGTTAATGCAGGTGGCAGCACTTACTACACTACTCATTGCAGAGTTTCACCAAAGTGTCTCTCTTACCAGAAGTATCCCTGTAAAATCTTGAACCTTTAAACTAAAAAAGTAAACATCATTTGTAGTGGCAAAGGAACTGCCAAAGGAAATCCTGAGCAACGAGCATGCGATTAATTGGCAATTCCTTTAAATAGCACTATTTTTCAATTCTTTTTTGAGATGGAGACATTTACTGTCATAGAGTCATAGAGCCATACAGTGTGGAAACAGACACTTCGGTCCAACCAGTCCATGCCATCCATCCATAATTCCCCGTGAACTGCATGTGTTTCCAGGTTAGCTCAGAGTCAATCATATTACCATATGGCATGGACTTGTACTATTGTCAGACTAGGTAGGGATAGAAGATTTCATTTGTAGCATTCCAGAGGGTATTGGATGATTACTTGGATAGAAATAATGTGCATTGATATGGAGAAAATGCAAGAATTTGGCAGTAGTTAGCGTTATCCATTTAAAGTTCAGGTGAGGACATAATGGGCCATTCTGTACTAGATCACTTCTGTGATTCTGTGACTTTTTTTCTTAGAAGGACTTAAGTGAACTAAGTGCCTTATTTACAACAATTAACAATGGCTTCATGGTCATCTTTACTGAAATAAGCCTTGTATTCCAAACTTATGAATTGAATTTAAATTCCACTAAGGTTTTTTCATGGAATTTTAACCAAAATCAGCCTGAGCATTTGGGTTACTTATAATGTTTCTCCTTAGCTGCACAGTGTGCTGGTAGATTCATGAATGAAATTTTCTGTATCTTGGAGGTTCACACAGTGGAAAAATACTCTGAGGGAACTTTGGTTACTTGTTGACCAACATGACCAATATGCCACCATCTCACTAGCATAATGATATTTATGTTGTGCTTGAGTAAGCAATAGTGTATGTAGGCTGAAGGTTGATTATGGCAGTATGTGTGGTAAATCAGCATTGCATGATAATGATTTCTGAATCCTACATACTGCCCAAAGACATTATACACCTTCACCATGCATATACACCTTTCCTTTTTCTTACACCTTGGAATCTAAGGGTTTCACTGCAATCAAAAATAACACAATGATACAAAGACTGATTTCACCTCATTTCATGCTTTCTTTTTGCCGAAATGAATAGAGTAAGTTCTTCAGCCTCATCGATACATTAATCAGTTTCAGAATGGCATTCTCAGACTGCTACTGTACTGGTGCACTATGCAGCTCAGCCCTGCATGGAACATTGAGCAACATGTCTCGAGTTTGAAAGAAACAAGAAAGAAACGCTGAGAGGAGAATTTCCTGGAGTGGAGTTGATCGGTTAGTTCAAGGTAGGAAATATGACAGAGACAGGGCAAGTGCAGAAATCTGGAGGTTAGAGATGAGAGTGATCATCCCAGAAAGTCTGCTGAAAAGCTGTTTCGGTAGTTGAAACATTTGGTGGGAGGAATATGATTGCAATGAAGGCTGCTGATACTGCATTTAAACAAAGTATATAAGATTATAAATATTGAAGCAGGGAAATGTGCCAATTCTACCAATGTTCAAATCCATCACTTTCTCGTGTGTGAAAATTCTGAAATGAATTATTATTTGGAGTTTAATCAGCTTGTAACTGCAGGAGCTCAGTTTCTGCAAATGCAGCATTAGTTTCTGAGTTGCTACCAAGTGAATTTCATTTAGTTCTGTGTGCAACTGGAAAGCAAACCATGCCAAGACCAAGATCTCTGACATGAAGCACAATGAGCAATTTAAGTATTGAATATATTTCTGGGACCCAAGTAACCTGATTGCTCGAGAGATTTGCAAATGTTGATGCCTCAGAGTTTTGTCTATGGGCAATTTAAATGTGAGAGCTAAGCTATATCTTAATAGTAATCAAATCATGCAGCTTTGAATTAAATTTGATCAGCGCAGCAGTGAATTTAGCAGAATGAGAGTAAATTCTCCTCACATTCTGCTCCCTGCAAGAATTCTATTCTGTTTTCCCTGTTTCTCTGTTTCAGTTGTATGTGCTCTGATGATGTTACTTTCCATCAGACTACCACTGACATGACCTCCTTTCCCCTTAACTCCATAGTTCAACTGGTCAGCCTGGAGGCATGTCAAACCCATTTCCCAAACTTCTACCCTCACCCCTTCATACTGGTCCAGCATTTATTATCCAACTCTAATTGTCTCAGAGGAGGTGGTGGAAGAGGAGATGTCATCTTGATCCATTGCAGTCCTTAGGACAGAGAGACTGAGTTGCAGGATTTTGACTCAGCAACATTGAAGGAATGGCAACATAACTCCAAGTCAGAATGATGACTGGCTCAGTTGTGATGGTGTTACAAAGGCTAGAAGGCTCCAGGTAGAGAAGTCATTAAGCCCGGATGGGATGTATTCTTGATTGCTGTGAAAGTAAAGGATCAAATTACAGAGCCTATGACAGAAATTTTCCAGGGCTCTCTCAACCTAATTTGGAGGTGCTGGTGTTGGCCTGGGGTGACAAAGTTGAAAATCACATAGCACCAGGTTTTGGAGGAGAGGTGGTGGTGCTGGAGGACTGCAAACTGTTGTTTAAACAAGGGGCAAAAGAAAACCCAGGAAACTCCAGACCTGTCAGTGTGACGTCAATAATGCAAAAACTGATGGAGGTTGTAATACGGGATAAGGCAAACATACACTTAGAGAAGAGTAAGTTAATACTAGGTGGTCAATATGGCCTTGCGAAGGGCAGGTCATGGCTGACAAATTTCAATGCGTTCTTTGTCAGATTGACCCATGCAGTCGATGAGGATGATACGATGGATGTTGTATATTTGGACTGTATCGGCACCACCTCATGCTCCCACGAGGAGTTTGAACAGTTCATCAACTTCACTAACACCTTTCACTCCAACTTCAAGTTCACGTGGACCATCTCGGACACTCCCTCCCCTTCCTGAACCTCTCCATCCCCATTTCTGGCACTGACTCAACATGGACATCTTCTACAAAGCCACTGACTCCCACAGCTACCTGGACTACACCTCCTCCCATCCTGCCTCCTATAAAAGTGCTATCCCTTATTCCCAACTTCTCCGCCTCTGCTGCATCTGCTCCCAGAAGGACCAATTCCACCATACAACATCCCAGCTGGCCTCCTTCTGCCATGTCCCTTCCCACATGGTCAATGGTGCCCTCCAGTGCATCTCCGCCACTTCCCGCACTTCTGCCCTTGAACTCACCCCTCCAATCACAATCAGGACAGAACACCCTGGCCCTCACCTTCCATCCCACCAACCTTCAGGTACATCACATCATCCTCCGCCATTTCTGCCACCTACACACCGACCCCATCACCAGGGATATATTCCCCTCCCCACCTCTAACTACATTCCGAAGAGACCATTCCCTCCACGATTCCCCTCTTAGGCCCATGTCTCCACCCACCACTCCCGGCAACTTCCACTGCCACTGAAGGAAGTGCAAAACCTGTGCCCACAACTCCTCCTTACCTCCAACCAAGGTTCCAAAAGATCCTTCCACATTTGACTGAGATTGACTTGTACTTCCACACACATCACCTACTATGTCTGTTGCTCCCAATATGGTCTCCTCTACACTGGGGAGACAGGATGCCAACTTGCAGAATGTTTCAGAGAACATCTCTGGGACACATGCACTAAACAACTTCACAGACTGGTGGCAGAACACTTCAACTTCCCCTCCCACGCCACCAAGGACATGCAAGTCCTTGGCCTCCTCCATCGCTAAACCCTAACCGCCCAATGCCTGGAGGAAGAACATCTTAAGACCATCCAACCACACAGGATCAATGTGGGTTTCTCCAGTTTCCTCATTTCCCCTCCCCCACCTTATTCCAACCCCAACCCCAACCCTCCAACTTGGCACTGCCTTCTTGAACTGCCCTAACTGACCATCTTCATTCCCACCTATCCACTCCACCCTCTTTTCTGACCTATTACCTTTACCCCCACCTTCATCTATCTATCGCATTCCCAGCTACCTTCTCCTAGCCCCAACGCCCTCCCATATATCTCTCAGCCCTCTTGGGCCTCAAGCCTCATTCCTGATGAAGAGCTTATACTGAAACGTTGGTTTGCCTGCTTCTCAGATGCTGCCTGACCGGCTGTGCTTTTCCAGCACCACACTTTTCGAGGCTGATCTCCAGCATCTGTAGTCCTTCCTTTCTCGTATTTGAACTTTCAGAAAGCATTTGATACAGTGGCACATGATAAGAGGATTAACAAATGAAAAATGTTTGCGATTGATGCTTCCTTGGCAGCATGGATTAGGAGTTAGATAAAAGGTAGATATCATGGCAGCTATCAGTGTGTGTTTCTTGGATTGGAGACAAGTTCCACAAGAATTGGTTTTGGGACCGTTGTCTTTTCTGATTTGTATAAATGATTTGGAGATTGGTGTGGATGGCAAATTCTCAAAAGTTGCAGACTATACTAAACTAGCTAGAAAGGTGAATTGTAAGGATGATGCTGAGCGACTTCAGAGGGACATTGACAATTTGGCCAAATACGTAGGTACCTGGCAGATGAATTTTGCATTCCTGGTGAAGGGCTCATGCCCAAAACATCAATTCTCTTCCTCCTTGAATGCTGCCTGACCTGCTGTGCTTTTCCAGTGCCACACTCTTGACTCTGATCACCAGCATCTGCAGTCCCCACTTTCTCCGAGATGAATTTCAATATAGAGAAATGTGGGGTAATGTATTTTTTTGTAAATGAAACACAGAGAAACAATACAAACTCAAAGGCACAACTTTGAAGGGAATACAGGAGCAGAGGGACCTTGGGGTTCATGTGCTTGATTCTCTGAAGATGGCCAGGCAAGTTGAAACAGTTGTTCAGAAGGCTCATAGAATCCTTCAGTTTACAAATAAAAGCATAAGGTATGAAAACAAGTGAGTGCTCTACATCTCAACAAACCATTCGTCAGACCACAACTGGCATATTGTACACAGTTCTGGGCACTTTATTCAAGGAATAATGTTAGAGCTTTGGAGGGAGTTCAAAGGAGGTTTACTAGAATGATACAATGGATGAGGAATTTTAGATACAAGGAAAATTAACAGAAATTGGGGTTACTATCCTTTGTGCAGAGATTAAGTAGTGATCTCATTGAAGAGTTTTGAATTATGAATAATTTCGTCAGGGTAAAGAAGTATATTCAGCTTCCATCAGATGGTACAGAGGTCACAAGATTGTGACTCGGAATAAAATGAGGAGAAACATCATTACTCAGCGAATTCTTAAGATTGGAAAGTGATGGGAGAGTGGTGGAATTTGATTTCATAAGTGGTTTCAAAAGAGGGCTTGATATATATTTGAAAGGAATGAATTTTGAGGGCTACAGAGATGGGACTTGAGAATGGGACTAACTGGATAGCTCTTTCAGGAGCTGGTACGGACACAATGGGTTGATTGGCCTCCTTTTATACTGCAAGATTCTGAGATTTTATGACTCTAATTCTTATCTCCAAACTGGGTAATTTGCTAGCAGCAGGTAGGGATGAGGTGGTTAGGAAAGAGGAGTGCTTGATCAATGTGCCATTTGATCTTAGCTCATTTTCTAATTCTGTTTGACTTCAAACAGAATCATAGAACAAAATCCAGTTCTACTTTTTTGCGTGTTTTTAAAAATTAATTCATGGGATATATGCTAGGTAGGTCAGTACTTACTGTTCTTCCCAACTGACCAGAGGATAGTTGAGAATCAACCACCTTGTTAGTGATCTGATATTACATGTAGGCCAAACCAGGTGAGGACAGTAGATCTCCTTCGCTGAAGGATATTAGTGAAACAGATGGGTCTGCATGACAACTAATGCTGGTTTCAAGGTAGTTATTGGTCTAATGTTTTATTCCAGATTTATATCAAATCCAAATTACACCATCTGCCACTGTTAGGATTTGAACCCTTGGTAATGGAACATTCAACTGGGTTTCTGGGTTACTGGAGATGATGCCACCACTTTCTCAGCTTTGTGTTTTATATTGCTTTCTTTTACTTGTGTTTAATATCTAGCAGAAAATTATGCTGTAGGAAATGCTCTCAGAGTTTCCTAGAGTTGGGACCAGAGCTTATGATACACATGCATGCACCGAACAAGTTCACATCACCTCCACTGTTATGCAGTTATGGAGTCAGAGAGATCAGAGATCACAGCAGAGAAAATGCCCTTCAGTCTATCACATCCTCACTTTTGTTGAAATTCAACTCATTGAAATAATATTGGCCCAGACCTTCCAGTTTATAGGTCATCAGATACTAGATATATGATGCAAAATGTACATTGGAGCCCCTTAGAAGACCCAATGCAACTCACATAAAACATCCCCCTATGCTTCGATAGTGGGAGCATGGGGATTTCAACCGGGGTTTACAGATGCGACTTTTAAACTCGGGAGATCCAGGGGTATCTCATGTCTAGGGGACCTATTTAAAGAAGGGGTCCTGATGTCTATTGAACAGCTGCGTCAGAAATTCGGATTACCTAATGGAGACCTCTTTCGATACTTCCAAATTCGAGATTACATACAGAAGAAGACTATGTTATTAGATAGTCTTTATAAATCAGATAGAGAATGTAGAGTGCTACGACCAATGGGGGTATCTTCCGTCAGTACTATTTATCATTTACTATATGATGAAGCATCGGGTAATATGGACAATCTGCTTAAAACATGGGATCAGGATTTGGGACTAGAAATCTCTATAGAAACATAGAATGACATTTGGGAAAATGCCAGAAGAATCACCATCTGCAACAGAACTCAGGCTACCCAGCTGAAGATACTTCATAGGGCCCATATAGCACCAGATCGATTGGCAAAATTTAAGGCAGGAGCATCTCCAATGTGTCCCAAATATAAAATAGAGATGGACACTCTTGTACATTACCTATGGACCTGTCATAAGATCCGTAGATACTGGACTAAAGTAGCAAGTATCCTGACAGAAATTTTAGGAATGGAAGTTAAAGTGGACCCTGTATCTCTCCTTTTGAGCTTTTCGAACTTACCCTCCCTGGATATGCACGGGAAGAGATTATTTTCTATTCTCTCTTTCTGTGCAAGGAAAAATATTTTGGTAAACTGGGTGGCTGAGGGCCCCCTTGAACTTTCAAATTGGCACAGATTAATTATGGAATGTATTCCCCTTGACTTCCTTACAAATATGGTGCACCGAAAGACCGAATTATTTCATAAAATATGGCAGCCCTTCTTGAATTATGTAAATACAGATATTTCGGCTATCCTAACAAGGGCTTTTATTTAATTGAGATTACGAACCTGGCTGGTCCGGGGCCCCTTGGGAGAGGAATCCCGCGCGAATATGGGTTTTGTTACATTTGATGTTAACACATTCCAAGCATGTATCTCACTATCCAATTTCTGTGTTATCCATTGTTTTTTTTTCTTTCTCTTATTTGAATAATGTAAGAGACTTAATTATACACCCAGGTTAGTTGTAGGTTAGATTAGTAGTTAGTTGAGTTTTGTTTTTTTCTCTCGGTATTTTTCTTTTCTTAAATTTTGGTTATTATTTATTTAAGATTTAATTGTATATCAATGTTTGTCCTTGAGAGTTTTGTTTATTTTTGTAAACTTGTAAAAATGTTAAATTTCCAATAAAAATATCTATATAAAAACAAAGAAGACCCAATGCAGTGATTCCATGAGAATCACTTAGGAAATTTGTATTTCTGATGGACTGGTGAGGTCTTTAGGTGGTTCTGCATTATTTTTATGGATAGTTGCTCAAGAAATGTTAGTTGGAAAAAACCCTAGCCTAAATTCTGGATACTTGTTTAGCTGATCTCCCCATTTTGTGCCTCAGCTCCCTTCCCTGACTACCCCTTGATCCCCAGTTTCCAATGACTTGGCCTGACCTGACCTGACCTGACCTGACTAGCTACCGCCATGTGAGTTTCCCAATTACTCCCAGATCACCTGACTCACTTTCACCTTACTGTCTCACCCACCTGCCCATACAGCTGCAGTGATATCCAGCCGATACCCTACCACCATTTCATCCACCAACCACATAGCCACCCTATCCATTTGCATTAACCACCTGCACACATACTCACATGTCTCACCTACCCTACCCATTTATTCACTTAACTTGTTGATCAATCCAAATGCCCACTCAATTATATGTTCACCCACTCACACACCTGTTCACTCATGTCATCATTCACTGACACTCTGTAAAGCTCTGGACCTTAAACACTCGTCAGAATACAGAAGCTCATGTTAAGCTGTGCCCTCCAAGGTTCCCTGCACTGAGGAGTATGTCAAGACCACCCATTTTAGACAGGAAAGTCAGTCCTCAGGTAATGGGGCAATTTTCACTCTGGTCAGCCCCAGAAACAATGATTCTGATCCTCATTGGAAGATTTGGCTCAACATTAAACCTTCAATGGTGTGCTCAATGGTACTAGACTCTATAGTGATATTGGCTGTGAGTACACCTCCAAACCTTTACTGTAAGATTTCAACAAAATTTATCACCTTCAATAAAGATTTAGTGTTTGAGTCCTTTCTCAGAGTGGTGGGCCAATGCTTCTATAGGGAAATATGCATCTGCTTCTGGCTCATTTAGTTAGCCAGTTAACTCTCATTGCTGAACCTATAGGCCCCTATCTTTTCAATCCATTTAATCAAACTCCCTTTCCCTTTAACTGCACTCCGTGCACATCATTCTTAGACGTATCCTTACCATTACTACTCCTATTTGCTCACCAGTAATAAAAATTACTACGTGCCAAACGTTAATGTCATCACTATCTTTATTCCTATCATACAACACTGTATGCCAGAGCGCTTGTCCCTTCTGCATTATAAGAGAATGTAAGGCCCACCGTATTAAAACTTGATGGAAATAATAATGAAAATACGAGTGCAGCAACAGCTGTAGCAATATCTTTTCTGCCATCAAAGAGCCTAACATGCTTTTGACAGCCTCCAGAGCCAGAGAGCTACAAGCTGTCATGTTGCTGGTGTAGATATGAAAGCCAGATGCCTGTCCTTATGGTACCGCAGGAGGCTGTGTTATGACTGACAAGATCCAGATCACGTTTTGCCATGGATCCCCAATTTTCTCATGAAACATCTTGTTTAAAGTATATGGAGGCTGGTAACTGTGACATTTTAGGTTGTTTGCAGTACTTCCATAATGGCAGGGTGTACATCCCTGAGCACTGGCCTGCACTGCACTATTTGTGCAGTTATCGATGTAGAACCTTGAAAAAAGAATGCATATGAACAGCCTTGATTAAATTTGTTCATGGGATGGAGCCGTCACTGATGAGATCAACATTTATTTTCCATCACTAATTGCCTTTGACAAGGTCGTTGTGAGTTGTCTTCATGAATCCTGTAGATCTTGAGGCACAGAGAGAGAGTTCCAGGATTTTGACTCAGCAACATTGAAAGCATGTTTATAAAACTCTAAGTCAAAATGATGATTGTCTTGGAAGAGAACTTGCAGGTAATAGTCTTCCATGTATCGACTGCCCTTGTCCTGCCAGGGGTAGATGTTGTTCAGTTTGGAAATTTTTGCCAGTGGACCCTTGATGAGTTATTACAGTTCACCTTGTAGATAGTACACATTGCTGCCACTCTACCTCAGTGTGAGGGGAGTATTGAAGGGGTGTCAATCAAGAGTGCTTTGTCTCAGATGGTTTCAAACTTCTTCAGTGTTATTGGAGCTGCACTCATCCAGGCACTGAGAGTCATAGAGATGTACAGCACGGAAACAGATCCTTCGGACCAACTTGTCCATGCCAACCTGATAACCTAAACAAATCTAGTCCCATTTGCCAGCATTTGACCCATACTCCGCTAAACCCTTTCAATTCATATACACATCCAGATGCCTTTTAAATGTTGTAAGTGTACTAGCCTCCACCACTTCCTCTGGCAGCTCATTTCACTCATGTACTACCCTCTGCATGAAAACATTGCCCTTTAAGTCCATTTTGAATCTTTCCCCTCTCACCCTGAACTTATGCCCTTTAGCTTTGGGCTCCCCCAATTTCTCTAGTCATCCAGCATTCCCTACACATACCAAACTTACCTTTCCACCTATCAGGAACATACTGTCTCTGGAGTCTCATTATCTCATTTTTTAAGGTTTCCCATTTTCCAACCATGCCTTTATCCGCGAGCATCCTCCCCCCAATCAACTTTTGAAAATTCTTGCCTGATACTTCAAAATTGACCTTCTTCCAATTTAGAACTTTAACTTTTTGATCTGGTCTATCCTTTTCCATCACTATTTGAAAACTAATAGAATTTTGGTCGCTGGCCCCAAAGTGGTCTCTCCTCAGTCACTTGCCCTGCCTTATTTCCCAAGAGTAGGTTAATTTTTGCACCATCTCCAGTAGGTACATCCACATACTGAATCAAAATTTTTTCTTGTACACACTTAACAAATTTCTCTCCATCTAAACCCTTAACACTATGGCAGTTCCCAGTCAATGTTTGAAAATTTAAAATCCTCTATCATAACCACTCTATTTATTCTTACAAATAACTGAAATCACCTTACAAATTTGTTTCTCAATTTCCTGCCGACTACTCATGGGGTCTGTAGCACAATCCCAATAAAGTGATCATCCCTTTCTTATTTCTCAGGTCCACCCAAGTAACCTCCCTGGACAAATTCCCAGGAATAACCTCCCCAAGTACAGTCATAATGTTATCAAAAATGCCATTCTTCCTCCTCTCTTGACCCCCTTTCTATCCTTCCTATAGCATTTGTGTCCTGGAACATTAAGCTTCCAGTCCAGTCCATCCTTGAACCACGTCTCTGTAATTGTTATGATATCCCAGTCCCATGTTCCTAACCATGTCCTGAGTTCATCCGCCTTCCCTGTTAGGCCTCTTGCATTAAAGTAAATGCAGTTTAATTTATCAGTTCGACCTCATTCTCTGCTTTGCACCTGTCTACTCTGACTGTTTGACTTGCTCTTTTTCCAAACTGTGTCAGTCTTAGTCTGATCTATTTCCTCATTATCTCCCTGGGTCTCACCTCACTACCACACTAGTTTAAATCCTCCTAAGCAATTCTTGCAAATCTCCCTGCCAGTATGTTAATCCCCTTACAATACAGGTGCAATATATTCTTCTTGTACAGGTCACTTCTACTTGAGAAGGGATTCCAATGATTCAAAATGTGAACCCTTCTCCCCTGCACCAGCTCCTCAGCCATGCATTCATCTGCTCTACCCTCCTATCCCTACTCTCACTAGCTCGTAGCACCAGTAATATCTGGAGTAATCCCCTAATACTCTTTCATACTCCTGACTTATGCCATATTGATAGTGGATAGGATTTGGACATTAGGAGGTGAGTTACACACCACAAGATTCCTAGCCTTGAACCTGTTCTTGTAATGTTAGTATTTATATTGTAAGCCCAGTTCAGTTTCTGGTCAACGGTAACCCCAGGATGTTGACAGTGGAGGATTCAGTGATAGCAATGCCTTTGAATATCGAGTGGAGATGGTTAGATTCTTTCTTATTGGAGCTGGCAGAGCCCAAGGCCATGAGTCATAGTTTAAGGATGGGAGGTAAACCATTTACTACTGAGATGAGAAGAAATTTCTTTACTCAGAGAGAGATGAGCTTATGGAGTTCACTATCATAGAAAGTGTCAAGGCCCAAACATTGTGTTTTGAAGGAGGCAGTGGATATTGCTCTTGTGGCTAAAGGGATCAAGCAATAGGAAGGGGAATGGGCTGAGGGAATTGAACTTAATGATGAGCCATGATCATATATAATAGCAGAGCATGCTCAAAGGGTTGAATTGTGTATTCCTTGTCTTCAATAAGATAATCATTGCCTGACACTGGTATGGTCTGAATGTTATTTGCTAATTGTCAGCCCAATTGTCAGGTTTTGCTGCATTTGGGCATAGACCGCTTCAGTATCTGAGGAGTCATAAATGAGTGCTAAACATTGTTCGCTGATGAATGCACTTTGCCACTTCTGATGGAGATGGTTGCCAAGTACCCTGGTGAGGACAATATCCTGAAGAACTACAGCAGAGATGTCCTGGCCTAGATTGAACTCCAACAACCACAAACATCTTCCCTTTATAGGTGGAATGTTTTCTCTCTGATTCCCATTCACTCCAATTTTGCTCTTGCTCCTAGGTTTTGGAAAGAATTCTAAGGGATAGGATTTATGACTATTTGGAAAAGCATAGTATGATTAGTGTGTGGGGTAGGTCGTGCCTCACAAATCTTGTTGAGTTCTTTGAGGAGGTGACAAGACAGGTCTTTACAGGTTGAGCAGTGGATGTTATGTATATGGACTTCAGCCATGCATTTGATGGGCTCATTTATAAAGTCAGTAGGTATTGGATACAGGGAGATTTGGCTATCTGGATTCAGAATTGGTTGGCTGACAGAAGGCAGAGAATGGTTGTAGATGGAAAGTATTCTGCCTGGAAGTCAGTATTAAGTGGTGTCCCACAGGGCTGTGTTCTTGGGGCTGTGCTCTTTTTAGTTTATATAAATGACTTCGATGAGGAGATTGAGGGTTGGGTTAGTACATTTGCAGATGACACAAAGGTTGGACGTGCCATTGATAATATCGAGGGCTATTGCAGGCTGCAGTGTGACATAGACAGGATGCAGAGCTGGGCTGAGAAATGGCAGATGGAGTTCAACCTGGATAAGTGCAAATTGAAACATTTTGGAAGGTTGAACTCAAATGCTGAATATAGGATTAAAGACAGGATTCTTGGCAGTGTGGAAGAACAGAGGGATCTTGGTGTTCAAGTACATAGACCCCTCAAAGTTGCCACCCAAATGGATAGGGGTGTTAAGAAAGCATATAGTGTTTTGGCTTTCATTAACAGGGGGATCAAGTTTAAGAGCTGCGAGGCTTTGTTTCAGCTCTACAAGTCCCTGGTGAGACCACACTTGGAATATTGTGTCCAGTTCTAGTCGCTCTACTGTAGGAAAGATACAAGGGCTTTGGAGAGGGTGCAAAGAAGGTTTACCAGGATGCTGCCTGGACTGGAGGGCTTGCCTTATGAAGAAAGATTGACTAAGACCAAACTTTTCTCTCTGGAGAGAAGGAGGAAGAGAGGAGACCTGATTGAGGTATACAAGGTAATGAGAGTCAATAGCCAGAGACTTTTCCCTAGGGCAGGATTGACTGTCACGAGGGATCATTGTTTTAAGGTGTTAGGAGGAAGGTATAGAGGAGATGTCAGAGGTAGGTTCTTTATGCAGAGAGTTGGGAATGCATGGAATGTGTTGCCAGCAGTGGTGGTGGAAGCAGAGTCATTAGGGACATTTAAGCGACTGCTGGACATGCACATGGACAGCAGTGAATTGAGGGGTGCGTAGGTTAAGTTATTTTATTCTACATTTGGATTAATCCTCAGGACAACATCATGGGCCAAACGGCCTGTTCAGTGCTGTACTTTTCTATATTCTATGCCACACTTCGTCAAATGTGGCCTTGATGTCAAGGGCAGTCACTCATTCCTCACCTTTGGAGTTATACTATGTTTGGACCAAGACTCTAAACAGTCAAGAGCTGAGTGGACCTGGCAGAATCCAAAATGAAAGTCAGTGAGCAGTAATACTGACCCTCTAGGTCTGTTTAATTATCACTGGTGGAGAATAAGCCACTTAACAAAAGAGGAAATCATCTTATAGGATACATTGCATGAGAGCAATAGGTATAATGAATCTCACAGAATGTATTTCTAGTTTCTGCGTTTAAATATTTATTCATGGGATTTGGGCATCATTGGCTTAGCCAGTATTTATCACCCAACACTAATTGCCCTGGGGAAAGTAGAAGTGGGCTTCTTCCTTCAAAAGCTGGAGTCTTTCAGGACAAGGGACACCCACAACCTTGAATAGCATTTTCAAAAATTAAATCTTCTTTGGACTATGACACAGTTAACAAAGAAATATTAAAATTCCAACAATAGTTTTGTATTTTATGAATAATGATTTCAAAGCTCCATTGTTATCTTTATTTACTAGTCTGTAGGAATCATTCATGGAAATATCAGTGGATTCCCCAGGAAGCTGAACTCATCTGTTAAATCTTGCCCTTTCAAGATTTTTGTTTGTTCTCAAATTCAAGTAATTAGTAGAAGCTTTTAAAACTTGATCAAAAAATCTTTCCTATTTTGATGATTTACAAACATCATCTAGTATAGACTCTGGTGAAAATGATATGTTAATGCTCCCAATTTCAAGCTTTGTGTTTCATTTTGAAGCATTCTGTATCTCAAAAGACATTTTTTTCTCAAAGATGTCTAATTCTCGGTTCTGCTTGGCCCACCCCTGATATTGATTCTTTTTGTAAGTATTATTTGCCTCTCCATTTCTTTGAAAGTGTTCATTTATTCTTATCCCTTTAAAGCTGTTTTAAATCCATAGTATCTCCAAAGCTATCTATGTGTGTCATCTTCAACTCGTCTACTTGCATTAAATCACATTTAAATTCTGTTCCCTTAAAGTTTACTCCAGACTCTTAAACTCTGTATTCAAACCTTTAAACTCTACAACAATAGCATATAAAATTCTTCCAATAATGTTTTACATTTAATTGACGAACTAATTTGTATTATATTACTTCTTTCAGGCTACAAATTTTATTAAATGACAATATTGTATTATTGCACTGCTTATAGCTGGACTTCTACCTTCTAAAAGGCTTTTCAATCATCTGCAGGCAAAATTGAATTTACCCACTTCTTTACATATCAGAAGATGGACATTCTGCCCACCATCCTGCATTCTGTTATACCCCAAAATGCAATTCATTTCCTCTTATTCAATATCTATATATAATTTTCTGTGGATGCAACTTTAATAAGTTTTCATGCCTAAATCACATTTTAAGTTATGTGTTCTGATCTTCTCAAACTTGTCAAACTTGCTTCTTCTGTTAGATTATTTCTTTAATCATTAGAATCTGCCTATCTGTTCCTTTAAATAAGTTATGCCACCTTTCTGATACTGAAGCCTCAGTGTGAGTTAACTTTCTGACCTTTCCTCTGTCTACTATTGCCATGTCTCATGGAGCCTACTCACAATGAACATTATGCTTACTTTGAAGGGCAAATATTCCCTTTCACAGTCTTTTGTTCTCAACCTGATCTTTGAACTATTTCCTCCTTTTAATTGTACACAGGGATCTCTAAGGTTAATCTGAAAGCTCCAAATCACTTTCACACAACCTTATTTCTCTAATGTCCTTGTTTCTGTCCTGTGTGGTTACTCTTTTCTCTTTTACTCTTTTCCTAAGCCCCACTGTTTTTACTGCATCCCTTGCAAGCTCTGACATGAAGGTCTTCATCCGATGTGCTGCTTCCTTCCTACTGCATCTTCTTTGAGGGGGGTTGCTGATGGTTTGTTGATGTTCACGTTTTACCCTGCTAACTGGTCTCTTCTTCAAGTTGTAATATTCTTAAAGCAATATACTCACTTGTCTTCAAATTTGTGTTTTTCTTTTGAGTCCACTCTTGTTACTTTTAGGTATTACAGTAATGGTACCAAATATTGGTCTTCATATTATATTACACACTAAATATAAACCACTGAGGGCTTGTGTTGGAGCAGCTTTCTGCCACCAATCCTCCTTTAAACTCTTTTAAGTAATTTGTCATCATGCTACACAGCCTCTGGTGGGACCCTGTTACAAAAACAAACTATAATGGCTAATAGAAATTTACAGAAATACAGTGGAAACAATCCACCTTGTTAGATTTATTTTTAATCAACTTGTTCAGCAATGTTATTACATACCTCTGAAGCATGTGGGAAAATCTACCTTTCAATTTTGATCCTATAGCCCTGTAGAAGTCAAACCACTAGAGAATCCTAACAAGAAGAGTCACTTGTCTTTCATAACAAGGTAAGGTTTATTGCACAATAGTAATTGGTGCAATTAGCATGAACAAGTTAGGTATAATTAAAACTATCAGAAGTGAGAGATGATGCATTTGTTTCCAACAGGATTTCGTGAAAGCTATCCCAATTCTTCACCCAAAGACTGCGATGTAGCAACAGATTAGGATTTGTTAATGCAGCAGTACCACATGGTCTCTCTTGTGCTGAAAGGGCTAAAATAACTAAATTAATGGAATAGTTGAATAAGATAGGCTTTTATCCCATCAAGTAAAAATGATTAAGCAATGATTTAGTTGAGGGGTATAGGATAAGTAGTAGTATTCAGGAGTAGATGGAGTAAACAATTTTACCTGAAGAGGAAATTCTGAACTGGAGCCATTTCTTAAAATTATAGCTGATGGATGATTTGCCTTCAGTAGGGTGTACCTGATAGGGCAGGAAGGATCGTTACTCCACTTCCTGAACACCTTCCTAAACCCCCACAGTATCTTCCCATGCAATCGCAGAAAGTGTAACACCTGCCTGTTTACTTCCTCCCTCCTCAAATCCAAGGCCCTAGACATACCTTCCATGTGAAGCAGCACTTTACCTGCACTTCACTCAACCTACTCTACTGCATTCGCTGCTCACAATGTGCTCTCCTCTACAATGGGGAGATGAAACATAGATTGGGTGACTGCTTTGCAGAACACCAAAGTTCTGTCCACAAAATGACCCTGAGCTCCCTGTTGTCTGCCATGTCTACAACCATCATGTTGTCTGGCCTACATCTCTGTTTTGAATTCACTGCAATGTTCCAGCAAAGCTCAACGAAGCTTCTCATTTTTTGCTTGGACCCTGGAGTCTTCAGGGCTTAATATTGATTTCAATCATTTTCAGGCATGACCACCTTCTCCCATGTCTTTCCCCCAACCCCACACATCAGGCCTTGTCATCACAAGGGTTGCTACCGTAACCGATCCCTTGTCAGCCGCTCCTCATGTAAAAGCTCCCACTGTATTTTTCTGCAACCAAGCAACTTGGAGAACTGTGGTAGGTCTTTCTTTGAAATTAAGTCCCCATGGTTTAGAGGCCATGCCCCATGAGCTGTGAACTAATCAGAGACCGCAAACTCTTACACAAGGCATTGCCACCGAGAAAGATAGTTGTTTTGATAAGAAGATTGCAAGACCGAGGTATCGCAAGAGTACTTTTTGGCCAGGGTGGTTTTCTAAACAAAGAGGCGGTAGTGAATTAGAAATAGTGAATTAGATTAGAAATTGCTCAAAAGCGATTCTTGGTTTATGTGTGGTTTCTGAACACTGCACAAATCAGGACTGAATAAGACCACCGACCCTCTCCTAACTGACAGCTTGCCTCTGCTAAGCTGAGTTAGCAGTCTCTTATTTTTTCCCATCTCGAGTGAAGGTAATCACAGCCCAGTTAGGTCTAGACCCTTAATTGATCATTAACTGGCTACTTACAGGTCTCAATTGGTTGTGGGTTGTGAAGGCAATGCTTGGGCCTTCCCACTAGGAACTTATTTCGGGGGGGGGTGGGGGGTGAGAAAGCAGTTGGGTCTTAGACACCCCCACCCCATCCAATTAAGTTTCCATCCTTCCTCCAAGCCATTGCCTCCTGCACCAGAAGATTTCACTTAATGAGTTATAACTCTTGAACCAAAGCCAAATTAATTGAGAATACACGATTAATGCATATGCAACACCTTTTGAATAAGCTTTCTCTTATTCTGTTAATAATGTATAGACTAGTAGCCTATAACATGGAAGTAACATTGACCTCTCTTCATGTTTCTCTTTAGGGCTTTGCAGCTTCTTTGATGTGGAATAACTGGATTCTTGGTATCATGTCAGTAGTACAGTGCAACATTCACTTCCATTTTGAATTGGTTCAGAAGATGTTCTCTGTTCCCTTTATTACTACCACAAGAACATTTGAGAGTATCAACGTTTTTTTCTTAGCAAGTATTGTGCACTCCCCTGCAGCAAGGTCCAAGGCTTTACTGGTTTGTCACTGTTGAACTGAAGAGCCTCATTTACCACTTGAAAGAGCTTAAGCTGTATTTGTGAATGTCTGTTTTCATTCAACTCACAGAGTGCAGCTAATCTTAAAGCTAGTGCCAATTTTGTCCATTACTGTGGATTTGGTCTAAACATCCTGTTCAAAGGAAGCTTCTTATCACTGACTGTAAACAACTTGAATATCTAAATGTTTCAATTATTTAAATATTACTTTAAGCTTTACAACTAAATTGGGTGTTAGACTCAAGGTACAAAATGACAATTAATTCATTTTGCCAAGGACAATTTAACAATGGTAAATATCATGAATGTAAATGATTGGACTGGCTTAAAATTGCTTTCGTTCTGAAATAAAATCGCCTCAAAAGAGTCTTTTTCTTCCAGATATCACAAGCCACATTAACAGTGCTGCATCTTCAGTATCTTTTGTTTCCTCAGCAGAGATTAATCATCACAGAGTGTTCTGAATTGAATGTGAGTATGTGAATCGAAGATCAATGCAAATGTGCAAAAATGCTAAGTGTTTCAATTAAACTGCAGAAGAAATGCTTCACAATCCAAATTTTCACAAACTGAAACAATTTAAAATGAAACAAACAGAAGTATAATAGAAGCTAAATGCTTACACATCTGACAACTTTTTTTAAAGTTTTTGAAAATGTTCTATTTAAATACAAGACTATGTAAGAATGCTTATTGGCATGTTCTTCACCTCAGTTTTGGCACAATGCCAATGCAGCATATTGGGTGGCTGATGCTAACTCTCTTTATACTGGCATCTTAATCGGTGAGCCCTGTGGGATAGTGGTGAATAACTAAGTCAATTATACACATCCACCCTCTGCCTTGTGCAAATTTCCACCAGTGGCAGATGGGTACGTCAAACTGAACAGCTAAGGCCATTTCTTATGCTGTTTCTGCATAGATTGCTTTGGGATATGGCAAGTGAATTACTTAAAACTTAAGCCAGATTTATGTAAATGGCAATAGCTGCAATATATTTAATTCAGATTGAAACAGCTTGGTATTTCCATCTATCAATTGGGAAAAATGTCTATGAATAGCCTGTATCCCCCAAGTGTGCTGAAGGACGAGTTTAGGGAAGATGGTGGTCAGTTTTTTGCATATATTGATCTCAGGACTTCCCCAAATCCCTTTTCAATAATAATAACTTACATTTATCTACTAGCTGCCACATAACTCAAGAAGTGTAGACAAAACAAATAAGGTCATCAATCAAAAGTAAGAGATATTAGGAATCACTGTCAAAACTTGGGCCACAGACTTAAAAGTTTGAATAAGGTGTGACGAGATTGAAGTGAAAAGTTGAAAGGGCTTAGAGTGTGAATTTAAAAAAAGCAGGAGAAATATAAATCTGCATACTTACCTTTGTCAGCATTATACATAGACATGATTTCATCATCTATATGCCAATTACACCCAGGTGTATCTCTCCAGCAACTCCCTCACTCACTCTAATACCTTTATTCTATCATGTTGTCTTGCCACATTTAGTTTTCGATAAAGTGTAACTTCTTCTTGTTCAGCTTCAGGAAGACTGCACCCATTATATTTGGCACTGCCACAAATTCTGCAATCTCATAAACAATTCCTCCCAGATGCTGTCCAGAATGTTTGCAACCTTCACATCCAATCTGACCCATATTCACGAAGATTGCTTCAGTAACAACGTCTCACTCAGCTCTTGTACTTCAATCCAGCCTTCACTGAAATGTTCATCTACACATTTGCCACATCTAATCTGATCATTTCAATGGCCTCTTCACTGACTACCCACCTACCAAGGTCCAAAATTGTCAGCTAATCCAAGTTCTCACTGCCATACTCTGTCCCATTCCATGTCCCACTCCTCCATCATATATATAGAACAGCAGAACACAGGAACAGGCTTTTTGACACATCATGTCTGCGCCAACCATGATGCCATTCTAAATTTATCCCATTTGCTTCTCCCCTTTATTGATCTAAATTGATTCATGGACACACAATGCTCCGCATGTAAAGCATTAATTTTTAATAAATCCCTTGCTTTCCTCACTCCTCCCTATCTTGGTACCCTCTTGTAGCCCCTCAACATGGTTTAGGATCTCCTATGTGGATCTGACTAATATTTCTGGTTGATATTGTTAGGAAGATGATTATTTCTTAATATCATTTTTAGTTCTGTCTAAATTATTATGGAAAGTGGTTCATTTGGAAACAAAACTGGGTAGTTACCTAATCCTAGAAGGACACGCTGGGTAATGGTTTTAAGACAATTTTGTTAAGTCACATGACTTGAGCCAACTGTGTGGAAATCACATGCCTTTCTGAATGGTTGTCAGGAGCTGGCTTTTCCTTAGATAATGGCTGGAGATCTATTGGGGTGCCATTTGCCAAGAGTGAGAAGCTACACAACTCATCCTCTCCTTTCCAAGAAAACCCTTCTGAGAGTCCACAAAGAAAACTGAAATCCTGATCCGACTGTTTAGCTGAAAAACTTCTGGAAGAGTAATTCTCTTCTTCTGAACAGCTTGGGACTGGCAAAAAACACAGAGAATTGAATCTCCACCAGCAAAAGAGCTGTCTGTCTGTTCTCTGAGTTCTAAGCTCTCTTCATAACTAAAGAAAACTACTTTACCTTTCTTTCTGCAGTTCCTGTAAGCTGTAACTTTTAACTGAAAAGTCAGAGACCCTTTATAAGCAAACAAGCCACCTTGTACCTCTTGTCAACTAATGGAAACATGTGGAAAAGTGAATGTAAAAACATAGAAACTAGTAGGCCATTCAGCCCTTCAAGCCTGCTGCTCCATTCAATATGATCGTGGCTGATCTTGTATCTCGTACCATATTTCTGCTTTTGCCTCTCAGATCTCAAGGCCTTTAAAACGTAAAGATGCATCTATCTCTTTCTTGAATATACTTAGTGATTTGGCTCCACAACCTTCACTGATAGAGAATTACAGAGGTTATGATCATATTTCCCCTCATCCTCATTCTAAATAGTCTACCTTACATAAACTGTGTGAGCAAAGTTTACTCGTTCTCTATGTTAGTCTGTCTGTATGTGGGGGGTGGGGTGGGGGGCTGTCAGGGGAGTTTATAAGGGGATTACAGTTTTAATTTGAGATGTTACATGCTGTTGATAAAAATGTTGAATTGCTTATAATAAATATTAATCCTTATTAAGTACAGAAACCCTCTTGATGTTTTCTGTCATCTTGGTCTGGAAATCAACTAAATAGTGAATTCTGAGTACTTATTTTAAAATCTTTTGGTTTTATGAAAAATCCTGGCATAACAGGACTTGATCTCCAACAAGTTACCCCAGTGAGTCGTGATACTGTTGTACAGATGAGAGATGACTATGGACTCAGAGGTAACTAAACCTTCAGTACTACATTAACTGTTGGTTGACAAAGAAAACATATTAATATGAAATAAAATGCACATCTAAAATAAAACAGAACATATCTGAAAAACAGTCAATGTGTATGAAGGGAAAAAGTGGAGCATGATATTTTTTATTTTCTACCAAAATTAAACAAATTCACGATAATTATCGCTAATGATTTTGATTTTAGCCGATTTCATATAATCCATTAGTTTGAAAATTGAGTTTGCAAGATCTTTATGGAGACAAATCTATGGCATAAAACTGCAGAAAACTTGACACTATAGAAGCAAATAAAAATGTTGCAGACTCAGAAGAACCAGGGGGGGAATAAATGATTTATTTATTCATACCTCAACAATGAGAAATATTTATTGCGTCAATCTTTCTCCTACATTAATTCTCCATTCTTGGATTGTAGTATTGCAAATAATCAGATCTGTTAATTGTTTGATATTGTATTATAGCAAGTACATCATGTGACACAATTGTAGCATCCTTAACTATGGGCCTGAAGTTCTGGGTATATGCCCCATGTCAGGACTTATTGGCCATGGAAGGGTACATTTGAAATCTGGCCAAACTAGAAACATGTAACCCATTTGAATACATTTAACAGGAAGGTTTCCTGGTCACCTATCATGCAGAAGGCAATGGCAGATCCCTGAAGTACTTTGCCAATAAGTGTGGATCATTCCAATGGAAGTCCGTGGCCCAACCCTTCAAAACGAGGATGTGAGAAAAGACAGATAGCTATTTTATTATGGCATATGATAAAGGAAACTTTGCAGAGAAGTTTGTATCCTTGTAGACCAAATTGGATCAAGAGCCTCACAATTCCTTTTTCTACTGCATCCAGCAGGTCTACCATGTTAGCCGGGATGATAGCTAACGAATACATTACAACTCAGTTATTGCATGGCCATTATGGATTTGCACCACGTTTGGAATTCCAGCTTTATAAATTTAAAGTAAGGGTTTCAATATCTGCATGCTCAGTTTATAGATATTCACTGATGTATTGTGTTTATTCAAGCACATTGTCTTTTATTTCCTTAGTTTATAATGATGCCCCTATATTTATTGAATAATGTTTTCCAAACTCATTTCTCCATAACACCACATTGATTTCCTTCATCATTTAAATAAATTACGAGAAGTGATTATTTACCCCTACATGAGGGCAGATATATTAATTTCAGCAACTCATCGACAGGCCAGTCTAATGAAATCTTTTCCATTTATTCTGAGCTTACTGATTTCTTAACCAGTGAATAATTATTCACAAACTCAGATATTGAGCTTACAATATTTTTCCAGACGTTTGTGCAGAATCATTAATAAGTATCATTATGAATAGCAGGGGGTGTAAAAGATCAGTTCCGAAGGGACTCTTTTGGTCACAGCTGCTCAATTAGATTAATTATCGTCAATGCTGCCCACATTCCTATTATCTCAAAATTAATAATTTCATCTTGAAGCATATGAGCTTTCGCTTCTGCTGTAAATCTAGCCAAAGGAATCTCATGAAATGCTTTCAGAAAGTTCAGATGCAGAACACACATAAGCCTCGCTTGCAATAACATCAAAGAATTCCAACAAATCTCTGAGGGCAACATAGGCCTTCATTAACTTGGATTTGTTCCCTATTGTCTTGCCTGACGGTCTTGAATTGTTTTTTGACTGTGTAGTTTTCCCAGCATGTAAGCTAAGTAGTTCTTTTCCTTTGTTTGTAAAGAAATACTATATTGATTCAAAGGCAGATTATGAGCGTAAAAGTTCATGTCGTGAATCCTCTTTCCGTGGCCAAGACTATAATTTCACCAGCCGCTCGGTTAGTTAGCTCTACACAGCAGGTACAGACTTCTGTAATGCACTGTATCTGGCTAATCTGCTGGATGTCCAGTCAGAATTCAGTCACTTCTCTAGGCACAGGAGGCTGTCTAGATCAAGGTTTTGCCTTGAGGAGTTCTGCCGCTGAGCCGAGAGCTTGTCCTAAAAAAGACACCTCTGTCAATGCAGTGTTCCCAGTATTGCATAGAAATGTCAGCTGAGGTTACATGGTTAAGTTTATTTGGTGGGGGTATGGGATTGGCAGGGAATGGCCTTCTGAGTCAAGGCACACTGCTCCAATGCACTCCATTTAACATCCGCATGTAAGGGGCTCATCATTTCCAGGAACATGCTTCCATCATTTTCATATTCATCAATGAAAATTAACCTCATGTTTCCACTGAGAAGCTGAGAAAAATTAGGATATTTTCTCCCTTGTTATGACATGAGTTAAGCCCCCCCCCCCCCCCCCCCCCCCCCCACTTAATTTAAATCAGCAACACAGAAAAAATTTATCCCATGTGGTAATCTGTGAAAATTCGATGGGCCAAGAACTATCCCAAAAGTCACTAGTTAAATAACAAAAAATGTAAGAAACCTTATTCTTTAAGTCTAACATAGAATATTAACTAACAATGATTTATAACTCCTTTCTCTAACCTATTTTTTCTTTCTCTTCAATAATACTATCCAATAAAACCACCAGTTAAGATTTACCAAAAAATTCAAATTTCAAAACCGGCTCCCTGTCGAATCTTCTTTTTGTATCTTCCACTGTCTTATTTTCTTCTTCTTAGGAATTATGTTTCACAGGTCATTGACAGATAAAGGTACCTTGAAGGGAACTATTTTTCAGGCAGTCTGTATATGCTGGTGGCTTGGCAGTTCTCCCCCCACAGTTCAATTTTTTTTCGGTTTTATACCCCAAAGCATCAGATCATTTCATTGGTGTTAATATTGTCAAAATACTCAAATCAATCTTGATTGGAGTTTGGTATCTTGAGCATAATTTAAACTGATTAACCCAATTTGTTTTTTTTGTGTGTCCAGGCAACCCAGCTAATCTAGCTGTTCAACTAAATATTACATTTTAAATTTTCCAGTACTCTTTGTGCTTCTTTAGGTCCTTGATAGCTCTTAACTCTCTTAAAGTTACAGTACTCCTTACACCTTCATAACACCCTTCAGATAAATTGTTTTTTGCTGACATATACAAGATCACAAATTCCGCAAAGCCAAACCTGTCGTTCTCTGCCACATTCAAGAGCCTCCACAGCACTTTAGTACTTATCCTCTTGCCGTGTGTAATGACTGAAAGGATAAGTGTAAAGGCTTTTAGAATGACAGTAAAGATGTATGGAAACACATCCCGAGAGAAAATGAAATAACTAATCCAACAGGCTATTGACAATTCCAGATGTTAAATGACTATTGGCAGCTCACTGGCAAAAAATACTTTTATTTGTGTATAAAAGCAGGTAAATACATAACACTTGGGCAGGATTGTAAGAATGTTGCAGGAAGTGAGGAGTGGATATGGAGAGAATGAACACTTTGTTTTACACTTCGAGCTGAGGTTTTTTTGGAAGATTTTGGGCTGTGAGGTCCGAAGTTTGTCTTGGTGGATTGTCACCCAAAGATCCGAGGCCGAATGTCCCTGATCTGATCTGTTGGGTTCATGTCATATTACAGGTGACCCCACTACACTTATACACTCTCTCTGTCTTTCTCTCTCTCACACCCACACTCACATCCACGCACAAACCCTTTCACAGGCTTATACTCCATCACACCCACACACACACTTTTACCATGCATGCACACGAACACACACTCTCTCACACACACTGTTACGCACACACTCACATGCACAAACACTCTCTCTCTCATGCATGCACAAACACATAGAAGTCTATGGGGTCAATTTGCATTTGCAGATACATTCGATTTTGCTCAAAAGTGCACAACCTGCAGGCAGTCAATTCATGGAATATTTCATAAATTCCTACTTTGGAAATAGAACCAGTCTGACTCAAGATTAGGATATAGGCAGACTCTAACCTCACACTTTAATGCATTGTCTGAGCTGAGATGAGATGTCACCTTTTTTTATATAAAACCTTCAGTTATCTCTGGAATGTGAATTAAGGGAAGTTCTGGGATTTACATATTAATGAACTGAAACCTGCAACCCATTGAAAGACTTAACAGTGATCTAGATTTGTTCAATATATCATCTCAGTTGCATGACACTGTAATCTTTGACTATAAATTCTGTGTCTTATGATCCTGATTAAGGAGCAGTGCTCCGAAAGCTATTGCATCCAAATAAACCTGTTGGAACTGTAACCTGATATCTTTCAGAAAGTTGAACAAGGCTGTAGAGGCAAGATCACAACATATGGCTCTTAATGGATGATCATCTGCTATTGCTGTCTCTAGAGGCTGTGTGTTGCTATTGGAGGTTGCTGTCCTTGCTGGTATTGCTGAAGGAGTTTTAATTACAGTCTCCTTCTATGTTATCTTTGTGATCATGCCAAAGCAATAGGACCTCTGCAAAGATAATCTCCATGAGCAGGTAATCTGTGGGGAATGTCAGAAATATGACACATTTTTATTGAATGAACTCCTGAGTCCTCACCATCCATCAAAATGAAGGCTCATGTTATACTCTTACAGTATGGTATGGAGATCAGTTTCATGCTTCCATAAGGAGCTCTAAGGTATCTAATTTTATCTAAATGTACATTTGCAATGCTTTTCATACTGCACTGGCAATAGAGTTCTGCCAATAAGCCACTACTTTGACATCCTCAAAGAAAAGCTTTCCAACCACATTACAGACCATTTCCTCACAGGTTTACAATTCAGTGCAGCATTGTCTTCCAGTGGTGGGTGATGGAATGTGCTTGTGAAATGCAGGTGTAACTTTTCAGTGCTTTTTTTGCATTACAGTTAAGCTCATTAGATGCAGCAACAAAAGTAGGCTATTTGACCCATTGAATCTACTCTGTCATTCAATCTGATCATGGCTGATCTGATAATCCTCAACTCCAATATCTGACATAATCCCCATATCCTTGATATGTTTATCGGTCCATCTCAGAGTTGAATATTGTTAATGACCAAGGCTGACAAAGCTCTTACTCCACTCTGCAAGTGGTAACAGTCCCCTGACATAAGTAGTAAGGCCTCCACTTTATCATTGTTCCCATGGTTTTGAAAAGACCAATAACAGCTCGAATAACTTTCCCATATAGAGGCCTGAATTACTGCAACATTTGCAAATACCTGCCAGCTCCACCTGAGAGTTTTCACTCCCCTCCCATTCACCTTGAGGTCTCACCCTACCATTTCTGATTTCCCACTATTGCTCTCACCATTCCTCAGCGAGCCACTTGATAGAGCCCATCTTGGGTTTGCCCTCTTTTGCCAAAGCTCCATCATTGATAAAGCCGCAAGGATTGACTGCCTGACCTCTGTCCCTGCACACAAGGAAAACAGATGGAAGCATGCAAGTCGTAGGTGTCGCTGCTGAAAATGTGTTGCTGGAAAAGCGCAGCAGGTCAGGCAGCATCCAAGGAACAGGAAATTCGACGTTTCGGGCATAAGCCCTTCATCAGGAATGAGGAAAGTGTGTCCAGCAGGCTAAGATAAAAGGTAGGGAGGAGGGACTTGGGGGAGGGGCGATGGAGATGTGATAGGTGGAAGGAGGTCAAGGTGAGGGTGATAGGCCGGAGTGGGGTGGGGGTGGAGAGGTCAGGAAGAAGATTGCAGGTGAGGAAAGCGGTGCTGAGTTCGAAGGATTTGACTGAGACAAGGTGGGGGGAGGGGAAATGGGGAAACTGGAGAAATCTTAGTTCATCCCTTGTGGTTGGAGGGTTCCCAGGCGGAAGATGAGGCGCTCTTCCTCCAATCGTCGTGTTGTTCTGGTCTGGCGATGGAGGAGTCCAAGGACCTGCATGTCCTTAGTGGAGTGGGAGGGGGAGTTAAAGTGTTGAGTCACGGGGTGGTTGGGTTGGTTGGTGCGGGTGTCTCAGAGGTGTTCACCTCATCTTCTGCCTGGGAACCGTCCAATCACAAGGGATGAACTCAGATTTCTCCAGTTTACTCATTTCCCCTCCCCCCACCTTGTCTCAGTCGAATCCCTCGAACTCAGGACCGCCTTCCTAACCTGCAATCTTCTTCCTGACCTCTCCGCCCCCACCCCACTCCGGCCTATCACCCTCACCTTGACCTCCTTCCACCTATCACATCTCCATCACCCCTCCCCCAAGTCGAATTTCCTGTTCCTTGGATGCTGCCTGACCTGCTGCGCTTTTCCAGCAACACATTTCAGCTCTGAGCTCCAGCATCTGCAGACTTCACTTTCTCCTCCAAACCATAGGTGTCCCCAGGCTCCAAATTAAAGTGTTGAAGAGCTTAAGTAGATTTGAGAGTTGGTCCACTAGCAACCATGATGATTGGGTCAGGCTGACCTACTTGGATGAACGGTTTAAGAAGGATGGTGTCAAAGAAGTATGTCTGGTAGGAAGACAGAACTGCATGATAGCTGGGACAAGAATTAAGCTACATGTTTGGAAACATGTCTATTTCTTGGTGAAGGAAAGGAGAAATTGAAGTGATTGGTAAATAAGGTGAATTGAGACTTTAATGAGATACAAATGGATGGAAATAAGGTAGTTGTAACTCAATGACAAGATTTTGAAGCCGCCATTTAATACTTGTGAGGGAAGTTGGACAATTGTTATTGTTATCAAGAATTTTTTTTTAATTCTCACCAAATGTTCCCACCATTCTTACTATTGTTCAAGCTACACAGGGAGGAGATAATTCCATCCAAAGTTTCATGTTAATGACCTTGATCAGAACAGGGAAATTTTAGAAACATAGTAAATTTTGAGTAAGGGATGTGTATGAAATGGGACAAAAGGAAGGTCTGTGTTAGAGTGGAAGACAAGAGATATCGAAAGTAAAGACAAGGTTATTGTAGCATTTTTTTATGCTCAAGAAAGTGCAACAATGTTAAATTCATGAAGTGATCAAGTGACTCTTCAGTATATTGTTTTAACTATTTAAATTTAGATGTTGAAGTGACTTTTTTCTCATTTGCATTTCTCATCTGCAACCTTTTCTATGCACATTGAAGCTATTCATTCTAATTCATTCCCCCACCCTTCCTATTTTGATCTCTTAATTTATCTTCTCGTATTTCCATCTTTGTCTTAATGAAATCAGCAAGTAAGAAATTTGAAACATTCATTTCATTATTACTCACCCCACACTTGAGTGATGGGATCAAATCAAATGCAATTATAATTATTACTTTAAACCTCACAAAGCACCAAATTTTTCAGTTTTACAATCACCACTGAAAATTAAACTACAGCTTCTGTACTGCTCTCTGATGTGTTGCTGCATCAAGAAGCAGTGCTGAGCTAGCACCATGAATTCAATTCTCCCTTCAAACGTTTGCCATCTTCAATCTATTAAAGTTGAAGTAATTAACAGCTTTCATATTCTGTATCATCCCTTTCCCTGATATTTCTCTTCTCTTCTGTCCATCTGGCGGTCCAGATCAAACTTTCATTATTAATGTTTTCACCTCACAGTCATGCTGCTTGACTCAAAATGGCTCAGTTGTCATCTCAACTTGAGGTTCAATTATTTTATGATTATTTAGATCCGAGTCAGGTTTTTGTCTCTGTTAGATTTTGTGGAAATGCTCATGTAGGTAAGCTGGTGATAATAGATGAATACTGATATCCTCTTATGTTATACTTTTTTTTCTGCTATCCCAATAGATGTTAATGGGGGAAAAGCCTTTCTTTAATCAAACTAACAATCTTTTGGAAAGGTCAATCAAGAAAAATTGAATCTGGGTGAGATAAATCAAATTGAGTTCATTAATCACCTATAGACCTTCGTATTAAATAAATGTAGGGCACTAAAGTACTCCTGTGGTGCAATGGTAGTGTTCCCATTTCTGGGCAAGGAGGCCTGGGTTCAGTTCCTACCTGTTCCAGAGGTGTGACAGAAGATATCTGAACAGTCTGATTAAAAGTATCTATGAATGGATCAAATCCAAAAAATCTAATAACTGCGATCCCCAAAAGATAATCAATAAATATTTCTGCAATATCCCTGGCATCTGAGCAGTTTCAATGTGGTGCAACAGTTTAAATGGCCTGTAATAATCCATCAGGTTGATTCAGAATTAACAGACAAGAATGAAGCAACATTCCCAATCTGAAGGAGTGACAATGGCCCAAATCTTCTGCTTTCACGATTACTAGAGCTGGGACATAAATTGGGAAGTACCAGGCAGATCCAGCAGGTATGTGTGTGGCAATTTCAAAGGAAATTGAAAACTCTGAGTCTGATTGGCAGACTCCAGCACTCTCCCTGAGAGCTCAAGGCAAAGACATGAGGCAATATTCAGGACTTGGCTCCATAATTACCCTGAAAATATCAGATGGTTTAATATCTGGTCTAACCCATGATTTGGAGATGCCGATGTTGGACTGGGGTGTACAAAGTTACAAATCACACAACACCACGTTATGGTCCAACAGGTTTAATTGGAAGCACTAGCTTTCGGAGTGGCGCTCCTTCATCAGGTGGTTGTGGATACACAATTGTAAGACACAGTATTTATAGCAAAAGTGTAATGTAACTGAAATTATACATCGAAAATATTTAGACGTGGGGTGACTTTGTACTTGCAGAGTTACTTTGTACTTTGCTCAAAAACTGCATGAATCCATGTAAGACTCTGATAACTCACTTTTTAGATTAGAATCAGTCTAAACATTATGGCACAGACAGGGAACACAGGGGGCTAACACCTTAAACATCTCAACATCTTATCTGCAATGACACCAATTGTTACAGTTAACCTGAGAATGTAACTTTTTAAAAAAGTGTTGTGATTTACATATGAAAGAAGTGAAACTATTATGGCCATTCTAACGAGTAAAAAATGAGGTCTGCAGATGCTGGAGATCACAGCTGCAAATGTGTTGCTGGTCAAAGCACAGCAGGCCAGGCAGCATCTCAGGAATAGAGAATTCGACGTTTCAAGCATAAGCCCTTCAGAGATTTGACAAACAATCAAGGTATTTTTCAATGTATAATTTCAGTTACATCACACTGTAAACTTTTGCTATAAATTCTGTGGCTTACAATTGTGTACTCCACAACCAACTATGAAGGAGCGACGCTCCGAAAGCTAGTGCTTCCAATTAAACCTGTTGGACTATAACCTGGTGCTGTGTGGTTTGTAACTTTGTCTAATCCAGTGTAACCCAACTGAGCAGTACAAACAACCCTTCGAATCATCGCACTGACCAATTACCCCATCAACCGTCCCTCTACCGATCTTCAATTGTACCTCTCCCAACCCCCGACTACTTGAACAAAACTGCCTGACCCCACAGTGACCCCATCTTTCTGAGCTGCTTATGCCCTCATCCCAATATCCATCCAGTTACCTATTCACCAACCTTCATTGATGCATTAGAAGACCTGAGACCTCTGAAAGCTCACCTGAGTACGGCAGGTACTATCATTAAAAAGGGAACAAGTCTCTCCTTCACCCAACTCTCTGATGCTCACTGGGAAAAAAAGCTTCCAGGTCGATTTTTGCTTTAACCAGTATCAGAGGTCCTCGCTGAAAGTGAATTGTATTGTTGGGTCTGACAAAATATTGTGGATTGCTGACCAGAACATCTGAGCCAATGTCTCAATATTGGTTGTTTAGATTAGATTACTTACAGTGTGTAAACAGGCCCTTCAGCCCAACTAGTCCACACCAACCCTCCGAAGAACAACCCACCCAGACCCATTCTCCTACATTTACCCCTTCATCTAACACAGCGGGCAATTTAGCATGGCCAATTCACCTAACCTGCACATTTTTGGACTGTGGGAGGAGAAAACCAGAAAACTCTGAGGAAATCCATGCAGACACAGGGGGAATGTGCAAACTCCACATAGACAGTTACCTGAGGTGGGAATTGAACCCGGGTCTCTGGAGTTGTGAGGCAGCAGTGCTAACTACTGTGCCACTGTGCTGCCCAAATGCACATGCTACAGGTGTCATGTAAGATGCACAGAAATACATTCATTATAATCAGGGACCTTCAGTCTGAACCCTTGGAGAATTGATGTGACCATCAATCTTCCAGTCTTCCAGCAAATTAGTAACCATTATGCATGCTGGTAACTCGATGAAGTCATGAGATCTCAAGATAGCTGTCCTTGAATGTTTTCCCTGCATTCCCCCTCTCAAGGCTGCAGACTGAGCAGAAAACACCAGCTAACAAGGACAGAATGCCCCTAGTGCTCACCTTCCACCCTACAAACCTTCACGTAAACCAAATCATCCGCCGACATTTCCGCCAATTCCAAAAAGACCCCACCAGGGATATATTTTCCTCCCCACCCCTTTCCGCCTTCCACAAAGACTGTTCCCTCCGTGACTACCTGGTCAGGTCCACGCCCCCCTACGACCCACCCTCCCATCCTGGCACTTTCCCCTGCCACTGCAGGAACTGTAAAACCTGTGCACACACCTCCTCCCTCACCTCAATCCAAGGCCCTCAAGGAGCTTCCACATCCATCAAAGTTTTACCTGCACATCCACTAATATCATTTATTGTATCCGTTGCTCCCGACGTGGTCTCCTCTACATTGGGGAGACTGGGCGCCTACTAGAAGAGCGCTTTAGGAAACATCTCCGGGACACCCGCACCAATCAACCACACCGCCCTGTGGCCCAACATTTCAACTCCCCCTCCCACTCTGCCGAGGACATGGAGGTCCTGGGCCTCCTTCACTGCTGCTCCCTCACCACCAGACGCCTGGAAGAAGAACGCCTCATCTTCCGTCTCGGAACACTTCAACCCCAGGGCATCAATGTGGACTTCTACAGCTTCCTCATTTCCCCTTCCCCCACCCCACCCTAGTTCCAAACTTTCAGCTCAGCGCTGTTCCCATGACTTGTCCGGACTTGTCCTATCTGCCTATCTCCTTTTCCACCTATCCACTCCACCCTCTCCTCCCTGGCCTATCACCTTCATCCTCTCTCCCACTCACCTATTGTACTCTATGCTACTTTCTCCCCACCCCCACCCTCCTCTAGCTTATCTCTCCATGCTTCAGTCTCTCTGCCTTTATTCCTGATGAAGGGCTTTTGCCAGAATCGTCGATTTCACTGCTCCTTGGATGCTGCCTGAACTGCTGTGCTCTTCCAGCACCACTAATTCAGAATCTGTTTCCAGTATTTGCAGTCATTGTCTTTACCTAGAAAAGAAGCAAGCCAGGCTGCCCATGTAGTATTTTAAGAGAAACAATCTGAGGATGATCTGTCCTAGCAGTGACCAAAATAACATTATTCATTTTTATTTCTGATACATTGCTTAGTAGACATTTTCATACTGCTCACAACACATACCAAGTTTGAATTAGTGACTGCTAGCTATTCTGCAGTTTACAGAAAATTCACTTCCCAGTATGAATCATTCGTTAGCAACAACTTTAAATGAGTAGCCTTTCTGGTAAATTATTCAATGTGATTGGAAATTATCAAGGTGTCATACCATTCCATTTAGTGATAGGCATCCATGGGGATCCATAGGCATCCGTAGTATGTTTGGTGACAGATGTATATGCAGAGTTTGAGTAGAATAATGGTCACCTGACCTGATTTATTGCGGGGAGAGGGAGTGGAAAACCCTAGTGTAGGGAACCCTAATTATCAGGTCTAATACAGACTCACAAATAACACTCACACTGCCTACATCAAACTAAGCATGCATTATAGATATGATGTTTATAAAATTGGTGTGTTTTGGGACTGTCTCTTTAATTCAGAGTTCAATGGAGGAATGAACAGGGTCATGTGCTCTGTTCTGAATTCCACTCAACAATCAGCTTAACTTGGTGGTTAAAGCTTAAAGTGGGCCATCACTTTTCTTACTGACAAGAAGGTGCAGGCTGTCTAAACATGTAAACCATGACTAATGTAATTGTTCTGACGGTGGATAGATAGCTTCAAATTCCCAAAGAGGTTTTTCATAAATTGTTCGACTATAAAAATGTTATTCCAACTTAGAAAGAAGTCAAGATGATAGCTAATTAGCATTTCTACCCATATATCAGGCCCATATGATGCACATTGTTAGGAAGACAGACTTTGGGAGGAAAAGGGTCCATAGGAGGCTATTATAGGATTGCACGACAAGTTTTTGTAGCAAAGTCACTGAGCCTTATGAACATGGTCAGTCAGCAAACATCTGTAGGAGAGAGAGGGAGAAAGAGCCAGACAGTGATATAGACACAGCAAGTTTCTGTTGTTCAAGTTCAGAGTGAAAAGACTAAATTCATGAGGATTTAAATAAAGCTTTTTTTGTCTAGAAGAAGGGATATTCAATTTATCCTTCACAGGCATCTCAGTTCAGAGAGTAAATGTTTCCAGTTGCAATAGAAAAAGAAGCTGTGAATAGCTTTGGGCTTGTTTTTGGAGAATGAAATATCCATTTAAAGTACAAAGTAAAATATAACTACACAGGGGATTTTTTGTCATTGGATCAGTTAAATGTCATACTTAGTCTATTGTTCAGTGTGTAAGTTACCAACTAAAAGTGTTCAGTCAATGAGGTTTTAGTAAAAACCTTAGAACTTGAAATTTCATCATGTGATCCTTTCAGCCATTCACTGCAAGTTTTTTCTTCAGTCATCAGTCTCTACAGGGATCACAATGACCGCCTGTGGCTTAAAGCCTAATGTCCAGCAACACAGACTGTTATGGATGGCAAAGTTACTGAGTTGCCTTGGTATTTTTCCATCAGCTGAGAAGGAATTGCATGATATTTGCCATTTTGCAGATCCTTGTAGATTTAAAGGGTGCATTTACTACACTATCTTTGCTGCAATATGGGTACAACGTAGTTCATGGTGGAGATTTTGCAACTGTGTCTGCTTTTACACATAAATCTTCATTGTTGTTTGAACAGTGAAAAATTGTATTTAATGTAATTACTTCACTCTAGAGCAAAAGATACAGAATAAAGAAATAAACTTTGTCTTCACCAAACGTTTTTTGCTGTGCAGATATTCGATTCCATAGGCATACTTCATATGTAGGGTTGCATTTTTATGTGTCAGGTGGGACACACCTTGCATTTCCAACTTCATCTTCACAATATCTATTTTTAGGCAGTTATTAAGGATGCAAGATGCATTTCCAATGGGATTTTCATTGAACCAGATTTGAAAAACATTCTCTCAGTGACTTGTCTGTTATGATAAATGGAAATGCTATAAAATACCTCTAGAATGTCTCTGTATGATCACACCTTTAATTTAAAAATAAATCATACATCTGCAAACAGCAGATAAAAATTATCACACCTGGAATAACCTTTTGCATCCTAACTGCGGCACACTGACAAAGATCACAGACAACTTCTCTACTTTTAGACATAAACTTGCCCGCTAAGTTTATTTAGGTAAAAACAATGACTGCAGATGCTGGAAACCAGATTCTGGATCAGTGGTGCTGGAAGAGCACAGCAGTTCAGGCAGCATCCAAAGTTTCCAATCCTTGTTTTCACTCCTTATTTCCAGAATATACAACCTTCCTTTGTATTTCAGACTGAAACACATCATAAAATATTTGTTCTTTACCATTTTTCAAATATTAGGTGATCGAGTTCAGGCCAAGAAAAAGCCGAAAGAAATGCAGATGTCAGACATCAGAAACCAAAACAGAAATTCCTGGAAAAGTCAGAAGATCTGGCAGCATCAGTGGAAAGAAAGCAGAGTTAACATTTCCGATCCAGTAACTCTTCAAGAACATCCTGCAACTTTAAACTATTTTATAGAATCATAGAGATGTACAGCACGGAAACGGACCCTTTGGTCCAATTCGTCCATGCCGACCAGATATTCTACACAGATCTAGTTCCATTTGCCAGCATTTAGCCCACATCCCTCTAAACCCTTCCTATTCATATACATATCTGGTTGTATTTTAAATGTTGTAATTGTACAAGCCTCCACCTCTTCATCTGATTGCTCATTCCATACACACACCACCTTCTGTGTGAAAAGGGTGTCTCTCAGGTCCCTTTAAATCTTTCCCTTCTCACCTGAAACTTGTGCCCTCTAGGTCTGGACTCCCTTACTCATCATATCCGTGCCCCTCATGATTTGATAAACGTCTATAAGAACACTCTTCAGCCCCCAATGCTCCAGGGAAAAAGGCCCAGCTTATTCAGACTCTACCTATTGCTCAAACCCTCCAACCCTGGCAACATCTTGTAAATCTTTTCTGAACCCTATCAAGTTTCATAACATCTTTTTCCAATAGCTGGGAGACCAGACTTTAACATGGTATTCCAAAAGTGGCCTCAACAATATCCTGTATAGTTACAACATGACATTCCACTCCTATAATCAATGCACAGACCAATAAAGGCAAGGGTGCCAAACTGCTTCTTCATCACCCGATCTGCCTGTGACTCCACTTACAAGGAACTATGGACCTGCACCCCTCGGTCCCTTTGTTCTGCAACACTCCCTAGGGCCCAACCATTAACCTTTTTAAGTCCTGCCTTGATTTGCCTTACCAAAGCAAACATCTCACATTTATCTAAATTAAATTTCACCTGCTACTCCTCAGCCCACTGACCCATCTGAGTATTGAATTGAACTGAATTTATTGTCAAATGTGCCGAGGCACTGTGAAAAGCTTTGTCTTGCGAGCAATACAGGCAGATCACATAGTTAAGTAGCATAGATAAGTAAATAACAGGTTACAGCAGCAAAAACAAAATCACAGGTACAGGCGAATGTTAAGAGTTTGTGAGTCCATTCTGTATTCTAACAACAGTAGGGTAGAACCTGTTTTGAAACCAGCTGGTGTGTGTGTGTTCAGGCTTCTGTACCTCCTCCCCGATGTTGGAGGTTGTCAAAAAACATTGCCAGGGTGGGGTGGATTTTTGAGAATACTGGCAGCCTGAACTTGACAGTGGGCCTGGTAAATGGATTCTATAAATGGGAGGTTGGCCTTTGTGATCGTCCAGGCCAAGTTCACCACTCTCTGTAACCATCTCCAACCTTGAATGGTACAGTTGCCATTCCGGGTAGTGATACATCCAGACAGGATGCTCTCGATGGCCCAACAATAAAAGTTGGCAAGGATTTTTGCCATCATGCCAAATTTCCTCAGCTGCCTGAGGAAGAAGAGATGTTGTTGGGCTTTTGTAATCAGTGCATCCACATGAAGAGTCCAAGAAAGCTTGTTGTGGATGACACTCCCAGGAGCTTGACACTCTCCACTCATTTCGCCTCTGTGCTGTTAGTGTGTAAGTGGGGGGGGGGGAGGAGGAGTAACATCCCGCCAAAAGTCAATAAGGAGTTCCTTGGTTTTGCTGGCATTGAGAGCTAGGTTGTTCTCAGTGGAACATTTTTCCAGTTCTTCCATCTCCTGTGTGTAATATGTTTCGTCGCCATCTGAGATTCAACCAATTATGGTGGTGTCATCAGCGAACTTGTAAATGGCATTATTCTGGTATTTGGTGATGCAGTAATGGGTATACAGTGAGTATCATAGAGGGCTACGTACACACCCCTGGGGAGGGGGGTGCGGTTGGGGCTCCAGTGTTGAGTGTTAGTAACAATGAAATATTGTCCCCAATCTTTATTGATTCCTGTGGGTCAGGAAACTGAGGATCCAGTTGCAGAGAGTGGGGCTCTGTCCAAGATCACTAAGTCAGATTCCATTGTGCTCTGAGGTAACCTTCTTCACTGTCCATTACACCACCAATTTTCATGTCATCTGCAAACTTGCTAACCTTACCTCCTATATTCACATCCAAATTATTAGTATAAATGACAAAATGCAGTGGGCCAATCCACCCTTGTGGCAGACTATTGGTCACAGGCTGGTTTGAAAAACAACCTTGCACCACCACCCTCTGCCTCCTACCTTCAAGCCAATCTTGTATCCAAATGGCTCGCTCCTAATGGATTCTAATTGATCTAACCTTGCTAGCCAGTCTATTGTATGGAACCTTGGCAAAAGCATTTCTCAAGACCAGATGCACGTCTACTCCTCTGCTTTCATCAATTGTCTTTGTCACTTCTTCAAAAAACTTAATCAAGTTAGTAAGACAAGATTTCCCATGTACAAAACTATGTTGGCTCTCCCTAATTAGTCCTTGCCTTTCTAAAGACATGTAACTCTTCTCCCTCAAAACCTCCTCCAAAACTTACCCACCACCAACTTCAGGCTCAAGAGTCTATAGTTCCCTGGCTTTTCCTTACCACCTTTCTTAAATAGTCACACCACATTAGCCAACCTCCAATCTTCTGGCACCTTACCTGTGGCTATTGTTGATACAAATTTTTCAGCAAAGGGACCCAGCAACCTCTTCTGTAGCTTCCCACAATGTTCTGGGATATACTTGATCAAGTCCCAAAGTGAAGATATTAAGATATGAGAGAGTACAAAGGGAATAAGGTCATTCAGCCCAAGCCTGATACATAGGAACAGCAGGAGGCCATTTCATACCTCAATTGAGCCTGTTCTGCCAGTTGATTAGATATTACTTGATCTATACTGGTACTCCATTCACTGTCCAAGTTCCATATTCAATATTATCTTTACAAAACAACAATCCACCATTCCTAATTTTGAAGTTTCCAATTGATCCAACCTCATCAGTTTTTTGATGGAGGGAATTCTGTATTTCCACAGTCTTTTATGTGAAGAAGTATTTTGTATTATCCCTGTTCTACTTTGCTTTAATTTTAAAGGCCCTCCCCGTTGTTCTGACACTCTTCCATCAGATCGATCTCCCTATCAAATCCTATAATAATTTCCACAGCAAATTAGTCTTCCTATTTAACATTGCCTCCGAGCTGGTTTTTCAATGTTCCATCAACAATCATATTATATCCTGTGATTTCCTGTGCACTGAGATTGGGGTTTCTATTAACAAGTATGTTTGTTTAATGCAGTGAAATGCTCTGCTGGATTAAAAACAAACTAAAATTGAAACACTTGCTAACAGAAATGTCATCTCTTAACCACTGTACTCAGCCTTCACTGCACCATATGGGCACACCAGGTGCCTGTGGTACTTATTTTCTGAACACAGCGTGAAGAGTTGTCAAATCTGCTTAGAATTCTTATCGACGGACTTGCAGGAATTGCTTCCAGTGCTGTGAGATATTCCTACAGGAATACATTATGGAAAGCATGGTCAAGTGAATTGGTGCCAGGAGTCTTTCATCAGTTGATCCTCCTCAACGGCCAGGGTTAATATGATGTCAGGTTAGCTCAATGCCAGCTGGTAACCAAGTGTTATGTGCCCAGTGAGAATTGGTCTTTGCAACACATCAATCTGTCTCCACAGGACTTGCTGTGTAAAGAACATGCCAACTTTATAGTCCTCTGTCAATCTCCCTCCCACATTTCCTCATCCAGGGAAGTCTTCAATTACAAGTGAGGGCATTGCTCACCATTGCCATCCTGCCACTCTGAGCTAATAAACGAACTCAATTGTCCTGAGTTACTAATTGGAGTTTGTTTAATCTGAAAACTGTTTCCAGTAATGAATGGGCAGGACTATTGCTGCTAAACCTACAGTCAGTGAAACATTGACATTGTTTAACGGTGCCATTGCTAGCATTATTACAATGTATTGCATAAGTAATAACATGAATAAATTAAATCAGGATTATTAGACAGAGGGATGTAACATAGCTGTAGAATTATATGTGAAAATAAAACACAATGCCAAAGAATAACAAAACCAAATTGCAGACATCAGAACAAACAGATAGAACCCATCACACTGTGGAACTTGACTCGTGAAGAGTTCAACAGTAGATCACAGCTTCACATTGTAGTCACAGATAAAGGAGGCATTTGGCCCACCTTACATCATCTATGTTGAGTCATCCTAATCATCAACACTCCTGCCCCTTCCATCCAACATAACATTCAGGAATCCCACAGGCCTGACACATTGTCTAATAAGGAGAAAGTGGGGACCGCAGATGCTGGAGATCAGAGTGGAGAGTGGGGTGTTGGAAAAGCACAGCAGGTCAGGCAGCATCCGAGGAGCAGGAGAATCAACACTTTGGGCAATAGACCAAAACTGATGAAAGGCTCTTGCCCGAAACGTCGATTCTCCTGCTCCTCGGGTGCTGCCTGACTTGCTGTGCTTTTCCAGCATCACACACTCTCAACATTGTCTAATAAACCTGTTCTGGTTGTATTGGTAGATAATAAATATTGGCAGAAATATTTTTGGATATTCTTTATGTATTATTAAATAAATTTCCAACTAATTAAGAAGATGGGGTCTCAGTTTAAATGTTGACATATCATTCAAGAACCAGGCTGGAAGTGTTATGGTAAGTTAGGTGCTCAGGTCTCAGAGTGGGAAAACTTTAACCCACAAATTTTCTCTAGATGACACAAGTGTACTACAACAGTGAACAATACTAGCAAATTGTGCACTGACCTACACACAACAGTGTAGTGATGGTTTGGGATCCAGTACAAAAAACAAAGGGGTAGCTAATTCTTGTGGAAAGAGAAAAAGAACTGTTAAATAGGTATAAACTATGGTTGAAAAAGAGAAAATTGGTCATCTCTGTAAAATACAAGCAAGTCAAAGCTATGGGAGGGTGGGAAGTGGTTGCACAGGACAATTAATGACAAAGAACGAACTGAGGTCAGGATCTGAAATTGTGGAATCCAATATTGGGTCCTCAAGGCTATAAAGTGCCTCAGCAGAAAATGAGGTCTTGTTCCTCAAACTTGCTTTGTGCTTTGTTGCAACATTGCAGCAGGCCCAGGACAGAAACACTTGAATAAGAATACGATGGTCTGTTGAAATGACAAGCAACTGGAAAGCTGGGGTCATTCCTACAGACAGAACAGAGGCTGTCACAAAGGGGTGACCTAGTCTTCTCACAGACGCTTCCTCCTAATTCCCTCTGGATCATCACCCCACCGTTCAATGTCAGACTGACAAAAATGAAAGAATTGCGGATGCTGTAAATCAGAAACAAAAACAGAAGTTGTTGGAAAAGCTCAGCAGGTCTGGCAGCACCTGTGAAGAGAAATCAAAGTTAATGTTTCAGGTCTGGTGACCCTTGCTCAGAACCTGAAGGGTCACTGGACCCGAAATGTTAACTTTGATCTTGCTTCACACATGCTGCCAGACCTGCTGAGCTTTACCAGCAACTTCTGTTTTCGTTTCTGTATAAATATCAGACTGTTGTTTCCAAGACTGTCACTGACCTCATTTCCTCTGGTGGTCTCTCCTCCACAATTCCCCATCATATTCCCCCAACAACACACAGCCTGCTCCTACTTTCTTCCCAAAATCCACAACAGGACATCCCTGGAAGGCCGACCATTTCAGCTGATGCCTACCCCAATGAAATCATTTCATTTGATCTTGAGTCTACTTTGTTGTTCTTGTTCAGTTTCTCCCCATGTGATCAGGAATGTTAATAGAACATTAAGTTTTATTGTGAATGGTACTGAATGCAAGAGGCTATGATTTGGTTATATAGGTCATTGGTGAGATTGCATCTGCAGGACTGTGTACAGTGCTGGTCACTATACTTATGGAAAGAAGAAATTGTGTTGGAAGCAGTGCAGAGAAGGTTTACTGAACTAATACCCATAATGAGAAGACTGCCTCATGAGGAAAGACTTCAGAGGCTAGCCCTAGAGATGACTTAACTGAAACACGTAAGATCCTGAGGGGACTTGATCAAGTGTATACTGAAAGGATGCTTCCTCTTGTGGGAGAATCTAGAACAAAAGGTCACTGTTTAAAAATGAGGGGCTGCCCTTTTAAAACAGAGATGAGGAAATTGTTGTTTTGTTTTTCCCCCAGACGATTGTGAGTCTTTGGAATTCCCTTCCTTAAAAAACAGTGGATACAGAATCTTTAAACATTTTCTAAGGTAGAGAACGATGGGTTCTTGATTACCATGGGGATGAAAGATTATTAAGGTTATACAATGAGGTAGAGTTGAGATTAAAATCAGATCAGCCACGATTGTATTGAATGGTGGAGCAGACTCTAAAGGCTAAGAGGCTGACTCTTGTTTCTTGTTTGTTTGTATGTGTGTTTGTACTGGATGGAGTGACACACAGACTGGACATTCTCTTTCTCCAGGGCCACTCCGAAATTGTTACCCAGGTCAGTGCAGTCTCAGTTGACTGAAGCATTGCACAGTCCTTGCAGCTGCACTGTAATAATAGTTGCCAGTGGAATCTGGGATGCAACAATGAAATGCAGAAGTATACTGCCGCTAGCTCAGAGATGTGCCATAAGGGTTCTTAAAGACTGGCACTTTTTGGTGCCAATGGCCTCGGTTGTGGGTTGCATGTGGCTGGTCCCATAGACTGTGATTGAGATGTTGTGTCTGGCATCCAACATGGAGGTCTTTTGAAGCAAGCATCAAGCTGAAGTTACCAGGTATGACTACCATGTTGGGAATGCTCAAAGGTTAACTTGTTCAGGTTATTTGGTATGGAAAGATTGAACATTAATGAGGCACTTTGCAGTATGACTAAGACATTTAACAAGCTGTAATCTACCCTTAATTGGCAACTCTTCATTGCCTTCTCGGAAACCCGTTTCACCAATCAACATATGAATTAAAGATGCAAGAAGTTGCTTCTGATGTCAATATAGGCTTCACTGGATGTTTTCCACAAATCCCAACCTAGTCCACATTGGACAAGCATTTAGAAGATTCCACCCTCTGATTCTCATTCCACAGATGCTGCTAAACCTGCTGAGTTTCTCCAGCATTTCTTGTTTTTTTTTAACTGTCCATGATGGTCAATAGCATTATATCACTGTAGCTTCTAGTAGCAGTTTTGTGAGAGTTAAACTGGACAGGCTGTATAAATACAGCCCCTTCAAGATCAGACCAGGAGCCAAGAATTCTGCAGTGACCATCTCACCTTATCAGCACCTGTCCGCCATCTACAAGGCACAAGTCAGAAGTGTGATGGAATATTCTTCACTTGCCTAGATTGTTGTAGCTCCATCAATACTTAAGAGCCTCAACACCATCCTAGACAAAGCAGGCCATCTGATTGGCAATCCATCCATCAAATTAGCAACCCTCACCAGAACTACAATCCCCTTAGCCACCACAGCACGTAGACAGCAGTGTGTACCATCTACGAGGCACACTGCAGCAACCCACTAGGTCTCCTTAGACAGCATCTTCCAAATATGCTACTTCTATCATCTAGAAGGACAAGGATAGCAGATGCATGTGAACACCGCTCCCCTCCAAACCATTCACCGTCCTGACTTCGAAATACATCATCATTCCTTCACTGTTCTAGGCCCAAGATCCTGGAGCTCTCTTCCTTCTTAACAACCATGTGGGTGGGTCTACATCCCAAAGACCGTAACATTTCAAGGCGGAAGTTGAATTAGGGATCTGTATTACCTGCTAACCTGACTAATTATTTTTAAAGTTGCTGTTTGCTCTGTCATAAGGTCCAAGCTGCCAGGTTCTGCATAGAGAATTGCCTGATCGCAGTAGCATACAAGGTGGATGATATGTTGACACTTTCATTTTTCACATTTAAATACCGTCTTTCAAGGTGCTTCACAAAGGCATTGAATAAAAAGATTGCTGAATTGAAGAAGGTGATATCATGAGAAAATCACACAACACCAGGTTTTAGTCCAACAGGTTTATTGGGAAGTATTAGCTTTTGGAGTATTGCTTCTTCATCAGGTAGCTAGTGGGGCAGGATCATAATTCACAGAATTTATGCAACAAGGTCATAGTGTAATGCAACTGGTACGATATATTGAACAAACCTAAATTGCTGTTCAGTCTTTCATCTTTTAGAATTGGTTGTAAAAGATGAAAAACTTAACAGTGAGCTAGGTTTGTTTAAAACATCGTATCAGTTGCATGACACTATGATTTTTTGCTATACATTCTGTGTCTTATGATTCTGTCCCACTAGCTATCTGATGAAGGAGCAGCACTCCGAAAGCTAGTACTTCCAAATAAACTTGTTGGATTAGAACCAGGTGTTGTATGATTTTTAACTTTATCCACCCCAGTCCAACACATGTACCTCCACATCATAAATATCAGGAGAGGAGTGGCCAAGTGGTTGGAAAAAAGAAGCAGACTTTCAGGAGGAAGGAAGGAAGTGGAGAGGTGAAAATAATGCCAGCATCTTGACAGACACAGCAGTCAATGATGATGCAAAGAAGGAATGATACAAAAGAGATACTCAAGAGAGTGAGGAATTAATGGTTTATTGGCAGTGAAACAAGCTTAATTGTTATGGAGAGGAAAAGGTCACAGAGAATGTCAATGGTGATTTCTTTTTGCTTGCTGTTCTGGTAATATGGGTTAGGTGCAATTTAATTATTAAGATTAAAACACGGAGTTGAATGAACGAGGGGACATTCCCATCCCAGCATCTCCCCTGCGATGGAGTTTCAGTGAAAGGACTGCAGCCGTTCAAGAAGACTCCTCATCCTCGCTTTCTCAATGACAATCAGGAATGGCTAATAAACACCGGCTGAAGCATTGATGCTCACATTTTATGAAATAATATATCTTTTTTTAAAAACAGACTGCAACAAATTGTTTGAAAATTTTGAAGAAGAAAAAGAACAAATCTTTCCAAAAGTAAACCCACACATTTGGTCCGTTTCCAGCCCAGGAGCAGAAGCCTGTTTCACAGACAAACAGTCTATACAGTAATCATAGAGGAAATAATAATCAGGAAACTCTTCATGTATGAACACCAAAGCACACAGCAACAGAATGTTCAAATCAGTAGACATTTCAGATTCTGTCTCTAATTAAGAAAGATGAGAAGGCAGTCAGAGGTCTGACCCTTCCACTTAGTCCTCCTGCAGCAGCAAGCTGAAATGTCCTTTAATTCATCATGCAGCTTCTTGCCCCAGGCTTCTGTCACCATTATGTTTCACTGCAAAATCCTCAGCTCACAGTAGACTAAGTAACTCAGAAATTCCTTTGAGGAGAAAATATGATTTCAGTGAGTGCAGAGACTTGATCGAAAGGGGTGACCTGTGGTTTCCCACATGAAGCAGCAGTAAGACTGCTTCACTCATTTAGAAGCATTTTACTGAAGAAAATGAAACCAATGTCAACAATTCATCTCAATATATTCTGGACTCCAAGGGCAGCATACTTTGCCAGCAACTAATTGATGAGATAAAACCAAATTGCTTTGTTAACTCCAGACCAACATTCCCGAACTGCATCGATAATAGTAAGAGTGTCTAAAGATATATTTCTTCATCCAAGTTGATCAATAAAATTTGCATCTTAATCAGAAGCATTATTTTTAATTGTCAAACAGCTTTATTATCATGTAAATCAGTCAACGAGTTTTCTTTTCCCTTATAGAATGAAATCTACTTCCAAAATGTTTACCTCTCTACTGCAATTCAGAAATTGTACTTATTCATTTTATACCAGATCTGGCTGACAAATGCCTTGTAACTAATGAATTGTGCATCTGCTTTTGATGTTGATTAGTCTTCTTATGGTATTCTGCTTGACTCAATGGTCCTTTTAAGCAAGAATTCTTCAGTTACAGCTCAGTGTTTGTATACATTCCCTGCACATGAGGTTAGGGCTTCTGCTCCCTTCCAGGTAGTTTTCACTCTTTACATCACACTGACAATGTCTTAATATCATCGTTATTTGCTAATCATATGCTAATCTCAGTATTCTATATCTTCTTTGAAGTCTTTATTCCTATTATGGTTTTATTTTATCTATCCGACCTCCCAAAACCTCAGACATCAAACAGTTGTCATGGTAACCCTTTGGTCAATCTGTTTGATCTGACTTTCATCTTTTGAAGTTGGAGATGTTTTGTACTTTCTTGTGAGCTGATATGAAGAATCTTCCTTCGGCGGTTTCAAAGCTTTCTTAATATTCTTCTCTGAGCCATAAGTACGAGATATTATTTTTTTTTGTTTAATGGTATTAATTCATTCTGACTCCTCCTTGTCTGTCTCAGACACAAGTTAAAAATCACACAACACCAGGTTATAGTCTAACAGGTTTATTTGGAAGCACTAGCTTTCGGAGTGCTGCTCCTTCATCCGGTAGCTGTGGAGCAGGATCATAATACACAGAATTTATAACAAAAATCTTTTTCCATAAATTCTGTGTCTAACGATTCTGCTCGACAGCTACCTGATGAAGGAGCAGCACTCCGAAAGCTAGCGCTTCCAAATAAACCTGTTGGACTATAACCTGGTGTTGTGTGATTTTTAACTTTGTTCACCCCAGTCCAACACCAGCTCCTCCATATCGAACATAAGTGACCTTGACTTTAGATTACTTACAGTGTGGAAACAGACCCTTTGGCCCAACAAGTCCACACCGACCCTCCGCAGATCAACCCACCCTGACCCAATTCCCCTACACCTAACACTATGGGCAATTTAGCATGGCCAATTCACCTAACCTGCACATTTTTGGACTGTGGGAGGAAACGAGCGCACCCAGAGGAAACCCACGCAGACAGGGGGAGAGTGTGCAAACTCCATACAGATAGTTGCCTGAGGTGGGAATTGAACCCAGGTCTGTGACGCTGTGAGGCAGTAGTGCTAACCACTGTGCCATTGCGTCTTTTCAATAATTGTGCCTTCTGTCTTTTGTTTAACTTTATTTTCTCCCTTGGCTTCCTTCAATTGGGCTTCTGGCAACTCTCATGCTCTGTGCCTGGTATTGAAACTTGGAGCCTGATTGTCTATTTGTTCTTCCTCCTCCTGCTTTACCCTCTTGTGGTCATTTCCTGTAATGTTAGCATTTAATGTATCTAACAGAGATAAAAGCTGTGTTCTTATTCTCCTACCAATGAGAAACTCCAATGGCAACTTTCTGTTAGTGGTGATATTTGATAGCTCAATTGAACAACGTCTTTAGTTCCCCTCAGTAATGCTTTACATTTTTTTGTTGCCCTTTCTCAAATGCTTCATTTCTTTGAGGATTCCAAGATAAGCTGATACTTTGAATAAAGTGACATTCACATCAAAAATATTGAAACTGCTAATTTGAAAATTGTGTAAAATGTGACACTATGTTTCAAATCCCTCTTTTGATACCATGACGATGATTAAGCTCAATCAATATTGAATAATAATCAATAATTATAAGGAAGTATTTTTTCCTTCTACTCAAGCAAGTCCATTCACTGATATACCCAGATCCTGATGGGGGAAAAAAAGAAGTCAATAGTCCTTTTTGTATTGGCTGTTTATAACACAAGGAACGTGGTGAGCAATTATCACTTCCATAGATTGTGTGGATATTCGACCACCACATTGATTGTTTTACAATTCCATGACGCTTTGGAATTCCTAAGTGTCTTTGGTAAAGATTTTGAAGAAAATGTAGGCGAAGTACTTCATCAATATCTCTGGAATTAGTTGGTCTCCAGCATGTAAAATTCCTGGTTGCCAAACCATAAGCAGCCCTGACTCGGATATGATTGCAAATCTAATCTGCTCTGAATCCTTCATAAGCACAGTTCCCTCCAGCCTAGAAATATCATTCAGAAATTAATTTCTCTGTTCCACTGGCCTTTATTTTCATGTTCAAATTTTGTTCGTACATTATTAAATTCTGACAAATAATTGAACATTGAGTTGAACATTCACAATATCTATTCATATGAAGCTGTAGCCTAATCAATGCCCAGTTGTTATGAATGGTGCCCAACGCATAATGCATTGAATAACCTGGTCTATCTCATACAAGCCTGAAGTAGTCTTTATACCTAGTGAATCTTTACTTCTAGTTTCCCAATCCTGGCACTGAAGTAATCCTACAATTTCCAGGAATGTTTCCAGCCATAGGAACCCAAGAACTGTTTCTGTTGTTGGACTCTAGCTCAATCTACCAACTTATTTTCTTCTATGTGTGAGCCCAGTCCTGCATGCTCTTTAAATAAAGCAATAGGAGAAGATATTCAATCTTACACTTTTAGTTTTGTTCTAACAAAAAGTGGATAAAGTATACAGAGCTCTGGGTCTAAACCTTTCTATCCCTGACAAACTACTAAGTAAGTCAGTTCACAAAGAACAAAAGATTAATTCCTGCTCCTGACCCAGTCTTTTATACCATAGAAAACATCATACCATCACTCAAATGAGATTGTCTTCTAATTGGCTGTTGCTCTGACTCCATTCCCCGCCTCCTCGCATTCCCGGATGTCCGATCCCACGTGACCCTCCTTTGTCTCTGAAAAGGAGTACCACGTGGCCTCCTTTCGGGCGCGAAACAGCAGACTCGCACACTTCCGGGGTGCGAAACGGCCGATCACGTGACCTCCCGGCACTCTTCCGGAACGAGAAACAGGGAGACCACGTGACAGCGCCCGTGTCTCGGAGCACCACGTGGTCATCCTCTGTGCACGCATCAGAGGACCACGTGACCTCCGAGTGCCGAGGACACGCCCACTCAGAATCTACAATCTATTTTACCAGTAAGCTATATATATATTTACACTGTGTTGGCTATTGTTTCCGCCCATCTATCCACAGCTTTTGAATCAATTCACATTGTCCAATTTCTAACTTAAATCAATGTTCTTGATGTCTTGGTGAGTGTGTTTTTTTCCTGTACTTCTTAACTTTGATGTTTTCAACATATGGCTTTCTTGTTATTTTTGGATTTGCTGTTGCAATTATATTCTGCATGATCTGGGCTTAGACCTGTTTATTTTGTGTTTATTATGTTATGTGGTGTTTAAGTCCATGGCCTTTTTATGCAAGTACTCTTTATTTACAGCTAGATCTTTAAACACATCCAAACGATTCACATGACTCTAATCTTATCATTATACCATTATCCTTTCTGTTTCTGATATTAATTCCACGATAGAATTATTACAGTGCTGGAGGCCACTTTTCCCTGTGGTGACCCTTCAATGATGTAAGGATAATATGAGAAAAAAAAACATTTTTTACATAGCGAGTAGTTAGGATATGGAATGCACTGCCTGCCATTCAAGAGGGCATTAGATATCTATTTGTACAGGAAAGGTGTGCAGTGATGTAGAGAAGAGACAGAAGATTGACATGAAAAAACAGAACCAATGCAGGTACGATGGGCCAAATGGCATCCTCCTGTGATGTAATGATCCTGTGATTCAACTGAACATTTCTCTCAATGTTATTCTGTTGCTTTCTCCCCATAACTCTGCACATTTATTTTAAATAACAATCTAACTCTTTCCAATGTGTCAATTGAACATGCTTCTGGCATACTGTCAGGCAGTGCACTCCAGATCCTTCTAAACCATTTCTAAACAGTAGACAATAGATGCAGGAGTAGGCCATTCGGCCCTTCGAGCCAGCACTACCATTCATTATGATCATGGCTGATCATCCACAATCAGTATCCTGTTCCTGTCTTATCCCCATAATCCTTGATTCCACCATCTTTAAGAGCTCTATCCATCTCTTTCATGAAAATGTCTAGAGACTTGGCGTCTACTGCCTTCTGGGGGAGAGCATTCCATATATCCACCACTCTCTGGGTGAAGAAGTTTCTTTCAACTCTGTTCTAAATAGCCTACCCCTTATTTTTAAACTGTGTCCTCTGGTTCTGGACTCACACATCAGCGGAAACATGCTTCCTGCCTCCAGAGTGTCCAATCCTTTAATAATCTTATACATCTCAATCAGATCCCCTCTCAGCCTTCTAAACTCAAGTGTATACGAGCCCAGTCACTCCAATCTTTCAACATATGAAAATCTCAGCATTCCAGGAATTGACCTCGTGAACCTATGCTGCACTCCCTCAATAGTCAGAATGTCCTTCCTCAAATTTGGAGACCAAAACTGCACACAATACTCCAGGTGCAGTCTCAACAGGGCCCTGAACAGCTCAGAAGGACCTTTTTGCTTCTATACTCAATTCCTCTTGTTATGAAGGCCAGCATGCCATTAGCTTTCTTCACTGCCTGCTGTACCTGCATGCTTGCTTTCATTGACTGATGTACAAGAACACCTAGATCTTGTTGTATATCCCCTTTTACCTAACTCTATTTAGTTAGTAATCTGCCTTCCTGTTCTTGCCACCAATGTGGATAACCATACAATTATCCATATTAAACTGCTTCTGCCATGCATCCGTCCACTCACCTAGCCTGTCCAAGTCACCCTGTATTCTCATAACATCCTCCTCACATTTCACCTTGCCATCCAGCTTTATGTCACCAGCAAATTTTCTAATATTACTTTTAATGCTTTCATCTATATCATTGATGTATATTATAAACAGCTGAGGTCCCAGCACCAAATCTTCTGGTATCCGACTGGTCACCGCCTGCCATTCTGAAGGGGATCAGTTTATCACTACTCTTTGCTTCCTGTCAGTCAGCCAATTTTCAATCCAAGTCAATACCTAGCCCCCAAAACTATGTGCCCTAATTTTGCTCACTAATCTCCTATGTGGGATCTTATCAAAGGCCTTCTGAAAGTGCAGATACGCTACATCCACTGGCTCTCCCTTGTTCATCTTCATAGTTATATCCTTACTTCGTATATACTAGTTATATTCCCCTTCGTAAATCCATGCTGACTCTGCCCTATCCTGTTACTGCTATCCAAATGCATCGTAATTTGCTGCATTAAAAAGCCTTTTCTCACATTGCAATTGTTCTACTTTGCAAGTTACTTTAACTAAGTGTCCTTAGATCTAGATTTTTTAATGAATTGGTACAGCTTTACTTTGCCCTGACTCTTTCTTAAATACCTCTACAGATGTCTTCTCCAAGGAGTCATAACGTGTCCTATCAGTCTTAGGAGCATATGAACATAATAATTCAGAGCAGGAGTTGGTCACTTGGCCTGTGGAGCTTGCTCCACCACTCAATAAGATTTGATCTCATTCCTTTATATTCCTGCCCACTGCAAATCACTTTTCACTTCTTACTTATCAGGAATCGATCTTTCTCTGTCTTAAAAGCTTCAAGGATTCTGCTTCCACTGACTTTTCCAGTGGTGAGTACTGATATTCACATTTCTGATGGCCTTATGTGCCTGCGCACTAACCTTTTGAAATTCATGCACTTGGATATGGAGAACCCTCTGCAGCTCAGTGCTCTGCAATATCCAACCATTAAAATAATTTTCTTTTTTATTCTTCCTGCCAAAATGAGCAATCACACAACTTCCAATATTTGCCAGATTTTTATACCCACCTGTTTGCCTTTGTCACCTCCTTATCTCCTTTTCACAACTTATTCCCTTTACTTTCACACCCGCCTATAACTTTGTAATTGCTGGAGCCATTCTCATAAGTCTTTTATCTGCACTCTCTCCAAAACCTTCACTTCTTTCTTAAAGTGTGGCCGCCAGAACTGAGGTACAGGTAGGCTTTGGGGGAAGTTCAACATTATTTCCTTGCTCTTGTACTATATGCCTTTGTTAGTGAAGCTTAATAAAGCAAATTGAAATTTATGTTCTATTAACAACATTCTCAAATGTTTGGCTATCTTTAATGAATGACGCACAAAGACATTAGGTCCCTCAGCTCCTATATCCTCTTTAAAATTGGACCTTTCATTTTACATTGCCACTCCATCTTCTTCCAACCAAAATTTCTCACCTCACATTTCTCCCCTTTGAACTTCGTACTTTGAAATTTATCTGTCCATAGAATCCTCCACTAGCCAATCTCCATTTGAAACAAAGAGAATGCTGTAGAAGTGTTGTAATGCTGTCAGATATACTGAGTTTCTCCAGTATCCTCTCTGTCTGTTTCCAGCATCTGCAGGATTTTGCTTTTAATCTAGTATGTTGTTGAAGTTCCACACTATTGTCCTCACAGTTTACAATGCTTCCAAGTTTTGTATCATCCAGAAATTCTGTAATTGTGCCTTCTATGCCAAAGACGAGATGATTAACACATAGATTAATCTCTTCAGCCAGAGAGTGGTGGGCCTGTGGAATTCATTGCCGCAGAGTGCAGTGGAGGCCGGGACGCTAAATGTCTTCAAGGCAGAGATTGATAGTTTCTTGATGTCTCGAGGAATTAAGGGCTATGGGGAGAATGCGGGTAAGTGGAGTTGAAATGCCCATCAGCCATGATTGAATGGCGGAGTGGACTCAATGGGCCGAATGGCCTTACTTCCATTCCTATGTCTTATAGTCTTATGGTCTTATATCATATAACATACAAGGGTGAACACAGTGGCTCAGTGGTTAGCACTGCTGCCTCTAAGCACCAGGGAAACGGGCTCAATTCCACCTTCGGGCAACTGTCTGTGTGGAGTTTGTACATTCTTTTCATGTTCTCGTGGGTTTCCTCCATGTATTCTGGGAGTGGGCCCAATAGACCACTCGCTGTGCTGTAAATGTCTCTGGATTGACGAATCTGAGCAGGTTTACTGGTAACATTGTTTACTGCTGAACCTGCAGCAGTCCTGGAGAAGCCCGGAGTTCAGGAGAGTGGGGTCAGATGTTGTCAGGGTCTGTTAGCCAGACACTAACAAGAGAGAGGGGAGTGGCTTCCAAGGGCATAGTAGTCTTCTTATGGAACAATAATCCATGAAACATAGGGGACAATTTGAAAGTGCCTCCCTTTCCTCCCCTTTAGAAACATGAAATCCCTACAGAGTAGATGGAGACCATTTGGCCCATCAAGTCTGAACTGATCCTCCAAAGTGCATCCCACTGGGCTCTACACCACTCACCCTATCCCTGTAATCCTACATTTGCCATGGCTAATCCACCTAGCCTACACAACCCTGGACACCACGACACAATTTAGCATGGCCAATCCACACAACCTGCACAGCTTTGGGCGATGGGAGAAAACTAGGCCATCTGGTGAAAGCCCATGTAGACACAGAGAATATGTAAATTCCACACAGACTGTCACCCAAGGGTGGAATTGAATGTGTTTCCCTGGTGTTGTGAAGCAGCAGTGCTAGCCACTGAACCACCATGCTGTCCTCTACTGGTAGGAGATGTCCACTGTCCCCCTCACAGCAGGTAGAAACCCAATGGAGGTCAAAAAAATCAGTGGGAACAAACCCCACCTACTATCTCATTGAATTTTAAACCCTCCATTCCACAGCTCCCTCATAGTGCAGATTAAATTTCCAGCTAAATCATTGAAAAGCTCAATCTTTCCTTGTAAACATGGGCCACTTCAATAGAAAGTGAGAACTATTTATCTTGAATTTAACTATCATAAGGATCATAATCCCTCAGAAATGTGTACATATTGAGAGGGAATCCAGCAGCTGTATGGAAAGCACACAAAGAGATTCAAATCCAAATAGAACATGTCAAATACAACAGTTCTTCATATCAATTCATATCCAACTCACAACTGATTTTGAAAATCTACTTGTACAAATTAGCTGGACTATAAATACTATCTGAAATGTATTTGAAATATTAACATAAAATTTTTAACAGTGGGCTATGCTTGATATTTGCCAGAGTGTTGGAAATTGCCTCCCACTTATGCTTGTCATTTTCCTGGATGATGACCAGTGCAAATCCTATAAGAGAAATGTTGCATTGAAGGCACTCAGTTGATCAGTCCCAGCATTTCTTTATCCAAGAAAGTTGAAAATCACCCAGTTAAAAATCACACAACACCAGCTTATAGTCCAACAAGTTTAATTGGAAGCACTAGCTTTCGGTTCATAACCACCTGATGAAGAAAACTAGTGCTTACAATTAAATCCGTTGGACTATAACCTGATGTTGTGTGATTTTTAACTTTGTACACCCCAGTCCAACACCGGCATCTCCAAATTATTACAAAAATCACACAGTCAGCAAATCTTCCTCAGATGGAATAGAACATAGAACATAGAACATAGAAAAATACAGCGCAGTACAGGCCCTTCGGCCCTCGATGTTGCGCCGATCCAAGCCCACCTAACCTACACTAGCCCACTTTCCTCCATATGCCTATCCAATGCCCGTTTAAATGCCCTTAAAGAGGAAGAGTCCACCAGTGTTACTGGCAGGGCATTCCATGAACTCACGACTCGCTGAGTAAAGGATCTACCCCTAACATCAGTCCTATACCAACCACCCCTTAATTTAAAGCTATGCCCCTCGTAATATCTGACTCCTCGTAAATGTCTTCATATTTGGCTCATTGGCTAAAAAGATCAATCCTTGTAAGATTCTGGTACAGATGCCACATAGAAATCCACCAGGGTGTCCTTGTGTGTTGTTGTCTTTGGTGTTAGCAAATATTACCAGGCCACTGTGGTGTAAATCGGTGAACTCACATTTCCTTCTGATGTTCCGAATGCTAAAGTTTAACCTGAACCTATTTGTAAGGAGTAACTGTTAAGACTTACAGTCCTTCCCTGTTTCGTTAATTGCAACAATGACAAATGTATAAATGTTGGTAATTTAAGTTAAATTAGCACTTACAAGTGAACTTCACACAACCATACCCTGGTCTTTTGTTTAAGTGAAATTAACATCATATTCGCAAACACAATTCCTGAAAGCTCCCTGCTGTGCAGTGGGTTTCTATTCATGATTTTTCCAAACAAAAGATGATCAAGAGTTAAGTGACAATTTAAGATTTTTGAATCGCTTTACTGAATTTTTCTGCAACAACAGTGGAGGAGGGATTACCATTCCACACAACTTATGATTGGAAGGCAAGTGGCAATGACTTTGCTCTGCAACCAATTAACCAGCCATTCTGAGACCTTCTTCCTCAGAAACAGAGGAGAATGAAAGAGCTACACTCCTATACAGTGAGCAGAGAATGCAGTTAGAAATAGAAATCCAAATACTTGCATATCAGAAAAGGTTTCAGATTATACAAAGTCATAGTACTATATTGTGATGTCAGCTCAAATGTATGGCACACCAACTATCCATGAACAGTATGAGGAAGAAAACTCCAGCAATGATGATTGTGTGGTAAGGTTGAGATATGGTTAGCTGTAGGAAGAGAAATAAGTGCAACATGCAACACATATTTATCCAGACATGAGATCACCATGAGCACCATGCACACCTTTAAGAATTTTTAAAATCTTTGAAATAAAGCAGATTTGTGTGATGTCTCACAGTTAGTATGCAGTACATCTTTAAGAGATATGCTTATGATATTGTCACTGTATGAAACCTGATGGTATTAACAGTGTTAGACTCGATCCTTACTCTGCCCAGTTGAAATATAACTTGCTGATGGAAATATACTTTTCTTTATAAAGTAATAGTTTAATATAAGCCCAGGCACTGAAGCAATAATTGTATATATCAGTGATCTGTAATAAAGATCGATGGGATATTTTAACATCATGTTACCCACATTTATGGTTCATTGCTTATCCTTCTGAGGCAAAGCACATTAAGTACCCACAGCAGTAACATTCTGCCCTACCACTCTCCTTTGCAATAGAGTAAAAGGAAACCATTCTGTTTGCAACCTTGGTGTGATATTTAACACTAAAATTAACCATTGTCCATATATCTACACTATTACGGAGATGCTCTATTTTTTATCTCTTTATCATTGATGACTCCTCTCTTCCCTCAGCTTTCTGCTTTTGTTACTTCGAAGTTTGAATATTCCAATGGACTGCTAGCTAGCTTCTACCTTAAGTAAACTCAAGCTTATTTGAAATTGTGCTTCCATAATTACTGTAAGTCCTGTCTTGCATCAAAGCATATATCACCCCACAATTGTTGTCTGACATTGGCACCTAGTTATGAAATTATTTGTTAACTTCTCATCCATGTTATTAAATCTATGCCTGCGCTCTCCATTTTGTGTCTGCGTAATATCCTCCTTCCACATCCCCTAATGGTGCATGTTTATTTCTGATCTCATCACAATTTTCAAGTTTGATCGCTCCACCAAACATGTTGGCAATGACTCACGTTGTGAAATTCCTTCGTTATATCACTCTGCACCTTTTCCGCTTGTTTCCTCCTTCCAGATATGTTAGATTTAGAATTTAGATTTAGTTTTAGACTTTATTGTCATGTGTAAGCAGGTACAAAAGCACCGAAGGATAGCGACAAGTTTAATGCTGCCACACAACGGCACCGTCTTAGACACAAGACCTAATTACTAAATCTTAACATCACGGTCATTCTTAGTATAATCTATAAAATAAAGAAATAAAAGTTTAAACATTACAGTCCTTCAAAGTGCTTAGCTACATTGGGACCACACTTCCCACAAAAGCTTGATCTCCTGCGTTCCCTGCGCAGTCAATTCCAAGAATCCCTCTTTAGGGCTACCACTTGAATGTTACCAGGCTGGGCTTACCATGCCATGGCTAAAGAAACTGCCACTCCCATTGATCTACCAAGAGTACAATAGAATCATTGAATCCTTGCAGTGTGGAAACATGCCATTTGGCTCAAGTCCACACCAAACCGGCAAAGAGTATCCCATCCAGACCCATTCCTCAACCCTATTACTCTACATTTACCCCTGATTAAAGTACCTAACCTACATATCCCTGAACACTATGGGCAATTGAGCATGGCTAATTCACCTAACCTGCACATCTTTGGACTGTAGGAGGAAACTGGAACACCCACAGGAAACCTACATGGACATGGAGAAAATGTGCAAACTCCACACAGACAGTCGCCCAAGGCTGGAATCGAACCCGGCTCCCTGGCGCTGTGAGGCAGCAGTGCTAACCACTGATCCACCATGCTGCCCAGTGCTGATTCAGGCCTACCAGGATGGCATAGCTGACTGACACTGACTGCAAACACCACCCTCCATTGCCACTATCTTAAAAGCCGATGCCACCTTCAATGCCTCGAGTCCTGCGCTGGGCGCACCAACGTCAAAGTCATCATGCTCTGGCACCTCCTCTCATCGCTGGCCCCACAACCTGTCGTTAGCTGTCCAAGGCCTCGGTCTCCTCCACAACAGGCTCACTCTTCCTGAGGTGCCGACTTCTGCTGCCACTGCTGCATGTGCTTGGGAGGCTGGGCCTGCTCTTACCCGGCCAAAGATGTCAAAAAGGCCTCCACGGCCAACAAACGGAAAAGGAGAGCAAAAGAAAAAATCAAAAGTGAAAAGACAAAATAAGAAACAAAGCAAGATGGCAGCAGATATGCCTGGGGCCAGGAGATTGGACTCAGTGTCAGTACTCTGCTGCCACCATCTTTGATTACTTTTTTTGTGATCTATCCTAAACTTCCTTATGTTGGATTGGTGTCATGTATTGTTGGTAAAGCCCCAGTGAAACACCTCAAAGCATCTTACTACACAAATGGTACGAGGTGCTAGTAGATCATAGAGTCCCTACAGTGTAGAAACAGGCCCTTTGGCCCAACAAGTCCACAACTACCCTCTGAAGAGTATCCCGCCCAAACCTATTCCCCTACCCTATTACTCTACATTTACCCCTCGCACATCCCTGAACACTATGGGTAATTTAGCATGGCCAATCCACCCAGCCTACACATCTTTAGATTGTGGGAGAAAACCAGAGCATTCAGACGAAACCCACGCAGACACGAGGAGAATGTGCAAACTCCACACAGACAGCCACACAAGGCTGGAATTGTACCCAGGTCCCTGATGCTGTGAGGCAGCAATGCCAACTACTGAGCCACTGTGCCATCCTTAATGAATACATATTGTTGTTAACGAATACTCAGTTTATCTCTTCTTTGAAGGATCCTGTCCTTTGTTTAATACCTCAGCTAAAAGGCCATTATGAATACACCGAGGTGTCATCTTAGATTATGACCCAGAACTCCTAGTACACAGCCTGAGCCCAGAGCCCGCTGGTCTGAGGAGGAATCTGCCATTGATTGAACCAAAATGGCTTGCTGCTTGTTTTTGTGATGGATGTCCAACATGTTCCCAGGCTTGTCTCTTTAGCTCTGATATGTAATCAGTCTGATATTGTTGGGAAGACAATTAAAACTTTGGAATGGTACATTCGATTCCTTGTGGAAAGTAACTGGTATTAATAGTGAACTTGTATTAAAAAGAATTACAGGATCTCTGAACCATGTGGAAACAAACACTAAAAATCACTGAGTTATGAGATTAGCATGAGTATTTCTACAATGTGGCCTTTTGTAGCTTGTTGCTATTTGAAGTGTACAACGTTACATGGAGAAGAGAATGAAAAAGACATTATTCTTAGTATGTCTCACAACATTTTCTTTTTCCATATAAAGTTAGGTTGCACAGGGAATATGTAATGTGATTGGTGTGGGAATTATGCTGTCCCAGTTCAATTGAGGTTGACCTTGCTGTTCTTGATCATATCATAATATAATTGATTATGGGCCAACTGTTTTAAATGGGGAATGGAATGCTCCCAATTGCTTCATACTCAGTTCAAAATGCATGAATGTTCAAAATGCAGTGTTTTGCTGAGAACATAAAAAGGCAAGCAATGCTCAGATGAGTGGATCAGTCAAGAAATGTACTAAAAAGGATTGGTTACTCATTCCTGCCCTTCTAAACATCAAGGGTAGCATTCAAACTGTATTGCCTGCATTTCTGGATTTACAGTGCTCAGACAAGAAGGGAATAAAAAACATGGACAGTGTTGCATTATTACAGCTGCAAGGATGGATAAAATATAAAATGAAACATCAAATGAAGCTATATGAGTTGACTCAGAAACAAAAAAGTGACCCCACATTGCTAATGCGTGTACTCTTAACCCCCCAAAATAGCGGAGGAGAGTTAGAAGACTAAATATGTTGGTAAATTTATGAGTGTAAAACAAAAAGGCAATAATAGTTGGGGACTTCAATTCCCCAAATATCAACTGAGATACAATTCACACAATAGGCACAGAGGACAATAATGGTCTTCAGCAACATTCAAAAGAACTTTATCAACCAACATGTAACAATCCCAATGAGAGAGGACGTAATTCTAAATTTAATCTTAGCAAATTAAGCCAGGCAGGTGGATGTTTTGGCTGTGGGTGAACATTTTGGAGGAACTGACTTTAATACCGTTAGATTCATATTATTTTGAAAAGGAACAAAGACAGAACAAGGTTCAAAGTAAGAAACTGGAGAAAAGCAAACTTTATAAAACTGAGAGATGGTATTGTAAAAATTGACTACTTACAGTTATTTGAAGGAATATCAGTGGCGAATCAGTGGCAAGTTATCCAGAAGCATATAAGGAAAAATAGATCTTTTACGATCTTTAAAAAAGCATTTCAGAAAGCTTATAGAAGCAAATAAAGTATGGGGCTGAAGTGACATAGGAAACTAGGAAAGCAAATTGAGGACACAAAAATAAATTAACTGCAAAAATTAAGGAAAAGCGAAAGATATTTTATCAATACATTAATCTCCAGAGGACGGCAAAGAAAAGGCTTGACCTTATCTGGGATATATACAGTAACTTGTGTATTGATGCAGAATGTTTGGGCAGGGATCTTGATGATTATTTCTCTCCTCATAAAGGAGAGAGATGATGCTGACATTCCAGTTAGAGAAGGATTATTAAATAGTTGAATAAATAAACATAATGAGAAGGTAAGTCTAAAATGGACTTTCTGAAGGTGGGTAAATCACTAGAGCCAGATGCATTGTTTCTTAGGTGTTAAAGGAAGTCAGGGAGGAAATAATGGATGTTCCAAGGATCGTTTCATAAATCTGATCAGACAAAGCAAGGGGTCAGAGGATTGGTGGTCTGCATATGTACCGTCACTCAAAAAGGTCGGGAAGGAAAAATCAAATAATTACAGATTGACCAATCTGACCAATCCACCCAAAGAAAGGGTGAGGTCTGAAGTGTGGGAGATGGGTTGGAGCCGGTTGAGAGCCCTATCAACCACAGTGTTGGGAAATTCTCAGTTGAGGAAGAAGGTGAATATTTGGGATCTCCTTCCTTGTAGAAGCTGACATCATCACAACAGAGATGGAGAAACTAGGAGAATGAAATGGAGTCTTTACAGGAAGCAGTATGTGAGGATATATGGTAACAGTAGGAGTCAGTGGAATTGTCGTGGATATTGGTGGCCAGCCTATCCCCAGAAATGGAAACAGAGATGTTGAGGAATAGAAGGGAGGAGTCAGAGATGGATTAAGTGAAAGTGACAGTAGGTTGCAGATTGGAAGCAAAATTGATAAACTTTCCCAATTCCGGGCGAGAGAGGGAAGCAGCATCAATTATATCATTGATTTACCAGAATGAGAATTGTGGGAGTGGACACTGGAGTAAGACTGAATGCTCCACATACCCCTCAAAAAGACAGGCATCACTCGGGCAAATGCAGATATCCACGGCAATAGCTTTGACCTGAAGAAAGTGGGAGGAGTTAAAGGGAAAGTTGTTCAAGTTAAGGAGGAGCTCAGCCAGGTGATGGAGGGTGGTGGTTAATGGGGACGGTTCAGGTCTTTTTCCCAGAAAGAAACTGAGAACCCTGACACCAACCTGATGGAGGATGGACCTATAACAGGATAGCAAAGAGGTGGCTGGGGTATAATTTGAAAGATATTCAAACATTTCTGTACTTCTGCAAAGCTGCTTGACAATGTCTGCATTCTGTTCGGATTTTGTGTGCAAAACAACTTGCGAACTGACTCCAGACTGGAACCCACTTGCAACCTGAGGACTGCCTGTTTAAGAACAGGGAATGTAATGCTGGAATGATATAAGACAGTGGTTAGGCCCCATCTGGAGTTTTATGTACAGTTCTGATCACCACAGCACAGGAAGGACATAATAACTCTAACAGCAGGACAAAGGAGCTTTACAAGAAAGCCATCACAGCTAAAAAATCACAGCTGTGAGGAAAGATTCGACAGCCTGGCCTTGTTTTCTTTAGAATGGTGGAATCTGATGGGTGAATTCATTCAGGTGTACAAAATAATTCAAGGGGGCTTATATAGAGTGGACAAGGAAAACAGGTCTCCTTTGGAAGTCAGTTCCAAAGAGAATACATTTAAGAGGATTGATAACTAGGATTGTAGGGACATAAAGGAAAACATTTTCACCCAGAGGGTTGTGTGTGTGTGTGTGGGATTCACTGACTAGTTTCATGTTTGAGTTGAAAATGTCAACTCATTTAAAGGAAACCTTGATCTGTACCTGAAATGCAGGACCCTGCAAGGTGACAAACCATACTCTGGGAAGTTGGATTGGAATTGTTGAATGAGTTTATTGAACCAATGCAGGCACTATGGGCTGAATGGCCTCTTCCCACGTTGTAATATTTCTATTGTTATACCATTTTTATTTTATTTGTTATACTTGTAAAACCCTTTTCTTTGCCCTTAAATCAGGTATTGTGTTTCCGTGAAAAGTTTCTTTTCCCGCCTCAAAATTTGTCACGATAGAGGTTAGCTGTGGGGGTGTGGAAACTGAAGCCGTTTCTTAAAGTAATCTGGCAAAAAAACAAAGAATTTGCTACCTTTTTGATATATCTGTGGGCAGCAAACTGTGCGACATTAAAGATATCTTCAGAGATAATCAGAGGCTGCCACAAAGATGAACAGGCATGGTGTTGTGGGTGGCTAATTGTAGTGACTTTCGTATTGTGTAGGTTAGCTGGAGTTCTTGTCAGAAACATAATCACTGCCCTTTTGCTCAACTGTAGTAGTTTTGTCATTTCAGATTAATTCCAGGTTGCTGGCTCGAAGATTCCCACCAAAGATGGGCAGTGGTGAGTCTGGACATTATATGGTTTCCTGACAATAGAATAGAATAGCACTTTATTGTCACGTGTATTTTCACGAGAAAAATACTGGGAAAAGTTTTATAAGTTGCCATATCACAGCTCCTACATTCATGGCAGAAGTCCTAAATAAGACAAGAAAGAAGTAAAAGTTCACCATAGATCAATAAACAGCTCTGTGGTTCAGGGTATGCTGGAAAACTGGGGTGAAATGCCACATAGGACCAGATGGAGGTCTAGTCCTAGCATAGAGATCTAGTCTCAACATGGAGGTCTTGTCCTGGCATAGAGGTTGAGTCCTGGCATGGAAGTCTATTCCCAGCATGGAGATCTATTCCTGGTGTGGAGGTCTAGTCTTAGCATTGAGATCTAGTTCTGGCATGGAGGTCTAGTCTCAGCATGGAGTTCTAGTCCCAGCTTGGAGGTTTGGGTCTGGTGTGGAGGTCTCATCACAGCCTAGCTTTGCAGACTTCCACACTAGAACCAAACCAGGACTCAACCTCTATGCCAGGATGAGACTTCCATGTTGAGACTAGATCTCTATGCTAGGACTAGACCTCCATGCTGGGAATAGATCTCCACGACAGGACAATACCTCTATGCCTCCATGCCAGGACTAGACCTCTATGCTGTGAATAGACCTCTACACTCAGAATAGACTTCCATGTTGAGATGAGACCACCATGCCAGGACCAGACCTCCATGCTGGGAGTAGACCTCCACACCAGGACGAGACTTCCATGTTGGGAATAAATCTCCATGCCAGGACTCAACCTCCATTTCAGGATGAGACCTCCATGTTGAGACTAGATCTGTATGCTAGGACTAGACCTCCATGCTGGGAATAGACCTATACAACAGGACAATACCTCCAAGCTACGAATAGACCTCCATGCCAGGACTAGACCTCCATGCTGGGAATAGAGCTCCAAACTCAGAGTCGACTTCCATGCTGAGATGAGACCACCATGTCAGGACTAGACCTCCATGCTGGGAGTAGACCTCCACACCAGGAGTAGACCTCCACACCAGGGCGAGACCTCCATGCTGGGAATAGACCTCCATGCCAGGACTAATCCTCCGTGCTGGGCTTTGGGAAGACCTGGAAGCTGCCTCCAAGGCCAGAATGAGACCTTTATACCAAGATCAGACCTCCACATCAGGACCAGACCTTCATGCCAGGCTGCTGCAATACCCTGGAGGTGCCAAAGAAGATCTCCAACACAGGATGAGAATACCACGCTTGGACAAGACCACCACTCCAGGCCAGGAGTGCCACATCAATAGACAACCCTCCTGGACATGACCACCATTCTGGGCCATTGAAAATCATCTTGTCGCTGGGCCTGGGGCAAGAGAAGGTCAAGTACCATAATAAATTGGAATATTAAAAAAAAGGAAAAGAAATAAAGTAAAGCCGACGGAGTAGACGAGCTTTAGTGTTCTGAGCTGAAGAACTCACACATTACGCTGCTACTCTGCTGCCATCTTGGAACTAAACCATCTCCCACCTCTCAACTCCCATTATTCTGCTGTTAAGTCTAGGACCAGTGCCAGGAATGCTATCTCCTAGACGATGTGTACACAGAATAACCTGAGGTCAGAAGCGGCTAAATCCTGGAGATTCCTTGCTGCTGCATAATCCAGTCTTACTCAAAACTCTCCTCTATTGCCTGATGCTTTCTCAGTTTCAGAATTGTATGACAGAGAGAATGCAATGAATTGAATTGAATGAGCTTTATTGTCACATGTACTAGAATGAGTGCAGTGAAAAGCTTGCAATGTCCCCACTTCTAGCACCATCTTAGGTACAAGATACCGAGGTACAGATACTTAAGTATTTGGTACAATTAGGAGAAAGCGAGAACTGCAGATTAGAGTCAAAGAGTGTGATGCTGGAAAAGCATAGCCAGTCAGGCAGCATCCGAGGAGCAGGATGATTGATGGTTCAGACGTAAGCTCTTCACCAGGAATGAAGGTATAATTGGTATTTGGAACATTTGAAAGAATTTCATGTACTCTAGAAAAATGCAGAAATGTAACCTGAATATTGTGTTCTCCTGAGTTGTGATAGCGTGTGTCATATCAATTATAACCTATCAGCTACAGATATATCAAAGTTTAATTTTAAATATGTGCTTTATAAAAAAGAACAGTTCCAGCTAAAAGCAGCTATCAAGGATTCTTGATGGAGTGCTTTTGCCTGAAATGTCGATTTCGCTGCACTTTGGATGTTGCCTGAACTGCTGTGCTCTTCCCTCACCACTAATCCAGAATCTGGTTTCCAGCATCTGCAGTCATTCTTTTTACCTTGTAAATTTAATGGCCTACAGTAAGAAAGAAACCTTGGAATATCACACCTGCAGGAGTCAAAGAAGCTATAAAAGGAGAAATGAACTACACATTGAACTGTAAGCCCTTGTGATTATCTGGGAAAGAACTAACTGAATGGAAGTAAGTCTCCGTGTCTCTGAGGGAGACCTGGACAGCGCCTCCTCTCATTTATGGAAGAAAGGAGCCAGCGTAGTCATCAGCATGTGATCGATATTCCTGTCGGACATCTGCTTCAATGACAATGAGCAAAAGGGTAAAATATGGTCCAGAGAAAGCCTATGGTATGGAAAATAAAATTGCAACAAAACAAGTCATGCTCCAGGCAAAGTGCTGGTAATATATCAAAGTTATTCAAGCAATGTGATCTGAATGAGAAACTTTAAATAAGGTGTTATTTTAGACTTACACAGAAGCTTTTCATAATGTTTTGTTAAAAGGAAAACTCTGATTATTTCTGCTATTGTAGTGTGAACATAATGATGCTCTCCTAATATCAGTCCAGCATGTTCGCATGTCAGCTGGCCGTCAGCAAAAGTAGACAACAGCTGAGGATTCCACTGATATATGACATCAGTTAATTTCATACTGCTGCTGCTGCTCAGTGCTCTGAGCATTACTACCCCCAGAGTAAGTAGAGAGGTCTTAATGAAAGATAGGAAGGACAAGTGCATATTTAGGAATATAGGAACATAGAAAATAGGAGCTGGAGTAGGCAATTCAGCCCTACAAGCCTGCTCCATTATTTAATGTGATCATGGCTGATCTTATCCTGGTCTCAAGTCTACTTTCCTGCCTGCTCCCACAGCCTTTAACCCACTTTTCATCAGAAACTTATTCACTTCTTTCCTAAATCTGTTGATTGATTCTACCTCTACAGCATTCCATGGTATCAGTTCCACCAATCCACAACGCTTTGGGAGACATAATTTCTCTTCATCTCAGTTTTGAACCTACCTCCTGTCACTCTATATTTATGACCTCTTGTTTGAGACTGTCCCACAATGGGGACTATCTGTTTCAACGTCCATCTTATCAGCTGCTTTTCACATTTTATATACCTTGATCAGATCCCCCCTCCCTCGGTCTTCTGAAATCCAGTGAGTAGAAGCCCTAGTTATTCCCTGCTGCTCTGACAATGGCCTTTCATCCCTGTAATCAACCTGATGAACCTCCTGTGAACTATCTCCAGTGTCATCACATCCTTCCTCAAGTAAGGAGAACCTAAACGGGACACAATATTCCAGGTGTGTTCTCACAATATTCCAGGTGTGTGTCTTATATAATTGTGGGTTAGAGTGGTGCTGGAAAAGCACAACAGTTCAGGCAGCATCCGAGGAGCAGGAAAATCGACAGTTCGGGCAAAATCCTCTCAGTTATCTCTCTACCCTGCAGGCTCTCTGCTTCTATTTCTGATGAAGGACTTTTGCCCGAAACGTCGATTTTCCTGCTCCTTGGATGCTGCCTGAACTGCTGTGCTTTTCCAGCACCACTAATCCAGAATCTGGTTTCCAGCATCTGCAGCCATTGTTTTTACCTCGTTGATTTTAATCTTACTGTAAATCCTCTTGCAAGGATGCCTGCCATGAAGAAGTTTTCCTCCTCTCTCTACAAGAATCTCAGGGAGTCCCTCTCCCACTGCAACTCCCAGGTCACTTCTTCTGCCCTGAAGCTCTTCAACCATGTCCTGAAACAGACTCGCTACCACAGTCACATTTGCTTCGTCAGTGCCTGCCTCCGTAACCAACTCAACCCACACGGACTTCGGACGACCTTTAAACCATCAGAGTTCAGATCTGAACAGGACTAACTCTCTCTCATTTATCTCTCCACCCTGCAGGCACTCTGCCTCTATTTCTGATGAAGGGCTTTTGCCCGAAACGTCGATTTTCCTGCTCCTCGGATGCTGCCTGAACTGCTGTGCTTTTCCAGCACCACTAATCTAGCATCTGGTTTCCAGCATCTGCCGTCATTGTTTTCACCTTATATAATTATAACAAATCTCTTTTACTTTTATAATCCAGTCGTTTTACAATAACTGTATTTGCCTTTCTTATTATACACTGCATCTACATGCCCACTTTCCGCGATTCATGCACAAAGATGCCCAAATCCCTCTGCACCGATGTATATTGAATCTGTTTCTCATTTAAATACTAATTTGTCCCTTTATTTTTCCAACCAAAATGGATAACATCACACTCATCCACACTAAAGTCCGTTTGCCAGACTCCGGCCCAATCTCCCAGCCTATCAATATCTAACTATAAACTTTTTATGTCCTCTTCACTGCCTGCTTTTCCTCCTATCTTAGTATTATCTGTGAATTTTGCTGTTATGTTCTGTCCCTGCTTGGAAATCATTAGCATAGATTGTGAATAGTTGAGATCCGATAACTGCAGCACCCCACAATTTACAGTTTGCCATCCAGAGAAGGCCTCATTTATCCTGACCCTCTGCTTTCTGTCAGTCAGCCAATCCTCTATCCTAGTCAATACACCATCCTTAGCTCCTGGAATCTAACCTTCTAGATCAATCTTTTTATGTGAAACCTGGTCTAATGCCTCCTGGAAATCTAGATATAACATATCCACTGGATCCCCATTGTCAACCATGCCTAAATTGAACCGAAATGCAAATAAAGAATTCACATTGTTACTACTGCAAGTAGGTAAAATATAAATTTAGTAGTGGCCCATTTGTATTTCCAATGGCAAACTGTAATGGAAAGAGCTTCCACATCCCACAAAAGACTAGCATTGTGTGGGTTTTCAGGTCTTCAATATGTGTGTCACAATTACACAAAAGCTAAACTGTTGACTTGGAATTCCATTGTCTGACCCAATACCTGTGATTTTGATTGACTGAAATGATGTTGAAAAGGAAACAAAAAACATTGATTTAACATGGCTACAGGCATCACCTGACCATACAGCTTGGTTAGGTTCCCTGAAGCCACGTGGATTACACAAAAGATTAACCTGAGCTAAAATTAACATTTTCTCCAAGGACAAATGAACTAGCCATAAAATCCACTTCATGAAGGTCTTTAACTTCAATCTGAATTGTACCATCATGGACAGATTATATAAGTGAGCTGCTATTTGAAGAAATTCTCACTGTGGCAGAAAGAGAGACGGGTTTTTGATTGCAAAACTGGAACAGGCTCGGAATGATTCTCTCTCTTTCTCTCTGTCCCTCATGAACAACAGCCCAGTGACAATACTGGCTGGAAAGAAGCACCAGGAAGCTAAGAACTCAAAAGGTAATGGCAATATTCTTCACTATGAACAATTCTGGGTACCACCTAACCAACAGTAATTTCAAACTAAAGGATATTTAGGATATTCAAAAGACTCTGACATATTTTGTTGCAAATATATTTCCAGCTGTGGGGGTCAATCTGTGCTACAGAACAGCAGAGACTTGGAAAATAATGTCAGTTGTTACCTCATTGGGTTTTACATTAAGAACACTCCCATGCTGACAGTGAGGCTCACGCAGGAATGACTAATCATGCAATCTGCCCTATTCAATGTGCTCTCACCTATAGACACCATTCTGTGCCAACAAAATGAGGTTCTACCATTTGCCTTTCGCCTTGTGTTCTCATTCTGCTTACACACCCACATCAATCTGAACAAAGCATGGGAAGTCTTTAAGTCACATGCAATGTTTCACATTTCAGCTGCTGGCAAGTATTTTTATTTTACCCACATCCCCAGTAGACGTATTGACGATCCGCGGGCAGTGATCGGTGGGTTCATGTGTGAATTGGTGATATGAGCCAATGCAGTGACTTTATTTTGCTGGAGGATAGCTTATGCTTATTTCCCTACCTGTACCCTGCACGAATTCTTACAAAAAAAACACAGGCAGAAGAAGCAGGTTAAATTCTTTATAAACATGCAGGTGGCATGAATAACGAAAATGGAACCTTGTGGTGACTGCTACACATTAAAATCGCATAGAGGAGAAAGATGGCGGCCCTGAAGACTATTTCTCACATGAACTTAGGATTCAATTAAAACCAGGGCCAGTGCTGAGAGGTGCAATGGATTAATACCTTGACTCCTAGTCACAAGAATGGTATCTTTGCATTGCTTTACAGCAATACCCTCCACCGCATCTCCTCCACCTCCCACTCCTCCGCCCTTGAGCCCTGCCCCTCCAACCGCCACCAGGACAGAATCCCACTGGTTCTCACCTACCACTCCACCAACCTCCATACACAGCGTATCATCAGCTGTCATTTCCGCCACCTCCAAACGGACCCCACCACTAGGGATATCTTTCCCTCCCATCCCCTATCAGCGTTCTGAAACCTTCCACCTATCGCATCTCCAACGCCCCTCCCCCAAGTCCCTCCTCCCTACCTTTTATCTTAGCCTGCTGGACACACTTTCCTCATTCCTGAAGAAGGGCTTATGCCTGAAACATTGATTCTCCTGCTCTTTGGATGCTGCCTGACCTGCTGCGCTTTTCCAGCAACACATTTTCAGCATTGCTTTACAGCTATCATGACTTAATGCTAAGATGTGGATATCAAACTGTCCTGCTGGAGAAGCAGTAGAAAACCTCTCACGCTCGTGAGATCGCCCCACTAGATGACTCTTACAGAGGACCATATCTGTGCACAAGAACTAATTTGATTTCTGTCCTTTACCAACAAATTCTGGGACAGAACCCTTGGGGTTTTGAAACAGCAGTTCTGGTGCCAAGTCAAATCAGGAGGGGCCCTGCAGCATTCTCCAAAACAATCACCGGAGAATATTTTTAGTGTGCGATGATCCAGAATGATGCCAGCCATCATTTTTCTGAGACGGTGCATGCTAAAGTGGTATCGAGAGGAGCCCTCAGCTGAAGCACACACCCATCCACTCAGTGAATTGATCCAACAAGATTTGATTTTCAAATTTACATTTACAAGTTGTTTAGTATTTAAAGTCTGAAGCAGTGCAAAAACCAAATAAGTCAGTTTCCTTCTTCACTTAGCAATATAAAATAAAGTCTGCTGAAAAACAGTGACCGCGACATTTAACCTGTTTTTAAGCCAGTTTTGATTGGAGAATATTCCAGTCAGCCATTCAGGACTGTCAGGGTCAGGATGCTGTCCATTTAAGAGGTGAGGAACACAATGTCCAACAGTACACCACCTGTCTGTGTGTTTCCACTTCACTGGGGTTTACATTCTTTATGGAATGGGAAAGGGACAAGTGTTAAAGGAGGTGAAAGTTGGTGGCCCAACTGTTATCTTGATGCAAGTGGGGCGGTGTTCCCATCAAGGGAGTTGGCAGCTGAGAGGACATGGAGGGTTATTGGGTGTCAGGGTGAGAGTGAGGGAAGGTTTTGCAGCTATTGAGAGTGACAAAGCAGGAGCCTTGGTGGGAGGTTTGTAGGCATCAAAGATAGAGTGAGCATGCGATATCGAAGAGAAGTTGGAATTCTTAACCTGGTTGAGTAAAGAAGGTTATTAACCTTCTTGTGGCTCTGCTGGCATTCCTCCGGATCATACATGTGGGAGAATCACAGGGGCTGAATTTTATTCATTGTCTGGAGATAGCTTGGAGGAGGAAAATTGTGGAGGACGGCATGAGGAGGGAAGCCTCAGATGATTACCTGACAGGTAGGATATTTTCAAAGGCTGGAGTGGCAGTGGATTGATTGTCAGCTGACCCAAGGTGGATGGTCAATTAGCGTAGTAGTTGGCTCACACCCAATCCTTTTACTAGGCCACTGGAGATTTATGGCCCTGATTGGGATGAACCCCCTTGCCATCAGTTGCATTGAGACAACATCCCAGCATATTCTTGGGAACTCCATGGGAGTCTGAATGTTGCCAGGGGAAGGTACTACTTCTAGATACCTGTCAGTGTGCCTCAACCTGAAGGACACTACTTCTCCATGCTGCCTGAGTTATGGCCACCTCTATTGATGTTGCTGTCAAGGCTGCAGCTCTCTGAGAATACCCGCAACATTTTGCCAAATCAAGAAATGTCCTCTGATCCTTCTAACTCTGTAGGAAATCAAAAGGCTGCTTTTCAAGTGCAGCTTCACTTCGAAGAAGGCTGTTTCAAACGTTAAAGACACAGAACCATTCAAAGAAACAACAAAGAAGAAGAATAGACCATAAGGAATCCGGAAAGCTGACCACAAAACCACCCTAACTGGCTACCCATTATTTGTGATCAGAATGTTCCTACCTCGATCCCATCTTCAGTAAAATAGTTAGTAGGAAATGCTGCCTGAAAACTAACAGGCTGTTCACTGTGCGATGGTTAACATTATCTCACTATTGATAGAGCTGGAGCATTCAAGCTTCATAATTGCTGTGAATAGGAATAAAAGCAAGACTCAGATGAATTTGGATGTAATAACACAAAGTCTTTGAGACATATTTTGAGAGAAATAGTTTTGTGAGAGAGAAAAAGAATGTTCATCAGTTTCATATTAATTCTTTTGTCTGAAAGCCCTGTCTTCTTTAACTTAGGCAGAGTCATGTCGACAAACCAAGAAAGAGACAAGAGACCTTTATTATCACTTTGCAGCTGGATAACAGCCATCCATTATTGTGCTGCTGCGTCTGGGGGATATTTTGTGTTTTGGAATTATGTGATGCTTTTGCTGAGTCAAACAATCCAGCAAACACACAAAACGAACACATTCCAGACTGAAATCATTTCTCATGAGATGAAAGGAAATTGGCAGATATCCTACAAACACGAGCTAATCATTGCAGTCATCTCAAAGACAGAGAACATTGTCATTTTCTGAAGACAGGAGAGCTTTCACAAGATGTGTGTCATGTTTCAGCTGAATTATCTATTTGGCTTCAATTCCTCCCTAGCAGGAATATGTTTATAATTCTGTATCCAAAAACAAATAAATGTCTTTGAGTCGATTGCTGGCCTCCCAGCCTTGACTGGCTCAGTTGAAGGAGGTGTTGCAATGGGAAGCAGTCATACCTGGAACAGAGAGAGCCCTCCTACTCCTCGAAATGAATGGTATGCACAATGTGCCAGGCTTGGGAGCAGGTCAACTGCCTCATACTGAGCTGGAAAGCGGTTTGTATATTGTGTGACTTAATAGACAAGTTGAAAAGTCGGACAACGGGCATTCAGTTTATCAGATCAAATTTGCTGCACTTGGCAAAGAGTTTTGAATGTTAAAGGAAGCAGACCTACTATCAAATTCAATAGAGAAGAAATGCTGTCGACCTATTGCTCCTTCTATCACTTAAAATGAAATGTGTGGCCATCTGTTAAATGAAAGATCCTGTGGGCAGTATGTGCACAGCTTGAGGAGGAAGAAATAGTTGCTCTGCGATTAAGTGGAATTTTCTCTGCGAAGCCATCACTCGTAATCAAAGGCAACCTGAGCATTCATCATTCCTGGATCATTATACAAATGATGGCTAAGGAATTCAGATCAACCTTGAAGATTTCTGCTCCGGTACCTGTGTGAAACAATTTACATCTGGGAGAGGAAGAGGAAACTGCTCAGAATTGCAATTGGACTGAAGCAGCAATTGCAGGAACAAAAGATTTATTTTGGAAAAAGCCAGGTTTTATTTTAGATGTGATCAAGAAAATATCAACAACGAGGAAATCGAGGAGTGAAAATTACAATTTTGGGTGCCTTTTAATGTTTCCCTCGCAATTGCTGCATGCATCTTCTTCCTGCATCAAGTTAACAAACTTGATAAATTGGTGAGGGAGCAACATGACCTCTCATCATGCCTATTATACTTCACCTGAAACTTGTATTGGTGTTTGAGGATGATGGAAGTTAAAAACAAGATCTTGTATGATCAATCATTTTCAGTCTCACAATGTTTATTTCTATTCATAATTTTAGTTCCATTGAACAATTGTTTGCGGTAATGATTTTGTAAGAAGTAATGCCTCTCCTATGTGATTTTCTATGAATTAATTGACCTTGCCTCAACGTTTCTTCACCTCTTTCTAGCATTTATTTATGGGCTGCAGGATCTATGTCTGTGATTGCCATAAATTCCATCCTAAAGCTTTCACAATTAATAATATCATCAAAACAATGACTCCAAATCCACAAGTGTCTTCATTAAATTTCAGGTTGATTCTTCCTGTAATTTCAAGTGTTTGCCAAACCCCACAACATTATATTGTTATTCACTATGTTGACACTACCAAAGGGCACATATACCAAGTGAATAGTTGTGCAATATACTTCCAGAATCAAAATAATGACAAGGGGAAGCTATAATCAGTTCGCTGCCCATCAAGGTATTCCATCAAGATAAACTTATCTTGTTTAGATTTGTTTCCAGACATTTGAAGTTGCTGTGAACTTGCAAAAATATTCTGAACTGTGTAATAAAACTTTGTACAGAAATAAACAGTGTGACATCTTGGTGCCTTTTTTCTACAGCTACTGAGAATGGAACAGAGTAACCTTCTCTCATATCTTACCAACAATACGTTTGTCATGGAACCTTTAGGTTACATGTGGAATATAATATTGAAATGAACTAGATGGGTCAATTTGGAGCCTAATCACTGAGTGATCTCTGAGAACATAATACAGAATGAAAATTACTTCTAAAAAAAATGAAAACAGAAGAACAAATCTCTGATTGTGTGGAATTACATGCCCCTAGATGCCATTAGATTAGATTCGATTCCCTACAGTGTGGAAACACGCTCTTTGGCCCAACTAGCCCACATCGACGCTCCGAAGAGTGCCTAACACTATGGGTAATTTAGCATAGCAGTTCACCTTACCTGCACATCTTTGGACTGTGGGAGGAAACCTACGCATGCACAGGAAGAATGTGCAAACTTCACACAGACAGTCGCCCGAGGCTGGAATTGAATCTGGGACAATGGTGCTGAGGCAGCAGTGCTAACCACTGGGCCACCATGCCAGTTTGTCAGCAACAAAAAGACCCTGAACAATTTGAGGATGAATGTCCTAAATGGACAATCTTACATAAACACACATTCAAAATTATTTCATAAGATATGGGCATTGTTGGCAACATCAGCATTCCTTGCCTGCCACAACTGTCTTTGGGAAGATGGTGGTGAACTACATACTGAACTGTTGTAGTCTATCTGTGGCTGTAATTCAACTGAGACAAGCAAATTTCATGAAGAAATAGCAGGAATCAAGTGCTCAGAATATGATCTGAGTCTATCTCCACTAGAAAGAAGAAAACAGAACTTTCGACCAGTGACCTTGATGTCAATGTTGGATAAGTTGTTGGAGAGGATCTGAGGGGCAAGATACAGATGTTTTTGGAATTGCAAGGACTGATTAGGGACCATCATCATGGCTTTGTGCGTGGGAAATTGTGTCTCACTAATTTTGATTAAGTTTTTTGATGAAGTGACAAAGAAGATTGATGAGGGCAGAGGGTGGACACTGTCTACATGGACTTCAGCAAGGCATTTGACAGGTTTCCTCATGGTAGACTGGTTAGCAAAGTTAGATTACATGGACTACGGGGAGAACACCAATTCGATACAAGAACGGCTTGAAGGTAGAAGACTGAAGGTGGTGGTGGAGGGTTGCTTTTCAGACTGGAGGCCTGTGAATAGCAGTGCACCACAAGGAGCGGTGCTGGGTCCACTGTTTTTATCATTTCTTAAAATTATTTAATGTGAACACAGGAGGTATGGTTAGTAAGTTTGCAGACGATACTAAAACTGGTGGTATAGTGGACAGTGAAGAGGGTTACCTCAGAGTACAACAGGTGTTTGATCAGATGGGTCAATGGGCCGAGGAGTGGCAGATGGAGTTTAATTTAATGCAAGGTGCTACACTTCAGAAAGGTGAATCAGGGCAGGACTTGTACACTTCATGTTAAGATCCTAGGGCATGTTGCTGAACAAAGCGATCTTGGAGTGCAGGTTCATAGCTCCTTGAAAGTGGAGTTGCATGTCAAAAGGTGAGTGGGTAAAGATTTAAAAGGGACCTAAGGGGCAATCTTTTCCCGCAGAGTGCGTATATGGAGTGAGCTGCCACAGAAAATGTTGGAGGCTGCTACAATTACAGCATTTAAAAGGCATCTGGATGGGTACATGAATAGGTAGGGATTAGGGAGATATGGGCCAAATGCTAGTAAATGAGACTAGATCAGTTTAGGATATCTAGTCAGCATGGATGAGTTGGACACAAAGATCTGTTTCTATGCTGTACAGCTCTATGATTCAATGACTCTTTCTTGCACCCAGACAATTGAATCAGGCCCACTTTTCTAAGAAGATACAAGAGGCAACAGGATACTGTCTGACATGTGCATAAACTATTTGGGAACAGGATTATGACCTACATCAAGTACATTGAGTTCAGTCATAGCTCTAGGGAAATGAGTTCAGACAGTCACTGATGAAGGATCACTGGACCAGAAATGTTAACTCTGCTTTCTCCTCACAGATGCTCCAGACTTGCTGAGTTTTCCCAACAATTGGTGATTTTGTTTCAGATAGCAACTGTTCTCCCTTTGATTAACCAGTCCTTCAAGGATTTCTTGTGGGAAATTCCAATCTTAAATCCTGACTGGGATCTTGACATTTTGTAAGACACAATACCAAAATCACAAATTCACAGTCAGCAACAGGAATTATAAACCTTTATTCCAATAAGATTGGTTGTGCTCATGGTCTAATTGTTGTGTGCTGGCTGTTTTCATTACCACAGTAATAGCATTCAATCCCACTTCTAAAACCAAAATACTGCAGATGCTGGAAATCTGAAATCACAACAGAAAATGCTGCAAAGCCCAATGCCTCTGACAGCATCTGTGGAGAGAAAAGAAGAAATTACATTTCAGGTTAGTGATCCTTCAAACACAAGACATCTATGTTAAACATCTGAAAAAAAGGTCACAAAGCATACACTTGGTCTTGCCAGTGTTGCACAGGAACTGTTCTATCTTCTGCTTGGAGCGATAAGGAGCCTGATTGTCTTTTAAATTATTCTGCTGCAGTCTGTGTTCATTCTAATAACAGTGTTTTTTTTTTAATTCACAGATATTGGGCATACACATTGAGTGGTCAATATGAGCTCAGAGCAACTTTTCCACAAGATCACTCTCCAGTTCCCCTCTAATAATGTGAAATTACATTATCATTACGTTATGGTCTTTTAACTCATGCTGTTAACCCATTAGTGTAAACTGAAATTACCTGTTCTTCTCGTTGTTTACATTTTTTTATCATATTGCACAATGATAGCCTTTGCCCCATTATTCACACTTACATTTCCAAAGGTTGAACCCCAATGGGAGATCCATGTTGCGTCCTATACAATCAATGTCAATGTGAATGATCCCTTCTGAGATGAGCTTTGAGCAACAGGAAGGCAGCTTTCTTACTGGACTGATTTTTAATCCATTTTTCATTATTTATTGAAGCTTAAGAGGCTTTCATTTTCATCATTGCGCAGATCTTCAGTCCCTAAGTTTGCTCTTTTATTGCTTCTACTGCCCCTATGGGTACTGCCTGGTTAAAACACTGGTCAGATTTCCATCACTGACATATTCACAACATTGTTATGGTGCAGGAGGAGGCCACTCAGCCCATTGTGCCAGCACAGCTCATTAAACACATATTACTCCCTAGTGCCAATCTCCTTTTATTTCCCAATACCCTTGCACATTATTATTGGTCAAAAAATCATCCAATGCCCCAATGAAGGACTCAATATTCTTGGGACACCATTTGACATTCTTCAAGTTTTAAGTAATGTTTCTGTCAGATCACAAAATCTGCACATCTCATTGTTAAATTCAAGATTCACTGCCCTGCATATGTCTGTCTTGCATAGATCCAAGACTGAATTTTCAAATAAATTCTGAGAAACACTTCACTGCACCAAAGATTTTTTTTAGAGGAAATCCAAAGTTTCCTCCATATTCCCAGCATCACATTATTTTCTTCTTCTTTTATTGATCTGGAATGCCAAAACACATACCTGAAGAAGGGTTACACCCAAAACGTTGAATTCTCCACCTCCTGATGCTGTCTGGCTTGCTGTGTTCTTCCAGTGAAACACACACCTGTCCCTGTATGTTTGGACTCCCCATTTTAAATAGGGTCAAAATCAGAGTTTCTCCTTCACCACTGATGTCATCTGGTCGTCCAGGTTTGGGATGGCCAGTAAAGGCATGTAAGCTTCTACAGCTTCTTCTTAATGAAAGTGGAGAGCTGCTGGGGAGTCTGAAACATACAGGAGTTGTATGACATCTTTTCACACCTTGAAATGCTGTTGGTAGATGCTACATGGTGTTTCAAAAGTGTTTTAATCCAGTGATTCATCTGGACACCTGCATATTGAAGTTAAGTTGATGCTTATATTTAAATAGCTTCCATTCAGTCTGGATAGCTTTTATGATACTGGGCTGCAAAAGGCAATCTTAGCCTGTTTATGAAAAGAAAAACTCCTCAGCTGCATTAGAGATGGTTGGGATTCTTTCTGAGAATTCCATTGCCTTCCAAAGTTCCACTTTTGGTGCCTGCAATCCTTTTGGACTGTTGTGAGTTTTCTACTTTCTGCGTGATTGCAATTGGCAACAAAATTATTTCATTTCTTATTATCTTTTTCAGCTATCTTTTGTCCTTAACTCTCTGTTAAGAACTTGTGTTCCAGGGTCAAATTCAATAGCATAAAGTGAACCTCAGAAAATTCAGTAGGGCTGGTGATTTGAAATCTGCTCCAGTGTAAATCTTAGAAAAGAAGTGGAATTGTTTTAGTCACGTAAAATTCACCAATAAGCCACTATGAATATCTTGTTAAACCACTTTTTACACCAGTTATGTTCATTTGACGCTTTACCAACCATTCAGACAAAAGTGACAATAATGATGTGAACACTTCAAACTAAGTTTTGCCAACAGGTATACAGAGGAAAAGCTAGATATTTAGAACCATCAAAGGCAGAGATTATGGGTATACTAGTGGGTTATTTAACTTCCTCTGTGATCAGAGAAATTGAAAACATGAGTATCATATTAATGAGCCTCCACTAAAACTGAAGATTCAAAAAGCGATTTCCCTAAAGAGCAATAGGCAGCTAACAGATCCTTTGCGAAAGCACTTAAAGCTTTGTAATTGTTTTAAAAGAGGCGGGTTAACACTTCAATCGGAGTAGGCCTGGGGACTTGTCAAGGTATGGGAGAGATGGGAAAACCTTCTTTGAGATTAACATTTCTAATTTCTTTATCTGCCGATGTTTATGTTCCTCATAAAGTGAAGGGATTTGGAGTGGTCCTCATTGTACCGAGTTTGATGAACAGCGATCCCACAATTTGACAAATAGTCTACCATCAGTTTAAACCATGATTTTTCTCTGGCTGAGCAGTGAAAATGGCCAACAGGGTCAAAAGCTTCCCCTTGGTAAAACACACACATCAACTGCACCACTGAGCACTGACCAGGTGTTCCTGGAACTACAGATCAGAAATACGGATGGCTGTGCAAGCTTCTTTGATCATCAGAAAAAGTGGGCAGGAAAACATAGGGCAAAATCCTGTGATCTGCCAATTCTGCAAAGTGCAGTTCAACAACACTGTGGTCTCATAAATTGCCTTACTGCCTTCTTCTTCAGGCAATGAAAGGTTCTTTGTGTCTGACCTAATTTATGTAATTGCTCTGTGTCTTAATTACAGTTTTATATAATTCAACCTTTGACAGACACAGTTTTAATCTGAAATTTGTGTGAAATGTTGAGATGTATTTTTTCTTCATGCATTCCTAATCAGCAGTAATATGTTGTAACCATATGCCTTTGACACATAACCAAGTCATTTTCCTGATGATTATGTACTAAAATGAAAAATATGCTGACTAAAATAAGCAGCATTAATGCCACTGCAATGTGCTAAATCTTTCACAAAGATCATTTAGGTAATGTTCCATTCATTTTAGATTCATGAATATGCCTTTTCAGATTAGATGTGCACACCATAAATCTGAGGTTATCTGTTACCATGCATCATGTTGTTATTTACAAGTGTACACGTTTGCCTTCTGCATAACTAGCTGTATAATAGTTAGCTACTTTCCCACGCGGAACATACAGTGTAACTTTCTCTGTTAATAGAGGTTAAATAAATAGGCACAGCAGTTCAATTTTGCATTCCAGTCAGCAGGATTCTTTTACAAGTGATTAGCACCCCAGTTGTGTTTTTTTTAAATTTCTGTGTTGTTCCAACACATGGAATTTAAATGTTACACAGATTAAAAGAAACTGAAAATGCTGAGAACACTCAGAAGGTGAAATAGCTTCTTCAGAAGGAGAAACAGTTAATTTTACCAGTCTGTAGCCTTTCAGCAGATCTGGGAAATATTAGAAGTGCAAATCATTATGAGCGAGGGGAGATTGGGGAAAACATGAAAAAGGGAAGATCTGAAATAGAATGGAGGGCAGGAGAGATTAATTGATGACAGGTTTCATGATGCAAAGCCAAAACAATTGGGACAGAAAAAGAAACTAACATTGGGACATTTGTTGTAACAAAACAGAAATTAACAACAAACTATTCAATGTGCTCAATGATTATATCTGTTTCAAACTATAATGCATATTTTTTTGTTATTGTTTATTCTCAGTCTGTGGGAGATCGGAAGGAGAAGAATTGAGTCCCAGTCCTGAGGATGGGGAGCTTTGCATTGGTGGTCCGGGGGAGCACAATGTCTAATGATGGCTGCGGTTTGGATATTTTAGTTCATAGGCTTCACTCTTGTTTCCTTTTCCCTTAGGAAAAGCTGTAAAGGCACTTACTCACGGAATTCAGGCCCTTCTTGGACCCTATCTACTACTGGGTCCTGTTGAGTGTTGGGACATCTGGCAAACATAAGTTCAATAATCAAACATTGAAAGCGCTGCAGAATGCCAGCAGATCTGACAGAATTTGTGAACAGAGAAACAGATTCCGATTTGACCCTCTATCAGGTATGGAAAAATGTTGGCCTTTTGGCAGAAGGGACGAGGTGGAACAAATGAAACATGTGATAGAGGTTAATCATCAGCTCCTCTAACCTGGCAAGACCAAACATATGGGTGAGCATTTTGCAGAACACCTCTGCTCTGTCCATAATTATGCAAGCCACACAGCATCAGGAGATAGAGAAATCAACGCTCGTTGGTTACACCCAAAATGTTGACTTCTCCACCTCCTGATGCTGCCTGCCTTGTTGTGTTCTTCTGTCCTCCTGCTTGTCTACCATGGATTCCAGCATCAGCAGTTGTTTTGTCTCTGTCCATAAATATGACTGTGAACTTCCAGATGTTTGGCATTTTAATGAACCATCTTGCTCTCATGTTAATATTTCTAACCTAGACCTGTTGCAGTCCTCCTGTGAAGTCCAAGCCAGCCAAAGGACCAGCATTTCATTTTATACTTCAGTACTTTAAAATCCTTAGTACTGACATTGAGTTCAATGAACTGTGTTTTCTGTTTTCACTAATGTCTTACGTGTATGAGTTTGCTCTTTGCGGTGCAGACCTATTTTCTGCTATTAACACCTACTTTTCATTTGTCTGGATTCACTTACTCGGTCTTTTGCTCTAGACCACCTTCTTCTCTCAACACAGGTGCTGTCTGGTTTTAATAGCATTACTGTTAATATACAGGCAGGCAGACTTGTGTAACTAAATGACTCACTGCTCTGAGCAGTTGAGTTTTCCACCCTTCTCTGGATTCTGGCTAAACGGGAAGTGCGGAGATTCAAGGTGAATTGTCCAGAGTTTTCCCAGCCCTTTAGTGACAGAATGGGGGATGAAAGGATTGTCAATATGTTTGGGCAAGGCATTGGGAAGGAAGCTTGACATTTTGCTGCCACGTTGGCAGATTGCACACTCGATGACCTATAAATTTACTTCAGATCACACCGACTAACGACAATTACTTTCCACCACTTGGATTTTGCCAGCACCAAGAGGGTCTGTTATGCGGTGGAAAAGTCACAAGGTAAACTCTGGCAGGCTGCCAATGGGAAACTACTCTTTCTCAGCCACTATTGCTCTCAATGCCACCTCTCTGTTGTTGGAAGTCACCTGCCTGGCTCCAGCTACCGCAGAAAGCTACCTGCCTTGAAATTGAAACTCCTTCTCCCTCTCTCTCTGGAGCCAGTGTTACTGTTGGTACAGACAAAGCTCCAGAGCTCCTAGCTTCCCTGTTGTGGGGCCAGACCTTCATTCCCAGATAGATATTAGCCCTGGCAGCAGCCTATCAGCTGATCACCATTAACATACTGTCCATAGTGGGGTCTTCCTTTTGTTTTCAAGCTGTAGAGTGGGGTCTTGTTCCCTAAATCAGTCCTCTGCTTCAGCTTTCTTTGCCTTTTAACCTTCAAACCAGCACTGATAGATCTGCTTTGGGCAGTTAGATTCAGTCAACTGGGCTGTTCCCTAGTTAATTCTTAAGGCTTGCTTTGAAAGATTTCCTCCAGGAAAACCGTTGTTTTAAATCTAAAACCCTGCACAGAACATAAACTGAACAGTTTTCTTCCTCTAACAAATTCATTGTGAACGGTGTAAACATCACCATGCATTAACAATTCTAAAGATTAGCAACAAATGCAGTATTTTCTGTGACCTGTGTCTGGACATAGTCCATTTGAGTCGAGCATCTAATTGTTTGAAAGAACTCAGGTGTATTCACAAGGTCAGCAGCTATTTTGCAGTCAGCAATAAGATGTGGAGAGTATAGCATAAAGGAATTTAAATTAATATTTGCAGCACTCCCTGATGATCTTGTTGGGAAAATGTTACGCATTAATTTGCCCACAAGAAATGGATGATGAGGAGCATGCTGACAGAAAGTCAGCAGGAGGCCAGCCGGAATGTGCCTTTGAAATACTTACAAGGAAATGTTATTGGCCAGGTACTTCCTTTATATGATATACAGTACATTGCTGTTGCACCTTTTTTTTCACAAGTGTTAGAATACCCACTGCCCTCTAGAGGCAGACACAGAAAATCTCTTTGAACAAGCTCATTTGTATTTCTCTTGATGGAAGTAATGTATATTTGTGCAGAACCTTTGGAATTGTGTACAGCCTTTTCAAAGCATTGTTCAGCCTGCAATACTCAGCAGAACATTGGGATAAGTATAATAAAGGAGGAAAAGTACATGTTTCTTTTATCGTTTCACTGCCAGACTTTCAAATATTGCTGTTACACTTAGAGTCATAGAGATGTATAGCCAGGAAACAGACCCTTCAGTCCAACTCGTCCATGCCGACCAGATATCCCAATCCAATCTAGTCCCACCTGCCAGCACCTGGCCCATAATCCCTCTAAACACAACCTATTCATATACCCATCCAAGTGCCTTTTAAATGTTGCAATTGTACCAACCTCCACCACATCCTCTGGCAGCTCATTCCATATACACACCACCCTCTGTGTGAAAAAGTTGCTCCTTAGATCTCTTTTATATCTTTCCCCTCTCACCATGTCCTCTAGTTCTGGATTGCCCAACCCCAAGGAAAATATTTTGTTTATATCCTATCTATGCTCCTCATGATTTTATAAACCTCTATAAGGTTACCCCTCAGCCTCCGACACTCCAGGGAAAAACAGCCCCAGCCTAGTCAACCTCTTCCTATAGCTCAAATCCTCCAACCCTGACAACATCCTTGTAAATCTTTTCTGAACCCTTTAAAGTTTCACAACAGCTTTTCGATAGGAAGGAGACCAGAATTGCACGCAATATTCTAACAGTGGGCTAACCAATGTCCTGTATAGCCACAACATGACCTCCCAACTCCTGTACTCAATACTCAGACCAATAAAGGAAAGCACTTGTCAAAGATGATGAATATTCAAGTTCCCCTGGGGCAATTGAAAGAAATCTGACCTTTTCTTATCCATTTGTTCTGCCTTACTGAAATCACTCAAAAATACTCAATATTTGGCCCCAGGTGTATACTAACAATATCTATTTCTATCTCATTGTCATCTTTCTTGAACCCTTTACCATCCCTGATTTTCCACACAGCTTGTCCAATATCCAGTGCTGAATAAGGAGAAATTCCCTCCACTTAAACAATGGAACATGGAAGACGTTATCTTTGATGCCCTTCTCTAATGTTAGCCTTTGGTTAGCAATACCACCACTCTCTGTGGCTTCTGTCGGAACATAATGTAGAGCAATTGAAAACCTGCTGCTTCAGTTGACTCCCAGGTTTGCATCTCGCCATATATCTGCATCATCATCATGTCTACCTGTTTCCTCCTTCATCATGCAACTCTAGTGCTGCCTCCACTCACCTGAAGGTGAGATATAGTAAAGTATTCAAACCAAACCATTCCTTCCACAACTGTTCTCTCTTAGACACATGAAATTTTTTAAAAATTGCTCATTAAGAAGCTTTCTCACAAAATTGTCTTTTATTTCTTTGCAGCATTTTGACTCCTGCGGTGGACCTTTTTATCTTTTCTTCCCTTTTCTTCTTTTGAGCCTGATGTTCCTTTACCTGGACTACACCAGCTTCTCTCAGGGAGTTAGCGGGAGTAATTACCCCACCTTGAATCCACACTCCGCTTGCTACTTTTACAATTCCATTATTTCTCAGCCATTTCTAGCTCAGGCTTACGGCTGTACATTCTTCCCTACAAGTTTCAATTTCCCTTTTCTAATTCAAAAACTGTATTTAATACAGCATTTCGGCTTTTTATTTCTGATCCATATCTTTTAAGAATCAACTCACGACTTACTCCTTTGCCTTCAATTTTTTTTGGTGAATGTCCCCTTTTTTCAGTGGCATCTTCTTGGCAGAGCAGTTCCTTGTGCTGTAAGTAGACCCACAATGCCTTTGGGTGGGACATCCAGCATTATTGACCCAGTGACACTGAAGGAACAATGATATATTGCCAAGTCAGGATAGTGGGTGGTTGGAGGGGAACACGTAGGTGGTCATGATCTCATTTATCTTTGGCCCTTGTCCTTTTAGATGAAAGTGGTGTAGGTTTGGAGAGTGCTTGTAAGGATTTTTGGTGAACTTCTGCAATGCCACTGAGCATCAGTGTTGGAGGATGTGATTCTGGATCAGTGGTGCTGGAAGAGCACAGCAGTTCAGGCAGCATCCAACAAGCAGCGAAATCGATGTTTCGGGAGGATGGGATACCAACCAAGCTGCTGCTTTGTCCTATAGATGTGAAGCTTCTTTAGTGTTGTTGAAGCTCCACCCTTCCAAGTAAAAGGGATGTATTCCATCACATTCCTGACTTATGCCTTGAGGCAGTGGACAGGTTTTAGCGGGACAGGAAGTGAGTTATACACTGCAGTATTCCAAGCCTCTGACTTGCTCTTCTGTCCACTGTATTAATGTGGCAAGTCGGGTTCAGTTTCTGATTAATGGTGCCCCCCGCCCCAGAATGTTGATAGTGGCAGATTCAGTGACAATAACACCATTGAATGTCAAGGGATGGTTGTTAAAGTGTCTTTCACTGAAAATTGTTATTGCCTGTCATTTGCGTGGCACAAATGTTACTTGCCACATATCAGTCCAGATCTTAAATTTGTCCAGGTCTTGTTGCATTTGAACCACGGTCCATTTCAGTATCTCAGGGGTCACGAAAGGTGCTGAACATTGTGCAATCAAGGATGAACATCTCCACTCCTGACCCATTGATGGATGGAAGGTCATGAATAAAGCAAGTGATGAAGATCGGGCCTAGGACAAGCCAGGTATATCAGCATCAGAGACTAACTTCCATACTCTGTCAACATCTTATTTCATGTTAACGTATGTGGTTAACTTTGTGATAACAACCAGATAATCTGCTTAATAAAGCAAAAAGAACTGGGGAGGCTGGAGATCAGCAAACAAAAACAGAAATTGCTGGAAAAACACAGCAGGTCTGGCACTATCTGAGGAGAGAAAGCAAAGTTAATGCTTGAGATCCTGAAGAAGGGTCACTGGACCCGAAAAATTAACTCTGCTTTCTCTCCACAGATGCTACCAGATAAATCAGTTTGTGGTGTAGACTGAGGCATGAATATTGACCAGAACAACCAGGATTCACTAAAAATTCACTAAAGAGGAGGAAACCATCAACAAACTGCCACTCCTAGATGTCACTGTAAAGCTCCTATAGGAAAACAACACATACGGACCAAGTATTGAACTACAGAATTAATCAACCCAACACCCACAAATGAAGCTGCATCAGAACATTATTTCAACGAGCCAACACACACTGCAGCACAGAGGAGCTACGCAGAGCAGAGAAAAATCAGTTATACCGTGTACTCAAAAGGAATGGGTACCCAATGATCACAGTCCGCCGATTTCTCAGCAACAAACACAAACAAGCAGACAAAACACATCCAGAAACCCTAGCCACTCTCCCCTACATCTCGGAAATGACTGCCAGACTACTCAGACCCTTTGGCATCATGATAGCCCACAAACCCACCAACAGCAGCTAATGAACTTGAAAGACCCTACACAGACGATGAGCAAAACTAATGTCATTTACAAAATACCGTGCAAGAACTGTAACAAACACTACATTGGACAAACTGGCAGGATGCATGAACACCAACTAGCCACAAAAAGACATGACCCTTCTCTCACTAGTATCCTTACATACAGATAAGGAAGGACACCACCACTTTGACTGGGACAACACATGCATCCGAGGACAAGCCAAACAAAGGCACGCACAAGAATTCCTAAAAGCATGGCATTCCAACCGTAACTCTATCAACAAACACATTGAGTTGGACCCCATCTACACCCCTGAGAAAAAGAACAGGAAATGACTTCACCACTGGAAATAACATCACCACAGGAAATGACATCACCAACCCACAGTAACCCAAACATATAAATATAACGCAGGAAGTTTCAGCATTGCTTTACCTGAGGCCCACTGGTGATGTTTCCTAGTAGGGTAATGAAACATTTGGAAATGAACCTTCCTGTTCAGCGAGCAACCTACATCCAAAACCTCAACCTGAGCTACAAATCTTCTCAAAACTCACTAACCCAGAATAATTTTCTCCTTTTCTTCAAAATAGTGCTGTGGCATCCACTAAACAGGCATACAAGGCTTTGGTTTAATCCTCCATCAGATAGATTTCATGTCCAAAAGTGCAGTGCTCTAGAAGGAGTGTGGTGAAGGTTTATCAGACTAATTCTGAGATAGTGGGACTGATATAGAGTAGTAGTTGAATCACTTAGGATTATATTGACTGGCATTCAGAAGACTGTGAGGAACACTCATGAAAAACTTTAAAATTTTAACTAGCCTAGACAGGATAGATGCAGGAAGGGTGTTCCCAATAGCAAGGTATCCAGAATGAGGGGTCTTAGTCAAAGGATAAGGGGAAAACCGTTCAGGACAATGATGAGGAAAAATCTCTTCACCCAGAGAGTGAGCCTGGGGAGTTCATGACCAGGGAAAGCAGAAGCCAAAACATCGTATGATTTGCAGAAGGAGTTGAATGCAGCACTTGGGTCGAAAGGGATTAAAGAATATGGGGGAATTCAGGAACAGGCTGTTAAGTTGGATGATCAGCCATGATCATAATGAATGGTGAAGCAGTCTCAAAGGGCCAGATGGCCAACTCCTGCTCCTATTTTCTATGTTCTATGTAATAAAAGGGAATTGCCCCAAAATTTGGCAACTTCTGCAAGTCTTTAAAGAATTAAAACTGTCTTCGCTCAGCAAAGCCATACAAGGCTGAGGGACAGAGAATTAAGAATAGTGGCAGAGACATAAATAACGGGAGAAGGAATTCCATTCTGTTACCAAATCTGAACTGTACAATACAGTTGCTTTAAAATGTTTTCTTTAACTTGAGGCAAAAGTGAGAATTGCAGAGACATCACAACACAGCGCCTTAAAATGTCTGGACGCCGTGCAGATGGAACACAGAAACCTACTGAATTCAAGAGACCGTTTTCACACCTGTCCACAGTGAGTCACAGGAAAAGGACAGTGACGAGTTTGTGAGGAACAACATAGAGAACTACTGCTGTTCAGCAGCAGGATGCTGCCAGGGTTTCACTCTCTGTTCATACGCAAGGGAAAAGAATAGATGGGATCTTTGGAGAGTTAAAGAACAAGTTATCACTGTGGTAGGCCATCCTAGGTGGCAGTCAGAACAGGAGACAGCGAGTGAGCAGAAAGACATTTGAAAGAGGATGTTTAATCTAACACAACAATAAGAAGCGAGCTTGCTGGAGAGCCAAAAGTAAAAGTGGATTTATTCTTTGCAATGTTGCACGGCTGACGTAAGTACAGTGTGCTGATAAAGAGTTTATTTGTTTCCTTCATAGAATGTGGGCATAGTTGGCTAGAGCAGAATTTTCTCTCTCGCAATTGAGAATGTGATGGTAAGCTACCTCCTTGAACCACTACATCCATCTGATGCAACTTCCTACTATCTGTTAAAATATGTTCTGGTCCTTCTGTGTGAAGCTTCAGGTAGATATTCCGCTTCTGTTTATCTCAAGTATCTGTTTGATATACACTTTACAAGCACTGCCTTGTCAGGCAATTAAACACTCTTTGGTCACACATGTTAGCCTTCCAGGTACACTTTTTCAAACCTGTCCTGCACGACATCCAAGAGACTATGGCTTTTTTAAAAGAAAAGAAATTGCACTTTTCACTGAGTGATAAATATTCTCCTATTTTAAATTGAAGCCTACCTCCATGCCCAAAGTGGAGTAGATAATAAGACAGCAAAACAGTGCCGAGGGTGGAAATCTGAACTATAAACAGAAAATCCTGGAAATACTTTGTGGGGCGGCACCATGACCATAATCAGAATGTTTCAAGTTCACAATCTGCAGTCATTCTGATGAAGTGTCACTGACCTTTGTCTCTCCCTTTCTGCACAGATGTTGCAAGACTTGTCGAGCATTTCTATTGGAACAAAATGAACCTGTTGTTCCAGCCCTCATACAAAAGCAGTCAAATCTCTTGTGAGCCTTTCATTACCCTTCAGCAGCAGCTGCCCGAGACTTGACTTGGTGGTACACTAAAGATGAATTTCACAAAGTAAAAATCTGTGGACTAAACAAGAACAAAATGGAAAGCAAACATTTTTAATACGGCCTTGATTTACTTTGATAAATTTTGGAACTGGCATGGACTCCGCATGTGAAGATAATTGTGGGATATAGTTAAAGTAGTGTTACTTCTACAATTATAATTACTTATGCAAGGTAAATGAACTCACACCAGTGTGTAATTGTTTCAACTAAGAGCTGAGTCAACTAGAATGAAAACTATGTGGAGGAAATACATAATTGTTTTTGTATTAGCTAAAATTGTATGCAAGAATGAAACGTGACTGCAACACAATGGTGAGTGTTACTGACAAATAGATAAGGTGCTGTGGAGATGTAGGTTAAGCCAGAATAGCTTGCACAAGCAGTAGTTCTAAGCATCAGTTTCCCACTTTTGCAGAAACACAGGAACAATCTCCAATTAAAAGGTCATAAGGACCAGCATGGTTGGCGAAAGCACAGATGGAGGAAGTAGATAATGGTGAAGAAAGGAGGTACCTAACAATGAGTCACAGCGGGATGTGGTCAAACAGCCTAGAGAGGCCAGAAATAAGCATTTTTTCACAGACAAGGCCGGATAAGGCAAGAGATAAACAGGAGTAATGTGTGCCAGTCTTAGAGAAGTGGAAGATGCAAACGGGGTGGAACAATGGGATAAAAAAAAGGAACCAAATTACATAAATATCGTGTATTCATTGAATTCAGGGTGTGTTTGTCCCTGCCTTGTGGACAGTGGACATCGCACCCACTTGCAAGTGTGAAATAAATGACACCACTGATTCAGATCTTGTCTCGGACTGAAATTATTGAAGTGAGTGAGCTTTGTTTCTCACAATAATGTTTACACATTGTTTAAATATTTGATTGATGGTGCTGTTTTTATGGACCAGGCCAGACCTCTCAAAACATTTTTAAGCAGGTATCCCAGACCGTAGCTTTGTTATTTTTTCAGCTAGGTGTATAGTGGATATTGCTGAAAATGTGTTGCTGGAAAAGCGCAGCAGGTCAGGCAGCATCCAAGGAACAGAAGATTCGACTTTTCGGGCATAAGCCCTTCTTCAGGCTTATGCCCGAAACATCGAATCTCCTGTTCCTTGGATGCTGCCTGCCCTACTGCGCTTTTCCAGCAACATTTTCAGCTCTGATCTCCAGCATCTGCAGACCTCACTTTCTCCTCGTATAGTGGATATTCCCAGAGTAAATTAGCTGAGTCAACTGCCAAGTTTTAAACAAATAAAATTTATTAATAAAATCACGGAATGAAACACAAAGAACAGATAACAGAATACTGGCTAACTTATCTTATCCAAACCTGACTTAATGATGCTGTTCCGAAAGTACGTGTGACAGTCCCAATACACACGTCCTTTAGCACAAACAGCAAACAATGGCACAGGAAACTTACAGTTTGAAATCGTAAGGGCAGAAGGACAAGAGAGAAGGCTTCCAGTTTCCCCTGTGACTCTGACTTAACTCATTCCCAAACTGAATTCAACTGCACAGCTACAGAGCTGGCCACACCCCCTTGACTAGACCAGTACTTCAAAAGAATTTTCAAGCTTTTGGTCTGACCTGTTAGGGTAAATAACAAGACTCCAGTGAACCATTCAACCTTCAGACACGATGGAGCCTGACCAATTACCCCCTCTCTGAGAACAAAACATAACGGCAAAGTAACCTTGTACAAGGCCAGCATTGTGACAGCTCCCTCTTAAAAAAACAATGAACCATCAATATCCAAAGATGGCTTCATTTCTCAAAACCCTAAAAAAAATCAGATAGTACTTTAAACACATACATACATTCAGTAACTATAAACATGCAAATATGCACAACTACCATCGGATTCAGTCTGTGGTTCTCACACAATCGAACGCCTCTGTTTCTCTCTCAAGTCTCGACAATGCAACAGAAATCATGTTTTCTCGACCTGCCACATGCGCAATTGTCAAATTGAACAAGCTCCTTACGGGCGAGAAACGCTGAAACAAGCCAGGAGATGGGAATCCTGCGCTAACCGCCTCAGCGCAACATATGAACAACTCCGGTTCCTCCACGAATGCCGAAAAAATCAAATCCTTCCACAATGTGTCAAGTACAGACCTCCAGTAAATAACCCACAAGCCAGGGAAACAGCCAAGAAGAACGGATTCAGGATGGTCCAGGTAATGATCACAGACGCTCACAACCGACTGCACAGATACAAGCAAGAAATTGCGCGCCAAAAGTCGTTAATTTCAAAAACCACTAATCAGGAATGGACCCGGACCATAGAAGAGGCTATCACTATAGGACAGAACAGGACAACACTCCGCAAAAAAACAGCACTAAGAGAAAAAATGGACAAACTAACACACAAAAAGGAGGACACTACAACACACAACTGGGTTAAAAACCTCTCCCACAGACAGCTCACAGACATGGAAAGAACTATACTGGCCAAGGGACTCAAATACAACCACAGGGATGCCAACACAGCAGACTTCCTAGCAGCACTAGAAAGCACACTTAGGAACAATGGACTGACAGAAGAGACACAACAAACAGTGAGACAAACGGTAGTACCCATGATGATAAGAAAACGACAAACACATAACCTCAACACCAAGGAGAGGGAAGCACTGAAAGCACTGAAAAATGACCAAAACATAATCATACTACCGGCAGATAAAGGCAGAATGACGGTCATCCTAGATAAATCAGACTACATCAGTAAAGCACAACAACTACTCGCAGACACCAACACCTACCAAATGAAGGATTCCGACCCCACACCACAACTCACCAATAGAATAATCAACACACTAAGGAATCTACAAAAAAACGGACAGATAACCAAAGCGGACCAGCAAAGAATGAAACCTGAAAGCAACAACACCCCCAGATTCTATGGACTACCCAAAGTACACAAACCAGACATCCCACTCAGACCCATAGTATCACTACCAGGGACACCAGCATACAAACTGGCCAAAGAACTACAAGAAAAACTGAAACACCTAGTCAGCGGATCCAAACACTCCATACAATCAACACAGGAATTCTTGGACGTCATCAGGAAGACACACATAGACAAAGAGGAAACCATGGTATCATTCGACGTGACGGCACTGTTCACTTCAATTGACAAAACCCTAGCCAGAGAAACAATAGCCAACCTACTGGACATACATAACAGAACACAGGAGGCCGAACCTATCAACAAAGACGGCATACTTAAACTACTGGACCTGTGCCTCACCACACACTTTACATTCAACAATCAGATATACAAACAAATCAACGGAACACCCATGGGATCACCAATCTCGGGACTCATAGCAGAGGCAGTTATGCAAAGATTAGAACATACAGCCATACCACAAATCCAACCCAAACTCTGGATCAGATATGTTGATGACACCTTTGTAATCATCAAAAACACAGATATAGAAAAAACACACCGAATCATCAACGCCACACTCACAGGAATCCGATTCACACGAGAAGAAGAAAAGGATAGCCAACTCCCATTCCTAGACGTGTTAGTAGAGAGAACACCCAACGGAGAATTCATCACAAGGATACACAGGAAACCAACACACACAGACCAAGTCTTAAACTATGAAAGTAACCACCCCAACACACACAAACGAAGCTGCATCAGGACACTATTCAAAAGGGCCACAACACACTGCAGTACACCAGAACTACGAAAAGAGGAAGAGGAACATCTATACAAGGTATTCGCCAAAAACGGATACCCACGCAACTTTATCACCAGATGCCTAAGAGATAGACCACAGAACGAGGACATGCCACAACCGAAAGGACTAGCCACTCTACCATACGTCAGGAGTGTCTCAGAACTGACAGCCAGACTACTGCGACCCTTAGGACTCATAACAGCACACAAGCCAACATCCACGCTCAGACAACAACTCACTAGAACAAAGGACCCAATACCCAGCATGAGCCAAACTAACGTAGTTTACAAAATACCATGCAAGGACTGCACAAAACACTATATAGGACAAACAGGAAGACAGCTAACAATCCGCATCCACGAACATCAGCTAGCCACAAAATGACACGACCAGCTATCTCTAGTAGCCATACACTCAGACAACCAGCAACATGAATTTGACTGGGAAAACACCACTATCATAGGACAAGCCAGACAGAGAACAGCCAGAGAATTCCTAGAAGCATGGCATTCATCCCCAAACTCCATCAATAGACACATTGACCTGGACACCATATACAAACCACTACAGCTGAAACTGACACCCGGAAACGGCAAGAACATCCATCAACAGACACATCGACCTGGACCCCAGATACAAATCACTGCAGCTGAAACTGACACCCGGAAGCGGCAAGAACAAACCAATATAAATACCGGAAGAAACATCAAAGCAGCGCTTCACACGAGGCTCCCACCGCACTGATGATGTTCCCTAGCCAGGGAACGAAACGTTTGCAGCAAAAACTTCCAGCTCGGCGAGCAGAACCACAACAATGAACAAGCTCCATTTAAACAGTCTGGCATTCTTGTCCTTAAATTTCTCCACAAACTTCAATGGGTTATGATCAGTGTATATGATTGTCTCAGGTGCATTTCTGTTAATACTAACACTGAAATGTTGTGATGCCAATACCAAGCTTAAATTCTCTTTCTCAACCGTCCAGTATTACAGCTGATGAATATTCAGTTTCCTGGCAAAATACCCAATGGATCTTTCTATCTTCTCGTTGTCTTCCTGCAGGAGCACAACACCAACACCACATCACTGGCATCAATATCCACCTTGAAGTCTTTGTGTAATCAGGTATCGCTAATATCGGGGCTGTGGTTAACACAGTTTTTAGGCTATGCAGCACCATCTGATAGTCGTCTGTCCACTGAAACCTCTTGCCTTTCTTTAGCAATTCAGTGAGTGGAGCTGCCACACTGCTAAAAGTTGGCACAAACTTTCACTAAAATCCAGTCAATCCCAGGAACTGTAGTGCAGCCCTTTTTTTACAATGGTATGGGAAATTCCCCAACTACTTTCATTTTCACATCCTGTGGACCATTTGTCCATGTCCAATACATGGCTCAGGAAAGGTGACTTGGGCTTTGGCAAATTTACTTTTAGCTCATTTAACCACCAAGTCTGATTTCCGAAGTCGATTGAACAAGTCTGACAAATGTTGTAAATGTTCCTTCAATGAGTGACTAAAAATCAAGAGTTCATCAATGTACACAACACAGTTTGGGAATCCGGCTATGACCTTATTAGTTAGTTATTAATTAGTCTCTGAAATGTGGCCAGAGCGTATTTCATACCAAATGACATGACTTTAAACTGATATAATTCATTTGGCGTTATGATAATTGAAATTGCCTTTGCTGTTTCTGACAAAGATACCTGCCAGTATCCTCTGAGCAGGTCCAACTTAGAAATTTAAGTTTTCAACACAGTCTGCGGAATTGGATATGCATCAGTCTTTGTAATTGTATTGGCATTGTCGTAGTCCACACACCGTGGGTGGCACGGTGGCACAAGTGGTTAGCACTGCTGCCTCACAGCGCCTCAGACCCGGGTTCAATTCCCACCTCAGGTGAGTGACTGTGTGGAGTTTGCACGTTCTCCCCGTGTCTGCGTGGGTTTCCTCCGGGTGCTCCGGTTTCCTCCCACAGTCCAAAGATGTGTGGGTCAGGTGAATTGGCCGTGCTAAATTGTCCACAGTGTTAGGTGCAGGGGTAAATGTAGGGGTCTGGGTGGGTTGCGCTTCGGCGGGTCAGTGTGGACTTGTTGGGCCGAAGGGCCTGTTTCCACACTGTAAGTGATCTAATCTAAATTGCCCATAGTGTTAGGTAAGGGGTAAATGTAGGGGTGTGGGTGGCGGGTCGGTGTGGACTTGTTGGGCCGAAGGGCCTGTTTCCACACTGTAAGTAATCTAATCTAATAACCGTTGGGTAACATCTGGCTTTGGCATCATTATTATGGGTGAGCTCCAGTCACTATAACTCACTTTAATTATGTCATCTTGGGGTATACATTCAAGCTCCTTTTGAATCTGTGTCAACTTTAGACGGTTATGCTTATATAGGTGTTAGGGAAAGCACAGCAGTTCAGACAGCATCCAAGGAGCAGGAAAATTGACGTTTCGGGCAAAAGCCCTTCATCAGGAATACAGGCAGAGTGCCTGAAGGGTCGAGAGATAAATGAGAGGAGGGTGGGGATGGGGAGAAAGTAGCATAGAGTACAATAGGTGAATGGGGGTAGGGATGAAGGTGCTAGGTCGGGGAGGAGGGTCAAGGAAGGTAGCAAAAAGTACAATGGGTGGATGGGGGTGAGGATGAAGATGATAGGTCAGGGAGGAGAGGGTGGAGTGGATAGGTGGAAAAGAAGATAGGCAGGTAGGACAAGTTATGGGGACAGTGCTGAGCTGGAAATTTGGAACTGGGGTGAGGTGGAGGAAGAGGAAATGAGGAAACTGCTGAAGTCCACATTGATTCCCTGGAGTTGAAGTGTTCCGAGGCGGAAGATGAGGCATTCTTCTTCCAGGCGTCGGGTGATGAGGGAGCAGCAGTGAAGGAGGCCCAGGACATCCATGTCCTCAGCAGAGTGGGAGGGGGAGTTGAAATGTTGGGCCGCAGGACAGTGTGGTTGATTGGTGCGGGTGTCCTAGAGATGTTCCCTAAAGTGCTCTGCTAGGAGATGTCCAGTCTCCCCAATGCAGAGGAGACCACAACCGGAGCAACGGATACAATAAATGACATTAGTGGATGTGCAGGTAAAACTTTGGTGGATATGGAAGGCTCCTTTAGGGCCTTGGATGGAGGAGATGTGGGCGCAGATTTTGTAATTCCTGTGGTGGCAGGGGAGGGTGCCAGGATGGGAGGGTGGGTTGTAGGGGGGCGTGGACCTGACCAGGTAGTCACGGAGGGAATGGTCTTTGCAGAAGGTGGAAAGGGGTGTGGGGAGGGAAATATATCCTTGGTGGTGGGGTCTGTTTGGAGGTGGTGGAAATGTCGACGGATGATTTGTTTTTTGTGAAGGTTGGTAGGGTGGAAGGTGAGCACCGGGGGGTTCTGTTCTTGTTACAGTTGGAGGGGTTGGAGGGGTGGGGTCTGAGGGCGGAGGTGTGGGATGTGGACAAGATGCATTGGAGGGCATCTTTAACCACGTGGGAAGGGAAATTGTTGTCTTTAAAGAAGGAGGCCATTTGGTGTGTTCGGTGGTAGAACTGCTCCTCCTGGGAGCAGATACGGTGGAGGTGGAGGAATTGGGAATACGGGATGGCATTTTTGCAGGAGGTAGGGTGAGAAGAGGTGTAATCCAAGTAGCTGTGGGAGTCGGTGGGTTTGTAAAAAATGTCGGTGTCAAGTTGATTGTCATTATGGAGATGGAGAGGTCCAGGAAAGGGAGGGAGGTGTCAGAGATGGTCCAGGTAAATTTAAGGTCAGGGTGGAATGTGTTGGTGAAGTCAATGAATTGCTCAATCTCCTCGCGGGAACACGAGATGGCGCCAATGCAGTCATCAATGTAGCAGAGGAAGAGGTGGGGAGTGGTGCCGGTGTAATTACGGAAGATGGACTCTTCTACGTAGCCAACAAAGAGACAGGCATAGCTGGGGCCCATACGGGTGCCCATGGCTACCCTTTTGGTCTGGAGGAAGTGGGAGGATTCGACGGAGAAATTGTTAAGGGTGGGGACCAGTTCAGCCAAACGAATGAGAGTGTCGGTGGAAGGGTACTGTTGGGGATGTCGGGAAAGGAAGAAATGGAGGGCTTGGTGGCCCTGGTCATGGTGGATGAATGGGTAGAGGGATTGGATATCCATGGTGAAGATGAGACATTGTGATGGTCTCCATTTTCCCATTAAGACATAATTTTCCAGGTAATAACACATAGGGATACATTCAGACTCCCACTCTATGCCTTTAGATACAACTGTTTTAAATTTTCATCTTTCTATGTTACAACTCAATGAGTTTTGCAGAGGTAAAGACATTTGCAAGATTATTTATTTGCTCCTGTTTGATCTCAACTATCTGATCAAACACAGTCTCTGCTCATGCCACTTCAGCTTCCTTATCCGTCTCCTTTGATCTCTCCTCCTTGAACTGGTGACTCTGTGACCTTGTTACTACATGATCAGGGAAAATTCCCAAATAAGACTCCCACTGTGCTTCAGTTGCATGAGTCTCAACTGAATTTTCAACTACAGTAGGCAGCATGTCTACTGGTGAATCAGTTATATCATTTGCAAGAACAAATGGTATTCCTGGAGTTGGGAGCCTGTCCAATACTCCGTCCACAAATTTTCGACTCTTTTCTGGACACTCTAGCTTCACGTTACATAATTGAGCACTTTTTGGCCCACCATGAATTACCGTTACCAGTACCTCTTCTTATCGTTTTTCAGGAGTACATATCTCCTCATCCTTCAGTATCACAGACTGAGAGGATCCTGTATCCCTTAATATTGTAACCTCTTTATCTGCTACTCCTGGCCTAGGTGAATAACCTTTACCTTTGCAGGTATATTTTTTAAGCAGATCTGGAAATTCCTCCTTAACCAACTTCTGATCAGCTTTTGCACTCTGATGCAGCTTTGTAGCTTTCATTGTGCTTTCTGTTACCACTCCAACAAAATTTCCAGGCTTATCCTGCTTTCCCACATCTGGCTTTCCTGTGCTTTTCCTATCCCACCAACTCTGCGATTTCATTGGCCTACCTCATTGCAATGAATCCACTGGAGCTTTTTACCTTGTTTGTCCCCTCAAGGGTGTCTTTTTCACCCTGTGGTAAATTATCCTCATGATCTTCACTGAAATCTACCTTTCCCTTTCCTCGTGAAGATTTCTCTTTTCCCCAAATTCTATCTCTCATGGACTGAAATTGATTCTGGAAGCCAAACTGTGTTTTATGGACCAGCTCATAATTATCAGCCACTTCAGCTGCTCACCATGCTGTTTTAACTCTCTGCTCTTCCACATTAGTTTGCACTACTTCAGGCAGTGAATGTTTGAACACCTCCAAAATAATTGTCTCTCTAAGGGCATCGTAAGTTTGCTCAATTTTTAAAGCTCTTATCTCCCTATCAAAATTACTTTGTTTGATCTTTTCAAATTCAATATAGGTTTGAGCAGGATCCCTCCCTAGTTTCCTGAAATATTGTCAATAGGCTTCTGTACCAATTCAAATGCACTTAAGATTGCTTTTTTCACCTCCTCATATTCTCCAGATAGTTCCTCTGATACCTTATTATCTCTACCTACAAGTTTGGTTTAGATCAACAATACCGCATCATCACTGACCACTTGTATTTGTTTAGCCACTTTTTCAAATGAGGTGAAGAAAGGTTTCCTTCTCATCCTTCTCATCAAATTTAGGTAATGCTTGCTTGAACATGCTTAAACAGTTTCTCACTGGGCTTCTGACTATCAGAAGCTTGCTCATCCTCACTCTTTTCCCCACTAAGCCTACCCTCAGCCTTTACCTCCAGCCTTTTATACTGACTTCCCTTTCTAAGTGTCAATTTCTGAAGTTCAAACTCTCTCTTTTTCTTTCTCTTCTACTAAAGCCCTTTGTTTTTTTCCCTCTCTTCTGCTTTTAGTCGTAACTGAACTGTTTCATTTCTGCTGCCCTTTCCTTTTCTCTTGCCTCTAACTCAAGCTGCTTCATTTGCAATTGGATTGTTGCCATCTCTACAGATCCTGATGATGCTTCCAGTAAATTCAAGTACTGAGCTACTGCTGAAATTATCTCACCTTTCCTCACATTAAGAGGTAAATTCAATCCCAGCTTGTCTATTAATTTCCACAGATTGGTCTTATTTGCCTTTTGTAAAACCCCCAAGGTCACTTCTTCCACCTTCAGAAACCCCTTGGAGACTAAAAGACCAGCATTGTGACAGTGATTATTACAGGCAGGAGATTCCAGACCTCACTCACTAGTCTTACTGAATTATGCATTAGCTACAAGTAAGGCTCACCTCCTGGTACTGATATCTACCTGGTTCCTATGGTTTCTGAGTAGGTGGCATTATAAATTTGAAAACTCCCATGAAGGCAGTGGCTCTATGTGTATTTTGGGGAGCCCAATATCAAATATGAATTATATAACTCAGATTCAGTCAAAAATTTGAATATGAAAAAGTTGTGCCCTGAATATAAAAACAAAGTCCATGCAAAAACAGAAAAAGATGACAATTCAATTCAAACAAAATTTTAAATACATCTTAATTTAACATTGGCTCAGCAATGTTGCAATATAGATATACGATGACAACTGAGGTTGGACTTGTTTGGTACTTATAGTGAACAATGAACTCCAGCAACCAGCTCAGTAAAATACTTTAAATTTTGACCACAATGCAACCTCTTAAATTCACTGACCTTCCAGTTTTCTTCTGTGACTCTCTTAGTAACTCAGAGCTTATAAATGGTTCATTGCACAACATAGATCATTGTCAACATCAAATAAATAACAATTCCCAAATTACAGAGCTATAACTTGCAACAATATATGATTGAAACTGCTCCCTTGTTAATTCTATGACTTACAGTAATGGAATCAATATGAGTGATGAAAGTTTCACAAAGCAATTCTCACATGGAGAAGCAAGTGACAATCATTTTTAGTACTTCCAAATGGAAGTTAAGAACTGTTTTTCAATGCATTGTTGTAGATTCAGCGCAGAGTCCTGAAGAAGAACCCGCTGGAGAACTTGAGGATCATGATGAAACTGAATCCATATGCCAAGACTGCACGGCATCGTGCGATTCTCCTGCAGGAACGGAATCGCAAAGCCAATCTGGAAAAGAATCAAAAGGAAATGGCATAAACCTAAAGCTCCTGTATTAATGACACATGGGTTCAGTTTAAATAAAATCTATCTAAAATGTAAATGTTTATACAGCCTTTCCTATTGAAGAACTAGGTCATTTTCATTAAGTTGTATTTAACATGCATTTTGGGCAAATCACATGTTGAACTGGATTACTGATTTTTATATACTGTTCATTTTATACAGCTCACTGGTCGAATCACATCAGAAACATTGCTAGGCCTTTCAAGAGATGTGAGGAAATAACTTGAGCTGGTTATTGGTCACTTATTTTTAATGATTCTGTTGTAAAAAGAATCTTGTCACTTGGCAGACATAATCATAGAATGATACTGCAGGAGTGGAAGCCATTTAGCCATTCTTGCTTGTTCTGATTGGTAGATATGTAAATTTCCTTCCACCCTTTCAGGCAGTGCATTCAACATGCATCAATAAAATGTATGAATAATCAAGTATAGAATTTGGGGGTTGGTGTTCTTGAAACTTGTATAAACTCTTTGTACTGAAAAAAAGAGGGTGGCATGGTGACTCAGTGGTTAGCACTGCTGCCTCACAGCACCAGAGTCCCAGGTTTGATTCCAACCTAGGGCGACTGTGTGTGGAGTTCGTACATTCTCCCTGTGTCTACATGGGTTTCCTCCCACAGTCCAAAGATGTGTAGGTCAGGTGAATTGGCCATGATAAATTGCCTGTAGTGTTAGGTGCATCAGTCAGTGGGAAATGGGTCTGGGTGGGTTACTCTTCGGAGGGTTGGTGTGGACTGGTTGGGCCGAAGTGCCAGTTTCCACACTGTAGGGAATCTAATCTAATCAAAACAACAAACACATTTGTAATCATATCATATTTGTGATCCGGTTTGAACAGTGTTGTCTGTGCTTTGGACATCTTGACCAGTTTATGTATTTAAAATACTTTACATAAGAACTAGGAGCAGGAGTAGGCTGTCTGTTTCATCATGCCTGCTCTGCCATTCAATAGGATCATGGCTGATCTTTTCATGGACTACATCCACTTACCCGCCTGCTCACTATAACCCTCGATTCCTTTACTGTTCCAAAATCTATCTATCTTTGTCTGAAAAATGTTTAATGAGGTAGCCTCAACTGCTCCTCAACTAAGTCCTCAATCTGCTGCCCCTTGTTTTAAGGCTATGGCCCAAGTTCTAGATTCACCTACCAATGGAAACAACCTCTCTGCCTCTATCTTCTCAACTCCCTCCATAATTTTATATGTTTTTGGAAGATCCTCCCTGATTCTCCTTCATTCCAATGATTGTAGTCCCAGTCTCCTCAATTTGTGTTTGTCAGTGAGGCAGACAAAGGTTCACAGAATTCAGTTTGCAGTTCAACTCAATTTTATTATCAAAGTATTCCTTAATAAAAACACTAGGTAAGCATTTCTCAAGTTCCCACAATATTTACTCTGTATACGCTCTATCTGTCTGCGAAAGGATATTACTTGCATTAATCCATGTGTTTGAGCTGGGCAGTTGGAATCTCCTTCCTCTCCTGAGGGTGGATCTTCTCCTGGGTCTTTTTGGGTTGTCGCATGGTCTTCTGCAGGAATCTTGTTGCGATTCTTCACTGAGGGGTGGGCTCCCATGTGTGTGTTTTTAACTGTCTCACTTCAGTCCTTCTGGAATGTTCTTTGGCCAATGGGGTCCTCCGCTGGGGTCAAATCATTCAAAGGATTGCAGCATCCTTTACTGTTGCAATGCCGAGAGATGTAAAGTGCAAATACTCATGCAGTCAAGATGCCAGAAAGTCTGTTTGACACTGCTACAATACCCAACCCTCTGGCTGACTATAACCAGTTCTCCTTGAAACTTCAAAACCTTTTTGATCGTTCCACTGTTCCTGTAGCCAATGACTGCTGTTTAAGTTAGTTTAGTCAATTTTCTGTCAGGCCCAAATTCTGCAGCTGTCATTTAGAATGTCCAGTTTTGGATCTGTGGTCGTTTGACCACAATAGTCTTGAAAGTCTCATTCCTTTCTATGCTGCTGGGCATTTGACTTGTCATTTATAGCTTTACACACATATGCATGCAGAATGAGCTGACGTGGTGTTATGCATGGGTACAGTTTATAATTTATTCAGAGATCCTTCACTGACTTTTAATTGATAATGGAATAATCTGGTCTGTAATGACAGAAGGTAACTGCCATTTAATAAACCACTGCACATTGATATTGTGGAAGGGCACAGTTCTGCCCAGACACCATTGCCAGTTGTGATCACTGTCAAGGAACGTTATAGGGATTAAGCTGCAGATTTGAATTAATCTATTTACGCAGGGAAAATTTCACCATTGATGTTCCTAGAAAATATAACATTGTATATGCATATGTATGAAAAATCTTCTTCAGTTCTTCAGTGTAGCAGTTACTCCAAGGCTATTCAAACTCCATGCTTCTTGAGAACTGCTCATACAAGTGAATTACAATGGTCCATTACTCATGAAAGAACTTACGTAATATTTTACCAGCATTCCTTCCGTAGGTCTGCTGCAAAACACCTTCTAGATCTTTAGAAATGAATCAATTGAAGGTTCCTTTTACACCCATTCATGAGCTGTGCACATTGAAAGTGAGGCCACCATATACAGTATTTTCCATCCCTGTGTGCCCAAAGAAGGTGGAAATGAGTTGCTTTCTTAGATTCCTGATGAAGGGCTTGTGCCCGAAACGTCGATTTCACTGCTCGTTGGATGCTGCCTGAACTGCTGTGCTCTTCCAGCACCACTGCTCCAGAATCTGGTTTCCAGCATCTGCAGTCATTGTTTTTACCTTCTTGAACTGCATGAGTCTACAAAGTCAAGAGACATAACAATGCAGTTATGGAGGGAGTTCCAAGGTTTTGCCTCAACCACAATGGAGAAATGGTAAGATAGTTCCAACTCAGAGGGGACATGCTTTAATAAAAAAGATAATACGGGTAGGTGGACAAGTTTTAGAAGGCTGGCTTTTAAATCAATGGAACATTCAGAAAGAAGGGGATGCCTTGGTGCGACACAACTTGTGCCCACTCTGAACAACCCTTACTCCCCCAAGATGCTAAGTCCCTCACTTTCAAACCATGTTCTGATCCTTCCTATGCTCCCTCATTCCTCCCACTCCCAGGCTTACCTAGCTCTAAGCATCAGGTAACCTCTGTCCCAGGGTTGATCCATGTCTCTACTCTGGCACTTCTGGGTCTGCCAGACCTTGTTGGTCAATCAAATTGTCTATAGGTCTCAGGTCTGGGACTTCCACCCATTGTCAAGTGGAAGCCTAACTCTCACTTTCTAAAAGCCCCCAGCACATTGTTATTGCTTCGCTTGTTGTAACACCAGCTGCGGGTTGGGGAAGGGAGATGGGATATGTGACCTTGCAGGGTGTTTTAGGGTGCTCCTGGAACTGTATCAGGGAATTATTATCCATTTACAATGACAGTGAAGAGTGCTGGAACTCTATCTTAAAGTCATTTTGAAAGGTTTACAGCGAGAGAACTGTCACTTACTGTGTCATGTCTGATTGAACCAAAAGACTTTTATGGCTTGTTTGAAAGGCAGGACACAAGCAAAAAAATAAATCGACAGAGTATCACAATCATAACTTTAAGACAAAGTATTGTTTCATCTTGATTTGTATCTATTCTTTTGAACTAACAATACTCCCATATACCTTAGCATGTTGGATGCTTAAGGGAAAATACGTTGTGCATTGTGGCAAATTGTTCATCAAACAAAGTGGTATGCAACGCAAATCTGCAAAGTGCATTTGTTATGTTTTGTTTAAGCTAATTAAAGGCTAGTTGTTTCCAGACAGATTTGGTTAGTAAGAGGTTATATCGTTCCAATATGATATTTTTTAAAAGTATGAATCCTTTTATTCAATTTGCATCTTCTTTTTTTATTGGTGAAGGTTTTATCAGGGCTTACAAATAACACATTTTCTTGTTTTGGTTATTTGATGGAGTGACAAAAATTTGCAGATACCACCGTGTCAAAAGGTGGGAATGATGACAGAATCATAAAACCTTTGATGTCTTTAGTATATGCTAATAGTTCTATTCATCAGGTTACTCATCATGAGTCAGAATTTGCAGTGTTTATTGTAAACAAGATGTTTATATCACATGCAGAATGATAACAGTGTCAACAGTGTAAGGACCACATCTTGTTACTTTTGTTTGTGATTAAAATGGGGAAAGTGCAGTTGTAAAACCAAGAACTTTGGAAGAAATTGCCACATTTATGAAATCAAGTTATTGGAACTCATGGTGAGTTGTGCTTACACTGTTACTTTGTGAGCAGTGTGTGAGGGAATAGAAAACAACACGGACTGGGAGCTGGGAGGAAGTTCGGGTGAAATTCTGCTCACAACAGGTAACTGATTATTTTGGGCCATTGTGACCAGTTCTGGATGCCAAAGGTAATCAGCCTGACGACAACTTTCTGATTGGCTCCTGGGCAGCTAAATAATTCCTGTGTGAGAGCAATACAATGGCAAAAGGATTTACAGACTACAAGAACCAAAGTTTGCCTCTTTAACTCTGTGAGTAACTCAAGCCAGAAGACAATCGTTGTTTTCTCCCATCACTTATTGTGACTAGTGACTGTGAAACTGAACCATTAATGTGTAAATCCCTTGGTATTTGGCAAAGGACTGAGAATCTAGAATGTAGGACCTTGGAAAACATTGTAGGGATTTTGGAAAAGAAAAGAAAATGTAGTGGGTAATGTTGAAGATGAATAGAGCAAGCCAATGCCACACATTTATATTGAGAGAAAGTGAGGACAGCAGATGCTGGAGATCAGAGCTGAAAAATGTTTTGCTGGAAAAGCGCAGCAGGTCAGGCAGCATCCAAGGAGCAGGAGAATCGACGTTTCGGGCCCTTCCTGAAGAAGGGCTTATGCCTGAAACGTCGATTCTCCTGTTCCTTGGATGCTGCCTGATCTGCTGCGCTTTTCCAGCAACACATTTTTCAGTCATGTATTTATATTGTCAACCCTGTTCCAATTTGATGTATTCAGTGTTCATTGTTGATTCCCAAACATTGCTGCTCAAAGAGTGCTGCAGCAAAGCTCAATGCAACATGGACAATCAAATGAGTGGCAAGAAACAAACCTTTTCTCCCTCAACTATCTGCGCAACTGTGGTCCTCACCAGCCTCCCATCTCATACACCCCTTGCTGATCTATGTAGTCATTGAGTTTTCACCAATCAAGCAAACTGATATTTCGCAGAAAGTGAGGACTGCAGATGTTTGAGGTTAGAATCGAGAGTGTGGTGCTGGGAAAGCACAGCAGGTTGGGCAGCATCTGAGGAGCAGGGGAATTAATATTTCAGGCAAAAGCCCTTCATCAGGAAACAGATATTTTGGAGTTAGAGTTTGTGGGTGTGCAATGGGCACCCTTGCTGATGGTTCCTCCTCACCCTGAACAGTCTCTTTACATGAGCTCAAAGAGATCTCCTCTCTGGTGGATACTTCACAGCTGATTGTTGGACACAGAAGGCAAAAGGTGTCACAGCCAATGGTTTGAGGCAGTACCCAATGCAGTACTGGCAAGCATCAGTGTTTCAGCGCAACTACACATGGTACTTACTTGGTTGCCAAGACATGGATTTCACTGTGAGATGGCATCAGGAATGCCAATGCTGACCACATGCCTCCTCTAAGTGAGACAGATAGTTTACTTCAGGGCCATCGCACTACCCAAACTTTATGTCATGGGACCTGACCTCACATCAACCTCACCTCATACCCATACAGGGCCAATTCTGTGATTTCGACACCAGCCTTCAATCTCCAAAGTAAACTGTCTCTCTCACTTAGAGGTGGCACGTGACTGGCATTGGCATTCCTGCTGCTATTTCACCCTTTTTCCCCCACCCCATGTCAAGGAATATCAAGGTTAACTTGGTGCAGAGTCTTCTCCCATCAGCAACTCTGCTGGAACTATCCCTGTAGTTGCCTGTGGGTTGATTCGATAATCAAATAGGAACTGGGGCAGTTTGGTATTGAGTGAAGCTGTAGCCTACTTCTTTCAGCCTGTCTTCAACATTTGGACTGCTCTTTCCTCTAGACCACTTGCTAATGGATGGTATGGAGCTGTCCTTATGTGCTGAATGCCATTCAACTTTAGGAAATACCCAAAATCCCTGCTGGTCAATGATGTCCCATTGTCCATGATCAATACTTCTGCGAGTCTGTGTATTTCAAACAATGCTTGCAGTTTTCCAATCGTCAGCTCTCAGTTTGCCAAATTAACTTCATGCACATCCAACAACTTTGAATGGACATCCACAAGGACCAGGAACATTGAGCCCGTGAAAGGACTAGCAAAAGCTGGTATCCTGTCACCAAGTGACCCTTTATTTACAAAGTACAGCACATGAGCTGTAATCAGCTAACGTAGAGCCAGTCACTAGTGTAGTGAGAATTTCTCAGATACCTGTTGATATCTATCAGCCAAGGGTTCCTGATTGACCCAGGCTAACAGCCCCAATCTGGGATCTCATACTCAATGGGATCCAGTTGGTTCTTATTACAATCACTACAACCAGTATGCTACTCATTGAACTGAGCTGACTGCGATATATTTCTCATGCTTACTTAGAGACAACAAAACTGCAGATGCTTGAATCCAACGTAAACAAGCAGCAGGCAGGAAGAACACAGCAAAGGGATACAGATTTTGAGAAAATAGGTGGCAGATTTAGATAGAGGACCTGGATTGGCGCAGGCTTGGAGGGTCAAAGGGCCTGTTCCTGTGCTGTCATTTTCTTTGTTCTTTGTTCTATATAAGTAGGTGGAAGAGTTAAGAGGGGTTATTCAGAAGTTACAAGATGAAGGGTAAGTATCAGGTTAGCAAAGTATTTAAGGTTGCAAAAATGAAAAGTGGTATATTTTGGATGGCAGCATGGAAAGGGTGCAAAATATGTAAGTTCATACATGTTTTATGATGAAATGGTTACTTTGAATGGTTTAATGTGTAAGTTATTAAGATTATCTTCTTTGCTGACTACTAATTACATACTACTTGAACATATTGCCAGCAAATCATTTTTGTAAAGGGACTTACTGTATTTTTTTAACAAAAATTGGAGAAAAAAAACACAGTAAAATGCTATTTTCATAAGTGCAAACAGTGCCTCCTGTAATTGATTCATTTTATTACAGCAGCAGTGTTCTGTCTCTGATATGGTTGGAAAATCTTCCACTGTTCCCAACAGAACTTTTGATGCACATTCTCCGCAGGCAAGATACCCCGTGGGGAGCTTGAAATACTTTATTGATATCGTCAAAGTGGGGAAAAGTATTCAGTACAGTCATTTTTGTAAACTCTGCCAATCCACACACAATCCTGCTGCACATTTTAATATTAAACACTAGTTTCTTAATGGTAATCACAAAGCCAGAAAATCTCTGCTGTATTTCTTAGTAAACTGCTTCTATTTACTGGATAAGTGAAAATTTGTGTACCATGCAAGAACAGTAGGCTGTTATGGTGTATCTCATAGGGACAGGATTCGAGTATTTATGCACTTTTTTTTATTTTCTTATGAAAATGCATGCAGTGAGACCAAAGTTGCAGCTGGAAAGGAAACCACTTCTGTTGGTAGCTGGCTGCATGAATTATTTCACAAAGCACCATTATTAGTTATTCAAATTATAAACAGACAAGATGAAATCTAATAGATCTCTTTGGAAATAACACTGCAGTGGGTCAAATAAACGACAGACCTGTACTTAATATCAACATTTGATTTATTTGACTGAGAACAGTGTGTTGCTCTTCATTCTTGACAAAGTAAAGATTATTTGTTTGTTGCAAAAGTTGAAATCTATCGCTGGAATTAAAATGTGCTTCTGCATTTTAATAGACAATAGATGCAGGAGTAGGCCATTCTGCCCTTCAAGCCTGCACCACCATTCAATATGATCATGGCTGATCATCCTTAATCAGTATCTTGTTCCTGCCTTATCTCCATAATCCTTGATTCCACTATCCTTGAGAGCTCTATCCAACTCTTTCTTAAATGAATCCAGAGACTGGGCCTCCACTGCCCTCTGGGGCAGAGCATTCCTCACAGCCACCACTCTCTGGGTGAAGAAGTTTCTCCTCATCTCTGTCCTAAATAGTCTACCCCATATTTTTAAGCTGTGTCCTTTGGTTCGGCACTCACCCATCAGCGGAAACATGTTTCCTGCCTCCAGAGTGTCCAATCCTTTAATAATCGTATATGTCTCAATCAGATCCCCTCTCAGTGTTCTAAACTCAAGGGTATAAAAGCCCAATCATTCCAATCTTTCAGTGTAAGGCAGTCCCGCCATTCCAGGAATTGATCTCATGGACCTACGCTGCACTCCCTCAATAGCCAGAATGTCTTTCCTCAAATTTGGAGACCAGAACTGCACACAAATCTCCAGGTGTGGTCTCACCAGGGCCATGTACAGCTGCAGAAGAACCTCTTTGTTTCTATCCTCAATCCCTCTTGTTATGAAGGCCAGCATGCTATTAGCCTTCTTCACTACCTGCTGTGCCTGCATGCTTACCTTCATTGACTGGTGTACAAGAACACCCCGATCTCTTTGTACTGCCCCTTTATCTAAATTGATTCCATTTAGGTAGTAATCTGCCTTCCTGTTCTTGCCACCAAAGTGGATAATCATACATTTATCCACATTAAACTGCATCTGCCATGCATCTGACCACTCACATAACCTGTCCAGGTCACCCTGTAATCTCCCACCATCCTCCTCACATTTCACCCTGCCACACAACTTAGTATCATCAGCAAATTTGCTAATGTTATTACTAATACCATATTCTATATCATTAATGTAAATTGTAAAAAGCTGCGGTCCCAGTACTGATCCCTGCGGTACCCCACTGGTCACTGCCTGCCATTCCGAAATGGAGCTGTTTATCATTACTCTTTGTTTCCTATCAGCCAACTAACATTCAATCCAACTTAATACTTTGCCCCCAATACCATGCGCCCTAATTTTGCTCAATAACCTCCTATGTGTGACTTTATCAAAAGCTTTCTGAAAGTCCAGGTACACTACATCTACTGGATCTCCCTCATCCATCTTCAGAGTTACATCCTCAAAAAATTCCAGAAGATTAGTCAAGCATGATTTCCCCTTCATAAATCCATGCTGACTCTGACCTATCCTGTTACTACTATCCAGATGTGTCGTAATTTCATCCTTTATAATAGACTCCAGCATCTTTCCCACCACTGAGGTCAGACTAACTGGTCTATAATTTTCTGCTTTCTCTCTCCCACCTTTCTTAAGAAGTGGTACAACAGTAGCCACCCTCCAATCTGCAGGAACTGATCCCGAATCTATCGAACTCTGGAAAATAATCACCAATGCATTCACAATTTCTCGAGCCACCTCCTTCAGTACCCTGGGATGTAAACCATCAGGCCTATGGGGACGTATCAACCTTCAGACCTAACAGTCTCTCCAACACCAATTTCTGGCAAATATAAATTCCCTTCAGTTCAGGTCCTTCAGCCACTGTTACCTCAGGGAGATTACTTGTGTCTTCCCCAGTGAACACAGATCTGAAGTACCAATTCAATTCTTCTGCCATTTCTTTGTTCCCCGTAATATATTCCCCTGTTTCTGTCTTCAAGGGCCCAATTTTAGGCTTAACCATTTTTTTGCCTTCCACAGACATAAAAACGCTTTTACTATCCTTTTTTTTGGCCAGTTTACCTTCGTACCTCATTTTTTCTCTGCGTATTTCCTTCTTAGTAATCCTCTGTTGTTCTTTAAAAGCTTCCCAGTCCTCCGTTTTCCCACTTATCTTTGCTATGTTATGCATTTTCTCTTTTAATTTTGTGTGTTTCTTAACTTCCCTCATCAGCCACGGCCACTCATGCCTCTTCCTAGGATCTTTCTTCCTTTTTGGAATGAACTGATCCTGTATCTTCTGCATGATACACAGAAATATCCGCCATTGTTCCTCCACTGTCATCCCTGGTAAGGTATTGCACATTGAACTTTGGCCAGCTCCTCCCTCATAGCTCCATAGTTCCCTTTATTCAACAGAAATATTGTCACTTCCGATTGTACCCTCTCCCTCTCAAATTGCAGATTGAAGCTTATTGTATTATGGTCACTACTTCCCAATGGCTCCTTCACTTCGAGGCCCCTGATCAATTCTGGTTTGTTGCACAATACCAGATCCCGAATTGCCTTCTCCCTGGTCGGCTCCAGCACCAGCTGTTCTAAGAATCCATCTCGGAGGCACTCCACAAAGTCTCTTTCTTGAGGTCCAATACCATCCTGATTCTCCCAGTCTACCGGCATGTTGAAATCCCCCATAACAACTGTAGTAACATCTTTGTTACACAGGCCAATTTCAGCTCCTGATTCAGCTTACATCCGACATCCAGACTACTGTTTGGGAGCCTATAGATAACTCCCAAGAGGGTCTTTTTACCCTCAGAATTTCTCAGCTCTATCCACACTGACTCTACATCCCCTGATTCTAGGTCCCCCCACGCAAGGGATTGAATATCATCCCTTACTAACAAGGCCACCCCACCCCCTCTGCCCGTCAGTCTGTCCTTACGATAGCACGTGTAGCCTTGAATATTCATTTCCCAGGCCCTGTCCACTTGAAGCTACATCTCAGTTATCCCCACAATATCGTATCTGCCAATTTCCAAAAGAGCCTCAACCTCATCCATCTTATTTCTAATGCTTTGTGCATTCATATATGGATTTGTTACTGCCCTCACCCTTCCCATCAACTCCTATTTCACTCAACCTTACAACATGATCCCTTTTTGAGTTTTCAGCTTCATTGATAGAGTTGTCTTTCTTGACTTCCCTTGTTCTAACTTTCCCTTCAATTAAGGTGCAAACCATCTCTCTTGTATAATTTATGCTTACCACAAAACATATCCCAGTGATCCAAGAATTTAAATCCTTGCTTCCTGCACCAGTTCCCCAGCCACACGTTCAAGTCCGTTATCTCCCTGTTTCTGGCCTCACCAGCCCGAGGAACTGTAAGCAAACCGGGGATCACCACCCTGGACGTCCTGCTTTTCAGCCTTCTTCCTAGTTCTCCGAAGTCCCGCTGTAGTATGTTCCTCCTCTTCTTCCTGACATCATTTGTGCCGACATGCACCACCACCTCTGGCTCTTCACCTTCATCCTTGAGGAGTTCCTGCACTCTGTCTGTGATGTCTTTAACCCTGGCACCAGGAAGGCAACACACCAGCCTTAAGTCCCGCCTGCTACCACAAAAACCCCAGTCAGTTCCTCTCACTATGGAGTCCCCTATTACCATGGCTCTGTGCGATGTCCAACTCTTCCGCTCTGCCTCCACACCAACTTTTGATTGTCAGACCTGGCTGCCTCACAGACTGGCAGTGTCATCTGTCTCCACTGTTTCCAAAAGATTCAACTTGTTCCTGACAGGTACTTCCCCCGGGGTCTCTTGCGCCTGTCTCCTCTCTGCCTTCCTCATCATCTGCTGTCTTCTGCTCTCTTCTGGTATGGTCGGTGTAATAACCTCGCTGAAGATCTTGTCCAGAAAGATCTTGTTCTCTCGGATGAACCTAACATCCTTGAGTTCTTTCATCAGTGCTGCAATATGCTCTGTCAGTAGCTGAACGTACACACACTTTCCACACTTATACGAGACAGACACACCAGAGTCGTTGACCTCCCACATCAAACATGTAGCACACTGAACTAACTTGGCAGTCATGTCTTCACCCTCTTCAACTGTGGCATAATCACTTCACTCAACCTCCTTGTCAAAGACTCCTGAGCTAAAGCCTCATTCTTCACTCCACAGGACCTTCCTTGGACCCTCCTTTTTGGGACAAGTCTGTGGACTTTTAATTTAGGTTAGAGGAGGAGGGTGGGAGGGAGGCCCTACTTTGTAGGACCTGGGGTCTAGAACATACCCACTCAAATAACAATCACCCACCTTCCCAACCGGATTTGCGCTCTGACTTCACTCCCACCCAGCACCCACCTTTCTCTGCTGCAAAACATTTCAGGTAGAGGTGAGTTAAAAATGAACTTACACATATTGAAAACTTTGCCATGGGGTCTTTTAATGAAACACTGCCTTCATTTAATGGGTGGAGTATCACATGAGCCAAGGATGAGTAGGATGGATGCTATTCCTTCCAATTTGCCTAAGGCTTCCATTTTCCTACTTTCTAAAAGTTGTGTAATGAAGTCATGATGCATTTCATTTTATTTCTATTTTTATCCATGCAGATTTGTTGCACATTTGACATCCAGTTCATCTTTGAGGAGCTCTGTCTTCAGTACTACGTTTACAATCTCAGTTGTGCTGATGTCTATTCTCCAAAGGTGCCTTTGAACAGCAGAGAAATTCGGCCACCTCCCTGGTCTTGAATGCTCTCTGTGACATTAAGTCAAGTCATCCAGTTGCGGCATTTCTGTCTGGATTGCTTTAGAATGCATGATGTGATTGTGTGTTGTCATTCCTGCTGCTTTAAGGATAGCTGTGTTGTACTGGCCAGAAATAAGATCTTCCCTTTACTCTGTTGGGCCCCATGTCATTAAAAAGCAAATCAATCCTTTCTATTAAACACTTGCAAATGGACTCTGCTGCTGTCAGCTGTTAAGTGATCATTTGCAGAGCAAAGCTACACATATGAATGTATTTGACAAATACAGGAATTAAAATTACTAATTACATACATGAATCAAAACAAGCATCAGAATTGGAAAAGAAAGAAGCAGGTTTGAAGATTTTTCTCCTGAGTGGGATGAACAAACCAGTCAAATATTCTGTGTGCCACCTACAGTATTCTCTTTCTCCCAATAACTTGAGAACTATGATGCAAACAAAATTATCCACGATAAGGATTGTAAGGGTTATTTTCTGGTGCTATGACAGACAGTACATGACCAGAACAAACATATGGAAATGAGAAATTTTAGCTGAGATCCTACAACTGGAAGAACACAACAGGTATAAAGGTGGACAGCAAGACCATTTCACTTCAGGGTTATTGGGATGCGATAATAACAACAGGGTAATTAGTTACAAGTGGAGTGCCACAGGGCTCAGTGCTTGGGCCTCATCTATTTAGTTTGTATATCAATGACTTGGATGAAGGGACTGCAAGTATTGTAGCTAAATTTGCGAATGAAGTGATGTAGGTTAAGAGCAAATTACTGCTGATGCTGCAATCTGAACTGAAAGCAAAAATACTGGAAATCACAGTGGGTCAGGCAGCATCTGTGAAAACAGAGCAAGCTAATGTTTTGAGTCTAGATGACCCATAGATTAGCAGGTTAGTTGGAAGAGGTCATAAAGACTCTCTCAAGGGATTTAGATAGACTAAACACATAACAAATGCTGGGGATCTGAAATAAGCACTGATTTGATTTGATTTATTGTAATCACATGTACCTAAGTACAGTGAAAAGTTTTGTTTTGCAAGCAGTACAGGCAGATCATAACAAACAAGGACACGCAGATCATAGACAGAGCAAGACATATGAGGTTATGGCTGCACAGGAAGTATACAAAGCAAGATCAGCATTAGCAGGATCAACATTATTTGAAGTTAGAAAGGTCCGTTCAGCAGTCTAATTAACAGTGGGGAAGAAGTTGTTGGCACATTTTCAAGCTTCTGTATCTTCTGCCTGAAGGAAGAGGTTGGAAGAGAGTATTGAACATCTGATAGCACCTGTGGAGAGAGAAACAGAGATAACATTTTGAGTCCACATGACTCTTCCCTAGAATGATGAGAGTTGAAATTCAAAATGTTCATTCTGTTATTTCCTCCAGAGATGCTGAGTTGCTGCAGCACTTTCTGTTTTTATCTTAGGTGGATTAAATCTGTTGCCCAAAAAACATTGGTAAGTGGAGTAGAATATGTGAAAATGTGGATTGTCCACTATGACAGGAATGTTAGATGAGCAGATTATTAAATGGAGTGACATTGCAGAGGTCAGTTGCATGGAGGAATCTGGGTGTCTTGTCACATGCATTATGACAGGTTGGTATGCCTGTGCAAGAAGTGATTTGGAAAACAAAAAGAATTATGCTATTTACTGTAAAGGAAAAGAATATCAAAGTCAGTCACTTTTCTTCAGTTGTACAGAGCATCGATGAGAATACATTTGGATGCTCAAGCTGAACTTTAGTAAAACCACATCTGGAGTATTGCATATCAGTCAACAACCAGCCTTTGGTCTGTTTTTGAAGCCACAGCATTTATAAGACCAATCTAGTTCAGTTTCTGGCCAATGGTTACACCACAATATAGTAGTGGATTCACCAACAGTAATGACATTACATGGGTGTGATGATTAGATTCCCTCATATTGAATCTGGTCATTATCTGACAATTGTGTGATACTAATGTTACTTACTACTTGTCAAGCCTGGATATTACCCAAACCTTGCCGCAATTTGAAGTGGATTGCTTCAGTATTCTGGAGTGCTGAATAGTGTTGAATATTGTGCAATCACTGACTGACTTCTGACCTTATAATGGGGGGAAGGTCATTGATGAAGGAGGTGAAGATGGTTGGGACTAAGACACTATCCTGAGGAACTCCTGCAGAGATGTCCTGGAGCTGAGATGATTGACCTCTAATAACCACAGCTATATTCCTTCGTGCCAGGTATGACTCTATAGAAATTTCTGATGGAAGGTTGATTAGATTTTGCAGTAGAAATGATAGTGAAGCTAGCAGTACCCATTCTTATTGTTGTGCAATTTCTACAGCAGCATTTGGTGATTGCAGAGGTGCAGATGAAAATTCAAGTTTCTTTCCACAAACTCCTGTTTCTTCAAAAGTGTCTCAAAAACAGCATCTGTCAAACTCACCTTTTAAATACATTGAATTTTCTTTGATGAAAATCAGACGTCTTGAAGGGTAATCAGATAATAAATGGGCATTAAGTAATAAAGAAGAAAAAAAGGAGGTTCTAAAAGCTAAATCAAAATTTTAGGGAAAACGAAAATAAGCAAGGAAAGAAAGAAATCACTGATTTCTAAACAGTGCTTCCTAATTCTAGATTGTCCAGTAGGAGAAACATTCTTTTCATGTCTAACCTGTCAAGATCCTTCTGGATTTTATAAGTTTCAATCTTGCAATCTTTTATTTGTTTTCAAGCCTAGCCTGTCCAACTTCTTCCTAATAATACAACTCACCTATTTGTGGTATTAGTCTGGAAAGCCTCTCTGTACTTCTTACAACATTTCTTTCTGTTCCTTTAAATAAGGTGATGAATCCTATACACAATGTTTCACATGTAGTCTCACCAGTGTCCTGTATAACTGAAGCATAACTTTCTATTGTTATATTCAACTTCTCTCCTGATTTATTATAACATTTATAACATTCTATTGGATTTCTGTGATTCATGCACGGAGACCCCTCTAATCCCTCTGCATCGCAGAGCCCTGCCATCTCTCACCATTTCGTTAATATGCCTTATCTTTTTCCTTCTGTCAAGATGGACGGTTTCCCACTTCCCCACATTGGACTCCATTTATTCAATCTTTTCCTTCCTAAACATACCCCTCTGCAGCATTTTGTTTTCCTCTTCACAAATTACTTTCTGACCGATCTTTGTGACATCAACAGTTAAGATCTTCTGTCCCTTCATCCAAGTTGATTAATCAATTAGAGAGAGGGAATTTAGCAGTTTTAGAGAAAATGAGGATATGGAATTTCGTGATGAAGGGCTTTTGTCCGAAATGCTGATTTTCCTGCTCATGGATGCTGCCTGACCTGCTGTGCTTTTCCAGCACCACTCTAATCTAGACTCTGGTTTACAGCATCTGAAGTCCTTGTTTTACCATATGGAATTTGCAGCCTAACTGAGGAAAAAAAGTACACAGGAAGACTGTGCCTTGTGTCATCTTGCTCAGGAGACTAATGCAGCACCTTTGAACACCTTCTTTGAAATCAACAGGAATTTCATGATGGGATGATGGAAATATATTTGGACAAAAATTAGAAATTGACAATCAGAATTAAACATATGGATGTGGTGCTTTAGTTGCAAAACTCTTTAATGTCTCATAGATAGTCATAGACTTTTATGATACATCAAACAAAATTATTCAAAGTTATTCTTTAGTTAAGAGACTGCTTCACAAAGAAAACGTTATTACAGCTAGCATGATGTTAATATAATTTCATAAAAATAACTTATTTATTTAGTCTCCCTAGCTTTGGTTTATATTATACGTGACAATTTCTTTTGTAGCCAGCAAAGTATTTTGAATTTGCAAGATGTGACGGAAAATGATAAAGATTTTCTAGAATTCAGAGCTAGTGATCATCACAATTGATTCTGATTATTGACACTATCAACACAGTACATCAAAGACCAGCAAATGTACCATTCTGATTTAATATTTCCCATTCCAATAGCCCAGAATGAAAGATAACCAAGCACTAAGTATGAAATTGTGTTGACGTGTGGGAAAAAGGAACAGCTTCCTTTTGAAGTGGGGAGCTTTGTTGAGGGGAGAAAGTTAGATTCAGCACCAGAGTCAAACAGAAGAAATGTTCAACCTCCTTCCCAAAGAACACAAACTGCAAAATTGTCCCCTCTCTGCAGTTATCTTCTTTCCCTGCAGAGTGAGATCTATTGCTGTCAAATTGCATTTTGCTGATGTGTCAGTAGTATTAAATCTTTACTTTTTAGCTTCTTCACTTCAATAATGGATAGTATGCAGTTAGATTATGTAGTTGAATAATTATTCTTACTGGAGCACATTATGCAGGCAGCACAGCCAAAACTATTGTCGTCAAAAATAAGAACCCAAAAATAGTATAATGTGTCTTGGAAAGATCTTGCTAAAATTAAATTTATTATATAATGGGTGAGTGTGCTAATAATAAATCCACAAAAAATGCAAGATCCTCTTTTATAATTTTTTTTGCTGTTTTGTTTACTTGTAAATGTTGTACTGAGTCATAAATGGAGTATATGAACAGGGACTTCATTAAATAACTACAATCAAGTTGGGAAAAAAAAAATCAGTGCTGTGAAACAGAGTATGTGCACGTCTCAGGGATAGTGCCAAATTAAGTTACTTCTGCTTTGTTTAATTTTACGACATTGTTTTGCAATGCACCTAAATGTGCTAGCTTGATGCAATTAGGTACAGGGAAAATGCACGATGCTTAAATACTTTGTCTTCTCATTGAGCAACAAATGTTGGCCTTGTGGGCAATGTTCAGATACCAAGTAGGAATAAAAAACATACAGATACAAAACAGCACTTTGATGGTAATGTTGCAAATTTCAAAGGACTAGTGGCTCATTACACGTAGTCATTAAGCTCATTGCCAAAAGTAGGTGCCTGAATTACCTTGATTCTAATATACATTTTCTTTCAAATGTGTCATTTTAAAATGTATATCTTTTCTGTCTGTGTCTGACCACACAAACATGTGAATTAGGACCACGAGTAAGTAACTTGGCCCATTGAGCCTGTTCCAACATTCGACAAGATCATGGGTAATCAGATTACTGTACATTCTCACCTACCCCACCCCCTCCCCACCCCCCCCCCCCCCCCCAACTGAGAACACTATGTTGCTGACCAAGAATGTATTTACAGCTGCCCTAAAAATACTGAAAGAACTCTACATATCCCACTTTCGATCAAGAGAATTCCAAAGATTCATGCATCTCTGAGAGAAAATTAATTTCTGATTCCCAATTTATTATTGTGCCAGATTATTTTGAAACAATGACTCCCTAGATTCTCCCACAATAGGAGATAGCCACACTGTCAAGACCTTAGATATTTTAAGTATCTTAAATATTTCAGCCAAGTTGTCTCTTAGTTTACTAAACACTAGTAAATACAATCTTAGCCTGTCCAAACTTTCCTCATAACACAACATGGCCTTTCCAAACATTAGTGTAGTAAAAGGCACGAATCAGGAGTGTGATGGAATACGCCCCACTTGCCTGAATGGATACAGCTCTATCAACTCTCAAGAAGCTTGCTACCATCCAGAACAAAGTAACCCACTTGATTGGCACCACATCTACAAGCATTTACTCCCTTCACCACCAATGCTCAGTAGCAGCATTGTGTGCAATCTACAAGATGTACTGCGGAAATTCATCAAAGGTCCTTAGCACTTTTCAGAATTATGGCCACTTCTACCTAAAGGACAGCAGAAACATGGAAAGACTACCACCTGCAAGTTTCCCTCCAAGCTACTCACTAACCTGATTTGGAAAATAACCCACCATGCCTTCACTGTCACTTGGTCAACATCTGGAATTTCCTCGCTAAGGGCACTGTGCATCTATCTTTAGCACATGGACAACAGCAATTTAAGAAGGCAGCTCATTGCTACTTTCTCAAGGACAAGTAAGGACGCGCAATAAATGTTAATCAACCAGTGACACCGACATCCCGTCAGTGAATAAAAAATACTCGGGTGGCAAACTGGTGAAGCAAGAAATATCTGACAAATTAAACATGGGACCAGCTTTATAAAGTTCAGGTTACATGAGGGGCAGATCAGACAAGGGGAAGCTTGTCTAAAGGGTAGGTTATGCACAGCAGGTAGGCAGCATTCAAGGAGCAGGAGAATCGACGTTTCAGGCACAAGTCCTTCATAAGGCCTGATGAAGGGCTTATGCCTGAAACATCAATTCACCTGTTCCTCGGATGTTGCCTGTCCTGCTGTGCTTTTCCAGCAACACACTCTTGATTCTGACCTCCAGCTTCTACAGTCCTCACTTCCTCCAGAAGGGCAGGTTATTGAGCAATCAGTGTATCACTCTGAAGATAGGGTTAGATGACCCTGCTCACCTCATAGCTTGAAGAAGGAATACAGTGCAGGTTTCAATGCGAAACACAGAGAGAAAACTGAAATGGAGGGAGAAATAAGGTACTGTGCATTGAACTTTTAAAAATGAATCTGTTTGTTGAAAGTTTTCGCTGTTGCACTAACGAAATATATTTCAATCCCTGTTTGACTGGTCTTGAAACAACTCCAAAAGGATAATATTCTAAGCAGCGCTTTTAGTGGGCAAGTTGCTCCATCAGGGAGCATAAGGATGGAAAATTGATTTTAGATCTCTCAGCATTTTGCATCACCTCATGTCACAGTGAAGCAGCCACTGGGACTAATGTGATATTGCACAACTGATATCCATTAAATGGATGTTATGTGCAGTCTGTTGTAGGTCCGTAATCCAAAGAATCTGTCTGAAAGATCTTTCCGTAAGCTTCAGCTGCTCTAATGTGGAGCTCTGTCTCTCCAGTCAGATGCATTATTATATTCGGCAGTTACACTATCTATGGAAATGCAGATGCCCCTTTGGAGTAAGCTACTGATGGGTTTGATAGAATCATCTGTGGAAGCAGTGTTTAATATTAAATTATATGCTAAATGTGAACACAAACCTTGTAATTGTATTGTGAAGGAAGAAGGGGAAACAGTATTAATTAGTTTAGTGCAGACACAGCTAAAATAATGGAAATATCACATTACACCTGAGGTTTAATAAGGCTTTAAAATATTGTTTAAGTATGGGGCGAAAAATTACTTTGCTAATACAATTGTGTGCCAGCCAACACACAGCAAGGCTTTGCAATAGCTCCTAATGTTGAGATTGTGGCAATTTTTGATTGGGTTTTCTCAGACCATGATAACTATGTTGTTCTTAGGGGTTAGGTTTATTGTCAAGTGTCCTCAATTACAAAAATACAGGAATACAGTGAAAAGGTTACAATGTGGCCTCACATGGAGCCATCTTAGGTACAGAGTACCTAGGTAGAAATCTTAGGTACTGAAAATAGAGAAATAAAGGGAAAAAGTTACATTATATTACAATTATTCATAGTATAAGTTGGAAAAACAAGAAATAAAGTTAACACGATAAACATTGCACTCTTTCCATGAATGGCCTATAGTAGATCAACACAGGGGGGTAAGACACATGGTCTGACCAGGCTTGCAAGCCGCTAACCACCTGTACCAGTCCCCAGTACAGTAACTGTTCCCTCTCTGCTCCAGGCCTGCTGACCATCCCTGCTCTGATCCATGCCCCCTACCCACTCCCTGATCCCTGCTCCCTGATATCCTGCATGATTAGTTTATGTTGTTATTGTTCTACAGCTTAGCTCTGTTTGCCTTTACAGATCATTAATTTCTTCCCAACTTTCCACTGCATTGACATTTTTGCTATGGGTTGCCTTTTGAAAGCTCGCTGTCTTTACTAATGCTGTTTCCACAATAGACAACATATGTTTGCCATTTTATTTGACCTGGATGAGCAATTTATTAAGTTCCACCTCACTTGAGCAAAATGGAATAAAAGCAGAAAGTGCTGGGAAGGCTCAGCAAGACTGACAGCATCTATTTAAATAGAAAGGGAGTGAATATTTCAGATCCAGCATGACTATTCTTCCAAACTGCATGATCAGCTGTGTGGTCTTAAAAAGATTTGGGAATTTATCTGCACCCGATATACATCATCCATCTCAGTTGCTTTCTCCAACATTTAAATGCCATTGCTACTGATCACAGGCTTTTCACAGAATTACAGAGATGTTATAGTGCTGAAGGAAGAATTCAACCCATCTTATCCGCACCAGCTGTCTGAGCACTTTGATTTTGTAACAACCTCTTGTTTTTTCCCTGTCCATTGTTTCTAATTATGAAATCATTCAATGCCCTTTTAAATGCCTCATTTGAACCCTGCCATCACCAGATGTCCAGATAATGCATCCCAAATCTGGACAATTAACTGTGTGAACGTGGTTTTTTACTCATCTTGCATTTGCTCCTTTTGCAGAACATTTTCGAACAATACCTTCTGGTTATCAATTTTACTATATGCATAATTTGGAGATGCCACTGTTGCACTGGGGTGTACAAAGTTAAAAATATGTAACACCAGGTTATAGTCCAACAGGTTTAATTGGAAGCACACTAGCTTTCGGAGCGATGCTCCTTCATCAGTGATAGTGGAGGGCTCGATCGTAACACAGAATTTATAGCAAAAATTTGCAGTGTGATGTAACTGAAATTATACATTGAAAAATTGATTGTCTGTTTAGCCTTTCATCTGTTGGAATACAGTGATAGTTCCCCTTCTTTCATGTGTAAATTTCCCCACCGTTTGTAATTTATCATCATAACCAACTTGAACTAGGATACAAGGTTTGCAGTTCTCCAGACGTCCAGCACCACCTGGAAACATTGAAATGCTATTGCCAGTTTCTTAGCAATTTATCCTCGCACTTTAGGGAAATGGGTCTGGGTGGGTTACTCTTCGGATGGTCGGTGTGGACTGGTTGGGCCGAAGGGCCTGTTTCCACACTGTAGGGAATCTAATCTAAAAAAAAATTAATCTTTCTCAAACATTCTCTCCTTCGACCGCATTATCTTCTCAGATAAATGTCGACAACTAAGCAAATGCCTCCTCTTTTTCAATGTTAAACCCTCGTAGTGACTGAATTTCTTCCTGTGTCACCATTGCCTTAGCAGCATCTACCTTGAAGGTAACCACAGAGCGTAAGTGTTCATTTAATAGCTCAATCATTCTTCTTGTTCCCATATGTAAATCCTCATTTTGGTCATTCACTTCTTCCCACCACACTTTCATAATTGACATATGAAAGACTTTAAAAGACCTTGAGATTTCCCCTTGTGTTATCTGCTAGTCCCTTTTCATTATCCCTCGATGCTCTTCCTATTTGCTGTCTCACCTCCCTTCTGAACCTTCTGAATTCAGCTTAATCATCAATTGTATTTGCTACTGACTCCTATTTGAGGGCAAGAGAAACAGCAATATTTCTCCTGCCCTGACCAAAATAAATTACCTCGGCACCAGGCTCTATCCCCACAATGAGGTATTAATATGGCCTTCACTTGCTGTTGTTGCTACCTGGTGTTGTACCAATCTTAATCCACCAAGCCACTTCTGGAGGGCTCACTTATAGTCTATGCTCAGCAATTCAATGTGCATTGTTCCTTCTCCATGGAAAAAAATGTCCTGCTTGTGTGTGCTTCTACCTACAGTTGAAACGTTTAGTAGATGCATTAATAATTGGGAAGTGGGGTGTATAACTGCAGGACTCCCACATCAAAATTAGGTGAAATTATAGATCATTTGATCCAACCGGACTGTGCCGTTGTTTACATGAGCCTCATTCCACAATTCTTCACCAAAACTTTCTCTTCCTCCTATTCATTGCGCCCTCACTTATTTATCTAGTTTCCCCTTACATGCAAGAGTTTGCCATAAGTATGTCAAGTGCTGCAATCATGCTCCTTTCTATTCTCTGCAATATCTAAAACCTTTTCTTTGACCAAGTTACTCTCAAAACTACAAGCATTTTGAAACTTATTATTCTGTATGGTCTTGCTTATTTTACGATGTTTCCTTTAATGATTTACCATGAGTTAATGACTTGCAAGAAATGACTGGAAAGAAAAAGTATGCTCTATGGAGCTGATGGGTTCTGAGCTCATGGACAATTACTTGGCCTGTTGTTTGGATCTTACAAAGTGACAATGGCTTCTGTTGGGGCCAGTACAACAGAGAACCAGAAAGCATCAAAAACTCTCTCTTACATGGAAGATATGAGAAAATATCCAGACGTTTAACTGCATTCCACCCACCTTCCTCCGAAAACTCCCTTATTGAAGCAAATGGAGGGAAAAAAAATACACCTTCTGGGATTATAGTGTTAGTTTTGTTGAGTGAATCTTGGAGAGATTTTCAGCCTGAGTCATAGAGAGATCTCTCACCGTATCTCACCAAACTTACCTCATTAGGCCCCTACCTCACCCTATTTTTCCCCTTGCCCAATTCTAGCCCTACATTTGCAACTCACTGGATATCCACCGAAAGACCATCACGTTTGGCACCTGCCCCAGGTCTAAAAGGCTGATATGCTCAGCAGAAACTACTGGCACTCTGAAGCTGCCATACTGGGTGATGGGCATTCATTCAGCTGAAGGGGAATATAGTGCTGTGATTCTCCACTGGGAGATCAACAGGTCAAGGTGTATGGTGAGGTCCGGTGTTGGGGGTGGGGGGGATGTCTTCTTCCTGGAGAACTGACAGAGGTTGCAATGCCACCAGACCTACCAGATTGGTCTGAGATCACCATCGGGGTCAGTGTAATCTCCAACGGAGGAAGCGGCTTCGCAGTGAAATTAAAATCAACTAGGCAAAAGTGAGGACTGCAGATGCTGGAGATTAGAGTCAAGAGTGTGGTGCTGGAAAAGCACAGCAGGCTAGGCAGCATCCGAGGAGCAGGAGAATCAATTCTGACCTCGACTCCAGTGGAGAAAGGGCCAGCAATGTCACAAGAAGATCAATGACCTTCTCTATTCCAATAAGGTAAGTGCCACATTCTCCTGTCTGTTACCTCATACACACACCACCATTGCCATTGCACCCACCCAGCACCAAGGTTCTATCCCAGTTACTACTGCCAGCAAACATCCTCCTTCACATGTTCTTGTTCTATTCTAATGTCCCAGACCACACACCCTCCTTGGCCTCTGCACTGCCTTCTCACTTACTCGGGACACCTCACCGCCTGCACTAGCACTAACAGCAATCACTCACTTTCTCTCAATCTGGGAGAAATGAAATGTCCATTTTGGGAGTCTCATTGGAGGGAGGCAGTCGATTTGGGAATGGGAGAAGACAGTCTGCACTGATGCACAAAAGCCCCAGATGGGTGGAAGGGTGCCCAACATTAGACTCCTCTCCCATTGTGAGGAGAGAATCCTGACCCTTGCAGGATAAAACTGAGACCGATCCTGATAGAATGCCAAGACACCCCACATCTTGACAACTGAACAAGTGCCATTCTTCATTCGACTGCAACTCTCACATTAATCCTGTTGTCAGTGTCCTTCCTTGCTTGTCACTTCTAACTATTGGACACTTCTCTCCTATGTATCTTGCAGATACCATCAGACACCCGTGGCCCCTTAAGAAGACATGGGCTTCCCCTCTAGAATCCACCTCCTTGACCTCTGAGGAAGACAGTGTTGAGCCCTCAGAGGAAGTATCAGTAAAGTTGTCCCCTACACCATGGGAACAATGCATTTGGAGAGTTTGGGAGCATAGTCTGGTGAACAACTCACTGGGACATGCAGTTGACCAAAGGAGCAGTACCTCAGGCTGTTGACTCTCGGAGGACCATCGGGACCAGGGCACTTGCTCGGCCCCCGGCAGGCCAGGATGCTGTGTCATCAACAATTAGGGATTTCATCCACATTCCCAACTAGGAATAGGAGGAGTGGACAGGAATGAGGGAGCCAATGGACCTCATTGACTGGAGACTGCAGGAGTGCAGCTACTTCAGCATGGCAATGTTGGGTTATTTCCATGGATTGGTTGGTGGTTGCCTTGGAGAACCGTGCCTAGTACCTCGGAGTACACCACGTTATGAATCTATTACACCTGGAAAATTAAAATTTATGAGGCTTTTTGAGTCACTACTTAAATAGGAAATGTTTACAGGCCCACAGATAAATAATAGGAGAAGTCTGATTGCTCTATGAAGATCTCAATACAGGTACGATTAAACAAAATATCTGCTTATACCTCATTTAATCTGAATAAACATTAGTGTGATAACTCTGGGCTGATTGCTACTAAAATGGAGCAAGTGAAAATAATATGGTTTGTAGTTGGTTTAGGTTGGGGATTGAGGAGCAAACATGACTTTCAATTTCAATATTATTCATCATTGCGAATAAACATAACTTTAAATATTTATTAATATTTGCTTATAAAAACAATGAATGATATTGTAGCAATACATTTCAATAAAGAAGAATAACAGACAGTAAGCTCCACCATTACTCTCATAATTGCTCAAAATGTAAATGGCTTTTTCAGCTACATCTCGGTATAATACTTACCAATGAGTCAGTGAATCATTTGGAACATCGATATCATGGACAGGAAGAAAAGTAAAATGAAATAAAACTGTTCCATTGAAAACCAATGTAGCATTTTACAGAGTAGGCATGCACTCTGTTTTATTAATGAAATGTTCACTTTGGAATCTTGTTGGAAGGAGGCAGTGGATTTAGGAATGGGGAAGATGTGTGGATGTTGTGCAGGGATGGGAGCAGGCTTACTTGTTGATTGTGCATTTGAAAATTATTGGGTTGTTGTGTGACGTGGATGTTGTTGCAGCATTTTAAGCCTCTGCTTTAATTTAGTGCTGCAGTGACCAAACTGCAAACAACTGGCATCGGTCTAACACTTAACACAGAGTCGCAAGTGTGGTGCTGGGAAAGCACAGCCGGTCAGGTGGCATCCGAGGAACAGGAGAGTCGACCTTTCAGGCATAAACCATCACCAGGAATGAGGCATGTGGGCTGGGAAAGATAAATGGAAGGGAGGTGGGGTTGGGGGGAAGATAGCTGGGAAAGCAATATGTGGATGAAGGTGGGAGAGTGATGGACATGTCAGGAGGATGGTGCTGAATTGGAGCCTTGGGACTGGAATAATATAGGGGGAGGGGAAATGAGGAAGCTGTTGAAATCCATATTTATCCCATGTGGTTGCAGGGTCTCATGGCGGAATATGAGGTGTTTCTCCTCCTGACGTTGAGTGGCAACAGTTTGGCAGTGGAGGACGCCCAGGATCTGCATGTCCTTGATGAAGTGAGAGGGGGAGTTGAAGTGTTCAGCCACAGGCTGTGGGATTGGTGGGTGCGGGTGTCCCAGAGATGTTCTCTGAAACGATTTGCAAGGAGGCGTCCTGTCTCCCCGAAGTAGAGGAGACCACACCGGGTGCAACAGTAGATGACATTGGTAGCGGTACAGATAAATTTCTGATGGATGTGGAAGGATCCTTTGTGGCAATGGATGAAGGTGAGGGGAGTGGTCTGGCTCAGGTTTTGCACTTCCTGCGGTGGCAGAGTAAGGTGCCAGGAGTGGGGTGTAGGCTGATGGGGTATGTGGACCTAATGAGGGAGTTGCGGAGGGAATGGTCTTTTCGGAATGTTGAAAGGAGTGAGAAGGCAAATATATCTTTGGTGGTGGGGTCCATTTGGAGGTGGCAGAAGTGGCGGAGGATGATGCGTTGTATGCGTAGGTCGGTGGGGTGGAAGGTGAGGACCAGTGGGTTCTGTCCTTGTTGCGTTGGGAGGGGTGGGGTTCAAGGGCAGTGGTGCATGGTGGAGGAGATGCGCTGGAGGCCATCATCAACCACGTGGGAAGGGAAGCTGCAATCGTGGAAAAAAGAGGCCATCTGGGACTTTCTGAGGTGGAATTGGTCATCCTGGGAAAAGGTATGGCAGAAGCGGAACAATTGGAAACAAGGGATGGCATTTTTACAGGAAGTAGGCTGGGAGGAGGTGTAGTCTAGGTAGCTGTGGAAGTCGGTAGGCTTGTAATATCTGTCTGTGGTTAGTTGGACGCTGGAGATGGAGATGGAGATGGAGAGGTCCAGGAAGGGGAGGGAGGTTTCCGAGATGGTCCAGTTTAAGTTGAGGTCAGGGTGGAAGGTGTTGGTAAAGCTGAGCACAAGGCGACACCGACGCAGTCTTCGATGTAGCAGAGGAACAGTTCGGGCTGATGCCGGTGTAACTGCGGAAGGTGGACTGTTCCAGATATCCAACAAACAGGCAGGCATAGCTGGGTCCCATACGGGTGCCCAAAGCTGCCCCTTTGGTTTGGAGGAAGTGGGAGGATTGGAAGGAGAATTTGTTGAGGGTGAGGACCAGTTCAGACAGGCAGATGAGAGTGTCAGTGGAACGGTATCAGTTGGGATGGCATGAGAGGAAGAAATGGAGGGTTTGGAGAGACCTTCGCCATGGCGGACTCGATGTCCACAGTGAAGACAAGGTATTGGGGCTGAGGAAATGAAAATCTTGGAGGAGGTGAAGGCCGTGGATGGCATCACGAACATAGGTGGGGAGTTCCTGGACTAAAGGGGACAGGATGGTGTCGAAGTAGGAAGAGGTGGGTTCGGTGGCTGAGACAACTGGTCAACCGGGGCAGTCAGGTTTGTGAATCTTAGGAAGGAGGTAGAATCGGGCAATGCAGGGTTCATGGACAATGAGATTTGAGACTGTAGATGGGAGGTCCCCAGAGGTGATGAGGTTGTGGATGGTCTGGGAGATGATGGTTTGGTGATGGGAGGTGAAGTCGTGATCAAGCAGGGGTCTGTGATTTGGTGCCTGGCTTCAGCAGTTAGAGGTTGGTGCATCACACTACTATTGTGCCCCCTTGGTCTGCGGGTTTGATAGTGAGATTGGAGTTGGAGTGGAGGGAGTGGAGGGATGCGCATTGTGAGGGCGAGAGGTTGGACAGTATGAGGTGGTTAATGTCACGGCGGCAGTTTGAAATGAAGAAATCAAGGGCGGATAAGAGGTCAGCATGGGCCAGGTGGATGAGGTGTGTTGGAGGTGAGAGAAGGGGTTCTCAATGGGTGGGCAGGTGTCTTTGTTGGAAAAGTGGGCACGGAGGTGGAGGCAAAAGAAGAAACGTTCAGGGTTGCAATGTGTGTCAAACTTATTAATCTGGGACCATTGAGGGATAAAGGTGAGGCCTTTACTGAGGGCTAAACATTCTTCCTCAGTGAGGGGAAGGTCCGGCAGGGATGGGAGCTGAGACCTGGAGTGGGACTGAAGCTTGAGGTGGGAGCGGAGACAGTTGTTTGAGTGGGCATGGTTATTGGGTCAGTTGTGATATCACCAACAGAAGTGACGCTCACAAAGGGGGCAGAAGTGGTGTTTGTGGCTGTGAGTAATGATGTCACCTAACACTTAATACAACCAGATACATAGTACACTCTGCAAGTGGTCAATATTACCTTTCTACCCAAGATATTTGCAGTGACACAAACCCATAATAAACCCTCATTCTTTCAACCTGGCATGACGAACAAAGCAATATGAATCCAATATTAAACAAAAAAACGAAAGAACTGTGGATGCTGGAAACCAGAAACACTATGTGGCCGCACAGTGGCTCAGTGGTTAGCACTGCTTCCTCACAGCACCAGGGACCCAGGTTCAATTTCAGCCTCGGCGACTGTGTGGAGTTTGCACATTCTCTCCATATCTGCATGGATTTCCCCTGGGGGATCTGGTTTCCTCCAACAATCCAAAGATGTGCAAGTGAGGTGAATTGGCCATGCCAAATTGCCCACTGTGTTCAGGGCTGTTTATGTTAGGCGCATTATTTCAGGGTAAATGTTGAGTAATAGGTTTGGGGAACGGGCCTGGGTGGGTTACTCTTCGGAGGGTCGATGTGTACTTGTTGGGCTGAAGGGCCTGTTTCCACACTATAGAGATTCTAAAGAACCCAAAACTGCTGGGAAAAACTCAGCAGGTCTGGCAGTATCAGTGGAGAGAAGTCAGAGTAAAATTTTGGGTCTTTCTGAAGATGAGTCACTTCGAGGAGATTTCTCTCCATGAATCCAATGCTATCTGATCATCAGCATCTATCAATTAAATGAATAATGCGAACCTGTTCCTGACTATAGCTTAGCTTTTTCATGCGATTTATTTTATTTGCTTAAGCAATTTTAAGCAAAAATTAATAAAACATTTAAAGAAGGGGGTAGACCTACATCGACTGAGAACTGGGGCCATACCACTCAGGAGAGATGTAGGAGAGAGGTTTGTGGTGCAGAGTAACGCCAACAGCATGGGTTCAGTTTTTGCACCAGCTGAGTTTCCCATGAGGGATTCTCCTTCTCAAACTCTCCCTTCTCCTGAGATAATGGTGACCCTCAGGTTGAATGAGAGAGCAGCTCCGTGGTCTGATAGGATAATGGCAACTTTATCTTTAAACCAACCACTATTGGTAAAGGAAATTAAGGATAGTATTAATTTGAAAGTAAAAAGCATTCAAGGGGCAGCACAGTGGCTCTGTGGTCAGCACTGCTACCTCAGGTGACTGTATGGACTTTGCACGTTCTCCCTGTGTCTGCGTGGGTTTCCTCCAGGTGCTCCGGTTTCCTCCCACAGTCCAAAGATGTGCCAGCCAGGTGAATTGACCATGTTAAATTGCCCATAGCATTAGGTGTATTCATCAGGGGTAAATTTAAGGTAGGGGAATGCATCTGGGTGGGTTGGTCTTCGGAAGCTCGGTGTAGACTTGTTGGGCTGAAGGGCCTGTTTCCAAACTGTAGGGTATCTAATCTAAATTGCCCATAGTGTTCAGTAGTGTGTAGGTTAGTTGCATTAGTTAGAGGCAAATATAGGGTAAGGGAATGGGTCAGGGTGGGTTACTCTTCAGAGGATCGGTGTGGACTGGTTGGACCGAAGAGCCTGTTTCCACACTGTAGGGATTCTAATTCTAATTCATCTAATTCAATATATCAGAGATTAGTGGGAAGTCAAAGGATTGTGAAAGTTTTAAAAAAAACTGACCAAAGGAAAAAAAGAGGGAAAAAAAAAGAGGGAAAATGAATGGTAAGAGTAAAATAGTAAGTAATATCAAAATGGACAGCAAGAGTTTATTTCCAGAAATAAAACGGAGATAAGTTAAGGAGAACAAACACTTTTTTATAGAATGAAGCTGGGGAATTAATACTGGAGAACCAGGAAGAGGAGGTGATTCGTTATTTTTGCATTAGACTTCACAGTAAAAGACACAAATAGCATATCGAAATTACTAAATAATCAAAGGGAAAAAAGTGGAATGGAAATAATTACAATAACAGTCATTAGAGAAAAATGACTAGGGAAATTAATGAGGCTAAAGGCAGATAGGTTCCTCAGACCTGGTGGGTTGTATCCAAGGCTATGAAAGGAAGTAGCTGAAACTGTGTTGCTGGAAAAGCGCAGCAGGTCAGACAGCATCAGTAGGTACAGACATTGTGGTTGCACTGGTTCTAAGAATCCGCAGATTCTGGAAAAACTCCCAGAGGACTGGACAACTGACAATGTAATACCATTGTCTAAAAGGGCAAGGAGACAAATAACAGGCAACTATCGGTCAGCTTAACATTTGTCATTGGGAAACTGAGAGAGTCTATGTAAATGATATCATAGTGGAGCATTTAGAAATAGCTCATACAATCATGCAGAGTCATCAAGGCTTCATGAAGGGGAAGACTTCTTGATAAATATGCTTGAATTATTTTAAAAAGTAACAAGTAGGATATATAAAGATGAATGAATGGACGTAGTATCTTTTCATTTCCAAAAGACATTCAACAATGTAGCACATATAAAGTTGCTACATTATGGATTATGGCTTTACAGAACCATTTCCTGATTTCCCATTATAAATTCCCCAACATCAAAATGTCTTTGTTCATTTAAAATTCTTTCCTCCATTTTATATATTTAAAGACATTCTTCCTGTTAGTTTTGATATTACTTGGATGCTGACTTGCATTTGTTATAGACCAGACCAAACCCACAAAGTATATCATGGAGATAGCCAAGACTCTAACTTCATATTTTTTTTAAAACTGGAAGTGTAAGGTGCTGCATTCCAGATATGATTTAATTGGTCCATGACTGAGCTTTAATCAAAACACTCTTCATTCTTATGACACAGTTACAAAGTAACAAAAAGAAGAATTAGCACAACTTTACATTATTGAAATACTTTACAAGGTAATGTATCATTTAACCACTAATCACCAACTGTTCTAATATCAGCAGTATCTCATAAACACCCCTTGACAAAAGCAATTCAGCAACTCAGTTATTCTCATGTGCTGTCTCTCTCTAATCCAACAGAAACAAACGCTGAAAGAAACAATCTGCTCCTTTGATTTTTAAGTGGAAGCCTCTCTGTCTAACAGCAGAAAACTTAAGCTTTCAACACCAGCAGCCAAAAACCTCCAACTAACTAAAAGCAAAACTAAAGATCTTTCAGGTCTGTGTGAGCCTGACCCCACTCAGTCAAGAATCTTTTGTCTCACTGAAGAAAAAAAATTGGAAAACAAATCCAAACTCAAAGCTGTTTACCAACTACCTGTCTGAATGAGGTATTTCAGCGCCATCGTGACAACACCCCTCTGTGAGAGACACAGGACAACACATCTCTTAAAGGCACATTATCATCACACAATATTTTTAATCATGATTTGGAGATGCCGGTGTTGGACTGGGGTGAACAAAGTTAAAAATCACACAACATCAGGTTATAGTCCAACAGGTTTAATTGGAAGCACACTAGCTTTCGGAGCACTGCTCCTTCATCAGATGGTTGCCCTGGACTATAACCTGGTAATGTTTGACTTTTAATATTTTTTGTGCTCTGTTTTTAGTCATATTTTGTTTGATTTTAAAATTTTCTCGATCCTTTGGCTTGCTACTAATCATTGACATATTGTATGTTTCCAGTTTCAATTTGATGTTTCTTTAACTTTCTTAGTTAAGCACAGATAGAGGATTGGCTAACTAATGGGAGTCAGGGAATTGAGGTATTGGGAGTGGGGTAACATTTTCAGGATGGCAACCTGTAAACAGTTTGGTGTCACAGGGATCTGTGCTGGGGCTACTATCATTTCTAATAGATTTAAATGACTTGGATGAGGGAAATACTATTGCCACATTTGCAGATGACACAAAGATAGGTGGGAAGACATTTGGTGAGAATGACACAAAGAGCCTACAGCTGGATACAGGGTAAGTGAGTGGGAAAAACTTACCGAGTGCTGTGTAGATATTTCTAAATAACCTACTCAGACGTGCTAAGGCATACATCTGGAGCAGGTGAGATTTAAACCCAGACCTCCTTATTTAGAGTTTGGGGCACTACCAAAGTGCCACATAAGCCCCAATAAGTGCAACATAATATGGAAAAAATTAGGTTATACAGTTTTGCAGGAAGGATAGAGGAACTGAATATTATTTAAATTTATTAACTACACATTCATACTTCAGTAATTGTAATGCAATTGACTTTTTCACTGACTGATGCACTCCAAAAACTTTTACTACCAAATAAACCTGTTGGATTATAACCTGGTCTTGTGTGATTTTTAACTTTATCCACCCCAGTTCAACACCAGCACTTCCATGTCATGTAGAGTAATGGTTATGGAAAAGTAGCTTTCAGCACTGGTATTCAAAAATCCAAAACAGCTAGAGGTCTGCCATATTGTTTTTAAATTGCTTTTATGTAAGAGGTGTATTTTTGTACTGCTTCTTAGGGTTATCACAAAATGTTCCTCGTGCAAACATAATTTCGAAGTGGAGTAACTGTTGTTATATGTGCCCAATTGACTCACTTGTTCAATTTGCCCAATCTTACCATCTCTTTCCTTTCACACAGCCCCACATTTTTAACCTGCCCTTCCTTCCTAAGTGCTTGGAAAGATTAGGTGCATTGAACTCTGAGATAGCTTGCATCACTTGACTTTTTTTTAACAGAATGAGCTATAATTGAGCGGGCAACAATGACAAGTTCACTCGCATTGTTCATTTACATTTACTCTGCAAAACCATTGGTCAACTGAAAAGAAGAGTTTACTCTTATGATGTATCTTTGGTACGTCTCATAGCAACTTGACAATATAGGAAATATGTTTTGAAGTGTAGTTACTGCTACAATGTCAGGGAATGCAGCAGCCAAATTATGCCCAGCAGGATCTTTTTTCAAACAAAGTTAGGGATGAAGAAGAAATATTGGCCTTGCCACGTGATGCTTCCAGTGAACAAAAGAATAAAACCAAACTTCACAAAAAAAGGGATGCGATATTGACCAGATAGTCTGTTTCAGCAATGCTGGCTGAAGGATATATGTTAGCCAGGTCATTGGTGCGAACTTCCCTTCTCTTCTTTAATATAATACCATGGGATATCTTGCATCCAACTCAGGCAGAAAGGACTGCAGTTTAATTAATAAGCATGTATCTGAAAAAAAGTGAGTGGGGTGCGGGTGGGTGGGTTAATATGGTGGGGGAAGTAGGAGAAAGTGAGGACTGCAGATGCTGGAGATCAGAGCTGAAAATGTGTTGTTGGAAAAGCGCAGCAGGTCAGGCAGCATCCAAAGAGCAGGAGAATCGCCGTTTCGGGCATGAGCCCTTCAGGAATGAGGAAAGTGTGCCAAGCAGGCTAAGAAAAAAGGTAGGGAGGAGGGACTTGGGGGAGGGACGTTGGAAATGCGATAGGTGGAAGAAGGTTAAGGTAAGGGTGATAAAGTGAGGGTGATAGGCTGGAGTGGGGGTGGGTGCAGAGAGGTCAGGAAGAAGATTTCAGGTTAGGAAGGTGCCGCTGAGTTCAAGGGTTGGGACTGAGACAAGGTGTGGGGAGGGAAAATGAGGAAACTGGAGAAATCTGAGTTCATCCCTTGTGGTTGGAGGGTTCCCAGGCGGAAGTTGAGGCGTTCTTCCTCCAGCCGTCGTGTTGCTATGGTCTGGCGATGGAGGATTCCAAGGACCTGCATGTCCTTGGTGGAGTGGGAGGGGGAGTTAAAGTGTTGAGCCATGGGGTGGTTGGGTTGGTTGGTCCGGGTGTCCCAGAGGTGTTCTCTGAAACGTTCCACAAGTAGGCGGCCTGTCTCCCCAATATAGAGGAGGCCACATCGGGTGCAGCGGATGCTGTAAATGATGTGTGTGGAGGTGCAGGTGAATTTGTGGCGGATATGGAAGGATCCCTTGGGGCCTTGGAGGGAAGTAAGGGGGTAGGTGTGGGCACAAGTTTTGCATTTCTTGCGGTTGCAGTGGAAGTTGCTGGGAGTGGAGGTTGGGTTGTTGGGGAGTGTGGACTTGACGAGGGAGTTATGGAGGGAGTGGTCTTTTCGGAACGCTGATGGGGAGGGGAGGGAAATATATCCCTGGTGGGGTCCGTTTGGAGGTGGCAGAAATGACGATGGATGATACGATGTATATGAAGGTTGGTGGGGTGGTAGGTGAGGACCAGTGGGGTTCTGTCCTGGTGGCGATTGGAGGGGTGGGGCTCAAGGGCGGAGGAGCTGGAAGTGGAGGCGATGTGGTGGAGAGCATCGTCGACCACGTCTGGGGGGATATTGCGGTCTTTGAAGAAAGAGGCCATCTGGATTGTTCGGTATTGGAACTGGTCCTCCTGGGAGCAGATGCAGCGGAGACGGCGGGGGAAGTAGGAGCTAAACATAGCTGATTTGCTGGTTTCATGCATCTTGATTGTATCACTGAGAAGCAAACAACAAAAGGAGAATATGTTTCCTGTATCATTGAAAAGAGAGGGTGAGGTACCAGATGGAGTGTTGCTTATAGAAGCTGAGAGTTGCTTGCTAAACATCAAAAGCAGTTATGCAAGCTAACAGCTAAAAATCACATTAGCTGTTTCCATGGTGTTTAGTTTCCTTAATGACTTGTCAACATTTAACTCTATTGTGTCCATTCCAAAAGCAATAACAGATTCTGAAGACTTGAACTATGCATCAATAAGGGGAAAAATATGTTACCAAACACAGTCTCAATGCTTGTTGAATCAGGAATCTTTACAGTGCATGCCTGGAAATATCTTAAACTTCATTTTGAACTAACAGATCAGCTCAGGAAGGAAGATGTTCACTTCCCTCCAAGGAAACTTGCGCCCACACCTCCTCCCTCACTTCCCTCCAAGGCCCCAAGGGATCCTTTCATATCCGCCACAAGTTCAACTGTACCTCCACACATATCATCTATTGCATCCGCTGCACCCGATGTGGCCTCCTCTACATTGGGGAGACGGGCCGCTTACTTGCAGAACGCTTCAGAGAACACCTCAGGGACGCCCGGACCAACCAACCCAACCACCCCGTGGCTCAACACTTTAACTCCCCCTCCCACTCCACCGAGGACATGCAGGTCCTTGGACTCGTCCACCGGCAGAACATAACAACACGACGGCTGGAGGAGGAGCGCCTCATCTTCCGCCTGGGAACCCTCCAACCACAAGGGATGAACTCAGATTTCTCCAGTTTCCTCATTTCCCCTCCCCCCACCTTGTCTCAGTCGGTTCCCTCAACTCAGCACCGCCCTCCTAACCTGTAATCTACTTCCTAACCTCTCCGCCCCCACCCCACTACGGCCTATCACCCTCACCTTGACCTCCTTCCACCTATCACATCTCCATCGCCCCTCCCCCAAGTCCCTCCTCCCTACCTTTTATCTTAGCCTGCTTGGCACACTCTTCTCATTCCTGATGAAGGGCTTATGCCCGAAACGTCGAATTTCCTATTCCTTGGATGCTGCCTAACCTGCTGTGCTTTAACCAGCAACACATTTTCAACTCAGGAAGGAAGATGCCACTTACACCACTCTTTCATCAAGACTTAAAAATCCTTGCAAGAGAAGCAATGTAATAAGTGAACCCAGCAGTGGATAACTCAATGCACAATCAATTGGTTTGTTAATAGTCATGATGTGCAGTTGGCCTTGGAATGAATGGTTCAGCTCATTGGAGAAGCCGCCACACCAGTAACTAATGATGCTTCTCCCTGCTAGTCTTTGGTAGAGCAACTGGACTCTTTAGAGACAGTCTCTTTGAGACAGAAGTCATGGGTTAGGGATTTTCCTGACTCTGTGACCCTGCTTCTGTACATTAGGTGCCCACCTGCTGTATTTCCATCCTGAGAAAGCTGGCATGGGCTTCAATTCTATCTGTCCCCTACCAAAGCAGGCTCAAATTGGCAAGCAAGTCTGATGATTTCTGAAATGCACTGATTAGGGAGTTGCACCTCAGTCACTATTGCATTGGCTCAAAAATCCACAACGGTGATTAGGCCTCATCCCATATCACCCAACCCAGAGCCCATGCCCCTTCCATACAAGTCATGCCTTTCCAACCATTTGTCTTCCACATCCCCATATTGCACATGTACCACCATAGGATCATATGAATACATGAATCAGGAATAGAACTAGGCCACTCAACTCCTCAAAGCTAATCCACCAACCAACAAGATGGTGGTTGATCTAATTATGCCCTTAAATCAATATTCCCACCTACCCCACTAATATTAATTGCTGGTCAAGAATCTATCTAACTCTGCTTTAAAAATGTTCCACAACTCTACCTCCACCGCTGTCTGGGGAAGTGAATTCCAAAGACTTATGACCCTCTGAGAGAAGAAAGTTCTCCTTGTCTCTATCATTCATTTTTAATCTGTGTCCCAAAGATCTAGTTTTTCCCACAAAAGGAGCATCTACCCAACGTCCACCTTGTCAGCCCTCTTAAAATCTTATTTGTCTCAATAAGATGAAATCTTATTCTTTTTAACTCCACAAGACAGAGACCCAGCCTGTTCAATATTTGCACATAAGATAACCATCCTCTCCACAACCAGAATTCTTAATGCTCTCTCCATGTTCCCATTCTAACTTCATATCCTAACTAAATTAGATTCCCTACAGTGTGGAAACAGGCCCTTCAGCCCAACAAGTCCACATTGACCCTTTGAAGAATAACCCACTCAATCCCATTTGCCTCTGACCAATGCACCAAGCACTATGGGAAATTTAGCATGGCCAATTCACCTAATCTGCACATCTTTGGACTGTGGGAGAAAACCTGGAGGAAACACATGCAGACATAGGGAGAATGTGCAAACTCCACACAGACAGTCGCCCGAGGCTCGAATCAAACCTGTGACCCTGGTATTGTGAGGCAGCAGTGCTAACCACTGAGCCACCATGCTGCCCATATCTAGTTTTAATATCCATTCATCTTTTATAGCCAATCAGCCAATATCTACTAGTTTCAGGAACAGTAAGTCATGTAACACAAGGTAGTATTTGAAATGCACTGGAAATAAAAGAAAACAACCAGATGTTCAAAATACCCCAACTTAAAATGTGTGCCTCACTCAGGCTCATAAAAATATCAAACTTTGGCATTTTTTGATACATTGAAAATAACTATAATCCTGTTAACACATCTTAATTTTGTCCAAGTGAACATATAGGTATTGAAAACCCACAAAAAAGAAAAGAGCAGCTTTTAATGACAGAAGTACAGCAGCTGGGCCCAGTTAATCATGGGAGAAGCTCTGCTTCAGTCTAAAAGGCAGCTGCATGGGTATCTGAACAGGTAAGGTATAGAGGAAGGGTTTGGAGGCCAATGGGACTAAATTAGATTAGGATATCTGTTAGACATCGATGAGTTGGACCACAGGGTCTGTTTCTGTGCTGTTCCGTGACTCTATGACTCTACATTGACAAAACATCCTCCTGATTTAAGTGACAGAGTAAAATGCATTGACGTGGGAGGCCCAGTCAGTGGCAACAGGATGTCATTTAGGCTCATTAATGGGCCAGTTGACACCCATTATTATTGAGTTAACAATTTAATTCTGCCTGAGAAGATACGCTTTCTCTCACCTCCTGGAGGCAGTCCAGCGACCTTTCTCAGGTTTGCCAGCAGCATCCTGGGGAATCCCTTGTTACCAGACATTCTGTCTGATCATGAGACCTGACAATGGGAACAAGGCATCAAAGGTCAACTCTGCCTGTGCTCCACCCCCATCCCCGTGCCTCCCATAAAACCTACCCTGTTATGGATCAGATCCAACCCCCGAGACCACAACCTTTTCTTATTTTAAAGGCAATATTAAGTCTAAGTATTCTGGATGCAAGTTGAATGGTCAAACTACCAGGCTTGATGCAAACACACTTTTTTCTTACATTACAGTTCAAATACAAACAAAAGAATAAAGAATTGGAATAATATCTCTATTGGAAAACTTAGCACAACCATACAGCAACTGTTCCAAGATAATAAAATCTCATAAACAAACCCTTGGCAAAGGGAAATGAAGTAAAATAGACAGTCTCACATGCAATGCTCCAGTCCAGGTGGAAAGAATATCAGGAGACAACTCTGAGAGAGTGAACTCAAGTGTTTTGCTGTAGCAGGGAGAGATATATCGCAGCTTCCAAAACCCAACAACTAGTGACTGTTAAACTAAAATCTTGGTTCGGTGGGAGCTTGACCCCCCCACACCATCCTTTGATGTTGCTTCGATTGTTCCAACTTTAACAAAACCACAAGGTCCCATAAGTTGTTTATTTTATTGGCTTGGAACAGACCTCTGTCACATAAAATAACTAGAACAAATTACTCCTCTTAAAGCCATAGTATTATCACTATCCTGAGTTCCTTGACAATCCCTCACCCTAGACTGTAATCCCTCAACAGGGTCTCTGGTGGTGCATTGTTCTGGGTGGCACTAATGGCAATGCCAACCTTACATTCACTGCCAATTCTTGGCTGGTGGTATTCCTGCTAATAGACTTTTAAATCCAAGGGAAGGTCTAGGGTAGCCATTTAAGTATTTGGAGAGTTTTAACACATCAGACTTCCTCCATGGAATGAATGGAGATTCCTCTCTGATTCTCTGATCAGTAGACAAAACTCTCAGCGCACCAAGTTAATATCTAGGCTGAAGTCAATTCTGATTGGCATTCTGTATTCCCAAAATCTGTGCACAAGAAAGGAAGATGATCTTTAAAAAAAACACTCAAAAACTCAACATTATTTGGGGCGAATTGGCCTGCTTCGTTAAAATCCCATCCAAATACCTAAACATTCATTCCCTCCATCACCAGTGTACTGTATCAGCATCTGTAACTTGCAAAGCCTCCTTCTACAGCAACTTCCAAACCTCAGCTTTTACCAACTAGAAGGACGAGATCATTAAGCTCATGGGAACAGCATGATCTGCACGTTCCCCTCCTAGTCACACTTCATCCTGTCTTGGAAGAAGATCATTATCCCTTCAATTATTGGGTGCTGAATCACAGCAGCATCATGAATGCACTTGCACCCTTTGATCTACAGCCATTCAAGAAAACAGCTCATTGTCACCTTTACAATGGCAATTAGGGTGGAAGTGACACTGCCTCCCATCATGATTTTGTTTTGCAACCGTTTTAAGAGCTGCTGCAATAACTAATGATCACTCAGATCCCTAAGTGTTCCAATGAGTCAAGAGTACCTCACTTTTATTATAAATAACATAGTAGAAATCAGCTTCTTTCACCACAGACATGTAAAGAGCAAAAGACCCAGCAATGCAATTAACTTCATCATCCCTGCTGGAATAGACTGAAGAAGCTGAAGCACCTACTGCTCTTTCTATGTTTCCAACACATTACAACTACTGAATACTTACAAACTGTTGAATACATCTGTGACTATCTTTCCAGACTCAATTGCACCTCCATCACACATAATATTCCTGAAATAATTTGGTTATTTATTTGAAAATCCTTATTCATCTAATTGGAATTACATAGTTTCTGTAAAAATTCTGTCATAATAATTAATCCGTTAACTGCCAATTTTGAATCTGTGACACCTTCATTCGGCTTTTCTGATTTAGAACTTGAAGAAACCATTAAATAAAATATATTTAATAAAGACTGAGGGGCATTGTGTTCAAAATTAGCCCTAACATAAGGTAAGTTTGACTCACAAAACATTTCTAAACTAACTCTGTTAAACACTAATATATCATAATTAGCTTAAAGGTGAGATTTGATGTTAAAGATGGGCTGAGTAAAGTATGTGATGAGTGTTGGCTATGCAAAATATCTGCCATCTCTAGTTTTGATAGTGACTTCAAAGAGACAGAACTTCTATCCAAGCAATATGAGACACAAGCAGCACTAAAAAGCTGTGCATAAGCGCTATAGATGCAATGGAGGTCTAAGGATGAAATAGCAAAGCAAGAAAATGATGCTGCTTTCAAGGGGGAGGCAAAGATTAAGCATGCTCCTTCCTTTTCTACACAAATTCAAACATGGCATGAACTTAAACTGGGAAATGCCCAGGCCTAGGATATATCAATACAAATGTTTTTCCGAATATCAAATCTTTACTTGAAAAAAGGGTGACATCAAAAGAGCTTGTGTTCAGTAATGATGAATCAGTGAGCAGATTATATTTGTTTTAAATGGAGCATTCGATGGTTGCAAGTTGCTATCAGTATGCTTTTCAATATGAGGAAGTGTCATGTAGAGTATTGTGGAAGAACCTTATAGCATTTGACAGAACACATTGTGGTATCACAATATAAAGAGTACATTGCAGAGCAAAATGTAATCGCATTTTCTGGGAAGCTGAAGATATTTTAATATTCTGGATACTTCAATAGTGAGAAAGTCAAAATTTATAATCAGGGACAACCAATACATTTATATGATGACAAATTAAAAATGTCAGATTTGAAACTTTTATAAATATTTTTGAAGCCCCCAAATTAAGTTGTAGCTTCATAAATGCTCTGGTAATATTGTCTCTGTGGAATTTACACTAGTTGATATTTTATTCACAGTGACCCAGCGGATAAACTGTTTTGTATTGGCAGGTATGCTAGCTGAGGCAGTTTTTATTTGTGAAATAATTCCACAGAGGCTGGGATCCTGTCACCAAGTCACCCTTTATTTGCATGTGGAACATCCTTCACACTGTCCCAACTTCCTCATATCCAACTTTCAGAGTGTCTCACTCTCCTGTTTTTTTATATCTGTCAGCCAGGGGTCCCTGATTGAACCAGATTAACAGCCCCAATCAGGGAATTTATATTCTATGACGTCCACCTGACTGACCTTACAATTACTAAAATTAACATTTGGGATAACTTTGGCAGTAACAGGAGAAAAGCTCTGCAAACATTCTGCAGTGCATCTATGACAGGGTGGAAACAGGCCATTTAGCCCAACAAGTCCATACTGACTCTCCGAAGAGTAATCCATCCAGACCCATTCCCCTATCCTATTACTCTGCATTTACCCCTAACTAAAATAAAAGAACACCTCCAGTGTGGAAATAGTCTGGGGTCTGATAACATGAAGATAGGTTGTAAGGGTTTGTGGCCACATGCAAGAGGGTCCTTGCGGTCAACAAAGAGAGAGGCAGCCAACAGGATTGAGAAGGAGTATCTTGAAATCTGCATTTCAAAACACTTGGAGTACTAGTCAGGATCTGCTTGACAATGTATTCTTGAGGTATTGCAGAGTTATGATTTGACAAGGAGAGAACAAGGTGCATCTGGGAGAATCAATTTCTCTGAAGAAATTGGGCTCTCTCTCACCTCATTTCTCCCTTCCAGCTTTATTCCTGAAATATTTGTCATGGCCTTCAGACCATCAAGAAGTTTGTAATGATTTTCCTTTCTCTAAATATTAATATCTTGAGCCTTCAGGGCATAACCAAGTGTCTGCAATGTAGACCCCCAATTGTCGAGGGATTTTCAAGATGCAACAATTTTGATTTTTGTTTAGTTATTTCTTGAATAGAACATTCTTCAGGATTAATTTTGTAAACATTTTTAAGTGACTACAGATAATAACATTGAAATTTCAAACAGCTCATGTTTTGTATATTTGGGTGTTTATTTTTCTCTCCAGCCTCAGTTATGTGCTTAGTCTTTGGCTGAAGTCTGCTGCCATTAGCAGTCAGCTAATACCCCAAGCCTCAGTGCCTTTATCCTCTTTAGTCCATCTTGAGAATTTAGCATTCCCTCAGGTGTACTGGCAAGACCAAAGACCATAAAAAAGAAGTACAGGCCATTTGGCCCCTTGAGCCAGTTCTACTATTCAATAGGATCTTGCCTGTAATAAAGTTCCTTGTGTCTACTTTTCTGCATTTTCCTCACAATCCTTAATTCTCCTATCAATCAATAATCTATCTATTTCAGCCTTAAGTATACATAAGGACGCTGCCCCCACAGCTCTCAGTGGCAAGGAGTTCTAGAGACTCACAATCCTCTGAGAGAAGAAATTTGAACTCATCACAACTTTAAATCAGTGCCCCTGCAGCAATGTGGTGAAGAATGTTAATGTGTTTACAGTCTGATTGAATCACAAGCTGAGTGGGATACTGAGCAAATAGGCCATCAGAAATACTATGAATATGTAAATGTCATGAAATTAGGAATTTTGTAAATGCGATATAACCAAACATATTGTTTAATGTTCCTAGCCATGCCCACAAGTACAAGACCAAAGATAAGAGCCTCTATTTTAAACTCATGTTCCTACTTTTTAAATATTTCAGCATTCCACATGAGCACTCTTCATGCAAAGTTCTATACTTTGTAAATCAATCTTATTTTTCCTGAAAGTAAGAGATATTCAGTGACACAAAATTTGTACTTTTGATTAAGTGCAATCTACAGAAATTATGTAAATTATCTGGGATTACGGTAATACATGCACAGTAAAATTGACTCTCCTGCTCCTCGGATGCTGCCTGACTGGCTGTGCTTTTCCAACACCACACTCTAATTAGAGAGTTCCTACTGTGTGGAAACAGGCTCTTCGGCCTAACAAATCCACACCGACCGTCCAAAGAGTCCCACCCAGACCCATTCCCCTACATTTTCTTCTGACTCATGCACCTAATCTATACATCTCTGAACACTATGGACAATTTAGCATGTCCCATTCATTGAACCTGCACATCTTTGAACTGTGTGAGGAAACCAGAGCACCTGGAGGAAACCCATACAGTCACGGGGAGAATGTGCAAACTCCACACTAACAGTCACCTAAGGCGGAAATCGAACCTGGGTCCCTGAAGCTGCGAGGCAGCAATGCTAACCATCGAGCGACCATGTCATCCCTTTTCAACTCTGATCTCCAGCATTAGCAGTGCTCACTTTCTCCACAGTAGCATTACAGTAATATTTAAAATGGTCAAAACCACAAGTAATTTTCATCCTGTCTTTCAGTAACTTCCAAGGCATAGAGACAGAGAAATATAGAAAACAGGTACAGGAGTCGGCCATTCAGCCCTTCGAGCCTGCACCACCATTCATTAGGATCATGGCTGATCATGCAATCTCAGTATCCCATTCCCACCCACTCCCCCTTCCCCTTGATCCCTTTAGCTGTATGGGTCATATCGGCTTCCATTTGAATAAATCTAATGAACTGAACCAAACAGCTTTCTGTCGTAGAGAACTGGCTGAATGAAACATATTCTTTCTCATCTCAATTCTGAATGGCTTTCCCTTTGTTCTTAAACTGTGACCCCTAGCCCTAGACTTGCCCAACATCAGTAACATTCTTCCTGCATCTAATCTGTTTAGTCCCATTAGGATTTTATACATTTCTATAAGATCTGCCCCCTCATTCTTCTCAATTCCAGTGAGTACAAATGCAGTCAATCCAGTCTTTCTTCATATGACAGTGCTGCCATCCCAGGAATCAGTCTAGTGAACCTTTGCTGGGCTCCCTCAACAGCAAGAGTGCCCTTCCTCAGATTAGGAGCACTTTTATTCACAAGAATGAAAATATAAATAGGAAGTTGTGAATAAAATTATGATTAATGTTGAATTAAATTAGCTTATAACATGTTACATTTTCCATTTTGAGCCACTTCTGTTCTCTGATCGATCGGTGAAAGCATCAATCACAGGCAAATTGCCTGTTTTAATTTTAGAGACTGTACCAAACTTGTAAGTTAATTGTCAGTCATCATTACTTGATGCACATTCCACAGCAACTCCTCCACCAGCCATGTCCCCTTGTTAACCAATAGACATTCATTTCTCGATATATCTTTTCTTTTCCCTTTCCTTTGATATTCTTGTGAATTGTCCTGATCAGTGCAAGGCAAACTTTGCCAAAATGTGCTTTTTACAGCAATAACCAAATTCTGTGCTACCAAATGACAGCAATCTAGATTAACCCAATATTTTTAAAATGCAGATGTTATACATAAGGAAACTATAAACAACTTCAGAAGCACTGTGACACATTTGTATTTGGACAAAATGATTTCACGTTAAATTTAGTCCAGAGAAAGATGTGTGCATTTTGGAAATAAAAATGAGTCCATACCACTGTTGCAACACCTCACACCAATGAAGAAGTAAAAGTTCTAGATTGACCATCGTTAATATTTTTCTGAATTTTGGGAAAACCTCTCCTTTTTTTGACAATTATGCAGAAGTTTACCGTAATGAGATAACAGGGAAGATTTCAATTTTGCTGCATAAAGATAAAACTGATGTTGTAGAAATTAGTTAACTTTAGACTGGAACTATTTGGAGCTGGCTATATTGCTGCTAATGGCATGATTGTTAATATGTCTCTGATGAGCTGACATTTGCAATCACAGCTCTGCCCCACGCAAAAATGTTCAGAATTTTCGGCAGGTGAAAAAGAGTCATTTCCTTTGTGAACCAGTTACAGGTTCTCTGTGTCTTGCAGAGAGAATTGTCTTATTATCTATCCAATTGCTAGACTTGCTTTGTGTAAACAGGCAGGAGGCTGGAAGAACACAGCAAGCCAGGCAGCATCAGGAGGTGGAGTAAGTCAATGTTTTGACTGAAGAAGGGTTACACCTGAAATGTCGACTTGTGCTGCCTGGCTTGCTGTGTTCTTCCAGCCTCCTGCCTGTCTATTTTGGATTCCAGCATCTGCAGTTTTTTTTGGTTCTAACCAGACTTTCTTTATGAGTAACTTTTAAAGGAGGTTGCCCTTGTTTACTAGACAGAGCATGCTGCATTACCAAAACGGAACAAAAGAATGGGACAATTTCACAAGGTCTTCCAAAGCACTCTCATAGGCATGATGGGCAGAAAGGTTGCTATCAGGTGCTGTTGCTTCCTCTGAGAAAAAAAATGACAGCCACACCATTAACTCCCAATTTTCAGTGACGCTAATTTCTCTGTTGATTTGGGGATCATGTGGCATTAAGGCAGACAAAGCAAGGCTATGTATTTTTGAACTCCAGGACACTAGTGACAACAGTTATTTTCATAACTTGATTAGTCATAAAAGTCACTTAGACTTTGCAGGTGTGCTTAGGTTACAATGTTGAGTAATATAAATTCACAATGTTAAACATTTTCAATGCAACAAAATAAGCAAATGTGATTAAGAGAATGCAAAAGACTAAATGAGAAAATTTTTTTGAAACAGGCAATTTTTAAAAACCAACAACAAAACAAAATATCTTAACAAATGAGATTATAGTTTCAAAAAACAAAGAATCAGGATGAGGTAAAGAAAAAGTAAATAAAGGCAAATAGGTTGTCAAAATTAAATGATCGCAATAACTGTACAGACTGACAGATTCTGTTAATAACGTCCAATTTATATAAATTAGTTAAGATGTTTAATCTTTATACATATTTCCTATTGGCCCAACAAACAGTGAAATTCACAACTGATCTTGAAGGAATCCATTTGGGCGAAGTCACAGCACAGAATCAGATAACTGAACAACTTTAAGTGTGGCCTACAGATTATCTGCAGTAATGAGTAGAGAGGGTTCTTTCTTGATTATATGTTTTTTGGGCTGACAGTTTTTGATTAAACTTAATATAAGCCATAACATTTCATTTAACCTGAAGCAGTGTTTTGTAGAGGTATAAGACTGTATTATTTTCTGGGTCTGTAGATTGTGAAGGAGCAAAAATGGCCTTTAGTAGAGTGATATGCCCTTCTTGTCAAATGTGGGAATTTTAGGAGAGTTTATGGGTTACTATGGAATATATCTGCAATAAATGCCATTGGTTGCGAATCTGATAAGATCAAATGGATCGGTTGAAGAGACAGTTAGAGATAATGAGGAATTTGCAACAGCAAGGATATGTGATGAACGGAAGCTATAGGAAGGGGAAAATGTCACAGATACAGTCACATAGATGGGTTAACTCCAGGAAAGGTAAGAGAGGTAGGCAGTTAGTGCAGGAGTCTTCTGCAGCTATCCCCATTTCAAACAAGTCAGCTGTTTTGGAAAATGTAGGGGGTGATCAATTCACAGGGGAACAGTGCACAAACAGATGAGTTTCTGGTATTGAGACTGGCTCTAATGTAATGAGGGGTACATCAGCTTCCAAGAGATCAATTGTGCTAAAGGACTATCTAGTCAGACGTACAGACAGACGTTTCTGAGGCCTCAGCAAAAAAATCAGAATGGTGTGTTGCTTCCCTGGTGCCAGGATCAAAGATATCTCAGAGAGGGTGCAGAATGTTCTCACGGGGGAGAGTGGCCAGCAGGAGGTCATTGTCCACATTGGAACCAACGACATAGGAAGGGAAAAGGTTGAGATTCTGAAGGGAGTTTACAGAGAGTTAGGCAGAAATTTAAAAAGGAGGTCCTTGAAAGTAGTAAAATCTGGATTACTCCTGGTGTTACAAGCTAGTGAGGACAGGAATAGGAGGATAGAGCAAATGAATGCATGACTAAGGAGTTAGTGTATGAGACAAGGATCCACATTTTTGGATCATAGGAATCTGTTTTGGGGTAGAAGTGATCTGTACAAGAAAGACGGATTGCAACTAAATTGGAAGGGATTAATATATGGGCAGGGAAACTTGCCAGATCTGCTCGGGAGGATTTAAACTAGTAAGGTGGGTGGAGGGGTAGGGGGACCCAGGGAAATAGTGAGGAGAGAGATCAATCTGAGACTGGTACAAACCTGAGTCAAACAGTCAGAGCAGGGACAAGGTAGAACTGATAAATTAAACTTTCAATGCAAGGGGCCTAACAGGGAAGGCAGATGAACTCAGGGCATGGTTAGAAACATGGGACTGGGATATTATAGCAATTACAGAAACATGGCTCAGGGATGGACAGGACTGGCAGTTTAATGTTCCAGGATATAAATGCTACAGGAAGGATAGAAAGAGGAGCAAGAAATACATCCAGGGAAGTTATTTAGGTGGAACTGAGAAATAAGAAAGGGATGATAACCTTATTGGGATTGTATTATAGACCCTGTAAAAGTCAGAGGGAAATTGAGAAACAAACCTGTAAGGAGATCTCAGCTACCTGTAAGAATAATAGGATAATTATGGGAGGGGATTTTAATTTTTAACTTTCCAAACATAGACTGGGACTGCCATAGTGTTAAGAGCTTTGTTAAGTGTGTACAAGAAAATTTTCTGATTCAGTATGTGGATGTACCTACTAGAGAAGGTGCAAAACTAAATCTACTCTTGGCACATAAGGCAGGGCAGGTGACTGAGGTGTCACTGGGGGAGCATTTTGGGGCCAGCGACCATAATTCTATTAGATTTAAAGTAGTGATGGAAAAGGATAGACCAGATCTAAAAATTGAAGTTCTAAATTGAAGAAAGGCCAATTTTGACAGTATTAGGCAAGAACTTTCAAAAGCTGATTAGGGTCAGATGTTCGCAGGTAATGGGACTGCTGGAAAATGGGAAGCCTTCAGAAGTGAGATAACGGGAATCCAGAGAAAGTATATTCCTGTCAGGGTGAAAGGGAAGGCTGGTAGGTATAGGGAATCCTGGATGACTAAAGAAATTGAGGGTTTGGTTAAGAAAAAGAAGGAGGCATATGTCAGGTATAGACAGGATAGATCAAGTGAATCCTTAGAAGAGTATAAAGGAAGTGGAGTATATTTAAGAGGGAAATCAGGAGGGCAAAAAGGGACATGAGATAGCTTTGGCAAATAGAATTAAGGTGAATCCAGAGCGGTATTTCAAATACATTAATGACAAAAGGATAACTAGGGAGAGAATAGGGCCCCTCAAAGATCAGCCTTTGTGTGGAGCCGCAAGAGGTGGGGAAGATACCAAACGAGTATTTTGCATCAGTAGTTACTGTGAAAAAGGATAAGGAAGATATAGAATTCTAGGGAAATAGATTGTGACATCTTGAAAAATGTCCATATTACAGAGGAGTGTTGGATGTCTTGAAACGCATCAAAGTGGATAACTCCCCAGGACCTGATCAGGTGTACCCTAGAGCTCTGTGGGAAGCTATGGAAGTGATTGCTGGGTCTCTTGCTGAGATATTTTTATCATCAACAGGTGAGGTGCTGGAAGATTGGAGGTTGGCTAATGTGGTGCCACTGTTTAAGAAAGGTGGTAAGGACAAGCCAGGGAACTATAGACTGGTGACCCTGATATCAGTGGTAGACAAGATTGGAGGTTGGCTAATGTGGTGCCACTGTTTAATAAAGGTGGTAAGGACAAGCCAGGGAACTATAGACCAATGACCCTGATGTCAGTGGTAGGCAAGTTGTTGACAGGAATCTTGAGGGACAGGATGTACATGTATTTGGAAAGGCAAGGACTGTTTAGGGATAGGCGACATGGCTTTGTGTGTGGTAAATGATGTCTCACAAACTTAATTGGGTTTTTTGAAAAAGTAACAAAGAGGATTGATGAGGGCAGAGCAATATGAATCTATATGGATTTCAGTAAGGTGCTCGGCAAGGTTCCCCATGGGAGACTGATTAGGACGGTTAGATCTCACTGATACAAGGAGAACTAGCCATTTGGATACAGAACTGGATCAAAAGTAGAAGACAGAGGGTGGTGGTGGAGGATTGTTTTTTGGACTGGAGGCCTGTGATCAGTGGAGTGACACAAGTTTTCAGTGCTGGATCCGTTACCTTTCATCATTTATATGAAAGATTTGGATGCGAGCATAAGAGATATAGTTAGTAAGTTAACAAAGGTCTTAACACTATGGCAGTCCCAGTCTATGTTTGGAAAGTTAAAAATTAAAATCCCCTAAAATAATTACCCTATTATTCTCACATTTTCCAGCTGTCCCTTTACCTGCGAACATCTGACCCCAATCAGCTTTAGACATCAGCAGATGACATCAAAATTGGAGGTGTGGTGGACAGCAAAGAAGGTTACCTCAGGTTACAACAGAATCTTTATCAGATGGGCCAATGGGCTGAGAAGTGGCAGATGGAGTTTAATTAAGATAAATGCGAGGTGCTGCATTTTGGGAAAGCAATTCTTAGCAGGATTTATACACTTAATGGTAAGGTGCTAGGGAGTGTTGCTGAACAAAGAGACCTTGGAGTGCAGGTTCATAGCTCCTTGAAAGTGGAGTCACAGGTAGATAGGATAGTGAAGAAGGCATTTGGGATGCTGTTCTTTATTGGTCAGAGTATTGAGTACAGCAGTTGGGAAGTCATGTTATGTCTATACAGGACTTCGGTTAGGCCACTGTTGGACTATTGCATGCAATTCTGGTCTCCTTCTTATCGGAAAGATGTTGTGAAACTTGAAAGGGTTCAGAAAGGATTTACAAGGATGTTGCCAGGGTTGGAGGATTTGAGCAATGTGGAGAGGCTGAACAGGCTGGGGCTGTTTTCCCTGGAGCGTCGAAGGCTGAGGGGTAACCTTATAGAGGTTTACAAAATTATGAGGGGCATGGATAGGATAAATAAACAAAGTCTGTTTCCTGGGGTGGGGGGAGTCCAGAACTAGAGGGCATGGGTTTAGGATGAGAGGGGAAAGATAAAGAGAGACCTTAAGGGCAACATTTTCACGCAGGGGATGGTACATGAATGAAATGAGCTGCCAGAGGAAGTGCTGGAGGCTGGTACAATAGCAACATTTAAAAGGCATTTAGATGTGTCCATGAATAGGAAGAGTTTGGAGGGATATGGACCACGTGCTGGCAGGTGAGACTGGATTGGGTTGGGATATCTGGTCAGCATAGGCAGATTGGACCAAAGGGTCTGTTTCCATGCTGTAAATTTCTATGACTCTGTGACTCAATAATTCTGAAAACTGATTTTCTCAGTATCTTTTTCTTTGGAATCCATATTCAATTGAATCAATGGGCAAACTACATAAGGAAGCAAGGAATGGAAAGATTTGTTGATGGGTTAGTGAAGAACAGTGAGAGCAATTTTGAACAGAAAATAATCACAGCACAAAGCAAATAGACTAAACGATCTGTTTTATGCTGTGAATCATATCTAGAAGACCTTTGTACAGTTCTGGAGAATACATGAAGAGGTAGATTAAGGGTGCTAAGTCATTTAAAGAGGGGGAGCCTGCCCTTGAAAGTAAAGCACCCAGGAATTCACTCACTATTACTTGTGTTTTAGAAAGAATGTTATATTTTGCTCAGGGCCATCATTGAGAAGTGTTGGTCATTCAATACCTCCATTGTTTATTTCCAAAAGTGCATAAGAATCCATTCAAAATGTCATTGAAAATTGAACAGGAGGTGTAGAGATGTGATAATATTGTGCCCATCATATAGCTTGTCAAGACACAATGGTAAAGGATTAAGTCATTCAAACAATTCGGTCAGATGTTATTCGACATTACCTCTGCAAGTCTGTTCAAAGGTCTTTCATGTCAATGGGAAGTCATTCAGCACCGATTGCAAAGTAAACACCAAGGTGAGAAAATAATTTTCAAGCCCCTTCATGGAAAGGGAAGCCTTTACTGACAGATCTTTTCAAGATGGATATCAAACAGCATGCAAAACTGGGTTGATGAGGAGAAAGGAAGAAGACACAAACAGAGCTGTTGAGGTGATTCTCTTACTGTGGAGAAGGAGCAACCATGGAAAGAGAGCTGCAGCCAATTGTTGGTTGGAGAATGGCAGTCAACACAACTCAACTTCAGTAATAAAAATATCCACACTGTGCTCAGAACTAGAAATTTAAAGAGAAGTTGACTTATTTGTCAGATAACTGTTTAGGGGAGTTTGATCATAATCAGAACATACTTGAGATAGAACTTTCCAAAGTGGGAACCAGGACCCTGAGTAGAATTAGGAACTGACATTTTGGGGTCAAGTCAAGTCACCATAGTCTTACCTGGCTATAGGGTTGCTCTCTCATTAGAGAGAAACAGCTGGTTGTGATTTACACTGAAGGAAACCATTCCTCAGGCAAGGGGAAGAGATTTTGCAGGAGAGTCCTTGGTGGTAACCTCAGCTGAGGCTGGAATTGAACCCACATTGTTGGCATCACACTACTTCAGAAATCAACCGCCTAGCCAACTGCACTAGGCCAACTCCCAAATTTGGGGTCACAGGCTCCATGGCAGCAGTGGCAGTCATGGAACCTGTTACTGAGTGATAACAGCCACCCTCCTACTCAAACAGACATCCCCTCACTTCCGCAGGCCTTTTTCTTTACTGTACTCCCACAGATCTCACTGACAGGTTATAACATTCCCATCGGTGGGAAGAGGTTTGGGAAGCAGTGATTTAAAGATTTCTCACTCTTTGTCTAAAGAATATCCAGAACTAAATGATGTCCACCACTCCAGGGTGATTACATAGCCATTTAATTAAAACATATATCTCTAAAGCATAGAAACATATGGACATTAGATATGTGGAGAAGAGGTTATCCTCTGTTTGAAACAAAAAAGAACTTGTTTGTCTGTGTGAATATGATAGAGGCTGTAGGCATGGGCTTTTTTTGTAGCTGTTTAAAACATTTATTGTAGCAGCTACATGATCCACAGTGGAGTAGAATTTTTCATTCCAAGTCTGATACAATAAAGTTTAATCTTTACTCCAGACATTTCATGACATCATAGAATATATTGTCTCGAATTGAAGCCCAGCGTAGACTCATCTGCTTTGCCTGATTCTTTTCTCCCTCTTTCTCCATTTTAGAAGGACTTCAATGCTGAACTTTTAACTTTCTTTCTTTATTTTTCTAATTTCTGCCTTTGTATTTAGGGTGGCACCAGAAACCGTGACTTTGTGCACTTTTCTCTGTATTCATGTATCCCTGTACTAGAATACATGTGACAATAAAATTGAATTCTTATTCTAAATCCAATACAGAAGAGGCCCTTTGGCAGATCAAGTCTGTATCACTAAAAATGTATGACTTTCTGCACTAGTCCCACTTTCTCATAATAGGTCCATAGACTTGAATGTGATGACACATCAAATGCTCATCCAAGGACCTTTTAAAGGTTATAAGATTTCTCACCTCAATTACCCTCCCAGATAGTGCATTCCAGACCCCCACCACCCTCTGGGTGGAAACGGTTTTCCTCAAATCTCCTCTAATCTGCCTTTCTTTCATTTAAAAATTACACCTCCTTGTTGTTGATCCTTCAATTAAAATGAACAACTGCTTTCTGTTCATCACCAGCATGCGCCTCATAATCCTATACACCTCTATCAGGCTCCCTCCCCACCTTCTCCACCCCCACCCCCCCACCCCCACCAAACACACACACACACACACAACCTTGTCTGCTCCAAGGAAAACAGCCGAGCTTATCCTGTCTCCCCTCAGAGCTGAAATGCTCCATCCCAGGCAACATCCTGGTGAATCTCCTTTGCACCCTCTCCATTGTGATCACATCCTTCCTGTAGTGCAGTGACTGGAACTGCACACAGTATTCCAGCTGCAGTCTAAACAAAGTTCTGTACAGTTCCAACATGACCTCCCTACTCTTATAATCCAAGCCATAACAGATAAAAGCAAATATCTATGTGACTTCTTAACTAACCCTATTAACCTTTTTGTCAATTGCATCACCTCACATTTATCAGGGTTAAATTTCATCTGCCATTGATCTTTCTCTGACCAATATTTGATTGTGCTTTAATTATTTGTAAAAATTTTCAAATTTTCATGTCATAACTTACTACCTTTTATAGACTGCTTTACATTTATGTTCTGCACTCTGATGGCTCTGTTCTGGTTAAAATACTATCTCATATTTAAAATTCAGAAGCACGCTCCATGACCAGCCTTGTGGTAGTATGAGTCTCCTAATGCATCCTTGTCTTTTGACTTCACACTGAAGGGATTAGCTGTGGTTTCACATCACAGCTTCCATCATCTGCTCTAATGAAAGGAAGAGAAGCAGAACTGATGTACACAAGTTAATGTATTGCCTAGCAGCCATCCAATAATTAATTGTCATTGTGGAAAGTTCGTAAACCCAAATCAGTGAAGAAAAATGGAAGAAATCATGGGTTTTGCCAGATTAATTTGAAAGCACATCTATAATGGCATTCTTGGCATTTCATTCCACCTCCTCAATGATGAAATGGACATCTTTCTGTTAATGTGGACGTGCACATTCTTAGTGAGTGCACAGACTGATACAAGGTGAATGTTCAACAGCAAAGGCCGCTGTGTGATTCTCTGCAGAGATGATGCTGATATTCTGATTGCAGTGCTCTTTCAACTTATCACAAAAGTCACCCTGCACTTACTTATTAAACCCAAACACAAATCTCAGTAAACACTCAGTGCAGTCAATTTCACATAATTCAATGTATTCTTGTGTTCCTTTTAATTGAAACTGAGCACTCAAGACCAATTCACAGATTAGAGTTTCGACTTATCAATGCCATAGGCAAGAAAGACTTTTCCCTCAACAGATGCTGAGAATCAGCTTTACAGATTTCTGGCAGTTGTAGTTTTATGCATTCTCATAAACATAAATGTACATTGTAATCTTTATTGATTCTCTTAAGAGTTCCACCATTCTAAGCACTGTGACCCACCCGAAGTTTTGTCTTACTCAGCACCTTTGTCAGATCACCCATCTGAAATGAATAGTAGGCGTGAACTGCAGTGAGTGCAGTGTGCACTGCCTGCATTGCATTTTTACTGCATGAGGAACTTTTCCATAATTAAGGACTCCCAGCACACTTTCCACTCTCCCAGTTGGCAAACTGTGCATAAGCAACAGGATTTGCACTCACTACTTCAAAGTTAATGTGGCTAGCACTGACAGCATCTGGATGCCATAAGTGAACTGGACGCCACTCACTATTTTTGTACCCTCAAGCCAAAAAGTGCACCCTCTTATTACGCCACTCAAATTCTACAGGCACCATGCACAGAAACGTTAGCAAGCTGTTGCAGAATGGAGGATTCTATAGCTGTGGTCAAAGCCTATATCCAGCCACTAGAGTTGCTGGATCAGGAATGGATATCCTGAACCACTGCTGTCTCACTAACTCGATTTTACAGCAATTAATCTCATTGCAGTCGAGGCCAGCTAATTTAAACATGAGAATATTTTCAGATCAGAAATAATGCTATGTAATGTTTTTCCTAAATATGCATTGCTGAGAATTTTAAACAGAAAGTGCTCATGGACCTGATTCTCCCGTCTTCTGAAATTTGTTCATGGCATGTGGACATTGGTGGCTAGGACTATTTATTCTCCAAAACCAAGTTGCCCTTGAGAAGGTAGTGGTGAACTGCCTTCTTGAACTGTTGGAGTCTCCCACAATGCCACCAGGGAGACAATCCCAGGATCTTGACCTTGTGATTCTTTTAAATGTTGTCAGCTTTGATAGCTCTATTGATTTTTTTGCACTTTTTATAAATACATGTGTTGTTGCAACCTATGTCAGCTCAAGCCCCTTCACCTACCCTATACACTCACACCTTCCTGGGCTGACACTGGGAGTCACACTGACACAAAATAATGATACATACATATTGATAATGCTTTTTTTAGAACAAGCTCTGATCTAAAGAGTACATGGAAACTGGTTCAACCGATCACTTATGCAAACAACACACATCATTAAAGTACTCAATCCTTTCCCTCATGAATACTAACATTTCACTTATGCATTTTATCTCCCGTAAAAGCAACTATTTCTATTCTATAGCCATTTGGAGTTGTCAATCAAACCAACAATGTTAGCTTGGAAAATTCATCATGCAGAACATATCGTGCAATGTTACCCTTCAGGTTCATGTCAATGCAGTGAAATGAAAGGCTTTTTTCCTTTTAAATCCACATTTTTTTAAACATTTAACAATTAGCAGTGCTAAATCCCTTGACAGCTTTGACAGTTCCAATTGGTTTTAACAGATTTTTGAGAAGGTGGTTGTGAGCTACTTTACTGAACAGCTGCAGGACTGTGTGCTGTAGGTAAACCCACAGCACCATGAGAGAGGGAATTCCAGGATTTTGACCCTTTTGATTCTTTTAAAATTTTTGCCAGTTGTCTGACAGCTTTGATAGCTCTGTTGATTTTTTTTGCACTTTTTATGCACAATTATGTCAGATTTTAGCAATCCCAAAGGTCACCTGACCACTTCCAAAGGACACTTTACCATACCTGAAATCTCTGGATGTCATATCCAAAGGCATAATTTATCCCTCCAAAGGAAGGGTCTGGCTTTCCAAGTAGACCCACAATGTTCAAAGCTGCTCCTATCTGGTCTAATCTGCTTGCTTCAGGTCACAGTCACCCAACTTATCAGAATCACAAATGAGAGGAGGCTGCTGTTGATTTGTATAGGGGCCTGCCTACTGGAACCAAGGGTGTGCAATCTACTGTAAATTGGTGGAAAAACTCAGCATTTCTGGGGAAATGTAGTGGGTTCTGAAGAAGGATCACAGGAAGTTAACTCTGATTTCTCTCCATAGATGCTGCCAGACCTGCTGAGCTTTTCCAGCAACTTCTGATATTGTTTCTGATTTACAGCATCTGCTCTTCTTTCAATTTTTTAATATATATGTGTGCAATCTAATACCCACGTGGAAGTGGCTGAGTTTGATCTTCCAGATCCAAAAAAGCATTTTTTTTGTGTGTGTGGAAATTCAGGCCCAGGATGGCTTTGGCAGATGTCAGAATTTTCACAATGGCAGTGGGAGGTTGGAGGTGGAGCTCTGAGTAAAATGAAGGGGAAGCCATATCAATATGCTTCCCCAATACATTCCCGCTGCTGAGGAAGATTCCCAAGGGTGGACACAGATGCAGATCCGCATAGGCAAGCAGCAAATTTAAACCATTGACGTCCCATTAGGTTCTATGACCTTTTGGTGGGGCCACAGAAAGTTGAAACTGCCCCTGCAGTCTGAATAATATGCCAAAGAGAATTTTCACCTTTCTTCTGTGGAGTCTGATGTCTGCCCTGCTCTAAAACATGTGTCATAATGGTCACTTGAGAAGGGCAGTTCGCTTCTGATGCATCCTCCTGCTCTCACTTCTGCCCACCTCTTCTATTTGAGCTGCCGAGTCTGAACAACAGTCACTCATCTGTTTGGGTTGGCACCATTGGGAGACTTAATAAGAAATAACTTCAAGGAAAACAGCTTCTCTTGGCTGGGTGCCAGAACTGTGAGAATGAACCCCCTATTTGCTCCTTATGTCAGATTCCAGAAAATGCTACCCACCATGCTGACACCAAAACAAACCTGCTCAGAAACCATCTCACAGCAATAGAATCCCTACAGTGTGGAAATAGGCCCTGTAGCCCAACAAGTCCATACCAGCCCTCTGAAGAGTAACCTACCCCAAACCATTCCCCTACTCTATTATCCTAAATTTACCCCAGACGAATGCATCAAGCCAACACATCCCTGAATACAATGGGCAATTTAGCACAGCCAATTCACATGGCCTGCACATCTTTGGACTGTGGGAGGAATCCGGAGCAAACCCACGCAGACACAGGGAGGATGTGCAAACTCTACATAGGCAGCCACCCAAGGCTGCAATCGAATCCAGGTCCCAGGCACTGTGAGGCAGCAGTGCTAACCACTGAGCCACCGTGCCACCCAGTAATTACTTAATGGTGAACAATTATTTTGAAATGAGGTGGAAGGTATCTTTGACATTAAATTCATAAAAATGAGGGGAAGTGAGGCTGTTAGAAGCTGAGAGTTAAATTTTCTATTGAATATCTGCAATTCTATAGAGAGCTGTGACATGTAAATGTGACATGGAATTTTTGAGTGTAGTCTACTGTGTTATTGAGTCAGAGAGTCATACAGTGTGGAAACAGACCTTCGGTCCAACCAGTCCATGCCAAATGTAATTGCAAACTAAACTCGTCCCACCTGCCTGTTCCTGGCCCACATCCCACCAAACCTTTCCTATTCATGTACTTATCTAAGTGTCTTCTAAATATTCTAACTGTGCCCGCATTCACCACGTCCTCAGGAAATTCATTCCATATATGAACTACCCTCAGTGTAAATTGCCCCTTATGTCTTCTATAAATCTCTATTCTCTCATCTTAAAAGCGTGCCCCCTAGTCTTGAAATTCCCCACCTTAGGGAAAAAACACCTACCATTAGCACTTTCTGTACCCTCATGATTTTATAAACCTTTATAAGGCCACATCTCAACCTCCTACGCTTCAGTGGAAAGATGTCCCAGTCTATCCAGCCTTTCTTTATAATTCCAACCTCCCATACCCAGCAACAACCTGGTAAATCTCTTCTGAACCCTCTGTAGCACAATAATATTATTCCCATAACTGGGCAACCAGAACTGGACACTGTATTCTAGAAGAGGCCTCATCAATATCCTGGACAACCTTAACATGACTTCCTAACTCCTATACTCAAAGGACTGAGCAATGAATAAAAATGAATGTTTAGTTAATCTAGACTTTGGATTGTTTGCTCCATCAAAACTCTTAAAATTGCAAATCTTTTTGAGTGACTCCTACAAGTTAATCACTGGAAACTCAAATCTCTTTTTAAAATATTGCAGTCTCTTCAGGAATCAACACACTCTTCCATTTCTCTCTATAATCTCGTACAGCATGAGTAACATGCAAACAAAGGCTAAGTAGACCGCAGTTTGTAACAATATGTAATGATGACATACATTAGAGATACAAAGATGAGCTGCAGGAGGGCTTAGAATTGCATATTCCCTGACTGGATGTGTTTTATATTTTGGATATGTGACTACTTAGATGTGATGATTAATTGTTGCAAAAAGTACCATTGCTAATGCCTCCTTTGTGGATTAGTTGTCATGCCTCAAATTCCCAAGCACAGTGAACTGACTAAAAGTGGGTGGATTCTTTATCCATACAGTATGTTTTTGCAAAAAGGAGAAAAAATAATTTTCATTGACCTTAATTTCAGTGTCTTATAGAAGTTTTTAAAATCATGAGGGGTATAGATAAGGTGAATGGCAGGTGGGGGATTTCAAGATTATGGGGTATATTTTTTTCAAGTGCCAGGAGAAAAATTTTAAAAACATGAGGAACAATGTTTTTACACAGAGAGTGGTTCGTGAGGAACCAATGGATGCAGGTTACAGTTACTGTGTTAAAAACGTTGTTTTATGAATCCACATTTAGATAAATATATGAATAAGAAATGTTTAGAGGGATATGGGCTAAGTTCAGCCAGCTCGGACTAGTTTAGTATGGAATTGTATTCGGCATGGACTGATTGGACCTAAGGGTCTGTTTCCGTGCTAGATAACCCTATGACTGTATGAAATTCCTTATGTGCCAAAAGACAACATCGGGAGAATCTTGGTTTAGTGTTCTGCGCACTTGATTTTCTTCAGAAGTGTTGATATTGTCTAGCAAAGAACACAGTAACCTTCACATGGTTATGATGTACTAATATGTTTCAAGATTATAAAAAAAGTGAAGAACTACAAGATTTGTATATTTCCTTTTTAATGTGTTGAGAAATGTCATTGAGGCCCTCCAAGACGTAACTGAAACTTAGTTTCTTTTTATAAAATTATCTTCACTCAGTAACTGACCCATGTCTTATAACTTTACTTGTTCTTGATCCATATTTATTTTCCAGGTCTGATCTTGAGGAATTTTTAACTTAAATATGTCATTCTAGCATGAATATTGAAATTATTACTTGATTATTTATTGGATAGAATCATCTTATATGCAATAGTACATCTGTATCTTTCCAATATTTAATAAGCTATAGATTTTGAAATGAAAGACACAGAAATTGCATTGTGTTGAGAAATAAGTTCCAAGGCTTACATCTGTGAAAGTGAGTCATCAATTTACTTTACTCTTATTTAATGTCACTGTTAATGTAACTCAGTAGTTTTCAGTGTGTGAATGATGAGGTAGGAAATTGAATGTCTGCCATTCAGAATCAGTGTCAAGCATTTTCTACATTAAGTGTTGCATAGTAAGATACCAAATAAAACAGCCAATACAATAGTGTACATCACTAGTAAAATGAGAGGTGCAAGCTTCAGTTCATCATCGTGATGTTTCTTTTTCCATTTTCCTCACTAGCCATTCTGCACTCTCTTTTTCAGTCAGATTATCAGTCAGTGAAGAGACCATGCAGTTTGTGGTGTGGGTAGCCCTCACGAGGAACTGATGTTTGAGACTGCTCAAATATATTCACTTATAGCTTTTATAGAACATAGACAGTTGAGGGTTCTAATGTTTAAGTTGGATTTTAGTCAAGGAACTAGAAGTGAAAGGCCAACATTCTGCCCATGGTTTGAAGGGAAAACGTCAGTTGCAAAAATACAATTATTTTCAATAAATGCTGAATTAGTTCAAAATCAGAATATTTAATCCTGTTTGTTGTAACAAGCTGCCAAGAATGTGCTATTTAAAATAAAAAAAAACCCTTAACAAATAATTACAGACATTAGCAGCTATAGCTGAAGATATTTGGTACTGGCGTAGGGATGATAAAAGGATCAGAATAGCTAAGGAATAAGACAGTCAACAATTTAATCTGGAATTGTCCACGTGTGTAATGAAAGCTGCAGCATGATTAGTATGGAAGGCATTGAAGACAGAGGTAAGCCTTTTTCACATGTGCAACAAAAAGATAAATGATAGCTCCAGAGATCCAGTAGTTGAATACTTGATGTAGAAGCACAAGGTCATGGATTCAGGGTTGCCTGTGAGTCATTTTGATTCCCTTGGCTAAGGTACTTCTGATTTACGCACAAAAATTATATCAAAAATATGGCTTTTCCAGCTTCATCAGACTGGTTGTAAATCCCTGTGTTGCATGTAATATTGTAAATGTACTACAGGGCAAGCCCAGACACTGTGTTGAAATTTAGCCTTATAGGCTTGAATCGTTAATTCACATTCCCCAGTTAGGCAACAAGGAACAGCATTTGCAGGACATGTGGGTATCAATTCACCATCCCTGTGAGCTCAATTCTCTGCTGGGAATACAGAGCTGTGGAATTATATGCTTAATGATGATTGGTGATCTCAATAGCTTGAGGCTGCTAAACTAGCTTACTAACTCATAATATCATTGCAAAGGAAATGCTAGGAATAATGCTTGTGGTTAATAAAACTGAAAGACATTGTAAATCCGTTCAAATAATCATGCTATGAGTATTTAGAAGGCATGAGGCACACTAAGTCTTGCTGAATACTATTATACTATGACAGACCTTAATATCTTTCCAACAGCAGTGCATCCAAAACTGCATAATTTCATCATTACTTCATTATACATATTTTTGGGGGCTCCTATTTATAAATAAGTACAGGCCTACACCCACACTTATCAAAAATAATGAATTTGAGCTCATAAATCAACAGCATTTAACATGGAATGAACCTTTACACTTTTTCAGAAGCATAGTCAGACAACATTTGATACTAAGCCAAACGAGGAAAGATTAGGAGAGTTTACCAAAGTCTTTGGTTTAAGAGAGAAGTTTGTACACGTGACATATATTAAACTCCTGTCACTTCAATCTCAACACAAGAAGTGAAGTCCCATGATTTTGTACTCAGTCTACAGCACCAGCAGTCAAAATCAGATGGGTGTACATACTCTCAGTTAACAATGTGCAGTCCTCTATTAAAGGATTATTGTTAATGAACACTTGTTGTTTGTTTTGTACATTTATGTCAAGTAGAACCTAACATTGTTTAAGGCCAGCATCTCAGTCCATGATATCACTGCAGGTGTTCCTCAGAGCACTGTTCTACGCTCAGCCATTTTCATCCACCTTATCAATGACATTCCCTTCATCATAAGGTCAAGATTGATGAACACAAAGTGTTAAGTTCCACCTACAATTCCTCAGATACTGAAGTATGCAACTTACCTTGGACAAAATCCAGACTGAAGCTGATCAATGATGCAGTATTACTATGCCTCAAGGATTCCAAACAAATGTCATGCCATCTTGACCTTCAACAACATTACCCACAGTGCATGCCCACTATCAAGATGTTGGGAATCAAAATTAATCAGAACTTAATGAAAACAACCTCACAAATGTTGTGGCTATGGAAGCAGGTCAGAGGCTGGGAATTCTGAGGCATTTGAGCCATCTCTGGACTCGCTAATTTATGCTTGTCTCCCAGTCTCAAGTTTATAATTTTCCCAATCCTGTCCAAAACTCTCTCTGGTTTCATCACTCCCTTTCACCTGATAACTTTCCCAACTCTACACCTCGCAGAGAATTTCACCGTGTATCACCAATTATGGGCTTTCCAGAAGACTAGAAGATATAGGAACACAAGTTGGTCACTTCTCTGCTCTGCCATTCGATTATGGCTGATATGTTTCTCAACCCCATTCTCCTTCATCCCCTTACTAATCAAGAACCTATCTATCTCTGTCTTAAATGCATTTAATTCTGATCCTTGAAGATCAAAAATCGATGATTGCAATGTGTTAAATTTCCTCCAGAATTCCTCAGATACTAAAGCATGCAGTAACTTGGACAACGTTCAGACTAAAGCTGACATTGGCTGAAAGCAGCCATTAAATGTCCTTGGAAAACAAAATTAATGAAAATCCCAAGGCCATTCATGCATATATTAGGGACAAAAGTTTGGGCAAGAGTCGGTGCACTCAAGGACAAAGGAGAGAATTTATGCAAGGAGCCAGAGGAAGTGGGTGAGGTCTTTAATGTGTACTTTGCATCAGTATTCATCAAGGGGAAGGAGATGGATGATGCTAAGATTATGGAGGGGTATGTTGATATTATAGGATACATCGATACTAAGAAGGTAAAAGTGTTGGATGCCTTGAAAAGCATTAAGGTTGATAAATCCGTGGGGTTTAATGGGATCTATCCCAGCTTACTGAGGGAGGTTAGGAAGCCTTCTGGTCCTTTACAGATATCTTTGTATGTTCCTTAGCCACAGACAGATTCCCAGAAGAAGCAAAAATAGTCAAATTTGTTTCTTTTTTTCAGAAGGGCAGTAAGGTAAATCCAGCAAATTACAGGCCGATGCACCTACTAATAGGGAAATCTTTGGAGAAGATTCTTAGTGACTGGATGTATTCACATTTAGAAAAGATTGATTAAGAATAGTTAGTATGGGCAATGTTTTATCTCACACACATGACTGAGTTCTTTGAGGAAGTGAGGAAGATGATTGATGAAGGTAGGGCAGCAGATGTTGTCTACATGGAATTTGCTAAAGTATTTGACAAGGTCCTTCATGGTGCGCTGGTCTAGAAAATTGAATCACACGGGATCCACAGAGAGTTAGTAATTTGGAAACAAAATTGGCTCGGCTATAGAAGAGAGAAGGTGGTTGAGGAAGACATTTTTCTGATTGGAGGTGTGACCAGTGATGTTCTGCAAGAATGGGTGCTGGGACCTCTGTTGTTTGTAATATATATAAATGCGTTGGATGAAAATGCAGATAGTCTGATTAGTAAGTGTGCAGACGACATGAAAATTGGTGCAGTTATTGGTACTGAGGCAGTTTGTCAAAGGATAGTTCACTGAAAGTGACAACACAAGTGGATAAGGTCATAATTGAGGCATTGAATAAAAGTTGATAAGTCATGTTGAAGCCGTATTAAACTTTAATTAGGTCCCATTTGAAGTATTGTGTGCAGTTCTCGTTGCCACACTATAGGAAGAGTGTGGAGGTTTTGGAGAGGATGCAAAAGAGGTTTACCAAAATATTGCCTGTATTGAAGTGTACTAGCTATAAGGAGAATTTGGACAAACTTGGATTGTTTTCACTCGAGCTTTGAAAGCTGAGGGCGGCCTGATAGAAATATATAAAATTCTGAATGGCACAGATAGTGTGGATCGTAGGAGCCTTTTATTGGGGTGAAAATGACAAATAGTAGGGGCAAAGGTTTAAGGTGAAAGGAGAAATGTGAGGAAAGTCTCTTACATAGACGGCAGTAGGTGTATGGAACTCAATGTCAGGGGAGTTGGTAGAAGCACATACATTAGCATCATTTAAAAGGCATTTGGGCAGACACCTGAAGAAGTAGAGATTAGGGGGATACAGAGCATGTGCAGGCAGATGGGATTGGCTTAAAATGACATTATAGTTGGCACAAACATGGTGGATCAAAGGGCTTATTCCTGCACTGTCATTTTCTATGTTCTATGATAGTAAATGAAATCATTGAGGAAATGGATGCATCATATTTTGAGAAGTAATATATAAATTCAGCATGCTCTCTCTGGGAAATGAAATGAGACGATGCAATTGGTCTTTTGGGTTTATGAATGGACCTGGAAATGTAGATCATTGCAGACTGTTATTTTCTCCACAACAGCCAATCTTGATAAAAAGCCTTGCACTTGAAATTCAAAACTAATCAATGAAATAATTATTTCGGTGAGCAAACGGTAAATCTATAGAGCAGACGTCCTCAGTAATTGCTTCACGTAATGCAGATTCATTCAAATGTAAATTGAATAGGTTTCTCTCAGTAAATAAAATTTTGACAAGCAATGTATGAATAGGTTCATTCATACCATTTGGTAAGTGCAGCAGTAAAAGTGTAGGGGTAGAAGTGTACACAGACTGAAGAATGATAATCCTTACACTACTTGGTCACATCCCTGCTCAAAACAACTTTGATATTGGCATGAACCATAATGGGAAAGCTGTGCCACTCACCATCCAATGGCACTAAGAGCTGATGAACTATAACATCAAGTACTCGTGCAGCCCACTGAACATTTTTCAATGGCTGAAAATGTTTTACCGTAAGTATGACTGACAGAAAGTGTTGCAAGGTCAAGCGACTGTAAAAATTGGAACATGGATTGAGAAGCTAGATATGAAACTCTGAAGTGAGAAGTATTTCAAAGAGACATTGATAACTGAAATGTAGTTTTTAAAAGAACCCTCAAAACCCAGACTCCAGTTTCAGATTTCTACTTATTAAAAAATATTATCATTTTGTTTTAAATTGCTTTGTGTTGCCTTGTTTTAACAACCTATAAAAGTAGTTTTTTATGCAATGTTTCTCTGTGAATACCATGATGCAGTTCAAAATAAGCACGATAATGATGTTATCATTTCAAACAGTTTAGTCATCCAGCAAAATATAAGAGATTATAAGAAAGGTCCTTTACTCTCATTTCTTGTGATTCTGAATGATTGTCATAATGAGTGAACATCAGGAATAATCTTCTGTTGACAAAGTATTGAATCTCAAGAAACCTTCCACCGATTCCAATCAAAAAAGATTACAAGGCTAACAGAACCTTTGAGGAAAGACTAGCAGAGAATAGTGAAGTATTTTAATTAATGTGTAAAAGATAAAAGAATAGTTAAAGAAAGAGAAAGCTTGGTTAGGGATGAAGAGGAAATGTTTTTCTTGGTTTTCACCGATGCATCTGGAAGTGAGAATGAAAAGGTAAAAAATTAGATATTGAATCAATGAGAAAGGGTAACTAGAGCTAAGGAAAATATCTTTTCATTAACTTATGGGATGTATGGGGATCTGGTATGGACAATATTAATTAATATAACACCATAAGACGAGAAAACAATATGAAATAGGAATAGGAATAAGCCATTCAGTCCCTTAATCATGCTTGACCTGATATTCCTCACACCCATTTTCCTGCATGGTCTCCGTAACCCTTGATTTCTCGATTGATCAGGACTCTATCTCTCTCAGCCTTGAGTATACTAAAGGACTCTTCCCCCACTCTCTGTGGCAAGGATTTCCAAACACTCACAACTATCTGAGAGATGTTTCTCCTCATCTCTGTCTTAAATTGTATTCTGAGGCTTCTCCCTTTGTCCTAGACTCTCCCATGAAGGGGAACACCCTCTCAGCATAATTTTTGTCAGGCCCCTTAAGAATATGCATGCTGTCAATGAGATCACCTCTCATTCTTCTAAACTCCGGTCGGTAGAATACCAACCTCTTTAACTTTTGCACAGAAGACAATCCCTCCATACCAGGGATCATCCAAGTAAACCTACTCTGAACTGCCTCCAGTTAAATGAAATTGTTCGGTTAATAAGAGGGCCAAAACTTCTTACAGTATTCCAAATGGTCTCACCAGCACCTTGTATAGGTGCAGTTAACTTCCCTGTTCTTGTTCTTCAACCCTAGTGAAATAAGAGCCAACATTTCATTAGCCTTCCTGATTACCTGCTGCATCTACATGCTAGCTTTTTGTGTTTCATGCACAAGTGCCTCCAAATCCCTTTGCATTGGGGCTTTCTGCAGTGTTTCTCCATTTCAATAATATTCTGTTCTTTTGTTCTTCCTTTCAAAATTAAAAGTTTTACATTTTACACCTTTTGCCAAATTATTGCCCACTTAGTTAACCTATCAATATCCCTTTATAAAATGGGAACATCCCTCTTATAATCTGCCTCTCCACTTATTTTTGTGCCATAGTACACTCACTTCCTTTCTCCAAGTCATTAATATAAATTGTAAATGACTGCATTACCAGTATTGATCCTTGTTGGAATTCTACTGGGCACAGGTCACCAACCTGAAAAAGAATTCCTTATCCCCTTTTGCTGTTTTCCTGCCCATGAACCAATTCTTTATCCATGCCAAATACGTCCTCCAACACGAGGTGCTCTTGTTTTTTGACTTACCTGTTGTAAAATATTTTGTTGAATGCTTTCTGGATGTCCAAATGCAACACATCTACTAGTTCCCCTCTATATACTTTTGTTGTGTTTTCCTCAAAAAATCTCTAATAAATTAGAAAGACGTGATTTCGGCCGTGCTGACTCTGCTTGATTAGATCATAATTTTCCAAATGTTCCCTAAATGATTGATTCCAATACTTTTACAATAAAGGTGTTGGGTTAATTGGTCAATCGTTATCCACTTCTTGCCTTGTTGAATAGAGGTATCCCTACATTAACAGTTTTCCAATCCTCTGGTAGTTCTCCAAAATCCATTAACTAAATTGCTTCCCCGTATTGGTTAGTATTAATAGGATGTTTGAAGAATCTCCCACCATTAAAACTGATGTAAAATATCAGTTTAACTCCTCTACCATTTCTTTGTTCTCTAAAAATTTCTTCTAGGTTCATTTTCTAAGGGATCCATATTCACTTTGGCCTCTCTCTTCCTTTTAACATGTTTAAAGAAGCTCTTATTACCAGATTTTATATTCCTCTCTAGTTTGCCCTTGCAGTTTATTTTCTCTGCCTTCATTATCTTTTTTAGTCTTCTTTTGCTGGATTCTGAATTTATCTCAGTCTTTAGAGCTGTCGCTAGCCTCTTTATATGCTTTTTCTTTCAACTTAATAGTCTCCTTAACTTCCCTGGATAGCCATGGTTGGTTTATCCCGCTCTTAGAATTTTTCCTCCTGACTGGTATGTATTTTTGCAGGGAATCACATAACCTCCTTAAATATCTCACCATCGAGAAGTGCCTTTGAGAAAAAAGAACCTTAAAGATTTGCTGCAGTCCTTGTGGTAGAAGAAATATATTGTTGGGGAGGGGGTTCCTAACATTTGATCCAGCACAAATGAAAGTATAGCAACGTGTCTGGATGGAATGCGACCTGGAGCAGTATTTGCAGGAGAACATCCCAAGTGTCAACTGTCCTCTCTCAATTTACAAGTTTAGGATGCATTGTGGAAGAAACTTTGGCAGATTTCCGCAATCTTGCGGATGATACACACAACAGACATTGTGTGCTGAGGTGAAAGGAGTGAATGCTTTATGTAGAGTGGAGGCCTTCAATGGTGTCAAGCACCATGAGTGCTGCTGGAGTTACACCAATCCAGGCAAGTGGAGATTCCTGAGTCCTGAATTCTGTCTTATAGATAGTACACAGAGATGTGGAGACAGGAGGAGAGTTACTCACCTCAATCCCCAGCATCTAGTCCGTATTTATTTTCTATCCCACTGTAACTGAGTGACTTGCTTGATTTTAGTGAATCAATTGAGTTTTCTTTTATCAGAGTTGATGAAGCGTGATGCTGGAAAAGGCATAGCAGGGCAGGCAGCATCCAAGGAGCAAGAGAGTCAATGTTTCAGGCAGGACCCTTCTTCAGGACTGGGGAGGGGGAAGCAGTTTAAGAGATAATTGGGGGGAGGGAGGGTAGGGCTAGGGGAGAGGGAGGTGATAGGTGGGTGATGATGGAAGACGATAGTGGTAGATGGGTGGGAAGGGTGATGTGAGTAGCGGGGAAGGAAGATGGACAGGTAGGACAATTCAAGAGGGAGGATCCGAGTCTGAGGATTGGATCTGGGCCACGACCCGACCTCCAAACACCAAACTATCACCTCCAAGACAATTCACAATCTCAACACCTCAGGTGATTTCCCACCCTCAGGCTCCAACCTCATAGTTCACCAACTCTGCACCACCCAGTTCTATCACTTGCTAAAAATCCACAAACCTAACTGCCCTGCTCGACGATTGTCTCCACCTGCTCCCACCCCATGGAACACATCACCTCTTATCTTGACTCTGTCCTGTCCGCCTTGGTCCAGTATATCCCTACATACATTTGAGACACTACCCACACTCTCCACCTCCTCTATGATGTCCGATTCCCCGGCCCCAACACCTCACCTTCACCATGGACATCCAGTCCCTCTATACCTGCATCCTCCATAAGGAAGGCCTAAAAGCCCTCCATTTCTGCCTTTCCCACCGACCCACCCAGATCCCTTCATTGACAGTCTCATTCAATTGGTAGAAATGATCCTCACCCTCAACAAATTCTCCTTTCAAACCTCCCACTTCTTACAAACTATGGAGTGGCTATGGGGACCCACATGGGTCCTAAATATGCCTACTTCTTCATTGGATATGTGGAACAATCTGTCATCCGCAGCAACACCGACACCACCCTCCACCTCTACCTCTGCTACAGTCATAACTGTGTCGGTGCTACCTTGTTGTCCCCCGAGGAGCTTGAACAGTTCACTCAACACACTAACACTTTCCTGATGAAGGGCTTATGCTCGAAACGTCGAATTCTCTATTCCTGAGATGCTGCCTGGCCTGCTGTGCTTTGACCAGCAACACATTTGCAGCTGTGATCTCCAGCATCTGCAGACCTCATTTTTTACACTAACACTTTCCACCCAGATGTCAAATTCAACTGGGCCATCTTCCTTCCCACCCATACACTCCACCCTTCCCACCGACCTATCATTATCACCTCCCACCTTCACTCACCTCTCCCCAACCCCAGCACCCCCTTCCCCCCATTTATCTCTCAACCCCCTTTCTCCTCCCTAATCCTGAAGAAAGGTCCTGCCCGAAATGTTGACTCTCTTGCTCCTTGGATGCTGCCTGACCTGCTGCGCCTTTTCCAGCACCACGCTTCATGAACTCTGTTTTCTCCAGCATCTCCAGTCCTGCTTTTTGTTTTAACGGAAAGTAATAGCATTATTTTCACCTTCATAGACATTAGTGTTTTATCTCCAGATTTTATTAAAATTGAAAGCAGCGTATCAAATTACCATGATGGAGTTAAGTTCACATCCTCTGAATTATTATTTCATGTCTCAAGATCACTAATCCACTAAAAGACTGTGTTAATTTAGTGGCGTGTTAACTGGAGACCACAATGTAAACCGGTAGGAAAAGACTCTCTGATTTAGCAGCAGCTGTGTAGATGAGCTGCATTCAAAATCAAAAGCCAGTTGAACAGAATTGATGGGGAGAAGCTGTTGCAGCTCATAAAATAGTAAAGAGTGAGAGAGCATAGTTTTAAAGTAACCCACAAAAGAAGCAAGGTGATGACAACAAACAACTTCATCTCAAAGTGTACAGTTAGGGTTTGGAATGCACTGCATGGAAAGATGGTGGAGGAAAGGTCCAACTGAGGCGTTTAAGAGGGCACTGGATGCTTATTTAGAGAGAAGTAATGTTCAGAGAAATGGAGAAAAGGCAGAGGATTGGCACGAGATAATAGAACCAGCGCAGGCACGATGGGCCGAGTGACTTCCTCCTCCAGAATTCTGTAATTTGGTTACCACTTTATACTGAAAATCACTGTGAGACAAAAGGTGTCAAGTCATTTAAAAATTATTTGCTCACATTTCAATGTTAGCAGAGAACTGATGGCTCCAAGTGTTGTTACTTAACAGGGAAACTAAACTAGCTTTGAAGGCTTTTATTTTCCTGAGTCAAAGAGTGTCATGACTATGTGAAGTCACGGTGTGCATTGAGTCTATCTGCTCTATTCAGACTGTGATCTGCAGCCAGTAAAGCACATTTATACCCTGCCAGCAAAGTGCTTAGAGTCATAGAGTCAGAGAGATATAAAGCACGGAATTAGACCCTTCAATTTAATCGTCGATGCTGACCAGATATTCTAAATCAATCTAGTCCCATTTGCCAGCACTTGGCCCATGTCCTTCTAAACCCTTCCTACTCATATTCCCATCTTGATGCCTTTTAAATGTTGTAATTGTACCAGCCTCCACCACTCCCTCTGGCAGCACATTCCATTCACACATTACCCTCTGTATGAAAAAGTTGTCCCTTTCAAATCTTTCCCCTCTCATTCCTATGTCCTCTCATTCTGGACTCCGTCACCCTCGGGAAGAAACTTTGTCTATTTATCCTATCCATGCTCCTCATGATTTTATAAACCTCTATAAGGTCACCCGTCAACTTCTGACACTCCATGGGAAACAGCCCCAGCCTATTTAGCCTCTCCCTAAAGTTCAAACCCTCCAACCCTGGCAACATCCTTGTAAATCTTTTCTGAACACTTTCAAGTTTTACAACATCTTTCCAATAGGAAGGAGACCAGAATTACACACAGTATTCCAAAAGTGGCCAAACCAATGCACTGCACAGCCACAATACTCAATGCTCTGACCAATAAAGGAAAGCGTACTAAACGCCTTCTAACCTATTGACCTGTGACTCCACTTTCAAGGAACTGAACACATGCTTCACATTACAGTCTTAAAAATATCAACAGTACTGAAGACATTGCCTAAAATTCTCTAATAGGTGGATACCAAAAGCAGAAGCTGTGCAATCCCAAACACATTTACAATGTCATAAAATATCCAATAAGTATAATGCGATAAAATCATATTGTTTATAGGCAGAGTTAATGCTGCAAATGTCCAGACTTTCCTCTGTATTCTTTAAATAAAATCAATGCATTCAATTGGGGAAACATGGATGAGTTCTTGGAGTAGTCATAGACTTATAGAGATGTACAGCATGGAAACAGACCCTTCGGTCCAACCTGTCCACGCCGACCAGGTATCCCAACCCAATCTAGTCCCACCTGCCAGCACCCGGTCCATATCCCTCCAAACCCTTCCTATTCATATACCTATCCAAATGCCTCTTAAATGTTGCAATTGTACCAGCCTTCACCACATCCTCTGGCAGCTCATTCCATACACGTACCACCCTCTGCATGAAAAAGTTGCCCCTTAGGTCTCTTTTATATCTTTCCCCTCTCATCCTAAACCTATGCCCTCTAGTTCTGGACTCCCCAACCCCAGGGAAAAGACTTTGCCTATTTATCCTATCCATACCCCTCGTAATTTTGTAAACCTCTATAAGGTCACTCCTCAGCCTCCGATGCTCCAGGGAAAACAGCCCCAGCCTGTTCAGCCTCTCCCAATAGCTCAAATCCTCCAACCCTGGCAACATCGTTGTAAATCTTTTCTGAACACTTTCAAGTTTCACAACATCTTTCTGATAGGAAGGAGACCACAATTGCATGCAATATTCCAACAATGGCCTAACCAATGTCCTGTACAGCCACAACATGACTTCCTAACTCCTGTACTCAATACTCTGACCAATAGAGGAAAGCATACCAAACACCGTCTTCACTATCCTATCTACCTGCAACTCCACTTTCAAGGAGCTATGAACCTGCACTCCAAGGTCTCTTTGTTCAGCAACACTCCCTAGGATCTTACCCTTAAGTGTATGAGTCCTGCTAAGATTTCCATTCCCAAAATGCAGCACCTCGCATTTATCTGAATTAAACTCCATCTGACACTTCTCTGCCCATTGGCTCATCTGGTCAAGATCCTGTTGTAATCTGAGGTAACCTTCTTCGCTGTCCACTACACCTCCAATTTTGGTGTCATCTGCAAATTCACTAACTGTACCTCTTATGCTCATATCCAAATCATTTACATAAATGAAAATAAGTAGAGGGCCCAGCACCAATCCTTGTGGCACTCCACTGGTCACAGGCCTCCAGTCTGAAAAATAACCCTCCACCACCACCCTCTGTCTTCTACCTTTGAGCCAGTTCTATATCCAAATGGCTAGTTCTCCCTGTATTCCATGAGATCTAACCTTGCTAATCAGTCTCCCATGGGGAACCTTGTCGAACGCCTTACTGAAGTCCAAATAGTTCACATCTACTGCTCTGCCCTTAGCAATCTTCTTTGTTACTTCATCAAAAAACTCAATCAAGTTTGTGAGACATGATTTCCCACGCACAAAGCAATGTTGACCATCCCGAATCAGTCCTTGCCTTTCCAAATACATGTACATCCTATCCCTCAGGATTCCCTCCAACAACTTGCCCACCACTGAGGTCAGGCTCACTGGTCTATAGTTCCCTGGCTTGTCCTTACCACCCTTCTTAAACAGTGGCACCACGTTTACCACACTCCAGTCTTCTGGCACTTTACCTGTGACTATCAATGATACAAATATCTCAGCAAGAGGCCCAGCAATCACTTCTCTAGCTTCCCACAGAGTTCTATGTTACACCTGATCAGGTCCTGGGGATTTATCCACCTTTCAAGACATCCAGCACTTCCTCCTCTGTAATCTGGACATTTTGCAAGATGTCACCATCTATTTCCCTACAGTCTATATCTTCCATATCCTTTTCCACAATAAATACTGATGCAAAATATTCATTTAGTATCTCCCCCATTTTCTGTGGCTCCAGAGTACTTCTGAACAACTCAAAAAAACTAATTGATTCAAACTTGAGCTGGAATTTGATGACATCCTTTTAATATCTATGACCTGAATTTTATCCCGTCTGAGTGTTAGCATTAAAGCTTCAAGAAATTGGAGCAGCAGAGGTGGCATGGTGGCTCAATGGTTAGAAGTGCTGCCTCACAACACTGGGGACCCAGGCCTGGTTCCCCCCTGGGGGGTATGCACATTCTCCCCAGGTTTGCTTGGGTTTACTCCGAGTGCTCCAGTTTCCTTCCACAGTCCAAGGGTGTGCAGGTTGGGTGAATTGGCCAGGCTAAACTGTTCAGTGTATCCAGGGTTGTGGATGTTAAGTGGATTGGCCATGCTAAATTGCAAGGCTACAGGAATAGGGTAAGGGGCTGCTGGGTCTGGGTGGAATGCTCTTCAGAAGTTCGGTGTGGACTTGATGAGCCAAGTGTCCTGCTTCCACACTGGAGGGCTCTCATGATTCTAAATTACGAGTTTTTGATCAACATTGTAAGATGCTATTTTCCACATTGACTGCGATAATAGATGAACTGCCAAGAACAGAAGTTGCAATAATACAAACAACATCAGTTTAAGTGCAACAATAAATGAACCGTGTAACGTTTCTCATAAAGTTTCGTATTATTTTCACTCATGAACAGCAGTTCCATAAAGGTGGAATGGGGCCAAACTATGATTTCAAGATTCAAACCCAACTATGTCATCTTTACTCTGGGTACTCCAGTTTTTTTATAACATTAACACAAGGCCAGTTCCACAATACACTGCACACAGTAGCAGAAGTACGTTGGGAAAGGTCAGCTGGCTAGGATAGGTCTGCATATGGGGAGCAAACAAACCTGCTCATACAATCCATATTAGCCTAGAGGAAGAAGAGTGTACTTCTTGGGTGTCACAAGACTTTGACCTCCTGAGGCCCAGCAAATTGTGCAAAAGACCTCCTCCTGGCTGGCATCTGACAGGTAACCACACATATCTATTTATCTACATACATTTAGGAGAGGCGGTAGTGGAGCAGTAATGTCACTGAACAAGTAATCCAAGACCTCAGGCTAATGTTCTGGGTATATGAGGTCCAATCCCACCATGGGAGATGGTGAAATTTGAATTCAATAAAAATGAAATTAAAAGCTAGCCAAATGGCAATAATGTAACCACTGCTGGTTGTCCTTAAAAACCCATGTCATTCACAATGATCCTTTGACCAGGATAAAAAAATCTATCAACTTTAACTGGTCTAACTACATATGATCAGATTATTTAGAAGCAAGAATAGGTGATTCAGCTCCTTAGGCTTGTTATACTATTTAATAAGATCATGACTAATCTGATCTCCTAAAGTAAATGGATAGTTCTTCATTTTTAAATAGTTATTCCAGTTCTAGATTTTTCCAAAAAGGAAATTTATTGTATTTATGCATTTATCATACCATAATCTCTCAGGATAGAAATGCTTCAATTATTTCATGTCTTACTCTTCTAACTTCCAGTGGACAGAAGCCCAGCTTATCCAAACTTTCCTCATCAAAAAGTCTTTCTCATTCAAGGTGTTGGTCTAGTCAACCTTCTCTGAACTGCCTCTCATGATTTTCATCTTTTCTTAAGTAAGACGACCAATGCTGTGCACAGCAGTCCAGATGTGGTCTCACTAGTGCTCTTTATAATTATGACTTCCCTTTGTCCTCCTTATTTCCTCTTTGCAAGTTATTTCCCTACCTATCTTTGAGTCATCAGCAAATTTGGCAATATATCCTTTGTTCCATCATTGCTCCACTGTCTCTATTCCATTTCCCAATTTTAGCAGCTAGTGAAATGTTACTTATGTATTTTATAGAGAAGACAGATACAAAATACCTGTTCAATTCATCTGCCATTTCCCCATTATCAAATCTCCAGTCTCACTTTCTATAGGATCAAAACTGATTTTCTTGATACTTTTCTTCTTTAAATATTTATGAAAACTCTTAATAACAATTATATTTCTGACTAGCTTTCTTCTTTACTCTATTTCTTTGTACTTTTTTTTTGCTAAATCTTTGCTTTATACACATGTATGTATTCTGTCCGATTTTCTGACCTACCACCTGTCTTTGCACAGTTATATGCTTTCATTTTTATTTTGATACTATCTTTAAACTTTCTAATTAATCAGTGATCGTGTGTTTTTCCCTGGAATTTTTCTTTTTTTATGGAATGTGTCAATTTTACGTAATCTCAAAAATCACCTTAGATGTCTAGCTCTGCAGGTCCATTGATTTATTCTCTAATATAATTTCCCAATCACTTTTGCTAGCTTTGCTTTCATTCCATCTTAATTCCCCTTACTTCAAGTTTAAAAAATAGTCTTGAACCCACTTCTCTTTACCTCAAGCTGAATATAAAAGTTAATCCTACTAAAGTTACTTCTCTTGAAGTGCACTTCCCTGTGAAACCATTTATTAAGGAGGAGAAAGTGAGGTCTGCAGATGCTGGAGATCAGAGCTGAAAATGTGTTGCTGAAAAAGCGCAGCAGGTCAGGCAGCATGCAAGGAACAGGAAATTCGACGTTTCGGGCAAAAGCCCTTCTTCAGAATAAGCGATTCCTGAAGAAGGGCTTATGCCCGAAACGTCGAATTTCCTGTTCCTTGGATGCTGCCTGACCTGCTGCGCTTTTCCAGACCATTTATTAATGCAATCAGTTTTTGCATAATTTGCTGTCTTGTTGACTTTGGCACATGCTCAAAGAAAATATCACAAAATCTTGCTATAAACTCTCAACTAGGCTTTGTTTGCCCATCTGACTGACCCAAAGCTCCTAAACCGGGGTACCTGACTCACTCTTTTAAAGGGGCAGCAAGCTCCCCCAACTATTTACAGAACTGTGCCTTTTTGCCAATCCCTCATTATTTTTTTCTAAATGCTCCACCTACCATTCAGTTCCTGTTTGGGGCACTGTACATCACTCCCACAAGTGACTTCTTACATTAATCATTTCTTATAATTTCGTAAACTATTTCCATATCTCAACTTTCCAAACTTGGGGCATTTCTATTGAGCTAATAACATCATTAACTAGCACAGCAACCTCACAATTTTTCCTCGTTTTCTGTAATTCCAAAATATTCTTCAAGATTCAGCTCCCAATCACATGGTTATTAGATCATACTTATTCATTGCCATTTGTTCCTATTTGATCATATTTTTGTTTCAAATGCTGTGTGGATTCAAATACAAAGGCTTTCTTTTTTTATTTATTCTACGTGTACTTCATGGCCTTTGTTTTGAAGAATTGCTCAACCATGTGTAAACCCTTTCATAACTTGAAAAGTGAGTCAAATCAAAACCAGCCAATTACTACTCCATCAGTCTCCTCTCAATCATCAGCAAAGCGATTGAAAGCATTGTTGAAAGTACAATCAAATGGCACTTGCAAAAGTATAACCTGCTCAGTGACTCTCAGTTCAGGCTCCAAAAAGCCACTCAACTCATGATCTGATTACAGCCTTGATGGAGAAAATAACTAAACTGACAAATGTGTTTAATTCTTTGAGGAGATAGCAAGCAGGATAGGTAAAGGGGTACCAATGGGCATAATATATTTGGATTTCCAAACTCTGTTCTCACCATTGCATTCTGACATCTGATGCATTTCTGCGGCACGTTAGTAAAGACCACCAGGTGCTGAAAGATGATGGTAGAGGAGGTGGTGTACATTTTGTATCCTTTTGACATATTTGTTAAAGTTCTCCAATTTTTGTTCACATCAACTATTAATTAAAATAGCATCTGTCCTCAACTGTTGGCAATCAGATTCACACCCTGGAAATGTGAGAATCTGTCCACCACTAGATGAAAATATCTTTCCCTTCACTCTCATGAACACCTTTCTGGAATAGTCTATCAGCTGCCTCATCACCGGTATTATAGTCCAGCAATCTTAAAGGCCTTCAATAAGATACGACATTACAGATTAATGAATAAAGTCAGAGCATACTAAGCCAGGAATCAATTAGTAAAATTAATAGCTGGCTGATTGAAAGCCAGAAAATAGGACTAATTCAGAATGGTTACAGGTAGGAGTAGGGTCCCATAAGGATCATTGCTAGAACTGTTGTTCATGACTTATTTCAAATTAGACTCTGGAATCTAAAATACATTTTTTTTTAAATTTGCAGATGACGCCAGTTATTCAATACTGAGGAGGGCTTCAACAAATTTACAAGATGACATCAATAAAGTCAATGACTCGTTTTGCAATCAGAAAATGATTTTCAACAGAGATAAAAAAAAATGATATTACAGTTTAGCAATAAAAAGAGGCAATTATTTACCTGACAATAAGAATCTAAATTAGATTGAGAAAGAAAGGGATCTTTCCACTTAATCATGGAATATGGGCATTGCTGTACAGCAAGGAGTTACAAATACACACATCACTACAATATACAATGCAGGGTAGAAACAAAAACATTGATGCTTATTTCTAGAAGGATCAAGTTGAAAAGCAGAGAAATGATTCTAAACTTGCATTGATCCTTAATTAGACTACACAATTGGATACAATGTGGATTGTGGCTGCACTTTTATTAAAAGGATGTAATTATTAAAAGAGGCAATATGATGGCTCAGTGGTTAGTACTGCTGCCTCACAGAGCCAGGGAGCTGGTTTGATTCCACCCCCAGGCAACTGTTTGTATGGGATTTGTACATTCTCGTTGTATCTGCATGGGTATCATTCAGGTTCTCCAGTTTCATTCCACAGTCCAAAGAAATGCCAGTTAGGTGGATTAGAACAAAGAACAAAGAAAATTTACAGCCCAGGAACAGGCCCTTCAGTCCTCCAAGCCTGTGCCGATCCAAATACACTGTCTAAACCTATCACCCAATTCCAAAGGATCTGTATCCCTCTACTCCCCACCTACGCATGCATCTGCCTAGACACACCTTAAATGAATCTACCATGCCTGCCTCTACTACCTCTCCAGGCATCTACTACCCTCTGTGTAAAGTACTTTCCACGTATATCCCCCCTAAACGTTTCTCCTCTCACCTTGACCGCATGGCTTCTTGTTATTGAATCCCTCACCCTGGGAAAAAGTTTATCTCTATCCACCCTGTCTATACCCTTCATGATTTTATAGACCCCAATCAGGTCCCCCCTCAATCTCCCCTTTTCTGATGAAAACAATCCTAAACTACCCAACCTCTCTTCATAGCTAGCACCTTCCACACCAGGGAACATCTTCATAAACCTTCCCTGTACTCTTTCCAAAGGGTCCACATCCTTTTGGTAATGTTGCGACCAGAACTGTACACAGTATTCAAAATGCGGCCAAACCAAAGTCTTGTACAATTTTGACATGACCTGCCAGCTCTTCTACTCAATACCCTGTTCGATGAAGGCAAGCATACCATATACCTTCTTGACCACTCTATCCACCTATGCAGCAACCTTCAGGGTACAATGGATTTGAACTCCCAGATCTCTCTGCTCATCAACTTTTCCCAAAGCTGTTCTGTTCACAATATAGTTTGCTCTAGAATTAGACCTCCCAAAATGCATCACCTCACATTTGCCTGGATGGAACTCCATCTGCCACGTCTCCTCCCAATGCTCCAGTCTATCTAAATTCTCCTGTATTCTCTGACAGTCCCCTATGCTTTCTGCTCCTCCGCCAATCTTCGGGTCATCCACAAACTTACTGATCAGACCACCAATGCCCTCTTCCAGATCATTTATGTATATCACAAACAACAGTGGCCCCAGTGCTGACGCCTGTGAATCACCGTTGGTCACCTTTCTCCATTTCAAGAAACTCCCTTCAACTACTACTCTCTGTCTCCTGTTGCTCAACCAGTTCTTTATCCATCCAGCTAGAACACCCTGCACACCATGTGACTTAACTTTAGTTTACCATGGGGAACCTTATCAAACACCTTACTAAAGTCCACATATGTGATATCTACAGCCCTTCCTTCATCTATCAACTTGGTCACTTCCTCAAAGAACTCTAAGTTGGTAAGGCACGATCTCCCCCGCACTAAACCATGTTGCCTATCACTGATTACCCATTCTTTAACGGATATAAATAGACTCTATCCCTCACTACCTTCTCCAGCACTTTCCCACTACGGACATCAGACTCACTGGTCTGCAGTTACCCGGAATATCCCTACTACCCTTCTTGTAATCGGGACAACATTAGCAACCCTCCAATCCTCCAGCACTTCATATGTTTAAGGATGCTACAACGATATCTATCAGGGTCCCAGCTATTTCCTCGCTCACCTCCCTCAACTACCTGGGATAGATCCCATCCGCTGAAAATGTGTTGCTGGAAAAGCGCAGCAGGTCAGGCAGCATCCAAGGAACAGGAAATTCGACGTTTCGGGCATAAACCCTTCATCAGGAATGGGGATCAGGAATAGATCCCATCCGGCCTAGGGATTTGTCCAACTTAATATCCTTTAGCCTTCCAATACATCTTCCCTCCTTACGTCAATGTGATCCAGAGTAAACAAACTTCTAACTCTGATCTCAATATTCATCATGTCCCTCTTCTCAGTGAACACTGACACAAAGTAATAATTGAGAATCTCACCCATTTTCAGGTTCAACACACAACCTTCCTTCCTTATCCTTTAGTGGACCAACCTTTTCTCTAGTTACCTTCTTGTTTCTTCTATATGACTAAAAGGCTTTGGGATTCTCCTTAATTCTGGTTGCTAAAGACCAGAATTTCATGACCCCTTTTAACCCGCTTGATTCCTCGTTTAGTACAGGGCCTACGCTCCCGATATTCCTCCAAGGCCTGTTTTGTTCTTTTCTGCCTGGACCTTATGTACACTTCCTTTTTCCTCCTGTCATCCACAGTTCATGAATCTTGCCTTTCCTATCCCTTGTTTTCAAGGATTGGCCAAGCTAAATTGTCCATAATATCCAGGGATATGCAGGCTTGTTGAATTAGTCATGGGAAATGCAGGGTTACCGGGATAGGGCAAGGGGTGGGTGTGGATAGGATGCTCTTCAGAGGGTCAGCGTAGACTCAATTGGCCAAATGGCCTGCTTCCCTACTGTAAGGATTCTATGATTCTATGTAGGGATTCTGGAAAGGGTATTAAAAAGATTGACAACAATAGTACCAAAACTGTGAGCTTCTACCTATTAAGAGAGGATGAGTGGACAATCTCTCTTTTTTGTTGAAAAGAGAAGGCTCAAAAGTAATCAAATAGAGGTCTTTAAAATTATGAAAAGGTGTTGACACCATATGCATTTCCACTTATTGAGAGGCACAAAACCAGAGGCTAGCACTAAAAGCAATGCCACTAAAGTGTCAATGTACAGAACTTGGCACCAGAGTTGTGGCGAAAAGTATTTAAAGCAAAGTTAGATTATTATATGGGAGGGAAATTAACAAAGCATTTTAAATCTGAGATAGATAAATTGTTAAGCAAAGATATTCAGGGATATAAGTCAATGACAAGTATATGGAGTTAGGCCACAGAGCAGCCATGACCAATTTGAATGACAGAATAGAGAACTAGCCATTTGGATACAGAACTGGCTCAAAGGTAGAAGACCGAGGGTGGTGGTGGAGGGTTGTTTTTCAGACTGGAGGCCTGTGAGCAGTGGAGTGCCACAAGGATCGGTGCTGTGTCCTCTACTTTTTGTCATTTACATGAATGATTTGGATGTGAGCATAAGAGGTACAGTTAGTAAGTTTGCAGATGACAACCAAAATTGGAGATGTAGTGGACAGCGAGGAGGGTTACCTCAGATTACAACAGGATCTGGACCAGATGGGCCAATGGGCTGAGAAGTGGCAGATGGAGTTTAATTCAGATAAATGCGAGGTCCTGCATTTTGGGAAAGCAAATCTTAGCGGGACTCATACACTTAATGATAAGGTCCTAGGGAGTGTTGCTGAACAAAGAGACCTTGGAGTGCAGGTTCATAGCTCCTTGAAAGTGGAGTCGCAGGCAGATAGGATAGTAAAGGTGTTTGGTATACTTTCCTTTATTGGTCAGAGTATTGAGTACAGGTGTTGGGAGGTCATGTTGCGGCTGTACAGGACATTGGTTAGGCCACTGCTGGAATATTGTGTGCAATTCTGGTCTACTTCTTATTAGAAAGATGTTGTGAAACTTGAAAAGGTTCAGAAAAGATTTACAAGGATGTTGCCAGGGTTGGAGGATTTGAGCTATAGGGAGAGGCTGTACAGGCTGGGGCTGTTTTCCCTGGAGCGTTGGAGGCTGAGGGGTAACGTTATAGAGGTTTACAAAATTATGAGGGGCATGGATAGGATAAATAGACAAAGTCTTTTCCCTGGGATCGGGAGTCCAGAACTAGAGGGCATAGGTTTCGGGTGAGAGGGGAAAGATATAAAAGAGACCTAAGGGGTCTCTTTTTCACACAGAGGATGGTACATGTATGGAATGAGCTGCCAGAGGATGTGGTGGAGGCTGGTACAATTGCAACATTTAAGAGGCATTTGGATGGGTATATGAATAGGAAGGGTTTGGAAGGATATGGGCTGGGTGCTGGCAGGTGGGACTAGATTGGATTGGGGTATCTGGACGGCATGGACAGGTTGGACCGAAGGGTCTGTTTCCATGCTGTACATCTCTATGACTCTATGACTATATGACTGAAGGGCTGAGTGGTGTACTGTCCTCCTATTCCTGTTACAATTATGCAAGAATGAGATAAAGCAACGAATTAGGTCCGAGTGGATCGTAAACATTAGCACAGCCAAATTGAATGGAATGGTCCATTTTGGCTCTGCACATTTTGTAAGATTCTATGCATGGAATGTGGATGTCTCTGGCTGGGCCAGCATTTGCAGAGGAACCTCGATTATCCGAATACCAATTATCCAAATATGAGATTATCCAAAGGGGATCTCAAGGTCCCGATAGAAACATTACGTCACAGAGCTGTTTCAACCCTGGTCGTGTTTTTTATTTACAGATGCAATGATGAAAAATGAACTCAGCTCAATGAAATGCTGCTGAGAAAGGTCCTGGACAGTACCGGCACAATCTCTAAATGACTGACGTCCCACTCTCTCTCTCTCTCTCTCTCTCTCTCCCCACACTTTCCTTGGAGTTCTACACAGAGGTGAACCCTAAACCCCCTTCTCCAGATATTCTCTCCAACATTGTCCTGTACAGGGCAGAGGTGGAACCTGTCAAAAAGTTTTGTGTGTATGTGCACATTATTTGGACACTTACCCCACACATGTAGCAGCAGTCTTGCTGTTGGTGTACAGTTCGGCTGCCCTGGGGTGGTGGGGGTGTAGTTTGGGGGGGAGGGGAGTTGGTGGCAGATGGGGAGGTGTAGATCAGACGGTGGATGGGGATGGATGGTGGTCCGGGATTGGTGGAGCGGGGATGGAGCTGCGGGATTGGGTATGGGTGGGAGAGACGGGGATAATGTTGGACAGGGTTGGGGGCAGGCGGTGGATGGGGTGGGAGCAGACAGGGTTGGGGGCAGACAGGAGGTGGGGTAGGAATGGATGGGGTTGGGGGCAGGTGGTGGGACGGGGTCTCACACGCGGTGTGCTTTTGCCTAGTCTCCTGAATGGGGAGCAGACTTCACAGAAAACTCCGAGCCCCAGAGGAAATCAATTAACTAAACAATCAATTATCCAAATGAAATAGTGCCTGCCCATCTCGTTTGGATAATCGAGGTTCCTTTGTATTGCCCAGAAGGCTGTTAAGAGTCACCACATTGCTGTTGGTCTGAGGTCACTTGTAGGCTAGACCAGGTAAGGATGACAGATCCTTCCCTAAATGACATTAGTGAACCAGACAGGTGTTTCCCCAACAATCGCCATTTGGTAGGAACAAATTACTCAGATCCTGCAAACTGCACCGAAAACAGGAAGTGCTGAAGATCACAGCAGGTCAGATAGCATCCATGGAGAGACAGCAAGCTACCATTCTGAGTCTGCATGACTCTTCATTAGAGCTGAAATGAAGTGTGGAGGGGACAGTATTTAGGCTATAGTTTGGGAGGGATGGGAATGGGGGTAGTCAATGTAGGTGCTGATAGAGAAAACATATTGATACTTCAGATTAAGTGATCGGACTGTGAGAAGAACAATGATATGCCTCCTGCCTGACAGTAAGTGGAATAGGGGATGAGGACCTTGTTGCAGTCGGTCATTTTAACACAGCATCCTGCTCACATGCCCACATGTCTGTCCTCAGCATGTTGCATGCTCCAGTGAATCACAGCGCAAACTGGAGGAACAACATCTCAAATTCAGACTAGGCATTTTACAGCCTTCTGGTTCAACACCTTTACATTAAGTTCAACACCTTTAAATTGTGAACCAACTCCCATTTCTTCCCTTTCTTTTAGCTTGGTATTATGTCCTCCCCTCCATCCATTCCACTCACTGTCCTTTCAAGTCTGGCAGGAGACACACCATTATTCTGCCATTCTCTCATTCTGATTATTTATTCTAAACTATCAACATCTTTCCTCCATCAGCACCCTATATCGACATTTGATGGTCGTCATTAGACACTTAATTCCAGATTCCTTATTGAATTCAAGCTCTACCATCTGCCTTGGCGGAATTTGAACCCATGTCTGGAAAACATTAGCTGAGTTTCTGAATTAATAATCGAGCAATAATACCACAAGACCACAGGGGAGTTGTCTTGTAAAGTAAACAGCATGTGGGGCCCTTTTTTAAAATTAGAACAATAGAAGCAGCATGACTAGGTGGAGTCAGGCTGCCACAGAACCAGAGTTATAGTTGAGTTTTTCAGTAGTTGGGATTTCTGAAGTTGCCCATGGAAACATTTTTACATCTCTCTCAGACACAGCAGACAGCTGAAGTTCGCTCTCTGCCAGAGTTTATTCTTGGTGTTATTTTCTGCTAGCCTGAAGAAACATCACACAAGACAATCCATTTTATTGAATTTGCTGTTGCCAAGGATTCATTTATGGGATGTTACTATGTTGCAACAGTTGCTGTTCACTTGTTAAATAATCTGCCATTCTGTTAAGTTTTCCAATAGAGTTAAAGTTATATCGATTGTGTTTGTGTTTTAACTGGATGAATGAATAAAGTACGTTTTGCTTAAAGCCGAATAGTTTGACCAATCGAATTACATCTGAAATCCAGCACCTTGCACTTGTTTTAAATAAGATAAGAGTTAGGATCTGGACTGCATCCTTGATGTATTCGAAAGGTGTTTAGTATAGTCGAGAACAGAATCTAGGTCTACCATCTGCTGCATGTTTATTTCTTGGGCTCAGGGCTCAGCTGGAGGCCATTCCAATGTCATGAAGATCCCGATGCTATCATCAACTTGCCTTCAATTGGGCCTTCAAGTGGGGAAGTAAACTATCCTGCAGGCTGCAGCAAGCTCACTCAGGCAGGAGCTCTTCGGAGAGCCAACCCAATTTTGCTCTTGGCTCTATGGAGCAGATAGATTTCCAGCTTTAGTCTTTTTTTTCTTGTCAGATTAAGACAAATCATTTCCAAAGCCTTTACGTGCACTTGCCAAGGTCAATACTTTGCCTTAGGTGCACAAAGATACTTTTTCTACTCGTTCTCCCTTCTGGTTTCTGTGTTGAGATATAAGAGATTTTAGTGGAGTCATGCTTCTTGCTTCTTTAAATATCTTTTTATTGTACTGTGAAAGTATTAACTCTCACTTGCCTGGAATAATTTCCAGCATGGACTAGAGTTCTTTTGAGAGGCTAAATTTTGTACAGAGATTAACATGGATTTTGTACAATTGTGCAGTACAGAAGGTAGTCTTTCGACTTCACAACCTATTCCAAAAACAGGGAGAAAGTGAGGACTGCAGATGCTGGCGATCAGAGCCGAGAGTGTGGTGCTGGAAAAGCACAGCAGGTCAGGCAGCATCCGAGGAGCAGGAGAAGCGATGTTTCAGCCATAATTCCTGGTGAAGGGCTTATGCCCGAAACATTGATTCTCCTGCTCCTTGGATGCTGCCTGACCTGCTGTGCTTTTCCTGCACCACGCTCTCGACTATGTTCCAAAAATACCCCAGTTTTTTGTACTCCTTAATCTTTCCCAAGGACCCTCTATTCTTCCCACTTCATGGGTCTCTCCAATTGTATTCTTCAAGACTACTATTGACAATAATCCATCATTTTATCAGGCAATGAATCCTAAATCCTCATTCGTGAGGAAAATCACAGGTCAAGGAATAACAGGGAGAGTAGCAGCATGGAGACAATATTGGCCATGTGATGGGAGATGGTGACTGATAGTTAAAAGGTATTTTTCAGGCCAGAGGAACCATCAGTGTTGGGACTCTAGTTTATTTTAATGTAGAAAAATGATTTAGATCTTGCTGCACAGGAAATAGTTTTAACAGGACACAAAATTTGCAGAATTGTACACTATGTAGAAGACTGTGTAGAACTTCAAAGGTTTTTGGCAAGTTGGTAGAGCGGGCTGTTAGGTGACAAATGAAATTCAATGCAGAGAACTGTGAGGCAAAAGACCTTTGGTAGAAAGAATGTGTGGAGACAGTATAAAAGAAGGGGTACTGCTAGAGAGCATGTGCAGGAGTAGATGGACCTGGATGCATATGTACCTAAACCATAAAAGATGGCAGGACAGTTAGACAAAGCTGTTGATAGAGCACCAATATTCCTGATTTCATTAGTAGAGGTATAAAGTGCAGGAACATGAGGTAATGCTGAACCAAAATAAAACACTAATTAGGCCTCAAGTGGAATATGGTATACAGTTCTGTAGCCTATAGGAAAGATGGAATGGTTTGCCGAGAATGCAGAAAAGGTTTATGAGAATTGTTCCAGTGATGAGACATTTCAGTTATGAGCAAAGATTTGAGAAGTTAGGTACTATGCCTTGTGAAAGTGAAAGCTAAAGTGAAGTTTTGAAAATCATGAGGATTCTGGACAGAATAGATGAGGGCAAACTATTCTCACTCTTAAACAGATTCAGAATCAGAGTACACGGTTTGAAAGTGTTTTTCAAAAGAAGCAAATGCAAAGTGAGAAAAATAGCAAGTGATCCAGGCTTGGAATATAATGCATGGAAGTAATGATGGAGGTAAGTCCAACTGTGGCATTCAAGAAGACATTACTTAAATATAAGCAATATGTCGGCTTCCAGAGAAAATAGGAGATTTGCACTGACTCAGAATACTCAGAAATACAGCAGACACTATAGTCCAAATGGTCTCTTTCTGCACTGTAACAATTCTGTAATTCCAGGTATTGACACTTTAGCTGTTAAAATTTTTTCTAATTACTCTATAAACTCTTGATTCTTGAAGCAATTCTTCATCCAGCTTCCCTGCATTTTTTGGGCAATCTTGGCATTTGCATACCTTTAACTGCCCATCGGGATCCAATTAAGCATAATTACATTTTATTTGCAAGATATGTTCATCTAAATTGGAAGTTCGCCTGCTGGCTCCATCAGTAGGATATCCAAATTCAGACGTGAACCATCTGGTCCCTGTTGCATGAATGTGCTGCTGAAGTTGCAAAGTCTTTGTATGATCCAGGGTATCGATTGCAATGGACTAACATCAGGAGTTTCAGACATTGAGTTTTCTTTTAAGATGTTTATTTGCACTCCCCTGATCATTCAGGGTTTCCCAGTCTTGGATTCTTTCTTCGTAAAGTAATTTGCAAAGCTGACAAATATGCATCTCTTGGGCCATTTTTCACTATCTCTCATCTGCATCACTTCATCTGTTCACAGGTCCCATGCCAATCTATTGCCTCCTGCACTTTGTTCTTTCACTAACATTTCTGTATCCAACAGCATACCCACTAAATACAAGAAAAGTTAGACATTCTGTTTTTTTTGGGGGGGGATTCCAAATCATGACCTTGGCTTGAACACTCAGATGAGTCTTGTTTCATCCTTTATTTAACGGGTGCATCTGTTCTCATTTGTTATATGTAGCTGTGTGTGTCCTTGGTTCATCTGAGCATGAGGAACAATTACTATGCAAAGTCTACAACCACTATATCCAGGTGCTACTGTCCAGCATCTCTATCATATTCCCACCAAAGCTGTAGTCAATGACCTTAGAGCCAATAATCCACTGAATGCTGACACATTTGTGGATTTTGTAGCCAATCCTTCAGCAACAATGCAGTCAATTAAAAGGGAGCCAAGTTTAAGTGACATTAAAACAGCCATTTGTACTCAACATTTCATATCATAGGATTTCACAAACATTTGGTGCTGGATATAAAATAAACATTGAAAGCACAAGTACAATGAAGTGATTTCATGAATAGGAGCAAATTACACTGGAATCTGTATTAGAAACAAAAATTGCTGGATATCACAATGGGTCAGGCAGCAACCATGGAGAGAGAGCAATCTAATGTTTCAAGTCTAGGTGACTCTTCAACAGAGACCATGAAAATCTCTGATGAAGAATCAGCTAGACTCAAAACATTAGCTTGTTCTCTCTCCCTTCATGAATGCTGCCTGACTTTGAGTGATTTCCAGCTTTTCTTTTACTTCATGAACATACTAGTCAAGAGATGGCAGGTTGTATCTAACCAGAATTGCGACTTATGTGAAACCCACTAGCCAAACTGTAAATTACATTGACTGTATGTTCCAGATCTTTAAGGTGAAATACCATCAAGAATCCAATGATACTGGTAAGTCAGAATCTTCCTTATCGAAAAGCTTTCATATGTTCATGGACAATTCTGAACACAGCATGTAGAATTGTTGCAAACTTTAAGGATATATTGTCAAAGGCAGAGGGTCTTTGCATCAGTCATTATCATGGTTACTTGAAGCTAATGTGTTTAAAGACAGGAGCAGCAATGTGAAACATTAACCTTGGGAGGGATTGATTATCTGCATTATGAAAACATACTCCTGTCAATGATCAATTTTACTTGGATGTTAAGGGAAGAGTGTTCGTAAGTATTGATTTAAATTCATGGGATCATTTGCAATTCATTGGAGAGCACTGATATTGGAGTGTACCAGTCACACAGTAAACTGTTAATAATGCAGTGTAATGAGTTGTAAGCCTTGACTATTTTCTCCAATGAATGAATTAAGGTTGTGCATTAGAGCTAAGAGTATAATAGGAAGTGTGGGTTACCTTGCAGCAAAGCTCATGTTCCTATTTGATGCTCTACAATCCAAAAAGCATTAAAACGGAATGACTTAGTCCTAACTTCATGTGAAATCTTAATATCATTTAGTACTCGGTGACACATTTTGTTTGCAGCTGCTATTTCATTCCTTGAAGATATGTAGAATCTGAGGTATACCTTTGCTCCAACCAGTACAATTAGTTTCATTATAATTCCGAGACCTAACACCCAAGCTGATAAAACAAAATTAAACATAGAAAATATTGAACTGCATGCAGAAAAAAGTAAAATAAATATGCACTGGGATGCAATAGCATAGAATGCATTCCTGAAACGATCCCAAATGCAACAAAACATAAACATGACCTTGTGTGGCATGTAATAAATGTTAGAAGAAAGTGAAGACTGCAGGTGCAGGAGAGTCAGAGTTGATAAAGTATGGCACTGGGAAAACACAGCAGGTCAAGCAGTCTCTGAGGAGCAAGAGAGTCGACATTTTGGGCAAAACCCCTCTTCAGGGGCTGAAAAAGGTTTATGCCTGAAATGTCAACTCTCTTGCTCCTCAGATGCTGCTTGACCTGCAGTGTTTGTCCCAGTGCCATACTTTATCAACTCGATGTAATAAATGTTACATTCTTCAATGTGTTTGAAGGAAAAAAAATCTTAGGATTCAGATGACTTTGGTCAAGCGCTCATTATTTGTTCAGTTTGCAAGGCTCCATGTTGCTGATTGACCATTGCACACGATCAGTGCATAGTAAACCATTCCATTCAGACTTCATGATAGCATACATCCATAGACCACATTATTCAAAACCCGGATGTAGTAGAATGGAATGTGCGAATGTTAATAATACAACTGATGAGGTGACTCTGGCATCAGGAGAACAGTTCAAAGAAGGGATCTGAGAAGTGAGAGGTCTTAGACATTACACTAAAATTCAGTTATCGGAAAACCCCAACACTCTCCAGCATGAAATTCCTGGTCTATATCTCAGAAGGCAAAACTAGCAAAGTTTGCAAGTTGTACATAATGGTCCACCACACATTCTGCAGTTGGTTAGCTCAGTTCGGTGGTTTGCAGTGCAGAGGGAGACTAACAGCTGGATTTAATTCCCATACCGGGTGAGGTTAAAATGACATTCCTATCTTCTCAATCTCACCCCTTCCCTGAGACACGACAATTCTCAGGTTGAACTCACCACAGGTCATCTTTCTCTAACACAGCAATCCTATGGCACTTTCAGACTTTGGCAACTTTATTTTGACTTCAAAATGGAGCTCCATAATGCCCATTATGTTCAACCTCTCAAGTATTGCTTTCTCTTTACTGTTGTTTTTCCATGTGGTTTACATTATTCATGTGGGGCCAGGTTATGAAATTAATGTCAGCTGAACATAAGTCAGGGCCTTCTTGAATTGTTAAATGTCCCAGAAACATTGCATACTGATGGGGTCAAATATTTCTTAGAAGCTAGGAGATATTCTTTAAAACTTAAATATATCTGAAAGTCTAAAAAAGATCTTGAAAACCAATGCTTCTGTCTTTGGTAACTCCCTGTACATAGGGTGAGGCACATTGGAATATGAACCAATGAAGGAACAGCAACTCATCTTTCTGTTGAGCAAATTATATGGCCACTATATTTATATGGTTGATCCAATGCAATTTCCAGTCAACAGGGGTCATTACCTTCAGACTCTGTTACACACGCACACTCACACTCACACACGCCCACACAATCACACTCTAGCAGACTGTACAGAAACTTGGCATCCTGTTCAATTCTAAGTTAAATTCAAATATTCCATCTAAAAAAATCACAACAATAGTTTATTTCCATGCCTCTGACATCACCAGTCACTGTCCCATATAAATTGAAATCATTCCGCATTGTTACTTTGCATAAGTAAGAATTATTGCAGAATTGCACTCCAACACAATCTGTAACCTCATGATCCAGCATATCCCCCACTCAACCATTATCATCAAGCCAGGGGATCAACCCTAGTTCAATGCAGAGTGCACCAGGGCATGCCAGAATCAGCACCAGACAAACCTGAAGATGAGGTGTCAACCTGGTGAAGCCACCAAACAGGACTACTTGCATGCCAAACAGAGCTATGCAATCCCACAGCCAATGGATTAGATCTAATCTCTGCAATCCAGCCACATCCAGTTGTGAATGCTGGTGGACAATTAAACAACTCGTCAGAGGAGAAGGCTTCACAGATATCTCTATCCTGAATGATGGAAGAACCTAGCACATCGGTACTAAAGATAAAGCTGAAGCTTTCACAGCAATTTTCAGGCAAAAGTACCAAACAGATGATCCATGTCAGCCTCCTCAGTGGTCTTTAATATTATAGATACCAGTGTTCAGCCAATTTGATTCATTCCACGTGATATCAAGAAACAGTTGGAGACATGGGTTTAGGCTACGGGCCCTGACAACATTAGTAATGAAGATTTGTGCTCCAGAACGTGCTGCTTCCATAGCCAAGCTGTTCCAATACAGGTACAATACTGGCATTTACCTGACAATGTGGAAAATTGTCCAAGTATGTCCTGTACATAAAACTCAGGACAAATCCAAGCTGGCCAATTATCGCCCCATCAGTCTACTGTCACCCATCAGTAAGGTGATTGAAGATGTCATCAACAGTGTTATCAAGCAGCACCTGCTCAGCAATAACCTGCTCAGTGACGCTCAGTTTGGGTTCTGCCAGGCCACTCCTGACTACATTACAGCCATGGTTCAAACATGGACAAAAGATGTGAATTCCAGAGATGAGGTGAGGGATATCAAGGCTGCATTCGACCAAGTGTGGCATCATGGAGTCCTAGCAAACTGGAATCAATGGGTATCGGGGGAAAACTCTCCAGTGGTTAGAGTTATACCTGACACATTGAAAAATGGTGTGATTGCTGGAGGTCAGTCATCTCAGCTCGATTGTACCTCTGCAGGAGTGCCTCAGGATAGTGTCCTCAACCCAATCATCTGCAGCTGCTTCCCCAATGACCTTCCCTCCATCATAAGGTCAGAAGTGGGGATCTTCATCAAAAATTGCATCATTCATGAATCGTCATATACTAAAGCAGTCTGTGTCCAAATTCAAAAAGATCTAGAAAATATCCAGAATTGGGCCGACAAGTGACAAGTAACATTCGTGCCACACAAATGCCAGGCTATGACTATCACCAACAAGAGACAATCCAGCCACTGCCCCTTGACGTTCAATGGTATTACCATCACTGAATCCCCAATGTCAACATCCTGGGAGTTTTCATTGATTAGAAATACAACTGGACTCACATCATGAATGCAATGACAAAGAATAGGTCAGAGGTTTTTGGAATACTGTGGTGAGTAATTCACCTCCTGACTCCCCAAAGCCTGTCTACCATCTACAAGACACAAGTCAAGAGTGTGATGGCATACTCTCTACTTGTCTGGGTGAGTGCAGCCCCAAAAATACTCAAGAAGCTTGACAACATCTAGCTCAAAGCAGCCCATTTGATTGGTACTGCATCCACAAGCATCCAATCCCTCCATCACTAATGCTCAGTAGCAGCAGTGTGCACTATCTACAAGAAATTCACCAAAGCTCCTCAGATAGTACCTTCTAAATCTCCGACCACTTAAATCTAGAAGATCAAGGGCAGCCGATACATGGAAACACCACCACTTTCAAGTTCCCCTCCACTCCACTGACCATCCTGACTTGGAAATATATTACATTTCCTACACTGTCTTGGGTCAAAATCCTGGAATTCCCTCCCATTGTGAGTCAACCCACAGAAGGAAGACTTCAATGGTTCAAGAAGGCACTTCACCAGCACCTTCTCAAGGGCAACTAGGGACGGGCAACAAATGCTGGCTAGCCAGCAATGCCCACATTCCTCAAATTGAATAAATAAAGAAACAATAATGCCCAATTACCATTAGACCAGTCAGTTGGATCCGACTCATGCACTAGTGACTGTTTCTCTGATATCTTTGACGCCCCTTACTGCTTCCCACTTTAATTCTCCTGACAATGTCCCCACCCAATCACACTGCTGTACATAATATTAATTCTTAAGCTGACACTTCAAATTTCTTCAAAGTTTTGCCACATTTTATCTCCGCCACTTTCCAAATTCTTAACGGTTCTCCAACTGCGGTTCCTCAATGGCTTTAGTTCTCTTTTCCTTTCTCTGCAATGTTCTTGCGTTCTTACTCTTTAGAAGACAGAAGTACCTCAATATCCTAGTTCAAGCAGAATGTGAGGAATTTCACTTGTTTCCACCACCACAGCCTATCAATTAAGAAACTTCAGATGAAAAATTAATGAGATCATTTAATGACTGGGACAATCAGGCACATAGCAGAATTTTAAAGAAAAGAACTCGCTGATCTATGCAGTTTGTACAGCATTCCACTCAAAGTAGTGAGCAGCTGCAGTATTCCACTCAGCTCTGGGGCATTTTTTGTCACTTGGTTTACTTTACAGAAGAACTTATTTTCTTTAATTGTTCTGCACAGATGTCAATTTCTTAAGAGCCCTCGTGGCTATCTTTTTGATGAATTCAGTTAAGATTAGATTCTTATGAATGCATCAGTCATGCAATGTGCAGAACAGATTGCAGGTCCTAGTCCATTAGTCTTTGGGCTCAAAATTTTCTCATTTTATCAAACTTCTGTATTAATGACACACTACATTAGCTGTTATATTTAGGTCCAAAGTGGCTTACTACTTGCAAATGTTATATCATGCAACACTAATGAACAGGAAGAAATTAAGGAAACAACTGCAAAATATTTGAATCATTTTCCACACATATTCCTTGAAATGTATTCTATATAAATGATGAAAGGAGATTTAAATGTCAACAGGAACTTCAGAACCAATTTTTCTTGCACTCTTGTTGTCTTTTTTTATCATTTCCATTCAGAAGTGACGTTACATTTAGTTTGTCTTTCTAAATCCCAGTAGTGAAAAGATCATTACAAAACAATGCACTCCATGCCTTTAAAAAAAAAGTCCCACATTAATGCTAACCTTTGCCCCACTTTTTTTTTTAAAAAGCTTTGTTGAGGTAGCTCAAGTAGCAAGATTAGCACCAGAGACAGTACGAAAACCTCCAACGTGCCAACTAGAGAGTTTGCTCACATTTCTAACACAAAGCAGGCAGTATGCAATCAATATCTCCCAGATATATGAAACTAAACAGGCAAATCATCAGATTAGACATGCAACAGATATTGCTGGAGAAACTCAGCAGGTCTGGCAGCATCTGTGGTGAGGAAGAAGAGTTGACGTTTCAGGTCCAACTAGCCTTCATCAGAACAGTTTCTGTTTTTGTTTCAGATTTCCACCATTTGCAGTTGTTTGTTTTGTTACGGACAGCATGCAACACGGACATGACATAAATGCTGCTGTTCCGGAGCTGTACATTTCAAAACTTGTGGGTGCCACAGAACTTGTAGGTGAAGTATGAGAAGGGAAGCGGCTGATTTAAAGAAGGTATGGGTTAATGAAGCAGGAAAGTAGTGGGTGAGCCAGCGCAGCATGTTTCACTGATGCAGCCTCACCAGTGGGTATTTGTTTGCCAAACTGCAGTAGCGGATCAATTACCTCCTGGACAGAGAAAGGCAGTTAATGTTCCTGGATGGTCTAGCATTTTACTGGCACCAGTTTAGTCCTCTACTGCATTGCTTGGTGCTTCAGGCAGCTGCTTCCCAATGGCAGCCTGGAGGGTCATTGGAGGCACCAAAGCCCTTAGTGGGTACCCCAGCCAGAGAAAACCACTCTTAGAACCTTGTTTCCAGACAGATCTGCATGCTTGGCTGCTCAGATTCTTGATTTATTCATTACTGTCGGGACAATGACAACTAGAGGTGGGGGGGTGGGGGGGGAGGGGAGGTGTGGGGAGGTGTGGGGAGGTGTGGGGTGGTGTGGGGGTGTGGGGGGGGGGGGGCGGGGGAAGTTGCTGGAGCTTGCTGAAGCTGTAGAGTTCCCAGCTCCCTGATTGTGGAAACATGCCTGTCACACATAATAAGGCAGCAAGCCTCCAGGAATACTGCCAAACTATTCCCACTGCTGCCCAGATTAGCAACATCGGGATCCTGTAGGATGGAAAGATAGGGAGGCTTTAGACAGCGTGCAAGGTTATGGCTAGGATAACATTGTTTATAGAATGGCATTAAAAGATGCATTAATAGTCTTTGACCATATAGGTGAGATTCTCTTGCATTGTACTTGAGCTGTCATACTGATAATGACTTCTTCTACTACCCCTCACCACTGCCTTCTGAGCATGTGCATGGAAAACAAGAGAGTTACTACCTTCTTAACAATACAGGTCCTCACTCCTCCCTTAGAGATCTTCCATCCACAAAAATCTTGGCACAAGTCTTCTCTTGTGGGTAGCCTTTGTTAGTTGTCAAACAGCACTGTTCCTAATGGTTTCAGGATCTGCAGCAACCACATTGCACATTCTCTCAACAGGCTAGCCTTAGTGCAGGCTAACCTTAACCAGGGCTAGGAATTCGCCAGATTAAATCCCCTGCTCATGCTTGCAGCCAATGAACAACCCAGTTAATACACAAATTTCACAGAAAAGTCATTATGAAGCAGAGGCAGCAGTTGCCTTGCTGCCCTTGGTCCATTGAGAGGAGCAGCTAATTGGACAGCTGGTGTGTAATAACACTAACAGGGTGGGGTCACTTCCTGAAGTGAGGTTAAGAAGTTGTAAATTGCTGGTCAAGCAGTAAAAGCTCCCTCTCAGAAGAAATATTGTGAGTGTCAGCTCTTCACCTCGGCAGGATTAAAAATCCTTAAGTTCACACGTTTCATGGAAATCGAAAATTAAAGCAGAATCTACAGGGAGAAGAAAATCTTGAATATAAGTGAAATTCACCCACTATACAGAACCTGAGTGCTTTGTAGATGTCGAAGTTCTTTTTAAGTGTGGTCATTGTTGCAAAGGATCAGGCAACACCTGCTGGGAAAACAGTGCTTCGGTTAATGTTCTGATCCATGTGATCTCTTATTCCAAAGATGGGACACAAGACTTGAAAAATAAACTTAACTTTTACCTTTTATTTCAAATGCTGACTGATCTGCTGTGTGTTTACAGTACTGTTTCTTTTTCACTGGAAAAGCGCAGCAGGTCAGGCAGCATCCAAGGAACAGGAAATTCGACGTTTCGGGCATAAGCCCTTCATCAGGAAAATTCCTGAAGAAGGGCTTATGCCCGAAACGTCGAATTTCCTGTTCCTTGGATGCTGCCTGACCTGCTGCGCTTTTCCAGCAATACATTTTCAGCTCTGATCTCCAGCATCTACAGTCCTCACTTTCTCCTTGTTTCTTTTTCACTACAGCTATGCTCAGTCCAGTCTTTCTTTCTCTTACAGACAGGAAAGAAACTAAGATTCCAAAGCTACCGCAAACAGTTTCTGTTTTCTCACCATGCCTTTCATGAAAAAAAGTCAGAAACATTTTCAGTGAAAATTTTAAGTATGAACACAATGTTCAATGCTCTCTACTACAGTTAAAAACCAAGGCAAAAGGGCACTTATTGATGTCAATAAGTGTTTTTAAGAAGGCCCCCTTTTCTGGCCAGAATTTAGTAGACCAAGGCAAATCTATTGATCTTTATTTGTGACTCTCCACTATAAATCCATATCTGTCCATTAGTCATAACTGGCAGGCACAGGTGGCATCCTCCCTAGCATTAGAAATATATTCTATTATCACTTTAGTGATGGGCTAAATTGTTCAGTGCAGTGATGGCTAAATAAATCTAGTGTCTGAATTGTTCACTGCATAATATTACTCTGGCTGTTATGCTTAAATGAAGACTGTAGGTTTAAAAATACAAGTCACGACACATTGGTTATCAAGATATTATCCGCACCATGATTACTGGCTTCAAACCAAGAAACCCTTCAAAACCTGAGAGCACAGGATCAAGGTTTCTCGCAGGAAATTTGAATGTTTACTAAGCAGAAATGGAAAGGTTTCAATTTTTTCACATGACAGTAAGGCAGTATCAATTAGGCAATAGAGCTTTTGGCTGCTATGTATCTGAATGTTACATAATTTTACTTAGTGTGTATGTTGTGCATTCTACGTTATGCTGGTGATCTTTATTGAAGCAATTGCAACATATAAGGACAGGCTGCCCTTTTGTATTTCGTATTCCAAATTTATTGAAAATTTACAAACGATTTGCAAAAGGGAATGAAAAGACCTGAATATTCCTTCTTCATCCCCTACGTGGGAACAGATTTTGTTACCTTGTAAGAAAATAAATCGCGACATGTTGCTTTGAGAGCAGATGTGTGATTCTTGTGGCAATCTCCCACTTCACTGTGCATTGAATCAAAGGTTGTTATAGTATCATATTAGGGCACTTAGCTCAAAGAATTTGCGCTTGTGTATTTTAAGGCATGATTTTATGGTTTGCCACCAGTGGGTTTGAAGTTGGAAGAGTAAAATTATGTAATTCGGTCCATCAGCTCTCAGCCTTCAGCGCGGCCCCCTGGAGTCTGCTGTGACATTACACACAGTTTGACTCAGGGAACTATGATACATGGGATTGATGCCGTGGGACTCTGCCTGGAATCCTGGCATTGCTACCTTTCTGACCACCAACCTCACAGCCCTGACTCAATCGCCACCATATAATGTGATTGCCAGAAGAGAAATTGACAATAGGCATGGTGTAATAAGGGAAGGAAATTCCAAGAGAATCCCGTCCTGTATCTGACAGCTGCTCACTAATATTCCTACTTTACGTTTGAAAAGATCAAGAGTAATTTTTAGTTTATGTGTCAAAAGAAAAACAACTTGTGTTTATTAAATACTTTTATAGTGGAAAAATAAATGTTTCCAATCCGATATTAGTCATGTTGAACACAACGTGTTTTCTCTGCTTCTCTCTCCACAGATGCTGACAGACCTGCTGAGTTTCTCCAACATTTTCAGATTTTAGTCCAGCATCTGCATTACTTTGTTTTTACTCATCTGTTGGTCTACATTTACATTAACTGAACCCGAAAACAATAAATAATAAGCCTTACTTTTGTCATGTGAAGTGACTACACAATCTATTTGAAAACAAACAATAATGATGAAGAGTCATATAAACTTGAAACGTTAACTTGTTTTCTCTCCATGGATGCTGTCTGGCTAGCTGTGATCTCCAGAACTTGTTGTTTTCAATAATTAAACAGAATATATGTCAACTCCTTCCTTGCTTTATAAATTCAATATTATTAATTGTTGAAAAACGATTCAATCCTCACTTGCTGGTTCTGGGAGCAATCCAACGCTAAGCCGAGCACACTAGTTCTCCAGTCATAATGCTGTATTCTTCCAGTGTTTCAAATATTCATCTACAATTCCATTAATACATGGAATGGAGGTGGGCTCTATATTAATTGTGGCAAAATAATCTGTGCTCTAGTGGCCTTTCATGGAAAGATTATTCTCTGAACTTCTCCTTTTATAGTCTTACTGAAATAACAGTGATCAGATGTTTTCTACTTTAGTAAACGTGTTCTGTTATGACTCTAGATTCAACTTCAGATAAAAATCAATGTCAATTGGTCCAGAACTAATTGTGTTCCTCTTTATTCGGCAGTGGAGTAATCATGCATCTTCAAACATGGGCTCCATTTGTATTTTCAGAGCATCCAGCTCATGATCCTCAGTCCCTCTTGCCGTAGGTGGTAAATGTCTTTCAGTGAAGCAACATATTTTGATATTAGATTTAATGGCTCCCAACTCAGTTACACTTCAACACAAATTAAAGATCTTGTGGTGTAATATGGTACTGGCAGCTCATTTTGCAAAATCCCATATTAAAGGTTGACATTATAATATTCATATATAATATCATTAAGTAGACAAGAATAGCAATTAGGATCCCACAAGGGAGTACTTTAAAATTCAGATTATACTTTAACATGAATATACACTCAGTAGTCAATCAGCTTACATTTTCAATCACCACAGACAGGGTATTGCATCATAAACAGTGTTTCAATGGCCTCTATTCACTGGCACCACAGGAACATTTAGCCCAGTTTTGAAGGAAGGTCCCAATCATAGAAGCTCTACAGCGTGCAAAGAGGCTATTAAGCCCATTGAGTCTACATTAACCCTCTCAAAAGCATCCCACACAAACCCAGCCATCCCATCCTATCCTCACCTTTACAATAACTCTTTGACAGGACACTCCTAATTCTGTAACAATACTTTTGAACTCTTACTGGGAAAAAAAATACCTGAAGCAGCCCAAGGCAATGACTGAATAATCATGTTCACCTAGCTTGGTGAATTCTGCAGATTTAAATAACTATCAAGGATTTAAAGATATGCAGTTGATTAAAAAGGCAAGTTGCACGTGTCAGAGAACAAGTGTTTTTGAATTCAGTCACTAGTAAGTACAAGAATTGCACTCTCCACAAAAGTGACTTTAAAAGTAAAAACAATTCTGCCAGTCACAATGTTTTTATGTAACTTTTATATGCAGGCAGGGATGCAATACAATATCATTCTGACAGTCATTGTCATATATTTCCCTGTACCCTTAAGCAGCTGTCATTGGTTAGGTGCATCACTGATCATACAGCTGCTTCAGAACTTGCTCAAGGACACAGTAATGAAAAGGAACATGGTGAACATTGTTTGGAGACAATGCCGAGCCAACAACAGGAAGTGACAGCTGTGATGGCATTAGTACAGCTCTCTGTCTATTGAGTAAATTTCTAACGATGCGCTATGCATTGTGCAGAAACATTAAATTGTGCACAACTTGTAAAATGTCACAGCCACTACTTGCATCAATCTGTGTTGTTTTTTGGCAAGTAAACTGAACAACATCTGGCTGTAGAAGCAGGGAACTGTCGATATGAACAAGGAACAAGAAGAGCCTCTCACCCTTTCCAGCCCATTGTGCTATTCAATAAGAGCATGGCTGAGTAGATGGAAACACAACATTGCTTGACTCACAAAAGCAGAAGAGACCCAGTAACAAGACATTACTTTTACTTTGTAAGTTTTTTTCATTCTACAGTGTAAAATATAGCTATAAATAGGTATCAGTTTCTCCTATGAAGGCTTTGATTTACTCTTCAGGTTTAGAAGACAGGAAGAGATGCTAAAAATAGCCTGCTTCCAATGACTGAGGAGTCCAGAACAAGAAATCATCGGTATAAGAATAAATATCAGGGACTTAGGACCGAGACAAGAACTCTTTCTTATGTTGTTATGAGGCTGTTGAATGCACTATTGTTCATTATTGAAGATGATTCGATGAGCAGAATCTTATCGGGGCCTGTATGACATGGGCTATGGCAAGATTTGTGGCAGAATCGTATAAGAGGTCCAGTGAAACCTATCTTGATGTTTGGAGCAACTTGTTGCATCTTTTATGTATCTGCCAAGAACCAAGATGAGTTTCTTGCTAGGTAGCACTGAGTGGCCAATTAGCATTAGACTCTTGTGATGCAGTGGTAGTTTCCCTATCCTGGACTTAGAGAGCCAAGTTCAAGTCTCATCTGCTCCAGAGGTGTGTAATGCCATCTTATAACAGGTTGACTGGAAACCATAGCTTCTTGATTACTTTATGAATGCCACAACCCATCCCATTAATAATTAGCTTCCTACTTGACCAAATTTGCCAAACAAGCTAGACATTGAGAATTCTCAATCTGTAACTCAGATTGGGTACTTGCTTGCTTCCACTCACCACTGATCATAAACAGCCTGCATGTTGCTCACCACCAGGTGACATCAAACAATATGCTTATGTGTATCACTGACCTTACAACTATTTCAGCAGCTGCTCAAGGACATAGTAAAGAGAAAGAAAATGGTGAATATTACTTGGAGACGGTGCAAAGTCAAGTGAAGTAAACGTTGTGATGACATTGACATAGCTCTCTGTCTATTGAGTAATCTCAGAAACTTGATACATGGGCACCAGCCACATGCACCCACCCTTCATGAACATTGGCATCTGACATTTGCCACCCTTCCAATAGTGTGGTGCCCAGTACTGTGGAGAATATTCTAGCTGGGGTCCAACAAGCATCTAAATTAAGACTGTCATACCCTCCCTGCTCTTAACATAGAAACATAGAAAATAGGTACAGCAGTAGGCCATTCGAACCTGGTTGACCATGCAATTTCAATATCCCCCTCCCGCTTTCTCTTCACACCTTCACACAGCCGCAAAGGACACACCTAACCCCTTCCTGAATATATCAGACAAACTGGCCCCAGCAGCGTCTTGTGGTAGAGAATTCCACAAGTTCACAACTCTCTGAGTGAAGAAATTCTGCCTCCTCCATCCTGAATGGCCTACCTCTTATTCTTAAACCATGACCCCTACTTCTGGACTTCCCCAACATCAGGAACATTCTTCTCATATCTAGCCTGCCCAGTTCCATCAAGATTTTATGTTTCTATGAGATTTCCCCTCATTCTTCTGTATTCCAGTGAGTACTGTTTTATGCCCCTATTTAGATTGTTCTTCCAATAATTTGCATGTCTTCAGCTGCCTGAGCACTGGAATCACTTATTCATTTTTTTCCCATTCCATTAGATACCCCTTACAACACTTGAAGTGTTTTAGGGTAGTTGACTATATTAAAGATGCTATACAAATATAGGTTTTTGTTCACATTGTTGAGAGACCTTTTTCTTTATCTGTTTGCAATGGTTCCTAGAGGAAATCCAATATACTATTTAAAAAAAAAGGATTCTTTTCTGGTGCCCATCTTTGAAGATGGTCTGATCAGTATGTCCAATGTCTGATCTGAATTTCCTTGTGTAATATCATTTGTGACATTGGTCTGGAGTTTTAGATAAAGTAGTGTGCATCACAGACTGAACTGTAGAGAAAGGGTTCTGATTTTAATTGAGTTCTGGTGTAACATTCATGAGCTCCTTTGGAGTGCATTTTGCCCTGAAGGATGTTTATAAAAACAGGTCATTTTTAGACTGTGACTGTGAATTCCTGTAGTATGTGAGTTTTTTTCTTCCTTGCTGTCATGAGATCTAGAGTCAGGGTGGATCTGTCAAACTTCAAACTGAGTCATTGCACATTTTACACTGTGCAATTTATCATAGTTAAGTGTTATGGAGTTGAATGGTGGAGGACTAAAATACAAATTTTCCAATGAAGTTGTCAATCTTCTCCCTTCTGCTTGTCCTACTCTGCATTTTTGTCTCAAACTTCTCATTCAGACCTCTTGTGAAACAATAGACAATAGACAATAGGTGCATGAGTAGGCCATTCTGCCCTTCGAGTCTGCACCACTATTCAACATGATCATGGATGATCATCCTAAATCAGTATCCTGTTCCTGCCTTATCTCCATAACCCTTGATTCCACTATCCTTGAGAGTCCTATCCAACTCTTCCTTAAATGAATCCAGAAACTGGGCCTCCACTGTCCTCTGGGGCAGAGCATTCCACACAGCCACCATTCTCTGAGTGAAGAAGTTTCTCCTCATCTCTGTCCTAAATGGTCTACCCCATATTTTTAAGCTGTGTCGTCTGGTTCGGCACTCACCCATCAGCGGAAACATGTTTCCTGCCTCCAGAGTGTCCAATCCTTTAATAATCTTAAATGTCTCAATCAGATCCCCTCTCAGTCTTCTGAACTCAAGGGTATACAAGCCCAGTCACTCCAGTCTTTCGGTGTAAGGTAGTCCCGCCATTCCAGGAATTGACCTCGTGAACCTACGCTTCACTCCCTCAATAGCCAGAATGTCTTTCCTCAAATTTGGAGACCAGAACTGCACACAGTACTCCAGGTGTGGTCTCACCAGGGCCCTGTACAGCTGCAGAAGAACCTCTTTGCTTCTATACGCAATCCCTCTTGTTATGAAGGCCAGCATGCTATTAGCCTTCTTCACTACCTGCTATACCTGCATGCTTACCTTCATTGACTGGTGTACAACACCCAGATCTCTCTGTACTGCCCCTTTACCTAAATTGATTCCATTTAGGGGAGTGTGCCTGATTTGAAAGTCTTTCAGCATGGTGGGAAATCCATGTTGGAGACCACTCCATGCTCTCTTTATAGAGCAGTACTGTCGCCGTATTGGGGTTTAAATGACACAAAAGTGTCTTTGAGAAAATATAGAGAGAAGACAAGTTTGTAAGGCAGCTGAATGATGAGATAGGTTGGGAAATGAATGGGACAGATGTTACCATAACAGATAGGTAGGGGGGTACAGGTGAGAGTAAGTGGGTCAGAGGGTTGGATGGGTCAGGTATCATTTGGGAATTGAGGTTCGATCAGGTACTTGGTGGGGTCAGGGTTTATGCTGTGTGGGGTGGGAGGTGTCCATTGTTGAGTCAGAGTAGGATAGTTTTTTTTATTTAGCCAGAGGTCAGAATTAGCAACTACATACACTCTTGGTCTCATGCCTTGTCTTCCATCTGTCATTGTGTACACATTACACATGTAGTCCTTAAATCATGTCGGTCTCTTAAAGATACACTTGCATCTTGTTATCATGCATGCATGTTGCTATCATTGGTAGTTCATTTGGTGATGTTGTTTGACCAGTGAGTGTTATGCCTTTCATTTGTTGTTATTGAGGAAGCTGTGATGAGACCTCAAAAAGGTGACATTGGCTGCAGCTAAAATTCTCACCATTTCACCTCTTCCCCTCCTCCACAGGAAGTTCCCATCTGGATATCTACCCAACTCTCTTTCTGGTTGGTCAATAGCTGCCTGTGCTGGCCATTGATTTGCTAATTGACATAGCTTTATGCTTGGGTTTTAAAAGCCTGTCTGCTTCCCTTTTTCAATTTAGCCCACTCCCTCTCTCCCTACGCTTTGGTGTTATCGCACTGCCAACAATGTATCTGCACATAAATTGAACAATTGGAAACACAGGCGATTTATGAGTTGCAGTTAATAGATAAAAAATATCATGACTGATTAACTGGTGGTAATATCTGATTAGGCGTGCATGATAACAGTTAACGATACGAAACAAAAGAAAAAAATACTTTATAAAGAATAAAAATTCATGGCTACATGAACTTGACTTCATTTCTCCTTGCTGAAAATGTGTTGCTGGAAAAGTGCAGCAGGTCAGGCAGCATCCAAAGAGCAGGAGAATCGACATTTCGGGCATGAGCCCCTCATCAGGAATGAGGAAGGTGTGCCAAGCAGGCTAAGATAAAAGGTAGGGAGGAGGGACTTGGGGGAGGGGCGTTGAAAATGCAATAGGTGGAAGGAGGTTAAGATGAGGGTGATAAGGTGAGGGTGATAGGCCGGAGTGGGGGTGGGGACTGAGAGGTCAGGAAGAAGATTGCAGGTTAGGAAAGTAGTGCTGAGTTCAAGGGTTGGGATTGAGACAAGGTGGGGGGAGGGGAAATGAGGAAACTGGAGAAATCTGAGTTCATCCCTTGTGGTTGGAGGGTTCCTAGGCAGAACATGAGGCACTCTTCCTCCAGCCGTCGTGTTGCTATGATCTGGCGATGGAGGAGTCCAAGGACCTACATGTCCTTGGTGGAGTGGGAGGGGGAGTTGAAGTGTTGAGCCACGTGGTGGTTGGGCTGGTTGGTCCGGGTGTCCCAAAGGTGTTCTCTGAAATTTCTCCATGATCTTGACTTTACCTGTATTATTCTGCAATCAGGTTAACCATGAGAGAAAAGGAACATTATTAAACTGTTTAATTGCAACAGCCTGTCAGTTACAATGATGTATTTCTTATATTTTCACTTTTTTCAGATATAATGGCTGCAGTTACAAAGCAGGCATAAGGAATAACCAAAATTATGTCCATTCAAAACAAGATTAAAAAAAAACAAGGAGCAGCCCTACAAACCCAGCACATGCTTGAACCAAATTTTTGAGCAGTTCTGATTCCCACCTTATAGGAAGAATATGGCTGCACCTGAAACACTGCAGAAGAGATTCATCAGGATGTTGCCAAGGCTGAAACAATTCAGCAATGAAGAGAGACTAGGTATGCTAGGGAGGGGGATCTGGTTGAGGTATAAAACGTTCTGAGGGGCAGGGGAGAGAACAGGAAACGTTTCCCCTTAGCAGAAGAGTTAATATCCAGGTGGCACAGTTTTAAGGCAAGGAGCAAAAGGCTGAGAGGAGATTTTAGGAAAACAAATAACCCAGAGGATTGCAGATGTCGTGAACTCACTCCCTGAAAGAGTGATTGACATGAGAACCCTCAAAACAGTGAAAAAGTATTAAGATAGATACTTTAAATGGCCTGCAATCTTGAATGCAATGACATGTGCTGGAATATGGGATTAGGATACATGGATGTTTGATGAATGGTCTGGATACAATGGGCTGACGGGTCAACAGTAAATATGATCCCATACGATCCAATCTCTCTTTATTGATCATCTCAGGAATCAGTCTGGTAAACATTTGTTGCACTCCCACTATCATCAAAGTATCCTTCCATTGATCAGGAGACCGAAACTGCACACAGTATTCCAAGTGTGGTCTCACCAATGCCCTGCACATTTGCAGAAAAATATTCCTGCTCCTGCACTCAAACCCTCTGGCTATAAAGGCCACCATTTGCTTTCCCCACTGCCTGCTCCACCTACATGGTTGCTTTCAGTGACTGGTGTACAAGGATAAGCAGGTGTCCTCGCACCTCCCACTTTCCCAATATACTATCACGCAGACAATTATCGGTCTTCATGCTTTTATACCAAAATCATTAACCTCACATTTATCCACCTCGTACTTCATCTGTCATGCAAACACCTGGAGAATATAACCTAAGACGACACACCAGTACAGTACTGAAGGGTTGCTTCAATCTTGCAGGCATTGCATAATATATTGAAACAAGGGCTCATCTGTGTTCTCAGAAGGATCAAAACAATATGCTGGTTACAGGATATCAGACGGTGGCTCCCCAGTGTCTAAGCCAACATTTATCTGTAAACATCATTGAAACGGAGAGTTTCTGGGAGCTTGCTGTGTGAAAATCGTTTGCCAAGTTTTAGTGCCATATGGCAGTGATTAAAAAGTATAAAAATATTTAACCGGTGGTAAAACACTTTGAGGTCATGAATGACATGGTGTGAATGCACGTATTTCTGTATATCACCAGTGGCTACGTGTTTTGAAGGGAACAGGTTATTTATCCAACTGCGTTAATGCTACATTGAAGTTCTGAATTTTGGTTTAAATGATTGTAAAGTTCCAAACACAATTTGCTTCCATTTATCCTGGGTTCAGGGTTGGCTTCCTTTCCATTAATCTTGCCATCCAGACAAAGACAAAGATGTATTCGGTATGGTGCATTTTTGAATGGTTGGCTTGTGTGAGTCTTCAGCTGGAATCATCCCCCAAACTGGGACCCGCAGACAACTTATAACAGCATCACAGAGAGTGATTTCACATGCATGGGAGGTGCCATTACATCCACCAGCCTTCCCATTACTTTGATGAAGTTGAGCAGATTGATGAAATATTTCCAGTTCACTTGAACCATCCTGAATCACAGACTGGAGATCTTCACGCTATTCTAAATAACACATGCCACGTTCTTTTTAATCGAAGTTTCTTTCAAAGAAATGTTTGCTGTTTATTCAATATGCCATTTCAATATCTCTGTTATGATAAATGATGTGCATCCTCAGGTCACTTTTACATCACTAATCATTCAATGGGCACGCAGGAAGATAACTAGATAAGCACATAGGCAATTTTATACCAAACTAAATTGATCTGTAATGAAATCTAGCATGTTAATGTACATGCAAAGAAAGTAGATTAGCATCACAAAGAATACAGGGGCGACAGATGAGGTCGACAATGCTGCACAGTAATAACAATCCTTTAATGATGCCTTCAACAAGAAATTTAACCTGAAACGTCAGCTTCAGCTATAAAAATGGTAATATCTCTCAATGACATATTTGAGATACTACTGGTGATGCTGGCTTAATGTTCACTCAAAGAGTCTGAGTTAGAACCATAATAACATTACAGTGCAAAGTGATGTTTTCCAGCCAATAATGTTTGCATTGGTGAAATAAATGAGCTGTCCACTCTAATCTCACACTATAGCACCTTCAAACACCCATCACTCTCTGGGTGAAACTACTTTATCTCATCCTCCCTTTAATGCTTCTATCAGTCACCTTAATTGACCTCTCTGCCAGGGCTAACAGAGATTTTTTTGTCCATTCTTTCCAAGCCCCCCCCGCCCCGTTATTTTGTGTACCTCCATCAAGTCACCCCTCAGAATCCTATATTCTAAATTAAACAAGCCAACCTATTGAATTAGATTAGATTCCCTACAGTGTGGAAACAGGCCCTTCGGCCCAACACATCCACACCGGCCCTCAGAAGAGTAACCCACCCAGGCCCATTTCCCTCTGACTAACGTACCTAATACTTTGGGCAATTTAGCATCGTCAATTCACCTCACCTGCACATCTTTGGACTGTGGGAGGAAACCGGAGCACCTAGAGAAAACCCACGCAGACTCGGGGGGAATGTGCAAACTTCACACAGACAGTCTGCCCAAGGCTGGAATCGAACCTGGGTCCCCATTGCTGTGAGACAGCAGTGCTAACTACTGAACCACAGTGTGAACTGGAAATATTTCAGCAATCTTTCCTCAAAGCTGCAATTTTCAAGCTCTGGCAACATTCTTGCAGAACTTCTCTGTGCTCATTCTCTCTCATTCTCAAGCAATTCTGCCCTTCCTTTAATGTGATGACAGAACCACAACTGTGGTCTAACCAATGCCTTATGTTCCATCACTGCATCCCTGCTCTTGTACACAATACCTCACCTAATGGATGAATGCATACCTTCTTTACCACCTTATCTGTCCTGCCACATTCAGGTATTTGTGACCATGCACTTCAAGGTCTCTCACTTCTTCTACCCTACCACCCCTCAATACTCTTCAGTTCGTTGTGTATTCCTTTGTTGTGTTTTCTTTTCCCAAAGGCATAACCTTGCCATTTGCTACTTTTCCACTCAGTCAACTGAACCATTGATATCTTTCTGCAGTCAGTAGTCATCCTCCTCACTATCAATACATAAGTTACTATGTAAATCTCTGATCAACTCATCATTTTCCTTAATTGTCCTCTTTCTCTTAACGTACTGATAAAACACGTCTGACTTATCCAAATTGCTGTGGTAATTTGCTCATTGTAGTCTGAACCTGTGGACCATGATACCAGAGGCTCTAACATTCTGACCATCACATCATTAATATAGAATCTCACCTATTCCTGTTCCTACTGTTGGCCAGCATTGGAAGGGATTAAGCAATCTTATACTCAACTTGAGTTACTTAGGCATCTTCGTTAGCATCAGCTGCTGGATTGGGAATCGAAAATGGAGTTTTTCTCTCAGAGACAGTGAGGTTACCCACTGAGCCACAAGACTTCCCATCAAAGTAACAAGTCTGTGCCTTATTTTGTTTGCAGAGTTTGTCGCAATTTGGCAGCAATCCAAATCAGAAATTTGCAGACAACTGAAATGTTGTGTCTAATTCTGAAAGTGTTTCAAGGCTCGGAAGAGCAAATTGAAGCAAGTCAGTGAAATACTCCTGACTAGCTATTAACTCGGAGTGGTCAATGACTCCTCCACCTACACTTCCCCCAAATTCTTGATCCTGATGGACAGCACACTGCTTGACCTACACCAGACCCCATCCAACTCAAGCTCCTTGTCCCCAACCTCCAGCCAGAGCTGACAGCAACCCCTGCATGACCAAAACTCATAGTAGTAGCCCTTCCTGATGAGGGGCTTTTGCCTGAAACGTCGATTTTCCTGCTCCTCGGATGCTGCCTGACCTGCCATGCTTTTCCAGTGCCACTCTAATCTAGACTCTGATCTCCAGCACCTGCAGTCCTCACTTTTGGCAAACTCATAGTAGCCATCTTCCAATGACTTGCTCCACCTGCCTGACCCATCAACTCCCCAGACTCCTACTACTAGCCTAACAGCCCCCGGACCCAAAAGACCCTCCCTCTCAGACCCAACACCCCTCCATACTCTAATCTGACAAAACCACTCCATATGGATCCCATTGACCCCATCCATCTGGCACCAAATGAACTCACCACCTGGCACACTGACCATTTGGCAGCCTCTGACCTCACCGGCCTGACACACCGACCACCTGGTGCCCTCTGATCTTGCCCACCTGGCACAATACCCCTTCACCCAGCAACACATTGCCAGCCTTCAACTGCCTGGCACTCTAACCCCATCAACCATCTGCCACTCTAATCCTACACTCACTTTTTAACTAAACCATTTCACTGGGGCTGTCGAACTAGCTGCCTATGTTACTGGTAATTTAAATCATAAAAACTGCACTGACTACCGCGAAAATGTGTGGGAATGGGGGCTACCATGAAGGCTTCATCTCTAGCAAGATTTATAGAGTCCTGGACAGGTTTGCAACAGGAGAGCTCTATCCAACAATGTAAGCTGGTAATTTTCACTCTTACCAGGGTTGTAAATAGGATTTCCAAACTTGATCACAATCGTCAACTTTTGCTTCAGATTTGTGGCGTTTGATATCTTGCTTTTCTTTAGCATCACAGCAAGCACATCCCAATATCTAACATCTGACAGCAGCAGTATTTAGTTTTCACTGTCTCTGCAAGGATGAGAGTATGTTTCCACAGGGCCAATTATTATGTTCTCCACAGCTCCTTTTCTTCTCCTACTGGCAAAATTGGAAGATGACAGGATATGAGGTTAATACAAACAAAGGCAACAAGTTGTTTGCTTAGTTTGCAGCACAGTTTAGAGCACAACCACATGCTGTTTGGCCAACCATTATGATGCACCATGCTGCTCGTCAACTGACTGATTCATCTTTTGTTTCATCAGACTCCCTATTGGTAAACCTGACTGAACGAACTTCAGACAGAGATTCATTTGTGAATCCCGGGCGTAGCCTAAAAGCACAACATCTTTTAAAATTCTGCTTCCAGATCCAGTAATATTCTCAAACATTGCACAGGACTCAAAGGAGTACCACCCACAGCTTGAATTTTACATTTCTTATTCTGTTCGGGACTACTTCACAGAGTTCTCTCTTTTGATTCTGATATATTTTGTCAAAACTAATGGGAGATAAATTAGCACATGCGAGACACTTGGCCCAATGACTTGATGCATTTACACAGCTCTCATGTAATTGTCTTGTTAGTGAACATGAACACATACAGTCATTTGTGACAATATCAACCTTTTACCTCAATGAGTCAAAGGATGAGTCAATCATTATTGCAATTCTCACTGCAGGAAATAGTTCACTATGGCATTTAGACTATTTTTAAGAAGCATTTCACCAGTATTCTACTTTTTCTTCTTGCATTTATTTTTCTCACTTGAGCGACACAGCTGGCTATTTTTTTGTAAGATTTCTCAAAAACACGTAAATGCACTAGAGTTAAAACTCAATAACAAGCTTTCATGGTACACCAGTTACCAATAAAATGATAACTGTCAATGGCATTTCTCCAAAGTACCCAAACTTTCAGGGTGGCATCTAACGCATCTAATCCTAATCAGCATTATTTCCTTGACACTTACTGTTGAATGCAACTAAAGGTTCCCTTCCATCCCAATTCTCTTTTGCATTACAAAATCTATCCATTGCTGCTTTCTCTCCTTCTGTAAAGGTTCATAATTTGTGAGATAGAGGTGACTGTACAAGTCAAAGAGAGGTAAAAGATAATGGGTGATGAGCTCCCAGCCCGGAAAGACACGAGCCATGGTAAGAAGCTTGGTGAAACTCAGTACCATCAATCACAGGCACAGCACAGTCATCAGGTCTCTTTTCTACAGGCTCCTTTTAAGGAGCCACTGAAGTCCTGTGAGGAATCTCTCAATTGTCTGCCCACAAATGTATCAAGGCTATGTGTTACTGGTGCTATTTGTGACAGATCACCGCCACTTCATTTCATTTCCCCGTGATGAGGATTGTGCAGACCGAGCAATTGGCTTGTGACCATGGCTGATGGCTCTGCCTGTTTCTCTAGGAAACTAAACAACCAAAGCACAGAGTTGGCATTCACTCTTGTAAGTGTTGTTGAACTGTTTGATCATTGTTTAAAGAGATATCAAAGAATAAAGCGTAGTTGCTTCAGGTGAACTCTTTGAGTGTTGGATCATTGATATCTAGAGTACACATCCTGAACTAACCACACAGAAGCTAGTACCTAACCACCTTGTCACCCTTTATTTACATGTGCACAGTACACTGGCTATAACCAGCCAGCTCATAGTCAGTTCCTGACGTCAGGAGATTTTGAAACTCCCATTTATATGTATTTTTTTATTTTATGAAATGGTACAAAATACAAACAGTTAACAATAAACAATAAGCAGCGGTTCACAAAAGACCACAATTAACAGGGGAAGGAGCAGCAAGGCCAAAGCCCAAACCCCACTGTGCAATCAGTTAACAGGCAAATGTGGGCAAACCTCAAATCCCACCGTAACTCATCAAAAAGGAAACAGTAACACAAACTCATACAACACCGTACAACCAAACAAATAAAACAGTGCATAGAACACAGACAACCCTAGCAACCCAACAAACCACTCGCCCCTTCCAGTACAAGGCAACCAACCTGTCCCTACAGCCTCTCGGTCTGCCCCTAACCCCCGTCTGGCCCTCGGTCTGCCCCACGCCTTGTCCGGCTCTCAGTCTGCCCCTACACCCCGTCCGACTCTCCATCTAGCCCTCAGTCTGTCCCTACCCCCCATCCGGTCCTCAGTCTGCCACATGCTTTCTTGTATTCTTTGTCTTTTGTCTCTTTTTTTCCACAGTGACAAAACAAGTCCAGAAATCTTTATTCATATTCCACCATCAGGAGGAAAAGAAACACCCGAGTGGTCAGGGTCAAAGACCTTTACACCGCTGAGGCTAAACGCCAGCTCGCGGACACCTCCTCCTACTGTCCCCTTGACCATGACCCCACCTCCCACCACCAAACCATCATGTCCCAGACCATCCATAACCTCATCACCTCAGGGGATCTCCCATCCACCGTCTCCAACCTCATAGTCCCACAACCCCGCAGCGCATGTTTCTACCTCCTGCCCAAAATCCACAAACCTGACTGCCCCGGCCGACCCATTGTCTCAGCCTGCTCCTGCCCCACCGAACTGATCTCCGCATACCTCAACACAGTCCTGTCCCCCTTAGTCCAAGAACTCCCCACCTACGCCCTCCACCTCCTCCATGATTTTCACTTTCCCGGTCCCCAACACCTTATCTTCACCATGGACATCCAGTCCCTGTACACCTCTATCCCCATCACGAAGGACTCAAAGCCCTCCGCTTCTTCCTTTCCCGCCTTACCAACCAGTACCCTTCCACTGACACCCTCCTTCGACTGACTGAACTGTTCCTCACCCTGAACAACTTCTCCTTCCAATCCTCCCACTTCCTCCAAGGAGTTGCCATGGGCACCCGCATGGGCCCCAGCTATGCCTGCCTCTTTGTAGGATATGTGGAATAGTCCATCTTCAGCAACTACACTGGTACCACCCCCCACCTTTTCCTCCGCTACATCGATGACTGTATCGACGCTGCCTCGTGCTCCCACGAGGAGGTTGAACAGTTCATCCACTTTACCAACACCTTCCACCTCGACCTCAAATTCACCTGGACCGTCTCAGACTCCTCGCTCCCCTTCCTAGACCTTTCCATTTCTATCTTGGGCGACTGAATCAACACGGACATCTACTATAAACCGACTGACTCCCACAGCTACCTAGACTACACCTCCTCCCACCCTGCCCCCTGTAAAAATGCCATCCCATATTCCCAATTCCTTCGTCTCCGCCACATCTGCTCCCAGGAGGACCAGTTCCAATACCGTACAGCCCAGATGGCCTCCTTCTTCTAGGACCGCAGATTCCCACCAGACATGATCGACGATGCCCTCCACCGCATCTCCTCCACCTCCCGCTCCTCCGTCCTTGAGCCCCACCCCTCCAACCACCACCAGGACAGAACCCCATTGGTTCTCACCTACCACCCCACCAACCTCCATATACAGCGTATCACCCGCCGTCATTTCCGCCACCTCCAAACGGACCCCACCACCAAGGATGTATTTCCCTCCCCTCCCCTATCAGCATTCCGAAAAGACCACTCCCTCCGTGACTCCCTCGTCAGGTCCACACCCCCCACCAACCCAACCTCCACTCCCGGCACCTTCTCCTGCAACCGCAAGAAATGCAAAACTTGTGCCCACACCTCCTCCGTTACTTCTCTCCAAGGCCCCAAGGGATCCTTCCATATCCACCACTAATTCATCTGCACCTCCACACACATCATCTATTGCATCCGCTGCACCTGATGTGGCCTCCTCTATATTGGGGAGACAGACCACCTACTTGCGGAACATTTCAGAGAACACCTCTGGGACACCCGGACCAACCAACCCAACCACCCCATGGCTCAACATTTTAACTCCTCCTCCCACTCCTCACCTTATCACCCTCACCTTGACCTCCTTCTGCCTATCGCATCTCCATCGCCCCTCCCCCAAGTCCCTCCTCCCTACCTTTTATCTTAGCCTGCTGGACAGACTTTCCTCATTCCTGAAGAAGGACTTATGCCCGAAACGTCGAATCTCCTGTTCCTTGGATGCTGCCTGACCTGCTGCGCTTTTCCAGCAACACATTTTCAGCTCTGATCTCCAGCATCTGCAGACCTCACTTTCTCCTCCAGGGTCAAAGAGTGTACTTCTCAACAAAGGGCAATGCCTAAGTGACTGAAAAAGTGAAGGGGAGGTCAGGATTAAATCATAATAGAATCGGAAGGGGACATAATACAATCCATACCCCACGGTGCCCACCTCTCCCTGAAAACCTCGAGGGTATTGCTCTCCTGTTTATATACCTTTTTGTCTCCTTACTTGAGGAAGGATTTACTGGAGGAAGTGCACAGGTGGTTCACTAGGGTGTTTCCAGAGTTGAGAATGTTGGCTTATGAGGAGAGATTGAGTAGACTGGGATGACATTCATTAGAATTGAGAAGAATGGGGCAGGGTGATCTTATAGAAACATTTCATTACGACAAAGAAATAACTGCACAGAGGCCGGGTCCCATCACCAGGTCACCCTTTGTTAACTTGTGCTCACTACAGCGGCTGGAGCCAGCCAGCTCAGAGTCGGTCATCAACTAAGGAGGTTCTAATCTCCTGGTTAGGGTTTTTTTAAGCATCCATATCATGTGTGTGTCAGTGTAAGACACAATGAATGAACAACGAGTGCAGAAAACTTTATTCCTATTCCACTACCAGGAAGAAAGGAAACACCTGAGTGGCCAGTGACAAGCAGTGTCCGTCTCAAAAAGGGCAATGCTGTGTGATCAAAATATGAAAATGGACCAGGATTATATCAAAATAGAGTTGGAGGAGGAAATAAAGCTCTCCATACCCCACAGTGCCCACTCCTCCCTGAATACCTCGAGGGTATTGCTTTCCTGTTTAAGTTTTTTGTCAGTCCTCAACAAAAAGGAATGTATGCTAAGGTGTGCAGTGGAATCCTGTCTACGCTCACCCCAGCCCGTATGGAATTTCACATTGGCCTCAAAGTCCCATACTTCCCCCAGGAACCTGTGCCCCACAACCTGAGCCACCTCCAGAACATTAGTATTGTACTTTTTAAGGATGTAAAAAGGCGAGCCCTGTATCGACTGCCGCTGCACACTGTCCACCTCTTCTCCTTCGTCCACCATCAGGACACGCCTTGACATACCCATTTGCCACCGGACAGTGGGGATCCCCAGTTGAGGGCCCTCTACACAGGAGTCCTCCCTCTTTCTCTCGGGGATCTGGGGTGGAGGGTGCTGCATGCAGTGGTCCCCTGCGACCCCAGATTGCAGTGGTTCACAGACTCCCAGCTCAACAGCTTGTTCTGTGGTGCTGTGGAGTCCGTGGACCGTGTGTATATTGGGTGTGGGCATTTGCCCTCCCTTTTTGATTTTCTCAAAAACCTCCTCCTCTGCTTTTGGTTGCACTTCAGTCCCACGCTCCTGATCTTCGGGCACCCGGTACGGAGGAGGGAGGGCAGGTCTGAAGACCTCCTTGTGCATCTGCTCCTGGGTCTGGCCAAACTGGCCATAAACAGGTCCAGGCAGCGGGCTGTGGGGGGGATCGTTAGGGCCGACTGCCTACCCCACTTCCACGGTTACGTTAGAGCCCGGGTTTCTCTGGAGAAGGAGCACACGGTGTCCACCAACACCCTGGATATTTTCAGGGAAAGGTGGGCACCGTAGGGAGTGGAGTGAATTATTTCCCCCCTCCAACTCTATTTTGATATAATTCCTGCCCTCCCTTTCACTGGTTAATCATACAGCAATGCCTTCTGAGAAGACATTGCTTGTCACTGACCAACCTGGCGTTTCCTTTCTTCCTGGTGGTGGAAAAGAGAAGCAAAAAGGAATGCCAGTTAACAAACTGACTATATGGTTTAGCCAGTTCAGGAATCAGGTTTCCTCCAGAAATGAACAGAAACCAACAGCAGCAGTAATACCCTGACTGTGGCCCAGCCAGCACAAAGTCAGTCCACTAAACTGAGGGGATTGTAAATCTTCCTGAGGCCAGGTCATCAGGCAGCGGAGGCTTGGGGCCCCACTGCTCTCCCAACACCAGGATGCCAGACCCCTCGGGGAAAAGGTCCAGTGCCAAGGCATCCAGAAAGACAGCCCTGGGGGAAGGAGTGAGGATAATACCGTCCTCCCCTCCAACACTCGATGACCCAGCGGTATTTAAAATACTATGGCCCACCTTGGTTTCTCAGTCATCCCTGAGCGCTGGTGGAATGGCGGCAGCAGCAGAAGGGCCTGTGTTGCTGCGGCCCCAGTGGTTTGGGCAGGTTAGACCACAGTGCTGGATAGGCAGGAGACACCGTGGGCTCATCCCCTGGGGAGGTAGAGCACCATCAGCTTGCCAATGGGAAATCTCTTCTCGAGGGAGACAGGGAGTATTTTATGGGTCCTCCCTTTCCCTGCCCACCTTGGTGGTCATGGGACTGGAGACTCCTCCCCCCAGCCTCTCCAGGAACACTACTGGCTGGGGAAAGCAGGGGTGAGGCAAGGGCAGGGAGAGCCAGTTGTGTCACTTCCTGTCCTGCCCTGGGATGTCAGGTGGTGGTGGGTGAGACCACCACGACCATTCCATTATTGGCTCAGGTTAACCACCCCAATTGAGGATCTCAAAGTCAATAAGATCCATCTGGTTCCAATCATCACACCTCCAAAAACCCAGATGCTAGATACGGCCTGTACTTCATACACAGCAGGGTCACTGAGCAGTAATGCAGTACAGTGGCTAGCACTGCTGCCTCATAGCTACCAGGGACCCAGGTTCAATTGTAGCCTTGGGCAACTATCGGTGTGGAGTGTGCATATTCTCCCCATGTCTGTGTGGACTTTCTCTGGGAGCTCTGGTTTTCTCCAGCAGCTCAGGTGAATTGGTCATGCTAAATTGTCCATAGTGTGAGGTGCAATAGTCAGAGGGAAATGGGACTGGGTGGGTTACTCTTTGGAGTTTCAGTGCAGAATTGTTGGGCCAAAGGGCCAGTTTCCACACCATAGGGAGTCTAATCATATGTTTAACTAGAATGCTGGTATGGTTCCCCCTTCCCTAATCCAGCTCCCACATTGCCAACTGAAGGATAACATATATTTAACATTTTCAGATCTACCTAACTCAGTCCCACATATATTGGTGATGAGCAGAAGGGAATTATATTGTAAGAAAGTTGAAAGGCTGAGGCATTTCACTTGAGGTACACTTGATTGACTTTTCAGCTTTCCAGCCCAGCTCCCTGAAAGAGATGTAAATTGGACACACTCAGAGTCATAGAGATGTACAGCATGGAAACAGATCATTCGGTCCAACCCATCCATGCCAACCAGATATCCCAACCCAATCTAGTCGCACCTGCCAGCACCTGGCCCATATCCCTCCAAATCCTTCCTATTCGTATACCCATCCAAATGCCTCTTAAATGTTGCAATTATACCAGCCTCCACCACATCCTCTGGCAGCTCATTCCATTCACATACCACCCTCTGTGTGAAAAGTTGCCCCTGAGGTCTCTTTTATATCTTTCCCCTCTCACCCGAAACCTATGCCCTCTAGTTCTAGTCTCCCCAACCCCAGGGAAAAGACTTTGCCTATTTATCCTATCCATGTCCCTCATAATTTTGTAAATCTCTATAAGGTCACCCCTCAGCCTCTGATGCTCGAGGGAAAACAGCCCCAACCTGTTCAGCCTCTCCCTATAGCTCAAATCCTCCAACCCTGGCAACATCCTTGTAAATTTATTCTGAACCCTTTCAAGTTTCCCAACATCTTTCCGATAGAAAGGAGACCGGAATTGCATGCAATAGTCCAACAGTGGCCGAAACAATATCCTGCACAGCCGCAACATGGCCTCCCAACTCTTGCACTCAATACTCTGACCAATAAAGGAAAGCATACCAAATACGTTCTTTACTATCCTACCTACCTGCGACTCCACTTTCAAGGAGCTATGAACCTTCACTCCAAGGTCTCTTTGTTCAGCAACACTCTGTAGGACCTTACCATTAAGTGTATATGTCCTGCTAAGATTTGCTTTCCCAAAATGCAGCACCTCACTTTTACCTGAATTAAACTCCATCTGTCACTTCTCAGCTCATTGGCCCATCTGGTCCAGATCCTGTTGTAATCTGAGGTAACCCTCTTCGCTGTTCACTACACCTCCAATTTTGGTGTCATCTGCAAACCTACTAACTGTACCTCTTATGCTAGCATCCAAATCATTTATTTAAATGTCAAAAAGTAAGAGGGCCCAGCACTGATCCTTGTGGCACTCCACTGGTCACAGGCCTCCAGTCTGAAAAACAACCCTCCACCACCACCTTCTGTCTTCTACTTTTGAACAGTTCTGTATCCAAATGGCTAGTTCTCCCTGTATTCCATGAGATCTAACTTGCTAATCAGTCTACCATGGGGAACCTTGTCGAACATCTTACTGAAGTCCATATAGATCACATCTACTGCTCTGCCGTCAGCAATCTTCTTTGTTACTTCTTGAAAAAAGTCAATCAAGTTTGTGAAACATGATTTCCCACGCACAAAGCCATGTTGACTATCCCGAACCAGTCCTTGCCTTTCCAAATACATGTACATCCTGTCCCTCAGGATTCCCTCCAACAACTTGCCTACCACCGAGGTTAGGCTCACTGGTCTACAGTTCCCTGGCTTGGCTTTACCGCCCTTCTTAAACAGTGGCACCATGTTTGCCAAACTCCAGTCTTCCAGCACCTCAACTGTGACTATTGATGATACAAATATCTCAGCAAGAGGCCCAGCAATCACTTCTCTAGCTTCCCACAGAGTTCTATGGTACACCTGATCAGGTCCTGGGGATTTATCCACTTTTAACCATTTCAAGACATCCAGCACTTCCTCCTCTGTAATCTGGTCATTTTGCAAGATGTCACCATCTATTTCCCTACAGTCTACATCTTACATATCCTTTTCCACAGAAAATACTGATGCAAAGTATTCATTTAGTATCTCCCCCATTTTCTGTGGCTCCACACAAAGTCTGCCTTGCTGAATTTTGAGGGGCCCTATTCTCTCCCTAGTTACCCTTTTGTCCTGAATATATTTGTAAAAACCCTTTGGATTCTCCTTAATTCTATTTGCCAAAGCTATCACATGTCCCCTTTTTTGCCCTCCTGATTTTCCTCTTAAGTACTTCCTTTATACTCTTCTAAGGATTCACTCGATCTATCCTGTCTATACCTGACATATGCTTCCATCTTTTTCTTAAGCAAACCCTCAATTTCTTTAGTCATTCAGCATTCCCTATGCCTACCAGACTTCCCTTTCACCCTGACAGGAATATACTTTCTCTGGATTCTTGTTATCTCATTTCTGAAGGCTTCCCATTTTCCAGCCGTCCCTTTACCTGCAAACATCTGCCTCCAATCAGCTTTCAAAAGTTTTTGCCTAATACCATCAAAATTGGCCTTTCTCCAAGTTATAACTTCAACTTTTAGATCTGGTCTAACCTTTTTCATCACTATTTTAAAACTAATAGAATTATGGTCGCTGGCCCCAAAGTGCTCCCCCACTGACATTTCAGTCACCTGCCCTGCCTTATTTCCCAAGAGTAGGTCAAGGTTTGCACCTTCTCTAGTAGGTATATTCACATACTAAATCAGAAAATTGTTCTTGAACACACTTAACAAATTCCTCTCCATCTAAACCTTTAACACTATGGCAGTCCCAGTCGATGTTTGGAAAATTAAAATCCCCTACCATAACTACCCTATTATTCTGACAGATAGCTGAGATCTCCTTACAAGTTTGTTTCTCATTTTCCCTCTGACTATTAGGGGGTCTATAATACAATCCCATTAAGGTGATCATCCCTTTCTTATTTCTCAGTTCCACCCAAGTAACTTCCCTGAATGTATTTCCAGGAATATCCTCCCTCAGCACAGCTGTAATGCTATCCCTTATCAAAAATGCCACTCCCCCTCCTCTCTTGTCTCCCTTTCTATCCTTCCTGTAGCATTTGTAACCTGGAACATTAAGCTGCCAGTCCTGCCCATTCCTGAGCCATGTTTCTGTAATTGCTATGATATCCCAGTCCCATGTTCCTAACCATGCCCTGAGTTCATCTGCCTTCCTTGTTAGGCCCCTTGCATTGAAATAAATGCAGTTTAATTTATTAGTCCTACCTTGTCCCTGCCTGCCCTGACTGTTTGACTCACTTCTGTTCTCATCTGTACCCGTCTCAGATCGATCTCTTTCCTCACTATCTGCCTGGGTCCCACTCCCCAACCTTACTAGTTTAAATCCTCCCAAGCAGTTCTAACAAATTTTCCTGCCAGTATATTAGTCCCCTTCCAATTTCAGTGCCATCCGTCCTTCTCATAAAGGTCACTTCTACCCCAAAACAGATTCCAAGGATCCAAAAATGTGAATCCTTCTCCCATACACCAGCTCCTCAGCTATGCTCTATCCTTCTATTCCTGCCCTCACTAGATCATAGCACTGGGAGTAATCCAGATATTACCCTTGAGGACCTCCTTTTTAAATTTCTGCCTAACTCTATGTAATCTCGCTTCAGAGTCTCAACCTGTTCCCTTCCTATGTCATTGGTTCCAATATGGACAATGACCTCCTGCTGGACCCTCTCCCCTGTGAGAACATTCTGCACCCTCTCTGAGACATCCTTGATCCTGGCACCAGGGAAATAACACACCACTCTGCTTTCTCTGCTGGCCACAGAAACATCTGTCTGTACCTCGGACTACAGAATCCCCTAACACAATTGATCTCTTGGAAGCCGACGTACCCCTCGTTGCATTAGAGCCGGTCTCAGTACTAGAAACTTGGCTGTTCATGCTATGTTCCACTGAGAATCTATCACACCTACGTTTTCCAAAACAGAATACCTGTTTGAAATGGGTATATCCACAAAAGACTCCTTCCCTAGGTGTTGACCCCTCTTACCCTTCCTGGAGTTAATCCATCGATGTGACTGTATCTGAGACTTTCCCCCCTTCCTATAACTGCCATCCATCACGTACTGTTGCTATTGCAAATTCCTCATCGCTTCTATCTATCTCTCCAACCCATCCACTCGATCTGATAAGATTCGCATCCAACAGCATTTATGACAGATATAATCTGCAGTAACCCTTAAACTCTCTTTAATCTCCCACATCTGACAAGAAGTACATATCACTGCAAAGGCCACTTTTGCTCCTTCACAATCTACAAACACAGAAAATAACACAGTCTTATTCCTCTACAAATACTACCCCAGGTTAAATTAATAGCTATGGCTTATATTTTAAGTTTAATCAAGAGATTTATCTCAAAAAACATATAATCAAGAAAGAATCCATTATACTCACTACTGCAGACTTTCTCGTGGTCAGACTTAAAACAACAATTATTCTAATTCTGTGTTGTGAACTTCGCCCAAACCAGTTCCTCCAAGATAGATTGTGAGAGTCATTGTTCATTAATTTTCCCACATACGTTCCGGTGTCCATCTCTCTCTCTCTCTCTCTCTCTCTCTCTCTCTCTCTCTCTCTCTCTCTCTCTCTCTTGTTTCTACTTCAACTATTTCATTCCCTTTTGATATTTATTATTGAATTGGCCTTCAGCAGCCTCTCATGTCGCAGATTCTAAACAAACAGCTGACCAGTGTGAACAAATTCCCATGTCACCTTTGGCTCTTTTGTCGATTAATTTAAACTCATGTCTTTGGTTACTGATTCCTCTGTCATTTCTCCTTATTTACTCCAGCAATACTCTGCCTAAAGCAAAAGGCTTGCAATTTGTCAGTCTTGCCTTGACCATCAGACATCTTATAACATTTTACAGCTAATGAAGTGAACAAAAGTGGTGTATAACAGCCAATTTACACAAAAAGTCATCCCAGAACAGTAACATGATGATGACTAGATGATCAGTTCTAATGATGCTGATTGAGGGATAAATATTACTCAAAGTACTGGGATTAACACACCCTCCCTTCTGTAAAAGATTTTTTTTTTGTAGCCCCCAAAGAGGAGATCCAAACGATGGCATTTCCAACTATGCAGCATCTCCTCCAGCAGTGCATGCTTTGAATTTGTGCTTTTTGAACTCAATTTTCAGACTTAGAGACAAGACAAGACAGATACCAACTGAGCAACAGCTGAAACAGCCAATCAATAAACAGAGGAAGCATTCAGAGTAAGGGTGTACTATATCAGCAAATTCAATGTCAAACCAGAACAAAAAGGGATGAATTTAAAAAGAGGATATATGTGAGATATTATTTAAAAAGTTAATATTTGACATCTTTCAAACAAAATGACCTCAACAATAAATCATGTGAAGGTCTGAGATTGCACCTTTTCAATTGTTCACTCTCTGGGCCGGAGCGGCTGTGTGTATCCAGATGGCAAAAAACTGTCTTCCCATTAGATCTTGTTTTTTCAACTCTCAGTCAGTGTTCTAAGATGGGCAAAGACACTCTGAAGCTCTCCTTGGAGTGTAGCAGCATTGACCTTAATGACTGGTTGGAGTCTGGTTGGAGTTTGGCAGAAATCATTCAAAATGACAACTTGCCCGTCAAGCCGTATTATTTGAATCATATAGTCTTAAGAATGGGGCAAAGCATCAGGAGAAAAGGAAGGAAAGGGAAGTAAATGCCGAATACTAAATCCCACTATGTTGTATGTTATCCTGCCCCATGCTCGCAAAGATTTGTGAGTCAAGAATTGACCTGTTCAGTCACGGGGAAGCATTCGGCAAAATCTGTGACTATGAATAGATCCACCTACGAACTGAAGGACAGCTGGTGACCGGCACTCTCTTTAAATGTTTCTATTCTCTTTCACTTGGACCTCCAAGATCAATGAGCAGCAGCAACTTGTAGAATGGGAAGTCAATGCTGCAGTCCCTGTCAGAATGACAATCATTGTGCACAGAATATTCAAGCAGATGTGTGTGCTCACATTCATGCAGCATAAAGCTGATGGTAATGCAACATGAAGATTTGTGTATATATGTTCTCAAGCCTTTATTTTTTCCTATACCCATTATAAAATAATGTCATTTGGATTATGCAATAGCAACTCTATATGGAAACTCGAAATTTGATAAGCTATAGAGTTAATATTACATATACATGATCTTTCAGCAGAACAGTTATTTTTATATTACATCGATAATGAATCTACTATTTAATTTATATTGCCGCTCCTCATTCTTCTTACCCCATTGCCAATTTCCAAAGTCTGCCAATGTTCTCCTGATGTCTGTTACTGTCCTCCTCATTGATTACTACTCTTCCAGGGCCTACAGCAAATTATTAATAAATCAGAGGCATGCTAAGACTTCCTCCTGGAATTTCCCTGAGGGTCATCTTGATCTCCCACCTTAATGGATCAATGGAAACAGTGGAAGTGCCTTCATGTTTGCTGGCAGGTCAATTATACAACTTTGCGAAGAATTCATATTTTGAATTTCATATTCAAATTCAAAGATAAGTGTGGATACTCAAAGTCAGACCCAAAAGTTAATATTCCCAAAGGACCACAGGGCTGCTAGAGAGAAACAGCAGGCGATGAGCTTAACCCAAGGATCACCACAACTCAGGTGATTGGTGAGGTTGAGAAGGGGAGACTTCCATGTTGACCAGGACAGGAATCGAAGTCTAGCAGCTAGCTGCCATGCCCATTTGGATGGGTTGTCCACAGTGAGGGCAGATGACATTCAACTTTGTCCTCAGATGTGAATGGATTCATTCAGAATGAGGATCACTTTACAAACTCGGTCCCGTGGAAAATGCTTCTCTCCCATAGTTGCAGTGGGTCAGTTATGGAGTCATAGAGATGTCCAGGACAGAAACAGACCCTTCAGTCCAACTCATCCATGCTGACCAGATATCCCAACCCAATCTAGTCTCATCTGCCAGCACCCGGCCCATGTCCCTCCAAACCCTTCCTATTCATTTACTCATCCAAATGCCTCTTAAGTGTTGCAATTGTACCAGCCTCCACCACATCCTCTGGCAGCTCATTCCATACGTACCACCCTCTGTGTGAAAAAGTTGCCCCTTAGGTCTCTTTTATATCTTTCCCCTCTCATCCTAAACCTATGCTCTCTAGTTCTGGACACCCCCACCCCAGGAAAAAGACTTTGTCTATTTACCCTATCCATGCCCCTCATAATTTTGTAAACCTCTGTAAGGTCACCCCTCAACCTCTGATGCTCCAGGGAAAACAGCCCCAGCCTATTCAACTTCTCCCTACGGCTCAGATCCTCCAACCCTGGCAACATCCTTGTAAATCTTTTCTGAAGCCTTTCAAGTTTCATAACATCTTTCCAAAAGGAAGGAGACCAGAATTGCACGCAATATTCCAACAGTGGCCTGACCAAACAGAAATTCATTAAAACTATTCTGCAACTGTTTTGGCCCAGAAGTAAAATGAAAACAGCGATGATCTGCTTTTCATTGTGAGCATCTATCAGGAAAAGTAAATCAAACAGTGAATAATAAAAGGACTAAGCTTGTAGCTATGCAAATATTGCACCGATTCAACAATATGTCTTCATCACAGCAGCTAGAAAGAAATCCAGTTTGAAAATTTAGTGAATTTAAGTGTAAATCTAACATAATGTAGTGTTTAGCCTCAGCTGATATAGCTGTTTTATAAAAATTTTCTTTTCAGAGCCCTCATTTCTTACTTCTTAGTCTCCACGGTGTTTTGAAAGTACTCAAGGTGCATATTTGTTTATTCACTCATTAAAAAGAAACTTACTGTAATGTTGATAAATTCCACAGTTAAAGAGTGTTGCCTCACAGCAGATTATTTTTTTCTCTCTGCCGCCTTTTCCCCTCGTCTCTTGAAAGCCCTTTATCACATATTGGAGCACTGCTCCAGGAACCTCATCAGTTCTCCAATAGTTCACTTAAGTGGCTGCTCATTTCTGACTAAGTTGACAAAGTATCTGTTGGCTGGTTGCTCTAATGGCAATGACCTTACAACTGAACTCAATCCTGTCTTCAACCAATGCACTTGACTGCAGAGCGTAAAGGGGTGGCAGTTTTTAGACGCTAACTCACAGTATAACAACTTACAGACACAAAGTTGGAAATGGAAGGCTCATAAGTGGATTAAGTATATTTTGCTTTTCATTTCAGATTCATTCTATGGACACACTTTGCTTATTAATGTACCTGGGTAAGCTCCCAGATTTTACAATACAATTTCATTAATCACTTGCTGACACCAATTGCCATAACATCATTAGTAGCATTGCAATGTAACCTGTTGAAAGGGAATGACCCCTTTGATTAATTTACATGAAGGCCTACATTACCAGAGCATGAAAGAGTGATTTATTATAATACACTAAATATCCAGATGCTGTTGTTTATAACAATGTTACTATAAAAATGTCTGTTACATTTGAACTATATTCAGCTTCTTAAACATAACTAGCTATCATTAGTAGTGTTTAAAATTATCACAGAATCCCTAGTGTGGAACCAGGCTATTCAGCTCATCAGGTCCACACAACCCCTACAAGGAACATCCCACCCAGCCCTACCCCATCCCTTTAACCCTGCATTTCCCATGGCTAATCCACCTAGCCTGCACAACTCTGGACATTGAGCAGTTAAGCACAGCCAATGCACCTAACCTGTACGTCATTGCTCTGTGGGAGGAAACCAGAGCACCCGGAGGAAACCCATGCAGATACAGAGACAGTGTCTCCACACAGACAGTCACCCGAGTCCCTGGCACTGGGAGGCTGCAGTGCATACCACTGAGCCACCAAGCCGCCCATGGGTCATAGTTTTAAAATAAGATTTAAAATAGAGCTGAGAAAGCATTATTCCACCCAGAGGATTGAGTGTCTTTGGAATCCCTTCCTCAAAAAGCAGAGGATGCAGAATTTTAAAAATATATTTAAGGCCCTGGTGGAATGATTCTTGGTAACCAAAGAGATGGAAGATTATCAGGGCTATTCAGGAAAGTGGAGTTTAAGTTAAATCAGATCACCTGTGATCTTAATGAATGGCAGATCAGGCTCTAAGGGCCAGGTTGAAGGACTTATGCCCAAAACGTTGATTCTCCTGCTCCTTGGATACTGCCTGACCTGCTGTGCTTTTCCAGCATTACACTTTTAGGCTCCAAGGGCTATGTCGTCTACTCTTGTTCCTTGTTCACATATTTGTATCCTTGACTGAGGAAAAAGATGTGCTGTAGAGGAACCTGATTAAAAAATAACAAATATCTTAGAATGCGCAGTCTTTCTTTAATATTGAGATGACACATCAAACTCAAGAGGTGACCTGTCCATTGTTTTGATTCTAATAAGTGGATCTGAGTAAAAATCATATCCAAGATCTGACAGATAATGTTTCAAATTGACATGAATGCATGAAAAATAAAAGTGAAGCAAAAATCACTCTGCATGGCTTGGGATCACATTAATTGATTAAGAAGAGGAATAGGTTTCGTTTTTCAAATCAAATAGCAATGGAAATTTAAACTGACACTGAAGCGTGTGTTTGAACTAATGTCAAGTCAGTCATTCAGCAGATTCAGTCACTGGAATGTTCCTGTTCGTTTGGTGTTGGACCAGTTTGCTTTTGAAAATATATTAAATATTCAGTAAAGGGCAAAATTCTGTCTGTTGAATATATTAAAACTGCTCGTGCTGTGCAGTCAGGAAGGCTCAAGCACCCAGTACTATTTATAGTTGCATTTGCATTAGGCAGTGTCCCCACAGAAATTGTGACTGTGTACTTCCTTGTTAGTTATCACCCATTAGCTCATCTGGTAATGACCCCATCGGCTAAATCAAACAGACCGGCAGATCTTGGCTTTAGTTCCACTGGACATTTCTTTTCATGGATCAGAACAGCAGGAATGATTTGTTCATAGCGTGATAGCCCGTCAACTTTTGCCAATTCATGTGGAACACTGTATATGAGGATAAAATATGCAGAATGGAAATTTTTCTTTTGAAAGCAATTGTCAGTATCACTACCATCATTATCATAACTAATCACTGAATCTACAATCAAAATTAGCAAGAGATAATTCATTTTTAATAGTGCATAAATAATACCTCTTTGAAATAGTTCAACAGTAAATCAGTCTTATAGATTTTTCGTTTCCAAGTATTTCTGACTATAGTTCCCCTTTCATCAGGAAAACAAGACATCTCAGAAATGCCCATCAATACCTTCACAGCAGTCAGCCAGCAGAAAGTTAAGTAAGGAGGAGGTAGTTTAATGACATTTTTACTGTCTATGTCTCTGTCATGCTCCTACTTGCAACCTGATGAAAAGCTCAACCAGCTGAGTGAAAGTCAAACCTGAGGCTTGGCCTCTTGTCCTTTCCTGAGGTAAAGTCCCTTGAACAACACATGTTACCCATTGAATTTAGTTGAATATTTCTGAAATGCACAATTGTCCAGACAAAATGCATGCTATAATATAGAAATCCCACACTGTCAGTGAAAAAGGTACTCTGAGAGGTAGTGCAGCGATGTCTACTGCCCGCATAATTTAAAATCAAAGAAGCTGAGTATATTCATTCCCCTAAAAATGATTTTTAACTTTCATATTAGATGTTTTGTATAAAATGAAATTTAAGTGCAATTTCATTTATGGCCAATAATATTTTAATTTAGAATAACTACAAGCTGTTTCTTATATTTGATGTTGCTGTTTTCCTCTGAAAGCTAACCTGGTGCCTTCAGCTATCAAGTTTCAATTACTCCAATGTTTTCTTGACTAGCTTCCATTTTCACACATTGTATAAGCTTGAACTAAGCCAAAATCCCACAGCATGTATCCTAATTCACTCCATAATCCTTTTCATCTGTCATCCCTAATCGGTACTACAGCGTCCAGCAAGCTGTCTCACTAAGATAGTATTCTGTTTTTCAAATCTTCTTGTCAAAGGAGACAACTTCATAATTTTTCATCATTTTACTGTTCCACCCAATTCACCTCTTCATATTCCTTTATATGCTCCTTCCTCTTTTATTTACTTTCTGATCCATCTTTGAGTCATCAACCATTTTGACTACAACACAGTAGGTTGCTTTATGCAAGTTATTAATACAAACAATAAATTGTTCAGGTCCCAACACTGATCCCTGTGGCACCCCACTTGAAATAACTCCATAGGGGCCAGTATCACAGCTCAAAGTCATATTTTATTTATACGTGGAGTATCTTTGAGACTGATCCATTCCGGATGAAGGGCTTTTTCCCAAAACATCGATTCTCCTGCTCCTGGGATGCTCCCTGACCCACTGTGCTTTTCCAGCAACACACTCTCGACTCAGCTCCCACAGAGATAATTCTCAGCATGAGCAGAATCTCGGACGCTCTTGTTTTTGTTTTGGCCGTGGGCCAGCTAGCTCAGAGTCAGTTCCAGTCCTCTGACACAAGATGGAAAGTCCTTCACACACTGATCCAGTTCCCGCAGAGGCAGCTCTCAGAGTGTGAGGATGTCCAACACTCCTGTTTATTTTTTCTTTTAGAACTTATATTCTATGAGGTTCACCTAGCTGATCTCATTACAATCATGACACCATTCATTATAACTTGTCAACCTGAAAATGATCTATTTTTCCTGACTCTCTGGTCCTGTCAGTTAGCAAATCCTCTATCTATGCTGATATCTCCTCCCGAACAACATGAACTCTGAACTTAGACCATGAGATCATAAGACAAAGGAGCAGAATTAAGCTATAATGTCCACTGAGACTACTCTGCCATTTGATCATGGTTAATATGTTTCTGAATCCCATTCTCCAGCCTTCTCCCCATTATCTTGCATAGTAATCTTTTAAATAACATCTATTCAAGGCCTTTTAGAAATTCAAATACACGACAACTTCCAGTCCCCTTTATTCACTCTGCTTGGTACATACCCAAAAAAATCCAATAAACTTATCAAACATGATATCTCTTTCACAAATCATGTTGGCTCTACCTGTGGTATTATGTTAGAAATCACACAACATCAGGTTTATTTGGAAATACAAGCTTTTGGAATATAGCTTGGTGTTGTGTCCACACCAGTCCAACACCGGCACCTCCACATCATGGTGCATTATGACTTTCTAAATGTTCTGTTATTGCCCCATAAAATGGAATTTCAGCATTTCACTAATAATTGAATGGAGACTCACTGGTCTATAGATTTCTACATTGAATGACACTCTTTTCCTGAGTAGCCATGTCAGATTTGTAGTTTTCCACTGGCATTCAATCTACCCTGCTCCTTGCCAGATATGGGTGGCACAATGGCTCAGTTGTTAGCATTGTTGCCTCATAGCGTCAGGGACCCAGGTTCAATTCCACCATCAGGCAACTATCTGTGTTGAGATTGTACGTTCTCCCTGGGTTTGCCTGAGTTTCCTCCTGGTGCTCCATTTTCCTCCCACAGTCCAAAGATATGCTGCTTAAGTGGATTGGCCATTGTTAAAATTGCCCAAAGATGTGCAAACTAGGTGGAAAAGCCTTGGCAAAAGCAAGGATAGCATAAGGAGTGGGTCTGGGTGGGAAGGTCTTTAGAGGGTCAGTGTTGAGTTAATGGGCCAAATGGCCTGCTGCCACATTGTAGGGATTCTGTGATTCTAGAATGATTTGGATGAGAGAATACAGTCGGGGAAAGTTGGTAAGTACTCAAATAGAAGATTGTGGTAAATATTCTCTCACAGTTCTCTAGGTTGTATCCTCAACTTAGAACATTGAATTAAAAGCCAATTATGTAAATTTGCCAATTAAATAAAAGAGGTGGCATAAATTAATGTAGAAAATTACAGAGGCATTGATACATTAAATGAATGGGCAGATCACAAATCTAAATCTAAATCTTAATCTAAAAAGGAGCGATTTTTTTAAACAACCTGTTCAGAAATGTTCCCTGGTATAGGTGAGAATTGAACACAGGCTTCCTGGTTCAGAAATAGGGACATTATTACATACCACAATGGCCTCTTTGAATTTAGATCTACTTTTCTTTTATTCCGAAGTACTACTTAGAAGTTTGAAATTTTAGTCTTGTGAATTCTGTTTAGCACAATTATCAAATTGACAATATGTGTCTCTGTATTTTCTATTCAACCTGTTCGGGGATATCTTTAAACACCTCGAAAACAACTAGGACTTGAACCCACGCCTCCTGGCACAGAGGTAGGGACAGTTCTACAAGGGCCTACCCACCAAACAGTATTTTCCCATGAGCAATTCACCAGTGGTTAAGTGAGGTACAGTTCAGGGTCCTTAATTATGAAAAGCTTGAGGTAGTGATATCCAAAGAGGTTTACGGTTCCAGGAATGTACATCATTATTTTCTGCATCTATATATAACATTTTTGTCAAACAAAACAATGAAAGCTAATGGGGGCCTTGAATACAAAGGTGTAGCAATCATTCTTCAGCTATACAAAGTCCAACTTAGGAGACACCTAGAATGTTGTGAGCTGTTCCATATTGCACTTTCTTTGGAAGAATATATTGTCCTTAGAGAGTATGCATTTGCTGGAATGGCACCTGGACTCCAAGACTTAAATTGCTTACAGATTAAACAAATTAGATTGTAATCTAAATGCATGTAAGATCAGAAAGGAAACAGTTTAACCTGCAAACACTCTATATGGCATAGTTTAAATGATATTTCTTAATTCCAACTATTTCTCGGAAGGAGATCATGCCTAACAAATTTGACTGAATTTTTTGAGGAGGTGACCGGGTATGTAGATGAGGGTACCATAGTTAATATAGTCTATATGGATTTCTGCAAAGCTTTTGACATGTTCCACATGAGACACTGAGAAAGAAGCTAAACGCACATGGGTTCCAGGGTAATCCATTGAATCCAAAATTGGCTGAGTGGTAGGAGACAGAGAGTAGTAGTGGAAGGCTATTAGTGTGACTGGAGGCCAGTATTTTGTGGCATGCCAAAGGGATCAGTGCTGGGTCACTTATTGTTTGTGCTAAATATAAATGAAGTAGTTTAAAATGGGGGGAGGTATGAGAAATAGGTTTGCAAATGACAGAAAGATTGGCCCAGTGGTTGACAGTAATGAAGAAGGTCTTAGGCTATAGAGGGAAACAGGTGGATTAGTCAGATAGACAGATTTATGGCAAATGGAATTTAACACTGATAAATGTGAGGGGATGCGCTTTAGAAGAATTAACAAGACAAGGGAGCACTCCATGAATGGCAGAACACTAGGAAGCTCAGAGGAGCAGAGAGATATTGGGGTGCCCGTCCATGGATTCCTGAAGGCAGCAGGTCAGGTTAATTGAGTTTGTCAGGAGGCTGATGGGACAATTGCCTTTATCAGTTGTGGCATAGGTTTTAAGAGCAGGGAGTTAAATTGGAATTGTAGTTTGGTTAGAACACAGGAGCATTGTGTGCAGTTCTGATCACCACAAAGCTGGAAGGGTGTGATTGCACTGGATGGGGTGCAGAGGAGATTCATGGTGATTTGTTTTTTAGAAGGAGCTGTTTAGCTATGAAAAGAGGTTGAATAAGCTCGATTTGTTTCGGAGCAGAGAAGGTGCATAAGATTATAATGGGAGTAGTCAAGGTAGAGAAAAAGCAATTGTTCCTCTTAGTTGAAGGGTTACTAACAAGGAGATATAGTTTTAAGGTGAAGGACAGGAGGTTTAGATGTATTTGATGTTTTTTTTCACCCAGAGAAAGAGATTGATGAGAATTTGGAATGCACTCCCTGGAAGGATAATTGAGGCAGGAAATCTCACAACCTTTATGTGGTATTTGGATGTGCTCTTGTAGTGTCATGACATTCAAGATTGTGCTGGAGTGTGGGACTGTGTAGAATAGTTTTTGCTGGGTGCAGATTTGATGGACTGAAGGGCCTCTTCTCCAATGTATGATTCTATGATTTCTTCACAAAATACTGGTTTTAGTTTTAATATTGTGTTCCACTCTGTACACAAATAAAATAAACACTTGAAAAAACATCATGCAGATGTAGTATAAAGCAACCCAGTCTATACAATAATACTGAATTTCGCTCATTTCTGATTCGTTGCTCGCAATTGGCAATCTAATAATTTTCCTCAACTGGCAGAGTAATAGTAGATAGGGCTTGCCAGTAATCAAAGTAATTTGAAAATAAGTAATAGCTCATCCTTTGGAATGTAAAAGTCAATGGGTAATTTTGAAAAGCGTTTATTCTTCAATTTGAGTCCAACCCACCCTTTGCAGTCACTTCCAGCTTATTAAAATGTTGGATAACCTTTGAAAAATTGAATATTTTTCTAAATTGCAGTCAGCCATTGCATCAAATGCTCGCTGATAAATCAAGAAACTAGCAAGTGGCATTATTCCAACAGCACACCCCAGACTTAAAAAGGGGCTTAAGTCACCATGTGTTATCAATTTCCATTCTTTGCTTCCAATCTGTCTGTTTCTCATTCTCAGAATCTTGAGCCCTAACATTTGTGTGTATCTTTGCCTTTTCTTGCTCCAGACTGTTAATCTTTCTTTCCAGAAACTCAGCAAAATTCAATTGAGACTCTCAGAGCTGGTGAAGAAGGGGGAGAGACACAGAGAGAGAGAAAGAGAAAGAAAGAGAATGACAGATAGGTAGAGTGGAGGAAAGAGAAATAAAGCAAGAATAGAAAATAGGAATTGATTAAGACAAGCATGTTTTTCTTAAACACATTTCCAGATGCACATTGTCTTGGTAATAGAAAGTTGTAAAACAATGCTTTAGAAAATTATTAGCAATATCAGTAGACGGAAGGTTCCAGAATTCAGTGATTCGCCTTAAAGTGGTGACTAAACATTTAGGATGAATTACAAACACAAAAAAAAACAGAAATTGCTGGAAAAGCTCAGCAGGACTAGCACCATCAGTGCAGAGAAATTAGAGTTAATGTTTTGGGTCCAGTGATACTCCCTCAGAATGGGCCCTCTTCACTCAACCCAAAACAATAACTCTGGTTTCTCTCCACAGATGTTCTTGGTCCTGCTAAGCAATTTCTGTTTTTGTTTCTGATTTACAGCATCCATAGTTCTTTCAGTTTTTATTCAGATTAATAACGCAGCTATCAATGATTTATATATATAAAAAACAGCAAAAAGCTGATATAACAAAATGCTTGTAGTCAAAGAGTCTTACATCAACTCGCAGTGACAAAATTATATTTAACAAATATGCTATAAACCTGTTTCCTTATCCTGACTATCTCTGAGCTTTAGGCAGACTGAGTTCTCAGCAAATACATCTTCAGGTGACAACAATCTACTCCAATGGTGCATTATGTCTCTGAGGCAGGAGGCCTGAGTTCGTGTCTCACCTGCTCTGGAGCTATGTCACAACATCTCTGAGCAGTATGAAAAGAAATTATCTTTAACATTACAACAGATATGGAGCTCAACTCTACTGATCTGTCTTTGCTTCATATCCCTTGATGACCTTAACTAACAAAATTACCTGAGGCACGTTCTGGGAGTTTCTTATGGCAGTGCCTCGAGCTGAGCCAGGAGGCTTGGGTTCAAGTCCAACCTGCTCCAGAAATGTATAATTACTTCTCTAAAGAGGTATCCTAGAAAACATCCAGATAGCCAACATTGAGGAAGGACAGACAGAAGATATAGGAAGCGGTATTGTTCTGAACATCAGTAAGGGAGGATCTCAAATCTGAAGAACAAAATGTAGATTCTTTTTGGGTGGAGCCAAGAAACAGCAAGGAGCAACAAGCATTGATAGTTATTTGTTGATCAGCAAAGAAGTGTAATATGGGACTTGTCAATGATTTGGGAGTTCAGAGAAGCATGAAACATAGGAGATACAAAAAGCATGGGTGACCCCAAACCGCATATAGACAAGGTAAACTTCCTTAGCATTAATGATGTAAAGAATGGGTTTCTGGAATGTGTTAGCGATGCTTTTCTGAAGCAGCATGTTGAAAGAGTCTTGTGGTGAAGTGACGGTGTCTTTACCTCAAGGTTTGGAGATCCTGGTTCATTTCCCAACTGTAATAACATCCCTGACCAGGCTGATTAGGAAATATCTAGAGCGATATTTTGAAAAAAATCCCTAGAGAACAAGTTATGTTACATCTTGTATTATATAATAAAAAGGGCTAATTGATACCCTTGTTGCAAAAGAGACCATAATTTGTTAGAATTTTATGTTGGCTATAATCACAAGGGCCTGAAGAACATGGATTATTTCAAGAAATTTGCCAAGTAAGATATTGAGTGCAACCTACCTCGATGTCAGGAACAACTTGACATTTCTTTGAACCAAGTTCCAGGCATGAAGGTCAGTGGAGAGTTACCTAATAAAGGGGAATATTGCTGGTTAATGATTTTACTAACTGCAAACCTTGTCTCCTTATTATGTAGCTTTCTATCCAATTGTCCACCGTGACTCACTTAGATATCCCAGAATTCTCAGCATGGGATGTCAGAGTGGGCACCTGATGACTTCAGTCCTCTATTGAGTCAATAGTATGGCCAGGTTTGACATTACGAGACAGCATCACATGGCATGATCCATGGGCAACAGTGACATGCAACTGTCATCCACGACATTGGCATTAAATAATGGCACTCCTCAAGACCTTCATGATGCTTCCATTCCACTTGCAGGATACCAAGGAAGTTCAGACCAGAACTTTGGGCCAAATCTGAAATAAAGAAACAGAAAGTGCTGCAGAAATTCAGCATATAAGGAAAAAGGACTAAATGTCAATGTTTTGAGTTGATTTGATGCTTTTCATACAAGGTTTTCAGTTTATCATTATTTCATTTTATTATAAAAAATAATTAATATCAACCATGGATATCTCAGTACTTTTAATCTTAGATATTCAAGCAAGCTTTTGGCAGTTTCACTTTTTAAAAAGATAAAACTGTATTTGAAGGAGTAATTTATTTTTTTCACTCCCAATTCTGTCATTTGCCTGTGGGAACATCCTGGACTCTCAGTCTCTTAATCTGTCACAATCAGATGAGAACAGAGAGTCAATTCCCCTCTTGGTCAGTTATTACAATTTACTTTTACTTCCTTCCACTATGTAGTTATCACATTTCAAATAAAACAAAATCACCTTAACTTCGAAGAAGCCAAATACCTTGAGTGAAACAAAAGGAATCTTATTATCTACTAACCCTGAGACAGAAAAAAATGAACAAAAGCAGGACATCAAAACTCACAGGTAATAAGGTTAAAAAGAAAACAGTCTGGTACAAACAAGGTGTAGAAAGATTGCACTGTAAGCATTCCTTAAATTCCTTCAGTGTTAGATTTTAAACCTGGGCTAACAGTTGATCAATTGTTGGTTTGGTTCTGTAACAACAGCAGAATTTCCATGTATCTATCATGTATTAGGGTGGCATGGTGGCTCAGTGGTTAGCACTACTGCCTCATAGTGCCAGGGACATGGGTTTGATTCCAGTCTTGGGTAACTGTCCGTGTGGAGATTGTATATTCTCCTCATGTCTGTTTGGGTTTCTGCCAGGTGCTCCGGTTTCCTCCCACAATCCAAAGGTTAGGTGAATTGGTCATCCTAAATTGCCTGTAGTGTCCAGGGATGTGTAGATGAGATGGATTAGCCGTGGTAGATATGGGGTATGGATGGGATGTTCTTTGGCAAGTTGGTGCAGACCTAATGGATGGAATGGCCTCATTCTGCACTGTAGGATTTTGATGGTCAGTGAATGCTTATTTTCCAAAGTTGCCTTACCTCCTGGCACTGTTTTCCAAGATAATCAAAGAGCTAAGTTGGGAAAGAGGGAATTACAAATTCTGATATTGTAAATCATTTCTTCCTTCTCTCTGTTCTGCTGCTAGAAAGCAACTTTTGAAATACAGTTCATTGTGCATTCTGGAGTCTACCTTCATTTTCTTCCCAAACTGGCGAACTGGCATATAAGGAGAAAGTGAGGACTGCAGATGCAGGAGAATCAAATTTGAAAAGTGTGGTACTGGAAAAACACAGTTGGTCAGGCAGCATTCGAGGAGGAGCAGGAGAGTAGACGTTTTGAGCATAAGCCCTTCATCAGGGTAGGGTCCCAAGGCAGAAGATGAGGTGTTCTTCCTCCAGCTGGAAGGTGGCTTTGATTTACTGGTGGAAGAGACCAAGGATTTGCATGTCCTTGGGGGAATGTGAGGGGTAGTTGAAGTGGTCGGCCACAAGGCGGTGGGGTTGTCTGGTATGTGTGTTCCCCGAAACGTTCCACGAGTTGGCGTCCTGTCTCCCAGATGTAGAGGAGACCACATCAAGAGCAACGGACACAGTAGATGAGGTGGGTGGCTGTGCAGGAAAATCTCCGCCCAATTTGAAATGATCTTTTAGGGACTGAGCTGGGTGGGGAAGTGTGGGCATAGGTTGTACACCTCTTGTGGTGGCAAGGGAAGGTGCAGGGTGTGGAGGGTGGCTTGGTGGGGGCTGTGGACCTAATGAGGGAGTCATGAAAGCAATAGTCACTGTGGAATGCAGATAGAGGTGGGGAGGGAAATATGTCTCTGGTGGTGGGTTCTGACTGTAGGTGGTGAAAATGGCAGAGGATAATGTGCTGGATCTGGAGAGTCATGGGGTAGAAGGTGAGGGCCAGGAGCTCCATCCTTGCCTTTCCCAATTAGTGGCATTATCTACATATGTAAATGAAACGGAAGATGGAAATTTCTTGACACTGACTCAGTTGCCTGGCTTCAATGCCTTTAGGTAAAAACGATAATATAAATGCAGGTGGCTATTTCATTCCATTTGAGCCTCATGAACATTTTCTCAATCTGTGATCATGTGACCATTGCGGTCATTTTGGGTCCATACTTTAAGAAGGAAGAAACATCATTTATTTTATTAGCGAAAGAAACCTGACTCACTTAATTTCCTTCAAGATGGCAGAGGCAGCAGTCTAGGTTGGGCTCCCAACCTGTCCACGCTCTCTTACATGGCCGACCTCATCTTTCTTTTCTTGTTTCATTTAACTTTTGAATCAAATCCATTTTTTTTTTCTTCATACTGCGGCTCTGGCTGGTGGAGAGAGGATGCAGGGAGCTGTTGAGCGGTGGATCATGCCTATTCCTCATGGCAGTCACAGCTTGACTAGCTGTTCCAGTGCTGATGGATTGGGGTCCATACTTTTCCTCTGACGTCTTGGCAGCGTCTGCAATGGCGGTGGAGTGAGTGATCTCTCAGTCCTCGGGTGGCAATTGGACAGTCAGTCGGTTCTCAGAAGTTTAGATGGCACCTGGCTCTCAAGAGTTGGGACAGTCTCTTGGCTCTGGCAGAGGCTGGAGTATCGGTGGCGATGGGACATTAAGAAGCCGTGAATGGAACAAAACAATATAAATTTTCCTAACTTCGTACGAATGATTTCTTGTTAAAATTTATATAATTAAAAATGGTGGCAGCCTTATGGTTGCTGTTACACATTTTACTGTATTTTCATAAATACATGTAACAATAAATTATTATTGTGAGTCTGTAACCCTCCAGACTCAATATCAAGTTTAATCATTTTAGCGCCTGAACTCCCCTATGCCCTCGTCCCTAGCACACACCCCAGGCCTTGTTATCACAAAGTCAGCCATTACGTGCTACTTATTGTAATCCATTAAAAGTCTCCATTAACAGCTATTCACCCTCCCAGCCACATCGTTAATCACTCCTTTGCCTGTCCAATTGTTCTACTCTCTCTCTGGGCTCTGTCCCAGCCTACTGTTTAATCCTTGCCCCCTCCCCCACCCTATCTTCTGTATGTAAACCAACATTTTCCAAGCAACCATCAGTTCTGAGGAAACATCACTGGATTTCCCTTCTCAGACCTGCTAAGCTTTTCCAGCAACTTCAGGTTTTTTTTTGTTTCTGAGGAAAGATACATTGCCCAAGCTTTCATCTTGCACTCATTAAGAAAAGCAGGCCCCAGTTTTCCCTTGTCTGTCATGTCCAGACAAATACCGGGAGTAGTGCAAGGAAGCTGTGAGCTGACAGTGCTTGACTGGGTGAACAAAGGCCTTTTAAAGATGTCACCAACATCAGGGATGCCATTCCATGCCAGGACATCTCTGCAGTGGTGAGTTGTTCCAGATGAGGTGAAATGGGGCTAGGATCGAACAAGAGCATGGATGTGTAGCTACTGAGGCAGGATAACATAGAGGGAGAAACATTGCAGGGAGAAACCCTCCATGAAACTCACTGAAATTGACAAATGAATGTATCTATTAAATGACAGTGATGTACTCTCATCTCCAGCATCTAGCAATTGTCACTGTCTCCTACACTTCAGTGAATGACAGTTTGGCTCTTTTGCTCTCTTAAAGAAAGAAATACTTGCATTTACAGAAATATGAAGAATTAGAGCAGGGATGGGCCATTCAGCCCTTTGAGCCTGCTCCATCATTCAACACGATCATGGCCGATCATCCAGCTGATTTCCCTGGTCCTGCTTTTTCCCGTACCCTTTGATCTCTTTAGCCCTTGGAACTGTATCTAACTCCGTCTTGAAAACACTCAATGTTTTGGCCTCAACCACTTTCTGTGGCAGAGAATTCCTCAGAATCACTGTTCTATGGGTGAAGAAATTTCACTTCATTTCAGTCTAAAATGACCTACCATATATCCTGAGACTGTGACAACAGCGACTTTCCTTAGACTTTCCTTTGTCCTTAGACTGTGACCCCTGGTTTTGGGCTCCCTGGTCATTATCCTTCCTTCGTTTACCCTGTCTAACTATGTTATAATTTTTTGGGCTTCTTAGAGATCCTTGTGAAGAGCAATGAGTGAGTCTAGTGACCCTTCTTGAGAATAGATTAGTATGATAAATCTGCACTGCACTCTCTTCAAAGCCAGAACATCCATCCTCAGATAAAGGAGACAAAGACTGCACACAATATTCCAGGTGTAATCTCACCATGGCCCTGTACAATTGCAGCAAGAGATTGCTGCTCCTGCAAGCTAACTGTCAGCAACTGGTGCACAAGCACACCCACAATCTCATTGAACTTTCTCCTTTCATGGTTTAGGTAATAATCTGCCTGGCTGTTTTGGCTGCCATTGTGAACAACACTCTATTCTTCATCTACCACATATTTGCCCACTCACTCAATTTGCACAAATCATACTGAAACATCTCTACATCCTGTTTACAATTCACTTTCACATGCAGCTTTGTGTCATCTACAAATTTGGGGATATTATATTTATTTCCTTCATCTAAATTATGAACATATGTTGTGAATAGCTGGAGTCTAAGCACTGTGTGCCATAACCCACTCGTCCATGGAAGCCACTCAGAAAATTACCTTTATTCTTACTTTGTTTTCTGTCTGCAAATCAGTTTTCTATCCATGTCATTCCCATGTGCTTCAATTTTACATGCTCAGCTCTTGTGTGGAACCTGACTGATAGTCTTCAGAAAAAAAATCAGATAAACAATATCTATTGGCTCCTAATTATCAACTCTACTTATTTCAACTTCAAAAAGTTCCAGTATTTTTCTCAAGTATGATTTCCCTTTCATAAGCCCACGCTGACTCTGTCCCATCCTGTCAATCTTTTCCAAAAGGTCTGCTATTAAATATCGTATAACGGACTCCAGCATGTGACCCACCACCGATGTCAAGCGAACCTGCTTGTAATTATTGACTTTCTCTCTGACTCCTTTTTTAAAATAGTCGGGTTACATTAGTAACCTTGCAATCCATGGGATCTAGTCCAAAAATTACTGAATTTTGAAAGATGACCACCAATGCATCCATTATTTCTCAGGCGAATTCCATAAATCCTCTGGGATGTTGATTATCAGGCCCTAGGATTTATTGACTTTTAATATCATCAATTTCCCCAATGCCATTACCCTACTATTTCTGATTTCCTTCAGTTCCTCCCTTTCACTAGACCCTGCGTTCTCCAATAATTTTGAGATGTTATTTGTGTCTTACTTCATGAAGGCAGAACCAAAATATTTACTTAATTGGTCTGCCATCTCTTTGTTCCCCATTATAATTTCCCATGTTTCTGATTGTCAGGAACCTATGTTTGTTGCCACTAATTTCTTTATTTTAATATACCTATAGTCGCTTTTGCTATCAACTTTATGTTCTCTATAAGCTTACTATCATATGCTGTTTCCTCCTCTTAATCAATTACTTTATCCTCCTTTGACAAAATCTAAACTGCTCACAATCCTCAGGTCTGCTGCAATTTTTGGTCAATTTGCATGCCACTATCTTGGATCTAATACTATCCCTAACTTCCCTTGCCATTATTGGGTTACCTTTTCCAATTTCTTTCTGTGTCAGACATCAATGACCAATTGATTAAAGGTCAAATATAGCAGATGTTGAAAATCTACATAAACAGGAAGAATGCTGAAGAGATGCAATGTCTTTGACAGCATCTGTGGAGAGAGCAAGAGTTATTGTTTCAAGTCCAATATGACTCTTTTTCTGAGCTCTAATTACTGCAATTCCTCTATGCAATAGCCTATTCACTATAATTCCTTTAAGTAAAGTTCCACAATTTAACATAACCAGGTTATATCTCATACCATCATAGTTTCTTCTCTTTAGATTCAGGACCCCAGTTTCAGAATTAAGAATTCTATCATATTACGATCACTCTTTCCCAAGGGGACTCACATAGCTGAATTGTCCATCATTCCTTTCTCATGACTTAATTCTGAGTAGTTTAGAATGGCCTGATGTTTAGTTATTTCATCAATGTATTGGTCCAGAAACTCTCCTGTACACACTCCAGGAATTCCTCCCCTACCATATTTAAACTGATTTGATATGCCCAATGTAAATGTGAGTTTAAGTCACCCATAATTACAGCTGTACTTCATCAGGTAGCTGCACTCCGAAAGCTTGTACTTCCATATAAATCAGTTGGACTATGACCTGGTGTTGTGTAATCTTTAACTTTGTCCACCCCAGTCCAACACCGGCACCTCCACATTATGGCTACATCAAAATTATCACTATAGTTTGGGGATCTATGTAGACTTCACTATATCATTCTCCTCTTGGTATTTATAAGCTCTGCTCATACAGATTCCACCTCAGAGGAGCTAATATTTCTTCCTCATTATTGCATCAATTTCCTCTTTAATTCGCACTGCTATCCCAACTCCTTTTCCTTTCGGTCTAACCTTCCTAAAACCTAAATACCCCTGTACATTAAGTTCCTGTCCCTGGCCATCTTGCAGCTATGTCTCCATAATCCCAACTACACAATACTTGTTTATATCAATTAGCTGATGAATTCATTCCTCTTTCTTGTGACTGCTCTGCGTATTAAGACACAAGCCATTAAGACTGGTCTTTTTCAACATTTCTGGTTCTGTTTGCATTATATAGTGACTTGCATAGCCTCAGGATTTCAATAAAACTTTTCTGCCAACTTTTATTTTATTTAGTCGTGGGATGTGGGCGTCGCTGGCTCGATCAGCATTTATTGCCCACCTCTAGGTAAAGCACTTTCAAAGTGTAACCACTGTTCTGATGCAGAAAGCATAGCAACAAATCCATACACAGCAACCTGCCTCCGCTAGTAAAGTGACAATAACTAGATAATTTGTATTTATTTATGTAGATTGAGGAATAAATATTTGGCAGAACATTGCAGATAAATTCTCTGCTTATCCTTGAAAATGGTCTCTCTACCACAGAGCATTAGTATGGCTATGGTGTAATATCACAGCTGAGAAGTAGGTACTTTCAGTAGCTGCTGAATTCCTCAATGGGATAACACTTTAGATTTTTATGCTCAAATCACTGCACTGAAGCTTAAACGCAAAATCTTCTGAGTCAGAGATTGGCAGCTCCCAGTTGAGACACAGTTGATAATTCTTTCTTTCAAACATAATAACAATGGGCAAGAAAAGGCCAATCAGCCCTTTAAGCTTCGTCTGCCATCAATAAGATTAATCTGATCTTAACCCTCACTCTACATTCTTGAATAGCCACGGTAATCTTTCATCTTTTTGATAATCAAAAATCTTCCTTTCTCTCTTTTTCAAAAATACTATGATATTGAATTTTCTCATTCAAATTTACATTTCTTTCTCATTTTTTGCATGGTTTGTTTCATACTCCTTTGATTTGGTCACTTCAGGAGGTCAACAATTGTTTAATGAATAACATCGGTTCTCAAATATTTGAATTTTCTTGGTGCACCTTTACTAGCTCCCATTTTTAGCAACCTAGAGCCATAGAGATGCATAGCATGGAAACAGACCCTTCAGTCCAATTCGTCCATGCCGACCAGACATCCTTAATTAGTCTAGTACCATTTGCCAGCATTTGGTCCATATCCCACTAAACCATTTCCATTCACCTACCCATCCAGATGCCTTTTAAATATTGTCGTTATACCTTCCTTCCCCACTTCCTCTGGCAGCACATTCCATACATGCAGTACCCTCTGCAAGAAAATGTTGCCCCTTAGGTCCCTTTCAAATCCCTCCCCCCTCACCCCCCACACCTCCCGTTCCTTAAACTTATGCACTCTAGTTTTGGACTTCCCTATCCTAGAGAAAAGACCTTGACTATTCACCCTATCCATACCCCTCATGATTCTGCAAACTAAACTAAGCAACTTACTTTGCGCAGCATGTAAAATCCTTATTGTAGAGGGAATGTGTCAAGAAGAACGGTGTCCATTTGATGTGTTGTTGCATCACTGGACATCTTAGAAAATGGTAAAATGACATCCATGGTCCAAGTTGTCACACTTAATAACATCCTATGTTGTTCAGCAAAACTATTTTCAACTAGTTGCAAAATTCACAAGTATAAAGTAGTGATGATTTTGTGTAGTGAACCTTTTTGTAAGATCTACAGACAGTGAATTCATTTCAAATTCTTACTGCGTATGTAATCTTAAGAAACTTGTACCATGTCATGTGTGCAAGGAACTAAAAGGTGATTTGGAATGTCAGCCCCTTTGGGAATTCTTGTCTCACTAGCGAGAGTTCTGTACCTTTGCTACTTTTAGTGACTTCACTTGTCACTCTAGGCATTAGTCAATCTATAACTTCGGAAAGGATTTCTCAGCTCACTGATGCATCACTTAAAAGCATCAATTGTTTCATCTTTCTTCCTGTCAGACCAAAAGTAGGAACTCAGGATAAAACAGGCATCCTTTGCCGCTGTAAGATTTGTAAGTGTCATGGGAGTCGTTTTCAGTACTTCAAAGAACCTTCAGGAAATGAAGTTGATTTTACAAATTGAAATAAGGATTTAATGAATATGCTACTTGTGATTTAAGACATAAAGATGAGACCTCAATTATTAGCTTGATTCACAAGATCACATGGCATAGGGCTCAGTGGTTAGTACTGCTGCCTCACAGCACCATGGACGCAGGTTCAATTCCAGCCTCAGGTGACTGTCTGTGTGGAGTTTGCACATTCTCCCCATGTCTGTGTGGGTTTCCTCCGGGTGCTCTGGTTTCGTCCCACAGTCCAAAGATGTGTAGGTCAGGTGAATTGGCTATGCTAAATTGCCCATAGTGTTAGGTGCATCAGTCAGTGGGAAATGGGTCTGGATGTGTTACTCTTCGGAGGCTCGGTGTGGACTGGTTGGGCCGAAGGGCCTGTTTCCACACTGTAGGGAATCTACTAACATTTTTTAAAAAATAAACAAGGTAATTATTGATCAGGCAGACATTTCAACCTTTCAGTTCAACAATCTAGAAATATTCTAAACTGCTTTGTCAGGTATTCCAGGATTTTCACTAGATTCCTGCATCCAGATATTTAAAGAAAATTAGAAACAGTAGTGATTCCAACACCAAACCTATTTAGTACATCCTAATCCCAATTAAATTCCCATGAAAAAAACCCATCATTCTTCAGCCATTTTTGGCATATCCAAGAGTTATCCTGAATCCCTCTAACTTTGAGTATCATTCACGATTGCTCAAGCCCTGACAAATATGTCATCTGAAACATGAGTCAGCAGAGAGATAGGGACAAGTTAAACAAATTGGCAAACACTTGACAGATGAAAATTAACATGTGAGCTTATCACTTTTAGTAGGAAGAATAGAGGAGCTGAATATTAATTAAATGGAGAAAGACTGCAATAAACTCTGGGTCAGAGAGATTTGGGAGTCATTGTCAATTAATCTCAAAAGTCTAGCAGCCAGTTTCAGCAGGTCAAAGGAAATGGCATATAAAAGTAGTAGGTTTTGCTAAAACTCTACAAGGCACTAGTCAGACCATAGCTAGAATACCGTGAACAGTTTTGAGCCTCTTATTCAAGGGAAGATATATTGGCATTTGAGGCACTACAGGGAAGATTCACTAGTCTGATAGCAAATATGGAGTTTTCAAGAAGAGTTTAGAACATAGAACATTACAGCATAGTACAGGCCCTTTGGCTCTCGATGTTGCGCTGACCTGTCATACCAATCTGAAGCTCATCTAATCTACACTATTCCATGTACATCCATATGTTTGTCCAATGGCGACTTAAAAGTACTTAAAGTTGGCGAATCTACTACCGTTGCAGGCATAACATTCCATATCCTTACTACTCTCTGATAAAGAAACTACCTCTAATATCTGTCCTATATCTATCACCCCTAAATTTAAAGCTATGCTCTCTCGTGCTCACCGTCACCATTCTTGGAAAAAGGCTCTCCCTCTCCACCCTATCTAACCCTCTGATTATCTTATTAAGTCACCTCTCAACCTTCTTCTCTCTAACGAAAACAGCCTCAAGTCCCTCAGCCTTTCCTCGTAAGACCTTCCCTCCATACCAGGCAACATCCCAGTAAATCTCTTCTGCACCCTTTCCAAAGCTTCCACATCCTTCTAATGATGCGGTGACCAGAACTGTACACAACACTCCAAGTGTGGTGCACCAGAGTTTTGTACAGCTGTAGCATAACCTCATGGTTCCGGAACTCGATCCCTCTATTAATAAAAGCTAAAACACTGTATGCCTTCTTAACAACCCTGTCAATCTGGGTGGCAACTTTCAAGGATCTGTGTACCTGTACACCGAGATCTCTGCTTATCTACACTACCAAGAATCTTACTGTTAGCCCAGTACTTTGCATTCCGGTTACTCCGACCAAAGTGAATCACCTCACACTTGTCCGCATTAAACTCCATTTGCCACCTCTCAGCTCAGCTTTGCAGCTTATCTATGACTCTCTGTAACCTACTATATCCTTCGTCACTATCCACAACTTCAGCGACCTTAGTGTCATCTGCAAATTTACTAACCCACCTTTCTACACCCTCATCCAGGTCGTTTATAAATATGACGAACAGCAGTGGACCCCACACTGACCCTTGCGGTACACCACTGGTAACTGGACTCCAGGATGAACATTTCCCATCGACCACCACCCTCTGTCTTCTTTCAGCAAGCCAATTACTGATCCAAACTGCTATATCTCCCACAATCCCATTCTTCCGCATTTTGTACAATAGCCTACTGTGGGGAACCTTATTGAACGCCTTGCTGAAATCCATATCTGCCACATCAACCAGTTTACTCTCATCTACCTGTTTGACATATTGCTAACAGCCAAGGGGATCAAAAGTTATGGAGAGAAAGTGGGGACAGGGTACTGAATTGGATGATCAGCCATGATATTACCGAATGGAGCAAACCATTAAAGGCCTGAAAAGCCTACCTCAGCTCATATTTTCTATGTTTCTATGGAGGAGAACTTGATTAAGGTCTGCTGGAATATTTCAGCAGGTCTGGCAGCATTTGTCAGGAGAGAAAAGAGCTGATGTTTTGAGTCTAACTGACCCTTTGTCAGAGCTTTGACAAAGGATCGGTTAGACTCGAATCATCAGCTCTTTTCTCTCCTTACAGATGCTGCCAGACCTGCTGAGATTTTCCAGCATTTTCTCTTTTGGTTTCAGATTCCAGCATCCACAGTAATTTGCTTTTATCTGCTGGAATATTTGTTTAGCGGAAGAATTGTTGCCCTCTGTAGGAGAGTTTAGGACCAGACAGCATGATCTCAGAATAAGGAGTCATTCATTTAAAACAGACATGGGGAGAAATATCTTCCTTTATAGGGTAGTGAATCTATGGAATTATTTACCACAGAGGACTCAATGGACAGAAGGGCCTCTTCTTGTACGACTCTAGGGCTATTGAACAATTAAGTATAGTCAAGGTTGAGTTATACAGATTTCTTTAATCAATCAGGAAATCAAGAGATATGGAAAGTAGATTTGAAGATTATTAGATCAGCCAGGATCTCATTGAATGTCAGAACAGACTTGATGGGCTGAATGGTCTACATTTGCTCCTACATCTTCTGGTCTTATTAAGTACAACATGTTGTAGAGCTCATCCACAGCCCCCTTTGGAAATTATTTCCTTATAAAACACCTAAAATATTGGCCAGGCAAGACTTTTCCCTGATGTTGGTGGAATAGCAGAAAGCAAAAGGGACTGTCAGAGAATACAGGAGGATATAGATAGACTGCAGAGTTGGGCAGAAAAGTGGCAGATGGATTTCAATCCGGACAAATGTGAGGTGATGCATGTAGACAAGACTAATTCTAGAGCGAATTATATAATGAATGGAAGAGCCTTGGGAAAAGTTGATGGGCAGAGAGATCTGGGAGTGCAAGTCCATTGTACCCTGAAGGTTGCTGCATGGGTGGATAGAGTGGTCAAGCTTGCCTTCATTGGACAGAGTATTCAGTATAAGTGCTGACAAGTCATGTTAAAATTGTACAAGACATTGGTTCGGCTGCATTTAGAATGTTGTGTACAGTTCTAGTCGCCACATTACCAAAAGGATGTGGACGCTTTGGAGAGGATGCATAGAAAGTTTACAAGGATATTGCCTGGTATGGAAGGTGCTAGCTTTGAAGAGAGGTTGAGTAGGTTATTTATTTTCACTAGAAAAAAGGAGATTGAGGGGGGATCTGATTGAGGTTTACAAAATCATGAAGGGGATAGATAGGGTGTATAGAGACAAGCTTTCTCTCAGGCTGAAGGAATCAATAACAAGAGGTCATGCTTTCAAGGTGAAAGGTGGAAAGTTTAAGAGGGATACACGCGGCAAATACTTCACACAGAGGGTGGTGGACATTTGGAATACATTACCAGCAGAGGGGTAGAGGCAGGCACGGTAGATTCATTTAAGATGCGTCTGGACAGATGCATGCGTAGGTGGGGAGCAGAGGGATCCAGATGCTTAGGAATTGACCAACAGGTTTAGGCAGTACATTTGGATCTGCTCAGGCTTGAAGTGCCAAAGGGCCTGTTCCTGGGCTGTAAATTTTGTTTTGTTTGATTTTTTTCTGGTTTTTTTTTGTTTGTTTGAATGTTTGAGTCTTAGTAACCAAATTAAAAGACCATCTTCAAAATTACACACTCAAATGAGGAAAAATACTGAACATGGCAGATATCTGAAAGAAAATAAAGAGTTTTAAAGAAACTCAGTGGATCTGACAGCATCTGTGAAGAGAGAAACAGTTAAGGATTCTGAGTCCAATGTGACTATATGAAGAGTTATACCAGACGCAAAACATTAATTATAGCTCATCATTTTACACAAGCCTTATGACCTAATTTGTATGACAAATGGTCTAGTTTTTCATAACTGGAAATGTCATCATGTTAATATACAAGGCCTTATTTTACTGGGGATGTGGGTTGGGAGTCAATGGAGAGTCAACAAAGAACTACAGGTAACAACTGAAATGGAGAGAAGTGAATTGAAATGAAGAGCAAATGAAAACATCTGAGCTAAAATAGGAGGCAAAAGGTGTAACTGGCAACAGCAGGTTCATGCCAGCTAAGATTGTCAATTCTGGAGAGATTTTATGGGAATGTTTATCACAGGTCCTGCCAAAGCTCCAAGCCTCACTTCTGCTATTAATTGTCTAAAACGACCCATCTTCATACCTCACTCGCCCTTCACCCCAAAATCACTCTGTACTCCCACTCTGCATCTTTATACTCCAATTGTAGTCAGAAGGCTCTTTGACCTGGACATTAATAGGTGTGTGTTATGTCAGGAATTGAAGAGGGTAAATTGAAACCATAAAAAAGAGCATGTGAAAAATGTAAGGATCATATTACATTAGGGTATATATAAAGTACGAGGGTGAGACAAAAATTGATTAATAGAGGCAAAGGGAGCATGAGAATAGAATCCCTAGTGTGGAAACAGGCCTTTTGGCCCAACAAGTTCACACCAACCCTCCAAAGAGTAACCCACCCATAACCATCCACCCCCACCCACCCTATAGTTACCCCTGACTAATGCACCTAACCTACACATCCCTGAACATTATGGGAAATTTAGCATGGCCAATTCACCTAACCTGCATATCTTTGGATCATGGGAGGAAACCAGAACATCCAGAGGAAACCCAGAAAGGTACAGAGAGAATGTCCAAAATCCACACAGACAGTCACCTGAGGCTGGAATCGAACTTGGGTCCCTGGCACTGAGGTAGCAGTGCTAACTGCTGAGCCACTGGGCCACCTTTCCTCATAATTAATCTTCAGAGATTAGCTATGAACATAAAATGTAATGTAGAAATCTTTCAGAAAATACATCAATAGTAAAATGTTGACCAAATGGTGGGACCAGTTAGAGTATATATTGTGTGGCAATGCCAAGGTTCTAAAACAGGATGTTACATCCAACTTCAACACAAAAAATATTGCCACGCATATAGCAATAAAGGAGGAGATGGTAGAATATTGCATTAGATAAAAATCAATCTCATCGGCAGTCTTTAACTTGGAAACATCAACCAGGCTGGGTGGGGTACTTTCTAGAGAAATTGTGAAGGTTATACTTACAACTTCCCAACTCTTTATTGAAGATAGAGGTTCATACTAGAACACTAGAGGTTTAAAATGCTGCACAACTTTCTAAAGAAAGAGAAAGAATAAATCCAGCAACTACAGGCCATTTAATTAATGTTGATGGTGTGGGAACTTTAAGAGACAATAATCCAGAATAAATTAATTGGTGTTTGGAAAAGTTTGGGTGAATAAATGAAAGGCAGCTTGAATTTGTGAAATCAAATCAGGTTTGATGAACTCAATAAAGTTCTGTAATGAAGTAATCAAAGTGTTGATGAAAGTAGTCTAATTCATTTTGTGTTTATGGACTTCTTAAAGATGTTTAGTACAGTATCACCTAATAGGCTAGTTAGCAAGATTAAAATTTAGTGAATTAAATTGATGATACCAACAATGATACAGAATTGGCAAAGAAGCAGAGAGTAGATGTGACTGTTTGGCGTCTCCCAAGAGTAGCTACAAAGATCACTTCCCTTTCTGATATGTATTAATGATCTGAGCTTTAGTATACAGGATGTAACTTCAACGTTTGTAGATAACACAACTAGAGTTGAGTGCCAGTAGTTGGTGGGGAGGAAGTCTTTTTTTCTTTGCACAAATGTAATTTAGTTTGCAGTTAGTATTTGCCTTTAAAATTACAGTTTACTTTCTGAAGTTTGCAAACTTAAGCAAAGTTTTAACAAGGAGTTTAATTTTAATTCACTCACAGGATGTGGGCATCACTGGCTAGACCAGCATTTATTGCCCATCCCTAAGATAATACCACTAAGCCATAGTCTCCCCATCCCCAGAGTGGATGAATCATAGAGACATAGAGATATACAGTATGGAAACAGACCCTTCGGTCTAACCCATCCATGCCAACCAGATATCCCAACCCCATCTATTCCCACCTGCCAGCACCCGGCCCCTATCCCTCCAAACCCTTCCTATTCATATACCCATCAAAATGCATTTTAAATGTTGCAATTGTACCAACCTCCACCACATCCTCTGGCAGCTCATTCCATATTCGTACCACCGTCTGTGTGAAAATGTTGCCCCTTAGGTCTCTTTTATAAATTTCCCCTTTCAGCCTAAACCTATGCTCTCTAGTTCTGGACTCCCAACCCCAGGGAAAAGACTTTGCTTATTTACCCTATCCACGCCCTTCATAATTTTGTACGCCTCTATAAGGTCACCCCTCAGCCTCCGACATTCCAGAAAAAAATAGTTCCAGCGTGTTCAACCTCTCCCTACAGCTCAAATCCTCCAACCCTGGCAACATCCTTGTAAATCTTGTCTGAACCCTTTCAAGTTTCACAACATCTCTCCGATAGGAAGGAGACCAGAATTGCACACAATATTCCAGCAGTGGCCTAACCAATGTCCTGTCCAGCTGCAACATGACCTCCCAACTCCAATACTCAATACTCTGACCAATAAAAGAAAGCATACCAAAAGCCTTCTTCACTATCCTATCTACCTGCAACTCCACTTTCAAGGAGCTATGAACCTGCACTCCAAGGTCTCTTTGTTCAGCAACACTCCCAAGGATCTTACCATTAAGTGTATAAGTCCTGCTAAGATTTGTTTTCCCAAAATGCAGCACCTCGCATCTATCTGAATTAAACTCCATCTGCTACTTCTCAGCTCATTGGTCCATCTGGTCAAGAACTGTTGTAATCTGAGGTAACCCTCTTCACTGTCCATTACACCTCCAATTTTGGTGTCATCTGCAAACTTACTAACTGCACCTGTTATGCTCGCAGGCCAATCATTTATATAAATGACAAAAATTAGAGGGCCCAGCACCGATCCTTGTGGCACTCCACTGGTCACAGGCCTCCAGTCTGAAAAACAACCCTCCACCACCACCCTCTGTCTTCTACCCTTGAGCTAGTTCTGTATCCAAATGGCTTAATTCATTAAAGAACCAGCTGGAATCAGTTCCTAGATAATTAAGTCCGTTAGATATTGTGTGTTAAGAACTTATAAAACTATTCAATGTAAAATGCGGGGTATTAGATGGTTAAGGGAATTGGGGAAAAGGGGAAGGCATAAAAACCAACATTTTTCTCGCTAGCATCAGCTCAGAGGAAAGGTCACTAGACCCGAGACATTAACTCTGACTTCTCTCCACAGATGTTGCCTGACATGCTGAGATTTCCCAGCAATTTCTGATTCCTGGGATGCGGCACTAGATTGGTTTAGACTATATTCACTGAAGTTTAGAAGAATGAGAGAGGAATCTCATAGAAACCTATATAACTTCCATCAGGATCAGAGGGGTAGATGCAAGAAGGATGTTCTTGATGACAAGGGAGTGTAGAAATTGGGGGTCACAGTCCAAGGTTACAGAGTAGGCCATTTAGAACATATGAGGATCTCCTTTTCACCAAGTGTAGAATTCCTTGCCAAAGAAAATTGTGAGACTAAAACATTGAAGCCATTAAAAGAAAATGTAAACGTGGTTCTTGGGACTAAATAGATTGAGGATATAAGGAGAAAACAGGAACTCCATACTGAATAGGATGATCAGCCATGATCATATGGAATGGTGAAGAAGGTTTGAAGGGCCAAATGGCCTACTCCTGCTCCTATTGTCTATGTTGCTGTGTTTAATGGTTTGAAATGTATAAGATCCTGAAGGATCATGACAAGGTAGATCAGGACAGGACACTTCCTTTTATGGTAGAACCTATAACTAGGTGTCAATGTTCAAAAATAAGGGTGCTCATTTAAAACAGGTGAGACTTTTCTTTCTCTCAAAGCCATCAGTCTTGGGAGCTAAAATTGTGTTTTAAAAATGTGGATGTCGGTCAATTCTGCAAGGATTTTTATTTTAAAAGTCAAAGTGAGTTTGGAACATTGACTTAAATGCATCAGTTGGAAAAAAAAAGCTTGTAATTGCAGTAGAATCCCTGGGAGAACCCTTGTGATTGAAACAGATAAATTGTTTACATTGTTGGTTTATGACTGACCAAGAATACACGTTAAGGCACTTAGTTTAATTTTGACTTCAGAACAGAACTTTCAAGCTTTTCAGCTCAGGAGAGACCAGGGCTCATTTCAGGAGGTAGATCAGTTTCTCCTAGCAAGAGAATAAATTCAATTCAGAGGAACTATTTATCTTGACAAAAGTGCTTTCTAGTCTGTACAGCTTCCATGCCAGGAGAATTCAGATAGATGTCTTCAAGTTGTTAGAGCTGAGAATTAACAATAAATGAAAAGAAACTGAGTTGACCTATCCAGGACATCAAGTTCAGAGGCATGCATTTGACAAAGTCCATCAGTCCAGTATGTCGGCAATGAGCATGAGGATGTTTCGGTCACTTTAATTAATTTTTTCTTGGGGGATCCAAGATGGTGGCGACCCAGCAAGTCTGAGTCGACAGTGCTCCTCCCAAGACTTGGGCAAAGTGGGTCACCCACTCCCACCACAATCACCAAATCACCAAAATAACTGTTTAATTTAATTAGTTGCTTAGTATTAAATTTAAACAATCTAATCTTCAGTAAAAATGACTAAAGGGAAGGGAGCCTGCAGCTCTCAGCAAGCAGGAACCCCTCCCCCACCCTCTCCAGCTGCAGCAGAGGCGTCCGCAGCCACCTGGGGGGATTTACCTACAGTGGTGAGCCTCGTGGAAATCATCTCCAAACTTGATGCAAAGATCGACGCTTTTATTGAAGAGTCCCGAAGCCGATGGGACTCACTCTCGGCCGTGCTGCAAAAGCACGACCTTGACATTAAGGAAATCAAGCGCTGAGTCGTTTGCTGGACCTTCCTGAATGGGAAGAGGAAGGCCAGCTTACAGCTGGTAGCTTCCACAGCTTTTAAATCTGGAGACTGGATCAGGCCAGGTATGGGTGGAATGGGCCTACCAGGTTGCAATACGTGGGCCCGGCTCAAACCAGCGCCCCTGCCCAGTCCTGTTCCGGCTGCAGAGCTACAAGGAGAGACAGATACTCCTAGAAGCCTCTAGAAATCTTGGAAAAGATTTCCAAGCCATGATCTATAAAGGATCCAAGATCAAGTTATTCCAGGACTTTTCCCCAGCTCTGGTCCGAAAGAGGAAGGTATTCGATGAGGCAAAGAAGTGTTTAAGGGACTTAAATATTCAGTACTCCTTACGCTACCCAGCGACGCTACGATTTAACCATGAAGGATCCGTGTATAACTTCGGATCGCCGGAAAAGGCTAAGGAATTTTTGGACTCTCTTAGATAAATTGTAAGAGATAATAGATGTTGGTTTGCCTTCCCCCCATTCCGGTTTATATCTCCCCCTTTTCTTTTTTTTACCTTACTGTTAAATATTATCTTGGGGGCTGGGGAGAGGGATTTATTTACTTGTTCTCTACTTAACGATTTTCTCCCACCCCTTGGCTTTTTTAAAATTATTCTATATATATATATATAGGCCGTGGGGTCTAGTTAATGTTGGTGGGGGGAGGTGGTCACCTTCTTCTATTTTACCTCTGTCTCTAGGAGCGGGGTTGTTTTCCTTTGTTATTTTGTATTATTATATTTAATTATTACTTGTTGAGGTTGTAATTTTATAGTTATATATGTTTATATATGGTATTAACATTACCAAATATATCCAAGTGTTGGTGGGGGTGGATGGTGGTGGGGGTAGGGTGCTCACTGTTAACTCTAGCTCTGCAGTATATTTGAATTCTCCTCATCCTATTGAGGAGCACCTGGGTCAAGGGTGGGGCACTGGTTGGGAGAGGATATGCTGGACCTTTGGAAAGGAAATGATACCCCCTGGGAACAAGGGGGAAAATCTCCATTTAAATACGTTTTATATATTTTTTATTATTTAGAATTTTTTTTTTAATTATACTGTTGTGAGTGTATTAGAGAGCCTTTATTTTTGTGAATTTTATATGCTCTATGCTTAGGATGTTCTGGATAGGGTTTCCCCTCTTAAGGGGTCTCGGATTTGCCTGGATGATTATGGTTGATCAATCGGTTACGTGGTGCACCTGGAATGTCAAGGGGAGTAATTCGCCAGTCAAAAGGAAGAAAATATTATCAAATCTCAAGAAAGAAAGGGTTGATATAACTCTCCTACATGAGACACACCAGTTGGATAAAGAACACTTGAAATTACGACAGGGTGGATTTGATCAGGCCTTTTTTTTTCTTCTTTTAGTTCAACAAGCAGGGGAGTTGTTATTCTTATTCGGAAGAATTTCCCTTTCAAAATCCTAAATCAGATAAAAGACAAATCTGGACGATATATTCTGATTAAAGCCCTTATAAATGGAGAGAAATATGGGATTTTAAATTTGTACTGCCCCCCAGTACATCCCTTCTCAAAATTGATGGCTCTTTGTGCCCATCATACAATTACAGGGAGAGACTTTAATTGTATTATGGATCTGGAAATAGATAGGATTCCCAAAATAACTGCAGGAGTATCTCCCAGATCTAGACAATTGGTGGATCTGAACAAAGAATTAGGATTAGTAGATGTATGGAGATGTCTTCATCCACAGGGCAGAGATTTTTCTTTTTACTCCAATCCACATAAAAGTCATACCAGAATTGATATGTTTTTTGCCCCCTTGATTTTTTTAAAATTTCCATATCATCCTGTAAAATAGGTAGTATAGCAATTTCCGATCACGTTGTTGTATATTTGGAAATCAAGGTGAGGAATGACAGGACATCCCCTCGGCATTGGCTAATGGACCCCTTCCTGATGAAAGATAATTTGTAAAGTACTTCTCTCAAGAATTTAAAACCTTTTTAGAAATTAATTTAGGTACGGCTAGCAACCCATCAATGATGTGGGAGACCATCAAAGGGTACGTGCGAGGTTTGATCATCTCATACTCAGCGACCCAGAAAATATTAAAGGGAGAACAACAGTGTCTGCTCGAAGCTCGCTTAAAAGCAGCTGAAACAGCGTACACTGACAGACCTTCTGTTATCAAATTACAAAGGATTACGGCCCTTAGGACAGCTCTAAACACCACGCTTACCCAACCGGCTAAGAGGGAAATATTATTTGCAAAACAAAGGTTATATGAATTTGGCAACAAACCAGGTAGATACTTAGCATTTCTTGCAAAGAATAAAAAAGGCCCCTCAAACTATCATGTCTATCAAGGGGAGTATGGGTATTTTGACTCATGATCATAAAAGGATTAATGCAATCTTTAGAAAATTTTATTCTGATTTATATAAATCGCAGGATTGTGAAGACAGGACTAGGAGGATGCAATCATTTTTTAAAAATTTGACCTTTCCGGACCTAACTCTGGAACAGGTATCAGTCTTAAATGCTCCCCTAACAGTCCAAGAAATACTTGACGCAATCAGGCAACTTCAGAGCGGTAAGGCATCTGGTCCAGATGGTTTTCAAGCTGAATTCTATGAAGAATTTACAGGAATATTGGCTGGTCCACTTATGGACATGTATAACTACGCATACAGTCAGGGCTGTCTCTCGCCTTCATTGAAAGAGGCAAATATCTCTCTTATCCTTAAAAAAGGAAAGGATCCAGAAGATTGTGCATCATACAGACCAATATCCTTGCTAAATGTAGATTTTAAAATCCTTTCTAAAACATTAGCATTGAGACTAGAAAGGGTATTGCCACATATCATAAAGGAGGATCAGAGGGGGTTTATTAAGGGCCATAGATCATCCAATAATATTAGAAGAGTTTTGAATATGATTCAAGCCTGCCATCAGGGAAAGATACCAGGAGTAGTAGTCTCATTAGACGCGGAAAAGGCATTCAATAGGGTTGAATGTTCATATTTGTTTTACACTTTGGAAAGGTTTTGCATTGGAAAAGTGTTTACCAAATGGGTCTCAACATTGTATAGTGATCCCAAAGCAGTTGTGGTTACCAATAGATTAGGTTCAGATAGCTTCAGTGTGGGTAGGGGCTGCCATCAGGGATGTCCTCTCTCGCCATTGTTATTTATGCTAATAATTGAACCACTAGCAGAAGCTATACGGTCTGATCCTAATATAATGGCCCCGAGGATTGGTACAGGTAAACATAAAATTACCCTTTATGCAGATGATGTTCTTCTATTCCTCAGTAATCCTCTGAGGTCCGTACCTCGCTTAATCCAAGTTATTAATACATTTAGTGCATTCTCATGCTATAAAATTAATTTCTCAAAATTGGAGGCTATGCCAATGTGTTGCTTTGCTATGATACCCCACTTAGTGGACGGATCCCACTTTCCCTTTTGGTGGTTCCTGGAGGGTTTCTTATATTTAGGCATTTTTATTACCCCAGTAATTGATCAGTTATACAAGGCTAACTTTGTGCATTTACTGGAAAGGATAAGGCAGGATCTCCAGTGATGGGAAGACCTTCCAATTTCCTGGCTGGGTAAAATAGCACTAATTAAAATGTATGTCCTGCCCCGTCTCCTATACCCTACGAGAATGCTGCCGAGGCTGGCACTACGTAAATTATATGGCTGGTTGGGTTCCTTTTTCTGGAATCATTAAGCTGAAGAAGCTACAGCTTCCACAGGCAAGGGGAGGACTGGACTTCCCAGATTTTAGGAAATATCAGTTAAGTTCCCTATTAAGCTACATAGCCAATTGGGTCTTGTCTGACCTGCAATCAATCTGGCTGGACTTCGAGGCTTCTCAAGTAAAATGCCCACATATTAACCTTTTATTTTCAGACAAGAGGAAAATCATTACAGATCACTGTAAAAACCCTATGATACTAAACACAATTAAAGCTTGGAATATAATGCGGCAAAATGATGGCAACTCACATAAAACATCCCCCTATGCTCCGATAGTGGGAGCATGAGGATTTCAACTGGGGTTTATAGATGCCACTTTTAAACTCTGGAGATCCAGGGGTATCTCATGTCTAGGGAACCTATTTAAAGAAGGGGTCCTGATGTCTTTTGAACAGCTGCGTCAGAAATTCGAATTACCTAATGGAGACCTCTTTCAATACTTCCAAATTCAAGATTATATACAGAAGAATTCTATGTTATTAGATAGTATTTATAAATCAGATAGATAATGTAGTGTGCTGCGGCCAATGGGGGTATCTTCCGTCAGTACTATTTATCGTTTACTACATGATGAAGTATCGGGAGATATGGACAATCTGCTTAAAACATGGGATCAGGATTTGGGATTATAAATCTCAATCAAAACGTGGAATGAGATTTGGGAAAGCGGCAGAAGAATCACCATCTGCAACAGAACTCAGGCTACCCAGCTGAAGATACTCCATAGGGCCCATATAGCACCAGATCGATTGGCAAAATTTAAGGCAGGAGCATCTCCAATGTGTCCCAAATGTAAAATAGAGGTGGGTACTCATGTACATTGCCTATGGACTGTCATAACATCTGTAGATACTGGACTTAAGTAGCAAGTACCCTGACAGAAATTTTAGGAACGGAAATTAAAGTGGACGCTGTAACTCTCCTTTTGGGCTTTTCGAACTTACCCTCCCTGGATATGCCCGGGAAGAGATTATTTTCTATTCTCTCTTTCTCTTTGGTAAACTGGGTGGCTGAGGGCCCCCCTGGACTTTCAAATTGGCACAGATTAATTATGGAATGTATTCCCCTTGACTTCCTTACAAATATGGCGCACCAAAAAATCGAATTATTTCATAAAATATGGCAGCCCTTCTTGAATTATATAAATACAGATATTTCGGCTATCCTAACAAGGGCTTTTATTTAATTGAGATTATGAACCTGGCTGGTCCGGGGCCCCTTGGGAGAGGAATCCCGCACGAAAACAGATTTTGTTACATTTGATGTTAACACATTCTGAGCATGTATCTCACTATCCAATTTCTGTGTTATCTGTTTTTTTTTTCTTTCTCTTATTTGAATAATGTAAGAGACTTAATTATACACTCAGGTTAGTTGTAGGTTAGATTAGTAGTTGGTTGAGTTTTGCTTTTTTTCTCAGTATTTTTCTTTTGTTAAATTTTGGTTATTATTTATTTAATATTTAATTGTATATCAATGTTTGTACTTGAGAGTTTTGTTTATTTTTGTAAACTTGTAAAAATGTTAAATTTCTAATAAAAATATCTATAAAAAATTAATTTTTTCTTGGTTGTTCAATATATGGAACACCTCCACAATATAATCAACGGTCTTTCTCTCTTCACAATTTGTAATTAAGACTGAAGCCAAAAATAGCATTGGTTATGGCTTTAACTGAGCTTTGGAGTTATTATGAAGCCTATAGGGATTAGGAAGTTGAATGCAGAATGAAAAAGAACAATGGGGGGAACAATAGAAAGTTTATTTTTGTCACCTGAAAGCTAGTATATCCCAAGGGTCTAGAAAAATTAAGTATTAATGCCAAACTTGAGGTGGCAATTTATAGCATTTTCAAGATATAAAGATAGCACATGAGCAATTGCACCCTAAAAGGGCGGAGGTTATTCAGGTTATTCATCCACATAAGGAGGAAAGAAAGGACATCCGAAACTTGAGCTCTCTGTATGTTAAGGAAAATAGAGATAAAACTGCTTTTTCTGCTTCATTTTATACGAAAATGTCAGATGCAGGATACATCAGGCAGAATAGGATAGAGAGAAAATGAAAAAGGACATAGGGCCAGGGAGAGAATGAGAAAAGGTGAAGCCATGGGGCTGATTAGAAATGGGATATTCTTGTGAAGAATGAGGACAAGACTGAGCCAATGAATGAATACATTGTATCTGTCTTCATAAAAGAATCGGATCCAAGAAATAAACATAGAACATGCTGCAAAAGCTCAGAAAGCCAGGCAGCTTCAGCTGAGGGAGAGACAAGGTAAATAATATGGATCAATGATCTTGCATCAACCTGCAGCAGTAAGTCTGCTTCTATCTGCATTTTCAGTATGTTAGATGTCCAGCATCAATAGCATTTTGCTTTTGAATTGATTCAAGTTAATGTTGTAGGCAAATGATGGAGAGAGAATAAAGTTATTAGATAGGGGGAAACAAAATCGATAGAACGAGGAGCTTAACAGGTTGGTATTAATCCAACAGTTCAAGGTTCTTCCAGCTTGTGTGGTGAGTAAATAGGATGGTAATGTTAATAGGGTATTATATGATCAAGGGGATCAACAATTTTCCAAAGCTTAAACAAAGAACCAGAAAGCTACATTGCCTGTTTGGTGTTCAGGACCGGAGTGGGAAAGATGAGGCAGAAACAGACTGGCAGTGGACCTGTTTGGTATTTCAGGAACAGTGGCAGTGAGTATACTTTTGAGTTGTCTTATCAAAGATATACTTGCTTTGGAGGCAGTCCTGAGAATGTTTGCTAGGTTGATCATTGGCAGAGAGTTTCTTATGAGGAGAGATTAACTAGTTTGAGCCTGTTTTCAATGGTGTCATTGAAAGGCAGGTAGCTATTAATTGAGACAGAGAGACAGGCCAGCGCTCGGGGATTTAGATGTTTCAGGTGAGATTGAGGAAAATGGAAGAGGTGTTGAGTTACTCTTTAGGGAGAATATCACAGGTGTATTGAAGGAGGACACTTCTGAGAACTCATTCAATGAGGCCATTTGGGTAGAGCTCAGGAATAGGAAGGGTGCAATCACTTTAGGCCTCCTAACACACAGTGGGTGGTAGGAACAGATATGTGAACAGATTATGCTAAACTGTGGAAAGAAAGGTGTTGTGGTGGTGGGTGATTTTATATTGCCGTATGTTGCCTCGTACTCACTTAGTGCCAAGGGCTTGGATGAATCATAGAATCTCTAAAGTGTGGAAGCAGGTCATTTGGCCCAGAAAATCAACACTGACCCTCCAAAGACAAACCCACCCCCTCTCATTTACCCCTGACTAATGCACCCAACTTACACATTGCTCAACATTATGGGTAATTTAGCATGGCCAATAAATCTAACCTGCACATCTTTGGAGTGTGTGAGGAAACCCACACAGACATAGTGAGAAACTCCACATAGACAGTCACCTGAGACTGGAATTGAATTCGGGTCCATGTACTGTGAGGCAGCAATGCTAACCATGGAGCTACCATGCTGCCAGATGGTGGGAGGAGTTTCTTAAGTGTGTCCAAGACAGATTTTTTTAAAACTTTTTTGTAAGTAATCCAACTAGGGAAGGGAGTGGATCCAGTACTGGGGAATGAAACTGGCTAGGTGATCTAAATTTTAGTGGGGGAGCATTTAGAAACAGTGATCATAATTCTTTAAGTTTTAAGTTATTTGTGGATAAGGATAGGAGTAGTCCTCGGGTGAAATTACTAAACTGGGGAAAGGCCAACTACCACAATATTAGGCAGCAACTGGAGAATGTTGATTGAATGCAGCTATTTTAAGGATAAATTTACATTTGGCATGCGGGAATCTTAAAGGCCAATTGAGAGTTTAGGACCAGCACCTTCTTGTGAAAATGAAAGGTAAGAATTGCAGGATTTAGGAACTTTGGATGAGAAGAGAAATTGAAAATATAGTCAAAATGAAAAAGTAGGCATACGTAAGATTTAGAAAACTGAAAAGAGACAGACCCCTCAGAATACAAAGAGACCAGAAAGGAACTCAAACTAGCAATTAAGAAAAAGGGACAATGAAATGTCTTCGGCAGACTGGATTAAGGAAAACGCCAATGCATTTTGTACACATAAGTAGCTAGAGGGTAGATCCATTCAAGGAAAAATAAAGGAATTTATGCATGGAGCCAGAGAAAATGGATGTGGTCCTTAACAAACACCTGATGGATGCTGAATATGGGAAGAGGTATACAGAGGAACCTCGATTATCTGAACATCAATTATCTGAAAATCGGATTATCCGAAGGAGATCAAAAGGTCCCGATAGAAACATTACATCAAAGACATTACATCATTACAACAGTGATCGCGTCTTTTGTTGACAGTGATTAAACAGGCACCGGCTCCAAATGATTGACCTCCCGCCCTCTCTCTGCTTCCAGACTTTCTCTGGAGTTCTGCACAGGCGCATACCCTAACCCCACCTCCCCCGATCCCCCACCCCAACATCCCTAGATAATCTTTCCAACATTGTCCTGTACAGGACAAAGGTGGAACCTGTCAAAAAGTTGCAGTTAAAAAGTTGTGTGTGTGTGTTCTATTTGGAGATTTACCCCACAAAGGCAGCAGCAGCAGCGGTCTTGTTGTTGGTGTTCAGTCCGGCTGCCCCGGAGAGGGGTGGGAGAGTGGGGGCAGGGAGTGCTGTTGCATCGGGTTGGGGGGGGGGGGGGTGGGTTTTGGGGAAGGGGGAGTGGTGTTGGGGTGGAGGGCAGTGTTGGGTGCGGGGGGCGGTGTTGCACGGGGGGTGGTGTTGCATGGGGTTGGGGACAGGGGGTGGTGTTGCATGGGGTTGGGAGTGGGGGGGCAGTGTTGCATGCGGCTGGGGGTGGGGGCGGTGTTGGGGGCAGGGGGAGTGGTGTTGGGGTGGAGGGCAGTGTTGGGTGCGAGGGGCGGTGTTGCACAGGAATGGGGACAGGGGGCGGTGTTGCACGGGGTTGGGGGCAGGGTCTGTTCTCGGTGGGGCCTCGCGCGCTGTGTGCTGCTGCAGTCACCTGAACAGAGAGAAAATTTTAAAAATTCCAAGCCCAAGAGGAAAGGCATTTAATCGATTAATTGAATAATTGGTTATCCATACGAAATAATATAATCAAAATTCCCCTGTATTGATATTCTAGGGCATGTCAATATGAAAATGGAGGTGGTGTTGGTTGATTTAAAAAATGTTAAGGTAAGCCAGGACCTGATGATCTCTATCCCAGAATACTGAGGGAGGCAGGTGAGAAAATTCCTAAGGCCATAATAGCACATGTCATTTCCCAAGTCCTGCTCCAAGTAAATTCTAATTTCAAAGTGAACTTTGCTCACTGCAATGGATTGAATGTGTATCTGTCAATGTTGTCATTAACTGTGTCTTTCCTGACTATTTATACGTTTATTTTCTAAACTGATATCATTACACTGGGTTGCCAGGACAATCCTTCAAGAGCTTCTTCTGAGCAGCTCTAATATAGAAAAGGTGAGTAACTTTCTTTCTACTCTCATCTCAGAATACAGGGTGGGGTGGAGGGTGGGTAGAGATGGAGTCAGGAAGTTGGAAGCAAGAGCAAGGGGATGGCTTTCAGAGGCTAGCATGTTACTGCTTATTTGTTATTGTGGTCATCTCAATCTCAGGACAATAGTAGGTCATCAAAAACTTCAAACAAGCAGTGTGGATTTCTCCTTCACAAAACTAGCCAGCTTTCTCACACACTAAAAATATAGGCAAACAGGGAGTTGGCAAGTTGCAGCCTTCAAGGAGCCACTAATTAGCCTCTAAAGAGCCTTAACTGGTGGTAGGTTGGGAAGATTCCTCGGGAACCTTATTATCCAGAATCTTTAGACAGTGAGGTGGCAAGAAGGCAATATTTTTCAACTGGACCAATTTACCAAATTATTTTCCTTACTCGCCAGCTTCCAGTGAAGAAAGTTGCACCCCGTCTCAGAATAATGGATAACTCAATTAGGACTGGGATGATGAGGGATTTCCTCATTGTGTGGTCAATCTTTGGAATTCTCTACCCTGGAGGGCTCTGTAGGCTCTGTCATTGTATGTATACAAAGAGAAATCAACAGATTTTTAGATACAAAAATGTCAAGTGACATGGGGATAGTGCAGAAGCATCACATTGGAGTAAAAGACTAGGCCTCATTTTGTTGAATAATGGAATAGGTTTGAGGCCCAAATATAAACAACTCTGGCTCCTATTTCTATGTGCCTATTCCTAAGGGTAACAAGGCACCCAGTTCAATTCAGATGATTCCTCGATAGCTAAGAGATGCATGTGTAGAGATAGTATAAGGTCTGCCATACTTTCTCAACTGCCATTGGATTTGGAAATATGGCCAGAGGTCTGCAGGATTCCAATTGTTATCTCCTGTTCAGAAGATACAAAAGATGTGAACATGTTACTCACAGGCTAGTCAGTCCGTTAGTGCACAGAAGTCTACTCGTGCCTTATTATCGAGGCAAAAATTGATCTTCATTTGGAGAAGCCAGCATGGAATTTTTAAAGATTAACTTGTGCCTCAAAAACTAAATTGAGTTATTTGATAAAATAACCAAGAGTTGAAGGTGGTGCAGTAGATTTATGAACAAACTTTCAAAACCTTCAACATTATAACACTTCAGTAAATAGTCATTCCTGGGGTTGAAGGATATATAGTTAATTAAGGGATGGAAGACAGACTAGTACAGAACAATGTTTGCAAGATTGGAAAAAGATATGCAGTAAGGCCCCCCAAGAGATTATTCTTAGAAATATTGTCTTTCTTGTTTTGTATGTAAATAACTAGTGTAGGGAATCCAGTTTTGAAGTTTGTAGATGACAAAACTCAGCAATTGTAATTTAACTTGAGGGTAAGAGTAATTAATTTTTAGGAGAATATTAGCAGACCTTACTACTTCAGCAGTCCCTTGGAATTAAGGATAACTTGTTTCTACTTGTGGACAGATTGTTGGATTAGCAAACACATGGCAATTTAATGTGAATAAATGTGACTTTATGCAGTTTTGGGGAAAAAACGACTTGTAAACAATATTTGAGAAAAGTGCACACCAGGTGTGAATGCAAAAATCTTTGAAGACATAATAGGCATGCAAATAAGGCATTAATTGACTTTGTAAATAGGAAAGCCATTAAAGACAAAAATAAAGAAATTCTATTCATGTATAAATTCAGAAATATCACATCTAATTCTGCGCACATTTTTATGAATGATTTGGAGACTGCAAAGGTGATGGAGAGAGTACAAAGTAAGTTCACCATGATGATATCAATTACATGGACAGGTAGATTAAAATAATTCTCAAAAACAGTTGGAAGTTTAACTACTTCGCAAAGATAGTTATGATCTGGAGAATGTTACTTGAAAGGCTGGAGGAATCTGATTCCAAATAAAATTTCAAAGGCAAATGAGCATCTGTTTGAAGGGGATTAATTCGAAGGCTCACAGGGTCATAGTTAAATTTTACAACAGCTCTTTCAAAAAGAGCGTGCATAGACATGATAGACTGAATGGCTGTCTTCTGTGCTGTATGATTCAATGAATTGAATTGTAACCTACCAACATGGGTATGTTGGGTTTGATGGAGATATCATAAATTTAAGAATGCCCAACCTGATGTAATGTCTCCCTCTCCAAAGTTGAGAGGTGGGACAAAGGATGAGTTGAGTATTTAAATATTTTCATAATAATGGCATTTGTCTTTCAGTTGAGCCTCTCATCCATGATATCTTGTCAGTGAATCAACCCTGTATCCTCTCTATAGGTTTAACTCATGGGACCAGGCTCTGAGAAACCTGACAGATGAGGGGAGGTAAGAGTTTTGGCAGAAAGTGAGTGTCTGTATTGATCCGCTTATGAATCAACTGGAAGCAAATCACTGATCAGAAATTTAACACTTCTCTATTGTTGTGATTATGTAATACAAAAGTGATACTGTTTATTCCAATGCAAGTTGACTGACAGACTAAGCTTCTAAGATGTATTCTGATGAATACACATTTTTAAACTTACACAGATCATAAGATAGTTACAAGTGAGAAAGTCCATTTTGATCAATTCTTGTTCATCCATCCAGAATAATAAAATCTATACATCCCCTTAATTATTACAGAATGCTGTTGGTTTCTTAAATATCCTGAACACTTTTGTTTCCCTGACAATATTCCTTTAATTGGCAACTCTGAGAAGATGGGCTTCCTCATTTGAGTCCTAATTTATCTTTGTGTTAATTTAATCTTATGTTGTAAGAGCCTTTGGAGCTTAACTAAACATTCATTAAGGCCACTTATCAAAATAAAGCTTTCAGCCCCAGACCTCTCTGAACCTGGAAGAACAGATGGCGTCCTTTCTAATACAAAACAGATTGCTGGTCAGTCAACAGCTTATCATTTATTCAAAGTAAACATTAGCTGGAAATTAGCTTACCTGCAGCCAAAATATGACAGGAGGATGCACTGGAAATATTTTTTCTATTTTTGAATATTTCGTCAACTTCCTTCAATTTAAAAATATATTACTGAAGTGCAACAAGAAAAAGTCTATGAATCTCTCCTTGATATTCAATGACTAAACCATAGCTACATTCTGCACTATCAACATCCTGTAGATTGCCTTTGACCAGAAACTGAACAGCCATAAATATGAGAGGTCAGAGACTGGGGATTCTATGGCAGAATTCTCCTAACTGTGAGGCAGCAGTGGTAACCACTGAGCCACCATGACACCCCCTCAGTCTTTTCCGTCTCTGCCACCCTCAACCTCTGTCCCCTCTCTTCCTCCTCCCCCTCTCCCCACCCCACAATTCTTTTTTTTTCTCCACAGATGTTGCCAGACTTGTGTTTCTCCAGCACTTGCTGTTTTTGTTATGGAAAAGCTTAATCTGGTAGAGGTAGAAATGAAAAGAGCAAAAGCATCACTTTCTACTGTCCAAAACATTCTAACTGCAGTCGGATCGAATAAATGATACCCAAGTTAACAGCTCCTTTTATACATCTTCAGATTTTCATTTCCAATCCATTAAAAAAACCAACTGTTCTCTCACATTTGTCTGCTTTGTTCTATCGCACAAAATCAAAGTGACACCTGTAGTGTGTTTTTAGTGTTGTCATTTCAAGTGATTTCATGGATTTTAAACATCCATATTTTGTGAACAATATGTAGTACAAAATAATTCCAGATTAGCTTGAATTCACAACCTTTTTAAGTTGGAATCCATTTAATCACTTATGATAAGTAAAGCTTGGGGCTTGTAGTATTGGTTATTATTAATTAAAAATGATGTTTCCCCCAAATAGCTATGTATAGCATTTGATAACATTTAGCTCAAGTTCATTTGCACTCAGCCAATTTACCATTGCTGCTAAATCATAATTAAAGTCATAATCAATATTATTTGGACAAAGCGTCTTTCTGGTTTTTGTGACAATATTAATTGGCTAAAGATTCATTCCATTTGTGATTGTGCTGAATGCTGTTTGCACCATGACCAAGACAAATTATGACTTGTAGCATTGGTTTTCTAACACTTCGTAGCTCTGCTGCATATCTGTGTGGCGCTGCATCATGTTCGCATTTAAATGAGACACTGGAGGATTCTATCATTAAGTATACATATTAATTTTCTGGAAATCATGATTGTCAGTTAGGTTAGTTGGGTTAATAAGGTAATAGTCCTAATAGAGTATCTTGTAGAGATGAACGTTATATTATCCCAAAGGTTTATGTCACACTGATTGAGACTTTACATTTTGGAGTTAAAATGTAGAGGTGGGCCTGTGAGTTGGCATCATGTCACCTAGGAAGAATAGAGGCAGAGATTATTTTCCAAATGAGGGAAGTCTTTGGAAATTTGAAGCAGAAAGGGACTTGGAAGTGCTAGTTCAGGATTTGCTTAAGGATCCTGATTTGCAGAGTCACAGTTCTTTGTTTCTGTTAAGATTAATATGAGGGTTCAGTTGGCAATTAGGAAGGCAAATGCAACATGAGTATTTGTTTCAAGAGGGCTAGAATACAAGAGTAGAGCTGTATTGCTGAGGCTGCATAAGGCTCTGGTCAGATCACTTTTGGAATATTGCGAGCAGAGTCGAGAGTGTGATGCTGGAAAAGCACAGCAGTCAGGCAGCATCTGAGGAACAGGAGAATTGACGTTTCGGAATAAACCCTTCATCAGGTTGATTCCTGGCCTGCTGGGCTTTTCCAGCACCACACTCTCAACTCTGATCTCCAGCACCTGCAGTACTCACTTTCTCCTCGGGTATTGCTAGCAGTTTGGGGCCTGTATCTAAGGAAAGATGTGTTGGCAGACAGGGGTCTAGGGCAAGTTTACAAAAACTATAAAGGGCTGGTCATATGAGGAGTGGCTGAGGACTCTGGGTCTGTACTCACTGGAATTTAGAATGATGAGGGAGAGATCTGATTGAAACTTAGAGAATACAGAGCAGCCTGGATCAAATGGACATAGAGACATAGGGCGGCACGGTGGCACAGTGGTTAGCAGTGCTGCTCACAGCGCCAGAGACCTGGGTTCAATTCTCGACTCAGGCGACTGACTGTGGGGAGTTTGCACATTCTCCCCGTGTCTGCGTGGGTTTCCTCCGGGTGCTCCAGTTTCCTCCCACAATCCAAAGATGTGCAGGTCAGGTGAATTGGCCATGCTAAATTGCCCGTATTGTTAGGTAAAGGGGTAAATGCAGGGGAATGGGTGGGTTTCGCTTCAGCGGGTCAGTGTGGACTTGTTGGGCCGAAGGGCCTGTTTCCACACTGTAAGTAATCTAATCTAATCTAATATGTTTCCACTGGTAGGAGAGACTAGAACCTGAGGCCACAGCCTCTGAGTGAAGGGACAAACCTTTAGAATTGAAATGGGGAGAAATTTCTTCAATTAGAGGATAGTTATTAAGGTTGATAAGTCCCCAGGTCCTGATGGGATCTATCCCAGAATATTGAGCGAGGCAAGAAAACAAATTGTTGGGGCATTGTTAGACATCTTTGTATCTTCTTTGGCCACAGATGAGGTCCCAGAGGACTGGACAGTACCAATGTTGTCCCATTGTTGAAGAAAGGTGGTCTGGATAATCCTGGAAATTACAGCCCTTTGAGCCTCACGTCTGTGGTAGGGAAATTGTTCAAAAAGATTCTCTGGGACAAGATCTATACACATTTTAAAGCGAATGGATTTATTAGTGATAGACAGCATGATTTTGTATAGGGGAGGTTGTGGCGCACTAACTTGATTGAGTTTTTTGAAGAGATGACGAAGATGATTGATGAGGGAATAGAGGTTGATGTTGTCTAAATGGACTTCAGTAAAGCCTTTGACAAGGTTCCTCAGGCAGACTGATATAAAAACCACATGGTATCAGGTAGGCTAGCAAGATGGATACTGAACTGGCTTAGTTATAGAAGTCAGTGGAAGGATGCTTTTTAGAATGGAGGGCTGTGACTAGTGGTGTTCCACAGGGATCAGTGCTGGGACCTCTGCTGTTCATGGTATACATAAATAATTCGGAGGAAAATGGAGCTGGTTTAATTAGTAAGTTTGTGGATGATATAAAGATGAATGGAATTGGGGATAGTGAGGAAAATTGTCAGCGGATCCAGCAGGATATAGATCAGTTGGAGGTATGAGCTGAAAAATGGCAGATAGAAGTTAATCTGAACAAATGTGAGGTGATGCATTTTTGAAGGTCAAGTGCAGGTGGAAATGTTTATGAATGACAGAACCCTTAGGAGTATTGATATGCAGAGGGATCTGGGTGTGCAGTTGTGCTGAAGGTGGTAGCACAACTAGATAGGGTAGTAAAAAAGGCTGTGGTTTTGTTCGCCGAGCTGGGAATTTGTGTTGCAGACGTTTCGTCCCCTGTTTAGGTGACATCCTCAGTGCTTGGGAGCCTCCTGTGAAGCGCTTCTGTGATGTTTCATCCTGCATTTATAGTGGTTTGTCTCTGCCGCTTCCGGTTGTCAGTTCCAGCTGTCCGTTGCAGTGGCCAGTATATTAGGTCCAGGTCGATGTGTTTGTTGATAGAATCTGTGGATGAGTGCCATGCTTCTAGAAATTCCCTGGCTGTTCTCTGTTTGGCTTGCCCTATAATAGTAGTGTTGTCCCAGTCGAATTCATGTTGTTTGTCATCTGCGTGTGTGGCTACTAAGGATAGCTGGTCGTGTTGTTTTGTAGCTAGTGGTATTCATGGATGCAAATCATTAGCTGTCTTCCTGTTTGTCCTATGTAGTGTTTTGTGCAGTCCTTGCATGGGATTTTGTACACTACATTGGTTTTGCACATGAGCACACAACAACGAGCACCCGAGCTACAAATCTTTTCCCAAACTTTGAGTAAAAAAGGCCTATGACATGCTTGCCTTCATTGGAAAGGGCACTGAGTTTAAGGATAAGCAAGTTATGCTGCAGCTTTATAGAACTTTAGTTAGACCACACTTGGAATATTGTGTACAGCTTTTGTCACACACTACCAGAAAGATGTGAGTGCTTTGGGGACGGTACAGAAAGGGTCGTCCAGGATGTTGCCTGGTATGGGCGTTTTAGCTACGAAGAAAAGTTGAATAAACTGGGTTTGTTTTCACTGGAATGCAGGAGGGTGAGGGACAACCTGATAGAGATTTATAAGGTTATGAACTGTAGTGATAGAGTGGACTGAGGGTGGAGGGGTCAATTATTCGGAGACACAGGTTCAAGGTGCAGGGATGGGGTAAGTTTAAGAGAGATGTGTGAGGTGGGTTTTTCACAAAAGGGTGGATCATCCAGAAGGCTGAGGGAGAAATTGAGAAGATGTACAGGGATTTGGTCACTCATCAGACACAGGATAAAATCAGCTGGGTTACAGTCAGGGGGAGGAAAGGGAACCAACAAATATGGCAGGATCCCCTCTGGCCATTCCCTTCAGCAATCCAGTTTTGGATACTGTTGGTGGGGACAGCCTACCAGGGGAAAGCCATAGTTGTCAGGTCTCTGGCACTGAGATAGCACTGTGACTCAGAAGGGAAGGGGGGAGAATAGAAAAGCACTAGTGGTAGGGGACTCAATAGCTAGATGGATTGACAGGAGATTTTGTGGTCAGGAATGGAACTACCGGAAGGTATGTTGCCTCCCAGGTGCCAGGGTCTGGGATGTCATTGATCGGGTTTACGGGATTCTAAAGGGGGAGGGGGAGCAGCCAGAAATCGTGGTACACATTGGCACCAACGATATAGCGAGGAAAGAAATTGAGGATCTAAAAGGTGACTACAGGGAGCTAGGTTGGAAGCTGAAGAGCAGGATGAGCAGAGTAGTGATCTCAGGTTTGCTACCGGTGCCACGAGATAGTGAGGTGATGAACAGGCAGCACATGCAGCTTAAAACGTGGCTGCGAGGCTGGTGCAGGAGGGAGGGCTTCAGATACCTAGATCATTGGGATACCTTCTGGGGAAGGTGGGACCTGTACATGAAGAACGGGTTGCACCTGAACTGGAGAGGCACAAATGTCCTGGGTAAGAGATTTGCTCATGTGGTTCAGGAAGGTTAACCTAGTTTGGAAAAGGGGTGGGAATCAGAGCTAAAGATCTGAGATGGGGAGTAGTTGTAGATTGGGCAGTGACAGGATGTAGTGAAAAAGGTAAAAACAAGGACTACAGATGCTGGAAACAAGATTCTGGGTTAAAGTGGTGCTGGAAAAGCACAACAGTTCAACATTCGAGGAGCAGGAAAATCGACGTTTCGGGCAAAAGCCCTTCATCAGGAATACAGGCAGAGTGCTTGAAGGGTGGAGAGATAAATGAGAGGAGGGTGGGGGTGGGGTGAAAGTAGCATAGAGTACAATAGGTGAATGGGGGTGGGATGAAGGTGTTAGGTCAGAGAGGAGGGTGGAGTGGATAGGTGGAAAAGAAGATAGGCAGGTAGGACAAGTCATGGGGACAGTGCTGAGCTGAAAGTTTGGAACTGGGGTGAGGTGGGTGAAGGGGAAATGAGGAAACTTGTGAAGTCTACATTGATGTCCTGGAATTGAAGTGTTGCGAGACGGAAGATGCGAGTCTGTTCCTGTCAGGAAGGTTTCTCACATGATGAAAAAAAGGGATTGCTTAAAGTGTGTCTGCTTTAATGCAAGGAGTGCCAGAAATAAGCGTGATGAACTTAGAGGCTGTATCAGTACTTGGGGCTATGATGTTGCTGTCATAACGGAGGTGTGAGTTTCACAGGGGCAGGAATGGTTGCTAGATTTTCCAAGGTTTAGAACATTTAAAAAGAACAGGGAGGGTGGAAAAAGAGGAGAGGGTGTAGCATTACTAATCAGAGAGTGCATCACAGCTACAGAAATGAAGGTTGTTGAGGAAAGTTTGCCTATGAGTCAGTATGGGTGGAAGTAAGGAACAGCATGGGAGCAGCCACCTCACTGGGGGTTTTCTACAGACCCTCTAATAACAGTAGAGAGATAAAAGAACTCATAGGCAGGCAGATTTTGGAAAAATACTGGCATAACCGGGTTGTTGTTATGGGTGACTTCAATTTTCCCAAATGTCAACTGGAACCTCGTTAGTGCAGATGGTTTGAATGGATCCGTTTTTGTCAGGTGTGTTCAGGAGAGTTTCCTTACTCAGTATGTAAATAGGCCAACAAGGGAAGAGGCCATTTTGGATTTGGTGCTTGGCAATGAGCCATGATAGGTGTCAGATCTCATGATGGGAGAACAATTTCGTGACAGGAACCGCAACTGCCTCACATTTACCATAGCCTTGGAGAGGGAAAGGAAGGAAGATATTTAACTGGGGAAAAGGAAATTATGACACTATCAGACAGCAGTTGGGAAGTACAGACTGGGAGCAATTGTTCCACAGAAAGGGCACAGCAGACATGTGGAGACTGTTTAAGGAGCATGTGTTGCGAGTGATGAATAAATTTGTTCCTCTGAGACAGGTAAGAAGGGGTAAGATTAAAGAGCCTTGGATGACGAGAACAGAGGAGCTTCTCATCAAAAGGAAGAAGGCAGCTTACGGAAGGTGGAGGAAGCAAGGATCAAGCAAAGCTTTAGAGGACTACAGGCGTGCTAGAAAGGAGCTCAGAAATGGACTGAGGAGAGCCAGGAGGGGGCATGAGAAAGACTTGGCAGGAAGGATTAGGGAGAATCCAAATCCATACGTGAGGAATAAGAGAATGATCAGGGAGAAGGTAGGACCGATCAGGGATATCATAGGGAACTTGTGCGTGGAGTCTGAGCAGATAGGGGAAGCCCTAAATGAGTTTTTTGCCTCAGTTTTCACTAAGGAAAGGGACCTTGTTATGAATGAGAACTTTGAGGAGCTGGGAAACAGGCTTGAACACATCAAGATTGATTAAGTTGATGTGCTGGAAATTTTGGCTGAAAATGTGTTGCTGGAAAAGCGCAGTAGGTCAGGCAGCATCCAAGGAGCAGGAGGATTGACGTTTCGGGCATGAGCCCTTCTTCAGGAATAAGGAGAGTGTTCCAAGCAGGCTAAGATAAAAGGTAGGGAGGAGGGACTTGGGGGAGAGGTGTTGGAAGTGCGTTGGTGGAAGGAGGTTAAGGTGAGGTTAATAGGCCGGAGTGGGGTGGGGGCGGAGAGGTCAGGAAGAAGATTGCAGGTTAGGAAGGTGGTGCTGAGTTTGAGGGTTGGGACTGAGACAAGGTGGGGGGAGGGGAAATGAGGAAACTGGAGAAATCTGAGTTCATCCCTTGTGGTTGGAGGGTTCCTAGGCGGAAGATGAGGCGCTCTTCCTCCAGCCATCGTGTTGCTATGGTCTGGCAATGGAGGAGTCCAAGGACCTGCATGACCTTGGTGGAGTGGGAGGGGGAGTTGAAGTGTTGAGCCACCGGGTGGTTGGGTTGGTTGGTCCGGGAGTCCCAGAGGTGTTCTCTGAAACGTTCCGCAAGTACGCGGCCTATGCTGTGCTGGAAAGTTTGACAAACGTTAAGATTGATAAGTCCCCAGGGCCAGACCAGATTTATCCTAGGTTGCTCCGGGAAGCGGGGAAGGAGGTTACTAAGCCGTTGGTGAAGGTCTTTGCTTCTTGACTCTCTGCAGGGTCATACCGGAGGATTGGAAGGAGGCAAATATTGTTCCTCTTTTCAAAAAAGGTAATAGGGAAATCCCTGTCAATTACAGACCAGTCAGTCTTACCTCTGTGGTCAGCAACATTTTGGAAATAATTCTGAGGGATAAGATTTATGACTATTTGGAAAAGCATAGCATGATTAAAGGCAGTCAGTATGGCTTTGTGAGGGACAGGTCATGCCTAACTAATCTTATTTAGTTCTTCGAGGATGTGACAAGACAGGTAGATGAAGGTCGATCAGTAGATGTGGTATATATGGACTTCAGCAAGGCATTTGATAAGTTTCCCCGTGGTAGACTCATTCATAAAGTCAGGAGGTATGGGATATAGCGACATTTGGCTGTCTGGATTCAGAACAGGTTAGCTGACAGAAAGCAGAGAATGGTTGTAGATTGAAAGTATTCTGCCTGGAGGTCAGTTTTGAGTGATGTCCTGCAGGGCTCTGTTCTTGGGCCTCTGTTCTTCATAGATTTATAAATGACTTGGGTGAGGATCTTGAGGGGTGGGTTAGTAAATTTGCAGATGACACAAAGGTTGGAGATGCTGTTGATAGTATCGAGAACTATTACAGGCTGCAGCGCGACATAGACAGGATGCAGAGCTGGGCTGAGAAATGGTAGATGGAGTTCAACCTAGATAAATGTGAAGTGATGCATTTTGAAAGGTTGAACTTGACTGTTGAATATAGGATTAAAAACAGGATTCTTGGCAGTGTGGAGTAACAGAGGCATCTTGGTGTTCAAATGCATAGATCCCTCAAAGTTACCACCCAAGATAGGGGTGTTAAGAAAGCATATGGTGTTTTGGCTTTCATTAACAGGAGGATCAAGTTTAAGAGCTGCAAGGTTTTGCTACAGCTCTACAAGTCCTTGGTGAAACCACACTTGGAATATTGTGTCCAGTTCTGGTCGCCCGACTATCGGAAAGATGCAGAGGCTTTGGAGAGGGTGCAAAGAAGGTTTACCAGGATACTGTCTGGACTGGATGGCTTGTCTTATGAAGAGAGGTTGACTAAGCTTGGACTTTTCTCTCTGGACAGAAGGAGGAAGAGAGGTGACTTGATCAAGTTATACAAGATAATGAGAGACATGGATAGAGTCAAGAGCCAGAGGCTTTTCCACAGATTAGGAGTGACTGGCACGAGGGTCATAATTTTAAGACATTAGGAGGAAGGTATAGAGGAGATTTCAGAGGTAGGTTCTTTACGCAGAGAGTTGTGAATGCATGGAATGCGTTGCCAGCGGTGGTGGAAGGAGAGTCATGGTGGATACTTATGCACCTGCTGGACATGTACATGGACAGCAGTGAATTGAGGGGTACGTAAGTAAGGTTATTTTATTTTACATTAGGATTAATCCTCAGTGCAATATCATAGGCTGAAGGGCCTGTTCAGTGCTGTACTTTTCTATGTTCTATCTTTTATGTTCCATGCCTGTAACATGCTGCCAGAGAAGGTGATGGAATTAGACTCAATAGCAGAATTCAAAAGACACCTGGATGAATACATGAAAAGATAGGGAATGGAGGGATATGGATCCTGTAAGGGAAGACAGGTTTAGTATGGAAGGGCATTATGTGTCAGTGCAGGCGTGGAGGGCCAAAAGGCCTGTGCCTGTGCTTTATTGTTTTTTGTACTTTTTTCTTGTTCTTAAAATGTGGAACGCATTATCACAGAGGGCTGTGAAAGCCAAGCCATTGCGTGTATTTAAGACAAAGATGGTTCTTGAATTGGTAAGGGGAGCAAAGCTTATGGGGAGAAGAAATGAGAATGGGGTTGAGAAACACATCTGCCATGATTGAATGGCAGGACAGACTTGGTGGGCTGAATGGCTTAATCCTGCTCCTGTATCTTATAATCTCATGTCTGTCAATGTCAAGGGTTCATTAACCTGCCTGGTTACTTGATGCTCACTTCATTACCACTGTGAGTGAGACACTCTGAATCACATGGCTAACCAAGAGAAAAAGTCTTCTCCCTGGATGGACTTTCCAGGGTTGCAGGTTCTGGCACAATATTTAGAAGGCAGCTCGCCATCACTTGAATTGCTGCGATCTAAGATTTTTCTCTCCACTTGTGGTGGTCACCCTGACCAGATTGAAATGCTCCTAAGAGGGACAGAAGGAATGTTCTCTTCCCAGATTATGCACTCCCTCAAATTTTCCTGCATTCATTACCATCACACAATCCTTCTCTTTATCTTTAACACACTCACACAAAGCTACCCACAACCTCTGGCTTTGGGAAGATGGGAATAACCGGGATGTTGACAGGCATTGGTACAATGCCCTTCTTCAATGTCACCATGCTGAGTACCCGAGCTGGATTGGACTTGGGCACATATCTGCAGAGGTGAAGGATAAATACGCTCGAGTTCTCTGACCCTCTCAGATTTGCTGGAGACCAGGCAGCTCCTGAGCCCTGTGCAGAAGACATTCCTTCTGGTCTTGGCCGTAAGTGACATGGTCAGTTTGCAGAGAGAGGCATGACAACATCAGGCCGATATACCAGAGCCCCTCTGTAGGCTGAAAACACAAATGGAAGGATACCTCCATATTCTCATTGACTCCATAGAATGGGTGGTGATGACCTTGCAGACAATAGAAAGGGGGGTGACTACCTTACAGACAAGTCCATTAGAGTGCTCAATTGCTGTTAGATATGTGCTTGGACCTGCACTCCATCATTCCAGACAAGGGTGTTCCGCATCAATGGCAAGACAAACAGGACAGCAACTTGAACTCACTCCAGGTGCTCCTTTTACTCATGACAGACATGCAGCCTGGTAGCTTCTTCTCAGGACTAAGATGCCTTGTCACTCCACCTGTCCATCTGTCAGTGATCATATTTCCTCCAAGTTAGCCTCATGTTGGTGGGCCTGCACTCTTGTTAAGCCGGGGTCCCCTGGATACAAAGCCCCCATGTCTTCAAAGTCACCAGGGTTGATTCTTGTGTGCTAGGGTGAAGGATGTCAAAGAAATGGATGCAGAGTATTCTGAAGGGGAAGGGTGGATAGGCACAGGACTTGGGTTCCTGTTGTCACCAATATTAGAAAAAGAGAGAATTGAGGTCTAGTGAGCAGATTTTAAGAAGGTAGGTAGAAATTTGAAAAGCTGGACTTCAAAGATAGTCATCTTCAGATTACTCCCAGTGTCATGAAGCAGTAAGTATGGGTTAGAGCAGATGAATGGGTAGTTGGAGAGATGGTGCAGCACGAAGCATTTTGGTTTCCTGAAGTATCAGGACTGTGTTTTTGGGGAGTTTGGGATCTATGGAGATTTGGGTGGATTATTTCTGAACAGGACCAAGACCAACATCCTCAGTTTTTTTTGTTGAGGTGGAATTAAACTAGAGGAGCACCTGGACAGGATCCTGACAAGTCATTTACAGGGGAGAGAAACTGAGATGGAATTAAATGAGCTTACTGAGGCTAAAAGGAAAATGTTTCAATGCAAGGAGCAGCAATTGCCCAAACCTAGTTGCTCAGATAAGAGTCAACCACATATAGGCCAGACCAGATAAGGAGCGCAGTTTCCTTTCCTGAAGGACTTGGTGAACCAGATGAGTTTTTCACACAATCAACACTGGTTACCTTGGATTGCTGACATTTAGATTAGATTACTTACAGTGTGGAAACAGGCCCTTCGGCCCAACAAATACACACTGACCCGCCAAAGCGCAACCCACCCATACCCCTACATTTACCTCTTACCTAACACTACAGGCAATTTAGCATGGCCAATTCACCTGACCTGCACATCTTTGGACTGTGGGAGGAAACTGGAGCACCCGGAGGAAATCCACGCAGACACGGGGAGAACATGCAAACTCCACACAGTCGCCTGAAGTGGGAATTGAACCCGGGTCTCTGGCGCTGTGAGGCAGCAGTGCTAACCACTGTGCCACCGTGCCGCCCCTGTGTTTTTGTTAAAGGGACAAGAAGGAATAGACCAGGGAATCACAGGCCAGTAGTGGAACTTGGTGGTGGGGATGTTATTAGGAGGAATTTGGAGGAATAGACTATATCTGCATATGGAGATACAGGGGTTCATTGAGGATTGTCAGCGTGGATTTAAGAGCAAGTCCTGTTTAACAAATTTGACTGACCTTTTGAGTAGGTAACAAGGAACATTGATATGGTCCGCATGAAATTTAGTAAGGCTTTTGATAAGGTCCCTCATGGCAGACTGGTCAAGAAAGTAGCAGCCCATAGGATTCTGGATAATGTGGTGTATTGGATCTAAAATTGGTTGGGATGGGAATCGGAGAGTGACAGTAGAAGGATGTCCCTGACTGGAAGTTTTTTTACAGTGGGGTTCCGTAGGGTGTGACATTTGTTGTAAATGTTGTGCATGAATGCTTTGGAGTTGTAGGTAAGGGATATGATCAGGAAGTTGACAGATGAATTTAAAATTAAAAGAGTAGTCAACATTGAAGTGAAAAACCATTCCTGTTCCCAATAGATTTTTTTTGCTGGAATGCTTCTGGCAGCATGATTCAGGTATATGTTCCCTATCAATTTCTTTATGGTCAGTTAGGCAACCACACCATCCTGCACCACATTTCTTGTCCAAAACCAAATATCATTGGATAGCAGCATTGAAGGGCTGGACAGCCTACTCCTGTATTTAATGAACTCCCAAAGTTCTGTCTGCAGCAAGGCCCGGTTGGCATGATCAGAGAAATCACAAGGTTATAATTGGCTTTCTTTCTCTTGTGCTTTTGACGTTTTGAAGTGTGATGGGTGCAAATGACAGGATAGCTTTGCATACAAATGAACAATTCTTAAGCTCGTTTGTGCCTATGATCGCGTTTCAGGGTTAAGATAGCAATTATTAACCACTTTGGACTCTTAGTTTATGATCTGCTCTGAATTACTTGATCAAATTATCATCCAAAAATAGTCTTAAGGAAGGTCACCTCAAACGGATTCTTACAGTGGAAGGAAAGTCAATAAAAAAAGTCAATATCACCCAGTTTAATTCCAGAGAGGTTTGATAATGTTCATTGCCTGATTCCAATCTCCCCGTTTTCCCAGCTGCAGACGTGTCTGCCATGTGAAATCATCCCCCAGGAGGTAAGGATCATAGAAAGTGGAAAGGAACAAATAATTATTTAAAGCCTTAAACTAAATTGCAATGCCATGATTCTGCAAACATTTATGACTTGTGAATTCATATACAGTCTTTAATATAGAGCCTGAGTGCAAGTTCAGTCAAACAAAGTGATATTCTCCTTAATGCTACATTGATGAGCTAAGCTCTGTCCTCTTCACCACCCGGATTCCCCTCCAGATTGCTGGCAGAGCTGCAGAAATTAGATGTCAGTATAAATTATGGTACAAGATGAGCCACAGGCTTGGCCTATGAACAGTCGGCACACAAAACAAAGTGCTAGCGAAGGTAATTGCTTCTGATCTTAAAGTTCTTAAATGACAGAAATTGGTGCTGATGTGGCATTTGCGTCATGAATGTTCTGTTAATTGAGAATGACTTGATCTGTTTTCTTGTGTTCACAATTCACCTCTTTCTTGCGATGTGGTGCAGTGAGTCAGAAAGCAATTCTCTTATACACGAAAACAATATTGACTTTGGTGATGCTTCAGAGGGTGATATCTGTCATAAAAATTATACTAAGCACAAAATAATCAAAGTGCTGAAGAGAGAAACAGAAATGAAAAGAACTCGATAGCAGGTTCCCCATTGCAGGGGAACTATCCCGCAATGAGCACAGCATTGATATGAAAATAGAGATTTCAGGACCTGAAATCTTATTGCATCTAACAAAAAAATGTTTTTGTTTGAACACTTCAGTAAGTAATTGCTATAAAATTGTACTCTATCTAACAAAATGGTATATCTACATTTTTGTACTATGTCTAACAAAATGGTATATGAAACCTGCCATGAATCTGTTTTGCCTGTTAGCATATTTTGACAACAGCCCATCACAACAATGCTCTAGTGAACCAGAACTTCCCTTTCCATGCAAGGGAAATCAGGAAAATGACTACAATGGAAACTATTGACAGTGCTTGAGAACAAGACTGAACTGGGTGAGATACTGGAGTTGAAATGGAGAGAGAAGAGGTTTAATCTTCTCAATGATTTTATTAGAATGATTTTGGTACCTATTTTCTAGATCTACCACCATTTTTATGTTCTTGGTCTGGACTGAGAAATGGCAGATGGAGTTCAAACTGGAAATGTGTGGATTGATTCATTTTAGAAGGTCAAATCTGAATGCAGAATACAGGGTTAAAGGCAGAATTCTTGGCAGTGTGGAGGTACAGCAGGCTCATGAGGTCCATGTCCATAGATCCCTCAAAGTTGCCACCCAAGGTGATAGGGTTGTTAACAAGGTGTATGATGTGTTGGCTTTCATTAGCAGGGGGATTGAGTTTAAGAGATTGAGTTCAAAAGACAGAGGTCCCCAGCATATTTAGATGGTAATCATCACCCCTTTTTGTTCACTTCATGTGATATCAAAAAGCAGTGGAAGGCACAGTGGCTCAGTGCTTAGCACTACTGCCTCACAGCACCATGGACTCGGGTTCAATTCCAAACTCAGGTGAATGTGCAAACTCCACATAGACATTCTCCCTGCATCTCCATAGTTTTCCTACCACAGTCCAAAGATGTGCCCCGTAGTGTCTGGGGATGTGGAGTTTAGGTGGACTATCCATGGTAACTGTGAGGTTACAGGGATAGGGTTATGGTGTGCGTCTTCAGAGGGTCGATGTATACCCAATGGACCAAACAGCCTTCTTCCAAATTGTAGGGGATTCTATGATTCATTGGATACTGCAAATGCTAAGGGCCTCAATAGCATTCTAGAAATAGAAGATGTGTTCCAGATCTTACCAAGCAGATCCAGTACAGCTTCAAGACTGGTATCTACCTATCAATATGCAACTTTGCCTAGGTATGTCTGCACACAAAAATTGTCATCTATCCAACCCAAGCAATTCCTGTCTGATCAATCCACCCTCAATAAAGTCATGGGCAGAGTCTAGGAATAGCCTACTCACTGCAGCTCAGCTTAGGTTCTGCCAAGGCCACTCAGCTCCTGTCCTCAAATCAGCTTTGGTTGAACATGGACAAAAGAGCTGAATTCCAGAGATTAGGTGAGTGACAGCTCTTTACATCAAGGCTGCATTTGACAATGTCGGAACATTAGGTACTAAGAGAGAGATGGGGCAAACATGCAATGAAACCTCGTCCAATCAGTGCAGTGCACCCTACATTGAAAATCCCTATTTCCAGACCACCCTGCCATTGTATTAGAGAGGTGCTACGATTGTTGTAAGGAGTTGGCAAATGCCAGAAACCAACATTGGCGGATGGGGGGGTGCACATAGCTGATGCCCATGGATCATGTTGGAGATGCTGTACACAATGTGGAGATCCTTCAGGGCAAGTGACAAGGTGCTAGATTTTGCTTTGCTTTCCTTTTCATGACTTCTTGACATCTAGCCTGTTTGATGTAAGTGGTAAGATAAATTATATTAATGACATATTAATGAGGTGATTTGGTCCATTAACAAGACATTCACAAGCAATAATCCCCATTTATTGGGAACTCGCCACACCATTTGTCAAAAGCAGGAAGGATGAAGCGAGATGCTCCAGATGTTAAGTTGCCTTTACCAGATTTCTTGTCTGATTCTACCACAAATGGGTGTCTGATGATTCAAGATTCTGTTTGTGGCTTCACCAGTGTCTGACGATGGCCAGACAAACACACTGAGGCTGATTTTTTTGGGAGATGTAAATCAGATGGGCCTTGCCCTGTCACTGAGCCTTAAGTACAAACCATGAACTGAATAGACAACTCACCAGCTAGAATAATTACATTCTGTTGGGACAAGAATCTTGTTGGATCCTTAGCACCACTTTTTTGAGGGGTGCAGTGGAAAACTAGAATTGAAGGGGAACTACAGTTTCAAGCAGGAGAGAAATACAACATTGAACATAGAACGTTACAACGCAATACAGGCCCTTCAGCCCTCGATGTTGCACTGACCTGTGAAATTAATCTGATGCCCATCTAACCTACACCGTTCCATTATTATCCATATGTATGTCCAGTGGCCATTTATATGCCCTTAACGTCAGCGAGTCTACTACTGTTGCAAGCAGGTCTGCCATGCATCTACTACTCTCTGAGTGAAGAAACTACCTCCAATATCTGTCCTAAATTTATCATCCCTCAATTTAAAGCAATGTACCCTCATGTTAGCTTTCACCATCTGAGCCAAAAAGCTCTCACTGTCCACCCTATCTAACCCTCTGATTATCTTCTTTGTCTCGATTAAGTCACCTCTCAACCTTCTTCTCTCTAACAAAAATGGACTCAGTTCTCTCAACCTTTCCACATAAGACCTGGCAACATCCTAGTAAATCTCCTCTGAATCCTTTCCAAAGCTTCCACATCCTTCCTATAATAGAGTGACCAGCACTGCACACAATGCTTTAGGTGCGGCCTTACCAGTGTCTTGTACAGCTGAAGCATGACCTCGTGGCTCCGAAACTCAATCCCTCTATCAATAAATGGCAACACACTATATGCCTTCTTAACAACCTTATCAACCTGGGTGGCAACTTTCAAAGATTTAAACACCTGGACACTGAGATCTCTCTGTTCATCTACACTGCCAAGAATTTTACCATTAGCCCAGTAATCTGTATGTCTGTTACTTCTTCCAAAGTGAACTATCTCACATTTTTATACATTAAACTCCATTCGCCACTTCTCAGCCCAGCTCTGCATCTTATCTATGTCCTTCAGTAACCCATAACCCTTCGGTACTATCCACAACTCTGCCTACCTTAGTGTCATCTGCAAATTTACTAACCCATCTTTCTATGCTCACACCCAGATCATTTTATAAAAATGACAAACGACAGTGGCCCCAAAACAGATCCTTGCGGCACACCGCTGGTAACTGAGCTTCAGGATGAACATTTCCCATCAACCACCACCCTCTTTCTTCTTTCAGCTAGCCAATAGGTATATACCACAGGGAAAGAGGTTTCACTGGGGGAAATATAATTATGATGTGATAGGCAAGGTTTAGGTTTCGTAGGATGGGGAAGGAAACTACAGGTGAATGGGGACTCTTGAAATGTGGAGCTTATTCAAGGAACAGCTACTGTGGGTCCTTGATAAGTATATACCTATCAGGCATGGAGGTAGTTGTTGAGAGAGGGAGCCATGGTTTAGTAAAACGTTGAAGCTCAAGAGGAAGAAGAAGGCTTATGTGAGGATGAGGCAGGAAGGCTTATTTAAGGCTTGAGAGTTATAAGTTAGCCAGAAAAGCTCGAAAGAGAGCCAAGAGGGCTCATGAGAAGTTGTTGATGGATAGAATCAAGGAAAACTCTCATGCTTTTTATAGGTATATACCGCTAATTCACCTTCAATCCTGAAATTCCATATTTTGTGTAATAGCCTACCGTGTGGAACCTTATCAAATGCCTTACTGAAGTCCATACCACATCACATCAACCACTTTACCTTCAACCACCTGTTTTGTCAACTTCTCGAAGAAGTCAATAAGATGAGTGAGGCACAACCTACCCTTCACAAAACCGAGTTGATTATCCCTAATCAAATTATTCCTTTCCAGATTATTATAAATCCTATCTCTCATAACCTTTTCCAACACCTTACCCACAACCAAAGTAAGGTTCACTGGCCCATAATTACCAGGGTTATCCTGCCTCCCCTTCTTAAACAAGGGAACAACATTTGCTATCCCCCAGTCTTCTGGCACTACTTCTGTCGACAATATGACATAAAGATCGATACCAAAGGCTCTGCAATCTCCTCCCTGGCTTCCCAGAGAATCCAAAGGTAAGACCCAATTGGCCCCGTAGTCTTTTCAGATCTCCCAAAATTACTTAAATCTCCCCTTTGTCAACTCAATCCCATCTAATCTTCATATTCTCACTAACATTGCCCTTTTCCAATGTGAATACTGATGAAAAGTATTCATTAAGCATTTCCCCTATGTCCTCAGATTCCACACACAACTTTACACTACTATCTTTGATTGGGCCTAATTTTACTCTACTCATTCTTTTATTCCTGATATACCTAAAGAAAGCCTGAGGATTTTCCTTGATCTTATCCATCAACTTCTCATGTCCCCTTCTGACTCTTCTTAGCCCTCTCTTTAGATCTTTTCTGTCTAACTTATAACACTCAAGCTCCCATCTGAGCCTTCACACCTCATCCTCACATAAGCCTTCCTCTTCCTCTTGAGAAGAGCTTCAATTTCTTTACTAAACCATGGTTCCCTCTCTCAACAACTACCTTCCTGCCTGATAGGTACCACAGTAGCTGTTCCTTGAATAAATTCCACATTTTAAGAGTGTCCATCCCCTGCAGTTTCCTTCCCCATTATCTGCATCTGAAATCTTGCCTCAACACATCATAATTGCCTTTCCCCCACAGAAACCTCTTTCCCTGCAGTATATACCTATCCCTGCCCATTACTGTTGCAAACTTAACCAAATTGTGGTCACTATCGCCAAAGTACTCACTTACTCTAACACCTGGCCAGTTTCATTCCCCAGTCTCAAATCCAATATGTCATCGCCCCCTGTTGACCTGTCTACATTCTGTGTCAGAAAACCCTCCTGCACACATTGAACAAAAACTGACCCAACTAAACCTACTTGAACTATTCCCAGCTGAAGATGTGTTGCTGGAAAAGCGCGGCAGGTCAGGCAGCATCCAAGGAACAGGAAATTCGATGTTTCGGGCATAAGCCCTTCATCCTGATGAAGGGTTTATGCCCGAAACGTCGAATTTCCTGTTCCTTGGATGCTGACTGACCTGCTGCGCTTTTCCAGCAACACATTTTCAGCTCTGATCTCCAGCATCTGCAGACCTCACTTTCTCCTCCCTATAGTATTCCCAGTCAATATTGGGGAAATTAAAATCCCCCATAACAACTACCCTGTTACACTCGCTCCTATCGAGAATCATCTTTGCTATCCTTTCCTCTACATCCCTGAAACAATTTGGAGGCCTATAGAAAACTCACAACTGGGTGACCTTTCCTTTCCTATTTCTAACCTCAGCTCAAACTACCGCAGTGGATGAGTCTTCAAACTTTATCTAAGCTGCTCTAATACCACCCTTGATTAACAATGCCACACCCCATCTCTTTTACCATCATCTCTGTTCTTGCTGAAACATCTAAATCCCGGAATCTGCAACAACCATTCCTGTCCCTCCTCTAGCCAGGTCTCTGAAATGGCCACAACATCAAAATCCCGGGTACCAACCCATGCTGCAAGTTCACCCACCTTGAAATACACACATTTCAAACCAACATCTTGATTGCCAGTGCCCTCTTGTGACCTTGTAAACCTATCCCTGACCTCACAATCCTCAACCTCCTGTATGCTGGAACTACAATTCAGGTTCCCATCCCCCTGCTGCATTAGATTAAAACACCCCCCTCCCATAAAAAATAAATAGCATTAGCAAATTTCCCCTCCAGGGTATTGGTACCCCTCTGGTTCAGGTGAAAACCATCCTGTTTGTAGAGTTCCCAACTTCCCCAGAAAGGACTCCAATTATCCAAGAATCCAAAACCCTCCCTCCTGCACCATCTCTGCAGTCACATGTTCCTCTCCACTCTCTCCCTGTTCTTCACTTCACTAGCACATGGCACGGGCAACAAATCAGAGATAACAACTCTGTTTGCTCTAACATTAAGCTTCCACCCACCTCCCTGAATTTCTGCCTTAGATCCCCACCTTTCTTCCTACCTATGTTGTTGGTGCCCATGTGGACCATGACTTGGGGCTGCTCCCCCTCTCCTGCAAGGATCCCGAAAACACAATCAGAGACATCATGAACCCTGGCACCTGGGAGGCAACACACCAATTGTGAGACTTTCTCATTCCTACAAACCTCTTACCTGTCCCCTTAACTATGGAATCCCCAATGACTAAAGCTCTGCTCTCTTCCTCCTTCCCTTCTGAGCAACAGGGACAAACTTTGCACCAGAGATCTGTGCCCCATTGCTTACCCCGGTAGGTCATTCCTCCCCGCCTCCCCCCACCCCAACAGTATCCAAAATGGTATACTTGTTGTTGAAGGAACCACCACAGGAGATTCCTGCACTGCCTGCCGGTTCCCTTTCCAACCCCTGGCGGTAACCCATCTACCTTCTTCATGTGGCTGTGGAATAACTACCTCCCTGTAATTCCTCTCAATAAGCCCCTCCGAATCCTGAATGTTCCACAGTTTATCCAGCTCCAGCTCCAGTTCCCTAACACAGCTTTTGAGGAGCTGGAGTTGGGTGAACTTCCCACAACTGGAGTCAGCAGGGACACTAGAGTTGACCCTTACCTCACACATACTACAGGAGGAACATTCAACTGCCCTAACCAACATTCCTGCTATTCTAAATTCCCAAATAGACTGCCAGAATAAAAAAACAAAACATGAAAGAAAACACTTGTCACCTGACCAACCGATGCATGTAACTTTTTTTTGGTTAGAGAAGGAGGATGGGTGGGAGACATTACCTGAGTAGTGCTTTGGGTAAAGCAATCACCCAAATATGTGACCCGTGACCTCTCCAACTGCGTTCAGGAACTGAAGAAAAACTGGAACTAAAAGAAATTTAAACCGTATACTCACATATTCCAACAGGGTCCGCTGCTCCCGGAAGACCTCATGACCTCTCCAACTGCTCCAGAAAATATTTTGCAGCTTCAAGGAAAAGGAAATCATATTTTTAGTATCAAAACTCTCAACTGAATTTAGTGAGAATGAATGTCAGACATGATTACCCTTTACCTAAGTGCAGCGAAAGGTCTCTTTAAAACAGAGTCTGCTGACCTCCATGCCCATAGTTGGTTCAGATTGAAGACATTTGAGAGAAGAGACAAGACTGAAAGTGAAATCAATCACTAAAATGTTATTGGTCTCAATGGTCATGTTTTAATTATGAATCCCAATTGTTTCTAGTTAGAGATCTGATTGCTATTTTGAGCCGTATTGAGAAGTTAGAATGGGAAGCTCAAACTATAAATGAATACTTCTGTTTGCTGTAAATTCAATCCCACTACCACCTAATTTTAAGTATATTGGTGGTTCATTGTTGGTATGTCATTGTCATGTGGGTCTTCGATACATGAGGTCCACTACTCAATGAAAGACAGCTTGCTGGACTCTGAGGACTTCTGAAGTACCTTTTCATTTGCATCATACTACAGGTACCATTCTGGGTAAGCATCAAGGCTAGACTTTTGTCTGTGATATGAGTTTGCCTCCAGCAAGGTATTTTACCTGGGACATAAATGTTTCTTATAACCCATAATGTAAGAAACTGAACACGAATATCATGGTATTGAAGAATTCTGCAGAAGTCTATTACAGCTGAGTATTACACACAAACGTTCAATTATGAAAAGAGCAGAATTGAGCATCGTGCTTCAAATGATCCCAGGTAAGATGGAGTCTGAGACCTTTATACCATCAGGTTACATACTGTGATACAATAATGATATCGTGAGCATGCTTCTTGAGGATAGATTGACCTGCTGATGGTGAGATATAACACAAGAGTTGCTCCATCTTATGAGTGATATCAGTGATGTGGTAAGAGTCTCCTTTGCCCATGACTAAGAGTTAAATTTTATTCTCCATCTCCCAACAAGTCATTTTCTCTGTACAACATCGAGTGAGGAGAAAATAATGTTCTAATATGATTGCAGTTATCTTTTGAGTACTCTGCAAAATAGATGACATTTGCTCCTTTGTGCCCATCCTGCTGATGAGTCATCTGTTCAGATTCACTCTTGAAATAATGATGCCATGGCAAGCTTAGATAGCCTTTCTTCATAACAACTTGTTTGGTCACAGCACCTTCCAATACTGGCAGAAATGTATTTCATTCTCTAAATACATTTTGTACACATATGATTTTACTCTTCTAGTAAATATTTCATTAAAAGGTTTCTCTGTGCCAAATTCATAACAAAATGTTAACCCAATTGATCAGGAACAATTCCTTCACAAGTAGGTAAATCTTAATTATTAATGAAATTATGTTCATGAACTGATTGAAATATATCATAACATTTTACCAAGATATGTGGTTAATTTACAGGAACTTTAGTAAGGCATTAGATAAGGTATCTCATGGCTGGCTGGTACAGAAGGTAGCATCTCATGGGATTCGGGATGTCTGGTTAAATGGATACAAAGCTAACTTGGGTATACTAGACAGAGTAGCAATGGAAGGTGCTTTTTGGAATGCAGATCAGGAATTAATGGAGCTCTGCAGGGATCAGTGTTGGGACCTTTGCTGTTTGTAATATATATATAGATAACTCTATGACCTTCATCAGCTGGGGTATTGAATATATAAGTTGGCAAGTAATGTTACAGTCCAAAAAAAATTTAGTTAGGCCACATTTGAAATATTGCGTTCTAGTTCTCATCACCACACTACCAGAATGATGTGGATTGTTTGGAGAGGATGCAGAGAAGGTTTACCAGGATGTTGCCTGGTATGGAGGGTTTGAGTTATGAGGAGAGATTGGATTAACTTGAATTATTTTCACTAGAAAGATGGAGCCTGAGGGGTGATCTGATAGAAGTCTACAAAATTGAGAGGCATAGATGAGGTGGACAGTCAGAGGCTTTCTACCAGCATGGAAAGGTCAACTATAAAAGGTCACAGGTCCAAGTTGAGAGGGCAATAGTTTCAAGGAGAAGTGCAGGGAAAATCTTTCCAATATGTTGGTAGGTGCTTGGATGCACTGCCACTGGAGGTGGTGGAAGCAGGCACATTAGCAATATTTAAGGCATATCTTGCTGGACACATGAACATGAGCCAAACAGAGGGATGGATATCGTGCATGGGAAATAAATAGCAGAATTAAATAAGGATTAGGAATCAGCTCAGGCTTGGTGGACCAAAGGGCCTGTTTCTGCGCTGTATTGTATAAATGATTCTGTAAAATACTGCACGTTAATTCAGTGTAACTGTTTTCAGTAAAGCTTTTACTCTGCTATGCCTTCTTTATTCCATAACATTATTTTGAGACCCAAAGAATTAATTAATCATTCAGAAGTACTTTATCATTGTTTTACTGCTCATGAAATAAATGAGGTTTCCTCCAGTTTCTTCTATGATTCAGAAAAATCAATGGTCCCGTTTCAAGCATGCAGTACAATTACTGACTGCAGCACTCCTCACTTTCAAACCATCAAGCGAGCAATTGTTTAACTAAGTAGTTCTTGCACATCGAAGTAAAAATTGAATATGTGAAAAGGAACCATGTGGAAAAGATTGACAAAAACAAATTATCAGTGTATAATGTAACATTGTGCTTAGCTTTTGAGGTAAGTAGTTTGAGAATCTCCGCACTTAGGATGCTTCAGAAATTTTAAAAACTCTTCTTGCAGAATGTGCTGGATTTATGCCAGATTTCTGGAGATGGATCGGGAGGTGACATAATGATGGAAGGGAAGTCCAATGACTTCCCAATGTCATGACATATTCCCAGAAATAGAAATGGTAGCACAGTGGTCCCACTTCTCACAGTGGTCTCACTTCTCACAGTGGTCTCACTTCTCCCAGTGGTCTCACTTCTCCAGCTGAGTATTCACATGTTAGCTTCCATTACTAGGACAGTGAGTGGCTCCTTCTTTTCTGTGTAACTTGAAGTGGATGGTGGAGGCTAAAACCCAAATTTATTTTGCTCTTTTTCTTTGACCAACCACAGGATGTCAACATCAAATGGTAAGAACAGCATTTAATGGCCAGCATAAATTGGGTTCAAAACATAAGCTTCACACAACCAGGAAGGAGTGATCACCACGTCTGGTGTGAGGCACGGTGCGAATGTTTATGTAGTTTGGGGATATTGGAGCAGCACAGGAATTCAGTAGAGGGGGAAAGAGGGTTTTTTTTTTAAAAAAGCTTGCTTTTTTTGTTTCATAGTTTGAAAAGTCTTTTTAACAGGATAACTTGAAGCACAATATGGAGTAACACCACCGGAAAACAATAAGTTCATTGGTTCATAATTGCTGCTAATATGACTATCTATTATAAATTATGATGAGTTGCCTCCTTGAACAACTGCCGTCCTTGTGCTGTTGACCCACAATGCCCTTAGGGAGGGAATTTTGACCATAACAGCCACGGAATGATGGTTTACCTTCAAGTCAGGTTGACATTTGGTTTGGAGGGGAACTTACATGAAAACACCACCAACTGCATTTGCTGCCCTTGTCCTTCGAGATAGAAATGGTCATGGGTTTGGAACACTAATGAGGTAATTTATGACTCAGCAACAATATATGCCAGTCAGGAGGAAAGATTCTAGGGATAAACCAACAATGGCTAACAAAGGAACTGAGACATTAAGTTAGAAGAAAAAACATATAAGGAGGCCAAAGTCTGTGATAGTGCCAAAGACTCTGACAAATTCAGAATCCAGCAAAGGAGGACGAAAAAATAATAAAGGCAGAATAAGTGACAACATGTGCCAACTAATAAAATATAAAACAAACAAGAGCTTCTTTAAATATATAAAGGAAAGGTCAAAGTGAACATAGGCCACTTAGAAAGTGAATCTGGGGCAATGGTGTTGAGTAAAAAGGAAATGGAAGAGGAGTTAAACAGATATTTTGCACCAGTCTTCATACTGAAAGATACTTCAAACATCCCATAAATATTAAAGACATAGGGGAGAAATTAAGTACTATCATCATCTCTAGAGATGTAGTATTAAACAAACTAATTAGGCTAAAGGAAGGTATGTCCCCAGGCTCTGATGGCTTGTTGCTATGAAGATGTGGGTGTACTGTACCTTTATGTGAGTTAAAAGCGAGCAGTGACAGCACCAAGTGTTCTCAATAAAATACAATGTAACATGTGGTCCAGCTACTGGGTAGCTGGTTCACTGGAGATAAAAACAGATTTGTATTAGGCCATTCAGTTTAAAATTATACCCTAAAAAAAAATTCCAATCCAGTTTGAATTTAGCATATTGGCAATCTTAAAAGCCAATCACACAATCTGATTTTTGTGGTCTAAGACCAGGGAAAATTGAACAGTTGGGAGGAGAACTGCCAAGCTACCAGCATGTAAAGAATGCCTGAAAAATAGCTCTCTTAAAGGTACCTTTATCGATTAGCAACCTGTGAAACATAATCCCAAAGAAGAAGAAAAGAAGACAGGAATACAGAGAAAACTGAAAGCTGCCTGGTTTTGAGATAAGAAGTTTTGTTTTGTAAATCTTAATTGGGAGTTTTATCAGACTGGTATTGTAGAAGGGAAAGTGAAAGGTAGGTTAAAGGAAGGAGTTGTAAATAGTTGTTAGTTAATTATTCTCTGTTATACTTTAAGAAATAAAGTTATTACTTTTCATTTTAACTAGTTCTTGGCCTATCAAATTTTCACAGATTACTGCATGGGATGTGTTGCTGATTTAAATTAAGCAAGAGAGTTTATCCCTGTCTTAACAGTTTGGGGGTTTGTCATCAGGATTTGAACTGTTTTAAACAGGTTTGAATAGATTTGCATGTATGAAAAATCCCAGCAGATTTAAACACTTGCAGGTTAGTGTCCTAGCTCTTTAAATAAAATGTAGATGAAGCAATTTATCTAATTTCAGTGACGTGTGGTTGATTAAATTAAAAGTGAGAAAAATGGCTCTTAAAATTGTGAAAGAGGTTCTGGGATTTGAACATGATTCTCAAATTTGCCAAGAAAGTTTAGAAAGAAAGAAAACGGCCATACTTTTAGAATTAGCAAATAAGTTATATTTAGGTTTAACCAAGGACAAAAGTAAAGCTGACATTGTAAGGGAGTTACTCAAACACTTAGGTGTGTCAGAGAAACAGAAAAGTGCAGTAGAGGTAGAAAACCTTAAACTACAATTGAGGAAAATGGAGTTAGAAAATAAACAAAGAGATAGAGAGGGGAAAGAGAGAGGGAGAGAGAGGAAAAAGAGAGAGAGAAAGTTCTTGGCTGAGCAAAGAGAGAGGGAAGAAAAGGAGAGAAAAAGAGAAAGAGAACAGAGAGAGAGGAAAAAGAGAGAGAAAGCTCTTAGCTGAGCAAAAAGAGAGAGAATTTGAACTTGAGAATTTGTGACTCAGGAAAGTCAAGTTAACAAGATGGAGATTAAAATAAAAAATAGTGATATATATAAATATGTCAAAACTGCCACATTTTGATGACAAAGATGTTGACACCTTCTTTATTTCATTTGAAAAATTGGCTGGGCAAATGGAGTGGTTTGAGGATTTATGGGTAATGCTAGTTCAGGCTAACCTGATAGACAGAGCTCGTGAGGTATTTGCCGTGCTGTCAGATGAAGTGCCAAGAGATTATGAAGAGGTTAAGCAGGCTATTTTAAGTGCTTATGAATTTGTACCATAAGCATATAGACAGTGGCTCAGAAACACAAAGAAGGAACCAGGTCAGACTTACATTGAGTTTGAAAGAATTAAACATAGTCATTTTGATTGATGGGTGCTTGCTTTGAAAATAGATAAAACCTTTAAGGATCTAAAAGAGATTATTCTGCTGGGGTTTAAAAACTCACTGCCAGAGGTGGTAAGAATTCACGTGGAGGAACATAAAGTTCAGGAAGTGAGAAGGGTAGCAGAATTAGTAGATGAGTACATTTTGGTGCATAAGACAATCTTCCAGTCAGAATTTCATCCTCTGAGGGATAGAAGTTGGGAGAAGAGGAGATCCTCCACTACAAAACCAAGAGTAGAGAACACGGGTAAGATTTTACTATAGGTTAAAGAAGCCCAAGAGGCTGAAAGGGATGTGAAACTCCTCCACTGTAATGGAGTGGGACACAGAAAATTACAATGCCAGAAGGGCACTGGAAGAAGGTGTTTTCACTGCCAGAAGGTGGGGCACGAGAGGTCACAGTGCTGGTTGTTAAAGAAAGGCACTGTGGGAAAAGGTGTGGTGAAAGAAGCAAAGCCAGTGGCATTAGTGAAGGTAGTAGAGGATACTCCAAGAAGAGCTGAGGAATTGCAGAAGAGTGCACAGCCAAGGCAGGGGCTGGATATGCAGTTAGTGCCTGATCTCTACAAATAATTTGTCTCATGGGTAAAGTTTATTCAGAAAGAACAGGAGGTGAAGGACAAGAAGGTAGAATTTTGAGAGATACAGGATCTAACTAGTTGCTGATAGTAAGAGATGAGCAAATATGCATTCTTTCTGATCTGTTACCTGAGGGATTTATGGGATAGATGGACAGAAATTTAGTGCTCCCCTATGTAAGATCAGGTTGGAGTGCCAACTCAAGACTGGGGAAGTTCTAGTGGGAGTGATTGACAGAGTGTCAGTTCCAGGAATTCAGTTTGTTCTTAGGAATGATTTAGGATCTGGACCAGATGGGCCAATGGGCTGAGAAGCGGCAGATGGAGTTTAATTCAGATAAATACAAGGTGCTGCATTTTGGGAAAGCAAATCTTAGCAGGACTTGTACTCTTAATGGTAAGATCCGAGGGAGTGTTGCTGAACAAAGAGGCCTTGGAGTGCAGGTTCATAGATCCTTGAAAGTGAAATCGCAGGTAGATAGGATAGTGAAGAAGGCATTTGGTATGCTTTCCTTTATTGGTCAGAGTATTGAGTACAGGAGTTGGGAGGTCATGTTGCGGCTGTACAGGACATTCGTTAGGCCACTGTTGGAATATTATGTGCAATTCTGGTCTCCTTCCTATCGTAAAGATGTTGTGAAACTTGAAAGGGTTCAGAAAAGATTTACAAGGATGTTGCCAGGGTTGGAGGATTTGAGCTGTAGGGAGAGGCTGAACAGGCTGGGGCTGTTTTCCCTGGAGCATCAGAGGCTGAGGGGTGGCCTTTTGGAGGATTACAAAATTATGAGGGGCATGGATAGGATAAAGAGACAAAGTCTTTTCCCTGGGGTCAGAGAGTCCAGAACTAGAGGGCATAGGTTTGGAGTGAGACAGGCAACATTTTCAAGCCAAGGGTGGTATGTGTATGGATTGAGCTGCCAGAGGATGTGATGGAGGCTGGTACAATTGCAATTTAAGAGGCATTTGAATGGGTATATAAATAGGAAGGGTTTGGAGGGATATGGACTGGGTGCTGGCAGGTGGGACTAGATTGGGTTGGGACATCTGGTCGGCGTGGACAGGTTGGACTGAAGGGTCTGTTTCCATGCTGTACATCTCTATGACTCTATGACTCTAAGATGGAGAAACCCACCTTGTGGAGAAACCCAAGGGAGACCAAGAAACTGAGGACTTAAAATGAGAATATCCTGGTATTTTCCCAGACTGTGTGGCAACCAGATCCCATGATCACAAGTCACAGCATGAAGCAAAAGGAAAAGAGAAGAATGAAGGAGTTGAGGTTCAGTTAGCAGATACCCTGTTTGACGTAGTGGTGCAGGAAAAATCTGAACAAGCAGAGGGTCAGCCAGAAGTGTTTAGCCCTGAAAGGCTCAGAGACTTGCAACAGCAAGACAAGATGATAAAAGATATATATACGGATGTGTACACTGAAAAGGAGGTAGAAAATATTCCAGAGGGTTATTATCTGAAAGATAGAATCCTAAGGCAGGAATGGGCAGGTCAGTGCAGAGGAGAAATGAGCTGAAGCGCACCAGGATGTGTTGCCAGTAGCATACAGATAGGAGGTGTTACAGGTCACACATTAACTACCTGTAGGATGTCAGCGAGGGGTACAAAAGACTCAGGCTAAGGTACAAAACCATTTTTATTGGCCTGGAATGCACAAAGACGTGGTTAACTTTTGCTGTATGTACCATACATGCCAAATGGTAGGTAAACCACAAGCAGTAATAAAACCAGCACCTTTTTTGCTAATTCCTGCATTTGAAAAACCTTTCACATGGGTTATAATCGATTGTGTAGGCTCCCTCCCGTGAACTAAAAGTGGGAATCAGTACTTGTTAATCATAATGGATGTGTCTACCAGATTTCCGGAGGCAATTCCATTACCGAATATCAAGGCAAAAAGGGTAGTAGAGGAGTTAGTGGCTTTTTTCACACAGTATGGGTTACCCAGAGAGATTCAAACAGATCAAGGGGCTAATTTTACTATTAGGCTGTTTAAGGAGGTAATGGATAGCTTAGGTATACAGTACTTTAAATTTAGTGTGTATCATCCTGAATCCCAGGGAGCTTTAGAAAAACCATGTTGAGAGCATACTGTCAGGACTGCCCGAATGATTGGGCTAAAGGTATCTCATTCATATTGTTTGCCATTAGAGATGCCCTAAACCAATCTACTCAGTTCACTCCTTTCGAGTTAATATTCGGTTATGAAGTGAGAGGTCCTTTGAAATTAATTAAAGAAAATTTGACAGGACCAAAGTCAGAGATCTCACATTTAGATTATGTATCGGAGGTGAGGGAGAGTTAAAATCAAGTAGGTGAGTTAGCTAAACAGCACCTAAAGAGGGCATAGTGTAGAATGAAGCAGGTGGAAGATAAAAGCTCTGAGACTCGGACATTTTCTCGAAATGATGACATGTTAGTACTGTTACCAGTGATAGGAGATCCCTTCAAAGCCAGGTTTAGTGGCCCCTATCAAATTGAGAAAAATTTGAGTCAGGTAAGCTACTTAGTAAAGATGCCAGATAGAAAACAAAGATGTCAGGTATGTCATGTGAACATGTTGAAACCATATTATACTCGAGAGAAAGCACTGGAGAAACAAGTGTTAGTTACTGGCCTGTAGAGTGAGGAATTAAATCCAAATAAAGTGGATTTTGATGTGCCTCAAAATAGATTTTAAAACTCCTTAAAGCATGGGATAGGTTAGTAAGCTATCTGTCTCAAGAGGACAAATATAAGAATCAGATGGGGAGGAATAATGCTATTGTACATGGAGTAGATGTAGGGAATACTTCTCTGATAAAACAACCCTCTGATCAGCTTAATCCTTTCAAAACCGGACAGGTCCAGATGGAAGTGGAGGCCATGTTCGACGAGGACATCAACGAACCAAGCCAGAGTGAGTGGAGTTCGCTGATCGTCTTAGTTCCCAAACCGGACAAGACTCAACGATTCTGCATGGATTATTGGAAGGTCCACACCATTACAAAATCTGACTTATATCCAATTCCTAGATTGGAGGACTGTATCGAGAAAATCGGACAAGCCAGTTACATCACCAAGTTGGATTTAATGTGTGGTTACTGGTAGGTACCTTTGTCAGCGTCGGTGAAAGAAATTTCTGCATTTGTAACCCCAAATCAGTATAAAGTGATGCCCTTTGGAATGAAGAACACATCTGCCACATTCCAAAGACTCACGAACAGAGTTGTGGCTAGGTTAACAAACTGGGCAGTTTGGACGATATTGTGATCTTTTGTAAGTCCTGGAAAGATCACATGGTACAGTTGGCAGAGCTATTTGAATGACTCCAAGAAGCAAAACTGCTGATAACTTAAATAAAATGGAATTCACAAAATCAGAGGTGATGTTCTTAGGACATAACATCGGTCACGGAAGGTTGACCCCACAGAATGCAAAGACGAAGGCCATCGAGGAATTTTTGTGACCAGCTTCAAAGAAAAAGGTGCTTCGATTCTTAGGATTCAGCGGATTCTATCAGAAGTTTATTCCAAATTTCAACAGTGTAGTGGCACCAATAACCAACTTGCTGCAGAAGAACACAAAGTTTCAGTGGACAGAACATATCCAAGAGACAGTCTACCATTTGAAATCGATATTAACCACCAAACCAGTTTTAGCTACACCAAACTTTTCAAATTCTTTTAAAGTCACCATCGATGCTACAGACATTAGAGTTGGAGCTATACTCCAACAGGAAGATGAGGATGGGATTGAACTGCCAGTTGGTTACTTTTTGAAGAAGATCAACATGCACCAGAGGAAACACTCCACAATCAAAATGGAACTATTGAGTTTGATACTGGCCTTACAACATTTTAATGTGTATGTCACGAATAATGTGTCAGAGGCGGTTGTGCACACAGATCACAATCCTTTTACATTCTAAGAACACTTTAAAGACAAGAATATGAGACTATTTCATTAGAGTCTTATGTTACAGACTTTTAATTTTAAAATCATACGTGTTGCAGGGAGTAAGAATGTAATCGCAGATGTATTATTGTGGATTTAATTGATAGAGTTTAGATGAGATTTGTATTTATTTAATGTTATATATGTATATACGTACACACAGGTACCTGGGAAGAAGTTAAAGTGAATGTATATTAAAATTATCTGTATGTTAGGACAATGTGTTTAAAAAAAGAAAACAAAACGATGCCATCATTCATTATGGTGGTTCTTAATTTTTTTAAGGAGGCAGGTGCTATGAAGATGTGGATGAAATGTACTCTTAAGAGAGTGAAAAGCCAGTAGTGACAGCACCAGGTGTTCTTAATAAAATACAATGTAACATGTGGTCCGGCTACTGCGGTAGCTAGGGTAACTGGTTGCCTGGAGACATAAACAGACTTGAATTAGGCCTATCAGTTTAAATTATACCCTGAAGAAAAACAAACTCCAATCTAATTTGAATTTAGTATATTAAAAATCCTAAAATCCAATCACGCAATCTGATGTTTTGGGAGTATAAGACCAGGAAAAATTGAACAGTTGTGAGGAGAACTGCCAGGCTACCAGCATGTAAAGACTGCCTGAAAAATAGCTTTATTAAGGTATCTTTATCGATCAGTAACCTGTGAAACAGAATCCTCAAGAAGATGAAAAGAAGATAGGGACACACAGAAAACTGAAAGCTGCCTTGTTTTGAGATAAGAAATTTTGTTTTGTAAATCTTAATTGGGAGTTTTATCAGACTGGTATTCTAGAAGGGGAAGTGAAAGGTAGGTTAGAGGAAGGAGTTGTAAATAGTTGTTGGTTAATTATTCTCTGTTATATTTTAAGAAATAAAGTTGTTACTTTTACTTTAACTAGTTGTTGGCCTGTCAAATTTTCACTGATTACTGCACGGGTTAAATCTTTTCTGTATTCATGGTTTAAATTAAGCAGGAGAGTTTATCCCCTGTCATAACACTTGTATCCTAGGATCCTAAAAGAGGTAGTGACATGGATTATGAATGTGTTGGTTGCAATTTTCCAAAATCTTTGTGTTCTACGGAAATACCAGACGAGTAGAAAACTGTTAATGTGATGCCTCTATTTAAAAAATGAGGGACCAAAAATCAGAAAAATCCAGTGTCTATTATTGAAAAAGTACTGTAATCAATTATTAAGAAAGTAATAGCAGAACACTTGGAAAAGTCACAATCTCATCAAGCAGAATCAGCATGTTTCATGTAGGCTAAATGATGTCAAACTGAAGTATTAGTTTTCCAAGGAAGTCTCAAGCAAAGTGGACAGAGGTGAACCAGTGGATGTGTTGTCTTTGAACTTTCAGAAGTCATTCAACAAGATACCTCAGGAAAGGTTCATTCATAAGATAGGGCCCCATGGTGTTAGAGGAAGTATATTAGCACAATACAGAATTGACTCATAGATAGGAAACAGAGTAGGGAGAAGGATTTCTTTTTCAGGTCAGTAATCTGTCATTAATGGGGTTCCACAGGCTTCATTGCTGGGACTGCAACTGTTTACAATTTACATTGATGACTTGGAGGAAGGAATTGAATGTAGTACTCAAATTTGCAGACGGCACTAAAATAAGTGGAAAGGCAGATTGTGATAGGGTTGCAATCAGGTTACGAAGAGAGACTGATTGGTTGAGTAATTGGACAAGAAGTTAGAAAATGGGGTATAATGTGGAAAAATGAAATTGTTCATTTTGGAAGTGAGACATGGAGAGATACCACAGGAAGCGGCAACACAAAGGGACTTGATGGTACTTGTGCATGAAACACAAAGCCAGCTTACAATGCAAAGGGTAATCAGGAAGGTAAATGGAATGTTAGCTCTTCTTTCAAGTGGATTGTTTTGTAAGAACAGGGAAGTCTTACTGCAATTGTACAAGGTGCTGGTGAGAACACATCTGGAGCGTGTGGGCAGTTTTGTTCCCTCATTTAAGGAAATGTATCATTTCACAGGACACAGTTCAGAGAAGGTTCATTTGGATGATCTCTGGTATGGAAGGATTGTATTATGAGCAAAGGTTAAACATATTGGAATTCTACTCACTGAATTTTAAAAAAATAAGAGGTGATCTCATTGAAACATAAAGGGTTCATAAGGGGTTTGACAGGGTAAATGCTGAGAGGATGCTTACCCTCATGGCCTGGGATCAGAGGACATAGTCTCAGAATTTAAGACTGAGATGAGGAGGAATTTCTTCTGAGGGTTGAGAGCCTTTTGGAACTTTATTGCAGAAGCAGAGTCCTTGTATATTTAAGGCTTGGGTCCTTGATCAGTCAGGAAGTAGAGAATTATGGGGGAAATGCAGGAAAGTGGACTTGAGATTATCAGCCATGATCCTAATTAAATGGTGGGACAAGCTTGAGGAGCCAACTGGCCTCCTCCAGTTCCTATTCTTTATGGTCTTATTAAGGCAATTCACCACAACTTTCTCAGAGCAATTTGAGATGGGCAATAAACATTGGCCTAGCTGGGGACTTGAAATTGAGCTTGTTGGTCCAGAGGTAGGGATACTACCACTGCACCACAACTTCACAGTTTTTTATATCCTGAGAGATGGATCTTATCTCATCATGTCTGTTAGCTATTTCCTGGCCAAATTAGCTTATACAGAATCTCCTCCCAAGCTCTTTTCTGGTTATTAAATTATTGCAAATAAGTAAAGTAGGGTTATCACTACCCCTATTTCCCCAGTTCTCTTTCAAGTGGCATTGTGGGTCAACCTACCACACACGGACTGCAGTGGCTCAAGAAGGCAACTGACCACCAACTTCTCAAGGGCAACTAGAGATGGTCAATAAGTGCTGGTCTCCCAATAACACCCACATCCCATGGGAAAATTAAAACATATCTCTCTGTTAAAGAGAGTTATGGCCTCTTTGAGTTGAAAGCCTGCTGTTTGAGGATGACATTTTTTTGGGCACAGTTCATTGCCTAACCTTGATAGATGTTTGTTTTCCCAGATGCACTTACCTGACAATGCCTACTGGTATCAATGTCACTGTTGAATGTTTATTTCCCTTAGAGGCTCTTTAGTTTCCTCAAACTTTATCAAAGCAGATAGTTGTGGTTCTGAAATAGTTGATCTTCTTACAACTTTATAATGAGGTATTCTTTCATAACGTCTTTCCACTCTTGTTTGTACTCTTTTAGATAACATTGTCATTTTTTCAGAATCAATCATTGACAGTAAAGCTGACTGCGTGTCTTTTTTTCCTTAAATAGCTGAAGTTGCTGCATTAAGTGTCCACCACTAACTCCTTGTAGTTTCAAGAATGTGCGATCACAGATTTTGAATATTTGACTGCAGTTGCAAGACAACTGAATGATTTGTCCAACGCAGGAAATGAGTGTTTTGTCTTCTGATCTCTCGGTTACAAAGAATTGTCAGACACCAACTTAATTAATCTCAAGTGGTGTGTTTCTTTCCTCTTAGTTCATTGAGTAAAGTTGGGTTGATGACTGATATTTGGTTTTACAAATACTGTAGAATCTTAAGAGCAAGCAAAGCTTGCATCTCTGTTCAGAAGTGTAAAGATTTCACTTCTGATGATATACACCTGTTCATACTTGCTCTCTGTGATTTCTTCACATTCCTTTTGATCTTCATTGGTGTTTTCCCTACCCTCTACAATCCCCTGTTTGGAAGGTTGTAGTCCAAATCTCCTACATCATGCGGTCTGTAGCCATTGAAGAAGGCAGTTCACCAGAACCTTCTCGAGGGCAACCAGGGGCAAGCAATTAATGCTGGCTCGTCAATCTCTGCCCCCACGTCTATCTCTGCCCCCACGTCGATCTCCGCCCCCATGTCGAACACCGCTCCCATAACCAATTCCGCCCCCACGACCAACACCGCCCCCACTCCCAGCTCCAGCCCCACACCAGGTCCGAGCTCCCAGCCCTGCCATATTTTCACCATCCCTCCAGACCTCCCTCTCTCTGAGGATGAACGATCAGTCCTCAGCAGAGGCCTCACCTTCATCCCCCTATGCTCTCGGATCAATGAGTTCAACACGCGGTGAGACATTGAGCATTTCTTCCACCGCCTTCGCCTTCGCGCCTACTTCTTCAACCAGGACTCCCGCCCACCCTCTGATGACCCCATCCACCTGGACACCCTGTGCTGGCCTCTTACCCGCCCTTGATCTCTTCATATCCAACTGCCGCCTCAACATTGACGCCTCAACCTGTCCACCCCTCGCACCCACTCCAACATCTCACCCTCACAACGCATAGCCCTCCACTCCTTCCACTCCAACCCCAACCTCACCATCAAACCGGCAGACAAGGGAGGTACAGTGGTAGTTTGGCACACCAATCGTTACACCGCTGAAGCTAGACGCCAACTCGCGGACACCTCCTCCTGCTGCCCCCTTGACCATGACCCCACCTCCCATCACCAAACAATCATCTCCCAGACTATCCATAACCTCATCACCTCAGGAGATCTCCCATCCACTACATCCAACCTCATAGTGCCACAACCCCGCACCGCCTGTTTCTACCTCCTGCTTGAAATCCACAAACCTGACTGCCCCGGCCGAACCATTGTCTCAGCCTGCTCATGCCCTACCGAACTCATCTCTGCATACCTCGACACTGCCCTGTCCCTCTTAGTCCAAGAACTCCCCACCTACTTTCAGGACACCACCCACGCCCTCCACCTCCTCCATGATTTTCGCTTCCCCGGTCCCCAATGCCTTATCTTCACAATCGATATCCAGTCCCTATACACTTCCATCCCCCATCACGAAGGCCTCCAAGCCCTCCGCTTCTTCCTCTCCCGCCAACCCAACTAGTACCCTTCCACTGACACCCTCCTTCAACTGACTGAACTGGTCCTCACTCTTAACAACTTCTCCTTCCAATCCTCCCACTTCCTCCAAACCAAAGGAGTAGCCATGGGTACCCACATGGGCCCCAGCTATGCCTGCCTCTTTGTCGGATATTTGGAACAATCCATCTTCTGCAGCTACACTGGCACCACTCCCCACCTTTTCCTCCGCAACAACGCTATCTTGTGCTCCCCCGAGGAGATTGAACAGTTCATCCACTTTACTAACACCTTCCACCCCGACCTCAAATTTACCTGGACTGTCTCAGACTCCTCCCTCCCCTTCCTAGACTCCTCCATTCCTATCTCGGGTGACCGACTCGACACGGACATTCACCCTCACCCTCACCTCCTTCCACCTATCGCATTCCCAGCGCCCCTCCCCCAAATCCCCTGCCCCCTACCTTTTACCTCAGTCCACCTGGCACACCAGCCTCATTCCTGAAGAAGGGCTTATGCCAATGACGTCGATTCTCCTGCTCCTCGGATGCTGCCTGGCCTGCTGTGTTTTTCCAGCATCAAATTTCTCAACTCTGGTCTCCAGCATCTGCGGTCCTCACTTTCTCCTTGTCAATCATGTCCACATCCCCCAGATGAATACAAAAAATAAGTTCACCATAAAAAAAGTCAATGAGTTTTTAACACTCACCCGTCAAGTTTAAAGTTAGTGATTTACTTGAGATAAGTGACTTGTCAAGTTTGAAGTTAGTTATTTAACTCTTAACCAGTACGATCTGTCATCAGTAGATTCACCTGAAACACCTATCACCCTTAAAGGCTGATTCATGCCTTTCAAAATGCCAAGTCATCGTAACATGAAATATGTTCTAATGAAGTTAAAAATCACACAACACGAGGTTTTAGTCCAACAGGTTTTGCCTCTTTGAGCACATTAGTTTATTGATTTTATGGTTAAATGGTTGTTTTGTTCATTTTTGCAGATTCCCTGAAAGTACCATTTTCTTACAGAAGGTGCATTGACATGACAAAGTTGAGCATTGCTTCTCTTTTTAACTCCAGACTTAGAACACTAATTTTTGACATAGAGGGATTTAAATACATCTTGTGTTTCTATCTCAGGATATTCTGATGTTTTTGTACTTTATGAAGTTAAAAGTCTGAGCATTTGTAGTATGGTGGCTTTCTGTTTCCATCCTTCTCTTTGGTTGTTTTTGAATTTCAGCTTGTGTTTTGCTTTTATAATTTATAATATCTGAAAGAAATAAATCAGAAATTATGACAATTCTGTCTCTAATTAGTTCTATTTGTAAACCATTATAATTGCAAAATTCTGACTGTGTAAAGATAATTGATAACATTCTCCAGGAAGCTATATTCTTTTGAATCTTGCTCTCTTGATTAAACAATTGGTACTTGATGTAAAATAATTGTCAAATGCTCTTACAATATTATCAAAGATACTTTCTGTCTTGACTTTTTTTATGTTTTGTTATTTCAAAACATGTTCTGCAGCCAGACCCACAGAGTAAAAAAATGTATTGATTTGTTGTTCTGAGTATCTTGTAATCCTGAAGCAATTCAAGGAGGTGACAAAGATGATCGATGAGGGTAGAGCAGTGGATATTGTCTACAGGGATTTTAATAAGCCTTTCAACAAGGTCCCTCATGTTACGCTCATCCAGAAGATTAAGATGCATAAGATTCACGGTGACTTGGCTATATGGATTCAGAATTGGCTTGCAGATAGAAAGCAGTAGTTAGTGGTGAAAGCGTGCTTTTCAAAATGGAGGTCCCTGACTAGTGGTGTTCCATAGGGATCTGTACTGGGACCTCTGCTGCTTGTGATTATATACAAATGACTAGGGTGATTATGTATATGGATAGGTTAGAAAGTTTTCAGATGATACAAAGATTGGTGGAGTTGTGGATAGTGTGAAAGGTTGGAGATAAACTTTCACCTCTCTGTGTACTTATCATGTAAGTGTGAGTCAATTGGCAGAGGCAAGTTTCTTGACTCCTTATTGAGTTTCAGTCCTTCTTGATTAAGATGATAATTCCACAATATATGGCCCATCTGAGTTGCCTAGGACTATCACATGATCACAGCAGCTATTTTTGGACAGTACTGTCATTTTGTTTTGAAACGGATCTTTAGCCCATGAAAATCTCAGAGTTGGAGTCAACACTGTGGATGAAGAAAGCCTCACAGGCTCAGACATGCCCACCTATGACTAAACAATCTTACATTGGTAAAAATATAGGTCACTTCCAGAAGATGAGTAGAAGTAGTGTACATTTCAAGGCAGAAAAAAGCCAAATATTTACTTAAACAACAATATTTTTATGGTAGAACCTTCTCTGGTGATACAGATACTTGCATTACATAATGTAATATATTTCAGTAAAAAAGAAATTGGTACATTCCTACAAGAAATTGGTGACCCAAACTTTTTGAATTTGCAGACTGTACCAAAACTGGAGGTGTAGTGGACAGTGAGGAAGGTGACCTCAGAGTACAATGGAATTTTAATCAGATGGGCCAATGAGCCAAGGAGTGGCAGATAAAGTTTAATTTTGATAAATGTGAGATGCTGCATTTTGGAAAGCCAAATAAGGGCAGGACTTATTGGTAAGGTGCTGGGGTGTGTTGCTGAACAAAGAGACTTTGGGTTGCAGGTTCACAATTCCCTGAAAGTGCAGTCCCAGCTAGAATGGATAGTGAAGAAGGAATTAGGTATGTTTGCCTTTATTGGTCAGTGCATTGAATATAGGAGTTGGGAGGTCATGTTGGAGATGTACAGGACATTGGTTAGGCCACTTTTGGAATACTGCATGTAAATCTGTTCTCCTGGCTATAGGAAGGATGCTGTGAAACTTGAAACGGTTCAGAAAAGATTTACAAGGATGTTACCAGGGTTGGAGGGTTTGAACCATAAGGAGAGGCTAAATACACTTGGGCGATTTTCCCTGGAGAGTCAGAGGCTGAGAAGTAAGCTTATAGAGATTGATAAAGTCGTGAGGGGCATGAATAGGCTAGATAGATAAGGTTTTAAACCCTAGGGTGGGGGACTCCAAAACTAGAGGGCATATGTTAAAGGTGGGAGGGGAAAGATTTTAAAGGGACCAAAGGGTCAACTTTTTCATGCAGAGAGTTGTGTGCGCAGGGAATGAACTGCCAGAAGTGGTGGAGGCTGGTATAATTACAACATTTAAAAGGCTTAGTTATTGATAGGAAGGGTTTAGAGTGATATGGGCCAAATACTGATAAATGGGACTAGACTAGTTTAGGATATCTTGTAGGCATAGACAAATTGGACTGAAGAGTCTGTTCTGTGTTGTATATCTTTATGACTCCATGACTCTGACAGAGCTGTGCGTGTCAATGGACATCCTATTAGTTTTAACAGATGCGACAGTCATTACCCTATCACATGTAAATACCACAGCTAAGAAACAGAAGTTTCAGTCTTTGGAAATGAAACAATATGGCACAGATACCTTCGGTCTTCAATGGTATTCTGTGCTACAAGATAACATAGTACTGCAACATAAAAACACAAGAAATAGAAATGTTGTCAGAATGCGTAATCAACATTTCTTTTGGAGATTGCACACTTATCTTTTAACTCAATATCTTTAAATAAAAAAAGGAAATCAAGTTCCAAGAGAGTAACTGATTCAGGAATAAACCAGTATCTTCAAACCTGTCAAGGTACAGTTGATGGATTTGATTGAGCTTCCTAGACAATTGAAAAAGAATCAATTGAAATTACCAATTAGCAAGTTTTTGAAAAGATTTGTAGCTCAAGTTGATGTTCTGGATGTAGATTTGCTCGTTGAGCTAGAAGGTTCATTTTTCAGACATTTTCGTCACCATACTAGGTAACATCTTCAGTGTGCCTCCAGATGAAGCATTGTTGATGATTCCTGCTGTTCTATCTTATATGTTTGGGGTTCTTTGGGTTGGTGATGTTATTTCCCTACAGTGATGTCATTTCCCAAGGTGATGTCATTTCCTGTTCATTTTTCTCAGGGGTGTATCACTAACAAACATTACAAGCAGAAAAAATGGCCACCAGGACATGAACATCAACTAGCCACAAAAATGACATGACCCTCTCTCACTAGTATCCTTACATACAGATGAGGAAGGACACCACTTCGACTGGGACAACACATCCATCCTAGGACAGGCCAAACAGACACACAGGAGAATTTCTAAAAGCGTGGCATTTCAACCAAAATTCTATCATCAAAACACATTGACTTGGATCTGATTTATCACCCCCGATAAAAAAGAACAGGAAGTGATATCACCATAGTAAAATGACATCACCACAGGAAGGGGAACGTAGCACGAACAGCCAAGTTTCTGGTATTGAGACTGGCTCTAATGCAACAAGGGGTATGTCAGCTTCCAAGAATTGTGTTTAGGGATTCTGTGGTTCGGGGTACAGACAGACGTTTCTATGGCCAGCAGACAGAAAGCAGAAGGGTGTGTTTGCTTCCCTAGTGCCAGGATCAAGGATGTCTCAGAGAGGGTGCAGAATGTTCTCATGGGGGAGAGGGGCCAGCAAGAGGTCATTGTCCACATTGGAACCAACGATATAGAAAGGGAAAGGGTTGAGATTCTGAAGGGACATTACAGAGAGTTAGGCAGAGATTTAAAAAGGAGGTCCTTGAGAGTAGTAATATCTGGATTATTCCCAGTGCTATGAACTAGTGAGGGCAGGAATAGGAGAATACAGCAGATGAATGCATGGCTGAGGAGCTGGTGTATGGGAGAAGGATTCACATCTTGGATCATTGGAATCAATTTTGGGGGAGAAGTGACCTTTATGAGAAGGACGGATTGCACCTAAATTGGAAGGGGACTAATATACTGGCAGGGAGATTTGCTAGAGCTGCTTGGGAGGATTTAAACTAGTAAGGTGGGGCGGGGGGTGTGGGTGGGACCCAGGGAGATAGTGAGGAAAAGGATCAATCTGAGACTGGTACAGTTGAGAACAGAAGCGAGTGAAACTGTCAAGGCAGGCAGGGACAAGGCAGGACTAATAAATTAAACTGCATTTATTTCAATGCAAGGGGCCTAACATGGAAGGCAAGATTAACTCAGGGCATGGTTAGGAACATGGGACTGGGATATCATAGCAATTACAGAAACATGGCTCAGGGATGGGAAGACTGGCAGCTTAATGTTCCAGGATACAAATGCTACAGGAAGGATAGAAAGAAGGGCAAGAGAGGTGGGGAAGTGGCATTTTTGATAAGGGATAGCATTACAGCTGTGCTGAGGGAGGATATTCCCGGAAATACATTCAGGGAAGTCATTTGGATGGAACTGAGAAATAAGAAAGGGATGATAACCTTATTCGGATTGATTATAGACCCCCCAATAGTCAGAGGTAAATTGAGTAACAAACTTGTAAGGAGATCACAGCTATCTCTAAGAATAATAGGGTGGTTATGGTAGGGGATTTTAACTTTCCAAACATAGACTGGGACTGCCATAATGTTAAAGATTTAGATGGAAAGGAATTTGTTAAGTGTGTACAAGACAATTTTCTGATTCAGTATGTGGATGTACCTACTAGAGAAGGTGCAAAACTTGACTTACTCTTGGGAAATAAGGCAGGGCAGGTGACAGAGGTGTCAGTGGGGGACCACTTTAAATCTATTAGATTTAAAATAATGATGGAAAAGGATGGACCAGATCTTAAAGTTGAGGTTCTAAATTGGAGGAAGGCCAATTTTGACGGTATTAGGCAAAAACGTTTGAAAGCTGATTGGGGACAAATATTCGCAGGTTAAGGAACGGCTGGAAATTGGGAAGCCTTCAGAAATAACATAATGAGAATCCAGAGAAAGTATATTCCTGTCAGGGTGAAAGGGAAGGCTGGATGACTAAAGAAATTGAGGGTTTGGTTAAGAAAAAGAAGGAAGCATATATCAGGTATAGACAGGATAGATCGAGTGAATCGTTAGAAGAGTAAAGGCAGTAAGAGTATACTTCAGAGGGAAATCAGGAGGGCAAAAAGGGGACATAAGATACCTTTGGCAAATAGAATTAAAGAGAATCCAAAGGGTTTTTACAAATATATTAAGGACAAAAGGATAACTAGGGAGAGAATAGGGCCCCTCAAAGATCAGCAAGGCGGCCTTTGTGTGGAGCCACAGAAAATGGGGGAGATACTAAATGAGTATTTTGCATCAGTATTTACTGTGGAAAAGGATATGGAAGATATAGACTGTAGGGAAATAGGTGGTGACATCTTGAAAAATGTCCAGATTACAGAGGAGGAAGTGCTGGATGTCTTAAAATGCATAAAAGTGGATAAATCCCCAGGACCTGATCCGGTGTACCATAGAAGTCCGTGGGAAGCTATGGAAGTGACTGCTTGACCTCTTGCTGAGATATTTGTATCATCGATAGTCACAGGTGAGGTGCCGGAAGACTGGAGGTTGGCAAACGTGGTACCACCGTTTAAGAAGAGTGGTAAGGACAAACCAAGAAACTAGAGACCAGTGAGCCTGATGTCGGTGGTGGGCAGGTTGTTGGAGGGAATCCTGAAGTACAGGATGTACATGTATTTGGAAAGGCAAGGACTGATTAGGGATAGTCAACATTGTTTTGTGCATCTGAAATCATGTCTCACAAACTTGATTGAGTTTTTTGAGGACGTAACAAAGAGGATTGATGAGGGCAGAGTGATAGATGTGATCTATATGGCCTTCAGTAAGGCATTTGGCAAGGTTCCCCATGGGAGACTGATTAGCAAGGTTAGATCTCACAGAATACAGGGAGAATTAGCCATTTGGATACAGAACTGGCTCAAAGGTAGAAGACAGAGGGTGGTGGTGGAGGGTTGATTTTCAGACTGGAGGCCTGTGACCAGTGGAGTGCCAGAAGGATCGGTGCTGAGTCCTCTACTTTATGTCATTACATAAATTATGTGGATGTGAGCATAAGAGATGCAGTTAGTAAGTTTGCAGATGACACCAAAATTGAAGGTGTAGTGGACAGCAAAGAAGGTTACCTCAGATTACAACAGGATCTTGACCAGATGGGCCAACGGGCTGAGAAGTGGCAGATGGAGTTTAATTCAGATAAATACAAGGTGCTGAATTTTGGGAAAGCAAATCTTAACAGGACTTATACACTTAATAGTAAAATCCTAGGGAGTGTTACTGAACAAAGAGACCTTGGAGTGCAGGTTCATAGCTCCTTGAAAGTGGAGTTGCAGGTAGATAGGATAGTGAAGAAGGCATTTGGTATGCTTTCCTTTATTCGTCAGATTATTAAGTACAGGAGTTGGGAGGTCATGTTACGGCTATACAGGACATTAGTTAGGCCACTGTTGGAATGTTGCATGCAATTCTGGTCTCCTTCCTATTAGAAAGATGTTGTGAAACTTGAAAGGGTTCAGAAAAGATTTACAAGGATGTTGCCAGGTTTGGAGGACTTGAGCTGTAGTGAGAGGCTGAACAGGCTGGGGCTGTTTTCCGTAGAGCTTCGGAGGCTGAGGGGTGACATTACAGAGGTTTACAAAATTATGAGGGGCATGGATAGGATAAATTGGCAAAGTCTCTTCTGTGTGGTGGGGGAGTCCAGAACTAGAGGGCATAGGGTTAAGGTAAGAGGGGAAATATATAAAAGAGACCTATTGGGCAACTTTTTCACACAGAGGGTGGTACGTGTATGGAATGAGCTTCCAGAGAAAATGGTGGAGGCTGGTACAATTGCAACATTTAAGAGGCTTTTGGATGGGTATACGAATAGGAAGGGTTTGGAGGGATATGGGCCAGGTGCTGGCAGGTGGGACTAGATTAGGTTGGGATATCTGGTCGGCATGGCCGGGTTGGACCGAACGGTTTGTTTCCATGCTGTACATCTCTATGACTCTATGATTCTATCAATGGCATCACCAACCCAAAGAAATCCAAACATATAAACAGAAAAAGGAATCATCAGCAATGCTTCGTCCAGAGGCTCACTGAAACGTCTGAAAAATGAACCTTCCAGCTCAGCGAGCAAACCTACATCCAGAAATTATCAATGTTGCCTTTGAGATTTGTCTCAATGTTGTTGATTTTACAGAATTTGTTGAACTGTGTTCTACTCCTATTATAAAGGGGCAGGGACAAAAAGTTAGTAAATTTTGCCAGAGGTAAAATCTGAGAACAAGAATGAGTTGTACAACCCAGTTGACCTCATTAACAAGTCTTTCACTGAAGTTGCTCAGACTGCAAACATATTTATTTAGCAGATTTGACTTCAAAGAGTGAAAGAAAAGCATTTTAAATCATGGACATTCAGGAAATTAATGCTTCCCATGCTGAGACAATCACCGAATTCCGGAAGGAAGATTTTCTTCAAGAAGCAAATACAGGAGATTTAAGAAGATTCAAATAAAGTGATTTACCAACTATTGTGTCTTTGACAGATGGTTAGGTGTTTGAGTTAATCTGTATTTGTACAATTAGGCCACATACAGCTAAATTAATTTAACAGCTAAAATCAACAAAGTACCCTTGTTGAACATACAAACAGACCTGACAACCCACACTGAGATAGTCAAGACTACTCCAACTTTTATAATTAAAACTAACAAAGATGGGTTAAACTGAGTCCATCGGTCCTCTATTTTGTTCCACTTGCTCTTGTGCTAAATAAGAAAATAACAAGAAGATAAAGAAGAAGAACACGTCAATTCAGCCCATCAAATCTGGTCTATCAATCGAACCTGACTGATGAGATTCACAACTCCATTCTCCTGCCTTCTTCCTGTAATCTTTGATCCCTTTACCAATCACCAACTTATCTATCAGTCTTAAATACACCCAATGATTTGGCCTCCACAGCCCTCTAAGGTAAGGAGTTCTACAGATTCACCACCTTCTGGTTGAAGAAATTCCTCCTCATCTCAGTTCTAAAGGGTCATCTCTTGACTCTAAGGATGTGTCCTCGAGTCCTAGTTTCTCCTACTAGTGGAAACACCTTCTCCACTTCCACTCTATCCAGGCCTCATGACATCTCCCCCATCCTTCTGAGCTCCATCAAGTACAGATCCAGGGTCCTCAATCGCTCCTCATATGACAGGCCCTTCATCCCCAGGATCATTCTGGTAAACCTCCTCCGGACCCCTACAAGGCCAGTGCATTCCTCCATAGACATGGGACCCACACTGCTCAATATATTCCAGATATTGTGTGAACAGAGCATTAGCAGTAGATCTCTGCTCTTGTATTCTAGCCCTCTTGAAATAATGCTAACATTGTATTTGCCTTCCTAACTGCCAACTGAACCTGCATGTTAACCTTAAGAGAATCCTGAACTAAGACTCCGAAGTCCTTTGTGTTTCAGATTTTTGAAACCTTCCTACTGTTTAAAAAATTGTCGACACCTCTATTCTTCCTATCAAAGTGCACAACCTCACACTTGTATTTCATCTGCCACTTCTTTGCTCACTCTCCTAGCCTGTCCAAGTCCTTCTGCAGTCTCTCCACTTCCTCAACATGATCTGTCCCTCCACCTATCTTTGTGTTATCTGCAAGCTTAGCACAATGCCCTCAGTTCCTTAGACCAGATCATTATTGTATGACATGAATAATTGTGGTCCCAACATGGACCACTGCAGAACTCCACTCATCACTGCATGCCATCCTGCAAAAGAGCCATTTATTCCATATTCTCTGTTTTTTGCCAATCAGCTAGCTCTCTATCTATACTAATACCTTGTCCTTAACATGATGGACTCTTCTTTAGCAACCTCCTGTGAACCATCTTGTCAAAGGCCTTTTGAAAAATCCAAATTGATTATATCTAATTTATTTGTTACCTCCTCAAAGTATTCTAACAGATTTGCCGGCCATGAACTCCCCTTGATGAAGCTGTAAATTACCATGCACTCCAATCTCTCATCCTTCATAACAGATTCTAAAATCTTTCCAATGACTGAGGTAAGGCTAACTAGTCTATAGTTTTGTGTCTTCTATACCCCTCTGTTCTTATACAGGGGTGTTATATGAGCCATTTTCTAACCTGCTGACACCCTCCCTGAGTCCAGTGATTCCTGAAAACTTATCACCTCTACATTCTTCTCAGCTATCTCATTCAAAACTCTGGGGTGTAGTCTGATTTGAGTGAGTTACCAACCTTCAGACCTTTCAGTTTCCCCAGCCCCTTCTCCTTACTGATAGCCACTATACCTACCTCTGTCCCCAACTCTGCAGTAATTCTGGTATGCTGTTGGTTTCTTCCACTGTGGAAACTGATGTAAAATATGTATTCAATTCTTCTGCCATTTATTGGTTCCACATTACTACTTCTACAGCCTCATTTCCAAACAGTTCAGTGTCTACTCCTCTCTCTCTCTCTCTCTCTCTTTCTCTCTCCCTTTTATCTTTTCAGATATCTAAAAACTCTTCCAATCTTTCATATTACTAGCTAGCTTACTCTCAATATGTCATCATCTTTCTCCTTCACCACCCCTCCACCACCCCCCACCCCCCACCCCCAAATCAACCCAATTGTTATTGTTAGTTATTGTCTGCTTGTCTTTGAAGGCTTTCCAATCTTCTGGCTTCCCATTAATATTCACATCATATTTTTTCCTTTTGCTTTTATGCTGTCCTTGACTTCCGTTCTCAGCTCCAGTTGCCTCATGCTTCCTTTAGCACATTTCTCCCTTGGGGTGAATTTCTGCTCTGCCTCCAGAATTACCTCTAGAAACTTCTGCCGATGCTGCTCTATTGTCTTCCCTGCTAGGATCTCCCTCTAAACAATTCTAGCTAGCTCCTCCATCATGTCTTTGTAGTTAACTTTTACTCAACTGGAATACCATTACATTTGAGTCCAGCTTCTCCCCTTCAACTGGGGTTGCTTCACTTTAATCTCCCTCACTAAGTCTGCCTCATTACACATAACCAAATGCAGAATTGCCTGTTCCTTAGTGGGCCTTATCACAAGCCTCTTCATTATAAAACATCTCATCAATAGTCCACAAATTCCTTTTCCACCACTACCAAGCTGGTTTTCCAAATCCACCTGCAAGTCGAAGTCTACAGCCAGTCAGGCAGCATCCCAGGACCATAAGACCATAAGACATAGGAGTGGAAGTAAGGCCATTCGGCCCATCGAGTCCACTCCGCCATTCAATCATGGCTGATGGGCATTTCAGCTCCACTTACCAGCGTTCTCCCCGTAGCCCTTAATTCCTAGAGACAACAAGAATCTATCAATCTCTGCCTTGAAGACATTTAGCGTCCCGGCCTCCACTGCACTCCGTGGCAATGAATTCCACAGGCCCACCACTCTCTGGCTGAAGAAATGTCGCCGCATTTCTGTTCTGAATTGACCCCCTCTAATCCTAAGGATGTGTCCACGGGTCCTAGTCTCCTCGCCTAATGGAAACAATTTCCTAGCGTCCACCCTTTCCAAGCCATGTATTATCTTGTACATCTCTATTAAGTCTCCCCTCAATCTTCTAAACTCCAATGAATACAATCCCAGGATCCTCAGCCGTTCCTCATATGTTAGACCTACCATTCCAGGGATCATCCGTGTGAATCTCCGCTGGACACGTTCCAGTGCCAGTATGTCCTTCCTGAGGTGTGGGGACCAAAACTGGACACAGTACTCCAAATGGGGCCTAACCAGAGCTTTATAAAGGCTCAGTAGCACATCTCCGCTTTTATATTCCAACCCTCTTGAGATAAATGACAACATTGCATTTGCTTTCTTAATCACGGACTCAACCTGCATGTTTACCTTTAGAGAATCCTTGACTAGCACTCCCAGATCCCTTTGTACTTTGGCTTTACTAATTTTCTCACCGTTTAGAAAGTAGTCTATGCTTTTATTCTTTTTGCCAAAGTGCAAGACCTCACATTTGCAGGAGCAGGAGAATCGATGTTTCGAGCATAAGCTCTTCATCAGGAATGATGGATGATGGATGATGAAGAGCTTATGCTCGAATCGTCGACTCTCCTGCTCCTCAGATGCTGCCTATGTGCCTCTGTTTTTCCAGCACCACACATTACAAGTATGATCTCCAGCATCTGCGGTCCTCACTTCCTTTTGCACATTGAAAACCCCCATGATTACTGGAACAGTGCTTTTTTATGTCACTTTTTTATCTCCGGGCTCATTTTCTTACCCAGCTCCCGACTACTGCTAGGAGGCCTGTACACAACTTCTATCAAGGTCATTTTCCTTTGCAGTTCCTTAATCTACCCATAGAGATTCTCCACCTTCTGACTCTATAACTTTTTGCAATTGATTTAACTTAATTTCTTACTAACAAGGCAACTCATCCCCTCTACCTTTCCTTTCGATAGGATTTTTATTTTTGGATGTTTAGTCCACAGCCCTGATCCCCTTGCAGCCATGTCACTGTAACACCCACAACATTACTGGGCGGCACAGTGGCACAGCAGTTAGCACTGCTGCCTCACAGCACCAGAAACCCGGGTTCAATTCCCGCCTCAGGCGAGTGACTGTGTGGAGTTTGCACGTTCTCCCCGTGCCTGCGTGGATTTCCTCCGGGTGCTCCGGTTTCCTCTCACAATCCAAAGATGTGAGGGTTAGGTGAATTGGCCATGCTAAATTGCCCGTAGTGTTAGGTAAGGGGTAAATGTAGGGGTTTGGGTGGGTTGCGCTTCAGCGGGTCATTGTGGACTTGTTGAGCCGAAGGGCCTGTTTCCACACTGTAAGTAAACTAATCTAATCATACCTGCCCATTTCAACCTCTGCTACAAGCTCATTTACCTTGTTTTGTGTACTGTGTGCATTTAAGTACAACACCCTCAGCCCTGCATTGACTGCCCCCTTTCTCATAGCTGTCCTCTTCTTATCTGCCGTGCTTGAATTTCTATTCCTGACTCTTTCCATACTCCCTGTCCTACAACTTATTCTGGAAACTCTAATAGCCTCTAGTGAGCCATCCCTCCCCCCATCCTTTAATTTCCCATAATTTCCCATGCCATGTGTCAGCTGTTAAATGAGCTTCAGATCAACTGCAATATTAGCGGAACCATTATAGAGAAAAATGGAGATAAATAAAAATAGGTAGTAAAAATGAAATGTAAATAAGAGGAACGCTTTGCTGCCATTGGCCCAGTCTCTTGAGACCATATGACAGACACAACATGCTGCCCTTCAGCTATGTTTTGTGTATTTGACATTACATGCCATCTCAAGTGTGCTGCTCAAGTCTCATATCAAGGATTTGATCAACATTGATAGCTCTGTTGCTGATATTTCCCAATCCTGCACATCAAAATGCAGATTTTACTGATGCCCCTCTAGTTGCTTTCAATATAATACACACAATTTCATTTGTGATCATCAGGCATCACTTGAGACAGAGAATTCCCATGCATGACATCACTACCCCTCCCAGCCCAAACAAAAAAGCTTTGACCCCAAAAATCAGAAAACACCTTGTTCCTATGCCATTCCTCTGGACAGCTGACAATGACCAGTACCAACTGCAACCATCAAGAGTCCAGTGTTAAACAGCCGACAGCGGAATCTTTAGCTTTTAACCTAATGTTCCACTCAGCGCCCTTGTTTCCAATCAGCACTTCAGGGCAGAAAAGCTTTCGTTTTTTTTAGGGCTTGTGCTGATGCCAGAAAGCTGGAAAATGATGGCGAGAGCAAGAAAAAAGAAACCGCTTAGTGCGTGAAATTATCTGTACCATCACAGAAGCTATTCACAACAGTGTCAGAAAACAGCCAAAAGCCCTGACATCAGGCGCTCCATTCTAGCATCACTCTCTTCAATAATTAAAAAGTTTTACTGTGTGGTTTCATATTCTACCTACATCTATCAAAACCTATTTTCTTGACATGTGTACTAGAAGCAATATGTTACGCATTGCTTACTTCTGGAATTGTATTACTTAGTGTAATAGAGTCCTGTCATGTTCCTGTATTGCATAGGATATACCTGCCATGGCTGCAGCAGTTTATTCAATTTCTGGTTTCATTTCCCATCAAGCATGCATGAGTCGAATTTACAGCATATAACTGCAAGCAGCACTGTGCCAGCGGGAGGGCAGCCTGCTCTTGCCCACTCAGCTGCTTGTCGCTTATTGCTCGTCTAGAAATTAGCTCTGAAATGCTCGAATTGAACTTTCTGCTCAACCATTTCATTTTTAATCCAGTTTTCTTTAAAAGGAAATTGGGGGATTGGACAATTAATTCAAGCCTCACAAATCCCATTCAGAGTTTGGAAATAACAGAGACCTGAGCATTAACGGCTGGATGCTAATACCCAGCATTTGTTCTTTTGTTCAGCCACCACCCAGTTATGGTCAGCGCACAGGTCATGGAATTTCACCTCCAATGTATTTTTACTTAAAACTAGACCTAAGGTTTCCTGTATTCTCTGAGTGTATGAGTAAAATCTCTAAAATATTGTCATTAAAATGCATGTATTGTGTCCATGAATGATAACAGAGAAAATTGGGCTATGAATGGGTGATTTCACCATACAATATGATCACGGATGATCATCCAACTCAATACCATGTTCGTCTTCACCCTTCCCCCAATATCCTTTGATCACCTTACCCCAAGGACTATATTTAGCTCCTTGAAAATGTTCAATACTTTCACCTCACCTACTTTCCATGGCACAGAGTTCTATAGGCTCATCATTCTTTGGGTGAAGAAATTTCTCTCATCTCAGAACTGCCCCTTATTCTGAGACTGTGACTCCCGATTGGAGTTGGGAATATCCTTCCTATATCTAGTTTTCAGATTGCTTTATATTGTACGATTAGTTCCGACTTTGGGCTTGCAGTGAAATTATTGCCAGCAATATTGTGCGGATCATTGCAATATCAACTTAAGTGATTAAAGCAGGAACTATTAATTACTATCTCATCTCTCATAAGCATTTCATTTCTCAGAGTCTAAGGGCTTGATTTATTTAGGCCAGGCTTGTGCAATTGATGATCCTCGGGCCACAACATGGACAACCAAGGGGTCTTGTGTGGTCCTCAGCTCCATTTTGTAAATACATGTCAGCTACACAGACAGGTACAATAAATGTAACTGTGAGATTCAGCCGGGATCTGCTCCTCCAATCAGATCTTGGTTCTACCACATCACTGCTGATGATAGGTTCACAAGTAAGCAGCAAATGCAGGGGTTAACCAGCCTTTGATTGTCAGAGCAATGCAACTGTATTTGACTTAACCCAATCTGAGGCCTGGAGCCTTAGCAGCGAGTCTATGGGATAGATGCTGGGAGATCCATCAAAGAAACACTGGCTTGCACAAGAGAGAGAGAGAAAAAAAAGGAGAAGGGGAAGGCAATGGTCTAAAGGTATTTTTAATCCAGAAACCCAGGTTATGTTCTAGGGATTGGGTTTGAATCCTTCCATAGCCGATGGAGAAATTTGAATTCACCAAAAATCTGGAATTAGGCATCTTACGTTGACCATGAAATTGTTGCTGATTGTCAGAAAAACTCACCTGGTTCACTAATGCCCTTCAGGGAAGGAAACTGTCATTCTTACCTGATCTGGCCTCCATCTGATTCCAGACCCACAATAATGTGGTTGACTCTTACCTGCCTCTAGGATGGGCAAAAAATGCTGGCCTAGCCAGCAATGTCATCATCCTGTGAATGAATAGCAAAGAAACAGAATGACAGTCAGGCCTTTTGGGTCAGACATAGTCAGGTAAGAGGCAGGCCTATTGAGGAGGGTGGAGTAAGGATGAGACTGACAACACAGAGTGGGAAAATGACGGACCAAGTGAATGGATGTGGCTGGCTGAGTGAGTAACTTAGAGGATCCTCTGTCATGTCCCAGAGGTAGCAAAACCTTCTCCAATTAACTTAAAGGAGCTGTCATGAGATGTCCACCATTGGTTGGGGGGTGTCAATTTGACTCACCAATGATATCCATGATTCCTAAGTTTGCTACCATTCACTGGGAGCTCAGGGATTAAATGGAAGATGGAAAGATTGCTAAATGCCATCCACAAATTCTTTAAGGTTTTTCCAGCAACATCCTGGATTTGTGGGGTGTGTGCGTGTGTGTACACATGGAGGGGGAAATCCTTCAATATCAGACACTCAGAATCTCAGTGAGGGACCTGGGGGATTGGCATGAAGAATGTGGCATGGGCAAGGGCAACCAAATGCCAACATCTGCCATTGCCCCTGACCACCCCTATTTATATCACCTCTCTTCTGTGACTCTTACCCTTAGATCACCATCTGCCCTCACTTGTATTTAATCTGGGAATCTTTTGCAAAAGAAACAAGACAAAAATACTTTTCCATGTAACTTCATGGTGCTGTGGTGGGGGCAGGTTCAACTGAGGTATTCAGGAAGGCATTAGTTGATTGGTTCTACATGTAGGGCTGTGAGGAGAAGGCAGGAGATTGATAATAAGTTGAACTGCTTAGAGAGTCAGTGCAAACGTCATGTGCTGAATTGCCTCCATCTGTGGCATGAAATGTTTTTGATTCTGTGATAGTGTTGATTCTGCAATAACATGGAGTGCAGGAAACTGATGGAACTGTGCCGTCCATAGGCATCGTGTACAAAATGCATTACATTTCTGTCCTGTCAGCTGGAGTGTTCCTTCCTCTGAGTAGAAAGGTTTATGAGTCCCACTCTAGAAATTTAAACAAATGGGTGGAATTGCTATTTGAGAGACTGCTCTGTACACAGGTTGGCAGCCATACAACAGAAGTGATCACAATTCAGATGTTTAAAACTGTAAAACATGCTGGGATGTCCTGAAGTCATAAAAGGCCACAAATAAATGAAAGCTTTTCCTTTACTTCCAGTGATTACGAAAGATCAATGCCCTGGGGCCCTTCCAAGTCAGTGCAAGGAAATGGCTGCTACACCAGTCAACACAAAACCATCAATGGTGCTTTACTCTTTACAGACAACATTTGACTTCTAATCTTCCAATACTCTGCTGCAGATCACGAAAGGAAGGAGTAGGTGTTCTGACTGCCAGTAGATCCTCACCATAAAGTAAAGTGACCACAGTCCTATCAGATCATCAGGCTGTTCTCACATTGGAGAGAGATGTCTGGTGGTGATTTGAAGGGCACCATGCCTCAGGCAGACAAGAGAGGTTGAGAAGGAGAGCCCTTCATGGCAACCGCAGCCAGTGCAGGATTTGAATCCATGCCGTTGGCATCAACCAGCCATCCAGCTAACCTATCCCTTATTACAGGTAAAGACCAGAAAAAAAAGGAACATGATGAGGCCATTCAGCCCTTGAACTCATGAAATCCATAAAACTGAACCCAGATTTCTGTGGTTTATGATGATTTGTAAAATCATGAAAAGGATAAATAGCCAATATCTTGTCCCCAGGGTAAAGGAGTCCAAAACAAGAGGTCATAGGTTTAAGGTGAAAGGGGTAAGATTTAAAAGGGGATTCAGGGGTAACTTTTTCACACAGAAGGTGATGCGTGTATGGAATGAAAGGAAGTGGTGGAGGCTGCTACAATTAAATTTGAAAGGCATGGACAGGAAAAGTTTAGAGGGAAATGGGCCAAACACAGGCAATTGGGACTAGTTTTCTTTAGGAATCCTGGTCAGCATGGATGAGTTGGGCCAAAGGGTCTGTTTCAGTGTTGTATATCTCTACGGTGTATTTTATAGATTAGATTAGATTACCTACAGTGTGGAAACAGGCCCTTCGGCCCAACAAATCCACACCAATCTTCCAAAGAGAAACCCACCTCCCTATACTTACCTCTGACTAATCCACCTGACACTTCAGGCAATTTCATATGGCCAGTTCACCTAATCTGCAAATCTTTGGACTGTGGGAGGAAACCCACATAGACATGGGAAGAACGTGCAAACTCCACACAGACAGTTGCCCGAGGTGGGAATTGAATCCGGGCCTCTGGCGCTGTGAGACAGCAGTGCTAACCACTGTGCCACCGTGCCCGCACAAGCCATATAATGCAAATCTTTGATATTCAGTCCCGAGTACAGGAAAAATATCAAAAGGAATGTGTCAGGAATTTAATCAAATGAAATTTGTTACATTTGGAGGTTGAACCTCATAGGGGCCTGAATGATATGGGCTGTGATGAGATCTGTGGAAGCATCACACAAGGAGTTCAGACAGGTTTATCTCAAAGTCAGGAGCAACTCACTGAATCATTTGTGCATCTGCTGAGTGAATGGGAGAGGTTCCCAACTAAGGTAGAAATGGATTGTTAAATGTGTTATTAATGGCACAACTGCCCTCATTAATATTCAGCTTAACATTTTGCCACAAAGACCAAACAAAGTAAACAGCTAGAATTCTCAACATAGAAGTGAGAATGGGCAACTTCAGCACATCTAAAGATCGTTGAAAGCATTCAGCAGGTTTGGGAGCATCTGTGAAGAGAAATCCGAGCTAACCTTTCGAGTCCAGTGACTGTTCCTCGCATGTCTGGATTTGTTTCTGATTTACAGCGTCCGCAATTCTTTAACTTCAGCACACCACTTCCTTTAAAGGACCTCCACGTTGGAAACCAGTTGCCTATACTTCTGGACATGCTCCATTGTTGCCAGGCCAACATCCCATATCCACAGACACTGGCATTGATATGTGCCAGCCTGTAAGAATGCTCGTGTCACATCTCCGATCCATGTACAGGATGTTTCTGTTTCTCAGTGCTGCACTTATCAATATCATGCTGCAACAAGGACAGTATGCACTCAGGGATGTGTACCCAGCTCATGGATTGTTCCAGGCTGCATTTCTGGGTTCTCCATTTGCTCTCAGAGGGCTCCCTGCTCTGAGTCTGTCTGGATGCTCAAAGCATCCCTGTTCTGCCTTATCCCACTTTGCCCCCTCAAGCAGAGATATGAGGTTCATTTAAACTTTCTGACTTTCCTTGCCATCCAGTGCAGACACAAAGCCAGGGAGGCTGTCTTGGACGTCAGCAAACCTCAGTCAATTTTGCAGGAGTTAGCCTTTGGCCAGGAGGTCTCAGCAGAGTAAGTCAAGGGCAGTATCGAATACTGCTCCAGTGAGGTCAGAGTTCAGGATGCTGTCCACCTGAGAGATGATAAGCTGACTGCGGGGCAATTCACCGTTTGTCTTGTGAGTTTCTGCCCTATTGTAGGCTGCTTTCCTTCAAGAATGAGAGACAAGGAGAGAGAGACTTTAAGGGCAATAAAAGTGGGAGGTACAGTTGTTACTTTTGATGCAGGTAGGGAGGTGTCCTGGGCAAGTGATTAGGTAGCACACAGGGCATGCAGGGTTAGTATTGCTGACTGTTGGGATGGGTGACAGCTATTTAAGGCAATTGTGATAGTGGTAGAGCATGCGTCTTGGTTGGAGGCAGATACGGTAACAGAGAGAGAGAGTGTGTGTGAAGTAGCTGGGAGACAGGTGTGACACTTATGCTGTCAAAGTGGAGAACCATCATCCTACATTGTGCATTTTTCCAGAGGCTGTGACTACTTTATCCCAGGTGGCAAACTTAATGCAGCTGGCATGCTCTAGTGCTGCTGGTCCAGAAGGAAGAGGGAGTCCTAAGTCTAACACCATGCCATCCAGCAGGGCTTCCAGGTACCTGTCTACAAAACGAGGGCCGATTTCTGCAGACATAGCAGACAAGGGGAAAATGCGAGGAACTGCACAGGGCAGCTGCAGAGCAACAGGGCTAAAGTGAGTACACAATAGGTTTGTGAAAATGGAGTAAGAGCAAGGAATACTGATTAATAGCCCAGCATGTTGTTTTAGGAATGGCAAGTGATGAGATATCTGTAGAATCATCAGAGAAGGTGATGGAGGAGGCAGTGACAAACTTGTTAAGGTCCAGCAAGGAAACACGCAGCAACGATTTTCTAAGGTACCTGATGCAACTCGAGCTTGTCCAAAAAAAACTCCGAACCAACCCAGAGGTTCCACTCCCACAGCCATTTCAGGAGGAAAGGGCCAATGACTCAAGACAAACTGTAAGAAGAAGTTTCACCTTGTTTGACTGTTTCCAATGCATTTACATCCTTCCTTAAATACGGTGACCAATGCTGTGCAATGAACACCAAATGTGGTTTCACCAATGTCCTGTATAACTGAAGCATCTATCCCTACCTTTCCAATTACGCCCCCTTGTAATAAGTGACTACATTCTATGATTTTTCTTAATTACTTGTTACTGCATACTAACATTTTGCAATTCATGCAATAGAACATCCTTAGTCTTCTACCATTTCTGTCAATTTCATTTTTATTCTTCCTTCAAAATATGTTACATTTTCTTAAATTCTGTTCCATTTTGCCAGATATTTGCTCATTCACTTAACCTGTTGTTGGATAAGGCTGAAGGTAACAGGAACTGAAAAGAGGCATTAACAATGGACTGTTGTATGAGCGGAATCATGCTGAATGATTTGAGTCTGCCAAGAGATGAGATTGCAGGAAATCAGTAACTGTTGTCTCTACCAAACAAGAATGAGATGGTTAGGATTGGTCCCATGCACAGATATTTCCAAATAAGGCATACACTTGGCACAGAGACCTGTGTATCAAGCAGCCAGGAAATTCCTTCATTTTCAACAGGACTTCAAAGAATATCTCCATAAGAGGTACCCTACATCAGGAGGCATAGTGAAGATATCGAGAACAGTTCCAGCCTGGCCAGTTGCCAACCAAGCTGGGTAATAACACTTAGGGTTAGTTACAGAGCCCAGGATAGTGAACAACAGTGACTGAGATAACTCTAGCGGTAAAAAGTGCGTAGAATTTTTTTTAAGTCCTTGATAAATTATTTGAATTTTATAGAATTCTCAGTGTCTCCACTGTACATACTGTTGTCTCTCAAAGATGGTCAACACTATCTCTATCTTTCTGTAGCTTCATGCCCTCTTTGAAACTTTTTTTCCAACGTAACTTTGTATCATCAGCAAATTTAGCAACCACACTATCTATCTCTTCATCCAAGTCATTTATCTAAATTGTAAATAGTCGAGCTGCCAACACTACTCCCTGTGGTAAACTACTCATTGCATTCTGCCAACCTGAAAAAGACCCATTTATGCCTACTCTTTACTTCCTGCTATGCAGTTAATTTTCTATCCAAGGCAATATGCCATGCCAAATTATGAGCTTTTATTTTCTGCAATAACCTTGATGTGGAACCTTATCAAATGCCTCTTGAAATCTCTGTACAGTCCATGCACCATTTCTTGTATATCCGCAGCACTTATTTCCTCAAAAGAACTCCAATAGATTGGCTGATCATGACTTTCCTTTCTTGATCTTTGATGTGTGTTTGCTTAACATAAACTAATCTAAGTGCCCTGCTACAACTTCCTTAATAATAGCTTTGAACATTTCCCGTAGGATATGCAATAGTTGAAAAGGAGAGGACTCAACATTGTAATCCCATTTTCAGGCTTGATGCCTCACTTTGTTCTCCCTCAGTTCACTCAATTATACACACTGCATGTACCTTTGTTAGTATTAAGCTTAGATGGTGCTTTCTCTGCAGGTTGTGAGCTTCCTGTTAGATTCAACACTGCTGTCACAAAAAAAAAGAGGCCAAATGTCAAATTAGGTTAGTATACTGCAATCGTCTTTACATTATATTGTATTTACACTGAGATGACCACGGTTAGCATGGCACTGACTTGCAGATTTATTATTGACAAAAGTGCAAATTTGAAATGACTTCCAACTTTACAACTGGGGCAACACGGTCACTCAGTGGTTATCCCTGCTTTCTGACAGCACCAGGGACCCGGGTTTGATTCTAGTTTTAGACGACTGTCTATGTGGAGTTCGCACATTCTCCCCGTGTCTGCGTGGTTTCCTGCAGATGCTCCAGTTTCTTCCCACAGTCCAAAGATGTGCAGTTTAGGTGGAATGGCCATGCTAAAATGCCCACAATGTCCAGGGATTTGTAGGTTATTTGGATTAGCTATGGGATACAGGGATAGCGTGGGGGGTGGATCTGGGTGGGAAGTTCTTTGGCAGGTCAGTGTTGCCTTGATGGGACAAACGGCCTACTTTCACACTGTCGGCAGGGATTCTTTAGGAACCCCACTTCACTCAACAAACTACTGCCAATGGTGTGTAAGATCGCCTCCTCAAATACATTGCAAGGTCTTATATTTCCATAGTGCTCATCAAGCATCTCTTCATTCTGAGTACATATTTTTGAATGTATTTTCTGTCTTAATTGGAGCAGTGCATCCAGCAAAGGATTAGCAAGCATGCTTTTTCTCCACCTTTACATATAGCATAGAACTAGCAGGCAAAAATATTTATATTTGCCTAGAAAGCTAATGTTATAACCAATGCACGTTTTGATGTATTCCTTTACACCAAGCTACAGCTAAAATCTAAGTGTGAGTGATCAAATGTGCAAACAAAAGCACATTACAAGCAGTGATATCGCATTTTCAGCCTAACACTGTTCACATATCAAAACACAGCCATTGTTAATTCATTTCTGAAGTGGACCATGGGAAAATTTGAGACTCCAGTGTGCAAACAATCAAACGAAAAGAGGTGTTAGGGCAGGTTGTGAGGAGCAATGCAAACAGTTGAATTACAATCTTATAGCCAACTGGGAAATCAATAGTAGATGCGCCCAACATCCATGAAGTGCAAAATATATAATATCAAAGCAGAAGATGGAATGTGTGTTACGCAGAAGTGTAGCCTAACATGCAATCATGAAAGAACTGAACAAGCAAAATTGGTTAGATCAATGGAATTGCCAGGAAAGTGTTTGACTCTAGTTAATCAAATAATCGAAAAAAATTACCATAGGAAAAGGAGACTAATCAAGAGGTTGTATTGTTGCTATGTAAGGCATTGGTAAGACTTCCTCTGGAGTGCTTGGTGCAGTTTTACTTAACTTGCTTAATCATACAAATACATCCTTAACCCAGAGAAGGTGCTCTAATAAGGAAACACGGTTAGAGAAAAGATTATGTAATTTCCAGACATTCACGAGCCTCAAGGAGAAGAAATTCCTTTGTTGCCCAGTTTGAACTAAGTATTCTCTGATGATGTAACTATGTGTTCTAGTTTGAGATTTCCCCACTAGTGGAAACACATTCTCAACATCTAATTTATCGAGTCCCCTAAGAATCATGCAAGTTTCAATAACGTCACCCCTCATTTTTCTAAATAGTAATAAATAAAGCTTAGTTTCTTTAGCCATCCTTGGTAAATCAGTCACTTTGTACCAGGCACCAGTCTATTTGAAATTCCTCCACTGTCAGCATATTCTTTTAAGAAATATCAGGAACAAAGCTGTACACAATAGTTAAGATGTAGTTTCAGCAATAACCTGAGCTGTTGTAACAAGACTTTCCTGTTTTTAAATGTCAATCCTCTCACAATAAATGCTACAATTCCATTTGGCTTCTCAATTACTTGCTGGAGCTGCATGCACAAGAGTATCCATATCGTACTGTACTGTATTATTGGGGGATCGGTCATTTGAATAAAAGTCTGCCTTTCAATTCTTCCTACCAAAATGCACAAGCTCTCACTTTCCCAGATTAGACACCATATGCCAAATTTTACCTCCTCACTCACCATATATGCCCTACTAGACTCCTTATGCCCTCGTTACAACATGCCCACCCACCTGTTTTTGTCTTCAATAAATTTGGATACAATACACACTGTTCCCCTCCTCAAAGTCATGAATATAAGCATTAAATAATTGAGACCTTAGGACTGATATTTATGGCACTCCACAAGTTCCATTTTTCCAACTTGAAAAACACTCATTAATCATGATGTTGTCATCTGTTTGTTAACCAAATCTCAATCCATGTTAATACATTATCCCCAATGCCATGAGCTTCTTTCATCTATTGATTCCTCCTCCCAACTCCACTGGTTACATCCTCAAAAACTCCAGCAAGTTCGTCAAACATGATTTCATTTTCACTGACTTACTTTCCTTGCAAAATGAATTTCAAGGTAACATAACTTTTCAAAGTAATGCATTAACTCATGCTTGAATTCTCCAGATTGAGTTAGATTGTATCTGATAAGGGCTTATCCTCACTTATATCAAATAAAACTATCTACTTCCCAGTTGCTTGATTTGGAAACAATAAATTTAGTAATGGGTCTCTATGCATAAGTGAAAATAAAATTTCTCAAATGGCATGCTGTGAATTTGTATTGAATGGGCTCAACATAATTCAGTTTGGTTTGTCAGTATTTTGATTCAAACACCTCCATCACTGATCATTCCTCACCCAGCTCAGTTTATCTTAGAGTCAGCACTACTCCATCCTTCCACAAACTAATGACACCATGAAGATTAAGTCCAATGGAATAGCAAAACGCTCCTAATCACATTAATCAGTTTCAGCAATAAGACTATATGATGAAAGACAACTGGGGTTTAAACAATTCATCATACCTCTTGCACCATAATACTGACTTAAAAGTGTTTTAATGGAATTTAACCTTCTGAAAAATGTGGCTTTGTTTGCAGTCAATCAAATTTGAAAAGTGACGCAGCTTCCCAAATAATACTAATTTAAATCAATTTTTGTTGCAGATTATTTTTTATAAATTGAGTGGAATTTTAGAGGGGCCTGAACAATGTGGGCTTTATTGAGAAATCTGATAGGCTTCACTGGACTCCTCAAACGATTTTTTCTCAACAGTGAGAATGATTCATTTAAATTCTAAATTATATTCTGGATGTGAAGATGGGGTTCTCACTAAGCAGCAGTGACATTATCTATTAAGGGACATTATTGTTTTTTGGTGATCTTAATAACTGCACATATCATCTTAATAATATGTAGCAATCTATCCTGCCATCCACTATGATCAAGCTGGATGACAATAATTATTAACACAGATGTCAGTGAGGGTAATTGATGACTCCAATTCATCACTTGCTCTAAAGGTCTGCCGTGTTGAACACCAGGCACCAAAATCTCAAAGCATGCTCCATAGGCAACAGGCACATGCACTCCATGTCCGTGGATGTTGGCATCCAAGATACACCAGCCTCTAAGACCTCCCTCGGCACAACTCCAATCCATTTACAGTACATGTCTGTACTACATTGCTGCACCTTGGGCTGCAACAGGAACTGTCACTGTAATGCTGTTGCAAGGGCACCTTGCACTCCGGGACACACACCCAGCTATGTACATTTAAGGCAAACGTAGATGGATTCTTGATTGGTAGGAAACATTAGGGTCATGGGGAAAGGGCAGGGAAGTGGACATGAGGAATATTGGATCAGCTGTGATCCTACTGAATTATGTAGCAGGCTCAAGGGGCTCGATAGCCCACTCCTGTTTCTATTTCTAATGGTCTTACGCTCAGCTCATGGACTGCGTCAGACTGCATCTCAGGGCTTCTTGCTTCATCTCTTAGTGCTCACTCACCCTGTGTTTACCTGGATGGGTTCAGCATCCCTGCATTGCTTTGCCTTTTCCATTTGTCCCTGCGCTCACGATATCAGGCTTATAGTAAGACCATAAGACCATAAGACATAGGAGTGGAAGTAAGGCCATTCGGCCCATCGAGTCCACTCTGGCATTCAATCATGGCTGATGGCATTTCAACTCCACTTACCAGCATTCTCCCCTTAGCCCTTAATTCCTTGTGACATCAAGAATTTATCAATCTCTGCCTTGAAGACATTTAGCGTCCCAGCCTCTACTGCACTCCGCGGCAATGAATTCCACAGGCCCACCACTCTCTGGTGAAGAAATGCCTACACATTTCTGTTCTGAATTGACCCCCTCTAATTCTAAGGCTGTGTCCACAGGTCCTAGTCTCCTTGCCTAACGGAAATAATTTCCTAGCGTCCACCCTTTCCAAGCCATGTATTATCTTGTAAGTTTCTATTAAATCTCCCCTTAATCTTCTAAACTCCAATGAATACAATCCCAGGATCCTCAACCGTTCCTCATATGTTAGACCTACCATTCCAGGGATCATCCATGTGAATCTCCGCTGGACACGCTCCAGTGCCAGTATGTCTTTCCTGAGGTGTGGGGACCAAAACTGGACACAGTACTCCAAATGGGGCCTAACCAGAGCTTTATAAAGTCTCAGTAGCACAACGGTGCTTTTATATTCCAACCCTCTTGAGATAAATGACAACATTGCATTCGCTTTCTTAATCACGGATTCAACTAATGCATTGTCTTGCCATTTCGCGCACACACAAAGCCAGGCAGCTTGTCATAGTTTTCAGCAATTGTCAGTCAAGTCAAGGAGGGTAGCCTTTGCTTAGGGGCTGCTGGCACAATAAGTCAAGGACAGTATCCAGTAACAATACAGGAACTTGGACGCAGTCACTCAGCTACTCGGCACTGACAAGGTCAGAATCTTCTCCTCGTAAGAGATGAGAAGCTAAAGGTCCCTCAGCCCACTACTCATCTTGACTCTCATTGTCCCATTCTGGGTTGTTTTGCTCCTGGAATCAGCAAGGTACACATTAAGGGAGATGGAAGTGGATGGCACAGATGTTGCTGTTGTTGAAGCGGGGCTAATTTGGTGAGATGTCCCAAATGAGTAAGTGAGCAGGACATACACGGTTGGTAATGTTGGGCCTGTGCGGTTGTGTTGGGAAATGAGTGAAGGAAGATGGTGCAGGCTTTGTGAGAATGGTAGAACATGAGCTTTGGGGACAGGAGAGCACATGATGGAATGAGTTTGAGTTACCAGAGAGAAAAAGGTGCCACTTCTGCTGGCAGAGTGGAGAAGGTCATTGACAGTTTTCCTACATTATAGTGCATGTCTCCAGAATGTTGAGAGCCCTCTGACATTGGTGTCAACTTTAAACAAGACTGACATGGTCCATGTCATGGCTTCCTCTGGTTTTCCTGAGGGAAGAGAACAAAGCCCCTCTGTGCTACCTCATCCGCCAAGGCCTCCGGTTCCTGTTATACATCATTGTCCTCTCGTCTGCCATGTCCACAGCAAACATCAGGATCCATGCAGAGCAGCTCCTGACTGACAGTGCTTGTCCAGGATTGCAATGCACCAGCCCTTGAGGGAGAAACATAGAAATGGAGAAAATTAGATCAGAACGAGGCCATTCACCCCTTTGAGCCTGATCCACCATTCAATATGATCATGGCTGATCATCCAACTCAGTATCCTGTACCAGGGTTTATCCTAAAGCCTTTATCCCGTTAGCGCTAAGAACTGTATTTATCTACTTCTTGAAAACACTCAGTGTTTTGACCTCTACTACTTTCTGAATTCCCACAGGATCATCACTCTTTGGATGAAGAAATTGCTGTTATTTCAGTCCTAACTGCCTAACCTTTATCCTTAGACTGTGACCCTTGGTTCTGGACTCCTCGGTCATCGGGAAGATCCATTCTACTTTTATTCCATCTATTCTTGCTAGAATTTCAGGTTTCTTTAAGAAAACCCATCGTTACTCTAAATAACACTAGTCTATTCCAAGATACCTCAGCAGTGGCTTTTCTTTGCATTGAGAGCAAGTGGTAGACTGGCACTGGAATCTGACATGAGAAGTGCCATCTGGCTAGAGTAGGTCATTAATGAGTTGAGATTTGGTAAGATACAGGGAGAAAATATGGCCTCACAAAACAAAACCCTCCATGAAAGTTGACATTTCGATTAAAAGAAATCAAACGACCATTGCTTTTATTTTAGCTTATAATCCAGAATCAACAATTCTGTCAATAAACAGAATTATTTGGAGAAATTAACCAAATTGTGAATGCTGAGAAATACAAAATAGTGTCATTTTAAATCATTTCTAGGCCATAAAAAGGGAGCGAGAGAGAGAGTGAACAATGTGGGGTTGAACTTGCCCTTTAGTCTTGCCAAGTAGCTAATACCAAATCAACCACCTGTAGGATTACTAAATTTGCCAAGAACACAAAGGTGGGTCGGAAAGTAAGTTGTGAAGACAACACAAGGAGGCTACAAAGTTAGGTGGGTGGGGCATAATCATTGACAAATAGAGCATGTTGTGGGAAATGGTTTTTCCACTATCTACTTTTTACCTTCTGCACATACATGCATACGTGCAGTTACATAGCTCAGACTGAACATTGGTGGGAAAGTGTGAATTTCTCTATTTCAGCAGAAAAAAATAAAAAAAAGAAATATACAATCTGAATTATTTGGAGCAGTCACTGTTGGACTGGAGTGGACAAAGTTAAAAATCACACATCACAAGGTTACAGTCCAATAGGTTTGTTTGGGGTGACTAGCTTTCGAAAAACTGCTTCTTCATCAGGCTGAAGGAACAGCGCTCCGAAAGTTCCTGCCTCCCAATAAACCTGTTGGACTGTACCCTGTGATCTGTGATGTTTAACAACCTAAATGGTGAGAGATTGCAGAGCTCTGAGATGAAGAGTGATCTGGCTATCCTCATGCATGAATCACAAATGGTTTGGATGGAGGTTCAGCAGTGATTAGCAAGATTATTATCAATATTGTGGGCAAGATTGCATTAAAAAGTTGAGAGGTTATGCTTTGCTCATACAGATACTTGTGAGACCATTTCTCTCCACTATGCACATTATTAGTTTCCTTATTAACCAAAGGATATAAGTTTGTGGGAAGCAGTTCAGGTAAGTTTTACTTGACAAATAGCAGGAATGGGTGGCTGGTCTAATGAGGAAAGATTGGACAAGCTAGACTTGTGACCACTGGAGTTTGTAAAAATAAGAGGTGAACTGATCCAAATATATAAAATCTCGGGGGGTAGGGTCTTGCCAGGGTAGCCATTGAGAGGATGTTTCCTCTTTTGGTACAATCAAGTAGCTAGGGGATCACTATTTAGAATAAGGGTTCGTCAACGTAACTCAAAATTGAAGCAAGTTTTTTTCCCTCTCAGAGATTCGTAAATTTAAGGAACTCCCCTCCCTAGAATGTGGCAGAAACATAGTCCTTGATTTCTTTTGAAGGCTGAAGTTGAGAGACTCGTTATAAGCAAGAGGGTGAAAGGTTATTTTGGAGATGTGTGAATATGGAGATGGTGAGACAATGAGATCGAACAAGATCTTATTGAATGACAGAGTAGGCTTGAGAGGCTGAGTGGCCCACTCTTGTTCCTAACTTCTGTTTCTATGTTTTATACAGTACCTGCATTTAGTTTCACATGTTGTAAGTGAAGAAGATAATTAGGTTGTGCATCAAACTGATTTTCTATCACTCGCTTTACACTAGCCAATTTTACCTCAGTACTTTAAATAATGTTTAAATTAAACGTATGCGTTCTGTTTTTGCTGGAAAAATGGAAGCTTGGACTAGAGGCCTGTTGGGAAGGGTGAGGCACTAATTTTAATCTTTAAAAGCTTACCTCGAGTGTCAGAGCCCTCTGTTTCTGTTTCAACAACAAGAAGGGTGGGAGTTTGGACCAGGGCTTGTTGGGAAAGGTGAGTCACTAAATCTTGCAAAGCTTACCTCGGACAGCAGAGGTTTCTCGGAAAGGAGGGACTTTTGTCCCCCTCTCAGTTATATAAGTGAGTGTTTTCTAAACCTGAGACCCTACCCTTGTAGGGCCTACCATCCATCCACCTCCTCGAACCTTAAACATCAGGGACACATCAGGTAAGCGTCTCTTCAGTTTTACTTTCTGATAAGGGGACTAGCAGGGCCACCTGCCCAGGGAGGGGAATGTTCCTCCTGCATGTTGTTTGAGGTGAGGGACGCCATTAGTGTCCCATCCCAGTACATCTGCAGGAAGTGCACTCAACTCTTACTCCTCCAAGACTGCATTAGGGAATTGGAGTGGGAGCTGGATGAACTTCAGATCATTTGGGAGGCAGAGACTGTGTTAGATATGAGTTACAGGGAAGCAGTTACTCCTAGGCACAAAGAAAGCGGGTAACTGTTAGACCGACAAAAAAACAGTCAGTGCAGGGATTCCCTGTGGTCATTCCCCTAAACAACAAATATACCGTTACTGTTGAGGGGGACGACTTACGAGGGGCATGAATTGGGGTGCAGGTCTCTGGCACAGAGTCTGTCCCTGTTGCACAGAAGGGAAGGGGTGAAAGGAGAAGAGTGTTAGTCACTGGGAACTCAGTAGTTAGAGAGTCAGATAGAAGGTTTGTTAGGAACGAAAGAGACACATAGTTGGTGTGTTGCCTCTCAGGTGCCAGGGTCCATGATGTCTCGGTTCGTGTCTTTGGGGTCCTGAAGGGAGAGGGTGACCAACTCAAAGTCGTGATCCACGTAGATACCAACGACATAGGTAGAGAGAGGGATAGAGATGTAAGGCAGGATTTTAAAGAGCTAGGGTGGAAGCTGAGAGCTAGAACAAACAGCGTTGTTATCTCTGATTTGTTACCTGTGCCACGTGATAGCAAGGCAAAGAACAGGGAGAGTTATCAGCTGAACATGTAGCTGCAGGGATGGTACAGGAGGGAGGGTTTCAGGTATATGGATAATTGGGGCTCATTCTGGGGAAGGTGGGACCTCTACAAACAGGATGGTCTTCACTTGAACCAGAGGGGTACTAATATCCTGAGTGGGAAATTTGCTAGTGCTATTCGGTTGGGTTTAAACTAACTCAGCAGGGGGATGGGAACCTGAGGTGTACTTGCAGTGCACAGAAGGATGAGAGTAGGAAGGACATGGACAGGATTTCACGGTCACAGGAGTGTGCTGGCAGACAGCAAGCTGGTTTGAAGTGTGTCGACTTCAACACCAGGAGTATCCGGAATAAGGTAGGTGAGCTTGCAGCACAGATAGGTACCTGGGATGTCGATGTTGTGGACATTTTGGAGACATGGATAGAGCAAGTTCAGCAATGGATGTTGCAGGTTCCAAAATCTTAATCTTTCATTAAGATCAGGGAAGGCGGTAGAAGAGGGGGAGGTGTGTTTTTTTTTGTCAAGGACAGTATAATGGTGGCTGAAAGAACTTTTGATGAGGGCTCGTCTGCTGAGGTGGTATGGGCTGAGGTTAGAAATATGAGAGGAGAGGTCACACTGCTAGGAGTTGTTTATAGGTCTCTGCAAAGTTCCAGGGATGTGGAGGAGAGGATTGGCAAGATGATTCTAGGCAGGAGTGAAAGGAATAGGGTGGTCATTATGGGGGACTTTAACATCCTCAACATTGACTGGAAATACTATAACTTTACTTCATTGCATGGATCAGTTTTTATCCAATGTGTGCAGGAGGGTTTCCTGACACAGTATGTCGAAGGGCCAACAAGAGGGGAGGCCACACTGGATCTGGTACTTGGTAATGAACCAGGCCAGGTGTTTGATTTAGTGGTCGGTGAGCAGTTTGAAGAGAGTGACCATATTTCAGTTATGTTTGGTTTAGCGAAGGAAAGGGACACATATATGCCACAGGGCAAGAGTTACAGATGGGGGAAGGACAATTATAATGTGATTAGGCAGGAGGTAAGAGGCATAGAATGGGGTCGCAATATGTAGGGGATGGGGGCAGTCGAACTGTAGAGCTAGTTTAAGGATCAAATATTGCGTGTCCTTGATAGGTATGTCCCTGTCTTGCAGAGAGGAAGTGATAAGATCAGGGAACCGTGGTTTATTACAGAGATTGTATCTCTTGCTAAGCGGAAGAAGGAGGCTTATGTGATGTTGAGTTGAGATGGTTCACATGAGGCAATGGAGAGTTACAGATTAGTTAGGAAGGATTTAAAGAGAGAGTTAAAAGCAAGGAGGGGACATGAGCAGTCTTTAGCAGGTAGAATAAAGGAGAACCTTAAAGCTTTCCATGGGTATGTGAGGAATAAGGGGATGACTAAGGTAGGAATAGGGCCAGTCAAAGACAGAAGTGGGAAGTTGTGTGTGGACCCTGTGGAGATCAGAGAGGTGTTTCCTGCAAAAAAGGTGAATATTGTAGAGAAGAAGACTGAGATACGGGCTATTAGACTAGAAAGGATTGAGGTTGATAAGGAAGAAATGTTAACAATTCGAGAATGTATGAAAGTAGATAAGTCCCCTTGGTTAGATGGGATTTCTCTGAGGATACTCTGGGAAGCTAGGGATGGAATATAGGAGCCTTTGGCCTTATCTTTGAGTTGCAGGTTTAGTATCAGAGGACTGGTGGATTGCAAATGTTGTGCCCTTGTTCAGGAAGGGGCAGCAGAGATGGCCCATGTTATTATAGACATAGGACAAGTTTTGGAAAGGATTATAAGAAATAGGATTTATATCTAGCAAGCAACAATTTGATTGGAGATAGTGAACATTGTTTTGTTAAGAGCAGTTCTATCTCACAAACCTCACTGAGATTTTTTGAGAAGGTGACCAAGTATGGATGAGGGTAGGGCAGTTGACTTGGTGTACATGGACTTCAGTAAAGCCTTTGATAAGGTTCCACACAGTAGGCTGCTGGAGAAAATGTGGAGGCATGGGTTTGAGGGTGATTTAGCAGTTTGGATTAGAAACTGGCTTTGCGTAATAAAGCAACAAGTGGTGGTTGATGGAAAATATTTAGCCTGGAGTCCAGTTACTAGTGTTGTACCACTAAGATCTGTTTTGAGACCACTGCTGTTTGTCATTTTTATAAATGACTTGGATGCAGGCATAGGTGGATAGGTTAGTAAATTTGCAGATGATACTAAAGTTGGTGCAGTGGTGGACAGTGTAGAAGAATGTTGCAGATTGCAGGGGGAATTGGATAAACTTGGAAAAACTTTGCTTGGAAAAGTAGGCTTCAAGGGAAGGGTGCATTCGGTATGTGGAGCTTGTTCAAGGAGCAACTATTAAGTGTCCTTGATAAGAATGTACCTGTCAGGCAGGGAGGAAAAGGTCATGTGAGGGAGCCGTGATTTAATAAGGAATTAGAATCCCTTGTTAAAGGGAAGAGGGCAGCCTATGTAAAGATGAGGTGTGAACGTTCAATTGGGGCGATTAAGAGTTATAAAGTAGCCAGGAAGGATCTAAAGAGAGAGCTAAGAGCAGCAAGGAGGGGACATGAAAAGTCCTTGGTTGGTAGGACTAGGGAAAACCCAAAGGCTTTCTATAGGTATGTCAGGAATAAAAGAATGATTAGGGTAGGAATATGTCCAGTCAAGGATAGTAACGGGAAATTCCGTGTGGAGGCTGAAGAAATTGGGGAGACACTGAATGAATACTTTTCGTCAGTATTCACTCAGGAACAGGACATTGTTGCTGATGTGAATATTGAGTCTCAATTAATTAGAATGGATGGCTTTGAGGTATGTAGGGAAGAGGTGTTGGAAATTTTGGAAAGGGTGAAAATAGATAAGTCCTCTGGGCCTGATGGCATTTATCCTAGGATTCTCTGGGAAGCAACGGAGGAATTGCAGAGCCATTGGCCATGATTTTTATGTCCTCGTTGTCTACAGGAATTGTGCCAGAAGAATGGAGGATAGCAAATGTGATTCCCTTGTTCAAGAAGGGGAGTAGGGATAACCCTAGTAACTATAAGCCAGTGAGTCTGACTTCTGTTGTGGACAAAGTCTTAGAGAGAATTGTAAGGGATAGGATTTATGAACATCTAGATAGGAATAATGTGATCAAGGATAGTCAGCATGGTTTTGTGAAGGGCAGGTCGTGCCTCACAAACCTTATTGAATTCTTTGAGAAGGTGACTAAGGAGGTGGGTGAGGGTAATGCGGTAGATGTGGTGGATATGGATTTTAGTAAGGCGTTTGATAAGGTACCCCATGGTAGGCTACTGCAAAAAATACGGAGGTATGGCATTGAGGGGGAGTTGGAGGTTTGGATTAGGAATTGGTTGGCTGGAAGAAGACAGAGGGTAGTAGTTGATGGTAAAGGTTCATCTTGGAGTGCAGTTACCAGCGGTCTTCCGCAAGGATCTGTTTTGGGACCATTGCTGTTTGTCATTTTTATAAATGACCTGGAGAAGGGGCTAGAATGTTGGGTGAGCAAGTTTGCGGATGATACGAAAGTCGGTGGAGTTGTTGACAGTGAGGAAGGATGTGGCAGGTTACAGCGGGATATAGATAAGCTGCAGAGCTGGGCAGAAAGGTGGCAAATGGAGTTCAATGTATCTTAGTGTGAAGTGATTCACTTTGGTAAGAGTAACAAGAAGAAGGAGAACTGGGCTAATGGTCGGATACTTGGTAGTGTGGATGAGCAGAGGGATCTTGGTGTCCATGTACACAGATCTCTGAAAGTTGCCACCCAGGTAAGTAGTGCTGTGAAGAAGGCATATGGCGTACTGGCTTTTATTGGTAGAGGAATTGAGTTCCGGAGTCCTGAGGTCATGTTGCCGTTGTATAAGACTCTGGTGCGGCCACTTCTGGAGTATTGTGTGCAGTTTGGGTCGCCATACTATAGGAAGGATGTGGAGGCACTGGAACGGGTGCAGAGGAGGTTTATCAGGATGTTGCCTGGTATGGTAGGAAGATCGTATGAGGAAAGGCTGAGGCACTTGGGGCTGTTTTCATTGGAGAAAAGAATGTTTAGGGGTGACTTGATAGAGGTGTACAAGATGATTAGGGGTTTAGATAGGGTTGACCATGAGAACGTTTTCCCATGTATGGAGTCAGCTATTACGAGGGGGCATAGCTTTAAATTAAGGGGTGGTAGGTATAGGACAGATATTAGGGGTAGATTCTTTACTCAGCGAGTCGTGAGTTCATGGAATGCCCTGACTCTCCCTCTTTATGGGCATTTAAATGGGCATTAGATAGACATATGGAGGATAGTGGGCTAGTATAGGTTAGGTGGGTTTGGATCGGCGCAACATCGAGGGCCAAAGGGCCTGTACTGTGCTGTATTTTTCTATGTTCTATGTTCTAACTGCAAAATTGAGCTGACAGGTGACAAATGGAGTTCAATGCAACTAAATGTGAGATGATTCATTTTGGTAAGAATAACAGGAAGACAGAATACTGGATCAATGGAAAGATTCTTGGTAGTGTGGATGTACAGAGGGATCTTAGTGTCTATGTACATAGATCCCTGAAAATTGCCACCCAGGTTGATAGTGCTGTTAAGAAGGCATAAGGTGTGTTAGGTTTTAATGGTAAAGGGATTGAGTTCCGGAGCCGTGATGTCATGCTGCAACTGTACAAAATGCTAGTGCAGCCTCACTTGGAATATTGTGTACAGTTCTGGTCTCCCCTTTACAGGAAGGATGTGGAAGCATTGGAAAAGGTGCGGAGGATGTTACCTGGTCTGGAGTGAAGGTCTTATGAGGAGAGGCTAGGAACTTGGGTCTGTTCTCATTGGAGAGAAGAAGGCTATGAGAGGATTTGATAGAGACATACAAGATGATCAGAGGATTAGATAGGGTGGATAGTGAGAGTCTTTTTCCTAGGATGATGACATCAGCTTCTACAAGGGGGCATAGCTGCAACTTGAGGGGTGATAGATTTAAGACTGATGTCAGAGGTAGGTTCTTTACTCAAAGAGTGATAAGGGCACAGAATGCCCTGCCTGCCAATGTAGTTAACTCAGCCACATTAGGGGCATTTAAACAGTCCTTGGATAGGCAAATGGATGATGATGGGATAGTGTAGGGGATGGACTTAGATTAGTTCACAGGTCAGCGCAATTTCGAGGGCTGAAGGGTCTGTTCTGCTCTGTATTGTTCTATGTTCTATATGGATTATAGCAGGGACAATGAGGCGGTGAGCACAATGCGATAGGATTAGTTGTTGGATTATTAATTAACTATTTTATTCTACCTTTTTACGGATCAGTGATGGTTATCATCCTGTCCCAGTTCCCTGCATTTAGTTTTGCAACAAGAATATTTTTTAAAAGAGTCAAATCTTGGAAACTGTAGCAGCATAATTCCCAACTTGGATCATATAAACTGAAAAATTTTGGATTGTGGGCTAAGTGGAAGTTAAGTGATCAGCAATACTGCTCAGACTTGAATTTAAATGTATCATTCCTGGGTCAGGGATGAGCAGATTATTGCTCCCAATATCTCGCTTCGAGTTAGACCCATAGAATAACATGACAGAAAAATAGACATTATGCTTTATCTTTGATAGAACTAACCAGTTAATCTCCATCCCATTACCTTCCCTATTGACCTGTATGTCTTTCCCAATTCAAGTGTTTATCGAGTTCTCTTTTGATTTTTTATTATTGTATCCAATTCCTATCCTCCTTTCATGCAATGCATTTCAAACCACAATAACTTGTTGTGAAAAAATATTGCTTCCCCACACAAGTCCCTTTTGTTTCTTTTGTCAATCACCTCAAGCATGGGTATCCATCCACCAGTCATTGGAAGCAGTTTCTCTTGAATTATTTAAGTGCTCATTTTCATGACCTTGAACTCCCATAGGAAGGGACTTGTAACAGGGTTGCTGGCGTTTGGCCGACAGAGAGTCTGCAGAGCTGCTTTTGGAGGTCTCTAGCTCCATGGAGGAAGCTGTCCTGCCACGTGTAGTCCGAGGAACCATTAGGGCCTCAGATTCCAAGGTCCACAGTGGGAGCCGTGGACATAAAGGTCAGCTCATCCAGGAGAGATTGACCTTGGAATCAGTTCCTTGCCAGTCCTGCATTTTAGTTTGCGTGTATCCTGAGGAGAGAGGTTCCATCTTGCAGTACATGCAGGGGTTTCCAATCTGTCTTAGCATTGGCCACTGCTGCCAATTGGGCTGGCGGCATTAGGAGCTCACTCTCCACCTTTAAAAGGAAGATCGGCTTACATACAGCTAATTAGAATACCGTTCCAGATAAAATCACTTGGGCATTTCTGTCGCTAGCTGTTGGTGAAAGAGTTCAGTGGATTGCTACCATAAGTGTCTACTTGCAACTGTTTTTAATCCATGTAATGATTTCAGAAATCAACGGGAATCAATTGATTAGTCAGAGGTTAAGGTAAATGATAGTAACAAGTAACTAATAACAGGCTGTTATTGTATAGAAATATTAAATGGATTCTCCCACCAAACCCTTGGATATCCTGTTTAAGCTTTTAAAGAGATCCTCAAGTTGAAAAAATTTTAAACAATGGAATATTTAAAAGAAGAAGAAGCAATCTACAGTTAAAATGCTTCATTTGAATGGGGCAATTTCAATGGGTTAAGTACAGACTTGTGTAATGGACTCTTGTGGTATAGTGGTAGTGTCTCCAACCTCTGGACGAGAAGGTTCAAGCCTCACTTGCCCCAGTGGCATGGCTTAAACCCTCTAAATGGGTTGTTTAAAAACCACTGATGTTTAAGAATGAACAAGTGCAGACCTGTCCCAGGTAAATTGGACAGAAACATTTGAAATCTGTAACAGAACAATTGGCTGCTGTTAAACTGTTCCGCTGAATGGCTGAACAATAAATGTCTTTGCTTTCATGGTTCACCAGATCAAATCCATTCAAAAACCTAGCTGCAGGAAAGCATAAGTGCTTCAATTTGATCACAATGGTGAAAAACCTGCACACAAAAGACCAGTGGCAGTTAGAGACAATTATTGACTTGGTGCTATTCTGTTCTCTGAAATTAATCTTGGTGCGACATGACATAAAGTGTGAGCTAATGTCTGAGGAAGAAGCTCCATTTGCAAAATATACATCTTCCTCATTCATGCTGGCTGTGTAGCTTTAATACTCAAAACTTTAGACCTGTGGATCACGGGTTGAGGTTAATGGTTAGCTGGGGTTCTGTCAGAACTTTCCAGAAATCCATGAAATAAAATGAAGTGCAGGACTGGAATGAGACACAATGCTTTCTGTAAGTAAATATGTCTTCCTAAAAGAATTACAGAAACACTGCATGCATCTATATTGTATACTACATGTACACTACATGCATGTGACAATTATTGTTAATGCATTTGATTATCTGACATTACTACAGTAACTGGGTTAGCCCCTCAGAGCCTCCGTGTCCACTTTTCCCTCACATTACCCTGACAGCCATTTTCCACTCGTGCCCCTCAACTCCACCCAATATGGAGACTCATCACACTGAATTTTGCCAACATTTGTCCTGCCTACCCAAATACTGGCATTACACCACAAGAATACCAAACTTGCTCCTTGAAGGTCCCCCTGCCAGGCCACGATCCTGGGCACTGCCCTTCCCATTACCGACCATGCCCTTTGATGCTGTTTACCCATACATGAGTTTCCCCCATCACCTTGGCCCCACTTCTACGAATGCCTCTGCTTCCCCACCCCACTCCCAAGCCCTGACTGTTCCCACCCATCCACCCCCTATCCCTACAAGACTTTATTGCACCATCCTCAATGATGAACAAACAGAACCCCAGGTCTGTATTATCCATGTCCTCTCACCAACTTTGATGAACAGCCCCAAGATACGATTGGCTGGTCCCCTGACCACTCTACTAGCAGCTCCCCAACTAACATCACACAACTCCCCCGAGTACTGCTTCTAGCCCTACAGGGTTGATGTTGCCCACTTCCCAGACAGTAGTCAAACAGATCTCTTGATTGTGAGTAGGCAGAGCAGATGAGCAACTGTGGTCAAGCCCCCAGCTATGTGCAGATTGTATCTGATGCTGATGGTACCAAGATCCCCAAAGAGACAGTCGACTGAGAACTAGCCTCCATCCTGTTTCCAACATGGGTATTTGGATAAATAAATGTGCAATGTGTTTGCCACACAGGTGGGTGACAGATGCTGTAGGAGTTAGGTTGAGGTATCAGTGTGCCATTCACAAATACACCTCCCCACAAACACACCGCAGACCGATGCCTAATGACAAGATTGAGAAGTAGCCTGCCTGTTTGTTGTACTAAAAAGTATATCAATATGGCAGCAATGAGAGACATTAGCTCTGGCTGAAGTGCCAACATGCTAACAGGCATAGCTTGGCAAAGCAAGGCAGAAATGCTGTGAGCACACAGGTAAGCATTGAGTGAGTGAGCCAGCACTAAGTGAACAAGCGAGCAGCATTGTGATGTAGCCTGAACCAATCCATGAGCTGGGTTCCTGTCCTGCCACACAAAGTACCCTTGCAGCAGCCCTTCTTTGCCAGTTGCCAGTGCACCTTACAGTTTGGATCTGTACTTTGTAATTGGCCAAAACATTAATCAAAGAGTTGCCAAGGTGATCACTGGGCTTCTTCTCCCCTTTTACACTTCCCCTCATGACCAAAACTGGCCTTGTACCCATTGCCATCTGCAGTTGAATGTGGTTGTCATTCTTTAGAAAAAATGCCCTCACTGTCCGCTCAGAGAACACGTTCACAATTATTACAATATGTTCCAACATCCCTACATCTACCATGCCACTTCTTGTCAATATAAAACCTTTGCCCATGGAAGTGTGGGCGCATATCATTGATATATTAATGAATGGACCACTCTTATCCATAAAGTCTGTTTCAGTTCATGGCTGAGGATTCTGTTGTAACAAAAACTGAAATTGCTGGAGAAACTCAGCAGCTCTGGCAGCATCTGCACAGAGAAATCAGTTAACATTTCATGTCCAATGACTTTGCCTCACAACTAATGGTAGCTAAGCAAAAGATGCATTTTACGCAGATGATAGGGTGTGGGGAGAGAGTATGGAGTCAATGATCGGTAGAGATAAAGCCGAAAGAGAGAGAACAGTTGGACAGACAAAGGAGTGGATATCTAGGAGGATGAATGGCTTTTAATGGGGACAATTAGTGGTTAACAATGAGTTATGTATAAGAGTAGACCATGTGAAAACAAAGCCTGGTGTGTGGGGGTGGGGTAAAGACATCAGAGATGGAGTTTCAAGCCCTAAAATTGTTGAATTTGATATTGAGTCTTGAAGGCTGTAGACTATAGGCTGAAGGCTATAGCCCAAGCAGAAAATGAAGTCCTGTTCTTCCAACTTGGGCTGAGCTTTGCTGGAGCACTGCAGCCAACCTGAGAGAGATGTTGCCAGGGAACAGGGCATGTTGAAATGGCAGGCAACTAAAAGATCAGAATCCTTTTTGTAGACAGAACGTAGGTGTTCTGCGAAATGGTCACCCAGTCTATCTTTGTTTCCTCAAAGCAGAGGAGACCACATTGTGAGCAGTGAATACAGTAGACTAGATTGAATGAAATGCAGGTAAAGCACAGTGTTTGGGCCCTTGGATACTGAGGAGACAGGAAGTAAACGGGCAGGTGTTATACCTTCTGCGGTGGCAGATTAAGGTGTCATGGATCCAAGGACGTATTACTCCGAGTGAAGGAGTGGACGAGGATGTCCTGGAGTCTTTGCAGAAAGTTGACAAGGGAAGACACAAGAATATGTGACTGGTGGTGGCATCCCACTGGAGGTAGCAGAAATGGCAGCTTATGATCCTCTGGAAGTAGATGCTGGTGGGATGGTAGGTGAGGATTCAGTTGTGTTGTGTCTTTCAGCTAATATGCATAATCGCTTGTATCAGGATGAGTATAAAGGTCTCAGATTCCATTTTAACTGGGGGGCACTTGAAGAATGGCATGCCGGTGGAAGCATGCTTTTATTTAGAACTGAATAGATTCATTATTACTCCATAGGCTGAAGAGTTTGTGACTGTAATGTATGTGTATACCACTTGTATACCAAGAGCTGTACAAAATGTCATTGAATCTTTCAGTACTGTGTTTAAAATATAGCACAGTATAATAATGTATGAGATAAAAATAATGAAATCAGTAATTCAGCAATCACTGGGACTGAACATCAGAAGCAGTGAGTAACTGTTGATAACCTTTGTACTGCTGCATATGGCAAATGACCAAGGTAAGTGGACATAAACTCTGAATGACAGAATTAAGTATAGATCAGTGCATTTGAGTTGACTTACGACCTTCACCTGACAAATCTTGCAGGAAATCCAGTGAACTGTTGTTGAATCATATTGGTTTTTGTACTATAGTGTCTTTCCTTTCCTTAAGCTAAGCATTTGACCTGAACTTTTTCTGGACGGAGGTCCCTTGTGCTTTAATTTCTTGACGTGCATTTTCCTCCTTGACCTTTTGTTTTCAGTTGACTAATTCAAGCTGTGAATAATGAAGTCTACCTCTTGTGCTCGACTGTTTATTCCCAATGCTGCTGATTATATTCATTTCACCAGTCAGCCTGAGGCAGCCACGTGCTGCGTCTCCAGTACTGCCAAGTCCTACATTCCTGTAAATGCTTGGCTAAATCAATTCATTAAATCCCTTTCCTCAGTAGTTAAGCACAATTTTAAACTGTTAAGATAACAGCTTGTGTTTATTTTGCAGGTACAGATGAATTGCCACCTCTGGCATTTTCCAGATTTATGTAAATTAGAACCAAGTTTTACTGCTTAAACACTCAATAATTGTGTGAAACCTGTGTGAAAACTATATTGTTAAAAATGTTGTTTTAATGTCTATACAGACTCCTTTTTATTGTATATTGGATGCTTCGAGTTACAATGGGTCTCAAATTATGTCCAATTTGGGGTAATTCATCTATGTTTATAGGTACCAAACTCCTTTGTGATAATTTTTCACATATTTATTAACCATTTCAATTAAAGTGGATTTAATGAAATCATTAAAATAGCACGTGGAATATTTTCATACTAATATTCCAATTGTTTCCTTTTTAAAACAATAAAATCACTGCCATTACTTTTTAAGGATCAATAGCATTTGTGAAATTCTACCATGATAAATAGATATTTATTTCAATACTTATCATTTAATCAATGAGGAGCTGGGGAACTTGTGACGCAGACGGATCTCAATGAAAAGAATTATAGTGTTATTCACTTTATACAGCGTTAATGAAGAAACCTTTGTTTGCTTTCTCCCTCAACCACAATACTTTCCTAATGTGATTGTGCTGCCACCAAGAGGATTAGCAGGTCACCTTCTCCAGATCCTTCTAATTTAATTCTCAAGATAGCTGTTACAAAGTTGACGTAAGTAAAGTGGATTGAAACAGCTGGTGATATCAGTCTCTGGCAAATGCCTAACCCCCATTTAACACTTCATCACAATTTATGAAAGTTCATGACATAAGAAATTAGTCCAGATCTTCTGCCTCCATGAAAAGAACATTATCACGTCAATATATTGTATTCTCTATTAGGATTCACAATAGTTGGATTATCAGTGATATGTTTTTCTGACAACAGTTAGGGGAACACCAGTGTTACAGCCAGCTGAAATATCCCCTGTTTTGAATACAATTTTAACCAACTTACCTCTCTGTATTAAGAATAGGAATAATAATAAGAATGCAAAGGAAATGCTATTTCATACAATAATTCCCTCCTCAGAAACGAAGAGTCTTATTGTAGACTTTTCCCAGCAGTTGGTTTAGCTCAGTTGGCAGGATGGCTTTTTGTGATGGAGAGCGATATACTGTGAGTTCAGTCCTTGCACCAGCTGAGGTTACCATAAACGACTCTCCTTCTCAACATCTCCACTCGCCTGAGTCAGGGTGACCTTCAGGCTAAACCACCAGTAGCATTGTCTTTCATTAGGGAGTGAATAGCCCTTGATTAGACTTTTGCCAACCCAATGGAAACCAGGCAACCACAGGTAAAACTACGATGAAAATTAGTTAAATATTTTCGCGCACCTCTCAAAATCAAAATGATGAACTTGCAAAGAAAGTTGAGTTGCAATCACAAGAGAGGCAAAAGCCCTGCTCTGAACTGAAGTAAGGCAAAGCACATCAAGGTAGTTCTACCAGATCTTGTGCTTGGACATATTGATTGGGTGCAGTAAATAGGAAAAAAACAGGATGGCACAGAGTGTACAATGGTAATGACACCTGCCCAATTTCCCATCTATTAGAATTAATGGATGGAAAACTGTATGTGTTTCCTTTATTATCTTGTAATCCCACCCATTTGATTTCTCTTACACACTGCGCTCAGTGCCCTGGGACAATAAATGAAAATCTGCCAGAGTTCAGCAGTGCCAAAGGTTGTCCTCTGCAACCAAGATGAAAAATTATTAACAAACAAATAGAAATGTTTGTATTATCAGGAAGAAACCTAATTATATCTGTCAGAATGAGGGGGAAACGGTAACCATCTCTCATGTATTTTGGAGCAGAGTTCCAGCTTTGCTGCCTGGGTATTAAGCATTGCAGGTGCGGATATGAAAATCCAATAATTTTGCTTTGATTTGATTTATTATTGTTACGTGTGCTGAGGTGCAGTGAAAAATTTTGTTTGTGTGCAGTACAGGCAAATCATACCATACAAAGCTCACAGGGTGACTGAACAGAGCGAGAAATACAAAGTTACAGCTGCAAAGAAACTGCACAAAAAGCAAGATCAGCATTAGGTTTGAAATTTGAGAGGTCCATTCAGAAATCTAATAACAGCAGGGCAAAAGCAGTTTTTGAACCTGCTGGTATGTGTGTTTAAGCTTTCATATCTCCTGCCTGACGGTAGAGGTTGGAAGAGATTATATTGGTGACTGGAGGGGTCTTCAATGATGGCCAAACACTTCAATTCCCCCTCCCACTCTGCCAAGGACATGCAGGTCCTGGGCCTCCTTCATTTCCACTCCCTAACCACCTGATGCCTGGAGGAAGAAAGCCTCATCTTCCGTCTTGGAGCCTCCAACCGCACATCATCAATGTGGATTTCACCAGTTTCCTCATTTTCTATCTCCCCAGTTCCAACCTTCCAACTCAGCCCTCATGACCTGTCCTATCTGTCCATTTTCCTTCCCACCAATCTGCTCTACCCTCGTCTCTGACCTATCACCATTGCCTCTACCTCCGTCTATCTATCACACTCTCAGCTCCCTTCCCCCCAGCCCCACCTCCCTCCCATTTGTGGATTGGAAAAACAGGCTTCAAGAGAAGAACACTAATGAGATGTGGGGATTGTTCAAGGAGCAGCTACTACGTGTCCTCGATAAGTATGTACCAGTCAGGCATGGTGTAAAGGGCCTTGTGAGGCAGCCGTGGTTTAGTAAGGAATTGGAATCCCTTGTGAAAGGGAAGAAGGCGGCATATGTAAAGATGAGGCGTGAAGGTTCAGTTGGGGCGATAGAGAGTTATAAGGTAGCCAGGAAGGGTCTAAAGAGAGAGCTAAGAGAAGCGAGAAGGGGACATGAAAAGTCTTTAGCTGGTAGGATTAGGGAAAACCCAAAGGCTTTCTATAGGTATGTCAGGAATAAAAGGATGACTAGGGTAGGTATCGGTCCAGTCAAGGATAGTAGTGGGAAGTTGCGTGTGGAGGCAGAGGAGATTGGAGAGACACTAAATCAATACTTTTCATCAGTATTCACTCAGGAACAGGACACTGTTGCTGATGTGAATATGGAGTCACAAATGATTAGAATGGATGGCCGGGAAATATGCAGGGAAGAGGTTCTGGGAATATTGGAGAGGATGAAAATAGATAAGTCTCCTGGGCCTGATGGCATTTACCCTAGGATCCTATGGGAAGCTAGGGAGGAGATAGCAGAGCCATTGGCCTGGATTTTTATGTCGTCATTGTCAACGGGAATAGTACCAGAGGACTGGAGGATAGCGAATGTGGTCCCCTTGTTCAAGAAAGGGAGTAGGGATAGCCCTAGTAACTATAGGCCAGTGAGTCTGACTTCAGTGGTGGGCAAAGTCTTAGAGAGAATGGTAAGGGATAAGATTTATGAACATCTGGATAGGAATAATGTGATCAAGGATAGCCAGCATGGTTTTGTGAAGGGCAGGTCGTGCCTCACAAACCTTATTGAGTTCTTTGAGAAGGTGACTAAGGAAGTGGACGAGGGTAAAGCAGTAGATGTTGTGTATATGGATTTTAGTAAGGCGTTCGATAAGGTTCCCCATGGTAGGCTAATGCTAAAACTACGGAGGTATGGCACTGAGGATACATTAGAGGTTTGGATTAGGAATTGGCTGGCTGGAAGGAGACAGAGGTTAGTAGTTGATAGACTATGTTCATCTTGGAGTGCAGTTACTAGCGGTGTACCACAAGGATCTGTTTTGGGACCATTGCTTTTTGTTATCTTTATAAATGATCTAGAGGAAGGGCTTGAAAGCTGGGTAAGCAAGTTTGCGGATGACACAAAAGTCGGTGGAGTTGTGGATAGTGAGGAAGGAAGTGGTAGGTTACAGCGGGATATAGATAAGTTGCAGAGCTGGGCAGAAATGTGGCAAATGGAATTCAATGTAGCTAAGTGTGAAGTCATTCACTTTGGTAGGAGTAACAAGAAGATGAATTACTGGGCTAATGCTAGGCTACTTGGTAGTGTGGATGAGCAGAGGGATCTTGGTGTCCATGTACACAGATCTCTGAAAGTTGCCACCCAGGTAAATAGTGCTGTGAGGAAGGCATATGGTGTACTGGGCTTTATTGGTAGAGGAATTGAGTTCCGGAGTCCTGAGGTCATGTTGCAACTGTATAAGACTCTGGTGCGGCCTCATCTGGAGTATTGTGTGCAGTTTTGGTCGCCATACTATAGGAAGGATGTGGAGGCATTGGAACGAGTGCAGAGGAGGTTTACCAGGATGTTGCCTGGAATGGTAGGAAAATCTTATGAGGAAAGGCTGAGGCACTTGGGGCTGTTCTCATTGGAGAAGAGAAGGTTTAGGGGAGATTTGATAGAGGTGTATAAGATGATTAGGGGTTTAGATAGGGTCGACACTGAGAACCTTTTACCGCTAATGGAGTCAGGTGTTACTAGGGGGCACAGCTTTAAATTAAGGGGTGGTAGGTATAGGACAGATGTTAGGGGTAGATTCTTTACACAGCGGGTTGTGAGTTCATGGAATGCCCTGCCAGTAGCAGTGGTGAACTCTCTTTCTTTATGGTCATTTAAGCGGGCATTGGATAGGCATTTGGAAGTTATTGGGCTAGTGTAGATTAGGTAGGATTCGGTCGGCGCAACATCGAGGGCCGAAGGGCCTGTACTGCGCTGTATCTTTCTATGTTCTATGTTCTATTTATCTCTCCACCCCCTTGGCTCACAAGCCTAATTTTTGACGAAAGGCTCTTGCCCGAAACATCAATTATCCTGGTCCTCCGCTGCTGCCTGACCTGCTGTGCTTTTCCAGCACCACATCCTTGACTCATCTTCAATGATGTTGGCTGCCTTCCCAAGACATTGAGAAGTTTAGAAGGAGGCATTGGATGGAATGGAGGCAGATTCACACATAAAGAATCAGCTCAATTTTCTACCTGGTTTAAATTAATTTGGGAGTGATCTGGAATAACTCTGACACATTTTCCTTTCATAGTGATACTTAATGTTCAAGCAGCAGAAAAAGGAAATATGCTTTTTAATGCATGTCGTGAATATTTAAATTATTATTCTTGTAAGCATTCTCTAATTACTGAGAAACAACAAATGAAAAGGAAGATTTAACAGAATTAATTCAAGAATATTATGTTGTACAAAATAAAGTTTTACTCCAGATAAGTTTGTTGTAAGTATTCAGGATAAAAGGTTGGAATATTATTCAGATGAAATTAATCAAATTTCATAGAACTCAAAGCAAGGATAAAATCTTTGCAATTCATCCTCTCTTTGCATTTGCCAGTATTTGCCAAAGCTCAGCATCAGTTCCAGTCACCTTGAAACAGATTACTTTGTCTCATCTTTAGGCTATATGTTCCCATTGCCACTTTTTGGAGTCCATATTAACAGTTTCCTATTTCCTACTGAAACTAAACAGCCACAATCAAGTTTGGTGTTTCTGTTTAGTGTTATTATCAGGGAAGAAACTTTTGGTGCAATGTCTCAACAATCCAACAAATAAAAATCACCTCAGTTGATAAGCAAACTCTGAGGTACCACCAGAAATTCAGGCTGATGCTTTGGATACCATTTTTATTTCTAATTGTTGGTATGAGATTGTCACTGGCAAGCCCAGGACTTATCTCTAACGTTCTTTGAAAAGGTAATAGTGAACTGATTGCTTGAACTGCTGTAATTTGCATGGAATAGGTGCACGTACCGTGCTGTTAGGGAGGGAATTCCAGGAATTTAACCCAGCAACAGGCTGTTGTTTGATGGAGAAGGACACTTGCAGGTGGTGGTATTCACACGGCTTTTCTGCCCTAGTCCTTCAAGGTGGCAGAGGTCACAAGGTTTCGAAGGTTTTGTTGAAGGAAGTTAGTGAACTGCTGTAGTGCATCTTGTATACAGTAGACACTGTTGTCACTTAGTGCTGGCAGTGTTGGGAGTGAATGTTCAAGGTGGTGCATCAAGCAAGCTACTTCAGGGGTTTTTGAGTTTACCCCACTCAAAACAAATGAAGACTGTTCCATCACACTCCTTCGACACTTGCAGATTCAGGAAATGAGTTACTCACTTCAAAATTCACTACCTTTTATGTACTCTTGGAGGCACATTATTTATATGACTGATTTTCCTGTCAATGATAGTTTCCAGGATATTGGTAATAGGGCGTTCAACAATGGGAATGTCATTGAAAGGCAAGGAGAGGTTGTTAGATTCTCTCCTGTTACAACTGGTCATAAATATTTAGCCCAAGCCTGAATGTTTTCCAAGCTACTCTTGACAATAAAGAGCTAGTCATATGATTGTTGCTCTAAAAGCAGGGTCAGAGGCAATTCACCTCCTGATACGCCAAATCCACCATCTACAAGCAACAGGTCAGGAGTGTGATTAAATACCGCACTTACCTGGATGAATGCAGCTCCAACAACACTCAAGGAGCTTGACACCATCCAGGACAAAACAACTTACTTGGTTGGAAATATTGATTCATTATGCTACTGATATACAATACATTGTGTAGTATCTACAAGATGCACTGCAGAAATTCCACCAAGGCTCATTGGAAAGCATATTCCAATCTCATGAGTATGACGTCATGAGTATAACCACATCAAGTTGTTGCTTGACTAATCAGTGAGGCTGACCTCCCAATTTTAGCACTCATCCCCGGATGTTACTAAAGTGGACTTTGCTGTATCAACATGGGTGCCCATTGTCGTTTCTGGCACATAGGTTAATGCCATGTTGTCCATCTGGTTTTATTCAAGATTTTCTAGAGGTTGATGTAACTGAGTGGTTTGTTTGGTCATTTCAGAGGACAGTAACAATTCAACCACGTTGCTCTGCATCCAGAGTCACACTTAGATTACAGCAGGTAAGGATGGCAGTTCTCATTTCTTAAAAGAACATTTGTATACCAGTTAGGTTTATACAATTATCAACAATGCTTTTTGTCGTCATGATTAGACTAGTTTATAGTAATTCTTTTTGTCTTAATTAACATCAAAATTCATTATCGGTCTGGTGTGATTCATATGTATTCCCCAGAGCATCAGTCTAGAACATTAGTTAGATTACTAGATGAGTGAGATTGCCATCCCAATTTTAACATTGGCTCAATGATCATATTGTTCAATATTGCCAAGTCTATTTTGTATTTTAGTCTATTCAATGTGAGCAAATGTGAAGTCTTGCATTTTGGGAAAAAGAATACAAGCATGGAATACTTTCTAAATGTTGAGAAAATTCGTAAAGCCAAAGTACAAAGGGATCTGGGAGTGCTAGTTGAGGATTCTCTAAAGGTAAACATGCAGGTTGAGTCCGTGATTAAGAAAGCGAATGCAATGTTGTCATTTATCTCAAGAGGGTTGGAATATAAAAGCACCGTTGTGCTACAGAGACTTTATAAAGCTCTGGTTAGGCCCCATTTGGAGTACTGTGTCCAGTTTTGGTTCCCACACCTCAGGAAGGACATACTGGCACTGGAACGTGTCCAGCGGAGATTCACACAGATGATCCCTGGAATAGTAGGTCTAACATAGGAGGAACGGCTGAGGATCCTGGGATTATATTCATTGGAGTTTAGAAGATTAAGGAGAGATCTAATAGAAACTTACAAAATAATACATGGCTTGGAAAGGGTGGATGCTAGGAAATTGTTTCCGTTAGGCGAGGAGTCTAGTACCTGTGTACACAGCCTGAGAATTAGAGGGGGTAAATTCAGAACATAAATACGGAGACATTTCTTGAGCCAGAGAGTGGTGGGCCTGTGGAATTCATTGCCGCAGAGTGCAATGGAGGCTGGGATGCTAAATGTCTTCAAGGCAGAGATTGATAAATTCTTGATGTCACAAGGAATTAAGGGCTACGGGGAGAATGCTGGTAAGTGGAGTTGAAATGCCCATCAGCCATGATTGAATGGCGGAGTGGACTCGATGGGCCGAATGGCCTTACTTCCACTCCTATGTCTTATGGTCTTATGGTATTTGATTCAGTTTGTACATTGGGTCCTTCTTCTTATTCCTCAGGGTCAATTTGATGGATCATTCTCAAAAACTGAATCGGATAGTTGGAACATTCTTTATCAAAGCAGAAATAGAAAATGGGAAGTTTTCACTTAGGTTTAGTACTATTGCAGAAAAGAGCTCACTTCATACTTCAATGATTCAGTAGAATGGTGTATATTACAATATAAATCTGACATAGTTTGAGTGTTGAAGATAGATTTGCACTGCATCATTGCCTGCGTAAATATACTATTGTTAGATCATTGTGAAAACTTCACTCCAGGAGCTCTGGGCTCAGTACTCATCTAATACCAACAGTATGCTTGTCAAAATAACTTCCTGAAGTATTGTTTAAACGGTGGTCCCAGCAGCCTCTGCAGTTTTCTTTTAAAGCTTTGATTAATGTGCGAATAGGTCATAAGACATGCCTTTGCTGGTTGATTTAACCTCAGTTGCAACAAAGCAACAAGATGCATTGTGCAGAAACAATCCCAAATTGTTATATTTTATAAGAATTTAAAAGGTATGCTCAGCCATCTCAATATTCATATTGCTTCCAAAAAGCCATGCAAATTAGCAATTAGCGAAAGACTGCATTACAGGATCCTGCAGTAGTCATTACTAATTTACACAGTGCAAACATGGTATTGCTCCCAAGTTTCTGGCCAATTTCATAGGTCCAAACCTCCCAATTGTAGATCGAAGTCTGAAAATGAGCTAGGCCATTCTCTTTTGTCCTTTGTATTGCAATTTTGGGGAAGAACCTTCTTGGAAGATTCAGGTTAGCCCAAGAGTCTGTTTCCTACATTCAGCCTTGGTGTTATCCCTTGCAGCTGAGAACTGTCATGTATATGTTTCCATTAAAGATGACCAAAATTTATCTAAACTAAGGTCATTGAAATCACAAGAGGTTGATTACCTTCTGATGATGTAAAGCTATCCTTTTGGAGCAGAAATCTGCCCACAGCCAACTTTTCACCTTCTCCCTGGAAACACCTCAGAATACCAATGGGTAATTCCATCCTGCAACAGATTGGAATGAACGTTATTGAAACTTTCTGAAGGCACTGGGTGCCTGTGAGAAACGAAGCTCACTCACATCGATAATTTCAGTCCGAGACAAGATCTGAAGCTGTAATAATGTTTATTACGCTCTTGCAAGAGGAGTGTGGTGTCTATTTACAAATAGTCACACAAACACCATGGTTAACGAGTACACAATATTTATATAATTCGCTCCTCTTCCCTTCTCCCATTGTTCCTCCCCTGTTTACATCTCCCACTTCTCTAAGACAAGCGCCCATTACTCTTGTTTATCTCTTGCATAATCCGGCCTTGTCTGTGACAAAATGCTTATTTCTGGCCTCACAAGGCCGGTTTGACCACATCCTGCTGTGGTCCGTTGTTAGATATATACTCCTTTACTGCCATCTGCTTCCTTGCTTGCTATGACCTTATGACCTCTTGATTATGGTTTGTACTTGTTTTTGCAGAAGCAGGAAACAGATGCTTATAACTACTGTTTGTACAGGCATATCTAGCTTAACCCCCTCCCCTCACAGCACCTTATCTACTTATCTGTAACATCTCCCATTGTTTGCAGGCACATTTCATTCATGTATGCACATTTTTGCTAATACAAAAACAATTATATATTTCCTTCACTTATTTTTTATCCTTGTTAACTCAGCTCTTGGCTAAAACAATTA